>NC_090449.1:294990114-296412614 GCF_031143425.1 Pleurodeles waltl | reverse complement strand
ATGTATGATTGTGGGAAATGGTGCATGATGGGGTGAGTTGGTATATGATATTGATTGTGTGTATGTATAATAGGTGTGTGGACAATTGAAATTGACGTATGGCCGGTGTTCTGACATTCAATGGTAGCTGTGTTGGTGTATATGCAGGTTATGTGGCTGTATGGTGGTGAGGTTGTCATACAAATGTGGTAGTTTGGTTGTATGTTGTTGCTAGTGTTGATGTATGAGGTGCACTGGAGTGTGATTGTAGCTGTATCACCACTGAAATCAGGGATGCAAAAAAAGACATGAAATACATGCAATTTAAATGAATCTTTGGGAACCACTGCTTTCCATAGATCATACACCCTAGTTCTTTAAGGGCTAAGGGTAATCGATAATTCAGTTTTACTGCCTTCTCTTGCAGCACCTCCACCTGTTGCCATGCATCACCGACCCCCACTCCTGGAGCCCATCTTTATGCCCCCCATTGTGTGCCACCACTGCTGTCCCCCATAGCAGCCCGTTTCTAAACCCGGGTTCCTCATAAGCCCTTCTGTGTGGCTTTGCATCCTCTTCTACCCTCGGTGATCCCCAACCTTCTTACAAACCCCCTGGGTCGCACACCACCATTCCCGGAAGTTTAATTTACAGCACAGGGCCTCTACCTCCACGTTTCCCAAGGGAACAAGGTTGTGGTTTAATTTCTACCCTCGGCATGACAAAGGAAGAAGGCAGTGTGCTCACTAATGCACAATGGCAGGGTCCTTTACTTAACTACTACCATCTTACCCTAAGCAGAGGGTAATGTATGCCTCTCTCTACCCCTGCCCCTTAGCCAAAACCCAGAGTGTGGCATGAAAAACAAGCATTGGCAAAGCCAACAAGTCTCGCCTATGCAAAGGCCTTTGGCTTTGCCAATATGTTTTAGCCATGTTGTATACCAGTGTGTCTGCTGTTCAGCATGGCTAAGTTAGTGACATAGAGGAGAGTTGTGTGGAGTGTCGCAGAGTGGAATGGTGAACAGCAGAGTAGACTGGCAGAGAGTGTTGCAGAGTATAGTGGCGCAAGTGCAGTAGCATTGAGAACAGTGACACTGAATTTAGCTGCAAACAATGCAGCAATGTAGAATGCAGTGGCTTAGTTTATAGTGGTGCATAGTGGAGTACAGTGGCGCAGAGTGCAGGGGCTCCAGCCAATCATAACGCTGGTCTGAGCAGCGTCATGATTGGCGCAGGTCAGGCTGGGAGCCTGTGCCTGGAATGCGGTGGACCAAACGGAGGAGATGCCACTGCAGGCACGTGGGAGGGGAGGGCGGAGGGTGAGAGAACCACCTCGTATCCCTTCATATCGATATACATATCTGAACTATTTATTTTCTGCACAGCCACCTCTTTGTAATTACACGGTCCATTCTTTCGAGGTTCACAGCCTGCATAGGTGTCATCGGGTTAGCTGCCATTCCCCTCATCTGCACAACATACTGCCTTTACCACCTGCGAACCTCAGTCACGCCTTTCAACATTGCCTTATTACCTTGCAAGCCCTGTCGATCCTAAAGTTTCTCCTTGAAGCATAAGCAGACCCGTCCCTCCGAGTACCGATATACATGTTATGTTTCACATGTTGAGAATATGCTATCGGCTCTTCTACCATTTAAGGATCACACCGGGCAGGAGGTGCCCTGAGGCATACCTCATAAAATACACGGTCACCAACGACTGAGCATCCGTAACACTCAATCGTTCGCACATTCTCTGGGATGTCTACTTCGTTACTCATATTACAAAAGGTCAGGTACTAATGTTTCCTTTGTAACTTAACCTTGCTAAGATAAAGGGGGTACCCTCCCCATTCCTATGAAGGTCGCGTGGATGTCTCCTGTGTATTGTGGGACGGGAATCAGAGATGAGGTCTTTGAAGAGTACAAGAATGAATATAGCAGCAACAGACCTGGCAGGGAATTAGAAATAGGACCCCACTTCTTCACTTAACCCTGAAATCAGTGTAGCCCCACAATGGCATATAGAAGTTAAAGTCGAATGGTATACACTAATCAAGGGTAGAATGCAGGTATCCGAATTAGTGAAAGTGAATAGGCGACTAGTACAGGTGAATGTCGACGTAAATGCCATGAAACAAACTTAAAGACATCCTACTAAATGAAGGTCCCATCTGCCATAAGATATGCAGAACTCTCTCCCTGATTGTTTTTGGTTTTAGCCCTGTATGCAAAAGTCTATGAGCTGTCAGCTTATTTCTATGAATGAATGTCCTTCAGAACAAGCTCCCTTGTAGTTTCAAGTCCTCGCTCTATGGTCGCTAAGTGAGACACTTTATAATAGTCCCACGAAGAATTAATTCTACGTAAAGAGACCTGCTAGTTCTCAGGTGACAACACACGAAAATAACTCTACGTTGACAGGATATACATGGGAGATATTTGTGAGAAATGTGCATCAATAGAAACCACCGGGCCACCATTAGAACAGATATGCTGTATGAATGCAAGTCAACAATATACAGAAAGCAGGAGGTTTGAACAAAGGTATTTTTTAATGACATTTTATTTGTTTTAGTATCAGTACAGTACCACAACAAGACATATAAGACATAATCATAAGGGCTGGTGTAGCATATGTATCTATCATCAAATGTAGTTACAATCTTAGAGAGCGGAAAGAGACCCCAGCGGGTCACACTAGACTTTAAATTATTCCAAGACGAGATGCCCATAGACCCCGAGATTTTCTTATATCCCCTCCACTTGTACACTGCTTTTTCTATAGCTGCGCCGTAGTCCACACCACTTTGCCATTTCCACGTGGAGGTAGGTCCTGCCTGATGCCAGCTGTGTGTAATATCATGTTTAGCGATCAGGAACCCAAGTCCACAAGGCTCCTCCACACCAGGGAGGGTGACCGCCCTTCACTGTGCCCAAGATGGCAATCTTTGGATCAGGGGTACTAGGTGTATGCACAATCCTGGCCAGACAGTCATGTATCGGTCTCCTATAAGTTTGTACACACGGCATCCCAAGCCACACAGGAAGATATAGCTAAAGGGGTCACGCACCATGCACATGCAGAGCTGTTGGGTCTTCCAGTTCTCCATATCCGATCAGGAGTATAGTATATTCTATGACTGAGGTTCGAGGAGGATGACCAGGCTGCAGGCGGCCATCTTGGCCTCTTACCATATATCCTCATCGAACTCACCCAGATCCATTACACATGCAGTCCTCGTGCTCCACAAGGGGCCTGGGGAGCTGAGAAGCAAAGATCTATACAGCCTACAGATGCTGTTACGTTCCAGAGGTTCAGCAGTCACTAATTTGGACTCAAATGGGTTAAATTCAGGAACTGCTTTCAGATCTTCACTGACAGTGCATGGTGGAGCTGGAGACACCTAAAAGACAGTTGTGGGCTTCTTAGTATCCTGTGAGTTGCTCAAAAGATTCAAACTTGCACAGCTTTCTTAGGAATGATATCCCGATGAGAGCTCAAGGTTTGAATCTGTCAACTTCGTGACGTGCGGGGTTTTGTACCACACCATAATGGGGTCGGATTTGTAGGCTTGCCCAGTCACCTAATATGTCTTAATGCCTCACGACGACATAATAGGGGAGCCTAGTAATGTGGTGGAGGGAATGAGAAAGGAGTCCTCCGTATAGAAAATGCAGGGTACCATAGTTCTCTAAGGTCTCTAGTTTGAGATGTATCTTCAGATCATCTCTTCCCAAACAGCCAATCTCCTAATAGAATAATCTGCGCTGCCTAGCAGTAAGACGCAAGTAAGGGACACTTAACCCTTCATCAAATGTTGTCATCGTGCATTTGGGTTATGAAACTCCAGGAAGTTTACCTTCCCTTGTGCATTCGAAGACCACAGCCTGTACGACACAGGAGAAGGTCGATGGGAGGATGTAAGGAAAATTCTGCAGAACATAGAGGAAGTGTGGTAATGTATCCATTTTATATCGGGCCTTCGTTCCCATTATAGATTGAAAGAAGGATTATGCGACCATAACCCCAGGCCTGTGTTGCAATATTGGTGGAATATTGAGGTTCCAGTCCCTATGCTGGTCTAAGATTACTGCCATGCCCAGGTATTGGAAATTATTTCTTGCAATCTGGGGGCGGAGACAAAGGGAGTGTTGCGGCCTTCCAACCAGCACCTGTATACAGGTCAATGTGTACCAGTTTACTGTCATCCTGGAGGCCTCACGGTAGCCCATTAACATCTGTTTTAATTGCAGTAATAAGTTGTCTGATCACCGAGGAGCATGATCTTATCTGCTAAGAGAGACACCTTGTCCTCAGTCCCGTTAGGCCAGCAGAACCCTTCAAACTGAGCATCATCTGTAAATCCCTCTGACAGGGATGCGAGGGGAGAGGGGGTTCCATTGCTGTGTGCCTCGCTCTACAGGGAAGGAGGTTGAGAGTACACCATTAACTCTAATTTGTGCCCGGTGGGCAGTGTACGGTGCTGACAGATATGCTAGAAATTGAGTGCCTATGTTCATCTTCCAGAATACCTGTGTTAACAAGGGCAAATGGATCATGTAAAAGGCGTTCTCAAATTATCTGACTATTGCAGCTGGAGGGGAAGAGGTCTACCGCTCTGGCCAATGCCATCTAGACATGGCACAAGCAGTGCCTTGTGCCACGGCTCGGTATAAATCCATTTTGGTCCTCATAGACCATTGTTCATATAACCTTAGTCAGACAGGAGGGCTAGGATATTGCTGAGTAATTTGGAGCATGGTTATATACTAATAGGAGGAAGAGCTATATGGGGCTTTACTAGCTTTAAGAATGGTTATAGTGGTGGATTGCAGGTCTCTAGGGAAAGGACCAGTATGCCTAATCTATTCATACATTTAGAAGTTGGGACTCTACCAACGAGGAGAACTGTTTTAAAAAAAAGAAACAGACAGGCAGGCCATCCAGACCTGGAGCTTTCCCAGAATAGCTACGTTGATCTCCTCCACTATAAGCAAGGAGTCAAGTACTGCACCATTGATGGAGAGGGATCACATGGCTAGAGCGCTCATGATTGGATGCAACTTTCTCAGGTACAGAGGGGCACACCTAAATTATACATCTTTGTAGTAGCTGCTAAAGGTGGATGCTTACCTCGGACTTAACAGTCACTTTCTGGTTTTCCGAATTGTAAATCTCACTGCAACATCCCTGTTAGCCAGTCAATATATCAGCTTTCCTGCTTTGTTACCTAGCTTGCATACTGGAACACTGTCCATGCCGATTTAGTTGTATCCATTAGTTTCTGCCCCAATTTTAGCTGGAGTAGGGATATGTGTATTTGTCAGCATTCACTTGGTGGCTGCTGTCGTGATGTGAAGATTACCTTCTCAATTCTAGCCAAGTCTCTCATCCAGTCACTTAACCCCCCACGTCACATAGGATAAGGCCTCACACACACACACTGACTGAGGAGGAGACGGACGGGTCATAGAGCGTGAAATAGTCATAGAAAGCTTGTTGGAGATAGTCCATGAATGTCTTATCTCTAAGCCACCATGTGTTATGATGCCAGAAGCCTATATGGTCCCACTGGGGCAGCCCAACAAGACCTTAACCAGGGCGTGACCCCATAGATATTTGGTAGTATACGGGCTCTACAGACAGCACCCAAGTGAACTGCTGGACAAGCAAGTAATCAAGATGAAAAGAAAACCGATGAGGAGCCAAATAATGAGTGTGCTGCCTCACAAGGGTAGTTCCGCTGAGGCATTACACATTCCCGGGGAAGAAGGCAAGGTTGTTGGTCTGGGAGTTCTGGAGGGGAAGTTGACATTTAAAGTCTTATTCATCACAGCAGAGTCGTCCCCAAAAGAGCGTGAAGATCATCTGAGAATACCATCTGCAATGTGGAGCTAACTAGGTTGGAAGCAGCGTATACAGTACACAGCATCCAAGGAGCCATGTCCTCTGTGCCTCAAACACTATGTATCAATCAGTATCATTCGTGCGAGTCTTGATGGCCACAGGAGGGAAGGATCAGTGGATAAGAATTGATCCCCCCCCCGTAAGCCCCTAGGAAACCCAGCATTATACACTCTGCTGTATCTGTGGTGGCCCAGAAAATCACACCTTTTTCCTAACAAAAACGTTATTTGCAGAGGCAAAGCCTCAGGGGAGTGCTTAACATACAAAATAATGGCACACAGCTAGACCTTAATTCCAAGTCATGTTCCTATAGTGTATATAAGAACCCCTTGTATCCTGCATTTAGAAACTGAAACTCTCAACTAGACATTCCAACACTATAACCTCCGCCTCAGCTAACCAAACTATGCTCAGTGGAGCAACTTTCCATCTACCTCCTCCCACCATTCCAGATCCCAGTCCTCAACTGAAGCATGTGTCGCCATAAATTGTGTGAACTTCCGAAACAACTAACAAGTATGCTAGCTAGTCCCATCACAGTCAATGCTGCCAGGAAAGGAGGGAACACCACAAAAAATAAGCATATGCATCAGGCCACCAATGTGTAGTCTACAGTTTGTTCTGCACTCCTGCATCCCGAAGGTGGGAGCAGCTCCAGGTGCCCCACCTTCCTCAGAGTTTATCATGACGGTTATCAGAGAAGTATTGTCCACCGCAAGCTCCCCTCGAGGTTTGTGGCCTCCCAGCCACATCTTGATCTTCTACAACAGCGACCTTTGGGTTTTGGTGAGTCAACTGGATCTGTTTGCTTCAGCTCAGCCTCTGACGCTTTCTGATATATGCTAGAGGTATGTGGAATCCCATCCTCCTCCCTCTCCCACATGCAGTCTGGGTTGTCAAACATTATTGTCTTTCCTTGATAAACACATTTTAGTTTAACCGCATGTACAAAATCTTCATGTCTCCAGGTTTGTTTAACCGAAATGTATGACTTCCTTTGTTTTTGTATCAGCTTTGTACAGTCAGGGAAGATCATACTTTTGTGGGAGTAATGCCAAACTTGCCTAGTCCCTAATATAGTATGGAGAAAGAGATCTTGGCCTCTGTAATTAAAAAAATGAGCAAGTGTTTGAGTGAGCCCTCAAAAAGCTTTTTTAATTAGGAAACAGGAAAACATTTGGTCAGCAGGGAGGAGATTATTTATTCGGAATTCCAAAAATTGATTCTGAAGGGCTCTCTCTGTCCTCTCCGGGGAGGCGCATGAAGCACAAGTTTTTGCGCCGTGCTTGGCACACTGCATCCTCCACTCTTTCCACTGTCTCCCCAGCAGAACTCAGCAGTTTACGAATGGTCATGTGAAGGTCTTTAACTGTCCGGCATCTGAGATGTAGCTTGCAGTATTTCTGAGTTTGTGTCTAAGGAGGGCTACATCTATGCCAAATTCAGCAATTTTAGTTTCAAGAGCATGCTTAGATTGGATCACCTGAAGGTTAATATCAGTCCTGGATTGGGCACCCTCAGGGGAGCCTCTGGGACTCCCTATGTTCTCCTACCTTTCTTGCAGGGAGCTCTCAACCCACAGCATGATCTTGGCAAACTTGATGACTTTCTTCTGTTTGGGGAAAGGTTGGTGCTCTTCCATTTAGAAGTTTGTCCGAGTGACCAGAAGGCCAACCCCAGCTGTTCCCCTAGCTGCCAGACCTTGGTTCCACAGGTGGCACGTGTAGTTGGATGAGTCAGGGCCTTCCAGAGTCTGTGGCACCCCAATATCGATTTCAGTGAGTGCAGAGTCAGGCACACAGGTGGTTGTGTGACTGTCCTTCGGTAGAGTTCTAGTGGTCAGCAATTACCTCCACTACAATGAGGACTCTGCATTGCAGAGTAGACAAAGTCGGGAACACAATATCAGTACATTTGTAGGGCTTGCCTCCTCAGAGGGTCCCCAGGAATATATGTTCCTCTTCTGGAGGGGTTCATGTGTGCATGGCTTTTGAAGCCTCCCGAAGGCATACAATTATCATCCAGCGGGTTACAAAGCAGCCGCTGTCACAAGGCACCCAGAGCCAGTCAGATGCTTACAACTCCCACAGTCAAATAATGGGGCAGTGGGGCAGCAGAACATCAGCAAACCCCTCACACTGAAGTCTGCATCTCTCGGGAGGCAGGAACACAAAAGGGGTGTGTCGGGCCTCCACCATCCAGGCCCAGGAAAGAGAAGAAGAGGAGACGGGCATGGAAGGGCGCAAGGCCCCTTTCAATATGGCACTGAAATGTCATTCTACACTCAGCCTCCACATCACACTGGTCAGTACCACCTGGGTTATGCAGTGGGATTAGGCATTTGGGATCTATCAGTCCTTCAAGTTGGGGGGAGACCCTCCCCTTCGATGTGTCCCAGGCCTCCTTTACCATTGGTGCACCCTCCCAAAAATTAGGGGAATACCAGGTCTCACAGGGTCCGATCGCAGGGCAATCAGGGCACCACTCTCCCAGGTCGTATTTTCATGGTTTGTGGCCCACCAACGGTGCTCTCTGACATGTTCTCCTGCTAACACACAAGCGAACCTCCTGCCTCCCCCTCTTCAGGAGTGGGTCCCGCTTTCTTCTTCGTTTCCGGAGTCACGGTTGGTGTTAGGGAGCCAATGCCTGGATCATCTCGCTGCCTTCTGCCAGTGAGGCTATCGCGCTGGTGCCTCACACAGACATGAGGGGCCTACAAGGTGCAGTTAGCAGGCTGCTCAGTGAACCCGGGCCAGGACTCGGCCTGGCAGCCATCTTGGCTCAAGCTTCCACCTATGTTGAGTGGGCCCAACTTTAGAAGCAGCCTGTCTGGTGGAAGATTTCGATAAGGACGGTCTTGGTGGCAAGGTGGTGATGTGACTACCTCAGATTCACGTCAATAACCCTTAAGTCTTTACTTTATGACAAGATTGTGTGATGGTCAGAACAAGCGCACGAGATTTAGCAAATTGTGTCCTCCACCATCGCTGCTAGACACACCCCTCCATAAAAGCATTTCTTGGCTAAAAAATACATGAAGCATACCTGCTGGATATAATGACGTAGAACAAGAAAGATCAGGACATATAATGAGGTAGGTAGCACAGGTTACAGGTTGGAGTGAAAGGTCATGGATGAAAGGGTAAAAAACGTCCCTCTTGGATATATGGGCAAATGATCAACAGCTCACTATGAGGACACCAGAAATGCTGCCGCACTTCTTACCCACCTCCTTTCACCCAGAGACCGTAGGTGATATGAAGCATTGCTAACAAACATAGAAAAGGCACTTCCGCAAATTGTAAAACCAAGATACTTATTATGGTCTGAAGTACTCTGGAAAACTGAAGAAAAATGGAACTAATCTGGAATGAACTGAAAATCCTGAAAAAGAGTGGAAAGTTGTACAATCTGGAAAAACTGAATTACATTATCAGAACATCCTTAGACTCACAGTGCTTTCTCATGAACCTCACCAGGACTCGATTTAAATTCATAGAAATGTATATACATTTCAATAACTTCACATAAAAGTATGCACAGGGGAGCAAGTATTCAACATCTGACACCATTAATCTAGTCAACCACTAAGTTAATGGCCCAGGCGAACACCATTTTAAAAGGTATGATAAAACTACATTGCCTTATTAACCAAAATTACCTTTTGCTAGATGTTTAGGTAAGCATCAGCAGGGAAATATGTGCAAGAAACAAAAAAATGAATTTCGAAGGAAGTGCAACACACAAAGGTACAATATGTGCAAATAAAGACGTGCATGGAGACAAAAGAGCACAGTACAGAAGTCAATCTATGAGGGAATATCAGCAGATACTGAAACGCATCATATGCAGAAGTGCATCAAGACGGAAGGACACAATGTAGAAGTGGACTAACCACAAAGGTGCACCAAATACTGGAGCAGAAATTTCAGCAGTTCAAGAAATGCCTGCAAGTTGTGTGCATGGAAGTCATAGCATCACAAAAATACATGTAGCATTCCACTGCAAGCTACCGCACAATTTGTATCAGCCTCGGCAAAGAACGCTCATAAAACCGTACTTAACAAAAAACATCGGGAAGTTAGTAATAGTGAAGAAAACAAGCCAATACATGTTTATTGTATGGCACAAAGACAAGGTATTACAAGATAAAGGATTACACCAAAAACAGCCTAAAAACTAATAAATTACAGACCTGAATAGCCATCAGTAAACCAAAAGCCAGAGCAATGCAAGGGGGGAAATGCTACTTACCATTCAAGCATCTGTTCGTTGTGTATAGGGCTGTGTGGTCACATGCTTTGTACACTGCTGCCATCTACTGTTGGGCTTGGACGTTTGTAGATTGTTTTCTTCAAATAAGTCTCTCGAGTCATGTGATGTATTACTCCTCTTGGCGGACATTGAGTATGTGCACCAAATCCATGTCAGAATGTTTTGGCACAGCCATTAAGCACGATGCACAGTGTTCCGTTTGATGTCGAAAATAAGAGATCCGCAAACAACACAGATTTTTGGGGAGAAGAGTGGGTGCATGTAAATTCACATTACACGCTATAAAATAGATGCTTACAGGGTAAGCACCATTTTTAGTTCATAGGATCTGTGGCTGCAAATGTACAGGCTTTGCTTGGACTGCAGAGTGCCGTTCAGAGGTGATGGCTAGCTTGTGGATGATGCAGATGATGTCTGGGACATAGGTTCTTAAAACTGTCTGACCTACTATGTCCTGATGACAGGCTAATACATCCACATGTAAGGGTATGTGGTGGTGATCAGGTGGCTGCTTTGAAAATATTCTCTAGTAGAATGCTCTCTAAGAAGGCCACGGTCGCACCTTTCTTACGAGTGGAGTGCACCTTGGTGGAACAGGAAGAACCCTCTTTAATTTGAAGCAGCAGGTTTGGATACATTTGACTAGCGATGTAGCTATGCTTACCTTTGAGACAGAATGATCTTTGGGAGGCTTTGGAAAGGCTACTAACAGCTGGCCAGATTTGTGGAAAGGGTTGGTCCTGTTGATGCAATTTTTAACAATTCTTTTAAGGTCTAATGTATGCAGTGCTCTTTCCCCTACAGAATCTGGTTGTGGGAAGAAGACTGGCTTGGTTCTAAGAACAACCCTCCCTTTATAGACCTAAATGAAGGGCTCTTGTAAAGTGAGTGCTTGCAGTTTGTTAATATGTCTGATTGAGATAATGCCCACCTTCCACAAGAGGAATTGAAGGGGGTGTGAATCCAAAGGTTCCGAGGATGGTCCTGTAAGCCTGTGAGCCTTGTGAGGACTGCATTAAGATTCCACACAAGGCAAGAGGTACTCTAGGCAGCATAACGAACTTGAGAAATTCCATGAAAGCCTGAACAACCTGTATTAAAAAAAAAAGGATGAATGCTCCCTGCTCTGCATGTAAGCTCCAAAGGCATCTAAGTGTAAACGTACAGAGGTGTATAAGAGGCCTGATTTTTGCATCTGCAGGTGGTGGCAGATGATGTCCTGAATGGTAGGCTTTATTGTGTTCAGAGTTTTCTAAATACAGTAGTGAATTAACATTTTCCATTTTGAAGTATAACAGGCCTGTATGGATGACTAACAAGCTTCCCTTAAGATGGACAGACATTAGTGTGGAAGATTGGGATATTCGACTTCTAGGACCTCAGGTGCCAGATCATCAGGTTGAGCTTTCCGGGGTCTGGATGCCTGACTTGACCTGGTCTTGGACAACTTGTCTCGGACAAGGTCTGAGCCTCTTGTAAGGGCTGATGGACATCTCCAGCAGTGTGGAGTACCAAGATTGTCTGGTTCAGGTGGGAGCTACCAGTAGGAGTGTCAATGATGGTAGCCTCAACCTCTTTACCAAACCAATGCCAAATCCTGTGCGCTGACAGCTGGGGAGAGTGTCCCGTTCTGTTGTCCTTAATGACCTGGGGAAAGACTTTAAGAATCAGATGGAATTGTAAGCAGCTCCAGGTAGTTGATGTGGCAACCCTGCGACCACAATCCCAGTGACAAAGAGATGTTGAGATGTGCTTCCCATCATATGAGGGAGATGTCCGAGGTTATACTCACCTGTGGAATGGGGTCTGAAAAAGGCCTACCTTGCAACAAGTTGTTGCTGTTCCACCATTACAGAAAGTGGTGAGCTCTGACCTGCACCCACACTAGATATTCTCAGTGACCCTCCACTTGGGTCCACTGAACCATGATGCACTCCTGTAAGGGGCACATATGAAGACTTGGGTGTCATGAAATGGCGATTCATACGGACATCATTCCTATAAGGCATTTCATGCTCATGACCGTGATATGACGATTTGGCTGAAAAAGCGGCAGTGCCTGGTGAATAGTGGTCAATCGTTGAGATAGGCTTTCTTTGTAATCATACCCAAGAAGCGTTGCATCGGTTTGGGTTACAAATGGGACTTGGGCTCATTTATGGTAAACCTCAGGGTTAGTCACTAGGGGAGGGTTTAAACTTCGTCTTAACCCTTGACATCACTACTCTTGCTTTAAAAGACTCCTTGAAATTATCTAGAGCAGACTTGAGCATGCCTCCAAGCATTGGTAAAACTGCATTATTCAATCCAATTTTTTTCTCAATGAGGAAGTCATCTTTCTTGTCGGTGACATACATCCACCTTATGGAAGGTTGTGACTGATCTCATGATAGGCCATTGTGTCATCAATGTGAGGTGGCTTTACTGGGTAGTGCTCCAAGTAACGATCTCCAGGGGGAGGATCTACATTATAAGCACTCATGTGATCATGCCCTGGGCCTGAGGGCTGATTATGGATGCAGCTATGAGACATAAGATTTCTTGGGTACGCCAAGAGACATCCATCTCGCCAGCCTTAGCAAACGCAGTGAGACAAAAATGGGCTACAAGGACAACCCTGAAACATAATATTTCATTTTGTTTTGTATATCCTGGCAGATGTATCTTCACACAACAAGACAGAACAAGAACTTTTAGTATATGTATAGCCTCTCGACTACTCTAGTGTGAATATTACACAACCAGCGTTTTCAAGCAGAGTCTGGCAGCTACCTACCTCATTCTTTGATGTTTTTGATAACATATTTATACTTTTTGTCGATGTAAAACATGTTGTAATCTTGAACAACTCCGCTCAATGAAAAAAAAAAAAAAGACAGAACAAGAACATTTAATAGTGAT
This sequence comes from Pleurodeles waltl, assembly GCF_031143425.1. Classification (NCBI taxonomy): domain Eukaryota; kingdom Metazoa; phylum Chordata; class Amphibia; order Caudata; family Salamandridae; genus Pleurodeles; species Pleurodeles waltl. The sequence goes on along the minus strand of NC_090449.1, from coordinate 296,399,547 downwards.
CTAAAAAGTTGTTAAACTTTGTCTCAGCACAAGAGATGAGTCCTGTCAGTCCAATCCAACCTGACATCCCTTAGAAAAAAAATAATCTTCTACATCAAATCTTAGGAGTAAACTCCAGTTTCATTTACCATAAATATTCTTAATTCAAAATAATAATCCTGGAGCTTTACATCGTAACCTAACACGCACAGACCATATGAGAATCTCTCACTTTAAAAGGATATAGGTAGTGTGATACACCCAAATTCCCCTGCAAGGTCACCAGCAGCATAATTGGTTCCATTATGTGTTCTCAAAGCATGGTTGATGGAAATACAGAGCGCTAAAGTGATCAAAAGAACATCAAACAAGATATTGCACAAATCACGCCTAGAGACTTCATGCTAGAAAAAGCAGGAGCTCATAACATTTCACAATAGTACTAATGCACAAGGAACTGGTACTAAACGCTAAGCAGCTTACACATTTTTGTACTCTACACCATCAGACGTGAACTACAAATACACAACAGAAAAGGATGAAATGGTGCTCTGCATTAATGAAGCACACCGCCCACAGTAGGGAGCGCACCCACCCTTTGAGGACAATTAAAAAAAATAAAGCATGAATCACAGGTATCCTATTTTAGAAAGTGAATGGGTGAATAGTAAAATTAAAAGGCAAATCTTGTTCCACCTCAAAAAATGAAATCCATCAGTGATTTTATTGATGAACATTCAAAAACCCATCTTAGATGCTTTATTTGAAGCATGGAGACGTGATAACCTGTACTTGCTTGTCTATACCGCACCATACCTTGTCACTCAAGAATTGACTACCTACTTGCCAACAAGACTGCAAAATCATAAATCTCTCATTATCCGCAAACTCATATTTTCAGATAATGCGGCCATCATGATTGCCTTTGAGTTCAAATAAACAAAAAGCCAAACTGTAGCAAAATGGCAATTCAGCGTTGTTACTTAACATTGAAACTTTAAAAATAAAATTAAGATCTTTAGAACAAATTTTCTGACAGTAATTTCTTCCCAGGCCCATTGTTACAAATCACTACAGAAACTTGAGAACAATACTTTCAGGGAAATAATCAGCCTGTTTGGGAAAAAAGAAGACCGAGTTGATCAAAGAAATTAAAAATAGCTTTTAAAAAAAATCAAGAAACTTGAAACACCTTAAATCGAAGCTAACTCATTAATCCCTACTGAGACACATGCAAAACTGAAATTAGATCGCAACCGAAAATGTACATTTGCAGCAGACCACATTTTACTGGATATAGAGGCCAGTTCCATCAAGGTGACAACAAAAGTTGCACGCTTGTAGCAAACTACCTTAAAATGAAGAAAGAAAAATAAAAAAATACTTTCATTAGGAAAAAAAACGGATGAAAATAAAACACTAAGATTCTTTGCGTCTTTAAAAGATTTCTAAAAATCTGTTTACACCAGCGACATCTCCATCAAATGACTTATCTGACTTCCAACCTCCTTCCAGGGACACCAAAATATTCGAACTTTGAAGCGGATATTGCAGAGAATGAAAGCCTCAAAAGAATAGCAGTCTTAAGGAAAAGAAAACCCATAGAAAAATACTGCCTTCCATCAGAATTAAAAAAAAATGCTCTCATGAAGAACTGCGACAGACTCCTTACTCTACAGTCTTTATCAGCAACAAACCTCAAAATGATTACTCACAGAAGCCACAGTGACTCCTACTCCTAAGGGGTATACCCAAATTTGTAAAATTCTAGCAAAGATTATTGCTTTGTAACTTGAATCTATCATCCAACAACTGGTAAACCTAGAACAAAAAAGCCCGGTTAATGATGCTTTGATCATGAGATTCCAACTAGAAAGCACTCCATCCACCAAAAGCTAGATGGCACTATCTGGCGTGGCATTAGATGCATAAAAAGCCTTCACTTGACTACAGTGTCTTATTCTTATATAACCCTTCAGTGGCAGGGTAAGGACAAGAAATCCACTAACCTTGACAGATTCCTTTATGCTTCACAAAAAGGCAGGTTTCCAACTACTGAAGTCACATCCTCAAGAGTCAGTCTTAATAGTGGAACACATTAAGGTCCTCCACTCTCCATAACACTTTATCCTTCCTTTGAAGCCCTTTCTACAGCAAAAAAAAGAAAAAACACTATAGCAAGTATATTAAAATTTACCATATTTGATACAAACGCCAACATGCAGATCCTGCACTCAGTGCAAAGCCTTTTCCATGAAATCTATATATTGGCTGGTAGTGGAGTTCATGAGCTAAATTAAACAAAGAAAAATGAGGCCATACCCCTCAACTAAACCCTGCTTTCAACACTTGGAAGGTTGCAATATTAGGTGGGGACAGACCTGCACCATGATACAGAAGTCACCAAGTTATCTTGAAAAGAACAAAAATCAACAAGGGAAGCTGCATCATGGAACAAGACTCGCATCAATTCTATAAAGTGACCTATATCTGTATCTTTCTGTGCCCTCTCTTGGTACTCCCTACACACTATACCCCCTCCAGTAGAGTGCCCTTCATGGCAACGTACTCTCCCTCGACCTTGCTCATTAGTCTACTTTCATGGACTGATAAATCTTCCTACCACGGTGAATTCTACTCCACCATACATGCTTCCAGTCATGCTGCTCCTTCCCGCTACCTTGATGTGATTCATCTCTTGAAATAGAAATATGAAATAAAAATGTGTTTTAAAAAAAGAACAAAAGTAAGATAGCACAGGCCATCAAATCGATATTTTTATGGCATTTGCTGACAACAATTTAACTGAAATTACACCATTTATTCATAAACAAAACTTTATTGCTTACATTGTTAAAACTGTACATTTCAGAGACACTGATCTCTAACTCCCTGTTCCGATAACCCTCTTTCATTCAGATACAGTGAAGCAGGAACTCGCCTGAGGTTAACAGTGATTTTTATGGATGTTCTTTTCCCTTCAAATGTTTCATCTTTTGGAATGGCTTATGGAGACGTGTTGTGGCATTAATATCTTATAATTTGCATTGGAAGGCATGGAAAGATGCTAAGTAACAAAGGGTGCTGAAAGTGACAACCCTCTGGGATAACTGTTGCTATTGTGCAGCCCTTGGTTTTCCTACAAGACAAGCACATCCGAGAAGACAGGACATTACGTATTACTGGGAAGAATGACTCTTCCACTGGTCACCTTCTTCCTGCAGATTAAAAACACTAAGACTATCCCTGTACTTTTACATAACAAGACCTAAGTAAAGTGTAGAAAATTTGGTTCCATAAAACATTTCATAGGATAGCAGGTAAACCAACATCCACATAAAATGGTTTTGCCACGGTTTGGAAAAAGACCAACGTTCTTGAATCCCACATTTCGAACCTCACAGCATGACACGCCGCACTAAGCTAGAAGTGGTTCGCTGGTCTGTGGTGGTGAAACGCCCGCAAGCTATTGATATAGCGCTTCAGTACATCTTTGTAGAATAATGCAAAGCTGTGTCACGTTCTCTGTTTAAACATGGTCGCTCTTGGCAAGGCCTCAGCTCTGGAGGGTGAGACACCTTCTTACGTGGACTGCAAATGAAATCCCTCTGTTTTGGCATTAAGCACGCAGACTCCGCAGAGAATCTACAATCGCTATGAATACAAGCGAAATGGTAATGTGACATCAGAAAAGGCTGGCACTAACCTATGATGCAGACTCCTTAAAAATGTTTTAAGACTAGGCACTAAAGGCATCCTTGTGTGAAGCGGCCATTTGGAGCACATAATCCGGGGAGCAGCTTCGTTGTCAACATATCCTGGCCAAAATTAGGGAAGCTCCAACAACAAATTTTGCAAGACAATATATTTACAGACCTACAACTTTGTGAAAATTGTGGTCAAACCCAATACCTACAGGATAGAAAGGGAAGTTATTGGAGGTGCCCACTGTGAGATACACACAGACCATTGCCACTTTAAAGCTGTCCATTACCGCTACTCCAAAAGGTTAGGACTTTGAAGAAACTGGCATCCATGAAAGTTAAAGCACATACTGGCTAAAGTTGAAACACATTTTTACAATGGAACACAGGGGTTTAGAACGGGTGTAAAGTCAGCTATTGACTGCACAACCAACCAATAAAAGATAAGCCATGAGTTCTTCCGAATTCTAGTTACAGATTTCAAAGGTACACATCTCTACCAGCTGGCCAATTTCATTAGAAAGCACACACCACCTCATAGGTACACGTAACCGTACTGTGCAGGTAACTACAGTGAATATGTACATACTGTTGTTTGGGTGCACAGTCCGTGCTCGCCAACCCTATCTAGTGTGTTAAACAAGACTGGACATACATCAGAATGTTCAGAGCTTACACGATTAATGGGGGGCACGCATGTGCACCGTACTACGGTTAGTAATCTATCGCGACGTGCAACACTTGAAAACTCAAATTTAGAAGGTGCATGGTAGTTTTGAAAGCAGGCCCAGCACAGGAGACCACGGCAGAATGGGTACATACGGCGGCAGGTTTGCAACTCAGTATTTATTGAGAACTACAGTTTAATGTAAGCAAGAAAGCTCACATCCGTGAGAAGCGGCTGCCTCAACCCCACTGTAGCCTTATCTGCTGCACGAATGGTAATTCCGAAAGCACTATTTTAACACACTACATCTCCAATGCAGCCATCGGTGCTTGTTTTATTGTATTTGTTGAATTCTAACCATTTCCTCCTCCTATAAATGCAGTGACTTCTCTAGGGTTGCATCACTGACACTACTTGTGCATCCGTGGAGCTTCGTTTGCACTCCAAAGATATGCCTACAACTCCCATCAGCACAGACTTTCGCATCCTTGGCTTCCCACGTAGTGCGGCTCTGCTCCGCTGGTACTTGGTGCTGCCTTACCTGTGCTCTCACCAGTGCATTCCCTGCTGCATAAAGTGGCTCCAGAAGGAGTCAATTTCTCCAGTGTTTTTAGCACCAGAGAACCATTACTGAATGATGTATCTGACATGCACCTCTAGGAGCTTTTCCCAAAAACCAAGCACTGCTGCTGTCAACGGACTGCAGAGCTACCGTAAGGTGAAATCACACTTTTTGGATAAATTAAAAACAGTTTTTTAAAAAGAATAAAGGTTTGAAATGTAGATAATCATTTACACAAAATGTCTCATGTCAACCTGAAAGGACCTTTCAAATTGAAATAATGTTTAAGCGAACACTAGCCTTCCCATTAAAACAAATAAAAACACTCGCTACAGTCAACAAATGTTGTAATGTTAAATGACGTAACACACAATGGTCTGGCTTTCAGGAGGATAAGGTAAATGTCAATTAATAAAACTAGGAGGGCCTAAACTGCATAGAATACATTATTGTGCGAGGACGAGTGACGCGGCAGGAAAGGGAGATAGTCGACAACACTACAAGTGCGGGAGTGGGCATCTTCAGAGGGGAGGCTGGCCATACAGACTACAGCACAGTCTGTCCGGGATCCAGGAGGGCGGTGGACACCTTGTTGGAAAGAGCAGTAAGACACTGTCAAGGACCCGAATGTCACAAGCCGAGTTGTGCCCTGTAGACTGGAAGTGTGACCCCCAAGCAGGCCATTCTGTTGCGCAGGCCTCTCAAGTAATGGTGCTCTGTCTTAAAAACTCAGAGAGAGGCCTTATGGTTCCAGCGTTCCAAAGGATATCTTCGATAAGGAATGAGCTGTTTAATACTGATAGCAGCAAAATGGCAGAAGAATGCCAATGGTCTTTACTGAGAGGACCAGAGTCAGAGTCCATCAAGTCTGCGCCAAAGAGAGCTCTTCCAAGCCTTCCTTCCCAATACGGTATCGGGCAAGGTCTTTCCTCGTTACTATCCCCACCACCTAAATAAAAAAGAAAAAAGAACATCAAATGAGTTAATCATGAAAACTTTAGTTTCAACTAACAGCAGCAAATATGCAAGCTTGGTGCTGTGATCTCTGAATACAGCAGGGCATCTCGTATGAGCCACAGGCCATTGAAAGCTTATTTAAATCTACATTATTTGATTTGCTGTTCTTGGTTAGTCATCATACTATAACCCTGGGTCTTTCCTAGGCATGTCCTTTCCCAGTCATGCAAAACCAATTCTGTTTGTGACACAGACAGTATAGACCAGATGCCTAAAACCAACATCTCTGAACATGCTTGCCACACAATCAACCAAGCTATGGGTGGAGGAAAACTAATCTCTCTCAAGGCTCTGGCACATTTCCCATCAATCTCCCACACAATATCTACAGACAATGCACAAAGCCTGAAGATAGTTCTCCTGTTTGCCTCATCCACATCACAGCAAACATATTTAGCATTGCGAGTGTGTGAACATATATATATATGATCCAGAAGCACATTTTTTCCTGGGAGACTTGGCGGCTTTTGGGTTTCAGGTTCTTTGAGGCAGAAACACTCTTTTTTTGTTTCCGAAATAAATCAGCAAGGACTTTAGATTTATGGATCCCTTCATTTTCCCCACAATTGTACGTGTGTGAGATGGCGGTGGGAAGAGTGGTTTGCAAAAGGGAAGCATCAAACGTTCAGGGATGGATGTGCTTATGCAGCCTGTCACAAGTGAAACTCAGATACTGCTATGCCCCACTGTCCAGTGCCCCTTCTACCAGAATACACAACTGAGTGGGAGGGTGGGGCTGGACTGCTCAATAACAAACACCCTTTCTGGGGATACACCCAGGGTTTTGAGATAAGCGAGAGAAAAACCGAAGTGAGCTGAATATAGCTTTGATGACAAGTGACAGGAGTGTGCTGCAGGCACACGGAGAATAGTTAGTGCCCCTTTAAGTGCAGGTAGGTTTTGTAATATGGGAGAGGAAACCTTGCAACATATTCTTTGGTTATGTTCAGAGGTGCTTGAGCACAGCAGTACCTACTCAAGATCAATCATCAAAACTAAAGGTATAAGTACTGTTTCCACGGCAACCCATTTCTGGTTCAGGGGGACCATCCCAAAATGTGTTGCTCATGTCGCTGGGCTTTTGAAGGTGAGTTTTAAGTTAGAGGATAGTAAGCTTTCAGTGAACTCTGTGCCATAATAATTATGTGTAGTCACTGTGGTCTGCTTCAATTTAATGTTTTTTCTATATAGGGACTGATGGTCCGCATGCCATGCTGCGGCTATTAACTTCATGCGTTTTCTGGACCATGCTGATCGCTACCCTCGGAGTGCTGGATTTTGTATTTTATCTTGGTTATAGTGTTTTAAACTGTATTGTTTATGACTTGTTTACCATGTTGCTGCTATCAACCTCATTCATTTTATTGATTATGCTGATCGTTTACCTCTGGACGCTGAATTTTGTATTATCCGATTGCCGATTTATTTATGGCCTATTGTATGAGGTTTTTATATAAACGTACACAATAAACTCACTTATTAATAAGATATAAAAAACATCATGGAGGTTAGTTTGAGGGCGAGAGAGAGAGTAGGGCAGGAAGATGTGGACAGATTTAGGAAGGACACGAGTGACGTTGCGTTTAAGGTCAGAGCTACATACAAGGCGTGAGTTTAGGTAGCTCATGTAATCCTACACAGCAATGTGATAAAACTCTATAAGTGAAGCGTTATTTACTCTTAATTTGGAGGCTTTACACTTACCCCGTTTTGACTGTCTACCACAACCAGATGACGCAGCCCCAGTGCACGGAACAATTTGAAAACCCGCGTCAGCGAAGCTGCCTGCAAGAGAAAGAAGACTGCAGTTAGATCATGAGGATAAATATTGTGTAGTCAGGTTTCTGTGTTATTCCTGCAATCCATACAGACTCTAGCTTGTCAACTCGTGTTTTCAAACAACTCCGGCCCTTCACCTCACGAGACCTTATGCTAACACCGTGAAGGCCCATCGGTCTCCTCTAGCCAGACCTAGGCACCACCGAATTCCCAAAAATGGACGGTACTTTTATTCGATAAAGTGGCAACCCGGATGACACTATGTGCACTGTGACACTCACTAGAAATGGTTGCCCGTACACCATTGTCGGGGAAGGTGTACGGTTCCTCGGTTTGGGCAGGGTTTAGTGATTTTTCGATTCTTTATTTAAACTTCTAACCAAAAAAGCAACGTCAAGAAAATTACACGTTTAGTAAGCGTTTGCCTCACAGGTGAACATATAACATACACGTGAAATCACATTTACTTGTACCATTAAGTACTTTTATTCCACATTCTGAGGAAATGTCGCCACCCTGTGGACGACACAGAAATGAGCCTAAGCAACATGGCGTACCAGACAAGAACAGGCGCGTCCATAAACTTGCCGTCACGTCGCCTACATCCCTCTCCTCAATTCAAATCCATGCGATTATCAAAACAAAATTAAATACTCCGTGGTGATTCGTTCAGCAGACTAAAATAGCTAAAAACCAGGAAAGGCAAGAGGGCTATAAACTTTAGTCGCTACATAAATGGTTTAAAAATGTGTTGCTTCGGAAGGGCTAAAACTTTGTGTAGAATATTTTTTTTAAAACACATAAAACTATCACCATGATAAGAAACGGTCACAGGCTTCCAATATAAATACAGAATTACATTGATACCTTTCCTAAAAACTTTAAATACCAGTTGTTTCTCATTTCATTCTTGAGGAAGTGGTGGGCAGGTCAGGTGACTGACCGTAGGAGAGTCTCAGCAAATTAGTTTTTGCAGGAGTATGTTTTTTTTTTATTTTCCAAATCAGTGGCTCAATACGACTCAACTTTTTTTAAAAACATGTATTTATTTATTAAACAGGGTAAAGAAACAGATCAGACCAACATAATGCTATTAGGCATAATAAATACAGAAGGAAAGCAATGAAGTGTGAACTTGCATTCCCAAAACAGCTTAACTAAATCACCCGACACTTGATCACAGCACGTAAGCTACATTAAAGCGCCTTAGAACATTTAAAGTACATAAACGTACTTTAGTACTTCCGTCTGAAAACGTTTCAGGAGAGGAACCCTAAACACTAAAGTGCCTGCGTACATTAGTAATACCTTAAAGTGCCTTAAATCAATTAAAGTGCATAAACATGATTTTGCGCTTCCATTTGACATCCTAACAAGGAAAGAACCCTGAACGTTGAAGTGCCTGCGTGCATTCATTCAGCTAGAAATACATGGAAACATAGATTATCTAAATAAAATACTATAATGCTTGAACACGAGTCTTTAAACATGAATCCCTTTTTCCATGTCAATATCTCTGACCGTACCTTTAACTTATACAATGCATTATAGAAGGTACAACTGTGCTAGTAAACACCATTGAGCATCACCACTTGGCACCTGTCTCCATTTACAAAGAAAAAAGAAACAGGAAGCACCTACTCTCCCCATATTACTAAAAACCTTGACATTGCCCACCTTCTTCTTGCATATGTCTCCTCGAAAATTTTGGTCCGCCTTATCTTTCCCACCCATAAATTAACAGTGGGGACATTAGTAGATTTCTAATTTTGCAAGATCAATGAGCGATCCACTGCGATCGCAGTTGAAAAACTACTGGGAGAACGTATTGATCTTGCCTACTGACAGTAACCAAATAAAACCAATGCAAGTCCTGATGATGCATGAACCTGAATTGTTTTACAAATTTTGGTGAGAATACTGAAGCCTGTGACATAGAACAAATTTAAGTCGCCTTTGTTCGTTGCATTGCACCGAAAATATTGGTGAGATGGGTACATTCAATGAAGCCTAGATGGAGTATAGTACACAAACCAACTTGAAAGAAATGCCGCCCTTTTATACTTAGCAGCTCTAAGAGCTTTATACCCCATCTCACAAATATGCTGCATTCTCTCAGTTTAAAAAAAAAAAAAAAAAACTTTATTTATTGGTATTTTCAAAAGCAACACATCCTATAATCAGTGTAGGTATAGCATAGTGTTGGTTTCATATACAAAATCTATTAGTATTATTGTCTTCTGGCAGCTATTGAAGCGGGCCATGCCCGTTCCAGGTCCATACATTGAGTCCAGTTTAGATATTCAGCATGCATTAACCCTAGGATAATTACAGTAGGGATATCATATCTGAGATCAGTTATTCAACTTTGTCTTGTTATTACCAATCAGAACATTAAACAAAACTGGAAACAAGGAACATATAGCACCTGAGGAACACTTCCTTGCTTAGGTGTACAGAGGTATTCATGGTGTGATGGGGGCGTCCAGTTGGTGGGGCCATTGTCTTTAGGCCATGCAGTCTCTGGGAATGGAGGAAGGTCCTACTACCTAGGTGTGGGGTGTATCTAGCACCTACATGTGTAACTGGAGCACTTCACAGCGGTGTAACACTAGCGGTTTCCACCTATCTGCCTCTACCGGTGCACCTGCAGATTGGTATCTGGCAGACTTGGCTGGGAACAAAGCGAATACTGGATGCCCTCCTTCTGGGGCACTCATTTCACCTCTGAATCGGAGGCCCACTGGCCTGCACCTCAGCTGTAAAGTATGGGAATAGGGTCACTATGCCAGTATCCACCTTGAAAGGTCCAAACTCTCGGGCACCCTTCAGTAGTACATCTCTGTCTCTATAATGCAGTAGTTTGGCCACAGGCATGCAGGGGGTGGCTTGGGGCCAGTGGCCTCGACGGCACTGGGTGCACCCTCTCCAATGCAAAAAACAGAGTGAGTTGCCCCAGGGCCACCTCAGTTTTCATCCACTGCTCCAGGTAGGACACTATGTCGGGTCCTTCGGTGCCTGCCGGAAGACCGATAATACGTACATGGTTTCTTCGGTTTCAGCCCTCTGCATCCTCCGCTCTAGTCGGTGGACACGTTTGGTCAATTGTACCAGTTGGACTTTCAACTTTTGGTGAGATGGATGCAAGTCAGTGAGTGTAGTCTCGGTGTTCCAGAATCTATGGGCTAGCTTCAGATGATCAGCTCTCAGTAGGCCCAATTCAACAGAGACCTGGCCTATTTCACACGGAAGGGTTGTTTTGGTGTCTTCTATAGCCCCCAGAATCTTATCCGGTGTGGCTTGTAGTGAGGTGGGGACAGGGTCCATCATATCTGGTTGTGCCATGCCGCACACCCGTTGCTGTCCTTATGATTTGGCTCGTTTCTGCACCCTTGGTAGTCATCTGCACTACAGTTAGGGAGTTCCCAGGGGATCCCCAGCCTGTTCCACAATGGGCTTACGGACGTCTCTCATTCCCTAAGGCCCCTAGCTACAATACAGTGAGGCCGGATCTCGTGCAACGTGAAATACAGCCGTGGGCGAGGCTCCTATGGATCAAGCAGTCTCCCCGGTCACTATCTCATTAGCTGCCCCGCTTGTCAACTTCTGGGGAAGGAGGGCTGGGGAGAAAGCGGTGACACACAATGCATCGGGTGTCCGCCCACAGCCTTTTGACTTCCTCTCGCCACACTGCAGCTGCTAGGCTAGTGCGACCCCCCCCCCCCCGGGCCCAGACTAGGCCGCAGGGCAGGGTGTGGTCCATCAGCTCAGGCCACGCAGTCCGCTCAGGCCTGCAGGTACATCCTGTCACTGTCCTTCTGGGTTTCCCACCTCTGGGGCCTGCCTCTACTCATCCACGCCCATTCGGCACACCAGCTGTCTGTCCGGTGCGGGCCTCCCCATCAGCACTGACCCCTCTCGGCTGGCCGCAGCCAGTGGCCCACCTCCTTGGTGCCTTGGATCCAACGAGGTTCGTATGCCTTCTTCCCCCCTGCTCTGCGGACGAGTCGGGTCAGGTTCCAGGAACCAATGGGGTATTTAATGTAGGATATTTGTAGGGCTGGTGCGGCGCTAACAGATCAATTGTCAGCATTCTAGCCTGCCTAGCCACACCCCCATACTCTCGTAGTTAATGTACATCCTGTTTCTCTAATAACTCTTTCTAGAAAATCCGGAACCACTCCTTGGCTTACATCGCTTCTAAGAAGCCTGCACCTATTTTCCAAAATCTAAACGTTTAGTCTTATATAACAAGTGGACCAAACAAACAGGATTCAGTCTTCATTTCCAATTAGTCAGCCTTCAAGAAACAAGTTATCTGTCTATAACTGTACTGAAGGTCCATACTATTACACCCGAATCGTCAGGTTACTTGATCCCACATTATTAACATCATACCTGTATCGAAGTTTCCAAATTTGTTGAACCCTTTCTCTTCCCATTGACGCAGCATAGGCTTTGGAACCATCAGACCCCAAATTTCATACTCCTGCAATCGAGCATAGGAATGACAATTTGGACTCTCCCAAGACTTACAATAAGCTTGTAAAACCTGTACTAGCACCCCCAAAGTCTTATATCTAGACTTCTTGGGTAGTTTCGTCATCTTCAAAAACACAGGCAATCTGATCTCACTTTGATTGACCATAAGGTTTAAAAAGAGGTTACCAAACCCTGTATTTGCTATAGAAACTCTGATCAGGTTGTCCAGGAGGGCCGCCTGATAGTAGGTCCTAATATGAGGAAGAGCCAGTCCCGCTAGTTATACCCCCAGTTTGAACATTTCCTTCTTTACCTTGGGGTTTTTAGTTCTGCCATAAAAATGTTAAATGTTTGAAAGTTTATGTCAAAGTCTCTAAAATATGCACTAGGTATCCGTAAGGGAAGGTTAATAAATAAAGAATAGAAGCAAAGCCAGGATTGACATTTTAACTAATGCAACTCTCTCGATCAACCTCAGCTTCTTTGTGTATATGCTTATAGTGCCCTACAAACACCTCTGCAATCACACCTTCCTCACATTCTAGCACTCCTGTAGCCAGATTTTTCAAATTACTTAACATTTGCCCATTCTTTTTAATTTTTGTTGATCAGGCCAAATATTTCCCTATTTGCTCTAACGCCCCCAAAATCTCCTCTATTAAAAACACGTCCATAAGATCTTATTTGACTTTTTCTAGCAAGCCTCTCCTCTTGATATTCTGTCAATGATACTGACTTCCCTTAGTAGAAAAACAAATAAATAAAAAAATAATAACTTGCTCGTGGCCTTGTCAACTGCCGCATGAAGCTTCAGAATTTTCTCCAATCGGCACTTGTTGCCGGTTTATATCAAAACGCTCTTTTATAAAATCCCTCATCTTGTACAACGAGATCTGGTCTGAAAGCTGCGACCTATCAAAATGCCACCTTACTTTTACCTTTGGAAGCAGACTTAACACCATCTAAAGACTAACTACTAAATGACCAGAGAAAGAGAGTGCCATATGTAGGAAAGTAGCCTCTTTCTAGCTTGGGTATCCCCACTTTTGGCCTGTTTGTCAGTGTGTTTGACTGTGTTCACTGGGATCCTGCTAACCAGGGCCCCAGTGACTGTGCCTTCTCCTCTAAATTTGGTTGCTGGTAACTATTTCTCCCCATACTGGTGCCCCTTGTAAGTCCCTAGTATATGGTACCTGGGTATCCAGGGCATTGGGGCTTCAGAGGATCCCTATGAGCTGCAGCAGTTATTCTGCCTCGCATAGGGAGCCCATGCAACGGGTTCCGCAGGCCTGCCATTGCGGCCTGCGTGAACTGGGTGCACGCACCCTGTTTCGCTACAGGTCACTGCACCAGGTCACTGTAAGTCACCCCCATGTGAGGCCCTCTCAGTCCAGAGGGCAGGGTGCAGGTATCTGTGTGTGAGGGCACCCCTGTACTGGCAGAGGTGCCCCCACGAACTCCAGCCCCATTTTACTGGACTCTGGGAGTGCGGGGACGCCATTTTAAATGTGTACTGGACATAGGTCATTACCTAAGTCCAGCTACATAATGGTAACTCTGAACCTAGGCATGTTTGGTATCAAACATGTCAGAATCATACCCCAATACTGTTGCAAGTATTGGAAGTATAATTTCATGCACTCTAGGGGCTCCTTAGAGGACCACATAATTGCTACCACCAGTCTTACAGAGTTTTCCCAGGCAGCCCAGCTGCTGCCATCCCTTAGACAGCTTTCTTCCCTCCTGGTACTTGATCTGATCAAGCCCAGGAAAGCAGAACAAAGGATTTCCTTTGGGAGAGGAGGTAACACCCTCTCCCTTTAGAAATAGGTGTGACTGGCCCAAACCACTTTTTTTCCTTTCAAAGGCACATTTGGTGCCCTTCTTGCATAGTCCCCCCAGTCCCTGCTCTGGCGCGAAACTGGACAATGGAAAGGAGGGTCCCTGGGTTCTGTCATCTTGACTCCAAAGCTGGCAAGGAACTCTGGGATCATCTGAGTGGCCAGGCCAGGCAGGTGATGTTAGAGGCACCCTGTGATAAGTAGTTAGGTAACCAAGCCCCCTCTTTGGGCCATATAGGGTCTTCCTCTGGGGTGGGTCCTCAGATTAGTCTAGCAAGATTCCAGCAGGACTCCTCTGCAAACTCTGCTTCGACTTCTGGCTTCTGGAACCGCAACTGGACCTTCCAGGAACCTACAAGCTGCAGATCCAACAAGGAAGAGTAATCTGCAACATTGTATCCAGAATTCCTGCCAGCTTTGCAATATTTCCCCAGCTGTGCATCCTCAGAAGACTGCAACTCTTCAGCCTGCACAAGAAGAAATAGGAATCTCCCTTGGGGTGAAGGCATCACTCCCTGTAACTACAGGTACCTGGCTGCAACGAAAACCATCTGCGTGGATCTCCCCTCATACTGAGTGGTGTGGGTCCTGCATCATAGGTGGTGGTCCGGAGAGTCTCCCTTGGTCCTCACTACCAGCTGTCGCACTTGGGTGGTGGTAAGTCCTTTCCACCCCACGCAAGACAGTACCCCGTGCACTGTGTCCTTTGCAGCTGCCAAGGCTTGTTTGCTTCACCTCCAAGGGGAACTTCAGGTGACGTGTAGCTCCAGCCCCCAACAATCCCTCCTGCAACTCCTGGGCCTCTGTGTGGTCCTCTGACAACGTGGGAGCGACTTCTGTGTCCCTGTCCTGTGGGACACCTGTGGGTGCTGCCTCTGCTTCTGTGGGCCTTTTGCGACTCGGAGGGTCTCCTGTGACTCCCCCTCCTGGGTAGAGTCCTCCTAGATTTTGCTGGTCCCCTCAAGCACCCCCTTTCCTTAAACCTCGAGTTTGCCTCTGCCAAGGCTTGTTGGTGGAAATCCTTCACCGACACTCATCTGCAATCCAGCTTCAGGCATGGAACACCTTTTGCATGCATCAGGAACTCTTTTACAGCTGCTATGCTGCAGTGCTGACCTGTCTTTCTTCTTCGTCGACCAACTACAAAAGGTACCTCGGTGGGTAATATCTCCTACTCCCCCTGGACTCCATGGACACTTCTGGACTTGGTCCCCTCTGTCCACAGGTCTCCAGCTGCGGTTTTCCACTGCTGGTTTCTTGCAGGCTGTTCTGGGTGTCTTATTTTTCTTCTTTTCGTCCTTTGGGGTGATTTTAGGGAAATCGAGTGTTACCTCTGCATTTCTGGACTCTGGAAGGGGGGGTACTACATTACTAACCTGCGTGGTTTCCTAGTACTCCCAGCTCCCCGCTACACAATGTACTTACCTAGGTGGGGGTAGGGATGGTGGTTAGGGCTGTGTTTGCATTCCACTTTCTTAGCATATGGTTTGGGCTCCCCTAGGACTACTATTGTATATTGCTATTTTATAGTTTTCTCACCTTTTTATGCCTCTTACCGTTTATTAGTGTATATGGAAAATGTCACCTACCCAGTGTACATCTGTTCGTGGCATATAATGCTGAAGATTCACATGCTGTGCATATTTCGCCATCTAGTGTAGGTCTCAGAGTGTTACAGGTTGTTTTTCTTCGAAGAAGCTTTTTCGAGTCACAAGGTTGAGTGACGACTCCTCTCGCTGATAGTGCGCATGGGCAACGAATCCTTAGATTGTTTTCCCGCAGGAGAGTAAAGCTAGCAGTGAATGATTGTTTATGTTTAAATATACAGTAAGTAAAGAAGATGCCCATGCAATGTATATACATATTTACATAATAAAGTACTACAGCGGCCACAGGCTTCCGGGGAGAAGGGAGGGCGCATGTGAATCTGCAGCACTACATGCCACGAACAGATGACACTTTCCGTTCAATGGCACGTTTAGCTGCAGATACACATGCTGTGCATAGACTGAAAAGCAGTCTCCTCCTAAGTAAGCAGCGGTGGCTAGCCTGTAGGAGTTGGAGCAGTTTGAAATAGTGTTTTAAGCACTGCTTGACCAACATTTGCTTCTTGTTGTGTGGACCATGTGGCTGCGTTGCATATATTTGCCACTGGTATATTTCCTGAGAATGCCATTGAAGCTGCTTTCTTTCTAGTAGAATGTGCTTTAGGAGTTACTAATAGTTGCCTTTTAGCTTTAAGATAGCACGTTTAAATACACTTTACTATCCATCTGACCAATCCTTGTTTGGAAATGGGATTACCTTTATGAGGTTGGTGAAAAGCCACAAAAAGTTGTTTAGATTTTCTAAACTCTTTTGTTCTGTCTATATAATACATGACAGTTCTTTTGAGATCAAGAGTGTGGTGGGCTCTATCAGCAACAGAATCTGGCTATGGAAAGAAGACTGGCAATTCCACTGACTGACTAAGGTGAAACCACTTTGGGTAGAATTTTTGGATTTGTCCTAAGTACTATTTCATGTTTGTGTACTTGGAAGACTAGTTTTTCTAATGTGAATGCTTGGATTTCACTTATTCTTCTTAAGGAAGTAATTGCTACCCGGAACGCAACCTTCCATGAGAGAAACTGAAGAGCGCAAGAATGCATGGTTCAAATGGTGGACCCATAAGTAGTGTGAGCACAATGTTAAGATTCCATGCAGGAGCTGGTGGAGCTCTAGGTGGAATAACTCTTTTAAGGACTTCCATAAAAGCTTTTAGGACAGGAACTCTAAATAGAGAGGGATGTTGTCTGTTTTGGAGGAAGGCTGATATCGCTGTCAAATTAATTTTATTAGATGAATATGCAAGATTTGCTTTTTGTAAGTAAAGCAGTAACATGCAATATCCTGTACTGATGCTTTAAGTGAATCAAT
The DNA here is from genome assembly GCF_031143425.1 of Pleurodeles waltl. Taxonomy (NCBI): domain Eukaryota; kingdom Metazoa; phylum Chordata; class Amphibia; order Caudata; family Salamandridae; genus Pleurodeles; species Pleurodeles waltl. The sequence goes on along the minus strand of NC_090449.1, from coordinate 296,382,597 downwards.
GTTTTTAGGTTGACAGTAATGCACAAAAGTTTCCATTTATTTGCCTAGCACTGCCTGGTTGTAGGTTTACATGCTTTTTTTAGGATGTCCATACACTCTGATGGAAGCTGTAGGTATCCAAATTCTGTGACCTCAGGAACCAAATCGCCAGGTTGAGCATACTGGGATTGGGATGCCTGATCTGACCCTTTTTTTTTTTTTTATTTTTTTTTTTGAGTCAATAGGTCTGGTCTGTTTGGGAGTTTGGGAAGTGGTACTAATGACAGATCTAGCAATGTTGAGTACCAGTTTTGACATGCCCATGTGGGAGCTATGAGTATCATAGTGAGAGAGGGGTGATGGATTTTGTTGACCAGAAATGGAATTAGTGGGCGAGGGGGAAAAGCTTAAGCAAATATCCCTGACCAACTGATCCATAGGGCATTGCCTTTGGATTGAGGATGTGGGAACCTGGATGCAAAGTTTCAGGATTTTGCATTTTCGCTTGTTTCGAAAAGGTCTATGTCCGGTGTTCCCCACATGTGAAAGTACTGTTGAATTACTTGTGGATGAATCTCCCATTTGTGTATTTGTTGCTGCATCCTGCTTAAGAGGTGTGCAAGTTGGTTATGTATCCCTGGCAAATACTCTGCTCTTAGTTGAATGTGATTGTGAATTGCCCATTTCCAAATTGTCTGTGCTAGAAAGGACAATTGGAATGGGTGTGTCTGCTGTCTTCTGAGGTATGTCGCAACTACTGCTAGGCATTTTGTGAATATCCTTGGCGCTTTTGTTGCTCCAAAGGGTAGTACTTTGAATTGATAGTGCTTGCCTGCTATTACAAATCTTAAGTACTTGAGGTGTGCTGGATGTTAGGAATGTGGAAGTAAGCATCTTTTAGATCCAATGCTGTCATGTAGTCTTGTTTTTGTAACAAGGGAATGACATCCTGTAGAGTGACCATGTGAAAATGCTCTGACAGGATATATTGATTTAGGGGTCTAAGATCGAGAATTGGTCTGAGAGTGCCATCCTTTTTTGGTATGAGGAAGTATAGAGAATATACCCCTGTCCCTTGTTGATTGATGGGAACCATCTCTATTGCACCTTTGAGTAGAAGAAATTCTACCTCTCGTTTTACCAGACCAATGTGTTCAAGAGAAAGACTGTGTGAATGGGGAGTTATGTTTGGTGTTTGGCAATAACCATTGTTGATAATTGACAGTACCCATTGATCTGTTGTAATTTGTTGCCAGTGAGGAAGGAAATATTACAGTCTCCCTCCCACAGGAGAGGTACGCTGCGTTGGGATGCAGGGTAAGTCACTGCTTTGATGAGGTAGAGGCACCTCTTGCAGCAGCGGATTTGTCTCTAGATCTGAAAGTGTGTCCTCTAAAAGGGACCCTGAAAGATCCCCTGAGATAATAGTTGTTCCTGTTTTTGTTGGGACATAGAGGCCTCTGAAGTTTCTGGCTTAAATCCTCTTCTAAATTGAGGTTTACAAAATGACCCCTGAAAAGGTGTTGTGTAAAGGGCTCCCGTGGCTTTTGATGATTGAGTCCTTTTTTAATTTGTCAATGGTTGTATCCATCTCAGGTCCAAAAAGCTGCTGTTTATTAAATGGCATATTAAGGACTGATTGTTGCATTTCTGGTTTAAATCCTGAGGATCTCAACCAAGCATGCCTTCTAATCATAACACTAGTGTTGATTCCCCTAGCTGCTGTGTAAGCTGTGTCTAGTGCTGATCTAATCTGATTATTGGCAATGGCTTGTCCTTCTTTCACTACTTGCTGTGCTCTTTTTTGGTTTTCGTTTGGGAGGTTTTGAAGGAACTCCTGCATCTCGTCCCATTGTGCCCTATCATACCTGGCTAAAAGAGCCTGAAAGTTGGCGATTCTTCACTGATTTGCAGCTTGAGTTGACACTCTTTTGCCTGCTCCATCAAATTTGCGGTCTCTTTATCAGGTGGAGGAACATCCCTTGTGGACTGGCTATCTGCCCTTTTCCTGGCTGCACTGGCCACGATGGAATCAGGTGGCAATTGCTGTGATATAAAGACTGGATCAGACGGTGCAGCTTTATATATTTTTTCATCTACTCTAGGTGTTAACACCCTAGCCTTGACTGGTCTTTAAAAATGTCATCAGAATGTTTTAACATACCTGGTAACATTGGCAAACATTGATACGGTTTGTGAGTTGGGGAAAGTGTGTTAAATAAGAAATGCTCTTCTATAGGCTCAGGGTGCATTTGTACGTTATGATAAGAGACTGCCCTGGAAATGACCTGATTATAGGCTGTTGTATCCTCAGGTGGAGACGGCCTTGTGGGATACAAATCAGGGTCACTGGATGGAACTCGGTCAAAATCCTATATATCCCACAGATCCATGTTGTAAAAATTGTCACCCATTTAATCCTCATATGAAGAAACTGGGGAATGTGTGGGCGAAGGTGGTGGTGGTGAAGTGGGAAGATCAGGCCAATGTGGTAGAGAAGGCTATTGTACAGTCTTTCGCTTCTCCGCATGTTTAAAAATCTTCACTGGTGAAGGGCCAGTTTCCATATACTCTTCCCTGTTTCTTTTTGGATTTGAATTCTCCTTTGCTTTTGGTTCATGACCTAAAGAATTGGTCTGTCTGTTTCATCGGTTTCCTGTTCTGAAGATGAAACCTGTTTGCTTCCCATCAATGAATGCTACAAAAGCTTAGTAGCGGCATGCTTTATACAGGCTGAAAAAGTGATTTGTTCAGTAGGCAAACGTTTTTTTGACTCGGAATAGGAGCTTTGATGTTTCCGAAAAGGAACATGGATGTTTCAGCTCCGATGTGGTGTGCAGCCATCTGGGTTCTGAAGTGGAAGCCTCCATTTTTCAACTCAAAGCCAAAACAGGCGTGGCAGTCTGTTCATCAGAGTGAGTCTTGGCCTTTATCGGCGCCAAACGCGAGGGTTGGACCACAATATGTTGTTTTCGGGTCAAACCATGGGCAGCAAGCAGTGTTCAACCCAAGGCCTTCTGAGATTTTTTAATTTGTTTCTGATGGGAAGGGGCTAGTGAACTCACATACTGATCCTCAAGAAATATCTGGCTGTCCCCATCGGAATCCAGGTCGGAATCGGAGTCAGAGTCTCGGATGGAGACTATAGTCTGTGCCTGTTCCTCACCAAAGATGTCAGGTGGTGGTTCTGTGGACTTCAACGCCATCTCTAACCGTCTTGCTCTTCTATCCCAGAAGGTTTTCGTGGATCTGAACGATCAACACGCCTCGCAGGTCTCTTCTTTGTGGTCCAGAGAGAGGCAGAGGTTACACACAGAATGCTGGTCGGTGTAGGGGAACTTGGAGTGGCACAGAGGACAGAATCTAAATGGAGTCCGTTCAATGAGCCTGTAATGTAGTTGGCCGGAGAAGAACATGGGTGCCAAAAAGGGAGTTTAATCAATCCTGACGCTACAATCGGATTGAGTTTAGTCAGAAACGAATTAAAAAACGATACTGACGTTGAAGGAAAAAAAAGAGAAGTACCAAACCGAAATCTACCAGAGCAAGAGGGAACATGCCTGAACCTGACGGCAGAAAGAAAACAATCTAACGAAGGACTCGATGCCATTTGCACTATCACCAATAGGAGGAGTCACTCGATCTCATGACTCTAAAAAGCTTCTTCGACAAAAGAACAACTTGTAACACTTTGAGCCCAACACTAGATGGCGATATATGCACAGCATGTGTATCCGCAGCTACACATGGCATCGAACATATAAAGATATACATGGAAAATGTCACTAACCCAGTGTACATCTGTTCATGGCATGTAGTGCTGCAGATTCACATGCTATGCATGATTCCACCATCTAGTCTTGGGCTCTGAGTGTTACAAGTTGTTTTTCTTCGGAGAAGTCTTTTCGGAGTCACAGGATCGAGTGACTCCTCCTCTCCGTCATACTGCGCGTGGGCATCAACTCAACTGTAAATTGTTTTCCCGCAAAACGGTGAAGGAAGGAGTGACAGAGTGTAAGAATATAAATATTGTATAAAAGCAGTAAGTAAAAATAGATGTCTATGCAAATGTAAATGTATCTACATATGTACAAATGATAAAGCTTACAACGACTACAGGCTTCCAGGGAAGTGGGAGGGTGCATGTGAATCTGCAGCACTACATGCCACGAACAGATGTACACTGGGTTAGTGACATTTTACGTTCAATGGCATGTGTAGCTGCAGATACACATGCTATGCAGGGACTACAAAGCAGTTAATCCTCCCCAAAAATTGCAGTGGCTAGTCTGTAGGAGTTGAAGTTGTTTGAAATAATGCTCTTAAGACAGCTTGGCCAACACTGGCCTGTTGCTTTGAAAATACATGTGGCAGCTTTACATATATCAGCCATTGGTATGTTTCCTACGAATGCCATAGACGCACCCTTCTTTCTAGTAGAATGTGCTCTAGGTGTGATCAAAAGTTGTCTTTTTGTCTGAATGTAACATGTTTGTATGCATTTAACAATCCGTCTTGCTAATACTTGTTTAGAGATAGGATTGCCTTTATGTGATTGCTGAAAGGCAACAAAAAGTTGTTTAGTTTTCCTAAAATCTTTAGTTCTATCTATATAGTACAACAGAGCTCTTTTGAGGTCAAGGTTATGAAGGGCACTTTCTGCAATTGATTCTGGCTGTGGAAAGAAGGTTGGCAACTCCACTGTTTGGGGGTGATACTACTTTTGGTAGAAATTTGGGATTTGTCCTAAGTATGACTTTATGTTTGTGCACTTGGAAAAAAGGTTCTTCAAGAGTGAATGCTTGTATTTCACTAACTCTTTGCAATGAAGTGATAGCTACTAGGAAGGCAACCTTCCATGTCAAAAATGGAATCTGACAAGAATGCATGGGTTCAAAAGTTGGGCCTATGAGTCTGGTGAGTACGATATTTAGATTCCAAGTAGGAACAGGTGGTGTTCTAGGTGGAATAATACGTTTTAATCCTTCCATGAAGGCTAATATAACTGGGACTCTGAATAGAGGTGTGCTGAATAGTCTGCAAGTATGCTGATATTGCAGAAAGATTAATTTTAATGGATGAGAAAGCTAGATTTGATTTCTGCAAATGAAGTAGATAACACACAATATCTTGTATTGATGCTGTAAGTGTATCAGTATTTTTAGATTGACAGTAGTAAACAAATCTTTTCCATTTGTTAGCATACTATTGTCTAGTGGTAGGTTTACATGCCTGCTTGAGCACTTCCATACATTCTAATGGAAGTTTTAGGCATCCAAACTCTATGACTTCAGGAGCCAAATCGCATTGAGAGCACTTGGGTTTGGATGCCTGATTTGACCTTTGTTTTGTGATAGCAAATCCGATGTGTTTGGAAGTTTCGAGTGAGGTACTATTGACAGGTCTAGGAGTGTGGTGTACTAATGTTGTCGTGCCCACGTTGGGGCTATAAGTATCATGGTGAGAGATGTCTGATGTAGTTTCTTGACCAGAAAGGGAAGGAGTGGGAGAGGGGGGAAGGCGTAAGAAAATATTCCCAACCAATTGATCCATAGAGCACTGCTCTTGGATAGGGGATGTGGGTGTCAGGATTCAAAGTTTTGGCATTTTGCATTTTCACTTGTTGCAAATAAGTCTATTTCTGGTGTTCCCCACTTTTGAAGTACCTGAAAATTAATCTCCCATTCGTGTGTCTGTTGATGGTTCCTGCTTAGGAGAACAACCAGCTGACTGTGTACTCCAGGAATGTATTCTGCTAATAGATGAATGTGACTGTGAATTGCCCATTTCCATATTGTCTGGGCTAAAAGGGACAGTTGAGATGAATGTGTCCCGCCTTGTTTTTTCAGGCAATACATGGTCGACATATTGTCTGTTTTTATCAGAACCATCTTGTGTTTGAGAAGGGGTTGAAACGTTTTTAGGGCAAGGAGCACAGCTAATAATTCTAAATGGTTTATGTGAAAATTTCTCGGTTTCGAATCCAAATCCCCTTGAATGGTAAGGTTGTTGAGATGAGCTCCCCAACCTATCATTGATGCATCTGTTATTGTGGTCTGAGGCGCATGGTCCTGAAATGACCGCCCCTTCATTAAATTGCTGAGATTCCACCATTGAAGGGACGTGTGCGTTTGGCGGTCCATCAACACTAGATCTTGCAATTGACCCTGTGCCTGGGACCATTGTTGTGAGAGGCATTGTTGTAATGGCCTCATACTGAGTCTTGCATGCAGTACTATTGCTATGCAAGATACCATCATTCCTAGAATTCTCATGATAAATCTTACAGTGTATTGTTGAGTCGTCTGTATTTGTGGTATGAGATTTTGGAAAGCTTGCATCCTTTGTGTATTTGGATATGCTAGGGCTTTTTGCATATTTAAAAATAGCACCTAGGTAAGGTTGTACTTGTGCTGGTTGAAGGTGAGATTTTGGGTAATTGAGAGTGAACCCTAGTGTGTGTGTAGGGTCTCTAATACGTGTTGAGTGTGTTGTTGGCATTGTATAAAATTGCTTGATTTTATTAGCCAATCGTCTAGATATGGAAAGACCTGAATGTGTTGCCTTCTTAGGTTGGCTGCCACTACTGCTAGACATTTTGTGAACACTCTTGGAGCTGTTGTTATGCCGAATGGCAGAACTTTCAACTGATAATGTTTTCCTGCTATGAAAAACCTGAGGTATTTTCTGTGAGCAGGATGGATGGGTATATGGAAATAAGCATCTTTGAGGTCTAAAGCAGTCATGTAATCTTGTTTGTGTAGTAGTGGAATGACGTACTGCAGAGTTACCATGTGAAAGTGTTCTGACAGAATGTAAAGATTTAGAGATCTGAGGTCTAGGATGGGCCTGAGAGTGCCATCCTTTTTGGGGATAAGGAAGTATAGTGAGTATACTCCTGTTCCTTGTTGAAAATGTGGGACCAATTCTATTGCTTGTTTTAGTAGGAGCGAATGTACTTCTTGTTGTAATAGAACACTGTTTTTTGGAGGCAATCTGTGGTAACGTGGGGGAATGTTTGGAGGGGTAGAAATCAATTCTAGGCAATAGCCATTGTGGATAATTGACAACACCCAATGGGCTGTGGCGATGTTTTGCCAACGAGAGTGGAATTGCTGTAGTCTTCCCCCCACAGGGTTGAGGGATAGTAAGTAAGCCACTGTTTAGACAGTGTAGTGGCTTGTTTTGAGGTTTGAAACTTGCCTCTGTTTCTAAAATATTGGCCTCTGTAAGACGCTCTAAATCCCCCTCTCTGGTATTGTTGCTGCTGTTGTCCCTGCTTTGTCTGGAAGGTAGAAGCTTCAGAGGATTGTGGTTAGAATCCTCCCCTAAATTGTTGTCTGCGAAAGAAGTCTCTATACAGTGTTGTGTATAATGCTCCCATTGCTTTGGCAGTGTCTGAGTCTTTCCTCAGTTTTTCTATGGTCGTATCGACCTCAGTACCAAACAAATGTTTTTTGTCAAAAGGCATGTTAAGTACTGCCTGCTGGAATTCTGGTTTAAAACCAGAAGAAGGTAGCCATGCATGCCTTCTTATAGTAATGGTAGTATTGACACTTCTGGATGCTGTATCAGTAGTATCAAGGGCAGACCTTATCCGATTATTGCTTATGGCCTGACCCTCTTCTACAATCTGCTGTGCCCTTTTCTGATGTTCTTTTGGGAGGTGCTGTTGTTGCATCTCCTCCTAGTGGGCTCTATCGTATCTGGCTAGTTGTGCTTGCGAATTTGCAATTCGCCATTGGTTGGCTGCCTGTGTGGCCACTCTCTTGCCAGCAGCATCACATTTCCTACTCCATGATCAGGGGCAGAAGCATCGCCTGAGGACTGGCTATTAGCCCTCTTTCTAGCCGTACTCACTACCACTGAATCTGGAGGAATTTGGTGTGTGATGTAATCCAAGTCTGTTGGAGCAGGTTTGTATTTTTTGTCAATACGCAGAGTAATTCGACTGGCTCACTAAAGATTTGGTCTGCATGTTTGACCATTCCATGTAACACAGGAAGGCACTGATATCTAGAGTGGGTGGAGGATAGAGTGTTAAACAGGAAATCCTCTTCTAGGGGTTCAGTGTGCATAAGCACCCCACGGTAAGCAGCTGCCCTGGAAATAACCTGCGTGTATGCAGTAGTGTCCTCTGGTGGAGAAGGCTTGGAGGGGTATAAATCAGGGTCATTATCAGAAATAGGATCTGGGGATCAGTGCTGTATAGATCCTAAGGATCCACTGTATCCCCATGTGAATACTGTGAATGCTTTGGTGAAGGCAACGGTGGTGGGCTAGTGGGTGGAGGTGAGAAAGAAAGCTGTGGTGAATGAGGAGAACTAGGGGCAGGTGCTGGCTTCTTTTGCTTATACATTTTTGCTAGTGGTTAAGCAGTGTCTAATTGTTTCTGAAACGCCAGCTTCCTTTTGGTTTTCAGAGGAGGTGCAGTAACCGTTCTGCCAGTCTCTTCGTGGATGTGGATCCTGGATAGTCTTTCATCCATACCCTGAAGCATAGGCTGAATCTCAGTGTCCTCATCAGAAGGTCTGTAAGATTCCTGCAGTGATTTCGAACTCTGTTTGAGATGGCTCGAAAGTCCTTGCTCTTCTGTATAAGATTTGTTGTGTTCTGAAGATTGAAGCTTTTTCGATCCTGAAAATTGAGTCGGCTGTTTCGGCTCCGGAGCAGGGAATCGAGGCCTCGACTCAGAGGAGTGAGGATGCTTACTCGAGTCCGAGGCAGAACTCTTTACATATTTACTCGACTCCGATGCTGACTGATGAGTGGCCTTTTTCAGCGCCGAACCCGAAGGTCAGTCAATGATAGTCGTTTTTTTGGGTCAAACCAAGGCCCTCTGGCAGTAGTGTACCGAAGGCCTTCGATGGTTTTTTATGTGTGGGCATAGGGGCAGACGTACTCACGTGCTGTCCAGCAGTGATAGGCCTATCTTCTTCCGATTCTTGTTTGGAGTCGGTGTCTCGGATGGTGACCACTGTCTGCGCCTGTTCTTCTTCCATGTCGAGATGTTCTGTACTTTTCGATGACATCTCTAACCTTCTGGCTCTTTGACCACGCAGGGTCTTCTTGGATCGAAATGATCGACAGGCCTCACAATCTTCTTCTTTATGATCGGGAGAAAGACAGAGATTACAAACCAGGTGTTAGTCTGTGTAGGGAAATTTTGCGTGGCACAGACGGTAGAATCGAAATGGAGTCCGATCCATCAGGTTTCCAAGCGATAGGCCTGAACAGGCCCAAGTCGGGCGCATGCGCCCAGAAGGGCGAAATTATCTAAATTCTGACGGTACTATTGGTTCGAGGCTAGGTGGAAACGCGATCGAAACAATACCGACGATTAAGGGAGTTTTCCAAAGTTTCTGATTCGAAATCTCGGGGCGAGCAGAAACACATCCGAACCAGACTGCGGAAAGAAAACAATCTAACAATGGAGTCAATGCCCATGTGCAGTATGACCGAGAGGAGGAGTCACTCGATCCCGTGACTCCGAAAAGACTTCTTCTAAGAAAAACAACTTGTAACACTCCGAGCCCAACACTAGATGGCGGAATCATGCTCAGCATGTGTATCTGCAGCTACACATGCCATTGAATACATATATATGGAAATTGTCACTTACCCAGTGTACATCTGTTCCTGGCATGTGGTGCTACAAATTCACATGTTATGCATAACTTCCGCAATCTAGTGTTGGGCGCGGGTGTTACTAGTTGTTTTTCTTCAAAGAAGTCTTTTTTTGAGTCACAGGATTGAGTGACTCCTCCTCTCAGTCATAGTGCGCATGGGCATCAACTCCTTTGTTAGATTGTTTTCCCGCAAAAGGGTGTAGGAAGACATGACAGAATGAAAGAATGTAAATGTGCTATAAAAGTAATAAATAAATAAGATGTCCATGCAAATGTAAATGTACATACATATGTACAAATAAGAAACTGCAATGACTACAGGCTTCTTGGGAGGAGAGAGGGTGCATGTGAATCTGCAGCACTACATGCCACGAACAGATGTACACTGGGTGAGTGACATTTTCCGTTTGATAGCATGTGCAGCTGCAGATACACATGCTATGCATAGAATAAAAACAGTTGCTCTCCCCAAAAGAAGTGGTGGCTAGCCTGTAGGAGTTGGAGTTTTTCGAAATAATGTTCTTAGGACAGCTTGGCCAACATTGGCCTGTTGGTTTGAAATGACATCCACAGAGTAATGCTTTGTAAATGTATGTGGTGTAGACCATGTGGCAGCTTTGCCTATGTCTGCTATTGGCATGTTCCCTAAAAAATGCCATAAAAGCACCTTTTTCCCATAGTGGAACGAGCTTTAGGTGTTTTCAAAAGTTGTTGTTTTGCCTTACTGTAACATGTTTGGATACATTTAACAATCCATCTAGCTAATCCTTGTTTAGAGATAGGATTACCTTTATGTGGTTGTTGAAAGGCAACGAAAAGCTGTTTAGTTTTTCTGAACTCTTTTGTTCTATGGACGTAACACATTAGAGCTCTTGTAAGGTCAGGAGTGTGAAGGGCTCTTTCAGCAGTTGAATCTGGCTGTGGGACGAAGATTGACAATTCCACTGTTTGGTTAATGTGAAAAGGCGATACAACCTTTGGCAAACATTTTGGATTAGTTCTAAGTACAGCTTTATGCTTGTGTACTTGGAAAAAGGGTTCCTCCTGAGTGAATGCCTGTATTTCACTAACTCTTCTTAATGAAGTAATTGCTACTAAGAAAGCAACTTTCCAAGTTAGAAATTGAATCTCACACGAATGCATGGGTTCAAATGGTGGCCCCATTAGTCTTGTGAGTACAATATTTAGATTCCAAGCAGGAACTGGTGGGGTTCTTGGCGGAATAATACGTTTTAGTCCTTCCATGAAGGCTTTAATAACTAACTCTAAAGTGAGAGGTATGTTGTATAGTTTGCAAGTATGCCAATATGGCAGTAAGATGAATTTTAATAGATGAGAAAGCTAAATTTGCCTTTTGTAAATGAAGTAGGTAGCATACTATATCTTATATTGATGCTGTAAGTGGGTCAATATTTTTAGATTGACAGCACAGCATTGTCTAGTTGTAGGTTTGTGTGCTTGTTTGAGAACTTCCATACATTCTAATGGAAGCTGCAAGTATCCAAATTCTATGACTTCAGGAGCCAAATCGCTAAGTTGAAAGCACTTTGATTGGGATGTTTGATCTGACCTTTGTTTTGTGTTAACAAATCCGGTCTGTTTGGAAGTTTGCAGTGAGGTACTACTGACAGATCTAGGAGGGTTGTGTACCAATGTTGTCGTGCCCATGTGGGGGCAATGAGTAACATGGTGAGAGAAGTTTGACACAGTTTGTTGACTAGAAACTGAATAAGCGGGAGAGGGGGAAAAGCGTAAGCAAATACCCATGACCAGTTGATCCATAGAGCATTGCCCTTGGACTGAGGGTGTGGGTGCCTGGATGCAAAGTTTTGGCATTTTGCAGTTTTCGCTTGTCGCGACTAGGTCTATTTCTGGTCTCCCCCATTTTTGAAAGTACTGTTGAAGTACCCGAGAGTGAATCTCCCATTTGTTTATCTGTTGGTGTGTCCTGCTTAGCAGGTCCGCTAGCTGACTGTGTATTCCTGGAATGTATTCTGCTAGTAAGTGAATGTGATTGTGAATTGCCCATTTCCAAATTATTTGGGCTAGAAGGGACAGTTGAGATGAATGTGTCCCACCTTGTTTCTTTAGGTAATACATGGTCGTCATATTGTTTGTTTTTATCAAGACAGTTTTGTGTTTGAGAAGGGGTTGAAATGCCTTTAGGGCAAGGAACATAGCTAATAATTCTAAATGGTTTATGTGATAAGTCAACTGTTTTGAATTCCATTCCCCTTGTATGGTAAGGTTGTTGAGATGAGCTCCCCAACTTATCATTGATGCATCTGTTGTTATTGTGGTCTGAGGCACAGGATCTTGAAATGACCACCCCTTTTTTAAACTGCTGTGATTCCACCATTGAAGGGACTTGTGCGTCTGGTGGTCTAACACTAGATCTTGCAACTGACCCTGTGCTTGAGACCATTGTTGTGAGAGACACTGTTGTAGTGTTCTCATATTTAATCTTGCATGCAGTAATATTGTTACGCAGGATGCCATCATTCCCAATAGTTTCATGATAAACCTTACAGTGTATTGTTGATTTGGCTGCATTTGTGGTATGAAGTTTTGGAAAGCTTCTATCCTTTGTGTACTTGGATAGGCTAAGGCTTTTTGTGTATTGAGAATAGCACCTAGGTAAGCTTGAACCTGTGCTGGTTGTAGATGAGATTTTTGGTAATTGATAGTGAGCCCTTATGTGTGTAGGGTCTTTATTGTTTGAGTGTGTTGTTGACATTTTATAATATGGTTTGATTTTATTAGCCAATCATCTAGATCAGTGGTTCCAACCTTTTGACTTTTGTGGACCCCCACTTTAAAATTACTAGAAACCAGGGACCCCTACTGAATCATTAGTGGAGTCTGGGGCCCCCCACTAAGTAACTACTGAAAGCTGGGGACCGATTCTGTTAATATTCTTTAATTTTCTAAGTAGTCGTGGATCCCCTGAGGAGGCTTCGCGGACCCCCAAGGGCCCCAGGACCACAGGTTGGGAACCACTGGTCTAGATAAGGAAAGACATGTATGTGTTGTCTTCTTAGGTAAACTGCTACTACCGCTAGACATTTCGTGAATACTCATGGAGCTGTTATGCCGAATGGTAGAACTTTGAATTGGTAGTGGTTTCCCGCTATCACAAACCTTAGGTATTTTCGGTGAGCTGGATGTATAGGGATATGAAAATACGCATCTTTGAGATCTAATGCAGTCATGTAATCTTGTTTTTGTAGTAGTGGAATGACATCCTGCAGAGGTACCATGTGAAAATGTTCTGACAGGATATATACATTTAGTGGTCTGAGATCTAGAATGGATCTGAGAGTGCCATCGTTTTTGGGAATGAGGAAGTACAGCGAGTATACCCCTGTTCCGTGTTGAGATTGAGGGGACTAATTCCTTTGCCTCTTTTGTAGTCACGATTGTACTTCTTGTTGTTGTGTTCTAGGGACAGCCTGTGATAATGAGGAGGAATGTTTGGAAGGGTAGAAGTCAATTCTAGGCAATAACCATTGCGGATAATTGAAAGTACCCATTGGTCTGTGGTGATATTTTGCCATGGGAGTGGAATTGCAGCAGTCTGACCCCCAAAGGAGATGTGTGGGGTTGTGGTATGCTTATGAAGTCACAGTTTTGATGGAGTAGTGACACTTTTTGATGCATGGAATTTGCCTCTAGCTCTGAAGTGTTGGCCTCTATAAGAGCCTCCAAAGTCCCCCTCTGGTATTGTTGCTGGCCTTGTTTAGGTTGGGAGGTAGAAACATCTGTAGATTGGGGCTTGAATCTTCCTCTAAATTGTTGTTTAGGAAAGGAGCCTCTATAAGGTGTTGTGTGTAGGGCTCCCATTGCTTTAGTAATGTCTGAATCTTTCCTGAGTTTCTCAATTGTGGTGTCAGCCTCAGGACTAAACAGGTGTTTCTTGTCGAATGGCATATTTAGTACTGCCTGTTGTATTTCTGGTTTGAATCCTGAAGATCTTCACCATTCATGTCTGCATATGGTTATAGCAGTATTTACGTTCCTAGAGGCTGTATGTGCAGCATCAAGAGCAGACCTAATCTAGTTGTTGCTTATTGCCTGACTTTCTTAAACAATTTGTTGAGCCCTCTTCTGATGTTCTTTTGGCAGGTGTTGTAATTATTCCTGCATTTCATCCCAGGGTGCCCCATCATATCTTGCTAGCAAGGCTTGTGAATTGGCAATGCGCCATTGGTTAGCTGCTTGTGTAGCTACCCTCTTGCCAGCAGCATCAAACTTTCTGCTTTCTTTGTCAGGGGGAGGGGTATCCCGGAACGATTGGCTATTGGCCCTCTTTCTGGCAGCACTGACAACAACAGAGTCTGGAGGTACCTGATGTGTGATGTAAGCTGGATCTGTAGGTGCAGGCTTGTATTTTGTTTATCTATACGTGGTGTTAAAATCCTAGCCTTAACAGTTTCCTTAAATGTTTTGTCAGCATGCCCGATCATGCCAGGAAGCATTGGTAGACAGTGGTAACGTGAATGCGTTGAGGATAGTGTATTGAAAAGGAAATTTTCTTCTAATGGCTCACTATGGCTAAGTACCCCATGGTACGCAGCTGCTCTAGAGATGACCTGTGTGTATGCAGTTGTATCCTCTGGTGGCGAAGGTTTTGAAGAATAGAAGTCTGGGTCATTTGTTGGTATGGGATCTGGATCATACAGATCCCAAGGATAAATTGTATCATCATGCGAATAAGTGTGTGAGTGAGTTGGTGAAGGCAATGGTGGTGGGCTAACAGGTGGTGTTGAAAAAAAGTTGTGGCGAATGTTGCAAGGGTAATGGCTTTTCCTTCCTTTTAAAAATCTTTGCTGGTGGTGGAACAATATCAAGATGTTCTTGAAAAGCCAACTTTCTTTTTGTTTGTGGAGGAGGTGCAGCAATGATCCTCCCAGTCTCTTTGTGGATATGAATTCTTGACTGCTTTTCATCCATGATTTCAAGGATAGGTTGAATGCCAGTCTTCAGAAATATATTCTGTTGTTTTTGGTGATTTAGAGGACTGTTCATCAAATGTCTTTGTGCTCTGCTTTAATCGGCTTGAAAGTCCTTGTTCCTCTGTATATGAATATTTTTTCAGATCCGAAGTTGGAAGTTTTTTTGGTCCCGAAAATACAGCCTGTTTCGGCTCCAAACCAGGACGTCGAGGTTTCGACTCCTAAGAGTATGGACGTCATCTAGGCTCAGATGTGGAGCTTTTGATAGATTTGCTCGACTCCGGTATCGAAGCTGGTGTGGCCTTTTTTGGCGCCAAACCCGAAGGTCGGTCGCCGATTATTTTCTTTCAGGTTGAACCATGGCTCTCTGGCAGTGGTGCACCCAAAGCCTTTGATTGTTTTTTTACTAGTGGGCGTAGGGGCAGTTGTACTCTCAAGCTGAGCTGCAGTGATGGGTTACCTATCCTCCACCCAGTCTTCTTCGGAGTCGGTGTCCTGAATGGAAACTGCCGGCTGGGCCGGTTCTTACTCAACGGTGTCAATGTATTCTGTAGTCTTCAACGCCATTTCCAGTCTTCTGACTCTCCGGTCACGCAGTGTTTTCTTCGACCGGAATGACCGTCAGGCTTCACAGTCTTCTTCTCAATGGTCAGGAGAGAGACAGAGATTACAAACCAAGTGTCGATTTGTGTACAGAAATTATGCATGGCACCGAGGACAGAATCCAAATGGAGTCGGATCCATCAGGCTTCAGCGTGGTAGGCCTGAACAGGCCCCAGTTGGGCGCTCGCGCCTAAAAGGGCATAATCTGTTTTTCGACTGTACTATTGGCTCAACTATATATGGAAACGCGATCGAAACAATACAGATGGTCAAGGAAAGTTATTTAAAGTTTCTGAATCGAAAATCTCGGGGCGAGAGTAAACATGTCCGAACCAGACAGTGGAAAGAAAACAAACAATCTAAAAAAGGAGTCGATGCCCATGCGCACTATGACCGAGAGGTGGAGTGACTCAATCCTGTGACTTTAAAAAAAGACTTATTCGAAGAAAAACAACTTGTAACACTCTGAGCACAACACTAGATGGCGGAAGCTATGCATAGCATGTGTATCTGCAGCTACACATGCCATCGAACATAATATATATATAGAGTGTATTTACTAACCTCCTATTAGATGGTTGCCTATAGTATTTTCTGATACTGTGTTCCAAAAATAAAGTACCTTTATTTTTGTACAACCAACTGTATTCTTTCTCATGTGTAAGTACTGTGTGACTGTAGTGGTATCGCATGAGCTTTGCATGTCTCTTACATACCCCTTGGCTGCTCATCCACTGCTACCTTTGAGGAGCCTGGCTTCTAGACACTGCCTACTCCACTGAGCGGGGAACCCTGGACCCTACCATAGGTACCCACCACACACCAGGCCAGCTTCCTACACCATGATTCTTACAGCCCCCCATTTCACTGTATTGGACACCAAAAAAAAAAAGAAAAAAAAAAAACTAATCTAGAGGCATATCTAAATTAGTTTGAAAAACATGCATGTTGTACAACCCCTTTATGCTTGACTCCACCCCACCACCCACCCCCCTGGGATCTGCTAATCTAAAATCCTGTTTCATTACTTGCAATAACTTGCTGTTCTTGGCTACAACTGTTTTCGTTCTGTTTGAGGTGTCCCTTTTTAAATCTTGCTTATAGTTGAAATTGCCTCCCAAAATAATTATCCCCTCTGCTTCCATGGCTAATTGATAAATTTGTTTCAATGGCTGTGAATCATCAGACACGGGCCCATAGTAATGAAAATGTCACTTACCCAGTGTACATCTGTTCGTGGCATCAGTCGCAGTAGATTCGCATGTTCTGCAATAGCTCGCCATCTGGTGTTGGGCCGGAGTGTTACAAGTTGTTTTTCTTCGAAGAAGTCTTTCGAGTCACGGGACCGAGTGACTCCTCCTTTTGTCTCCATTGCGCATGGGCGTCGACTCCATCCTCGATTGTTTTTCCCCGCAGAGGGTGAGGTAGGAGTTGAATTGTAGTAATAGTGCCCATGCAATGGAGTGACTAAGTCTGCACTTATTTAAGGTTGAGATGATACATATATAAATAATTGAAGGTAACTTCCAAACTGCTACAGGCTCCCGGGGAGGCGGGTGGGCACATGCGAATCTACTGCGACTGATGCCACGAACAGATGTACACTGGGTAAGTGACATTTTCAGTTCGATGGCATCTGTCGCTGTAGATACGCATGTTCTGCAATAGACTAGTAAGCAGTTATTTCCCCAAAAGCGGTGGATCAGCCTGTAGGAGTGGAAGTAGTCTGAAATAATGTCCTTAATACAGCTTGACCTACTGTGGCTTGTTGTGCGGATAACACGTCTACACAGTAGTGCTTGGTGAATGTGTGAGGCGTAGACCATGTGGCCGCCTTACATATTTCTTGCATTGGGATGTTTCCTAGAAAGGCCATGGTAGCACCTTTCTTTCTGGTTGAGTGTGCCCTTGGTGTAATGGGCAGCTGTCGTTTAGCTTTAAGGTAGCAGATTTGGATGCATTTAACTATCCATCTGGCTATACCTTGTTTTGAAATTGGGTTTCCTGCATGAGGTTTTTGAAATGCAATAAAGAGTTGTTTAGTCTTTCTGATGTTCTTTGTTCTGTCGATGTAATACATTAATGCTCTTTTGACATCTAATGTATGTAGTGCCCTTTCAGCTACGGTATCTGGCTGTGGAAAGAACACCGGAAGTTCCACTGTTTGATTTAGATGGAACGGTGAAATAACCTTTGGCAAAAATTTAGGATTGGTCCTTAGGACGACTTTATTTTTGTGTAGTTGTATAAAAGGTTCCTGTATAGTAAACGCCTGAATCTCGCTTACTCTTCTCAGGGAAGTAATGGCGATGAGAAATGCCACCTTCCAGGTTAGGAACTGTATGTCGCAGGAGTGCATGGGTTCAAAAGGTGGACCCATAAGTCTAGTTAGGACAACATTTAGGTTCCATGAAGGAACAGGTAGTGTTCTTGGTGGTATAATTCTTCTAAGGCCCTCCATGAATGCTTTAATGACTGGTATTTTATATAGGGAAGTTGAATAGGTAGTCTGCAGGTATGCAGATATTGCTGCAAGGTGAATCTTAATGGAAGAGAAAGCTAGGTTAGATTTTTGTAAGTGAAGCAAGTAACCCACTACATGTTCTGGAGTTGTGTGTAATGGTTGTATTTGATTAATATGGCAGTAGCAAACAAACCTCTTCCATTTACTTGCATAGCAGTGCCTGGTGGATGGCCTTCTTGCTTGTTTTATGACTTCCATACATTCTTGGGTAAGTTGTAAGTGCCCGAATTCTAGGATTTCAGGAGCCAGATTGCTAGATTCAGCGATGCTGGATCTGGGTGTCTGATCTTTTGGTTGTGCTGTGTCAACAGATCTGGCCTGTTGGGCAATTTGATGCAGGGTACCACTGATAGGTCTAGCAGCGTTGTGTACCAGGGTTGCCTTGCCCAAGTTGGTGCTATCAATATGAGTTTGAGTTTGCTTTGACTGAGTTTGTTTACCAGGTAAGGAAGGAGAGGGAGAGGAGGAAAAGCGTAAGCAAATATCCCTGACCAGTTCATCCATAGGGCATTGCCTTGGGATTGCTTGTGTGGGTATCTGGATGCGAAGTTTTGGCATTTTGCGTTCTCCCTTGTCGCAAACAAGTCTATCTGAGGTGTTCCCCAGAGTTTGAAATAAGTGTTCAGTATTTGGGGGTGAATTTCCCATTCGTGGACCTGTTGGTGATCTCGAGAGAGATTGTCTGCGAGTTGATTTTGTATCCCTGGTATAAACTGTGCAATTAGGCGAATTTGGTTGTGAATTGCCCAATGCCAAATTTTTTGTGCTAACAGGCTTAACTGCGTGGAGTGCGTCCCTCCCTGCTTGTTTAGATAATACATTGTTGTCATGTTGTCTGTTTTGACGAGAATGTATTTGTGAACTATTATTGGTTGGAAAGCTTTTAGTGCTTGAAAAACTGCAAGAAGTTCTAGGTGATTGATATGCAGTTTTGTTTGATGTACGTTCCATTGTCCTTGTATGCTGTGTTGATCGAGGTGTGCTCCCCACCCTGTCATGGAAGCATCTGTTGTTATTACGTATTGTGGCACTGGGTCTTGGAAAGGCCGCCCCTTGTTTAAATTTATGTTGTTCCACCACAGAAGCGAGAGGTAAGTTTGGCGGTCTATTAACACCAGATCTAGAAGGTGACCCTGTGCTTGAGACCACTGTGATGCTAGGCATTGTTGTAAGGGCCTCATGTGCAGTCTTGCGTTTGGGACAATGGCTATGCATGATGACATCATGCCTAGGAGTTGTAATACCATCTTTGCTTGTATCTTTTGTGTTGGATACATGCGTTGTATGATGGTGTTGAAATTTTGAATTCTTTGTGGACTTGGAGTGGCTACTCCTTTTGATGTGTCTATTATGGCTCCCAGGTATTGTTGTACCTTGCGTGGCCGAATTTTGGATTTTGTGAAATTGACGGTGAACCCTAGTTTGAAGAGGGTTTGTATGATATGATTTGTGTGATTTGAGCATTCTATTAACGAATGGGCCTTGATTAGCCAGTCGTCTAGATATGGGAACACATGTATTTGCTGCCTTCTGATGTGTGCAGCGACTACCGCTAGACATTTGGTAAAGACTCTTGGTGCGGTTGTTAATCCGAAAGGCAGTACCTTGAATTGGTAATGTATTCCTTTGAATACAAACCTTAGGTATTTCCTGTGCGATGGGTGAATTGGTATATGGAAATAAGCATCCTTGAGGTCTAAAGTTGCCATGTAGTCGTGCAGCTTTAGCAATGGCAATACTTCTTGTAGTGTGACCATGTGGAAGTGGTCTGATTTGATGAAAGTGTTGACTACTCTGAGGTCTAGGATTGGTCTCAGTGTTTTGTCCTTCTTTGGTATCAGAAAGTACAGTGAGTAAACTCCTGTGTTTATTTGTGTGTTTGGCACTAATTCGATTGCATTCTTTTGCAATAGTGCCTGCACTTCTATCTCTAGGAGATTGGAATGGTGTGTTGTTAAATTTTGTGCTTTTGGTGGTATGTTTGGAGGGAACTGTAGAAATTCTATGCAGTAACCATGTTGGATAATTGCTAGAACCCAAGTGTCTGTAGTGATTTTCTCCCATGCTGTGTAATAATGACCTATTCGTCCCCCCACTGGTGTTGTGTGGAGGGGGTGAGTGACATGTGAGTCACTGTTTAGTAGTAGGGGTTTTGGGGCTTTGGAATCTTCCTCTATTTCTAGGCAATTGCCCTCCTCTATATTGTCCCCGAAAACCTCCTCTATACTGTCCTTGGTAACTGGACGGTGTGGCTTGTGAGGTGCTGGCTTGTGTGCTTTGACCCCGAAACCCCCCTCGAAAGGGCGTTTTACGGAATGAGCTGTAATTCCCTCTGCTCTGCGGGGAGTAGAGTGCGCCCATGGCTTTGGCAGTGTCCGTATCTTTTTTGAGTTTCTCAATCGCTGTGTCCACTTCTGGACCGAACAGTTCTTTTTCATTAAAAGGCATATTGAGAACTGCTTGTTGAATCTCTGGTTTAAATCCAGACGTTCGGAGCCATGCATGCCTTCTGATAGTTACAGATGTATTAATTGTCCGTGCAGCTGTATCTGCAGCGTCCATGGAGGAGCGGATCTGGTTGTTGGAGATGGCTTGTCCCTCCTCAACCACTTGTTTTGCCCTATTTTGGAAGTCTTTGGGCAGATGTTCGATGAGATGTTGCATCTCGTCCCAGTGGGCTCTGTCATAGCGCGCAAGTAGTGCCTGGGAGTTCGCGATGCGCCACTGGTTTGCAGCTTGTGCTGCGACTCTCTTACCAGCTGCATCAAACTTGCGGCTTTCTTTATCTGGGGGTGGTGCATCTCCAGATGTGTGAGAGTTGGCCCTTTTCCTAGCTGCTCCTACAACAACAGAGTCTGGTGGCAGCTGTGTTGTGATGAAAGCTGGGTCCGTAGGAGGCGCCTTGTACTTTTTTTCCACCCTTGGTGTGATTGCCCTACTTTTGACCGGATCCTTAAATATGTCTTTTGCGTGCCGGAGCATACCAGGGAGCATAGGCAGGCTTTGGTAGGAGCTGTGGGTGGAGGAGAGTGTGTTAAACAAGAAATCATCCTCTACCTGTTCTGAGTGGAGGCTTACGTTGTGAAATTGTGCTGCTCTAGCCACCACCTGAGAGTACGCGGTGCTGTCTTCTGGTGGAGATGGTTTTGTAGGGTATGCCTCTGGGCTGTTATCTGACACTGGGGCGTCGTATAGGTCCTATGCGTCCTGGTCTTGGTCACCCTGGCTCATGGTGGTGTGAGCTGGGGAGTGTGATGGCGTTTGTGCTGGTGAAACGTTAATCACGGGCGGAGGAGAGGGTGGTGGTGTAACTCTTTTCACCACTTTTGGTTGTGGTGCTTGTTCCGTCTGGAACTCCAACCTTCTCTTTCTCCTAATGGGGGGAAGGGTGCTTATTTTTCCTGTCCCCTGCTGAATGAAAATACGTTTTTGCGTATGGTCCGCATCAGTTGCTTGTAGCTCTTCCTCAAACCTATGCTTCTGCATTTGGGAGGTTAGCGAGTGCTCTTCTGTATAAGAGCCTGAAGCTGGGTCGCTTGCAGTTTGTTTCGGCATCGAAACTTTGTCTGCGTGTTTTTTCGGCTCCGAGGTGACTTTTTTCCTTTTCGGGGCCGAAACCTCTCGGCGTCGATCTGTTTCGGTGCCGCTGTCTCGGCGTCGAGCCGTGTCCACACCGGCATCTCGGTGTCGAGGCTTGTCTCCAGCACTTTCTCGGTCCCGAGAAGGCTGCGTGCCGGTGTCTCGACCGGAGTCGGACGATCTCGGCACTGTTTGGGCCTTTTTCGGTGCCGACGGTCGGTCACCGATTTTATGGGTTGAGCCATGGCCTGGTGGCAGTGGCGTCCCCTGGGCCTTGTAAATGTTTCTTTGTGTGGTTTTCGACGTCTTACTCACGGTTTGTGTATCGTCGAATCCTTCGGAGTCTGAGTCTTGGATCGAGAAGGTACCTTCCTCTTCCTGTTCCTCGAACTCCCGTCGGGCTGTCGGTGCGGACGCCATTTGAAGTCTTCTGGCTCGACGGTCTCGGAGTGTTTTTCGGGACCGGAACGCACGACAGGCCTCGCAGGTGTCTTCGCTGTGCTCAGGTGACAGGCACAGGTTGCAGACCAAGTGTTGGTCTGTGTAGGGGTATTTATTGTGGCATTTGGGGCAGAAACGGAACGGGGTCCGTTCCATCGGCGTTCTTCAGCACGCGGTCGGGCCGACCAGGCCCCGACGGAGGATCGAAAAACTACCCCGAAGGGCACCGGAGCTCTTCGATCTTCGATGCGGTGTTGAATCTAAGTATGCCGATTCCGAACGCAACAATACCGACGAAAATCTTCCGAAATTAACTATTTTTTCTGTTCCGAAACTCGGAGCGACAGGAACACGTCCGAACCCGATGGCGGAAAAAAAACAATCGAGGATGGAGTCGACGCCCATGCGCAATGGAGACAAAAGGAGGAGTCACTCGGTCCCGTGACTCGAAAGACTTCTTCGAAGAAAAACAACTTGTAACACTCCGGCCCAACACCAGATGGCGAGCTATTGCAGAACATGCGTATCTACAGCGACAGATGCCATCGAACTTTACAAAATTAACCCTCCTATTCATAATTATGCCCTTAACCCAAATCCACCAACCCTGGTTGTCCCTCTGTACTTCTTTAATTTCACATTATAGAAAGTCTGCAAACAAAATTCCTACATCCCTCACAGCTGCCCCAACAGAGGAATAAGAAGTTTGAGAGAACCTTCCAGTGAAACACCATTTCTGGGTGTTACTTTAAAAAAGAGTTTTCTGCAAATAACATCTAGGCGATTTCCTTCCTTTGGAAGGTGCCCTGTAGCTGCACCCTGTGTTCATGTTGTGACCCTCCCCTCATTTCCTCATTGATAGCTCAGCCTATTTGTGAAAAATAGATCAGCCTAGTGATCATAACCCCCCCTAGAAATCTGAGCTAATTTTCTCATACTGATAACATTCAATATTTTGACATTTAGGTAACGAAAACCTGAGCTTCCTCTGCCATCTGAAACACAAGGAAATGGCCGTCCACAAGTAGTTTGAGCCTGAAGTGTTGAAATAGCAAGACTTGCACCCACAAAAATTTGAATTCTTCAACCAGTCCTAGAAAAACCTTCCGACGTCGGGCCACTGTCATCCAGAGACCTGAGAATACTCTTGTATGAGTATTTTCTAGTATCAGAAAACTTTTATTTTTTAATTGATCGCCACCTTCAAAATCAGTTCTTTGTTCTGGAAATCGGAGAAGTTAACCAGAATTCATCAGGGGAATTTCACATTTACTGGCTGGAGTACTGCGAGTTTATGCACCCTCATTATTGTCTAGTCCGTTGGTGCGTCTGCTAGATATGCTTCTTGATGAGGGAATCCATCATCTGTGTTACACTCTGTATTAATCCTTGGGACTCACTTCCTTCTGTTCTGGAATCCCAATAAATTGAAGGTAGGAATATTTCACATGATTTTCCATTTCTTCCATCTCACTCTATATATAACAAACTTTTTTTGCTCATCCAGAACTTGCTTTTTGAAAAAGCCAATTTTATCACCTTGATCAGAAATTCTTTGCTCGGTCTCCTGCAACTTTCTCACATATTGTTCGAATGTCGAATGTCCCAAACTTTTGTTCAATTCTAGTCAGTCTTTGCTGCAATTTTTTCGATCTCCTGAGCCTGCTGCTGCCTTAGTTCTTGGATTTCTGACAGAATTATCTTGAACAGAGATTTCATGGACTCGTGCATGTTGAAAGTTCTTTCCTGTGTTGTCAATCCCAGCCTGTACCACTTCCACCCCCAAACCAGCTGGTAGCAGCGCATGAGCAACTATTATCTCTATACTATCTCTTTGCCTGGCATTCATTGTTGAGGTTAAATTTATAGTCTCCGTACACCTCTACTGTTCCGCCTCATCTCCTTTTCCACTCGGCCATTTACTGCCTTCTGGAATAGGGGACATTCTCTAGCTTTCGTTATGGAGCCCGCACCTACACCTATAGTAAAGAGGGGAATGTTGATTATCCCTTTGGGTTAATTGCCCTCTTTACTCAATTGTTGCACATCAATGGAAGCCTCCTTTTGGCCCTCCTTATTCCCATCTTTATGACCCTCTATAGATTCAGTCATGGGTTATTCTGTTTGAAGAGGACTGGTGATTGGATTTGGTAGTACATGTTCAGACTGCCTCGCAGTCATCTCTTGACTGGGAGACAGATGTCTCTCCATCCTATTAACACATTCTTTCTCCTCCACTGTCCTGTGGTCCATTAAAGCCAAGTACCCTTGCCCCACCCGCTGCTTTCCTTTCTGCGCCAAAGCTATGTTCTGCTTGGCAGCCGGAGACCTTACATGACGCTTCCTCATAGCAATATCAGGACCGGGCCTATCTGAAATCCCTCTAGCTGCACCCTGTTATGACGATCCCTTGCGGGAGATGACTACTTACCTCAAGGAAGGGGGAACCTGTCAGCCACTCAAACCTCAGCCTATCTGTTCACGCCCATGGGACGAGCACCTGACTCAGGCAAAAAGCAGTCAGTACGCCCATGTCTGCTGAGTCTCCTTAACTCCACCTACTTCTTCACAGCTGCAGGGCATTCCTTAAACCCGCCTCACAGGCTGGCAGGCAGAAAATGTCCGGTTGGGCAACCATTAAGTCCTGTGGTGACACACAGGCTGCCAGCAGTCTACAGTTAGAATAACGAATCCCGCTTCGCTTAATTGTGTTTGGTAGGAAAGCATAAACTCAGGATTTAAAATGTACCTCTGGAGCTAGCATACTAATAAGAATACATTTCTATTCAAACTAAATCATTTTAGAACATTTAGTTTATGTGGTATGCAGAATATATGTTCTTTGCAGCAGGCATGTTAACCCTCTACTACTCGTGAGTCAAAACTTACACTTGACAAAACTCAGATCTCTCTCCAGCAGGTACATTAATCACCACGTTATCTTTCATCAAACAAAGAAGTCACTGACAGTGCTGGGTAATTAATGCCTGCTTCCTCAGGCTGGTCTCTGTAGTTGCAGTCTGTGGAGTCACTCCCTGTCGACAGCTGCTTTGGCAGTGTTGTGATGTGTTGGAGACTGGAGTTACTTACCAGTCAGGAGAGGGCAGGCATACACAGTAACTGAGGGGATGCTAGCCCTCTTCTCAGCAGACAGTACAGTTCTCTGTTGCATCTAATTTGCTGCCATGGTCATCCTCTACGCAGCAGCGTTTTTTTGTAACGTGGGAGCCAAGATGGTTAGAATTATCACTGGCTACAGAGTGGTCCTAGCGGGCGAAGGGCTCTGCATTCCCCTTCTATTTCTTGCAAGCCACAGGCTCCAGCTGCTACAGATCACTGGCATACAATAAAAATAAAATGGCTTACAGTACACATTTCGGGTGAGGCATACACACTGAAAATTAGGTACTTCTCAGTTAAGTGTCAGCACAGGGCTTGGGGCACAGCAGTCGTGAGCTATTATAGGGGTGCTGCTGTGGGAGACTCAATTTTGTCTCTGCGCTTCCTGCACAGGGGCTAGTATAGCAGACACAATACGCAGCACCTGTTGCCTCCTGACCCTTCCTGAAATGTCTTGCCCCACTGCAGACTCAAAACCCAGATAATGTATCCAGAGCAACTGTTCCAGAGCTTCAGGGCGACAACCAGCATAGTTCTGTTAAACAGGATGACTGGTCACACTACTTTGAGTTTGCTGCCCTACTGGTCAATGAACACAAAGCTGCATGCTCAATGATATTCCTGTCCTGTTGCAGTCCTATTTTTAGCTCCATGCACGAAGCAGTCTAGCAATCTTTCTGTTGCCGGGACGCTGCTACCACCGTGCCAGGTCTTTTGGTTTCTTTACGCTCATGCTCATCATTTTAGCTCCACACACAGAGGAGTCCCATTCTCATTCTGTGCCAGGATGCTGCTGACATCATGCCAAGCCAGTTTCTGCTCCTGTCACCTGCCTAACCATGTGTCGCGAGGGTGCTCTATACCAGTTTTGGTGCATTCTTCCCTTTTGCCAGGACATCTTTGCCCAGTCCCTCATTCCCACTTGCATTCTGAATTCAAGAACCATCTTCCCACCAAGTACTTTTCTATATGAGCAATGGCCATCTCAGGCTCATGCTAGGAGCATAGGCTACTTACCAGCCTTTTGATGTTTAGGTAATACGACCTGGGAATAACTAATTTGCCAATTCTCTCAGAGGTGACTCTCGGTCACTGTTATTTTTGACACACTACTATGCTGGATCTTTTCATGATAGGTTAACATTCTATTTGTAATTTCTCTTTTTCTCATTCTCT
Source organism: Pleurodeles waltl (assembly GCF_031143425.1). NCBI lineage: Eukaryota > Metazoa > Chordata > Amphibia > Caudata > Salamandridae > Pleurodeles > Pleurodeles waltl. Next base: position 296,356,591 of record NC_090449.1, on the reverse strand, counting down.
AAAAGCCATCCTGTACAATAAGTACTTCACTTACATCTTATACTTTACATATTTTCCATATTTTTAACATGTGTTATAGTCTCACTATTCCTATTCTGTTTAAATCTCAGCAGGAATCTTGGGTTCAATTGTATCTAGGAGAATCCTGATGAGGATTCCGCTATTTTCTAGGAATAGAAAGGTCAACATCATACTCTGACCCTTTTCTATATTTAAGTTTACTGAGAACGGGCCATGCTATTCTTGTTTTTTAGATACGCACCACTGTCATGTGTGACATTGCTGAGAGAGCACCAAGTATGCTTGTTTCACTTACACCAACTGCACAGCTGTATAATGTTTTTAAAAAGAAATATGTTCATTACTGTTGCTTTAAATAAGTAACCATTTGGTTGGGAGCATGGTTAAATATATTTGTCAAGGGGCCACTCATCTGATAGGCATTGACTGTTGAGTCTGTCTGCCCTGAGCCTGCCAGTGGCACAGCCATTTCCAAAGGCTCAAGACCTCCTGGCACGGGCCCGTGTTCCCACCCCACCCTGTTTATTGCAGGACCACAAGGCAGCAGTGATGTCCATAAGCATCAGTACCCACTTCACCTGGATGGTTAGAAGTAAGGCTGTCAATGTGATGGCCCTCACTTCCAGAGGTTAATATGTAGCCAGACATAGCTAGAGATCAGAGACCTCTGATCGCCACCCAACCTGGATGGCCACCCCAACCCAGAAGCAATGCATTAGTCGCCACTGTCGGCTCTAGGTGGGGAAGGGAGAGAGCTCTGCTGCAGAACCAATTGCAGTCTGGTAACTATCACTGTAGATCTTTGCGGTCTCCTCCAAAATCTCATTGTGGTTGGAGAGGTCCCACTTATGTTGGGCCAGATGAGACCACAGATCTCACACCATCTGGTGTGCTCGACTAGCAGGATGCAGAAAGCCACCAGTCTCAGCAGCTCCACAGTCACTTGAATCAACAGCAGGGACTGAAAGATCAGGATCACAGCCTGAATGTCCTGGACTCACTTTCCCAGGAGAAAGGCACAAACAGAACCATGTCAAGAATGCCTCCAATGAAGGGGAGTGTCTCCGAAGGAGTCAGGTGTAAAAGGAGTTTCGCCGTAGTCTGGAGGTCATAGAGGTACAGGAAGACTGGCACACTTGACCTCTGCCACCACAGGTATCACTTTTGTGATCACTTGAGGAACACTGGTTAGACTAAAGGGGAGCAGTGAACTGAAAATTCTCCTGCCCCACAACGCACAACAGGTAACAATGTGTTGGCAGGACGGGTATAAGGAAATGGGCGTCCTGCAAGTCCAACACCACCATCCAGTCTCCAGGATCAAGGCCAGAAAAGACCTGGGCGAGAGTTGTCTTTTTGAAATGTTCTTACCCCATACCGAACAACAGGTAACGATGTGTTGGCAGGACGGGTATAAGGAAATAGGTGTCCTGCAAGTCCAACACCACCATCCAGTCTCCAGGATCAAGGCCAGACAAGACCTGGGCCAGAGTTAGCTTTTTGAAATGTTCTTACCTGGGGAGGGTGTTGAGAGGGCACAGATGTAAAATGGGATAAAGGCTGCTGTACTTCTTGGGCAAGAAAAAGTAGCGGGAAAAACAACCACTTCCTACTTCTGACACTGGCACCCTATCAATGCCTTCTGACAGTCACTTGGGAACAGTGGAACATGCAGCAGAGAGGAGAGTAAGAGTAAGGCGTAACCCCCTGAAAACGATCAGCAGAACCCACCTGTTTGTCGCTAACTCTTTCCAACCTGGGAAGAATATTTTGCGTCTGCTCCCCTAAGAGCACGCTAAAGGAGTTTTGCAGGTGGGGCTGACAAGGAGACCTGCTGGGGGTGTGAAGGCAGGGACTGAGCGGCCTCGTGACTGTGGCTGGTGGGCACCACAGCGTCGACTATAAAACTGCTGGGTTCCTTGGAGAGGCTGGCTGTAAGGGACTGCTCTACCAAAGGAGCAGTAAGGTTGTTGCGGCTGGCAAGGTGTGGTGGATAAGTCCTGAGAACGTACAGTAGCCCTGCTCTTTGAATCGCTCTAAAGCAGAATCAGTCTTGTCAGTAAACAGGCACGTCCTATCAAAGGATTTATCCATAACAGAGGATTGGACATCACCTCAGAACTCAGATGACATGTCGGCGAATGGCAACACTGGTGCCAATGGCTTACTCAATGGAATTGTGGTGTCTCAGCCACAACAAATGTTGAACTTGGTTGCATCACAACCATCTTGAATGGCCTGAACAAGGATAGGTTGGAGATCTTCAGAGACTCAAGGGAGGACTTAAGTTATAACTCCCACAGGACGTAGGAGTAGTGTCCCAGGAGGCAGCTGGCATTTACTGATTGGAGAGCCAGGTGGGTGAAAGAGAAAACCCGCTTTCCAAATGTCCCCACTTGTGTGGACTCTATCAGGTGAAGTAATCAGAAAAGTGTAGGGGTTAGATGTGTTCATGGACGCCTGAGCCACTAAGCTTTCAGGGGAAGAATGTGCAGACAGGAATCGAGGGTCACCTGGGGAAGGGCAATGGTGTCTCATTAGTTGTCTGCTGGCTGGATGCTGGAACAAGGTTTCACCATAGCGCTCAACAAGGTATACGTTGGTGCCTCATTAAGTTGTTAAAGGGGCTCAAGAGGGTGTCTACCCTAGCTGCAGGACTTCCACCGACACATTATTGTTAACTTCTTTTTCAGACAAATTGTTTCTCAAAGAGTGTAAACCCCAACGGCCAATGAGTAAGAGTTGCACGTATCAGAGCAGGAACAAGGTTTCCTGTTACTGCCAAATAGGTAATGTACAAGAAGATCTCATCTAAGGAAGCTTTGTGAAAAATCACAATTGTTGGCTAAAGGAGATGAACTCAAAAAAAGCATCAGGTTTTTCAGCTACACAAGCCGGAGCCTTATGAACCACACAGGTAAGGCCAAAACAGCAATTGGAATCATCCTAAAATGCTTGACCTCTTAAGAGTCAAATGAATTGAAAATGGAGGAGAGGCGTACCATGCTCCCTTTCAACAAAGATTTAAGCTGTAATCACTTTGCCAATGAGGTATGCAAACATGTATAGGGACTGGATACAGGCTAACACCATAAAGAAAGCAATTCAGTGAAATCATTGACAGTGACTTGCTAGAGATTTGCAACAGGTGTGGAGAAACACTGTTGCACGATACACTAACAGTGCATGTGGAGGGTCATACAGCAGTTCAGGCTTTTTCTGTTACACTGAGAATCATGAAATATGTTATGCTGGACTTCAAATATCAACTTACAACACTAGTGAGGTGCTGGTATCAGTAAATCAAGATTTTCTCACTTGGCTCTTCAGGGTTTAGCCTTCTGAGGTTCATAGGCAAGACACTTTTCAACAAAATATGAGTTATTGAGCGGGTGAGCCTACAGCGCAGATGTCATTATTGTTGCAATATTATACTAATGCAGATTGTGTGATATAAAAATGTTAATTCACAATAACAGTAAGCTAGATAGAAGAAAGGGTTACAGCAGGGTAACAGTGTTATGTAGGGTGAATATATCTTGAAGGATGATTAATGATGCTGTTCAAATGTAGTATCATTACCTGAGGCACGGTGTAGGGTGATGGGTTCATGAATTCAGTGAGGTCTATCAAGCACTCTCTCTCATCCTGGGACACATGGATCGACTGGATCGGAGGGAACCTTGGGTAGGCATCTCGAAAATCTTTTAGCATGAGCCGCTTATGGGTTTGGCCTAGATTTGCCCTTTCCACAAAAACCTGAGTAAACAAAAAAAACAGTAATTTTACAAATTACATAAGGCAGAGCTCATTCCAAACCTAGGAGTTCAATCAACCATAGACATGACTCTAAATAGATGCTATTTCTGGTCCGGAGCAGGTAGCTAAACTACTGGGGAGATGCATGGCCACAGGTTGAAAAGCGTTTCTCCTTCTTGTCTGCTTGCTACAAGCACATTTTACAAAATAGATTGGAGAAAACCTAGAAATCAACTACAGACGATCATCCCCGTAACAAGAAGTCCACTATCACCCGAGAACAATTCTCCAGCATCATAGTTGCTGCCCCAGGAAGCAACATAGCAGCATGAGCTTCTGGTTGTCCATGATGACTATAGGGGTGGGGGGGACATCACACACAATGAGCCACTGCTCAATGATTTTCCTTCTATTCGCAGCGGAAGAACAATAACAAGCCATAATAACGACCAAATGATGTCCATTACCCCAAGGTGAAGAAACAGTATTTAGTAAACATTTACATTCAAACTGCAAACAATTGCATATAAGTTGATTAACTTGACTAACATTCAAGTTGACAAAAAAGCAATTTTTGACACAGGAACAAAAAAAAAACAACAGAGTATTGAATCCTTGGAAGACTCACATATTAAATATTCAAAACCAGTATTTTGAAAGGTAAATATAATATAAACTTTCAACTTGAATAATAAAAAGCTAATTTCATAAGCTTGACCAATGTAATGCAGACAAACTGCAGAATATGATTAGTCAGCATGTATTCGGGAAGAAAAACTGAAATGTATGGATGGAATTTTATCATCAATCATTAAATTTACAGACAGGAACCAACCATATGCAAATCAATCTTGGTTCTACACCATCGGACTTTTAATTACTAGGCCACATGTTATGGTATGCATATTTGGATAGCACGCATATCATCCAGTAGGTGATCCTGGCATAACTAAAGAGGAACATAAGTAAACTGAATGTATTCCAGCCTTTTTGGACCTCACTGTTAGAGACACTATAATCTATATGAGACAGTAAGTCACAAGACCCTCACCCTCCTAGCATACCCATGTTTTTTAGGGCACTTGCCTATTTAAAGCAAAAACTGATGTATGGAAATGTTTGATCAAATTGTAATCAATGGTAATTCTACTAGGCAATTTCATTACATTTATTTTTTGCTCCCTATGCCATTATAGACAGAACCAACCATATGCAAATAGGTCTTGGGCTTATTGAGGAAATGCGCATAACAGTACACAGTAGGGTGTCCATATTATGTGGATATGGATTTGCTTCTCTCTGTCCAGAATAGTAGTGAGCACAGAGTTGATGAAATGTAACGTGCTGAACAGTGCCTCAATAACTACTAATTGTTGAGAATAATTCAAGGAATTCCATCAGCAAAGCCATCAACAGAAAACTTTTCAAGAACATCAAGCACTGTATCAACCCACTGCAGGACCCACCTATTCCTCAAACTGCAGAAAACTGCAATGCTACCAACCTATTCTTCAGTGAAAAAATATAGAAGTTCAGAAAGCACATCAACACCACCAAGCCTGCTTCATTTCTTACACCTACCCTTTCCCATAGAATGCCTCAGTGGTCAGTGTCTGGAGCCCTATCTTTCCTAGATCTCACTGACCTACTCAACTTCCTCAAAGATACTTCTTATAAAGATAATATATTGCCATTGTCCTTCATCAAAGCTCGCTCTGAGGGCACTATATTACTCCTTCTTACTATAGTCAATGCCTCCCCCACTTAGAACATCTTGCCAGAAGTTCTCAAGACAGGCTAGATTCCTAAAGAAACCTACACTAGTTCCTGATGATCTTGTCAATTAGCAGCCCATCTCCCACCTACCATTTATCAGCAAGATAATTGAAAATGCAGTCTTTGTTCAACTTCTAAATCACATCAATGATAACCATCTTCTGCACGTCTACCAAACTGGCTTCAGATCACTCAGCAGCACAGAGATTGCTATGTTACACAACACTGAAGATGCCCTCGATCTCAGATGGAGATGACCACTACCTCCTCATATGGCTGGACTTGTCAGCTGCCTTCAACACAGATGGCAATACCACCCTCATACTCAGCTTGAAGTCTTGATGGGGTTCAGTGAAAATGTCCTTCACTGGTTCTCCTCTTACCTTTCCAGTTTTCTTCATATAGGCACCTGTAGGTCATAAAAGATCCCTATCACTTATGGAGTCCACCAGGTTTCCATTCTTTATCTTATTAATTTTTGCATGGAGCCACTTGGTGCTCTACTTATTGATAATAGATCAAGATGAACCAATATGTATATGACACATGTCTAAGAGAAAGTCTCCTCTGCTTCAGACATCCAACACCTCAAACACTCTGCACATCATCCAGACCTGCATATCAGGCACCTATCTGAAGCTCAACCCAATCAAAACAGAATTCCTTGTATTTTCCAGAACTACAAAGAAGAACCAGCACAAAACTGGCTCAATGACATGAACCCAGACAGCTTCAAAACCCCAACTTTCAAAGAATGCCAAGTCACTTGGATTCAACCTCAAAACCAACTGCACCCTCAAGAAACACATTGTGTTTTTTTGGCAAAGACTGTCCGATACCAGCTCTTTCTTCTAAAGATTGTCTAACAGTTTATTCCAGAAAGCAACTTTAGGTCTGCAGTTCAAGCCGTCGTACTCTTGCCCCAGGATGGTGGTGATTTTCTAATCCATGATCTCACAGGATCCACACTTGCACCCTTTTGGGGTATTCTACATGCCTCAGTACGTCTTTGGGAAAGGGTTGCTCCCTAGGGGGGCAATTATGTTTTAGGCAATTTCTTCCCCCATTGGGGGCAGATCGGCTTACATTAATAAGGCCCATCTGCCCCCATGGGGGAGCAGAAACTTCTAGACACCAGGTGTAATTCCTTTTTTTTTGTTTACTGGAGGGGAGCGTGGCCCCTTAGGCAGGGGTCACTCCCCTGGGGGCTATATTAAGTTTAGGCCATTTCTGCCCATCCCCCCCGGGGAAAGCCAAGGAAAGCCTACTAGATGCCAGGGAATAATAAAAAACAAAAATAGTGGGGTGGTGGCTACCAACCAGTATGGGCATGGTTATGCACCCACTCCAACTTAAGGGGGTAACAGTCTTTCAGCCCCCCCGCCCTCCACGCACTACAAGATCTTATCCCAACAGCAAGCAAGAGGACATTTGATTATTTGGGGTTTTGGTTTTACATTTGGGCCATGAGAGCCTGGCTAACTCTCAAAATCGTCCTACTTACAATGGTGAGGGCTGCACTTTTTGGACTTTAGGATGCTGCCATGTAGAAAAATCTACGAGACCCAGACACATCTGAAAACTAAACATCTGGGTGAGTCCAGGGTGGTGTGCTTCACATGCACCCACACCATTTTCCTATCCACAATGCCCTGCAAACCTCCAACTTTGCTTGAAATCACACATTTTCCCCACATTTCTGTGATGGAACCTTCTGGAATCTGCAGCAATCTACAAAATTCCTACCACCCAGCATTATCGCATCTATACCAATAAAAATTCTGCCCCAATTGTCTGCCTAAAAACGTTTTCTTCAAACTGCCCTTTTGAGCCCGCTTTGGTTGCCCCTCAATTTAGAAATGTTTTTACTCTTCCCTGTCACAGACAGTTGGCCCAACTACACAAGTGATATCGGGAGACCGATGGGAACGCTGGGTGGTCGAAATTGTGCCGGTAAAGTGATCCCACACAGAAATGTGAGGAAAATATGATTTTTTTGTGTGCTAAATCTGAAGTTTGCTGAGGATTCTGAGTAAGAAAACACTGAGGGATCCATGCAAGCCACACCTCCCTGGACTACCTCCGGTGTTTCATTTTTCAGAAATGCCTGTGCTTGGGAGGTTTCCCTCGGTGGCTGCTGTACCCAGGAAAAAACAAATGCAGGTGCCCCCCCGCCCCCCCCCCCCCATCCCCTGCAAAAACTGTTAGTTTTGTAATTGATAATTTGGTGTGTCCATGTAGTGTTTTGGTGCATTTCCTGTTGCGGGTGCTGGGCCTATTCACACAAGTGAGGTACCATTTTTATTGGGAGATGTGGGGGAGTGCTGGGTAGAAGGAAGTTTGAGGCTCGCTTCAGATTCAGAACTTTGCAGCACCAAAACGTGAGGGAAAAGTATGTTTTTTTGCCAAATTTTAAGGTTTGCTAAGGATTCTGAGTAACAGAACCTTGTGAAAGCGCCACAAGTTAGCTCACCCTGGGTTTCCCTAGGAGTATAGTTTTAAAAAACGCACCGATTCAGTAGGTTTTCTTAGCTGCCGGCAGAGCTACAGACCAAAATCCACAGCTAGGCACTTAAAAAACACCTCAGTAATCAATGTAAAAATGTGATGTGTCCATGTTGCTTTTCCTGTTGCGGGCACTAGGCCAACTCACACAAGTGAGGTACTATTTTTATCAGGAAACTTGGGGGAACACAGAATAGAAGAACAAGTTTTATTGTCCTTTGTCTTTCTCTACATTTTTGCCTTCCAAATGTAAGACAGTCTGTAAAAAAGAAGTCTTTTTGAGAAATGCCCTGTAATTCACGTGCTAGTAGTATGTGGACCTCGGAATTCAGAGATGTGCAGATAACCACTGCTTCTCAACACCCTACCTTGTGCCCATTTTGGAAATACCAAATATCAAGGATACCTATTTTTCACTCTTTATATTTCACCAAATGAATTGCTGTATACCCGGTATACAATGACCACCCATTGCAAGGTGCAGCTCATTTATTGGCTCTGGGTACCTAGAATTCTTGATGAACCTTCAAGCCCTCTATATCCCAGCGACCAGAAGAGTCCAACAGACGTAACGGTATATTGTTTTAAGAAATCTGCCATAGCTGGAAAAAGTTATAGAAGAAAACGTGAACAGAAATGGCTCTTTTTTTACCTCAATTTCAATAATTCTTTTATATTTTAGCTCTTACTTTCTGTAGGAAAACCTAGAAGGATCTACACAAATGACCCCTTGCTGAATTCAAAATGTTGTCTACTTTTCAGAAATGTTTCGATGTCTGGGATCCAGCATTGGTTTCACACCCATTTCTGTCACTAACTGGAAGGAGGCTGAAGGCACAAAAAAATAGTAAACATGGGGTATGTCCCTGTGAAATGCCAAAATTGTGATGAAAAATGTGGTTTTCTGATTCAAGTCTGCCTGTTCCTGAAAGCCGGGAAGATGGTGATTTTAGCATCGCAAACCCTTTGTTGAATTATTTCAGGAAAAAAAAAAACACATGCTTTCTTCTGCAGCCCTTTTTTCTCAATTATTTTTTTAAACGAGATTTTAGCTGTATTTTGGCTAATTTCTTGGTCTCCTCAAGGGAAACCCGCAAACTCTGGGTAATGCTAAAATCCCTTTGATGTTGGAAAAAAAGTATGCAAATTTGGCATGGGTAGCTTATGTGGACAAAAAGTTAGAGGGCCTAAGCGCGAACTTCCCCAAATAGCCAAACAAAGTCTTGGTACAGGAGGGGGAAAATGCCTGGCAGCAAAGGGGCTAAAGAACGCGAAATCACAGTGCATTAACCATCCACAGGCCAAGCTCCTCTCCTATTACTAAGTGACTTTATGCTTACATTTGATGCACTGATTGAATTCCAGTTCGGGCCAGGGTTAAGCTAGCACTTCAGATTTTATTGTCCCTTTAGGGGCAGATCTTAGCTTGATTTACATATTGTTGGCCCCAGTCTGGGATATCAGTGTGCAAAAAATAAGATGAGGGCTACAGTATTTACTTGTTGTCAATGCATTAAATTGGCAGGTAATGAAAGATACCAAATACCTGCATTTCTTTACATTAAAGGGACAGTACCAGCACTTCTCAGATGAAGTGTAATACTTTTAATAGGAGAGTACCCGTACCCATCAGTAGCGAGCAGGTATTTTGAGATTCTGAGTGTCAGCACTTGTATATTTATATTTCAAGTGATCCTTTTCAGTTTTCTCATCGGCCAGTTTTGTCTCAGAGGCACTTATATCCATCATCATGATCAGTCACTACCCAGATTATGCCCATATACATCCTGGTATAGAGATTCCAAAAGTGCATAGATACTGTTTGAGGATGTGCCTCACATTTAGAGGTAAAGAGCTTTCTCTGGTTGATCAATGGCTGTGCTACGATTTCCAGGCACATGGATACCACTGGATTACATACCTTCCTTGTACAATATCCATCCCAGTAGTCAAGAAATGTTATGGGTAAAAAAAAAAAAAATGTGTCACTGTTTGTTATGATTAGAAAAGCCAAAATAGTCTAACATGCATATGGTGGAGCATGTTATACTCGTCAACTAATGATGAGGCATTCCTTCATGATGAGGTGAAGTATTTCCAACTCAAAAAGGGAAAATCTCAAATGCCAGTCATTAATTAAGGCAGTCTTTTCTAGAAAATCACACTTCCATCGACTGATCACAGCATGATGATGTCAACGCATGGATGGGCTAGTAACCGAGAATCAAAAGCAAAAAACTGAGTTGGTCCCATATAAAGTGGGTCCAGGGCTGCGCCACAAGACAGTTAAACAGCACAAAATATGTCATGCCTGCTAAGCTTATAATCTGGCAATTGATGTGCCTTGTTTGACGGAGTTCTTATGGTCTTTACCTCTTTAGTAGAAGTGTAGGCTTAGCGGGTGAGGCGCTTTTTGTGCTGCTTACTTTAGTAACCTTGAATGACAATTACTCAGAGAAAGATGCTATCCCTGGATAGTTTCAGTTTCTGCTAGAGAAAACTAATCTCTCCTGGAAAGGAGCAATTTATGAACAAACTGTCTTTCCTGGACAGTAAATTTCTTTCACGAGGGATGAGGTGACACTGTTACGACTACCAAGACCGATCACAAGTCACATGATTTCACCATGGTTGTTTACTTTTATGCCAGCAACAGTAACCTGTATTTGTTTTCTGTTAAACAAAAAAAAAGGAGGGGTGAAGGGGATATTGGTCAAAATGGCACATCCGCCTAATGCCCATTTATTTGAAGAGATAGTACTTGGCTGTGCATCCAAGTCTAGGCATATACATTGAAACCTAGTTGATACGAATCTAACAAGGTGGATGCTTTAGCCATAAAAAGTTTTCTTTTCAATTAAAACAGTTATAGAGTCCCACTTGTTAAGTCTTTAGGCACAAATCACTTCAGTACTGACATCTGGTTAATGACAAGAACTCATTACAGATCATTCAGTTAAGGTTCTTTTTTGGTTTATTTATCCCAATCACCAGCCAACATATGTATTGCCCTATCTAACAGACTGAAGGCCTAGGGCTTTTCAAGGCTTGAGATAGGTCGAAGGAACTAAGCAAATAGGAAAAATCCATCCCATTAGTTTCTAAACGTGTGTTCCTCAGGAGCACAGTTTTGAATTCCACTTAAAATCTAAATCTAAGGACCATGTGTTGTGGTCAATGAACAACCAATCCACACGTGCAATGCAGGTACATGAATCAAGAGGTCACAATTGCTAGGAAATCTTTGGATAAGCCACTGTCATCCTATTGTCAGGAAACTGAATCCAAAACAGCACTCATAATGAACACACGTTTAGAACCTCGTAGGACGGATTTTTACTAGTTGCTCAGTTCTTAGAGTGAAACACTTGTTTGCTCATTATTTGGATAGAAAAAAAAACAAAAAAAAGATCCTTAACTGAATGATATGTAATGAGTTATTGTCAATAACCCAAAAAGTTCTATGGTTGAAGCATCCACCACACTTACTAGCCTGGATTTGTCATTTAAGAAATAACAGCAACTAACCTTGTGTTTGAGTAGCACAATGAGCTGTGATCGCAGGATTAACCCACACAGTCTTGATGGCTGGAAATGAAAAAAAATTAAAAAAGCACAATTACATAGAGAACACAAACCGCTAACAACTTTGCAACTGATCCCTCGGTCACACATCAAACTTAAGAGACCAATAAAAATGTACTTACCTATATAGCTATCAGGGTGCACACTTTGCATAGATTCATATCATTTACAAACTGCTCACTATCAATGGAAAGATCTTCTAACAAATTAACTAGCAAACCTGTTGTTAAAAGCTCCAAAATCCTTCATTGTGGCAAATCCTACTCATGAATCATGAAAGATATAATCATAAATGTGGATTTCAAAAGGATGGGTAGAATGGGTTCAATTTTATAAAAGATCCTCATACAACAAACCTACTGTTACTTTAACTTATTTCTCCCACTTGTTCATATGCTCAGAATCACGAGTCAAAGGCAGGCACTGGATAAGGAGCCTCAGAGTTCAGAGGAATTGTCTACGTTTGCGCTTATCCAGACAAAGAGGCAAAAATGGGGCAGCATTTAATGTTGTTCCATAGTTCACTTCCATGTTGCTTGATTGGGTGGGTATTCAGAGACCACAGTCGATTTTACCCCTCAACCGGCTAATCCTGACACTACATCCTGTTTGACAAGACTACCATATCTTGCCAGAAAAGATCATAACTCTAAATCTTTGTCTTGATCCTGAGTGATTTTTCTCATGGAATCACTAAGATACACTACTATTACAGACTTCACAAAAGCATAGCCCTATACAGGTTTTCTAATTTATATTAAAAAACTGAAGGACGCATTAAGCCAGCAAACATGCTTAAGCAGTTTCTGTGTACCACAGACATCAACATACTCTTTGAAGGACAACTACCTGAATTTGAGAAAAAAGGCCTACAGGATATCATGCCTTTTCCTACCAGTTTATGATCCAGGATATTTAGTGCCATCACCTTTTCCTTTGGTGACCAAACATTGCCATTAGAGAAACCCCCAAACCATTATCCAACCATAAACCTCAGGATTTATTTAGGGGACATGATTCAGAGCATGCATTCAATATCTTCCTTCAATTGGATTTAAACTTTAACACAATCAAACAGGGATACGATCAAACAGGAATACGAAGAAAGTGCTCCTTCTGGTTGGCTGAAGATGATATAATTGCCACCATACTCCTTCCTCAGGAACGTTTTATGGCTTACAAGGTGCTTGAAGATAGCTCAATTGTGGCTGGTCCTTGCTCAAAATGAGAAATAAAACATTTTCACTTTGTCCTTGAAGCACATGCTGTTCTGTCCATGGATCTAAATTAACTAACCTTTGTGAACAAAATGGAAAAGTTGGTCAGGTTGCCTCATTGTCATTTTGAGAGCTTACGGGACAAAGATTTAAACTGAAGGGTCTAAACTGTTTCCATATTTGTAGCATCCACTGATCTGAAACCAAAACGCAGACCTGAATAAAGCGGGATAGCTTTCTTACCCCTATTCATGGTCACACTTGGGGCTGCTAGGATCCAGTCTGATATAACTGGAGTCCTTTGACGGAAGTCAAACATGTATTCTATGGCCAAGAAAAAGTCTGCAAGCTTGTGCACTTATAATTGTTTTCCTACTGATCTGTCTAACAGGTGGAAAGGGTGCAGGTGCGTTTCTCTGGAAGGTCTCAAAAATTCTTTAAATCTGTCATCCAAAGTCATTTGTTTCAGAAAGCAGTGAACACTAAAAGTTTCCTGGCTCCTTGCTTTATGCCAGAAAGCATTATGTTCCTTAACCCTTCACACCGAGTCAGTGGGCTTGTCTTCGAAGCGTCCTCTTAAGAGAGGTATTCCATTCTTCATGCTCTTTTGAATTCTCTGCAATTTCCTTTCTTAACATTAAGAGCACATTGTCAGGTGACAAATAAAACCATACTAAGACCAATCCACAATAACTGACCACAACTTCAACATGTCTTACACTCTAAACACTGTAACTTCTGATAAATCCAAAGAGGTCTCAAAATCCACCAACAAGTAGTTTACTCAGAAAATTGCTGAGCAGAAACAGACCAATTGAAACTTGGAACAGCAATGGTATAAGCCAAAGAATAAAAAGTATAAAAAGACCATCAGAGGATGCAGAAAGGCTTGTTTCCTCAAACCCGTATGTGGCCCCCAATCAAACAAAGAAAATGTCTTATTTTTACCAGAAACGGTCTCACCAAGACACCCTATAAGTTCTGATTCTGTACCCAAACAATGCTGCAAAGACCATCCCAAGTTCCTAGAAAGTAAAATTGTTTCAACTGGTGCCTCCAATAATCCAAAGAGCCTGGTTACCCCTCTCATTTCAACTTCTCCATGACAATCCATTTTTACCCCTTTTAAAAGGCTGGAAATTTCCAAGGGTATAAATTGGGCCCTCAAAACAATCATCCAACTTTTATGGACCTCTGCTCAGTAAAAGACAACCAACATTAGAAAATGCCACACATTTCTCTGGAATTGTTCTCCCTATAAAACAAGTCATTATCAACCCCATCTGAAAAAAATCTGCTGATCCAAAAACACGGTCAACAACCAGCCTATCTCCAAACTCCCTTGTCTTAGAAAATCATGAAATGTGAGGTGACAGGACAGATTCAATCATATGTAGAATGAAACCACCTCAAAGATTATCATTCTAGATTTGGACCTGTGAGGGGTTCCAAAACAGACTTTCTCAACAGGGATATGAAGAAAGTGCTCCTTCTGGTTGGCTGAAGATTATCTAATTGCCCCCATACTCCTTGACATTTCAGCTGTTTAAGATACGGTCAACACAATACTGCTAAAAAAAGAGAGACAGAAATTAGGCCGAGAAGGTTGTCAAGAGGGAGAAGCTCCAGTCTTATTTCCCATGTATTCACCACAAGAAAACACTGCACTGAAATAGTCTGTAAAAATAAAAAAAAAAAGAACTTCTCCCAAGGAATTTTCACCATTTCGTTGGGCAAATGTGGATTTTTTTGGGTACCAAAATTGTTGGGTCGAACTGTTGCATGTACTTTAGAGTGCTTACTAGTGGAATGTACCATCATAATCTTTTAAATGAAAACTGTTGGCTCACCCAAAGCCAGGGTGCATTTGATCTATCCTTCATCAAACGAGCAGTAATGGTATCCTGACAAGACACAGGTCAATAGTCCTAATTATCTTAAATCCATGGGCCCAGTCCTAAGGGTCTAACTGCCCATCAACCCAAACTTTCATAAATAATCTAACACAGGATAGCAAATTTCTGTCCTTATTCATCCGAGCAAGCATTGGTTTGAATAAAGTCAACCAATTCAAGTCAATGTTTTTAATATGATATGGTCACGAAATCCAGTCATCACAACTTCAAGCTTCTCAAATGTCTTCATTAGCACCAATTTTCCTAACATGAAAAACCTAGCCAATGTGTTTCATCCCTTATATGGGGACTTCATCAAAGCACTGTGTGAATTCATCTAATTCTGGATATCTCCTATTTATTCCTTCAGGATCATTCATTAAAAAAAACACATTGCGTTCTGCATATCTATGGTGGCGTCCTCACAAGTGTTGTTGGGTTGGCTGGGTCACTGAATTTTTTGAGAACATGAAGTGATCAAGCCACATCAAACTCAGCAATGTAATTTAAAAACCAATGATACCCAGTATAAGTCTGCCAGACTAAAGATTGAAAAACACATTCTGAAGGGCCAACAAGTCATACCTAGACTACCAGACTAAAGCACCTGTGTCAGCAATTCAGTGAGAAACTGCTTATGCTAAGAGAAAACTCTAAATTCTGCCATCCATTTATTTTCCACTGCTCTCAGGGAGCAACACCACCCTAGAGTACAATCTGCTATGACCTGTTGATGGTCCGAAAGAAAACATAGTTAATCATACTATAATCAAGGAAGAATACCCATACACAACCAAACGTCAAAGCGGAATGAAAGAGTAACTAATGAGGGACTTTTAGATATTGAAAAGTTGAATGGAATCCTTTATTCATGGACTTGTTCATATAATAAGCTGTAATAATTTATAACTGATATCAATTTGGCCCTTATATGATTACCTGACTGTTGTTTGTCAGTACTTGTCTTTTTCTAGTAACAAATATATAGAGGTGCCTCTAAAACTGTGGTGTATATTGTAATTCCAACGGGATTTTAATACTAGGTAGGAGAAGTGGGCTAGCCACTGAAAGATCAAGCCCAGCTGGAGACAGATGTCTTGCTCTGGCTCTGCTCCAGGTAGTCTTGGACTCTCAAGTCCAAGATGGGCTCAGCTTTCATGTGTCTTCTGCCTCCCACCAACGCTGTAATGGCATGTACCTGGAATTCAAGGAAAAGCATTACCCTTCAATGTTCAACAGGAGACAGCAAGAGATAACCATCTACATGGCGAATTGCACAATGGAAAAATAGAAAAAAGTGGGATCACTACTGGTTTCTGTGCTTGGCTAAATTGTGTGAGTCCTAGGAGAATACGGTATTTCAGCAAGCCTCTTTCTTCATTATCACATATGAGAGCACCTCAGGATGTCCTCTGAACAAAAATATCTTGTGTTTGATTTAATAGATTAGAATGTTGTTCTGTATAAAATAAGAATCTATGAACATGATAACCAACTTGATTTTTAGTTTATTAATGGCATTAACGTGAGGCCTTGGGGGCATGTATGTTACTAAGTTCATGTTTATAAACTACCACTTGTAATAAATGCTTCTCACTGCAGTGATAAAATCTCCTCTACTAATGGAAAATGCTTCTGCATGTAAAATAAATTCTTTTTTTTTTTTTAAACTTTGAAGAGAATATCATTTTGTTTTGCACAACTTACATGGCAAACATTTTCAGGGCTTGCCTCATAAACAACCTCTAGATAAGTTAAGTTAAGATCCAAAAACAGCATTGTGGATAACAAAAGTTTCAGCGCTAATTCCAAAACAATCAGCAAGGACTTTGGTAGCAAAGGAGGAGCTTTCACTGTCAAGACACTATCAATGAGGGTCAATCTGAATATGTTTACCTGTGCCAGCAGAAGGCTCTACAGGTGCCGCAGAGGGAGCTGCAGGAGGATAGAAAATAACCAGCAAAGCTTTGGTGGGTGCTGACACTTTAGTGGGGTCAGTTCCAGAAGTTAATAGTGGGAAGTGTGGTCTGACAGCAGCAGATGCAAAGCCAGAACAGAGATGAGCATCGGTAATGGGTTCACATCAAAGTCAGGAACGCATGCCTGCTGACTAGAAGATCTGTCCTGCAAACAGGGACAAAGTAAAGAGGAAGAAGAACTGCCCATTGAACTGATGCAGAAATACTTCCCCAGTAAATAATCTCTCCTTCTGTTCTTGAAAGAAAAAAGATAACGATATCTGAAGAGGAAACAAATCCATTGCTCATTGAAGCCACAAGGTTGACAAAACATTCAACCCCGTGTTCTTGACAACCAAATCCATGAAGCTATGACTATAAGCAGACCTGGAGGCATGTGCATACTCCGAGGGCAAACACCAACAGTCAAAAAAGGATCTCTAAGAGTCACAAGAATGACATATATGAGATCTTGACCTCAGGTAGGAAATTTTCTCTAAAGAAACTACAAAATATATATATTTTTTTAACAAAGCTCCAGTGGGTAGCAACTCTGCATCCAGGACAAGGTGCCCTCAGTATGCAATTCTGTGGAGTCACATCTAGTGAGGTACGCAAGTCTAATCGGAGCTGTGGCACAACTCATGGTTGTGGGAGTACTATTTCAACTTTTCTAGATCCAGTCTGGAATATGGACATTCAACAGGTCAGGAATCTGAAGTAGTAGTATTCATCAGAACTTTTTTTCATAGACACAGACTATGGTGGATTCTCCAAAAGTACTTTTATAAATGCAGAGTAGTCACTTCTATGGACAAGGAACCAGTCCTGTGAATAGTAACGTATCAACAGTGCTTGCAGCCTCCCCCAACCCACACTGTTGCATTTACTATCATTTGAAAAAAAAGATTTCTTGAGAAGACAACACAGGTATGCTTGATCGTGGTAAAGACCCTCTTTTACAGACCTGTCAGTCCTAGGACCACCAAACTCCTCCTTTTGGTCATTCACCTCTGGGTGAAGTCCCTCATCTTGAAACAGAAGAAAAATAAGTCTGAATCTTATGTAAACTGATCAGTATACCAAAGAAGGTTTGGGATGTCTATGAAGGAGGCTAGAGTGTAACACATGCCCACAATAGATTGAGAAACTGTCCGTATAAAGTAGATAGGTCAAGGGTTTACTGATCAAGACTTGCGGACCTCCTCATTGAAGCCAGCCTGAAGGAGACCAGAAGGAGTCAAATCTATGTTACCTCCATGAGGAAGTCAAAGGTACTTTTAGTTTGTGGGAATGTATGCTACCCAAACGAATGCCTAAAATCTTGAACAGGAAATTTAGTTTAGGCTATTTGAAATCCCTCACAACCACATTTCCTCTCACAAAGCCCTCAGCAGGCTATGTGTGGACACTCAAAAATATTAACTAGTAACAGTTACACAATTACTAAAATTAAATTGTAGCTCATCAATTTAAGCAGAATAAAATGCATTGTATAGAATTGCATTTCTATCTGAGGTATGTTGACGGAGAATCTATAGAAGAATAGACTCACATGTTTATTCTCCACTACAGGAAAACCATTGTGGTTGGATGACGTGTCGCTAAGGATATCCACAATCTTTCCCACGTTCTCCATCCTCTTCAGACAAGTGACTGGTGTGCTCATCACCTCCCTAAAAGAAGCAAAGGGTATCTAAATGACGACAGAAGCTTGACAGTAGATATACATCCCTAAATCCGAATCTTCACAACAAGAAGCAGGTTTGGCAAGTGTACTAATACAAGAGGATAACAATGACAGAGGTCTTTAGTTCTCCAAGTGAGCCTAGCTTATTGCTCTATATCTAACCGTGGATGCATCTTCTACTGGCACTCCTGCCTTTCTCCATAACCACCTGTAAATGTCCACACGTTTTAAAAATCTGCTCCGCTGTCATCTAATTCTTGTGCTATATAAAGCTTTCTGTAGTCCTATTGGGTCTCTAGGTCTGCTACTTTTGAACTGTTCTAACCGTCTGTTGAGGAGATGAAAGACGACGTAAGTAGTGTTATGTCAGTTAAATGTTCATTAATCTATAGGTAACTGAGGTACAGCATGCTACAAAAGAGAAAAAGTGCAGTGCTTATCATCCTTTGTTCCTCTTGAGTAGCTGATAAATAGGAAGGGCCAAAAGTATTTTCTTTAACTTGATAACGAGCAATAGGATAAGTCAATATATTGGCCCGTCAATGTTCTAAATCACCAACTAAACTAATGAAAGTAGCCTGCACTATGGCGTGGTTCCCCTTGTTTTTTCCCAAAACACATATACAGTTAAATGAAAAAATAAAACTATCAGAAACAATAAGACAGAAATAAAGCTACAACTGAGTTATTTTAGCTCCATACAAGGTCCAAGATAAAAGAACTAGATGTGCAAAATAAACAGAAAGTGAGGAGGTATTGAAGCAGTCACAGAATTAAAAGGGATGTGGAAAAGAGAGGAGGACATACAGGAAGTACTGGGCCAACCTAGCTACATGCAAACATGAAAAATGAAAACAATAACCTACTATGCAAAAATGTGAACCTCCAAATAAACCAAAATCACTAATATCTTGATTCAAGGTACTAAATTAAACATGTTCACACTGATCCCATTAACATTGTCAACAGGCAATCCTACACGCTGAGTCATGGTTACATGAAAAACTCAACTATCCAACATTTCTAACCAAGAAATTCTACAAAGTATGGATTCACAGGAGTAACAAGGACCTAGAACATCTGTTTACGAAAATCTGGCAATATGGACTAGTCAGAAATGTAATGGGATCAATCCCAACTGCATGTGTACAAGTCCTACGCAACTGGTGTAGTCAAATTATTTTTCTACTAGGTCAGTTTTAACCTTATCATATACAATGCAGCACCATGGTATTTTAAGTATGCCCAGTCATTTGAGCTATCATATAAAACAATTCAAGGCAACTCACATGACATCAAAATAAATGTACATTAACTGGGTCACTTAACTAACCATCCTAAAGCAGAAGTTTGTTTCCTCAGTTTTTACCTGGAGGTGAGGGAGTGTGATGTCACAGGCGCTTCCCAGTGCAGGAATGGAACACTTTGGAGCTGGATGTGAATGTCGTACAGACCCTGGAATGTGCAAAGAACGAAAACATTTTTCAATGCCTCAGACAATGTTTTCATAAAAAAACATTTAATCACAGAGTACAGGGAGGAGTGAATAACACAGCTTTAACTTATATTATACAAATATTAGAAATAGGGTGTGCAGCAGACAGAAGGAAAATGTTACTTCCCTGTAAGCATGCTTGTGTCATATAATGCTGTAGATTCACATTCTGTGCATAATCCTGCTATTCAGGGTCAGCTCAGATGTTTGCAAGTTGTTTTTCTTCGAAAAAAGTATTTTGCGTCACAAGATAGTGGCTCCTCCTTTCACTGGTAATGCGCATGGTCATCAACTTCTTTGTTAGATTGCTTTCCCGCATGGCAAGTGAGGATGAAACGTGAGGCACAGCGTAGTATAGAGAGATGTCTATGCCAAAGGAGTTTGTGAAATAATAGTGAAGGTAACTGTAACAACACATGCATTTGGAGAGGAGGGTGGACACTTGTGAACACGTGAACAGCACTACATGCCACAAACAGGTGCTTACTGAATAAGTAAAAGTTTCTGTTTATGGCATCTGTGGCTGTTGATACACATGCTGTGCGTAGACTATAAAGCAGTCCTCCTCCATAAGCAGTGATTAGCCTGTGGGAGTCACAACTGTTTGAAATAGTGAGCCTTAAACTGCTAGGCTCACACTGGCTTGCTGATGGTCTACCACAGCTACCCGGTAATGCTTTGTAAAAGTATGTGGTGTACACCATGTAGCTGCTTTCCAAATGCTGGATATAAGGATGTTTTCTATGAAGACCTTTGAAAGCCCCCCCTCCCCTTTTTTTTTTTAACTAGTGAAATGGGCTCTAGGTGGAATGGGTAAAGTTCTTTCAGCTTTCGCATAGCAGGTTTGGATGCATTTAACAATCCATCTTGCAATGCTCGATTCAGAAACGGCCCTTCTCTTGTGAGGTTTGATGAAAGCAACAGAAAGTTATTGTGTTTTCCTGAATGATTTAGGGCCTGCATTAGATCTGGCAGATTAGTCTGTCAACGGTGATGGATATCCCGTTCGCTGAAATCCAAATCCCATAGGAAACAATGGGATTTAGATTTTGGTGGATGGGATATCCGTCACTGTTGTGATGGAGACACCCTTCTGCTGAAATACAAATCAGACCCTTAGTCCTGTCAATGAAATACATGAGAGAGTGTTTCACATCTCGTGTGTACAGCCCTTTCTGCAACGGAGTCAGGTTGAGGGAAAATACAGGAAGTTCAATGGATTGATTTAGGTGGAACCGTGAGACCACCTTGGAGAGGACTTTGGGGTAGCAGCAGAGTACAGGCCTGTCCCAGTGTTTCTGATGGATACAACTACCTGTGGATTCCTCACCCAATGAATACTTCCATGGCGCCAGCATTAGACGGAAATCTTCTTCCTAGTCTCTGCACGTCGACGAGGACGTCACTCTAGCCCACGCGACGCCGTCTGACGTCATACAGGCAATAAGAGGTCCTCGACGACGTGCCGACGTCAGTTCCCTTTTTTCCGTGCATTCGAAACGGTTATCTTCGAGGGAGCAACTGTTACTTTTGTGGTTACAGTGTATTTTTTTGCTGCGTAGTCCTTCTCTGCAGTAATAATGTCGCAGAGAAAGTCGGGTTTCAAGCCTTGTCGAGAGTGTGGGGGCAAGATGTCAGTTACAGATCCTCACTCAGACTGCCTTTGGTGTTTGAGCTTCGACCACGACGTCTCAACTTGCGATTCATGCCAGCACATGAATCCGAAGGCCCTCAAGGAACGTGAGGCTAAGTTGTTTATGGCGAAGTCGAAGAAAGAAAAGCATCACAAGAAGTCTTCTTCGCCAAGGCATCGGCGTCATCGAGACTCCCGGCGCCGTAAAGATTCACAGCGCCATTCAAGCAAGGAGACTCGTTCCAGGTCGCCTTCGGATCGGCGCCGGAGGACTTGGGAGGTCAGTCCCACGGTCACGCCGCATCCGTCGACGCCGTTGCCCTCTCCGGCGTCACCGACTTCACCTGGGCAGGCGTCGGTGATTGAGGTGATGCAGCCTCTTGTGTTGTCTCCGGCGTCGCAGACGTCGAGGCCGGCGTCGGGGTCGCCTTCGGTACAGGCACCCCAGTATCCGGCTTTTCCCACCCCTGGAGCCGATAGTACCGCATTCCTAAATGCGATGTATACCATCTTCCAACAGATGGCTCCAGGGGGTGCTCCGGCTGGTCCTTTGGCCTTTTCATTGGGTGATCCTGCGCCTCTACGGCCGGCACCCTTTATGCCCTTTCTCCCTTTTGGGAACGTGTGCTCGGTGGCCGCCCCGGTGGCTTCAGAGGGATTGGCCCCGGAGATTTCCATCCTGTCGACGTCGGGATTTCGTCCTGTGACTCCGGTGGGTCCATCTGCTCCAAGTTCTCTTCGTCCTGCTCTTTCATCGGCGTCGAAGTTGCCTGTGGCGCCGGACGCGGCGTTGGTTGCTTCTGGGGATCGGCGCCGATCTTCGACTTCGGCGGAGGCCATGTCGACTCCGCGTATCGAGCTGAGGCTACATTCGAGGAGACGGGCTCTTCGTCTATTGAAAGAGCAGGAGTACCAACGAGTCCTGGAGGAAGGAGAACTGGAGGACTCTGGTGATGGACTGCATGGTCTGGATACAGCCAGTGGGCTGGACACTTCCCCTGAGTGGGATCTTTCGTCTCCAGGGGAATATACGGAGGAGGCGGCTTCCTTTCACGCTGTAGTACGGAAGGCAGCTAACTTTCTGGACCTGCCTTTGCCGGTGGCAGAGGCGAAGCAGAATCTTCTAACGGAGGTGCTACATCCGGCCTCTGCTGCAGCGGAGCCTCTCTTGCCGTTTAATGAGGCTTTGCTTGATCCGGTGCTAGAGGTGTGGAAGAGGCCAGTATCTTCCTCAGCGGTTCATAGGGCTGTGGCCAGGAGGTATCGAGCTGCGCCATCTGACCCTGGCTTTCTTTTTAGACACCCTACACCGGAGAGCTTGGTGGTGCAAGCCTCCTGTTCATCAAAATCAGCACCTGGATCTTTCCCGACGGTGCCTGAAGACAGGGACTCGAAAAAGCTGGATGCGCAGTCCAAGAATTTTTTTTTCATCCTGCAGTCTGGCGTTGAAGGCCACCAACGCAACTTGCATTCTGGGGAGATACATCCATGCTCTTATGGATGACATTTCGTCATCATTTACGGAGCTTCCCCAGGATCTTTTGGATGTTGTTTCGGACGCCCAGGCTGCCGCGACCCAGATTATTCAGTCTGGGCTGGACACGACCGATTCGGTGGCTAGGGCAATGGGCACGGCTGTGGTGGCAAGGAGACAGGCCTGGCTCCGTAATTCGGGATTTTCTGCGGATGTGCAGTCAACCCTATTGGACCTCCCGTTTGATGGGGACAAACTGTTTGGGGCCAAGGCAGATTCGGCCTTGGAGCGATTTAAGGAGAGCAGGGCCACAGCCAAATCGTTAGGGCTCCAAGCTCCTTCTTCCTCTGCCTCTTCCAGATTTTTCAGGAGGTTTCGTGGATTTGGGCGTGGCTCTTCCTCCTCTTCCTTTCGGGGGAGATTCCAGCAACCTGCCTCTTCCCATCCCTATAGATCTTTTAGAGGGAGAGGTAGGGACCCGCACCAGAGGAGCCTCTCAGCAGCACTCTGCCTCTTCCTCGTCCTCTGGAGGGGTGCAGCAGGGAAAGCAGCCTTAGGCTTCCACCATTTCCCACTCACTCCTCTCCTGTAGGGGGAAGATTATGGCATTTTCTCCGCAAGTGGAAGACTATTACTACGGACACTTGGGTTCTCAGTATTGTGGGAAAAGGCTACACCCTTCCCTTTCGGGAGTTCCCGCCCCCCATCCCGTCTCGCCCATCTTATTGTTCAGAAGAGCACCTCTTGTTGCTAGAACAGGAGGTACAAGTCCTCCTTTCAAAGGGCGCGGTGGAGTTGGTCCCAGAGCAGGAAAGGGGTCGAGGTTGTTACTCAAGGTATTTCCTGATTCCCAAGAAGGATGGTCGGTTGAGACCAATCCTGGATCTGAGGATCTTGAATTGGTTCCTCAAACAGGAAAAGTTCAAGATGCTGACCCTAGCTCAGGTGCTTTTGGCGTTGAACAAGGAAGATTGGATGGTGTCTGTCGACTTGCAGGATGCTTACTTTCATGTCCCGATACTCAAGTCACACAGGAAGTATCTCCGGTTTGTGGTAGGATCGCAGCACTATCAGTTTGCGGTCCTTCCGTTTGGTCTTACTTCAGCACCTCGAGTCTTCACGAAGGTGATGTCGGTGGTTGCGGCAGAGCTCAGAAGGAAGGGGATAGCAGTATTCCCTTACTTGGACGACTGGTTGATCAAAGCCAAGTCTCCGGAGCTTGTGTTGCATCATCTGCAGTCAACGACTCAGTTGTTGTTCGACCTGGGCTTTTCGGTGAACGAGCCCAAATCTCACCTGGAGCCCTCTCAGCGCCTCCTGTTCATAGGGGCAGTACTGGATACAACATTGAGTCGAGCCTTTCCTCCGCCTCAGCGGATTCAAGATATTCAGGAATTGGTTCCAATGTTTCGAAGTGGAGCGGTAGTTCCAGTCCTCAAGGTCCTTCGTCTGCTCGGTCTGTTTGCCTCCTGCATTCTGTTGGTCACGCATGCTCGCTGGCACATGAGGGCTCTTCAGTGGTGCCTCCGAAGGCAGTGGTCTCAACACAAAGGAGATCTAGAAGGTGCTGTCAAGATCTCCAGAGATGCTGCTGTGGACTTGAAGTGGTGGATTGCGAGCAACAATCTTTCACAAGGAAAGCAGTTTGCGCAGTCGCCACCAGTGGCCATGGTCATAACGGATGCTTCCACTCTAGGGTGGGGAGCTCATCTGGGGGACCTGGAGATCAAAGGCCTTTGGTCTCCAGAGGAACAGATGTTTCATATCAATCTGTTAGAGTTACGGGCTGTACGTCTGGCTCTCAAGGCCTTCCTCCCTTCCCTTCGTGGTCAGTCGGTACAGGTCCTGACGGACAATACTACCACGATGTGGTACATAAACAAACAGGGAGGAGTAGGGTCGTACCTTCTCTGCAGAGAAGCTCTTCGACTATGGTCCTGGGCAAAGGACCATCAGATTTGCTTGGTAGCAAATCATCTGGCCGGGGTCTTGAATGTACGTGCGGACGGTCTCAGTCGCCAATTCTCGGCAGACCACGAGTGGCGTCTCCATCCAGATCAAGCCCGTTTGATCTTCCAAAGGTGGGGGTTTCCTCAGGTAGATCTGTTTGCCACTCTGGAGAACGCGCATTGTCCGTTATTCTGCAGCCTCCAGTATCCGATGCAGGGAGCGTTGGGGGACGCGTTTCAAATAACCTGGTGCGGCCAGTTGCTTTACGCGTTTCCTCCCATACCCTTGATTCCTCGAGTATTGAGGAAGATTCGCCAAGACCGGGCGCTAGTCATCTTAATAGCACCGGATTGGCCAAGGAGGGTGTGGTACTCCGACCTTCTCCAACTCTCAATGTGCCCTCCGCTCCGTCTCCCTTTCAGGGCAGACCTCCTCTCGCAGTCGCAGGGGCAGGTTTTACACCCCAACCTCCAGAGTCTGCACCTACATGCCTGGAGATTGAACGGGGCAACCTGAGTTCCTTCTCTCTTCCGCCTGATGTAGTGGATGTTATATTAGCGGCCAGGCGACACTCCACTAAATCTATCTACGCTAATAGGTGGTCTTAATTTGTTGCGTGGTGTGGAGAGAGGCAGATTGATCCTTTACATGCTCATCTATCAGACGTTTTGTCTTTTGCTCGGTCTCTAGCGCAGAAAGGTTGTGCAGTGGCTACCATTAAGGGTTATTTGTCGGCCTTCATTTGTCTTCCAGACCAACCATTGTTATTTAAATCCCCTATTGTTATCAGATTCTTGAAAGGTCTTCTAAATAAATATCCTCCAAAACCATTCGTTATGCCGCAATGGGATTTGTCCTTGGTCCTGACTTTCCTTATGGGGCCTCCTTTTGAGCCTATGCATTCTTGCCCCTTAAGGTATTTGGTTATAAAAACAGTTTTCCTGGTAGCTATAACATCTGCAAGGAGAGTGAGTGAGTTGCAGGCCTTATCGGTAAAGCCCCCTTATACAACTTTTTATGGGGATAAGGTGGTGTTGAGGACCAAGGCTGCTTTCCTCCCGAAGGTTGTTTCACTGTTCCATTTGGCTCAGACAATTACTTTGTCCACGTTCTATCCTCCGCCTCATCCTTCTAAAGAGGAAGAAAGACTGCACCGTCTGGACCCAAAGAGGGCGTTGAGCTTCTTTATTGATAGAACAAAGGATTTCAGGATGGAGGATCAGCTGTTCATCGGGTACGTGGGCAAGAGGAGAGGAAAGGCAGTCCACAAGAGAACACTCTCCAGGTGGGTTGTTCTTTGCATTAAAATCTGTTACTCTTTGGCAAAGAAGGATCCTCCTGAGGGCATTAGAGCTCATTCCACCAGAGCTAAGTCGGCCACTTCGGCCTTGGCCAGAGGTGTTCCTGTGGTCGACATCTGCAAGGCCGCAACTTGGTCGTCCCTTCACACTTTTGCGAAACATTACTGTTTGGACTCTGAGGTCAGAAGGGACGGCCATTTTGCACGGTCAGTGCTGCAGGATTTCTTGGTTTGACCATTTAGGCACCCGCCACCGGGCGTGGTACTGCTTTGGGACTCTATTCATTGGGTGAGGAATCCACAGGTAGTTGTATCCATCAGAAGAACGAGTTACTTACCTTCGGTAACGACTTTTCTGGTGGATACATTAGCTACCTGTGGATTCCTCACGGTCCCACCCGCCTCCCCGTTGCCTTTCTGGTCTTACCAAGTAATCCTTGAGTGCGCTCCTCTTGGTCTTCAAGGTTGCAATAGATGTTGTATATATGGATACTTGTGTATATTTATCTGTATATATATATATATGTATATATCTTTGTGTATATACATGATTTGCATATATTTGTTCGTTTTAAAAAAAAGAGAGTTATATTAAATTTACAGCTATTCATTGCAATATTGTGTATTTTACAAGGTTATGGGATGTTGCCTTGCTCTTTCATTGCATTGGGTTGTTGTTCTCATGCACGTAAAAAATGTTGGTACTGACGTCGGCACGTCGTCGAGGACCTCTTATTGCCTGTATGACGTCAGACGGCGTCGCGTGGGCTAGAGTGACGTCCTCGTCGACGTGCAGAGACTAGGAAGAAGATTTCCGTCGAATGCTGGCGCCATGGGAGTATTCATTGGGTGAGGAATCCACAGGTAGCTAATGTATCCACCAGAAAAGTCGTTACCGAAGGTAAGTAACTCGTTCATTTGGAAGGAAAGGTCTTCCAGTGTTAGTGCCTTCAACTCAATGGCACATCTAAGTGAAGTGATAGCGACCACAAATGTTATCTTCCACAATAGAAACTGAGGGGGCAGGAGAGGAGGAGCTTAATTAATCTTGTTAATACAATACTTAGATTCCATGAAGCTGCTGGTGGCACCTGAGAAGGAATTACTTTTTAAGACTTTACAAGAAGGCTTTTATGACTGGAATTCTGAATAGGGAACTGTTTTGCCTATTTTGTAGGTATGCTGATAGATCCGCTATGTGTAGCCTTAAGGATGTAAAGCCAAACCAGAGGTTTACAAGTGAAAAAAATAGCAGACAATATCTTGCACCTTGCTTGCTAAGGGATCAACGTGTTTGGTGTAGTAAATAAATCTTTTCCACTTAGCTGTGTAACAGAACCAAGTAGTGGGCCTGCATGCCTCTGAGAACGTCCATACCTTCTTGTGGGAGATTGAGGTAACCAAACTCTAGGACTTCAGGAGTCAGATTGTAAGGCTGAGGGATCTGGGAACCAGGTGTCTGATTTCTCCATTGTTCTGCATGAGAAGGAACTGCCTGCTGGGGTGTGTTTTGTGGGGAACTAGTGACAAGTCAAGGAGTGTGGTGAACCATGATTGTCATGCCACTGTGAAAGCCACCAGGATGAGAGTGAAAGATGTCTCCTAAAGTTTGTGAACCACAAACAGAAGCAATGGGAGAGGTTAGAAAGCATTTCCAAATATCCCCGACTAACTCACCGGTAGTGTGTTATCCTTGGAATGTGGGAGTGGAAACCTCGAGGCAAAAATTGGGCATTTGGTGTTTTCTGTAGTGGCACAGAGGTCTATTTGTGGTTGCCCCCAATGTTGGAAGTATTGGAGGAGGACTTGCGGATGGAGTTTCCACTCACTGACTTGTTGGCACCTCCTGCTGAGGAGATCTGCAAAGTTGTTGTCCACGCCGGGTAGGTACTCTGATAAAAAGTGAATGTTGTGTCAGAGAGCCCACCTCCAAATGGTCTGGACTAAATGAGAAAGCTGATGGGATTTGGTGCTCCCTTGCCTTTAGAGAGAGTTCATGGGAGTCATGTTGTCTATCTTGACGAGGACTACTTTACCAATCAGAAGAGGAAGGAAGGCTTTCTGAGCTAGGTGAACAGCTAGCAGCTCTAGGTGATTTATGTGGAGATGTTGCAGATTTGTTGTCCAGTGGCACTGGAGAGTTAGATTTTGGGAATGTGCTTCTCATCCAGCAAGGAAGGCGTTCGTTGTTATGGTCCTCTGCAAACTGGGTCTAGGAAAGGCTATCCTTTTAACAAAGTCATTGGTGTTCCATCCTGCAGAGAGCGACAAGCTTGATGGCCAACCAACACTAGATCTTCCCACTGACCCTCCACTTGAGTCCATTGGTGCGTTAAGCACTCCTACAATGGGCGCATGTTTAGTCTGGCATGAGGTACTAGTTGAAATTGGAGAATGAGTGCCTGGAATGATAGTATCCTGGCGGCATTTGGCTATGCTATTCCTAGTTCGGAGTTGAGAACTGCTCCTAGATGAAGTTGGATTTGAAGGGGTTGGAGGTGGTACTTTAAGACACTGATTGCAAAGCTTAGTTTGTAAAATAGGTTTATGGTGAACTGAGTATGTTGGTAACGTTTATGGCGAGTTGCACTTTTGAAGAGCCATTCATTTAGGTATGGAAAGACATGTATGACCTGTCCTAGCAGGTAAACAGCTACTACCGTAAGACATTTGGTAAAAACCCTGGGTGCGATAGTGACCTTGAAGGGGAGCACTTGGAAATGGTAATGCTGGCCGTTTATTACAAACTCAAGATACTGGTGATGTGCCAGGGGAATAGGAAAGTAGGCGACCTGGAGGTTGGGTGCGACCATGAAGTCGCCTTGGTGTAATAATGGGATGACATCTTGAAGGGCAACTATGTGAAAGTGCTCTGAGAGAAAGTACTGGTTTAGGGGTCTGAGATCCATTATCGGTCTCAGGGACCCTTCTTTTTGGGAATAAGGGAGTATAGCGAGTATACTCCTGTACCCCATTGGAGGAGGGGAATGGGTTTTATAGCTCCTTTTTTCACGAGTGCTTGTATTTCTTCCCTAGGCAACGTTTGGTGTTGTGGGGATAGTCTATGTTTGCAAGGTGGAATCTTGGAGGTGAAGAAGAGGGCTCTAGACAATAATCATGTTGGATTATAATAGTCAACACCTACTGGTCAGAGGTGAGGTTTTGCCAGGCAGGAAAGAACCCTTATAGACGACCCGAGAGATGATGTGTGATCAGGGGGAATGAGTGGTAAGTCAGAGCTTAGTAGTGGTGGCAGATGGCTTGGTAAATTTGCCTTTGCCTCCACCTTTGGTGTTGTTATCCCTATACAAGCCTCAGTAGTAGCCTCTAGGTAAGGCAGTTTGAGTCTGTGCCCATTGGTATGAAGTGGAGGTCTCAGGAGAGGTTGTTTTTGACCCTTGGAGGAAGGGTGAGCGGTGAAACGAGCCACGATGGGAAGGTTTTTGCAGTGCTGCCATGGCGTCTGCGGTTTCAGTATCTTTTTTGATCTTTTCCAATAAAGTATCTACTTGAGGTAATGGAAGCCCAAGTAGAATCTGCTGGACTTCCAGTTTAAAACCACAGACCGTCTTGTACAGTTTATCCTCCCTAGCTGCAATATATGCAGTGTCAGGGGCACAATGTATAGTTGCAATGGATATTAATTTTCTCATCAAAGGTGTTCTGCTGGGAGGTAACGGAGTTCCTCCATCTGGTTCCAGTGGACTCTATTGTACCTTGAGAGAAGGTCAATGGAGTTATCGATAATCCAATGACTGACCGATTGTGCAGCTACCCTTTGGCCTGCTGCATCTATTCTCTTACTCTCCTTATCTGGTGAAGGGGCATTACCAGATGTTTGAGAGTTGGGCTCTTTTGCATGTGGTTGCTAGCACTAAAGAGTCTGGTGGAAGTTGAACTCTTATGTAGAGCGGATCATTAGGGGATGCTTTATATTTCTGTCTACCCTTAGTGATATAAACTCTAGCTTTCACTGGGTCTTTGACTATATATGGGGTGAGGCAGGGCATACTTTGAAAGTGTTTCAAAGAGGAAGTCGTCCTGTAAGGGCTCCTTGTGTAATTGTACCTTGCAGAAGGTGGCAGCCCAACCTAGGAGGTCGTGATAGGTTGTAGTGTCATCTCATCTAGGGGCTGGTTTTGCGGAGTATAGATCTGGGTCTGCAACCGCTGGTGAGTCTGTGCCATGTGTATCCCATGGGTCATCCTGTGGTGGGCTATCAAAAGTGTCACCTTCATCTGGTCCCCTATATATGATTGAGTTGCCCCTTCAGAAGAGTATGTTTTAGGGTCAGCTGACGAAGTTGGTGGTGAGGGTGAATGCTTTGCAGTAGGCATGGGTGGTGGACTAGTGTGTAATGCTTATATTACTTACTGGTAATCCTCATTACTTAGTTCCGATTGTCCTCATCCAATTCAATACTAATGAGGTGAAATTCACCTCTTGAGACAGAAACAAAATACAGGAAGTGTTTGTAAGGGTGACCCTTGCCCTCCAGGGAATATCCTATAAGGGTTCCCTCCAGGGAGTATCCTATAAGGATAGCCATGACCCAGCATTTCTCCTGAACTTCAAGCACTCCATAAAGATAAGAAGGTCAAAAGATCGGGATGGATGTCATGAATGGGACAAGGACAATCAAGACGAAGAGTAATGAATATTACCTGTAAGTAATAGAAGCATTACCTCTATGTCCCTTATGTCCTAGTCCCACATTCATTACTAATTAGGCATACTAAAGCAGATCAAAAAGACCTTCATGCCGAAACAAGATCATGAAAGGAAAACTCCATATCACAGTAACGATGTAGAAAACAAAAGGTCATTTATTGAAATAAAGACAACAAAGCTTTAGGTCAAAACAGAATCCAAAATCCCAAACCCAAAATTCTTATTATCATCCAAAACATTTTGCAATCTGTATTATTTCATCAAACAAAAATTCAGCAATGGAGACAACTTTCAACTCAGCCCAGGAGGCTGTCATACCATGAGTCGAATCCCCATGGATACCCAGAGGAGGAGGTGTACCTGACAGAGAAAGACCAAACCAATCGCCTGTTTAATCCATCTTCCAATGGAAATCAAAGAAGCATGATGAGCTGATCGAAAAGTGATAAATCAGCAAAGTCCTGTTAATTTGAAGACTGCTAAACATCATGGTTTCCATCTGATACATCAGAAAGAGCTGGATGACCAACTTCCTTACTCCTATGAAAATTAGAGGCTACTTTGGGAAAAAATTAAGAGTCTAACTTCAAAACTATACATTCTTCACAAAAGGAGAATAAAGGCTCCCTGATCAATAAAGCTGAAAGTTCACCAATCCTTCTGGCTTATGTTATGACCACCAAGAACACTATCCTTAAGGTAACAAACAATGTTGTCAGCCTGATACAAAGGTCGAAAGGTAAAAAAAACTAAGCCTTCAGAACCAAAGCCAAATCTCACAAAGGAAAAAGAGGTTTAATCACTGGGCTTGAAAAAGAGAAGCCCTTTAAAAGTTGCGAAACTAAATAATCCACATCATTAAAATATCCCCATGGATTACAGAAAGCCTTAATAGCTGCCCATAGAGAATGGAGAGTAGAAACAGCCAATTTCTTCTCAAAACTCTCCCATAGAAACTGAGGAACATCTGGAAGAAAGCATTCAACAGGAGAAAGCTTACACTCTGAGCACCAATGCTGAAAATGACTCCAGTGCTGACAAAATGATTTCTAAGTAGGTGGCTTATGAGAATTTTGAACAACCTGAGCTAAATGTGAGGACACCCCTCTCAGCCGTCACACTCTTTCAATTTTCAAACCAACAGTTGAAGTCTCTGAGACAGAAGAAGCTTGGAAAACCTCAGAGGAGATGAATAACTCAGGATCAACCAAGGACTCTGCACCGCCAGAGCCTTCAGAATTGGAAACCAAAACCTTCTGGGTCCAGAGGGGACCACTAAAACCATCATTCTATTCTATCTGCCAGAAGCCTGGAAATCAGGGCCATTGGGGGTGGGGGAGATTTGGGGAGGAATCCAGGAGATAAGGCCACTACATACACAGTGCATCCACCCCCATGCCCCTGAGAGGCCCGGCAACAAAACCTTGGAAGCTGCAAACTGACCCGGGAGGCAAACAGATCCATGCAAGGGGTACAGAGCTTCCTGCAAATCTGCTGGAATATATGAACTGACAGAGTTCCAGGGATGTTGGAAAAACTCGACTGAGGGAATCTGCTACAACATTGTCTAGACCCTTGATGGGGACGACTGACAGTGACAATAGGTTAACCTCTGCCCATTGGAAAAACATTACTGTAATCTGATCCAGAGACTTTGACTTGATGCCTCCCTTATTGTTGAGGTAGGAAACAGTTACCATATTGTCTGATCTGACCAATAGATGAAACTCCTGCTAATTGTCCCCGAAATGCAAGGCTGTTTTCAGGCCAGCCATCAGCTCTCTCCAGTTCGATGAATGTCTGTTCTTCTGAAGGGACCAATGTGCCTGGACCAGATCAGTCCCCAAAGTTGCCCTCTATCCAAAAGAGCCGGCAAACAAGGTCAGAACATTGGGAGGATCTGGATGAAACTCCACTCCCTTGATCAAAGCCTCTGGAAGAATCCACCATTGCAATACATTCCTGATTACCGCTGACACTGGCAACTTGAGCTAAAAAATCCCCAATTCGGGAACTCGGTATGCATGGAGATGTCTCCACAAGGGATAAAGACGACGTCTGGCCCACTGGACTGTTCAGACAGCTGGTACTAAATGATCCAACAACCTCAACCACTGCCTGACTAGAAAAAGTTATGCATGAATGATGTTATGAGTTAATGACCTCAACACTAACACTCTCAGAGCAAGAAGCACCCTGTTGAGATCTGTCCGGAATCCCAATTAAAGTCAAAATCCATTGTAGTGGAGGGATTGCAGTTCTACCAGTTTAAAAGGAAGCAGTGAGATTGAATAATCCTCAATGCTACTCCCAAGTCCTGGAGTAACTGGCTGTGTGTGGGGGGCATGAAGGAGCCAGTCATTCAAGGAGGGATATAGACTAATCCCTTACAGATGAAGGCAGGTAACTCTTGGGCCACCACCTTCGTAAACACAACACTGTGGGAGCTGTCTTGAGGCCAATCGAGAGCACACTAAATTGAAAGAGGAGACCCCTCACACAAAACCTGAGAAATATTCAATGAGTTGGGAATATGGGCACGTGAAAATAGGCACGTGAAAATAGGCACGTGAAAATAGGCATCCTGGAGATCCAAAGTGACCATGACATGACATGACCTCTACACACCAGAGGAATGACTCTTTGTAAAGTCTCCATCTTGAATGGAAGACTTTTGACAAACCTGTTCAGATTCTTGAAGTCCAAAACCATCCTTAACCATCCAGTCTACCTCTGAACAAGAAAGATGAAGCAGTAAAACCCCAGACCTCAACCTGACAGAGGGATCTCAAAGATTGCCTGCTTGAGTAACCGTGCTCTATCCCTGACTGAAGGCCAACTGCTTCTCTTTGTTCCATGGCCAAGGAGGTGGTCTTACTCCCAACATGGGAGGGAGAGATGTGAATTCTATCAGGTAGCCCTCCTGGTCTAGGTGAAGAACCCACTTGTCTGCAATGAATTGAAGCCAAGGCTTGTGGAAGTGCTGAATCCTGCCTCCAACCGCAAAGATCTGGTCATTTCTGGGATAGTCAGGAGCGCTGTTTGTTAGGGGATTTAGGTTCCTTCTCCTTATATTGCTTAGAGTGAGACTTCACCTGCTGATCCTGTTGCTGCTAGCGAGAAGGTTGGCGTAAGATAGGCTTCTTGGACTAGCACACATAAGAATTCTGTTTAAGCAAAGAGGAAAGTTTCTTCTCCTTTAATAATTTGTGGATTTTGTTCTTTAATTCCACCTCAAATAGCGGAGTGCCTTCAAATGGTATATGAAGGGCACAAGATCTTTGGGTAGGTATCATCTTCCAATTTTTAAGCACAAGATTACGTCGAGCTGCAATTGATGGTACAGTAGACAAGGCCAAAGATGTTATGACATCAAATGAAATGTCTGATATGCATTCAATATGCTTCTACATACCCTCAAGGAGAGCAGAATACTATGTGCCCTCAACAGCCTTAAATCATTTCCTAAAATCAGAAATCAACAACTGAGAAACATAAGTGCCATACATTCCTGCTCTGACAGAAAAATGAGCAACCAAATACACTTTCTTTAATGAGGAATCAACCTTATCATCAGCCTGATTCCTAATGATCGCTTCTTCACTAAGCGAAGTCCTCTCCACCAGGCTTGCCACAAGAGTCTATTGGAATGTTATCAGGAAGGGACTTTTGCATATCAGTGAGAAGGTATAATTCAGCCATAAAATGAGGCATCATTATTTTATCAGGTTCTTTCCACTCCCTCTTTAAAACAATATTGATAAAAGAGTGAATGGGCCTATTAACCTGAGAGGAAACCTGAAATTGCAGTAAAAGGCCAATGGAAGAGGACGTTTTCAGAACATCCTCCATCAGAAATCCCATGTAAGACTGCACATGAGCCAGGAGATCAGTCAACATCTCCTTTTCAATGTATTTACCCTTTTGATCCTCTGCAGTCTGAACATCCCCTCCTTCTGACGGTGAAGAAAAAGTAGAAGAACTATGTTCAAAAACTGCAGGCTTAGGTGAAACTTTGCCCTGCATTTCCAGAAAAGTCTCCTTAATCTGTTTTTTTTCTTATGCACTCTCTTATGTGGAGGAGAGTGCTCTCTTATGTGGAGGAGAGGAAGAAGAGTTCAAAGAAGAAGAGGAAGAGTCCACGTCTTCTCTTCCTAGAATGCTTTCCTATTGTTCGCCAATGCCAAAACTGCCAAAATATTGAATAGAAGCTGTAAATCATACAATAATCTGTTGTGTGGACTTACTGACATCCAATGCAACCTTTTAACGTTTAATTGAACTGCTGAAGTACCATTAGAGAGGTAGCGCCTTCCAGCGCATGCATGGGCTCCCCAGGACACTGCACATGTGCTGCAAAATCCAGGAAGTAACAAACCTGAGCACAAAGCCACCTGGCATCTCTGCAGACCATGACTTAAATCACATTAAGCATTCTCATTGTGTGCAGAAAGCCTACTAACCAGGATAAAACTCAGAAGCCAAAGGCCAATGCCATCCCAGCACCCGTTTGCTGTAAAATGGAGGCAAAAAAAACACTGCATCCGAAAAATATTGTTAAGGCAAAAGCTGTAAAAGTCACATGGGAAATATAAAAAAACAACAGTAATACAGCCAAAGCCCAGAACAGGCTTAAAATATCCTGTCCTCATCTCATCTCAGAAAGACGGAAATAGAACAGGAGGAATGCTGGGTAAGGGCTACCCTTATAAGATACTCCCTGGAGGAGGAAGGTCATCCTTACAAGCACTTCCTGTCCTTTGTTCCATCTCAAGAGGTGTATTACACCTCATTAGTAATGAACGGGACGAGAACATATGGGACAGAGGTAAAGGGCTTGTGGCCTTGTTTGTCTTCTTTCTTTTGGCGGAGTTGGTATATTCAAAGCCTCTTTAAAAGACACCTGCCTTTTGGAAGGTTGCCCACTGGTCTGTGGAGGTCGAGTAATTAATCGGCCTGTGTCTGGGTGGATCATTATCTGCTTTTGCTGAGTGTCTATTTCCTACTGATGTCTTTGAAGTAGAGGTTCAACGGACCCCAATGCATGAACGGTTTTGCTGCACGCCAACGTTCTCTGGTCAGATGCTGATGTTTTGGGCTACAAAGATCTCTGCTCTGATGGGGCAGGTTTCAGTTCGGACAATGGCATGTGCTTCGGTGCCTAAGTTTCTGGCTTTTAAGCTTGACTCTACTCTGAGGCGGGAGTGGTTGGTGCTGAAGGAGTCAGCTTCGTTGTTTTCTTTGGCGCTGAGCTAGTGCTGGGTTCTTCCGAAGTAGATGGTCAGAGCCAACTATGGCCCAAAGGCAGTAGTGGCCCGGCAATCTGCTTTGAGTGTTCGTGAATGGGTAGTTGATCCTTTGTGGTGGAGCCACAGTACTCACAGCTGCTTTAGCTGGAGGCAGATCTTGTATCTTTAATTAGGAGCCAGGGCTGTCGTCAGAGGATAAGGTCTCTTTGTCCGCAGCCAAAATCTGTGAATGATGTTCTTCCTTGATGTGCCTGGCGCCGAATAGTTCTGGTGTATCATTTGCATTCCTTTGAGACATCAGGCCTGACAGTCATGTAAAGTCTTCTTCGCCCTGAAGGAGCAGCCAGTCTCGCAGCTGGCCTCGTCGTGTCCAGGGGAAAGGCACATTTCGCAGACCCGGTGGAGATTGGTGCGAGGGTATTTAGCATGACACAGAGGGCAGTACCGAAAGGGCATCCGTTCCATCAGTGTGTGGCTATGGTGGGGAGAAACGCCTAAGGAGTGAAGTAAGGTCCCAAAGGGCAAAAGCCCAACTAGGCCTGGGTCGACAGAGTCACCTTGACAAATCTGCAATTGTCAAACCGAACGGGAGAGAGAGAGGACCATGATCAATAGCAATACCAATGGAGAGCAGGTATGAACCGAGAAGACAGCCACATGACTGTGTCTAACCAGAGCATAGGAGCACAAGTCCAAACCTGATGGCGGAAGAAAACAACATAACAGTGGAGTTAATGACCATGCGCATTACCAGTAAAAAAAAAGGAGGAGTCACAGTACTTCTCGACTCAAAAGACTTTCTTCAAAGAAAAACAACTTGTACACATTCAAGCCCAACACTAGACTAGATGGCATGGTTATGCACAGTATGTGTATCTACAGCCATACTATCCGCGAACATATAGTACGTGTTGAACTACTCTTAAGAACAACCTACAGAACTATAGTATATGTTACAGATTACACAGATGCCTTACCCAGTAAAACAATTGCTAAAGTTTTACATTTCTTAGTGGGACACCCAGAAAATACTGAACTGATCATGTACGTGATACACATCATACAGGCTCTAGCCACTTGACTGCAGTTATCTCTGATCATGAAGGTTAGTCTTGCATGGTAAACAACAGAACCATCTTTAAAGCATTCTACTGTTGGACAACACAAAGCAGTAGCAGTAAATCAGTCCTATACTGAATAAGTAACTAAGTTACCCTTCAGTGGCAGGGCTATTTACTAGTGAAACGGCATGATCTATTGGGTTAATCCAATTCATCAGAACCCTTAAGATTGGTGCCTCACAACATCCTTCAAGCTCAAACAATGAATCTCTTACCTCAATAAAATAATCCCCAACAAGTTTAGCCGTCATCAGAACCAGCATGATTGGGAAACCATAGGTGACGTTGCTGGTGGCTTCAACCATAATGACAGTCAGACTCAGAGTCATCCTCACAATACCACCTGCGTAAAAGAGGGAATATGTCATCACAGGCAGCTTCCTATTACCAAGTACCAAGATAATCAAGTTTAGAAAGATGGCTGTCAATGGGATAGAGAAGTCTGCTGCTGTGCGACATTGAAAGCAAACCTAATCCACATAACATTTTCGGGAAAAGCTGCACCCTAATGTCTTTCACTGGATGTCAACTACCATATGCAATCTAATTCATCTGCTTGTTGTTGCACCTGCAATGGAGCTTTTATGACTTATTTTGAACTTTGAACGCTGGAAGGTCACTGGCTCCAACTACCCTCTTTCTTCTAAACTCCTCGGGCGTAAATGAAGTCCTGGCCGTGCCTAGCAAAATAATTTCTGTCACAATTTTTTCATACAAGTACCTCTTGAGCACAACACATACATAGTGTAATAGTTCTAACGTTCACCAGTCAAGGGATATATCGTTTGTTCAAATCCAACCTGTGATGTTTGAGTTTTGTGTATTTTTAGGAGCATTTAAATTTTCAGGAAAGGCCAACAGGCTCGCCATAATTTGACTATTAAGTTGTCTATACAAAAACCTCTGTATCCCTTATTCTGATACAACATCCACTGTAGAGCACCACTGGAAAGGTTTCTGACTGAACAACAATGCCAATGACTGGCTGGTGTGCTATGCAAACTCTGCTTCACCCATGCTGCAGTGACCATCAAGGTCCAGCAAATTACACTCCAGCGAATGCAACTCACTATCGGAGTCCTGCTGGCTACCTTGACCACAAACTGGCTCTAAGAACTATCTCTTGTTGGGGAAAAAAAAAAAAGGCAACACATCCCTGCAAAATTCAGCATAATTTCAAGGAAACATGAATAGACAAAACTGGTGCGCCCAGACAAGACCCACATAAAACATAGGAGGCTCCCCTGGAGTTTAAGAGGGTGATGTAGGTACG
This sequence comes from Pleurodeles waltl, assembly GCF_031143425.1. Lineage (NCBI taxonomy): Eukaryota > Metazoa > Chordata > Amphibia > Caudata > Salamandridae > Pleurodeles > Pleurodeles waltl. Next base: position 296,318,019 of record NC_090449.1, on the reverse strand, counting down.
GAACCCCAAAAGTACTTTATTTTATTGTTGTCCAAGGGTACTGAAGAGAAAATTAGAACTTTTGAACTGGTTGAGCACCCTCTCAAATTAAATGTAATCCTTCGCTATCGCAAGGACATATAAGCAATAAGTCTTAGCTACAAGTCCATAATGAGGTGCATGTCCATTTTAGGTGAGCCAGTCTCAGATTAAAAATATACTGTAAAATAACCTTAACATGCAGATCTTAATTATGGGACAATGATTTGTTGACACCTCCCTTCCCAAAATGCCATAAAAACAGTTTCTATGGACCCCAGTTTGCATCTCAAGTTGGAACCCGTTGGATCAGTTTACTTAGATTGTGAACTTGAACCCCTGAGCCCAGCAGCTCTATATGTTCTGTATTTTCTCTCTCATGGAGTTCTGCAATACCTTCAAGCTACTGTACCTTTTGTAATGTAGGAGTGCAGGAGTACAATACTACTGAAATTATCTTTGTAGGTTTAGAATCAGATGATGTTTGGCTCCTCAGTCAAACCAGCAAAATGATACCCGAGATAAGATTGCTCTATGTAGAGAGCACATCAGAAGATGCACAATCCCCTGACCAGGTCTATGGTGCAAATTATTGCACAACTACGAGTGTTTGCTGAGAATCCTCATCAGTTAACAGTTCTACCATGCACAATTAATGGTCATTAATCAAGAGGCTCACTTACCCAGCTGGGCTGCTGCTCCCATGAGAGCATACTTGCCAGGGTCAGCCCAGGTCTGAAAAACAAATAAGACACGAAGGAGAGACATCATAAATGATCTTCAGCAGGGTGTCCAGCTCTAACAGGTGCACAGAAAGGCATTGCAACATAAAACATAAGCATTTAGGAGAAATAGGCAAGATTGACGTAGGGGAAAGCACAACTGTCAGTGAGGGTAATGGGAAACTAGAAAGCAAAGGAAGACGAGCAAAGGGAAGAGGGGAAAATGAGTACTTTATGCACACTTCAAGCAATGGTGGTTTAATTAAAGCATCAGATATTTCATCAAATATTCAAGGTCAGCAATACATCTTTAATGTTTATGTGGTATTTCTTCGTACATTTAAATATACTACACACATACTACACCTTAAGTGAAATGCCACCCTAGTCTGATCACATCAATGACAAGACTGGAAATCTGCGATGACATAACACTAGTCAGAACGATTCCAGTGACTTGGCAACTAAAACAGGACAACCACTCTGGCACATGAAGTACCATCAACACTTGGCCAAGAGTAAGTTCATTACAAACACAGGAACAAACAGTTCTACCACATACACACAGAGACGAATTTGCCAAAAATGACAAGAGACACTCAATGCCCACATCACAATACAACCCCCTATGTTAAGTGAAATCACACAAGTGGTGAGAGAACACTCACAACTCCACCACGTATCGAGGATAGCAAGATTCCAAACAGTCTTCCCCAGGCGGCCCCAATTAGAAGAGACGGAATGAAGACTCCTGCCGACACAGTGAGGCCATATGTCCAGCAAGCAAGGAAGAAATAGACGACTGTGAACAGGCCCAGGGTGAGAGGATTAAAAGAACCTAAGAAAAGAAGGAAGAGTTAAATGGCCACTCTAAGGGCTGCTTCCATCCTGACTCTACAAAGCATCTTATGCCTTTAACACTCGACTACAGTCATCCTTCAGCAATATTTAAAACTCCCATTTAAGAAAAGAGGGGCAGTCCTTAAACAATACCTGAGGCAACTGGAGAGTGAATCATCATTACAAAGGCTTCAGAAGACATGGGTGAGATTATACCTTAAGTAATAGTCAGACTCCCTCAGACAGGATGAGGCACATTTTACATTGCCAAAATAACTTATTGACTTGATCTAGGGGTACTGTCAATACAACTACCTTAAATAGAAGAGCACAGCATTGGTCTTTCAGTAACAAATGACTTCCTGGGAAAGGTCAAAGCATGACTGAGAGGCAGACCAAGTCTACCATTTACAATGACTTCTGCAGGCCTAGGTTGTGAGTGGTGCTAAGGATAGAATCAATGGAAAAGTCATATACTGCCTTTATAGTATACCCGCTGGCAACTCTATTGTTCTCTCTATATTAACAAAATGTTGCTCTGAAGTGAGTAGCATAACGTAGCTTATTCCCATTCCAAAAAAAGGAGCTTTTGTGCAAATAAAGATAAGATGACGTGCGTGATGGCATGAAATTGTGTAAATGTCTGTGTTAGATGTTTCAGGAAGGCAAAAAGCATTAACGGGCTGTAGTGTGGAAAGTTTACAGACCTGCTGGTTCATGGAAGAGGCTGCGCACACTTCTTTCTGGTGTGGTGAAGAAGGCAGAGGCCATTGAATTGTATTCGCCATCAGAACAGAAGAGCTGAGAAAATATGAAGAAGCCGGAATCAGCAGTGAGCACACTGGAAAGAATTCAGACACAATGTGGGGGAGCAAAGGTAGTTGATTGTGGGGAGAGATTCAAGCCACAAATGTCTACATTGGGAGCCAACAGCACTGTGCCCCATTAGTGACATGTGTTTTCATTTTTTAACCATTTTTATTGAGTTACCTATATTGTATTTGGTACAGGAACAGATCAGGACAACGGTCTAGTTGTGTATGGTTCTCTTTAAGTGAATGGGGTGTGTTGCAGCTAGTTGTTGTTGATGAAAAACTTTTTTCTTTTACAAAAATAGAATGAAGTGAAGAAAAAAATCACTCACCACCCCCACGCCCCTCCTCCCTTCCATCCCTGCTGTAGAGCTTGTTAGATCAAAGCAAGCATTATTGCTCTCAGAAGACAGCCTAAGGTATCACAACCATTAAATTGAAGTTGCAGGTAAAGTCTAATTTCTTCTCTCCTACACGTCTCCATCGAAAGAGTCATTAAAATAGGTTCAGGCCCAGCGGATACATCCACTCAGGAGCACCCCCATAAGAGAGTTTAGCAGCGGGCCCCAAACAATATTGCATAGCCTTTAGTTTAAGATGCAGATATAGTTGTCTTTTCGGGCCCCAAGCAATTCCATGCGATTAGTTTGGCACCTTGATTAATAACGCGAGTCTTGCTTTTGTACCTAAAAAAAGCACATATGTAACGCTTTCTGACAGAGGATAGCCCAAAACTGCAAGCATCCCAACCTGAACCTCTTTTCTACATGGTTGTATTTTGGGACATGACAACCAAATATGGGGCACAACGCAGACCCCTCCACATTCTCTCAAGCACAGTGGACTGGTTGTGTTTGCAATATTTATGTAGTTTAGCGAGGTACATATACTAGTTGTACAGCAATTTGTAGTGGGCCTCGTTATCTAGTATATTGTTCGATTTCTTGTGTAGGTATCTCAACACATGTCCATTGTTCTTCTAGTGTATGGTTCATTGGTGTATTCCGTGTACTGGCATATGGGCGAGTGTTTGGTAATGTCTAGCTGAGCTGCAATTTATATAAACAAAAAAGTGACTCCTCTCTCCAGCCTACCAAATCCCTCTGCCTTGGTGAGGTTGTGTAGAGGAGCTTCATTAACGTTTGGGTGTGATACCCAGTACTGCAGTTATCTGCATTCCAATCTGACTCCTCTAAACTAAATTCCCACTTACATTCAGTGCAGTATTTAATTATGCCCCCTTGTATAAATCCCTCACCATTAGGTATTCACACCTATGCCAGGTGTTGAAGAGCTGTGGTGAGGGGGCAGGAGTGAAGGTAGGGTTAAAACAGATGGGAGTATAGGGAGAGGGGTATGAAGTCAAGCCCAGTTTCTTGCTGACTTCATCTCATACTTTAGGGAAGTGCTTTTTGGAGAGCTTAGGTAAGCATTGGCTTGTCTACTGCCTCTGGGCTTCCATACCAGAACCTGAAGGGACAGGCGCTCCAAAGCTCTGTTCATATAGACCCAAGCTTTCTCAGATCTTCTTGAGCTCTAGCGTGGCAGGAGAAAATGCTGGGGTGCCGTGTAGCAAGTGCAACCATCTAGAAGGGTTCAGCTTCCCTTCTCTATGGGTCTACACGGGACCTTATCGTCCTTGACTACCCCCTTTCTTAGATGTACTACGAAAAACGCTTTTGAGGGTATGGAAAATGAGCGCCTTTAAGAGTGTGGGTAGGGCTTGAAAGATATAGAGGAATCTCTGTAGTATGTTAATTTCAAATGTATTAGTGCGACCCACCCAGGACAACGGCAGATCCCTCCATCTCTATTTTTGTTTTCTAAAGGAGAAGACGACAACATCTATGTATTACTAAATCATTGAAAGTGGGTATTTAGAAAAAGAGACAAAATGCTCTACTTTCAATTTGAAGTGAGTAAAACCGCAATACAGGGGAACGTGCACAATGCAATTATAATTATTTTCAGCTGAGGTAGCTAAAGGAAATGTTTCTTATAGTTACACCTTCTTTTTTGTTGCTTGGCTCCAAGCTGGATTCTGTTTCTATGTTAACAGTTATCAGCAGCATGAAAATGAAACAGTTTATGCTACTTGTTATTTTCATTATAAACAGACTTATGAACAGGTTGGGCTGAAGTAATGCATATTTTGGCAAATGCTGGAGGGTTCAAGCACGGTAAACCCAGAGGTAGCATATACAACTTTAAAAACATTGGAAAAACAAAATAAAGACTACAGAATCTTAGGTTTACTCCTATCAAAGTTTTGACATACACCTAAATCAACAGGCAGGCACCTGCACTCAACTACATTAGAAATGTAATTAGAATCATAAATTAACCATGTTCTTTAACGGATGATAAATAGGTTTAGTTGTATTTCAGAATTTAAAATTACATTTTTGTACAGGAATATTTTTCTTATATTTATATTTTGGATAAGTGTAAGCGAACATTGAACATTAAGGTAACACACACAAATTTCATCAGCTACTTTGATAATGTAGGAATTTAATCTCTTATCACCCAAAATACTTTGAAAAGAAAATTCTCTCCCTGGACAGTCTTATGTTTAGATTGACACACGTAACAACAAACATTCAGTATTAAAAAAGTTACTTACTTTCAAATATTTTGAAGCTTGAGACAGTTGGAGAGTTGCATGCTATGCATCATCCTACATCTAGTTACTGATGTTCAGAAAAGCATCTTGTTCACTTGAAATAAATGTTGTGGACTTTGACGACAGTCTGTGTCAGTATGATGTTATCATATTACACAATTTCTGCCACGGTAGAACATGTGAGGTTATATGTAAGTGTGACAGAATTTAGTTTTAACACTACTCTCTGCAGAGGTGGAGGGTCAGATTAGAATTTAGCTGCAGAACAAGTATTACATATAAGTAAACCTTTCCGGCATAAATGTATGTTAAGGTCAAATTATGTCCACTGTTTATGAAGAAACAAGTTACACACTGCAATAGTTTTGAAGCATGAGACTATTCTTGTTTCACATGCTTGCAATTATTCCATGATCAAGAGGTTGTTGTGGAAAAATATTTAGAAAATAATATACTTTTTTCTATGTCGGAAGGCAACCACAGGAAGAGTCTACATGACTCATGATGTTGAATTTAAGCCCACGATACCTCATCACCTAACCACCATGTTCAGAAATGTTTTGCCCATCATCTGGTCTGAAAGCATGCAAGTGTTTAGATTCAGGAAGTAGCTTAGAAAGCATTTATCAGTGTTTTCTGTTTGTAGTCAAGTTTTGCTTCAGAGTTAGTAATGAAAACCAGCAAAACCTAAGACAAACGTAAGACTTGGACTTTCTTCAAGGCGCTGATGTGAATCATGAGTGGTAGCAAGTCAGTCCCATTGCCACCTCTTCCCATGCACAAGTCCATGAAGTGTTTAGTGAATGCGTGAACTGAAGACCAAGTTGCAGCCTTGGATATGTTCACTCGTGACCGTGTCGTGAAAGCTCATGATGCTGCTTTCGTTTTAGGCAATTAGTCCATGATCTTGTAAGTAACGTTTTGTTCATAAGGGAGGACAACCACTGTATGCACTGCACAATCTTGTAAATAACAGTAGATTTGGTTGCAGACTTGCCCATGATCTGTGTTCAATACACAACAAAACTCTGTTGGGACTTGTGTTAATAGAGATAAAAACGATGTCAATGTATGCTTGATATGTGTACATAATAACAAACTTGCGTTACTTTTGTTGTCTCCACCTGATGTGACCTTGTCATCAACCCGAGTCAGAAACACATGGTCAGGCAAGCCCTGTGACCTAGGCCTGAAGCAACTGATTGACAGATCACAGGTGGGGTGACACGTAGGATGTATGCCCAAACAGGAAAAACCAATATCGATCCCTCAGATAGGCAGCGACACCACTATAGTCGTAGGAGATTTGCCCCCAATAAAACACATTTGGCCGTTGGGGCACGTGTTCTCACAACACCACAAATTGCCCCAATAAAACACATTTGGCCGTTGGGGCACGTGTTCTCACAACACCACAAAAGTTAAGATGCCACATGAAGTTAGGAAGATTCAGCCAATCAGAACACAACACATATACAACATACATTGATCATGCACTCCTCATGCTGGACATGTTACCTACTGGCCCACATTTTGTCCATGCAAGGTCGAGACCCATCTAAGCACATTATCAGATGGCCAGATTTACAACTCCGTGACTACGCCTGGATTTCTTTCTGCAGACAATGTATAGAATTGTTTTATAACCCTTCAAGAATGATATATAAGGGTGTTCAGAACTCTGTAACTTTGAGAGACAGTCATCCGACTCTGTACTGCGGTCTCCCGACCGCTTTGATCAATTAAACCAACTGCCACACGTCTCGTCTTTCACTTCTTGAAGGTAAATCCGCATTCGAGCAACATTTTGGTGAGCCGGATAGGAGAAATTGTTTTTTTCATGCCGAACTGCTGCCAAATTAAAAGGACTCCACCTGTACCCATTCACATCTGCGCAACAAAAAGAGGTGAACAGGCGCTGCAATCGACTGAAAGTTGTACTGAATCCACAGGGCGGAGGTCTATCCTGAAACCGCCGTCTGTGAATAAGAGACTACATCTGATTCTTATTCCCAGCATTTGGCATATGACAAACTAGGAAGAAGTGTAAAAATTTAACCTGAGTGCCCTGCCACTGACAGAAATCGGACATTTGCAAATTTCAGGCATCCGAACTGAATAGTCGCAAGGCGGCCTCGTTGCGATCCCGTGGAGGTCACCTTTTTATGATAGTTGACACACGGTTAGGGGAAGTGAACCTGTTGTTTAGTCGCATGGATCGCTGGGCGTGACAGATGGTACGCTTGACCCCAGGGTGTGATACAGGGAATCACTTTGACTACTGGGTGTGACACAGATGGTACACTTGATCCCCGAGTGTGATACTGGGATGGCACCTCACCGCTTGGACCACTAGGCATGACAAAGATGTGATATAGAGACAACACCTCACTTTTATGTTTTAGGCTAAATGGGTTTCTAAACTATACCAGTCTCAAACACTGGTCGTGTCTGAAAGAAGTTAGAGGTGTTATTCACTTGGACCGGTGGGCGTGACACAGATGGTACGCTAGGCCTGTGGTTGGCAGAGGAGGGTCTCTAGCTGTTGAGTTGTTCCTTATTCTCCATGTAAACTGTTGCTATCTTTGTCCCCAAGTTGATACTAAATGACTATCAGGCTCACTTAGTTCAGTGTACCATGCAGAGCCTCCCCCTCTACACTGGGAAGCATTTTTTGGACAAAGTTATCTTTTTTTTTTCTGGCACTTTTTTCAGTTTCTTCTGGTTTATTTCCATTGTGGTTTTCACTTGATGCTTTGTTGATCTTGTGGTGCTGATAAAATATTGCAATTATATTTTATGCTCAAATGCTATGTCTTGTTAAATGTTTAATGTGCCCATGAATAAGTTGTTCTCTTTTTCTCACAAATCGTATTCCATATCTGCTATTCCGCTGCTTAAAATAGGTTATAACGTTTTGTACTAACCATTGCACTTTCTTTCATGTTGTAACCCTTTATATGCATTGTTTTATGTACTGTGAAAAGTCTGTTTGATGCATCTCTGTCTGAAGTTTGGCTCATAGCTAGTAGTTATTGCCGGCATATTCCAGAGTACTTAATTCCCCACGGTCAAAGCAGAACTTATGATTATTTGAAGCTCAAGAAAGTTAGACTATACCAGTCCCTTAGAAAAGGTTCCCAACCCTTCATGGAGTTGCCGTTAAGCCACATGCAAACTAGGGTCCACATGCATGCTAAAAAGCTAGATAAATTCTGCTGTGAATGGCACGCACATACTAAGGCACGCACGTTCCACTGGCCAGGGGCGGGGAACCTTCGTAACCAATATCAGAGAACACATGAGGACACACATTCAGATCAAATTTGTGGGACAAAAGAAGGCCAAAAGAGAGGCACTGTTAGAACTATGGGCCATCTTTGAAGTGGCCCCAACCTGTAACCACCTAGAACCCACAAGCAAGGCTTCTGCGACTCCCCCACCCTACGTAGTTACTCGCTCTGTTGTCTGCCAGCTGTTCCTGTACTAGGATACACCAATCAACTGGTTGGACAGTGAGCTCCTGGGACAAGGGCTGAGGGGCATCAATACTGGCAGACACAGATAGTTTCAGCCCCATCCCAAATCAGCGCTAGGGTTCCCCCAAATTCCAATCCCCCATCCGGAGCGTTCAGTAGTTTGAACCCCAGCAGCATGGGGAGCACATTCTCCACCCCGTCCGATAGAGCACTCTCAGGGGACGAGGGTGTTCATAGCAGTCCTGGACAGTGACACTACTAGCACTAGCGAGGAAGAGAGCTCAAGTCCCTCGAGATCCAACAGCGAGGATGAGAGTGCTGGACTGGTCCCACAAACCAAAGGGGAAAATAGGGAACCTATGCCACACACCACCAAAACACCTACGGAGACACACGCCTGTAAGGAAATGCCTCCTTGGCATGGTTACCCCCTGACTTTTTGCCTTTGCTGATGCTATGTTTTGAATTGAAAGTGTGCTGAGGGCTGCTAACCAGGCCCCAGCACCAGTGTTCTTTCCCTAACCTGTACTTTTGCTTTCCCAATTGGCACACCCTGGCATCCAGGTAAGTCCCTTGTAACTGGTACCCCTGGTACCAAGGGCCCTGATGCCAGGGAAGGTCTCTAAGGGCTGCAGCATATCTTATGCCACCCTGGGGACCCCTCACTCAGCACAGACACACTGCTTGCCAGCTTGTGTGTGCTGGTGAGGACAAAACGAGTAAGTCGACATGCCACTCCCCTCAGAGTGCCATGCCAACCTCACACTGCCTATGCAGTATAGATAAGTCACCCCTCTAGCAGGCCTTACAGCCCTAAGGCAGGGTGCACTATACCATAGGTGAGGGCACCAGTGCATGAGCACTGTGCCCCTACAGTGTCTAAGCAAAACCTTAGACATTGTAAGTGCAGGGTAGCCATAAGAGTATATGGTCTGGGAGTCTGTCATGCACGAACTCCACAGCACCATAATGGCTACAGTGAAAACTGGGAAGTTTGGTATCAAACTTCTCAGCACAATAAATGCACACTGATGCCAGTGTACATTTTATTGTAAAATACACCCCAGAGGGCACCTTAGAGGTGCCCCCTGAAACCTTAACCGACTACCTGTGTAGGCTGACTGGTTTTAGCAGCCTGCCACACTCGAGACATGTTGCTGGCCACATGGGGAGAGTGCCTATGTCACTCTGTGGCCAGTAACAAAGCCTGCACTGGGTGGAGATGCTATCACCTCCCCCAGGCAGGAGCTGTACCACCTGGCGATGAGCCTCAAAGGCTCACCCCCTTTGTTCCAGCACCACAGGGCACTCCAGCTAGTGGAGTTGCCCGCCCCCTCCGGTCACGGCCCCACTTTTGGCGGCAAGGCCGGAGGAAATAATGAGAACAACAAGGAGGAGTCACTGGCCAGTCAGGACAGCCCGTAAGGTGTCCTGAGCTGAAGTGACTCTAACTTTTAGAAATCCTCCATCTTGCAGTTGGAGGATTCCCCCAATAGGGATAGGAATGTGACCCCCTCCCCTTGGGAGGAGGCACAAAGAGGGTGTACCCACCCTCAGGGCTAGTAGCCATTGGCTACTAACCCCCCAGACCTAAACACGCCCTTAAATTTAGTATTTAATGGCTCCCCTGAACCTAAGAATTTAGATTCCTGCAACTTAAAGAAGAAGAGAACTGCTGAGCTGAAAAACCCTGCAGAGAAGAAGAAGACACCAACTGCTTTGGCCCCAGCCCTACCGGCCTGTCTCCCTCCTTCTGAAGAAAACTGCTCCGGCGACGCTTTCCCCAGGACCAGCGACCTCTGAATCCTCGGAGGACTACCCTGCTTCCAAGAGACCAAGAAACTCCCGAGAACAGCGGCCCTGTTCAACAAAGACTGCAACTTTGTTTCCAGAGGAGCAGATTTAAAGACCCCTGCAATCCCCGCAAGAAGCGTGAGACTTGCAACACTGCACCCGGCGACCTCGACTCGACTGGTGGAGAAAACGCTACAGGGAGGACCCTCCGGCAACTCCAAGACTGTGAGTAACCAAAGTTGTCCCCCCTGAGCCCCCACAGCGACGCCTGCAGAGGGAATCCCGAGGCTCCCCCTGACCGCGACTGCCTGACTCTGAAATCCCGACGCCTGGAAAAGACCCTGCACCCGCAGCCCCCAGGACCTGAAGGATCAGAACTCCAGTGCAGGAGTGACCCCCAGGAGGCCCTCTCCCTTGCCCAGGGGGTGGCTACCCAGAGGAGCCCCCCCCCTTGCCTGCCTGCACCACTGAAGAGACCCCTTGGTCTCCCATTGAAATCTATTACAAACCTGATGCTTGTTTACACACTGCACCCGGCCGCCCCGCGCTGCTGAGGGTGTACTTTTTGTGTGGACTTGTGTCCCCCCCCGGTGCCCTACAAAACCCCCCTGGTCTGCCCGCTGAAGACGCGGGTACTTACCTGCTGGCAGACTGGAACCGGGGCACCCCCTTCTCCATTGAAGCCTATGTGTTTTGGGCACCTCTTTGACCTCTGCACCTGACCGGCCCCGAGCTGCTGGTGTGGTGACTTTGGGGTTGCTCTGAACCCCCAACGGTGGGCTACCTTGGACCCCAATTTGAACCCCGTAGGTGGTTTACTTACCTGCAAGAACTAACATTACTTTACCTCCCTCAGGAGCTGTGAAAATTGCACTAAGTGTCCACTTTTGAAATAGCTATATGTGTTTTATGTAAAAAGTATATATGCTATTGTGATCATTCAAAGTTCCTAAAGTACTTACCTGCAATACCTTTCAAATGAGATATTACATATAGAATTTGAACCTGTGGTTCTTAAAATAAACTAAGAAAATATATTTTTCTATACAAAAACCTATTGGCCTGGAATTGTCTTTGAGTGTGTGTTCCTCATTTATTGCCTGTGTGTATGTACAACAAATGCTTAACACTACTCCTTTGATAAGCCTACTGCTTGACCACACTACCACAAAATAGAGCATTAGTATTATCTCTTTTTGCCACTATCTTACCTCTAAGGGGAACCCTTGGACTCTGTGCATGCTTTTCCTTACTTTGAAATAGCACATACAGAGCCAACTTCCTACAACGCCCTACTATCGACCCTGGCTATCTTGAGAAGGACCCCGGTGGTGATTTTAATGGTAAACACCACACCTTACAACTTTCTGTCAGAAACCGGGGCGACAAGGTCATGCCTAGGAGAAGGAAGAGTCCCCTTGTGAAGAAACACTGCCATCATGCAAGGGGACCTGGGGTATGGTGGCTAGGGTCCCCTCCTCGAGCTGGAGATGAAAGAGTCAGAGGAGGGAACAGTTACTGTATTTTCCTGCATCTCCGACTAATAGATTACAACATGACTTAATGACCAAGCTAAAAATGTCTATCTGTTTTTTCCAAGAACAGGGTTGTAGTGTGTCCTTCACCTGGATCTCCCTTTCTAGAACACCAATCAGCGATACACTCCAACACCACATGGAGACCAGTCAGCGTGGTCCCAGCCAATTCAACCCTCCCAGAATAAACGGAAAACTTCTTCAGGCTATGAAAATTAGCTTGGCAATGGGCATGTTGCACACACCCCCTTCTAGTAGGAGACCGCCAAAAGAATAACCAATAAGGTTGGAAAGGAACAAGATACCCAAGGCTATGACATGCACATGCCTATTTAGTCCCCTGGTGGTAGGAGGGGAGCCAGGCCATGGCACATAAGGACAAAGGTGGTAACTTTTAGACAGCACGTACCCCCCGGGGTTACCTAGTCAAGCCTCTGTTGCTACTCTGGCACCTCCATGACTGGGGAAGTGGGCAGACAAGGTGGCCCAACACAAATAGATGCACTTCCCACGCCTTAAGCCCCTATCTACATGCAGTACCCAAGTGAGAGACCGTTATGTGAGACTCTGCACACCCTGCAAAAGAAACAAGACCCCGAGGTGCCCCCACTGACCACATGAGGGGAGTACCGGAGAATGAGGTGGGCAGGGCACCACCCATGCAGTAGCCAACTTGGAAAGGAGAAAAAGAGGAGCAAGTCCTGAGAGACGCTGCTCAGCTGGTCCAACCAGACACCCTGCAAATGGCACCAGTCTTGAAGGGAGCGCCACCTCGGAAGTCCAGAGATTTCTCACCCAGTCCTAGCAGCAGAGGTCAGGGAGGATGGAAGCAGCCAGTCCTCAGAGAGTGCTATTTCTGCAGAATGGGCCACATGGTCAACCAATGCCAACTAAAGGAGTATCATGAACAAAGAGCGATAAGCCTGGGCTAGTCCCTGCAAAATCCCCTTCCACAGAACCAAGTCCAGGTCTAGCCAAATGCATTCTACATTCAGCCGCAGGGAAATCAGGCAGCCACCACACCATTACAGCAGGGACCAAGCGGCTGGCCAAACACATAGCAACAGCGGACAGGGAACCCAGCCCAGCAAGGACTGGGGCCACAGAACGGAGTGGTAACTGTCTGGGAAGGCAGTGCCTTTATACAATCGCAAAATCCAAGTATGCAGTTGGTCTGAAATCCCCAATAAGTTTACATTCACATTATACCCACCTCAAAACCCAATGAAAAAAATAAAGACTACTAGAGCTTGCCATATGTGCCTACAGGGGCCTAGGCTACACTCTGCTGCTGGTCCCTGTGGGTGGGATTAGCTGGCCACAACCTGGGGGGAGGGCAGTCTGACGAGGGGGGCAGGGGACCCCCCCCCCCTCCCTTAAAAAAACATTCATAAAAGCAGGCACACAGGTCCCTGCATCTAAGTCTTTGCCAACAGGCTATACGTTGAAAAGATCCCATTCTTCAACAAGTCTCCAAATAATGGAGGCCCCCTTTCAGTTCCAAAATGAAGCAATATTTCTGTGCCTGAAGTCAGGTCCTCCACGCACTTGGGATAATGATGTCCCCACAAAACTTCAAAGTCCCCACAAATCGGAAAGGTTACAAAGAAACAACATGGCGCCTAGTCAGTACGGAGGTTTACCAGGACAATTAGCCGTCCCAGTTCATTACCCATATAAGGCAAATCTCGATGAGTCCTGGCAGCGCAACGGATTCCCACCAAAAGCAATGATCTGCCTCCTCCCCTCCCCAAAAGGCTTTCAAACGTCCAAAGGCTGCTTGTCAGACCATGCCCCTCCAAACCAGGGAGGGTGGAGTGTTGCCGAGTAGAGGTCCCTGGTCCCAGTCAGGGTGACAGACCCAAAAGCATCCTGGATCAAAGGTAGAGGGCTTGCCGGGAGGGAAAGGGATTCTGTAAAAAAAAAAAAAAAGAAAAAAAAAAAAAAAAAAAACACCACCACAACCCCATGCAAGGTGCACAAACACACTCACTGCTGTGTCCAGCCTGGCGATCAGATCACATAAGGTCTCTCACACACTCACACACACACACACACACACACACACACACACACGAAGCAATAGGTCCCATCCCAGTTACTGCTGCATCCAAAGTCACACAGGAGCCGAAGGGCACCTCTCCGACCCTCTCCAGCATACCGCAATAAAAACAGCATTGCATGAAGATCTAGGAAGGCGCCCAACGCAAAAAGTATCCTAAAGCAAAGCTTCTAGAGAAATGGCGTAGCCAAGACAACTGATTACATTAGGGTGAACCTCACTGAACGCCACCTGCAGAAATTAGGAACATACACGTGTCCACAGAATGCGTTGCGACCTCCAGCAACACCCAAATTGCATCACACCCTCTTCCTTTCACATTGCACCACTCACGTGTAGGTCAAAAAGTTCCAATCACATCAGTCAAGCGCACACACACAAACACACACATACAAACACACACATGAGAAAAATATCTAGGGAAAAAAGGAATAATCCCACAAAGATCACCCCACAGGATCACTCTCCTCTGTCATGCGTGAGGGGAGGGTTAAATGGCCTGTAAAACAAAACTCAGGTGATCAACAACTAAAACACTTACCTCTCCCTAAAACAGGTGCCACAACTAGAGCACCTACAAAGTAAATGGACAGAACATGCTTAGAAAGAAAGGCACAGGAATCTCCCGAGACAAAATAATGATGTATGTTTTTCTAGAAACTAACCTACAAACCACAGCTCTTATCCGAAAGGTCTGCGACTGAACCAAGAGTGCACCACCTGTACAGCGGCCAACCACGTCTTCAGCAGCAACTGCCAGAATTCCAACAAAGCCCAAGTGTACAAGACAAAGACCATAAACTGTTCTTGACTGTTTTTAAGGACATTCTTCTACAAATGTTTCAAAAAGCAAGGACGCCCCCAGTACCGCAGCATTTACCAGGGAAGAAACAGCCCTGATTGCCTGAAGATTGCAGATGTTTTCCCAGGAAGTCAGCCCACGACCTGCAAAATCCCAAATGTTTGTATTATTGTACCACTGTACACTCCCTGTTTGCTGTGCGTATAGTCACATCCATCCATAGCCAGAGATCCACCTAGTCACATGGATCCAACTTGACACTTATACAGTGCTTGCGTAGGGGCCTTTCCTAGATTACTTATAATTACACTGAACCTACGAATTCCACATGCCGTAGGCGAAGCTAGGCTTTATTTATCCCAGGAGATAGTCCCTGAGAAAGCAAAATGCCTCAAGCCATCAGTACCTATGCAGGATCAGGCCCAAGTTACAACCTAGTAGAGAGGAACCCCATAGTCAACATCACTCATTAGGAGACCATTCCCCCCACACTGTATCTTTACACTGAGCCTAGCGAAACTGAAACCGAGCTAGACAGGATGCGCAGGCAAGGCACTATAGGGGAGGACACTGTCTGACCCAAGACTTACCAGAAAAGAGGTTTTCTGAAGTAGCAAAACCAGTGCACCAGTGCACAAACACATCCGCTCCCGCATCCATCTATGGCCCCAGGGTGGTCCTTAGCGTGTATGGGGCAGTCTTCTTTAATAACAAATGGACTCCAGACATGAAGTTACTGTGCAGGGCCATTCACCAAAACGATACAAGGGGAAATGTGTCTCACATGGAGAGGACTGAATACCAGCCTAGATACCCCATGTCAGGAAATCCAGGATGCTGAGATAGATAGGTACCCCTGGTTGGAGGGAAAGGGGCAACACTTAATTGTATGGAAACTTTTAGACTGTATTCCTTGTGTTTTGGAGGAAAAGGGATGATCCTGATCGTCACAAATGAGAATTGTGAAGCAATACTGCACGTTCCAGACATGCATTGGGGCCCTTGCGCTGATGGACTTCTACTGGCAGTGTGGAGAATTCACCTACGCTTAGCTTGTCCCCAGATGGTGGGGCCTCTGCTCCCTCGTGACCATACACACCTGACCCTGGTCATTCTTGGAGAAGACCTGTACAAGTTGTTCCAACATCTGTTACAAAAGAAAGCAACTCTGTTGCATCAGGCTAGAGAAACAAAGAACTGCCATTTATTTAGGCTTGGCTCAGTACAAGGACAATCCGGAAGAATTCAGACTATGCACTGAGGCTCAAGTAAACGCGGGAGGGTCCATACCCTTCTTCAGCCTATAGACAAAAGCAATTGCCCGCTGGTTGCGGATACCAGTAGGGAAATGTTGAAAATGATCAACGATGCAGAGCTCAGCCTAAACACTACCAGGGAAGAACCAAGAGCCATCGGCCTCATGGTGATGCAACATCGATCTGTGTTGTACTTGATAACCGCAATGGAGGGTGGGGTATCACCAAGATCAGTGCATCCTGTTGTACATTTATCCCCGGTAAGGACTGGAAGAACTGAACACTAACTTCTGCCATCCAAGCACTACATCGCCTACAAGCCGACATGAAAAAGGAGGGAGGTGCTTGTGTTTTCTCGGTGGGTCGGTGCCAGCGTCAGGAGTTGCCCAGCTGAAGCCGGTGGGGGTGGGTGGTGGCAGAGAATGCTGGGGGTGCTCGAGTGGAATAAAAGGCGAGTTTTCACCCCTCCCCCCCAACCAATCTGCAAGTAAGCAGAGTAAGAAGTGGAGGTCGACCGCCAAGTTTTCCTTGACAGTAAGACACATTTAAAAGTGCATAGTGGGAAGGCTGGCTGCGGTCCCACCAGCAAACCCATTTTTCCGCCATCAACATGGGTGGTGTTTCTTGGCAGGAGTGATGGTTCGAATGCAGTCTTTCATCTATGGGACCGCTAACATCTATATACAGCAGGCAAGTTTCGAATTGAAAAGTCAACGGCGGGACCGTTATCACCAACATCTAAATCAGACTAAGTATTTACATGAATTTCAAATCCAAGACTGCTCAAGTACAAACACTGAGATCTCGGGAGATTGCATAAAATGTCCGCACCACATCTTCAACAAAGCCGACAACATCATCGCACCCCACCTCCGAGACGTCATCAACACATCTTTTTCCACCGCCACCTTCCCGGAGAACTGGAAGCACGCTGAACTGAACGCCCTCCTAAAGAAACCAACAGCAGACCCCACCGAACTCAAAAACTTCCGGCCCATCTCGCTCCTACCGTTCCCCGCCAAAGTGATCGAGAAAATCGTCAACGCTCAACTCACCACCGCCCTGGAAACCAACGACTCACTCGACCCCTCACAGTTCGGCTTCAGAGCTAACCACAGCACCGAGACCGCCCTCATCGCAGCCACGGACGACATCAGATCCCTGACCGACAAAGGAGAAACCGTGGCCCTCATACTCCTGGACCTCTCTGCAGCATTCGACACGGTCTGCCACCGCACCCTGATACGTCGCCTAAGCAACGCCGGCATCAGAGGCAAGGCCCTGGAATGGATCACCTCCTTCCTCTCCGGAAGAACTCAGAGAGTCCGCCTCCCCCCCTTCAGATCCACGGCTACGGAGATCATCTGCGGCGTCCCCCAGGGATCCTCCCTCAGCCCCACCCTCTTCAACATCTACATGACCCCCCTGGCGAACATCGCACGCAAACACGGACTCAACCTCATATCCTACGCAGACGACACCCAGCTCATCCTATCCCTCACCAACGACCCCACCTCAGCAAGAACCAGACTACACGAAGGCATGAAGGAAGTAGCGAACTGGATGACAGACAGCCGGCTTAAACTGAATACAGAGAAAACGGAGGTCCTCATCCTCGGCCCTACACCTACCGCCTGGGACGACTCCTGGTGGCCTCCTGCCCTAGGCAGCACTCCCCAACCCACCGACCACGCACGCAACCTCGGTTTCATCCTGGACTCTTCCCTCTCCATGACCAGACAGGTCAACTCGGTGACCTCAGCATGCTTCAACACCCTCCGCATGCTCCGCAAGATCTTCCGCTGGATCCCCACCGACACCAGGAAGACCGTCACCCACGCCCTCGTCACCAGTCGCTTGGACTATGGGAACGCTCTGTACGCCGGCATCACCATCAAGCTACAGAGGAAACTTCAACGAATCCAGAACGCTGCTGCACGACTTATCCTGAACATACCCCGCCACAACCACATCTCCGGACACCTGAGGAAACTCCACTGGCTCCCAGTCAACAAGAGGATAACCTTCAGACTCCTCACCCACGCACACAAAGCCCTGCACAACCGCGGACCAGAACTCATCAACCACCGCATCTCCTTCTACACTCCTCCTCGCACCCTACGCTCGACCGGACAAGCCCTGGCAGCCGTACCACGCATTCGCAAAGCCACTGCCAGAGGCAGGTCCTTCTCTTACCTAGCAGCGAAGACCTGGAACTCCCTTCCCAGCCACCTTCGCGCCATACAAGACCACCTTCACTTCAGACGGCAGCTCAAGACCTGGCTCTTCGAGCATTGACCCCCCCCCCCACAGCGCCTTGAGACCCTTACGGGTGAGTAGCGCGCTTTATAAATGCGACTGATTGATTGATTGATTGAACACTCTCCTAGTAAGCAGATGGCTTCAATTTAAGGTTATGAAACCGTTTTGATTTAGGTCTCAAAAAAGGCCTATAGCAAAACCTCATTCAGAACCCAGTGCCCATTAGAAAAATATGGTGTTAAATTCTTAATACTCAAGACTTCAGTAGAGAAGGCAGAATTTTACATGCAAAGTCTACAAATATTAGAGACAGCTCATGTAGAATTCCTTCACTGGTAAGTTGAACAAGTCCCCCTCTAGAACCCCAAAGATCTCAAAGCTAGTACTAGTGATCTCTGGGTCCGAAGATTACTTTTTTCTTTAATGCCACAGTCTCCATTCTGTGGTTGACACAGAATACAAACCTTACACATAGATCTAGTCAATTTCGGAGTTCATTGATTATATCTTTACCATATTCCTTTTTTGAGGCCGGAGAAACACACCCATAATATGTCGTGTTTTTTGGTCATTTTTTTATTGATATCTTGTCCTCGGTTTCACTTTTACCGAGTATCTGTGTAAATATGACTAAGTAACAATGTAACAAAAAATATTTAAGTGCCCTGACTCTCCTGAGGCATATGTTGGACTACAGCTAATAAATGGTCATTAGGGGCAAGATGTAGGACACATTTTACCGGTTGCAAACGGCCCATTGGGCCTTTTGCAACCAGTAAAATGCATTTCTCCATGTACGAATGTAAAATGCATTTCCCTATGTACCAACCCTATTAGTTATTACTGACTAGCAAAATAGGATTTGCAAGTCACTATTAGGAAGGCGTGTGTAAGGCAAGGGAAAGAAGGCCGCCCTGTCCTTTCCTAATAATGAGTTGCCCTGTATGTATGAATGTATTGCGACATTCATACTTTACCGGCTCCTTGAAGGAGGTGGTAACCCATTCGCAAATGGGAAGGGGTCCCCAAGGGCACCAACATTTTTTCAGAGCAGGCAGTGGTCACACTGCCCACTCAAAAAAAAAAAAATGAAAAGAAAATATTTCATTTTTATTTTTTAAAATGCTATCACTTTTCCTTTAAGGAAAACGGTCTGCATTGAAAAAAAACGGCTTTATTTAAAAAACAGTCACAGACATAGGCCCTAATTCTGAGTCTGACGGGCGGCGGAGGCCGCCCGCCAGACTTCCCCCCTCCGAAATACCGCTCCGCGGTCGAAAGACCGCGGAGGGTATTCCGAGTTTTCCCCTGGGCTGGCGGGCGGTCTTCGCAAGACCGCCCGCCAGCCCAGGGGAAAACTCCCTTCCCACGATGACGCCGGCTCGTAATAGAGCCGGCGGAGTGGGAAGGTGCGACGGGTGCAGTTGCACCCGTCGCGTATTTCAGTGTCTGCTTTGCAGACACTGAAATACTTTTAGGGGCCCTCTTACGGGGGTCCCTGCCGTGCCCATGCCATAGGCATGGGCACGGCAGGGGCCCCCAGGGGCCCCGCGACTCCCCCTCCCGCCATCCGGTTCCCGGCGGGAGAACCGCCAGGAACTGGATGGCGGGAGGGGGAGTCGGAATCCTCCATGGCTGCGGAGCGCGCTCCGCAGCCATGGAGGATTCCTACGAGCGTCGGAAAGTCAGCGGGAGACCGCTGGCTTTCCGCGTCTGACCGCGGCTAAACCGCCGTGGTCAGAATGCTCGTAGGAGCACCGCCAGCCTGTTGGCGGTGCTCCCGTGGTCGGTGGCCCTGGCGGCCACCGACCGCCAGGGTCGGAATGACCCGCATAGTGGTCTGCTAACCCCTGCAGGCTGACACCCTGTGAGTGCCAGCAATTTCCAATGGGTCGCAAATTACAACCTACTTTATGAAAATTAATGAGGCAGGCCAGTTGCGACCCATTTGGGAATCGCAAACAGTGTCTAAGACACTGTTGTACATCAGTGTAAATGCAAATTACAACTTGCAAACACTGAGGGTCGTACATCTGATCCTGCATTTCACTAACCCTACTTACTGAGGGAATCCCAATGAAAATGACACATTCAAAGTCAGCAGCTTTAGAGAAAAGCTACTCATTGGGAGAAAAGCAAGTGGCCCCAATTTAGTGAGTAAAGAACGTAGGTTACATAAGAGGTTGGTTGAAGCTTGGTGATTTAATACCATTTACCCATATAAGAAATGCATGTATAATTGGCAACCCATTTTTTGAGTCTTTCCTTGGAGCTAAGCCCATGGTCAAAATCAATAAAATGACCACTTCAGTTCTTCTTCTGTATAGTCCTGACAAGAATGACCTTGAACCTCCTTTTGAAATCAGCAACTTATTAAACAAATTACGAACTAAAGACACGTATGTATCTGGCTTAGAAAACTAGGACACTGTGTTTAGGTTCTCAGATCACATCTGGAACATATCTAAGCCCTTTGCTATGATTTAATATCACAAAGTTTGACAGCATAGTAAAACACACCTTATTTTCCTATACCTTCTGGCTTGGCTTCACTTATTTATTAGCACTGTTTACCAACACTGTGTAAGATCTATTTTGTATGCTTTTATTTATTCATTGTATGAAGTGAGTGTTACCAGCTACAAGTATTTGGGAGAAGCAAATAAATCCAGTGGATATTTTTGGGAGGGACTGGGTTGAATGAAGGTTTTTCCTTTATGGAGATGACAGTTGCAGTACCTGTAATGGGTATTCCACAGCAGTCCCTCGAAGAGGTTTGCAATCATTTGAGTAGTAAATCAGGATGAAGGACACCGTGGCGGTTACGGCTGCTAGTAGTGTGGCTTCAATGACTTGTAAGAAACGGCGATGCAAATACCTAGCATGAGAAAAGGGATAATATAAGTCTAAATATTCAAAGGAAAAACCAAAAGACAAATAAAGGAACTTTCTCTAATTCTCAGTCTCAGAGTCTGATGTTCTTGCAGGGTTAAATTATTTACCCTGGACCAGTTGCCATACATCAACATCTGGGCCACTAGGACTAATTCAAATTAGACCCTTACCCTACATCTCGCAAGCACGTTGTGTTTCCAGAAGGGAAAACTGATTAAGTAACGGCTGTGGTGTACAAACGGAAAGTTAACATCTTCTATTATGAACTGGAGAGTTAAACGTTTGACAGATTCAACAAATATCTATTAAAGACACTTTTTTTCTTCCCGGCTTGTGTGAGATGATGATGAAGGCAGTGGTTCAGTCTACTGCAGCGAAGTAAATGTGGGGAAACTACACAAGCGACAAATATGGTAGGATAATGGAGGGAGCGGGTCCAGTTCACTGTGGCTAATTCAGTCAGTGCAGGGAAGTCTACTGACAAAATGTACCAGAAAGAAAGTGAAGTACAAAGCAACAACAAAAAAGGTAGAGCTGGGTGGAGAAAGACAGAAGCTGAAATCTTGGAGACTGGAGGCAGACCATGAATGGGGAAATTCAGCATGGGCAAGGACAGTTGAGACAGAAGGTGCTCCCCCTGCTGAAGTCACCTAAAACCAGTGGTAGATGTGAAGTATGTTAATGCTAACCGAACACGTTCCGCGGGGTTTACAAGCCTAACCTGGCATTAGTCAATGTGTTAAAGTACAGATAAAACACATTAGTTAAACAGGGCAAGGTTCACACAAAAAGAAGAACCCACTTGAATTTGTAGGAATAAACCTGTGATTTGCATAAAAGTACTCATTTGTTGGCATTCACAAACTAGCAGTCTGCCCAAATCATACAACTGTGGCCTGTCCAAAGAGTGGAAAATCCACAAAACAAGACGTAGTGTAATGTGCAACTGCACATTTCTTTGTTCTGGTTTTTCACTGTACATTGAAGTTACGTTTTTAAGTGGAAAAATCACTACTCTCAACATAGCACCCAAAAAGGGGATGTTCCTTGACCCTTCCCATTCTAATGACCCCAATATCATATTCTTTACTAGATAGGAATAGGTTGACAAGATTACCTTGCTCTACCTAAGCTTCAAATGGCCCTCCTACAAGTGGTTACGAATGCTGCATCCAGACTGACAACTGCAGAGAAACCATAGAACAATAAACACAATTCTGAATTCAGTCCAAAGGCTCTTTTTTAACATCAAAATTATCATCCTTTCCTTACTATTACTTTGCCTCACACACAAATGATCTCACTGTGGAGCTCCAATACACTTCTAATTAACATATTCCCAAATGCATTGTTGAATGCCCAGTGGGCTCCTCAGACCAGCATCCTGAAAACACGCAGCAGCTTGAAAGAAAAGGGACCATTCACTGAACAGACATCTGACTGGGGACAAACTGTACTGTAACATACTTGCCCTATGAAAGTTCTCAAAATGTCACATTCGGATTCTGTCACTGCAGTCAAAAACTCAGGAGCACTTTTGGCCAAGTCAGATAGAAGAGTGGCCCTTTACAAGTAGGTTTTCTAAATTGTTGAAAAAGAGAAGAAACCTGCTTGTTAATGCCGGAAAATGAGGAGTATCTCTCCGCTTAATCCACAGGGAAAAAGGTGGAAAAGCTAACTAAAGCAAGAAGACAAGGAAGAGAGTACAGAATATCACAACTCTCCTCAGCCAAAAAGAAAAAAAGAGGCTATAGAAAAACAGCAACATAAAATTGGAGCTTTAGTCTCGTGTGGCAAACTGAAAATGTTAAAAACAATATTTCCCTTAAAACACCAAAACAAGTGACTGCTTTTAAGAGCCAATGAGCAGAGGAGAGTGCTACTCTCAACAATCAGAAATACAAGGACGGAGCAGTTCATCTAACAAACAAGAAAATGGAAAACTCTTTCCAATGTACTGGAAAAGGAAGTTAGCACAGCTATCATACAAAAGCCTGGAAAGGTTAGGAGCAATACTCTCCTAAATTAATGTGCAATAAATAAGAGCACCTCCCTTCCTCACTCAACAGAAAACAGTCTTCTAGCTCTTCGCAACCAAGGGAGCAAGGAATAATCAGGTGCTCTCAACAAACAACAAAAGAGGAACCTACCAGCTTGCTTGACTAATGGAAGTATAAAGGGAAGCACCGATGTTCTTATCAAATGACACATCATAAGGGGAGGGAAGATCACTTGAGCAAACGACAAAAGATAGGATGGGTACGTGCCCCTCAACTATTAAAAAAAAAAATAAGAAAACAGATGCATCCTTTTCAAATCTACTGTAAAGCAATGACTTTAGGACCTCCTTAAAGTGAATGATATTTTAACCTGTCGCAACGTCAAGCTAGTTTTGCCTCCTGGCAGCACAATCCAGACCCATAAATAGCCTCCTCTCTAACTCATCCAACAACTGGAAATTTCACTCCCTCAAGGGAACGGAACAAGGTTGTGCAGGATGTACAAGAAATTTTCAGCTGCTTCTTCACTTAGTGACTAAGTTACTACAAATAACCACACGCACACAAAGGTTACCATTTCCTTGGAGTGGCAATTGTCCAGATAAAACATTATTATGGTTTCTATCGTGCTGCCTTTCAGTGGGAGCAATCATGAGCCACAGATGATCATGTTTCTACTAATCAGAACACCAGTGTCGTTGCTTAGGGGACAAAACAAATCCGTCATACATGGAATGTTGGATGAGTCCCATGAATCGCAGCTGTAATATAACATTAATGTGGAGGGATTAAAGAAAGAGGAAAAGGAGAAGCAAGAAGAGGCAACCCAATACCAGAGAAAAAAAGCAAAAATGCAAAACACAACTACTCCTGAACAATGTAATCTAATAGGAGTGTAACTGCTCAGGATATCGTTCAGGATATCACATGGCAAAAACAGAGCAAAAAAACAACACAGTCAGACAGGAAAGAAGCTGTAGGAGGAAGAAAATATGGCAGGGAGTTCAGAAACTGAGTCACAACCGATCCACTTTTCTCGAAAAGGCTTTGAAGTGCAATGGTTTGGCCCATTTAGGTGCTAGCATCCAGAAATCATGCTAGCGGGGGGTTGCTGGCTTTAGGGGACATCATCACACTAGGTTAATGCATTTGTGGATTTCTTAATAGTGGCCATATGAACCTATTCCGTATGAGAGTATAAAAATGTTTTGTATACTTTTCTTTAGTATCAGAAGTAAACAGTGTTTTTCTATGCACTGTTATGTTGTATATTGTGTAAGATGTTTGACCCTAATGTAGTTTGATAGGATTTGGTTTAGAGACTGGATATTTTGGTTGCCGGGTAGGCCATCTTACCTTATTCTAAACATCGTAAGCCAGTAATTAAGCTGGTTGAATAGTGCTCCCAGCATGCCACCTGTATAAGAGTAAAAATAGAGAGAATGTGAGACGGAGCCAACGCTCACCATTCATAAGTTCAGTATTACAATGTGCTCAAACTACACACATGCTTATTTTTCATTCACAGTAGAGTAATGGAGAAGAGTCAGCCCATTTACATGCGGTGGAGGAGCCAAACAACACTCTCACCATTGACTTCCACTATAAATTTGCTTTGATACAATGTATATTAAACTCTTTGGAAGGATAACTGAGACTTCATTCATATCTGGCCTCGCTGAATAGACAACACATGCACAGCCATATCACCATTACAGCCGTTGTGTAAGTGTATGCTGAAAATATACAGCAAAATCGTCAATTCATAATCTGTGTGCAGAGTAACTTACACAGTTCAGCTATTTTTCCATTCACAATTTTCTAGGAAAGAGTGTGATGAGTAACATTTTCGCCATTCAGGGCAAAGTGCGACTAAGCTTTAGGCACAGCTATCGCTCCTTTCATAATCAGTCTGCATGTAATAGTTCCATATCAGTGACTGAGGCTGGTACCTCATCTACACTATTTGGGCTCCATAGGCAGTGTGTGAATAAAGTATTGGGGGGGGGGGGGTTCCCAAGGTGAACAAGGAGCAGATACAAATAACACAAGTGCCCTCTATTTGTCTTTGGTACTTGTTACTGGATGATAAACTTACTCACCTCTGGGTCCTTTACAAAACGTTTCATCTCTGTTTGGGCAGCAGGATAACTGAAAGTTTTATGATTTATTTGAAGCTTCAATTCCCTTAAGACAAAGATTAGGCTATGTGCACAAATTCTCAACACACAAGTTTATTAAGAATATTGGTATTTGATCTCACATTCATAGTGGTGTGAATAATGTAGAAGGTGTTCACTGCAATATTAATATTACAGATGCTTTGGGATTCTAAAGGAACCTAATTTATTTTTAAAGAAAGTTTCATTAATACCACTGGGACAAGCCAGAACTCACTTTGTTGTAGACTTGCAAGAGCAGCAGGAATCGTAACCTATAGACAGGAAAGACCCTTCACGATGGTGGGCACATGTGAATATACAGCACAAAACGCTACAAGCCAATGGCTAAAGGGGACCATTTTCCTGTTGCAGCATGTGTGGCTTAGACAGACTTGCGCTGAAAAAATGGTAAAGCAGCTTCTTCAAAAAGCGGGGGCTAGTGCGCTGTTGATGCAGATGTCTGAAATACACTATTCAACACAGTGTTTAGGAACACATGGTGGAAATTTCCCGGGCAATGGGGCCATTGTAGGGCGCACTAGAGGTGTTTTTCATACTTAACTTGTATGCAAAGAAACAACTGCGTAATGATTTGTTTATTTTGAAAATGACAGCCTTGATAAAACCCCAGGCGAGCCAACCACTGAAGGAATCAAACATGTGTTTGCTTATTCTGTTTAAATGGAAATGTTATATTAACAGCTATTTTGTTCAATTGGAGATGTTCAATTCAATTCTCTTTATTCGGTCAAAATTTAGGCCGTTAGAATACAATCAACCATACATCAATACATAAAAAAAGAGAAAAACGAGAAAAAATAATAAAAAAGCTCTTAATAGATACTAAAAACAGGAACAACCTTTGGTTTCTTCATAGTCTAAGAGGAATAAATAACAGGAAACCTCCTTGCCTACTTAAAAACTGATCGTCAGCACATTTCAGCAAGCTCCTGCTAGAGGATATTGGATTCCCATTCAAAGCTATTTAAAATTAAATTTTCTTTTAACCATTAATACATGTGTAAATACATAGAATCAAGACTTCAGTAAAAAAATAATTTTGAAACAATTAATATAAGATTCAGTATACCACTAGCCCAAAAAGGAAAAACACATTTTGTAGTCAAAACTGCTCTTATTAGAATGATTCAGATACTAACAATCTAAAGTGCAGTGTGCTATAATACAGTAAATAGATTAACAGATAAGTTCTTTATCTCAGCCATTAGCCATGAAAACTAAAAATAATAAAAACAAATGCTGTTATCATAATATTGTCACTATAAGTTATAATAAAATTTTATTAGAAAATATCATCTCTAAAACCATTAAATAGAAACAGGAAAAAGGGGATGAACCATCCAAAAATCATAACCATCTGTTGTTCCCCACTATACCTGCTATAAAGCTCAACATTGGAAGTCAAAACCTGAAAGTGGCCCTATAACGAATAGACAATTGGAGATGTTGCATTATTCCAATAAAATGATTTATAAACATCAACAATTATTGATGGACCATGAGTCTAAGAAACTGCTTTTACAAAGAATAATTAGAGTCACCCGGAAGATGACCATTACTTGTGATTAATTGGATCCACAACCTATCAAAAAGTAACAAGATTTAGAGGAACATCACACTAAACACATTTCAGTCATTACTTGCTTTCCGAGGTTTAGCTGGCCCTATCGTCAAAAATGTTGGATTCCCTGGTCCTAAAGACTCTGTGATTGAGTAATAAGCGGCAAGAGAGTGGCGGGCCTTCCTTTTTTGGTGTGAAAAGTCAAAGGTGTGCATGCTCCTCCAATCCTGGACAAGCATGTTGTCCCTGTTGCTTGCCAGACGGTGTCTGACTGGTAAAGCTGATGTGTGTATTGGCTCAAAACACGTCCTGGTAGCAAGCGAGATGGCCACATTAAAGGAGTGGGCAAGTTCTACCAGGCACAGAAATCTACACTGGACAAAAGGGAACGGGCTAATACCTCCAACACCTAACAGATACACAGATTTGAGGAGTAGTACAGTAAGGAGGAAAATTCAGGCTGGGATGTTCAAGACTAACACAATGGAGACCACAGTTTTAGCAGTTCACATGCACTTAAGAGTCCAAATGGACCCCACATACAACAGCCCATCAGTGAACTTCACTTACTACCTACATATAACTTACAGCCTTCATACATGCCCCAGATATGATGATGGCAAGGGCCAACAATAACTGGTAGAAAACAGACCTTTATTGAGAAGATTAGCAAAGAGACTGGTAAAAACTGCCTTTACTACCAAATCAGAACCACTGCAACACCATCTCCAGTCACCACACAGCCAGGCACAGAGGGCATCAGCCACTATTACTCTGTATGGGGGTGCACTGCGAGTGCCCCTTGGACATCAAGCCACTGCTCTGATGTCAACAAAAGAAAAACATTTTGCAGCACTTCCCTGATTATCATGTCCGCTAAAGGAAAACCACAGTGATCCAGAAAAACGTACACAATAAGGATAGCAGATGCCTTTCCTCCAAACAAGAGGGCTATGCAGAAGGGTGACAGATAACCACTACCAAAGATGATCAATATAAATAAACTGACTTCACATGCGTCAAATGAGAAGCTAGCTTCAGTGACAATGCCAGTCTGATGTAAAAGAGGGATTTTTTTCTGTTTTAATTATCAACACACACCTAAGAAATGCAATCAGTTTCAGTGTGAGAGATTGAAAATAATGGACATGCTTACCGATAGCTCCCATGCCGATGAAGATCGGGAGCTCAAAGATATTGTAGGCATTTTCCTGAGAATGAAATAAAGAGAGTTTTGTCATTGGAAGCATTAGAAACAAAGACTAAGGTCAGTAATGCAACACTAAACTTGGTGTAGATGCTGGGCTTACAAAAATAAATCCCCATGGG
The DNA here is from genome assembly GCF_031143425.1 of Pleurodeles waltl. Taxonomy (NCBI): domain Eukaryota; kingdom Metazoa; phylum Chordata; class Amphibia; order Caudata; family Salamandridae; genus Pleurodeles; species Pleurodeles waltl. The sequence goes on along the minus strand of NC_090449.1, from coordinate 296,289,843 downwards.
CCCAAGCATTAGCAAGATCTACAAAATCACAGTGACAACATTTGGAGGAATGTGAATCGACCATCAAGTTTATTAGACCATAATGACATGAAAAGTTTCACATTATAAAATAACGTAACTACATGCAAAGAGCTTAAGTTGTAAATGCACACCAAGCCTCTGGAGCCATGACATACAAACTTTCAAATGACCTGTTTGACCTAGCCCAAACATACTTTACCAACACACATAACTGCAGGTCCAGCTTTCAAGTGCACAAGTGACTACATAGCTGCCCAGCTTTCGAATGCAGTTGTGCAGACACAGAGTTATTAGCAGTGCAACCATTTGAAAAGATACAGCTTCCAGTGAAATATCACACACAAAGTGTTTTCCATAAAACATCCCAGCACAGACTTATGTGCTACTGGATCGGCTCTGCTGTGAAAGTCAGGGATTCTATTAGCTCAGCAAAAGGCTTATCTCAGTAAATGGGTTTGGTTTAATTTCAAATGCTAACATACCATATCATTCTGTTTGTAGTCGACAGCAGCTCACCAGCCATCAGCAGTTTTCAGTATAAACCCAGCCATTTTGGCACTGAGCTAAATCAATGTGCCCACTGCCAAGGGGTGATATCACAGTGTATTACACTATTTGCATAGCAATGACTGTGGGTGGTCAGTGTGATCATCTCTACTGGTGGTGAAAGTAATTATCATCTGTTTAGCACTTCAAGTGGACTGGATTTGCTTAGCTTGCATGTGATTATCAGACTGGAGGGCCGGGTGATTATCATGGCTGCTGGTGTAGTTCGATTAATAGCGGCTGTAAAGAGGTAGCTCAGCTGTTGCAGGCATCTGCTGGTAGAACATAGCTGCTTTTGCCAACTAGTGTACCAGGGCATCCACAGCAGACAGCTCATTTCAAAATGGACATCGGATTGGGTGGGCTTCTGCTACACCAAATGCTACACTTGGGGTAGAGGCGTGCAAGCATTTTCAAACTTGCTTGTAGTTAGTTTAAATGTCTTAAATAATTTATGGGGTGTTGTGCCTCAGAAATAGCCCTATTTGTAGTCCTGGAAAAGAATAATCCAATAAAGAGGCACTGTTTTTGAAGGGTGACACTAGCTTTGTTTGTGTCAGTTTACACCAATCCTTGTCATTGCCCTAGGGTATCCACAGCCCCTTAGCGACCATATTGCATTGTATTTTTCATATGCATATGCACATGCACAATGAAAGAAAAATAAAGCCTTGAATTATTTGCCAATAGCCTTTAAAACCCATTACTATGGTAGGAAAAAATAAGTTACCTACCTGTAACTATAGTTCTCCAGTATTGGAATCTTTCATAGCTCGACATGCCGTTGTCGAGATGGGAATCCCCGGTGCCTTAGAAAAGATAATGTCTCCATTGACATAACCATAGAGGCCTAATTCATTACTCTTAAGTAATATATCCATGTCATTATGTAAAAAAGGACTAACCTTTAAAGCCCACCTATGAGAAGACCCCACCCTCTAGAACCCTCCTGAGAGAAGCACCGGTACCTCATATTTTCGAACCACTATTGTGCACCATTAAAATAAATTATTGAAAGAAGTTAGGTGAGCTTCTCCGGGGAGGTGGGTGGGTCACATGTAAATCTATGAAAGATTTTAATACTGGAGAACAATAGTTACAGGTAAGTAACTTATTTTCTTACTCCAGTATTGGAACTTTCATAGATTCACATGCTTGGATTGGACTACAAAGCAGTATTCATGGCACATTGCATTGTCAGTAAATCACTAGAATTGTTGAAAGATACCTATTTCATCTGATAGAGTACTTAAGTATCCTAACATGTAAAAATGGTCTTACTTATAAATACATCTGTACAATTATTTACCTTTGTAAACAATCATTTAAAAACATGGAAGAAAAGCAAACCATCAAAATATGCAATGTGCAGTACTAGAAAATAAGGATGGTGGGAAGTGGTTAGCTCACCTGTACTAGAAAAGATGCCGCAGGACCGCCTGGCCTACAGCCACATTACCTTGAGGTACTGCATCCAGACAGTAATCTCTTGTAAACGTGTGTGTACTCTTCCAGGTGGCCATTCTGCAAATGTCTTGTAGAGGTACATCTGTGAATAATGCCATCGATGTTGAGACAGATCTCGCGGAATGGGCATGTACAGAAGTTTGTAGAGGCCTGCCAGCCGCATGGTGACAAAATTTGATAGCAGCTACTATCCATTTTGCTATGCCTGGTTTCGAAAGGGGTTAGCCTTTTCGAGGAGCGCTGTAAGCAACAAATAATTGTTTTGACTTGAGAAAGTGTTTGGTTTTCTCCAAATAAAAGTTAATACATCTTTTTATATCCAGCGAGTGAAGAGCCCTTTCCACTGGAGATGAAGGATTTGGGAAGAAAGTCTTTAAGATCAAAGGCTCATTAATGTGGAGGTCCGATGGTACTTTGGGAACAAACTTTGGGTTTGTCCAAAGGATTACCATGTTGTCTGTAAATTGAAGGAAATGTTCTTGAATCGTAGAGGCCTGGATTTCGCTGATGCGTCTAGCAAAAGTAAGAGCCACTAAAAGTGCAACTTTCCACAATAAGTGTTTCGATTCAGCTTTGTGAATGGGTTCAAATGGATGTCTAATGAGCTGAGATAGTACCGTGTTGAGTTGCCAAGGAAAGTGGGGGAGGCCTTACTGGCGGGAAAACTCTAAACAGTCCTTTGAGGAATTGTTTGATTAACCTGGAGGACAGTAAAGAAGGAAATGTCGGGGAACGTCTGAAACAAGATATGGCCACCAGGTGCACTCTAATGGATGCATGAGCTAATCTTGAAGATGGCAGATGCAGGAGATATTTCTTGAGACCCACGAGGTGGTGAACTAGGTGGTGTTAATCCTGAATGAGGGGGAGATGTTGTTATAGACTGTCCAGAGTCACTGAAAGTCTTTTGTGTTTTTTTGGGTTCTGAATGTTTTTTAGGATAGAAAATTTTCCATGCCAAAATATTATCTGACTGTTGTCTCTCTCTTGGTGCCGAAGTAGTCGGCACTCAAGCACCATATAGTTTTTGTTTTGTCAGTGCCAAAACGGAGGTACTGGGGGTTGATGACGAAGATTTATCTTTGGCTTTTTCATGCCGAGCTGGTATGCGAGGCACCCAATAAGTTTCTCGGCTCAGACTATGGCTGGTAGGCAGTGGAGGACCGGTGACCGCTTTCGTGGTTGTTTTGTCCGATGGGAAAGGGGGCGAAAGGCACAAATTACAAACCTGGTGATGGTCGGTGTGTGGAAACTTTAAATGACATTGAGGGCAAAATCAAAACAGATTACGCTCCATTAGGGATGCATTGTTCAATACCACGTGGAAGAGGTAGGCGCAAACAGGGCCCGAGAGGGCCTTCACAAGAGGGGTGAGAAATTCGATTCAGAGTATGGAAAAAGGAACAGAGTTGAATTATTAAAAATACACGTTCGGAAACAATACCGATGACGATAGTAAGACAGAAATAATAGAGTTTTAGACTGTTTGCTGCTGAGAACTCTAAGCAAGAGGAACACATCGAAATGGACGGCGGAGAAAAACAATCTAACAAAGGACTCTATGCCCTGTGCAGTATTACCGAGAGGAGGGGTCACTCGATCCAGTGACTCAAAAACTTTCTTTGAGCAAAGAGATCTTACAGGATATCAATCGTCATGATGTGACCATCTGGCAACAATATGTCTCCCTAGAAGGAATTTGTCGGTCTGTGTCTGCCCTCTGTGTAAGCCCTGATACTAGTGATAAATTTCCCAGTGGAGGACGTCTAGATAGTGAACTACTCATTTCCTCCCCTATTGCCAAATTCTCCAAGACTTTCTCATCAGTTCTGACCTTTTTCATGTGCTGCTCCTTGGCCAAAGTCCAATTCAGTGTGTCACTCTCCCATGCAGATATGGGAAGAGCTCCAGGGGAGAACCAAGGTATTGCTATCCTTCGTTTGCTCAACAATAAACCTTGAGCAGTAAATCTGTATTGCATCTTCCTGTTTGACCTCAGTCCTAATGGCTGTCACCAGCTTAGTTTAACACCCACCACCCTTCAACATTTTTAACATAAATCTTTATGTCCAGGACAAGTGTATGAATGTGGCCTCCGTTCTCCACCTTTAGTGCATTTAGGGGGATCTGATTTTTATCCTCAAAGGATAAGTAAAGTGTGATGCAGGACACTGAGATGTGCCAGTCTAAATCTGACATTATTTGCTATTGCTTGTACTTGGACACATACCATTTGTAATTCACTGTAACAGGATACTGCAGGTCATCATCCCTCTGTTGCCAAGCTCTCCAGGGTGATCTTCATCTATCTTTCTTTATTGAGTGCCTTCCATAGGCGTAAAACCAGTTTACCACCCAGTCTTGCCTCTAATAGGGCTTCTAGTGTAGCGGACATTGCTGAGGCAGCAAGGAAGCCAGTTCATAGCTCTATTGACGGTTTAGTTAGCTTTGCAAATAGCAGAACCTTTCCTAGGCCTACCTCAAATGTCCTGCAAGCCTCCTCAAATGAGATAAATGCTTTAGAGCTACATAAGTCACCAAGTGTAAGACACTCTCCCTCCTGCCTTTGGGCCCTTGACGAGGCCTGGTTTATCATGAGGAATGGTTGTAACCAGCAGATTTGTAAAGATCTAGAAAATGGGGAGTTCATATGCAACAACTAGTGCACAATTTAAGGGGTCTCCCAGGCAGATCACAACCCCCCCTCAAAAGGCACAAAGGCAATGATGTCTCCCCCAAGGTTCCTTTGAGGACTCTCTCCTTCCAATTACCTTCTTTGGTGTACCAGTAGGCGGTGTTCTGCAGCTGTGCAGATATATGGTGTAGCTACAGATTGGGCTGTCTCAGGCCTCCTTCTTCCCTTTAAAGTTTTCAACTGTATTCTGCTACTCTTTCGTCTACATACCACTGAGATCATCAGATTAGCCAATTCTTTCAACGTTCCCCTAGCACTTTGGCACAATGCTTTGTAAGGTGTACAAGAATCAAGGGAGGAGCACCATATTCACAATCACAACCAGACCCTTAACGGAGACAAGGAGAGTGTTCCAGAATCTGACTGAAACCCTTAGGCCCTGGAGTACCCTCATCAGATTATAGGACTACTGTTTCTCCGACGTATGGGAAACATGTATTCCAAGATATCCAAACTTGGTAATCTCACATCTCAGGCCTTATCTCCAGAAGATCCTGCTGAATTCTATCCACTAAAGCGGTGAGACAAAGTAATACGGTTTTGTTTTTATTACCAAACAGATAGACACATTTCTGTACTCATCAAGTACACAACACAGTGTGTCGACAGAAACCAGCAGCTGGGTCATGTACAGTAGGGAGTCACTGGCATAAGCTAACACTGTATGTATTGTCTTGCTTTAATCCCCCAGTCCCTCACTGCCTTATGCAGAAATATTGCCAGAGGCTCCACCGCCTGGGGATACAACGCCAAAGACGAGAGGCATCCTTGTCTAATGCTCCTACTAGCGGTCCAGCTATCTGGTGCCAATCCTCGATTTAACCCTTGCCATTGAATCTGTGTATAACAATTTAACCCAGCTCCAGAAATTAGGGCCTAGCCCATCTTCTCCAGGATGGCTGTCATCTAACCCCAGACAAGCGCTTTTCCAATATCAAGCTCTGCAATCATCCTTTCTCCAAGTTTCCTGTAGCATGAACAACATGATTAAGCCACCTTATATTCAAGAGGGTGCTGCGCCATGCAATGACGCCACATTGGTCTTCATTTACCATCACATGAAGCAGTCTGTTTGAGAGGGACTTTGACAGTATTTTTGTTTCAAACTTCTTGCAGAGACAAACTATGTTGTACTTGTTGGCGGGCATTGTACACCTTACTAATGCATTCTACCCTCAGGACCACTTTTAGCTCCTCCCACTCATTTTCCCTGCTATCAGTCAACCCCGAATTGTGTTCGATGTATGTCGCAATGGTTGCTTTTATCTCACGTTGAATTGCAGGATTCCTAAGAGCTTTCAAATGGAAAAACCATGGGGGTACATTGTTGTTTATCAGCACTGTTTTCCTCTATCAGGACAGGCAAGCTGTCAGAAAGATGCTGGTCAAAATATTCTGCCACTTAAAATTTGGTTTTCAAGCTGCGCTAGACCCACACATGATCTAGGCTGCTTTATGTGCTGTGTGGTGAAGACACAGGAGTACTCTCTAAGAGGGGGTGAGGTGCTCTCCAGACATACACGGTCCACAACGTCTGCTAGCATTTCTATCATGTCAGGTTTAGTATGAATGCACATGTCTATACAGATTAACGTCTAATATGCAGTTAAAGTCACCTGCCCACATCAGAGGAACATCAATGTAAGGTAGTATCAAAACCAACAGGGTCCAGAAATAAGCCGTCATCTGAATTATTATATATGTGTGTGGAAAATGTCACTTATCGAGTGTACATTTGTTTGTGGCATGTTCTGCTGCAGATTCACATGCTATGCATAGGTCCTGCCATCTAGTGTTGGGCTCGGAGTGTTACAACTTGTTTTTCTTCGAAGAAGTGTTTGAGTCACGGGATCGAGTGACTCCTCTTCAGCTCCATTGCGCATGGGCATCGACTCCATCTAGAGTGATAGAGTATAAAGAAAAGAGATGTCCATGCTAATGGAATAGAAATATATATACATATGTACAAATGTTTGTTTTAACTTAAACGGCCACAGGCTCCCGGGGAGGCAGGAGGGCGCATGTAAATCTGCAGCGGAACATGCCACGAACAGATGTACACTGGGTAAGTGACATTTTCCTGTTCGATGGCATGTGTACCTGCAGATACACATGCTATGCATAGACTACAAAGCAGTTTTCCTCCTATAAGCGGTGGTCAGCCTGTAGGAGTTGAAGTTGTTTGAAATAATGTTCTTAGTACAGCCTGTCCTAAGGTTATTTGTTGTGTTGCTAACAAATCTACACAGTAATGCTTGGTAAATGTATGGGGTGTTGACCAAGTGGCTGCTTTACAGATTTCCGTCATTGGTATGTTTCCTGAAAAGGCCATTGTTGCTCCTTTTTTCTGGTGGAATGTGCTTTTAGTGTTACTAATAACTGCCTTTCGCCTTTTAGGTAACACGTTTGGATGCATTTTACTATCCATCTAGCTAGTCCTTGTTTTGAGATTGGATTCCCAGTATGTGGTTTTTGGAACGCCACAAATAACGGTTTAGTTTTTCTAAATGATTTAGTTCTATCAATGTAATACATTATAGCTTTTTTAATGTCTAATGTATGTAGCGCTCTTTCTGCTACTGAGTCTGGCTGTGAGAAGAAGACTGGAAGTTCCACTGTTTGATTGATATGAAATGGTGAAATCACCTTAGGTAGGAATTTTGGGTTTGTCCAAAGTACTACTTTATCTTTGTGCACTCGTATGAAGGGTTGCTCAATAGTGAAAGCTTGTATTTCACTAACTCTCCTTAATGAAGTGATTGCAACAAGAAATGTTACTTTCCATTTTAGGTATTGAATCTGACACGAATGCATAGGTTCAAATGGTGGACCCATGAGTCGTGTGAGTACAATATTTAGATTCCATGAAGGCACTGGGGGTGTTCTTGGTGGTATGATACGTTTTAGCCCTTTCATGAAGGCTTTGATATCAGGGACACTAAATAGAGAGGTGTGTTGTATATTTTGCAAATACGCTGAAATAGCAGTGAGATGTATTTTGATGGATGAAAAGGCTAAATTTGACTTTTGCAGATGAAGCAAGTAACCTACAATGTCTTGTAGTGATGCTAAAAGAGGGGCAATCTGTTTGGATTGACAGTAAAACACAAACCTTTTCCATGTGTTTGCATAACACTGCCTGGTAGTGGGTTTACTAGCTTGTTTAATTACTTCCATACATTCTGTTGGAAGATGTATATATCCAAACTCTAAGACTTCAGGAGCCAAATCGCTAGATTGAGTATTGCTGGATCTGGATGCCTGATCAGTTGTTTGTTTTGTGTTAACAGATCTGGTCTGTTGGGCAGTTTGATGTGTGGTACTACTGACAGGTCTAACAATGTTGTGTACCATGGTTGACGTGCCCACGTTGGTGCTATGAGTAGGAGTTTGAGTTTGTTTTGATGCAGTTTGCTGACTAGAAATGGAATGAGAGGGAGAGGGGAAAAGCGTAAGCAAATATCCCTGACCAGCTGATCCACAGAGGATTGCCCTTGGATAGAGGGTGTGGGAACCTGGATGCGAAGTTTTGGCATTTTGCGTTTTTGCTGGTGGCGAATAGGTTTATATCTGGTATTCCCCAGTGATGAAAGTATGTTTGAAGTACATAGGGATGAATTTCCCACTCGTGTGTTTGTTGATCTCGGCTGAGAACATCTGCTAATTGGTTGTGTATCCCTGGAATGTATTGTGCTACAGGGTGAATGTTGTTGTGTATTGCCCAATGCCAAATCTTTAGTGCTAGAAGGGACAGTTGCAATGAGTGGGTCCCTCCTTGTTTGTTTAGGTAATACATTGTTGTCAAGTTGTCTGTCTTGATCAGAATGTGTTTGTGAACGAGAAGAGGTTGAAAGGCTTTGAGTACTAGGAATACGGCTAGCAATTCTAGGTAATTTATGTGAAGCTGTTTGTGTTTGTTGTCCCATTGTCGTTGAATGCTGTGATTGTTGAGGTGTGCTCCCCATCCAATCATTGATGCATCTGTTGTAAGTGTGGCTTGAGGCACAGGGTCTTGAAATGGCCGCCCTTTGTTTAAATTTGTGGAATTCCACCACTGAAGCGATGTGTGTGTTTGGCGGTCTATAAACACTAGATCTTGAAGTTGACCATGTGCTTGTGAGCACTGTTTTGCAAGGCATTGTTGTAAGGCCCGCATGTTTAGTCTTGCATTAGGGACAATGGCGATGCATGATGCCATCATGCCCAACATTTTCATGACAAATTTGACTGTGTACTGTTGGTTTGACTGAATTTGTGCCAATACATTGTGGAATGATTGTATCCTTTGTGGACTTAGGCTTGCAAGTGCTGTTTACGTATTTAGAGTGGCTCCTAAATACTGTTGAATTTGCGCTGGTTGTAAGTGGGATTTTTGGTAGTTTATTGAGAACCCTAGTGTGTGTAGGGTTTGTATTACATCATGTGTATGGTTTTGACACTGTGTGTGGCTGTTGGATTTTATTAGCCAGTCGCCGAGATATGGAAAGACTTGGATGTGTTGCCTTCTTAGGTAGGCTGCCACTACAGCAAGGCATTTTGTAAATACTCTGGGAGCTGTTGTTATCCTGAAGGGTAACACTTTGAACTGGTAATGTTTTCCTTGCATTACAAACCTGAGATATTTTCTGAGCGCTAGATGGATGGGTTTGTGAAAATACGTATCCTTGAGGTCTAATGTTGCCATAAAAACTTGTTGTAACAGTGGGACTACATCCTGTAGTGTTACCATGTGAAAGTGTTCTGATAGGATGTAAAGATTGAGAGTTCTGTGATCTAGTATTAGTCTCAAGGTTCCATCTTTTTGGGGAATAAGGAAGTACAGGGAGTAAACCCCTGCTCTAATTAGATGCTGTGGTACAAGCTCTATGGCTTGTTTGAGTAATAGCGACTGTACTTCTGTTTGCAACATGGAGATGTGCTGGGAGGAGAGTTTGTGTGGTTTTGGTGTTATATCTGGAGGAATTTGTGCGAATTCTATGCAGTAACCATTGTGGATAATGGATAATACCCAATTGTCTGTTGTAATGGGTAACCAATTTTTGTGGAACGTTTGCAGTCTTCCTCCCACAGGAGAAGTGTGATGAGGGAAGATGTGGAGCAAGTCACTGTTTTGTGTGTGAGGTTTGTTTTGTTTGCTGATATTTTCCCCTACCTCTGGGGAATTGGCCTTTGTAAGTTCTTCTAAACCCACCTCGTTGGTACTGAGGCTGTTAAGACAGTTTTGATTGTGAGGTGGATGCCTCAAATGTTTGGGCTCTAAAACCACCCCTATATTGAGGCTTTCCAAATGAACCTCTGTACTGTGTAGTATACAGAACACCCATGGCTTTAGCAGTGTCTGAGTCCTTTTTCATTTTGTCGCTGGCTGTATCAACTACAGGGCCAAAAAAAGCTGTTTCTCATTAAATGGCATGTTAAGGACAGCCTGCTGGATTTCTGGTTGAAACCCGGATGACCAAAGCCATGTGTGTCTCCGAATGGTGACAGCAGTATTGATTGTCCTAGCTGCTGTATCAGCTGAGTCTAGAGCTGACCTAATCTGGTTATTAGTAATAGCCTGCACTTCCGACTATTTGCTGTGCTCTCTTTTGTTGGTCTTTTGGGAGATGCTGGATGATATCTTTCATCTCGTCCCAGTGGGCCCTACCATACCGAGCCAGTAGGGTTTGGGAGTTGGCTATTCTCTATTGATTAGCTGCTTGCGATGCCACTTTTTTTTACCAGAAGCCTCGAATTTCCTGCTTTCTTTGTCTGGTGGTGGTGCATCACCAGATGACTGGGAGTTAGCCCTCTTCCTTGCCGCACTGACAACTATGGAATCAGGAGGTAGCTGTTGGGTAATGAATGCTGGATCAGAGTGAGGCGGCTTATATATTTTTTCCACTCTGGGAGTGATGACCCTGGCTTTAACTGGCTCTTGAAAAATTTGATGTGCGTGTTTCAACATGCCTGGAAGTGTGGGAAGGGACTGGTAAGTGGTGAGAGCGGAGGATAATGTATTAAAGAGAAAATCATCCTCAAGAGGCTCGGTGTGCATGGCTATGTTATGGTATGGCGTTGCCCTAGCTAAAGCCTGAGTGTATGAAGTGCTATCTTCTGGTGGTGATGGTTTTGAAGGATAGCAGCCTGGGCTGTTATCAGAAATTAGATCATCATAGAGACCCCATGGGTCGACATTGTCTTGGTGTGAATCTGCAAAGTGTACTGGAGACTGTGCAGGTGTAGGGGTAGTAGGTAGAGACACACTCAGGTGAGGAGAATGAGGAGGAGACTGATGAGGTGAGAATTGTGGAGGCTGAGTTTTTTGTTTGGGCCTTGGCACTTTAGCTGGTGGCTGATAAGTGTCCAATTGTCCTTGAAAGGCTAGCTTCCTCTTAGATTTCAGAGGAGGTGCAGTTAGGATCTTGCTAGTGTCTTTATGAATATGAATTCAGGCCTGTTTTTAATCAAATTCCTCCATTTGTGTGAGTTCCTCTGAAAATCTACGGCTTTCTTTAAGTTGTTTTGAAAGTCCATGCTCCTCTGCTTGGATGGGTCTTTTGGGCTCCGAAGCCGGTATTCTCAGTTTCGTAAGGCCTGGAGTGGATGTTGACTTCGGCCCAGACAGGGATTTTCGAGGCTTCGACTCAATGGGTCAGTGTTTCAGAGCCTGTGCTTCGGCTCAAGTCCAAAGGCTTCGGTGGCGTGGTCTTTCTCGGTGCCGAAGTTGTTGCTTGGTCACCGGAAGCCTTTTTGTGGGTGGAGCCATGGGCCTTCCGGCAGTGGCGTTCCCGAGGCCTTGTGTTTGGGCTTGGATTGGACAGGGGCAGGCGTACTCACGTGCTGTCCTGCCGTGACCGGTCTGTCCTCCTCGGACTTGTGCTCGGAGTCGGACCCTCGAACGGAGACTGCGGTGTGCATAATCTCCTCTTCCTCCACGTCGAGACGTTCGGTGCTTCTCGACGTCATTTCCAATCTTTGCGCTCTTCTGTCTCGTAGAGTTGTAGAGTCTTCTTCGAGCGGAAGGATCTGGAGGCCTCGCAAGTATCCTCTCCATGGTCTGGAGATAGACAAAGGTTACAGACAAGATGTTGGTCTGTATATGGGAACTTGGCATGGCACCGAGGGCAGAAGCGAAATGGGGTCCGGTCCATGAGGCTTCAACGAGGCTTTGGTCGGCCCGACCAGGCCCGAAGGGCGAGAAAAGAAGTTGGTTCCGCTGGTACCGAAGTGTCGATGATAGATGATACGCAATCAAAACAATACCAATTAATTAGAGTTTTCAGGAATTTTCCGACTCGAACTACCAGAGCGAAAAGAAACACGTCCGAACCAGACAGCGGAAAGAAAACAATCTAAGATGGAGTCTATGCCCATGCGCAATGGAGCCGAAGAGGAGGAGTCACTCAATCCTGTGACTCGAAAACACTTCTTCGAAGAAAACCAACGTGTAACACTCCGAGCCCAACACTAGATGGCAGGACCTATGCATAGCATGTGTATCTGCATCTACACATGCCATCAAACATTATATTAATATAATTATTATTATTATTATATAAATATATATATATTTTTTTTGTCCTAGGCATATTTCGACCCAGACATATATCAATATGTATCTCAGTACTACATCTGCTTCAGTGAAGTGGTGCTGGAGAGGGACCACAGTGCCATCCAGATCAACACTCCCCTTGCACAGGCTTAGCAAGCAGAGGATGAGAGCTCACCCCTCCATATTTTCCAGGCCTTGCCCTCCTCCTCATCCGCAAGATATTTTTCCTGGAGGAATGCTATCTGGATGCACTGGTGTCTTTCAGCAAAACCATTAAAGTTGCAAATATTCCACGTGCGCAATTGTGTATTGTTTTCGGTTGCCTGGGTGAGTCTATGACAGTATGCCCCATTTATGTGACAATGTGATGATCCCTTCTTCTGAAGTTATATATCAAACATTTTGCGAGTCGGAGTGGCATCATTGTATGGTTGTGTAGAATGTTGTGTGCTATGTAACAATACCCCCTCTACCTCCCCTAAGCACTTAAACAGCTGAACAACTTATCTTCCTACTTCCTCCACTGACATGCTCAGTATTAACCTGAATATTTCACTTGAATATTCATACATTGGTGTATAACTAGAACCAAACTACACCATAGAATTTGCACAACCCATGTTTGGAAGGATTCCAATCCAGGAGGGGCTCACCAGATCCCCATGAGGGTCTGTTTGATCCACAGCATGAGCACCAAAGGCGTCAACTGCCCTAAACTGGCTTATAATTCGCTGCCTCCAGAAGCGCACCAGTGGCTGTCTCAAAAACTGAGCCGCCCCTCTCCTCCAGTATTCTAACACTCCTCCAATACTCATTGTGTGATAATGTCTTGTTTAACAATCCATCCCTTCAAATGACTTAATCCTTTGCTCAGGGTGTGGTCGACCTAATAGTATCATATGAATAACCCTCCCCAAAATAAAGGGATTAACTCCTGACATTATATTACCTATTAAATTCACCTTTTTTTTTTTTTTCGACCACCACTTTCTATCCATTCTGTGCAAGGATTGTCACCAGATATAAAACATCTACAGCTTCCACTATGCAGCATTCACAGTCTAAGCAGGTGTATCTTCCATGTCTCTCTTTGGGGTATCCAACTGATCCTGCTCCAACGTGTGTACATCTGCCATTTTGTTGGACCACTACTCTTGCATTATCCACAGCGATCTCCTATTGTTGGATGTTTGCTTGGTTGGCAATGATCTCTACAAAACCAAATGGGGTTCACCTAAAATCAATCCCGTCGCCATTTTATCGCCAACCTCCAGCCATTCCCACACTGCTATACATTCCCTTCACTTCACGTCTATGGTTCTCAGCTTCTATTTTACTACAACAAAAGGATCGTCTTAGATCCATCTCAATGTAGTTGGGGAAGATTCTGATGAACTGGTCTTCATACGGCAACTCTCTTTATCTTCTAGCCTACTGCAGAATGACAACTCTGTTGCAGAAGTTTAAGAGTTTGAAAATGACGGTCTTGGTCGGCCACAGGGGCAGAAAACCAGCTAAGGCCCTTTGTGCCCTTTCAGTGACAGAAAAAATAACAATAGGCCATCAAACCTCAATGGATTCTGATCCACTGCTCCAGGACATGCCTAAGGCGTCCCCCCTGTCCTGCTCTTCAAACCCTACAATGCAGAGGTTTTTCCAGTTGGATCTGCCCTCTGCATCTCCCATCCTGTTGGCTAGAACCTGTGCAAGTTCAGAGAAGGAATAAAAGACTGACTTTAGGTATGCCACTTGAGTCTTCAAGTTATCAACCAACTTCCCAGTCTTCTATGAGCTCCCATTCACTTTGTAGAGGTCTGCTTTGAGGAGGTTCAATGGTGTTGATCTTGTTTTTACGTGTGTCTGTGGAGGTAAAAATCTGAGAACCTAGGGTACCAGTGAAGCCACCAATTCCCCAGGGCTTCCACTCTCCACCAGTGTCCAGGCATTTCGTGGCCATTCAGAATACTGATCAAGCTTTGCCGAAGCATCTAACAGTCGATCAGGAATATAGGGTGGCCTGCTTCAGTTGGAAAATCTATCCTCGCAGGAGGCACAAGGCAATACTGGAAAAAGGTAACTTAGGGGGTCATTCCAAGTTTGACGGGCGGTGGTCGCCGCCACTTGGCCGCTCCGCGGTCAAAAGACCGCGGAGGCCATTCTGACTTTCCCGCTGGGCCGGCGGGCGCCCGCCAAGGGAGCGCCCGCCGGCCCAGCGGGAAAGGTCCTGCAACACAGAAGCCGGCTCCGAATGGAGCCGGCTGTGTTGCAGGGGTGCGACAGGTGCAGTTGCACCTGTCGCGTTTTTCACTGTCTGCTATGCAGACAGTGAAAATCATGCTGGGGCCCTGTTAGGGGGCCCCACGACACCCGTTCCCGCCATCCTGTTCCTGGCGGGAAAAACCACCAGAAACAGGCTGGCGGGAAGGGGGTCGGAATCCCAGCGCCGCCATGGAGGTTCAGCCCAGCCAGGGGAAATCCGGCGGGAAACCGCCGGATCCCCTTTTCTGACCGCGGCTTTACCGCCGCGGTCAGAATGGGCAATGAAGCACCGCCAGCCTGTTGCCTGTGCTTCCGTTGCCCGCGGCCCTGGCGGTCTTGGACCGCTAGGGTCGGAATGAGAGCCTTAGTCTGTAGCCAGGCCTGGGGATTTTTCAGAGTGTCTTCCTCTGTCACTACCAGTGGCAAACAAAAGTGTGTGTTATAATTTCCTCAGAGTTTGGTCCCAAGAGGGAGTATCCAACTTTTGCCCAAGCCCAATTTGTATATATTGCCTAGCTGTAGCCCACTGTCCTGCTTGTATGATTACAGAAGCCAAATTCACTCACCACCAGGACAACAGCGCACATGCCACAGTCGGTCACTCGGCTCCTCATACTCAGAGCCCATCCCAGTCAGCCCCGTGCCCTCCACTGGTTTGTGGCCTTGTTTCAACATTAGTTCCCTGCAGGGCCTCTCGCCAGCACCAATGGAATACCACCGCAACTGTAATCAAGTCAGAAAAAATACCTTTCAAGAGTGTCACTGCAGCGCCCCATGGCACCAATCAGGGACCGGAGAAGGTGTCAGAGGAGGCTGTGGTGCCACTAGAAGCAGGGTTGATGGGTAGGCGTCCACAGTTATTGCTGATTGCCGCTTTCGATCTTCCAATTCCCACCTCGGCATTCCCAGTGACCACTTCTAGGTATTTCTCCACTCTGAGATGTCTCCACCACTGACCCAGGGTGTCGAGCACATAGCACCATTACGCTATGGGAATGTGGTGTCAGCCTCAATGCGTTCAATCTACTGTCTTTTCCTCTTGACTTTAGCAGGCTCCCGAGCTACCACTCAGATGACATCTTAGCAACTTCAGCGCTATCCCTATCCCTGCAAGAATCTCAGGATCTCAGCCAGCATCGCACAATTAAGAGCACAGGGACAGCACAACTATATCCTCCACACAGTCTAAGGCAATCAGGGAGCTGTTTGTTCCCCACAGGTTGCAGGATTATTGCAGATGATGGTAAGGGCCCCAGGAGATTGTGTCAGGCAATACCCTAACCACACCAATGTAAGTAACCATATAATGTATATAACTGTGAATGCAGCTGTCAGTTCAGTGTATGTAAAACATAGTGTCAGTGTAAAGTGCTGCATTCACATCACAACCACCGCCACGTCATTTTTATGGTCCAAGGCCATGTGTAGTCAAAATGAAGTACCACTTGATAGTAACTACAAAGTTAGAGTAATGGAATGGATATCTGTACTAGCTGAGGATGCCAGGTTTCTCTTGACAAAAGTGGATGCATTAAAAACCAATGTGATGGATGACATGTACATCCTCTAAACCATCTGAGCTATCAGCTGTATTCACAGAAAAGTGTATGAACACATTTTGTACTACCTAATTTAAAGTTTATTACAGTCGTGGCATCAGTGGTCAGCAGATGCACGCAAAATTTTAGCATTTTCAGTTTGTCTTTATGGCAAACCATTTAAGATTCTCTCAGTAACTAGTGTCTTATCCAAAATTAAAAACTGCAAAAATTCAGCCATTTGAGATTTTAGTGGAGAAGTATCCTAAATAGTCAGTATCCCAGTAAGTCTCAGGTGCCTCTTTTAAGGAGTGCTTTGAAGGATCGTGAAGGGGCAAAATTATTTGTAACTATTAAATAACATTAGTATTATGCAAACCTTAACCACAGAGACCCAAATATTACGAATGTGCTGTATGCGTTCATGTATGCAAGGTACTCGCACAACACAAACCTAGCCACAGAATAGCTGTATCCTGTATACTGTGGTTGAGAAAGGTAAAACTCTAGAATGGGGCACCATTAGAGTGGTCACTCAACTGGTGTCTTTTGCATAGAAAGTATCAGGCATTAATTCTTGCAGCTGCTGGGTTATTTGAAAAATTGGATCTGTAGCTCCTTTACTGGTCTGGGGCCTCAGGATGATTTTGGCAGCCAAACAGAAAGTTGCTAAACATGTCATTGCAATAACAAACAAGTGTAACCACTGACTGCATGTAGGTGTTAAAAATAGTGGCAAAAGTAAATTGGTATATTTGGCGGAAAGTGTTACATATCACAGATCAATTGCCAAGTCAAAACTAAGTATGGAAGGAGGGCCACATATTACGCTTATCCAGTTACAATTTTAGTGGATTGCAATTTCATAACGCACTGCAGTGACTTCTCCTCAAGATGAGAATCTCAAGACCATAAATTGTGATGGCATAGCTGACTGTGCACCTAAACTGGATGTGACAGTCAGGGTGACTGACCACAATGTCACACTGCTAATTGTTTTTATACCTAGCTGTGATGCTATTAATTGTGTTTGACCAATGACTTTGTGTTTCACCACTGCGCATATTAGTTGCTCAATGTTCACCAGTAGCACATTATATGTTTTGTTCAGTTTAGCTGCCTATTGGCTTTAACATGGAGTTAGCCATTACATTCTGTATTCAGTTTAGCCACCTATTGGCTTTGACATTGCATTAGCCATTACATTCTGTATTCTGCCTATTGGCTTTGACATGCTGTATTCAGTTTAGCTGCCTATTGGCTTTGACATGGCATTAGCCATTACATTCTGTATTCTGCCTATTGGCTTTGACATGCTGTATTCAGTTCAGCTGCCTATTGGCTTTGACATGATATTAGACATTACATTTTGTATTCAGCTCAGCTGCCTATTGGCTTTGACATGATATTAGACATTACATTTGATATTTAGGTTAGCTGTCTATTGGCTTTGACATGACACTAGACATTACATTTGATATTTAGGTTAGCTGCCTATTGGCTGTAACGTGGAGTTAGACATTACAGTTAAAACATTGCAGATGTCTGTATTCTTCCAAGCTGTGTTTATCCAAAAGATGAACCAAGCTGTTATCTTCACACCAGACTAGACCTGATAATAGAGAGTACATTTGGTGTTTTCCTTTCTGCTCAGCCTTGGGAATAGGAGAAGTCTAGGAGATCTGGCCAGTCACCAAAGGCTTGCGTAGTTTTCCAGAGTCTGAGAGGAGGGGGCACGCTTTTGTAAGGATGACTCTGGGCTACAGTGAGTTAGATTCGAATCTGCTTGACTTCAGGCTGGAGCTAGGCGTCAGTTGCCAGTCTCCCGTTTGGGTAGATAATCTCTTTCTCGCAGTTGACCGGAGTCATCAACTTGCAGACCCCAGAAAGATGAAGCTGAATATTTAGGCCCTGCCGCCTTGTGGGTGGGGAAGAATTAACAACAATAAAGGTCTTCTTTGAACTCAGAAGTGCATTCCAGAGAGGTTCTGTAAGCTCTGATATGAGATAAGTAGGAAAGCAGAACACTAGCTTAATGACATACTGAACAGCTCTCCATGTTTAGGAGTTAATCTGTCCCTCACGATCCTACTACGGCAACCAAACTCAAAACAAACGTATTGCATCAGTTGAGACTCCCCTGTGCAGGTTAACAGCACTGAAAAATCCTAGAACCACCCTCCCCCACCGACTGCAAATCAAGAAACCGTAATCAGACACAACTACCACAACCTCTGATTGGGTACCACTAACATTTAGCCACTTTACACCAATGCTAAGGACATGGGCAGACACACACTCTGACTTCTTCCTAATCTTTACAAAATAAGTCAATAGAAAAAACGTTTCATCACATGCTACCAACAGAGAGACATAACTACACATCAGCTCATATTAAAATGGATGATACAAATCCAATCCTCTGACAAAAATCTACACACCATGTTGTTTGATACCCTCATGGGCTTTAAAACATCAATCATGGCTAAGAAGCAGTGAAATCATGCCTACCACCTGAACTTACTACGGTCTCAACAATCAGGTCCCCTTTATCCATACCCTCTCACAGGGAAATAGTTAATGCAAGCATAAATCTTGGTACTCACAGTCACAACCTAAAGCAAGATTATTCACACTCTTGCACACATCAGACTACTATCAAGGGCAATCCCATAGACCTTTTGGTAGGTCTTAATATACAGCCCCACTCTCCCAACCCACTCCTGCTAAACTAGTCAGCTTCACAAACAGCAATCAAACTGACACACCTCAGGATACAACCACTTCAATCCACAATCCACACTAATTCTGCAATAGCATACCTGCTACTGTGTTACAAACTCCTACTGCTACTCAAAGCACACATCTTTCACCTACTTCCCAGAATGAACTTAACAGTAAAAGGCTTGCCTACATAATATCCATCTCTCTAGCACTCTCCATGCAGTAACTCCTCTCATACTCCTCCTTTTTAGCTTGTTCTACGTGACCACCCCAGAGGACGCCAACATGCACACTACCTTCCAGTGCCTTTCCCACATCCAAATATTCTTGGATTACAGATTCTCCAACACATTTTGTGCCCACTAGCTCTATAACTCAATGCCTCAAACAAAAATCAAATTGCCCAAACAACCTCAGATGAACCACTCTACTCAATTTAGTGATCCCAGCACTGACACAACCTAATTAACCATACCATCTAAACAAAATGCCCAATGTACCTCCCACCACCTCTAAACAAAAAAGTTGCAACAAAATCCCTAAATGGTGCAATGATAACATCTTACATTGATATGAAAGGATTTGGAGAAAATAATCCACATCCATAGACCTCTGAAACTCGAAACAGCTAGAAAATTCTACAAACTATACTCTGCACAAAGTTTTCCCTAGTAAATTTGTAAGTTGGATGAATGCCAAATTGATCCACAAACTTTTGAGTTCACAGAGAAAGAATCCAAAAAGATCACTACCCTTTGCCTCACAGAAACTAAATGTAACACACTTGCCTTACACTTCTTTAACAATGGTAATGAGGCAAAATAGCTAAGCACTTCCACTTAATTGATAGAGTGTATTGTGTTCACCGAGAAATATCCCCCAGCAACTTGGTATTTTGTGATGTCGAAGGACAGGGTTGGCGCAGGATCGAAAGGTAGCTCCGAAGTTGGTGTGGAGCCAGAGAAGGTTCAGAAGGCACAAAGGACAGAGGATAGATCGGCAGGCAGAAACCAAACTGAAGGGCCTCAGAGGATTCATAGAGGCAGACAGTGCAACATAGGGAGCAAGAAGAGTGCCAAGGATTCAGAATATAGCCTTTCTAAAATCCTCAATTGGCAGCAACATTGGCGATGGACACAGGGATCTCTTAATGCATCAGGATCAATTGTAGAATCCGCTCCTTGGAAGGAGTTTAGAAGCAAGAATCAGTGGCACTTTGATGCCCTCGGAACTTCTCTGAAGGAGAGTGGCAGGATGGGCACGAGCCCCACTTCGACATGAATTTATCCAAAGACTTTCACTGTGAAGAGGACATGTTGAGGGAATGGCCACAAAAGCAGGAACAGGTCCTTGACTTTGAGAGAGACTTATGCGGTTTCTTCGTCTGGTATTCAGTCAAATACTGTTTACCTCACAGTCCTGGAATGCATTTGGGATAATGAGAGTGCACCCCTTGCACGACTTGGAGTTGTGCCCAAAACCCAAACAACAGAGGCATACCTTATGTGTATCTGTCCAAACCAGTAACCCAGCCATGAACTAGGGCTCAGATTATTTTTAAATGGACCATATTCACTGAAAACTAATGCTGACCCGAATGTGTTAGACATCTACAGGCAATCACCTTCCTATCCAAGATTTTGGAAAGGTATCACCATCTGTCAGAACACCGTTCACAGGGCCACAGGGCAACCAGGGGTTACTGGAGGGAGGGAGGGGGGGGGGGGGGGGGTTATTACATTTTATTCATAATTTCACAGAGCCCGACCTACTATGGATCCTAAGCAACAGGCAATTCAGCAGTTTTGGGGAGGACAGTCCGCAATGGAGCAGAGTCAAGACTGATTTGCATATGGCTCGGTCCAAACTGAAGTGCCATTGTGTTCAAAAGAACGATGGACTAGGATGCGGCCCAAGTAATTGCCAGTGACTGACATTAAATCAAGCATTCCATCCATTGATTTTTTATATATATTTCAGCCTGTCGCACATTGTGTCACTGGAAACTACTGATACCAGACTGATGAATTCTAACTAGGACGAAACCGGTCCTAGGTTGCTTGTGTTCCGGTTCAGAGAGGACCTGGACTTGTAATTCGTGCTGGACTGTTTTCACTAGAGCAGGGTGAAGACTGTTTCGTATATGGCTGTGCCCAAACTAAAGTGGTACGGTGTGTAAAAGAACAATGGACTGGGATTTGGCCCAAGTAACTACCAGTGATTTAGATTAATTCAAGCATTTCATCCATCATTTTTTTGTATTCTTTTGCTGAATTACAGTATTTACTCGGAGCGAGAGACAAAAATTATATGTGAGCAGCAGTTAGCTAAAAAATAAGTACGGAGGTGCTGCAGGATTGGCTAATCACCCTGTTAGTAAAGCTGCTTTAGAAAGTGCTTCTAGGCCATCCTGTAACACTCATCAGGTTCTTTTAGGGTCAGCCTCAAAGGACAAAAAAAAGATTAGCTGAGCTACACTGGAGCCTCTTGCACAAAGTCGATCAATCTCTGTAAAGGATGTCAGTTATTTCAGACTCCTACTCTCTACTGGAACCAGAGGCCAGGCCATTTTCCAGAGACCATACCCGTTCTCCCTCCTAATCAAAGCAGAAGGAGCTTCAGATCAATGGAGATCACCAGGCACCAGTAACTAAGCTATCTCAATCCGTCCCTCCTGTTAGCTTTCAGGATGGACCAATCAGAACATCTGGGGAATGAGCTGTCACAGCCCTGTCTACCAAGCCTCTTGAAGACCCTATTTATCATATTCCAATTAAGGGTAGGTTTGCTACATCATTTCTTACGAGTCTTACTCTTACCAAAGGGATGGAATAAAACAAGTGATTGATGCAGCATGTTTCCTCCCTCAAGAACTTGCCAGCTGAGCCCACTGCGAATCCCTTGTCTTAGTTTTATTTACCTGGGCTTCCACAGAAAAATTTACCACTTCTTCCACAATATCCTTCCTCTGAGATTTCAGATGCGGCACTAGCAGTAACCTAACACTACCATTAAGCTCAGGCCACACTACTGTGAATCGCACCTTTACCAGACCCCAGCACTTTCGCTCCACATTGCAGAGGGAACTCATAATTTGTCATTGCACTGTCAGGGAAATTCTCAGGGTCAAGTATCAGCAGACCCTCATTAGTCTGGTTAGGAACCACTGAATAGAATCTTCTACTTCGAACTATGTCAATGTAGTGTACTCAAAATGATGTACTATAGTTTGTCAAATGGCTGGAATGTATTCATGTGTTTATAAACTGATCAAATAAAGGGTTTAAAAAAACATATGGCATTTAGAAAAACATACATATGGTGTGTTACATTTGACAAGGTTTGAGGAAATGTATGTACACCTCAAAACTGAAAACTAGCAGAAGAGGTTAAACAACGGTGCTGTGTACCACAGGGATTACACAAAGACTTGCAGTTGAATATTGATGTTTGTACTGAGACTGCACTTCAGTAGAAATTGCATCAAAATGCTAATAATTGCATGCAGCAGGGTAAGAATTGAGTGCATGAATTACGAAAGTAAAATCGCCATCTACATCACAATAGCAGAAGCCAGGAAAAACCAAAATGGTCCCAACAGCACTGTAGACTATTAAAAGAATAAAGCAAAATGTTAGCACTATATATGAATTAAGCAAATTAAAAGGATGTTAATTTTGGTGACAGTGAAAAGAACAAGTTACTTACCTTCGCTAACGCTTTTTCTGGTGGATACACTAGCTACCTTGGATTCCTCACCTTATGAATTCTCCAATTGTGCCAGCATTTGACGGAAATTTTTCCTAGCTCTCCACGTCGACGAGGACGTCACAATTGCTCGGCTCCGCGCGCAACTCCATCTGATGTCATCGGAGCCATAAGAAGTCCTCGCCAGTATGCAGATGTCAGTTTCACAATTTTTTCCCGTGCCTCTGAGGCGAACAGGTGAATACCAACATCAAAAGCACAACATGCGCCAACTCAAATATATATTAAAATAATTCTTTTTACAAATATATATATAGAAATCACATATGGAAAATGTCACTTACCCAGTGTACATCTGTTCGTGGCATGTAGTGCTGCAGATTCACATGCTGTGCATATCTCGCCATCTAGCGTTGGGCTTCGAGTGTTACAAGTTGTTTTTCTTCAAAGAAGTACTTTTTCGAGTAACGGCATTGACTGGCTCCTCCTTTCTGTGATAATGCGCATGGGCATCGACTCCTTTGTTAGATTGTTTTCCCGCAGGAGGGTGAAATAAGGAGTGAAATTTTGTGTATGGTATAGGTATATAAGAAGTAAACATGTACACATGAGTACTACAACGACTACAGGCTGCGAGGAGAAGAGAGGGCGCATGCAAATCTGCAGCACTACATGCCATGAACAGATGTACACTGGGTAAGTGTCATTTTCTGTTTTTTGGCATGTGTAGCTGCAGATACACATGCTGTGCATAGACTAAAACGCAGTTCTCTTCCCAAATAAGTTGTTGTTAGCCTGTAGAAGTTGAAGTGGTTTAAAATAGTGTTTTTAGCACTGCTTGTCCAACATTAGCTTGTTGTCTAGATAACAAATCTACACAGTAATGTTTTGTGAATGTATGTGGTGTAGATCACGTGGCAGCTTTCCATATATCTGCCATTGGTATATTTCCTAAGAATGCCAAGGAGGCACCCTTTTTCCTAGTGGAATGTGCTTTTGGAGTTACTAATAGCTGTCTTTTTGCTTTAAGGTAGCATGTTTGAATACATCCTACGACCCATCTAGCTAATCCTTGTTTTGAAATGGGATTACCTTGATGAGGTTGTTGGAAAGCAACAAAAAGTTGTTTAGTTTTCCTAAAGTCCTTTGTTCTGTCTACGTAATACATAAGAACTCTTTTAAGATAAAGTGTAGAGCTCTTTCAGCAGTAGAATCTGGCTGTGGAAAGAAGACTGGCAATTCCACTAACTGATTAATGTGAAAAAGAGAAACCACTTTAGGCAAAAAAAATGGATTTGTCCTAAGTACTACTTTGTGTTTGTGTACTTGGAAGAAGGGTCCTTCTAGAGTAAGTGCCTGAATTTCACTTACTCTTCTCAATGAAGAAATTGTTACTAAGAATGCAACCTTCCATGTGAGAAATAGTATAGCACAAGAGTGCATGGGTTAGAATGGGGGACCCGTAAGGCTTGTGAGCACAATATTAAGATTCCATGCAGGAACTGGTGGAGTTCTGGGTGGAATAATGCGTTTAAGTACTTCCATAAATGCTTTTATAACAGGAACTCTAAAGATAGAGGTATGTGTATCGTTTGTAGGTAGGCTGATATGGATGTTAAATTAATCTTAATAGAGGAAAAAGCAAGATTTGTTTTTTTGTAAATGAAGCAAATAGCACACAATATCTTCTACTGATGCTTTAAGTGGATCTATATTTTTAGGTTGACAGGAGTAAACAGACAGTTTCCAATTATTTGCATAACATTGTCTGGTTGTTGGTTTACGTGCTTGGTTTGGAATGTTCATCCATTCTGTAGGAACCTGTAAATATCCAAACTCTAGGACTTCAGAAGTCAAAGTGCTAAGTTGAGCACACTGGGATTCGAATGCCTGATTTGACCTTTGTTTTGAGTTAACCGGTCTGGTCTGTTTGAAAGCTTGTGCTGGGACACTACTGACAGATCTAGGAGTGTTGTGTACCAGTGTTGGCGTGCCCACGTGGGAGCTATAAGTATCATGGTGAGAGAAGTGTGACGCATTTTGTTGACCAGAAAATGAATGAACAGGAGAGGGGGGGAAAGCGTAAGCAAATATCCCTGACCAATTGATCCATACAGCATTGTTCTTGGACTGAGGGTGTGGATTTCTGAATGCAAAGTTTTGGCATTTTGCGTTTTCACTTGTTGCAAAAAGGTTGATGCTTGGTGTTCCCCAACATTTGAAAGTAATATTGGAGTACTTGAGGGTGAATCTCCCACTGGTGTATTTGTTGCTGCGTCCTGCTTAGGTCTGCTGGCTGGTTGTGTATTCCTGGGATATATTCCATTAGTAGGTGAATGCGATTGTGAATTGCCCATTTCTATATTGTTTGAGCTAAAAGGGACAATTGGGATGAGTGTTTTCCCCCTTATTTTCTCAGATAGTACATTGTTGTCATCTTGTCATGTTGTCTGTTCTTCTGAAGACTGTTTTTGGGCCGGAGGTTGAAATGCTTTGATGGCCAAGAACACAGCTAATCATTCCAAGGGGTTTATGTGTAAGTCGATTGTAATGAGTCGTATTCCCCTTGTATCGTTAGATTGTTGAGATGGGTGCCCCAACCTGTCATTGATACATCCGTTGTGGTTATGGTCTGTGGCACTGGTTCTTGAAAGAACCGCTCTTTTGTTAAACTGTTGTGATTCCACCATTGCAGCGATTTGTAGGTTTGGCGGTCTAACCACACTAGATCCTGTAACCAACCCTTTGCCTCAGACCATTGTCGTGAGAGACACTGTAGCAGTGGTCTCATGTTTAGTCTCACATTTAGTACTATCGCTATACATGATGCCATCATTCCCAATAGTTTCATGACAAATCTTACTGTGTAAGTTTGGCTGACCTGCATTTGTGCTATGAGGTATTGAAAAGCTTGTATTCTTTGTGGATTTGGGTATGCTAATGCTGTTTGGGTGTTGAGAATTGCACCTAGATAAGGTTAAATTTGTGCTGGTTGAAGATGAGGTTTCTGGTAATTGATTGTGAACCCTAGTGTGTGAAGGGTATCTATTGTGTATTGTTGGCATTGTAGAATGGTGCTGGATTTTATTAACCAATAGTCCAGAGAAGGGAAGACGTGTAAGTGGCGTCTTCTGGGGTATGCCGCTACTACAACTAGACATTCTGTGAACACTCTTGGTGCTGTTGTTATTCCAAAGGGTAGTACTTTGAATAGGTAGTGGCTGTCTGATATTACGAACCTTAGGTACTTGCAGTGAGCTGGATGTATGGGAATGTGTAAGTACGCGTCTTTTAGATCTAATGCGGTCATGTAATCTTGTTTTTGTAGCAGGGGAATGACATCCTGTAGAGTGACCATGTAAAAATGTTCTGGCAGGATATATAGATTAAAAGTTCTGAGATCTAGAATGGGTCTGAGAGTATCATCCTTTTTTGGAATAAGGAAGTATAGAGAGTATACTCCTGTCCATTGCTGTGAGATGGGAACCATTTCTATTGCCCCCTTGAGCAACAGAGATTGTACCTCATCTTTTAGTAGAACAGTGTGTTCTGAAGCGAGTTTGTGAGAATGAGGGGGGATATTTGGTGGAGTGGAGATGAGTTCTAGGCAATAACCATTGCAGATAATTGAGAGTACCCACTGATCTGTGGTGATAGTCTGTCAGTGAGAATGGAATTGCTGTAGTCTTTCTCCTACAGGAGACGTATGGGATTGTGGGATGTTTGGGAAGTAATTGTTTAGTGGGTGTGGAAGCACCCTTTGAGACTGTAAATTTTCCTCTGGCCCTGAGACTCTGTCCTCTGTAAGAACCTGTAAATTACCCTCTTGAATAGTACTGCTGTGCTTATTTTGGATGGGAGTTGGAAGCTTCTGCAGTTTGGGATTTAAAACCTCCCCTTAACTGTGGTTTCCAAAAGGAATCCCGAAAAGGTGTGGTATAAAGAACACCCATGGCTTTTGCAGTATCGGAGTCTTTCCTGAGTTTTGCAATGGTCATGTCTACCTTTGGTCCGAAGAGTTGCTGTTTATCGAATGGCATATTAAGCACTGCCTTTTGTATCTCAGATTTAAAACCTGAGGACCTCAACCATGCATGTCATCTGATTGTGATGCTGGTTTTAATTCCTCTAGCTGCAGTGTCAGCTACGTCTAGAGCAGACCTAATCAGGTTATTTGTACTAGTCTGACCCTCTGCTACAATTTGCTGCACCCTCTTTTGGTGTTCTTTGGGTACGTATTGCAAGAATTTCTTGCATTTCATCCCAATGTGCCCTGTCGTATCTTGCCAACAGGGCCTGGGAAATTGCAATATGCCATTGGTTGGCTGCCTGTATTGCCACCCTTTTTCCCGCAGGATCAGATTTTCTACTCTTTGTCAGGGGGTGGGGTATCCCTTGAAGACTGACTATTAGCGTGCTTCATAGCTGCACTGACCACAACAGAATCTGGTGGTAGTTGTAGTGTAATGTAGATTGAGTCTGTTGGTGCAGGCTTGTATTTCCTTTCAATCCTCGGAGTTAAAACCCTAGCTTTAACTGGTTCTTTAAATATGTCCTCTGGGTGTCTAAGCATACCAGGAAGCATTGGTAAGCACTGGTATTGCTTATGGGTTGAGGATAGTGTATTAAAAAGAAAATCCTCTTCTAAAGGTTCTGCATGCATTTGGACCCCATGGTATGCGGCTGCCCTAGACATAATTTAGTTATAAGCTGTACTATCCTCTGGTGGGGATGGTTTAGTAGGGTAGAGATCTGGATCATTGGACTGTATAGGATCCGAATCTTACATGTCACATGGATTTACCGTGTCTCCCTGTGAAGAAGTATGGGAGTGTGATGGTGACGGTAGTGGTGGTGGAGTGATAGGTGGTGGTGAGAAAGAAAGCTGCAGTGAATGTGGTGGAGAAAGCTGAAGAGGTGTTGGCTTTTCCTTTCGCTTGCAAATTTTAGCCGGTGGTAGGGAAGTATCAAGAGTCTCTTGAAATGCTAGCTTTCCTTCAGTCTGTGGAGGTGGAGAAGTAATCATTTTCCCAGTCTCTCTGTGGATTTGTATTCTTCTCTGCTTGTTGTCCATTGCTTCCAAAATTGGTTGAATGTCAGATTCCTCTATTTGATGTTCAGAGGTTGTTTTTGTGCCATCAGTGGAATGTTCAGTGGATGTTTTGGGCACATGTTTCATTCCGGCAGAAAGTACTGTTTCTTCCGTATAGGATAATGATTTTGGCTTCAAAGTGGACCCAAGGTGTTTCGGTCCCGAAGATAGGCAAGCTATTGGCTCCAAAGCCAAACGCATTAATTTTGGATCTGAAGATTGTGGGCGTCGGCTCAGTTCGGAGGTTGAGGTTCGTATTTTCTTGCTCGACTCAGACACCAAACCAGGTGTGGCCTGTTGATGGGGTGTTTTGGCCTTTTTTGGCGCCGAACCCAGGGGCTGGTTGACGATTAGTTTTTTTCGGGTGGAACCAAGGCTTGACAGCAGTGATGCACCCAAGGCCTTGCTTGATTTTTTTTTTTTTAAGTGGGTGTAGGGGGCAGGTGTACTCACATACTGTGCCTCTGCAATTGGCTGGCTGTCGTCTTCTGATCCTTGTGCAGTCGGAATCTTGGATCGAAACTGCTGTCTGTGCCTGCTCCTCTTCGAGGGTGTCGGTGGACTCAGTGTGCTTCGAAGCCATCTCTAGTCTTCATGCCCTTCGATCGCGTAGTGTTTTCTGCTATCGAAACGAGCAACACACTTCACAGTTTGCCTTTCTCCTGAACATCGTGAGGAAAAGATTACAGACCAAGTGCTGGTTGGTATAAGGAAATTTAGCGTGGCACCGAAGACAGAATCGGAATGAAGTCCGATCCATCAGGCTATGGCGCAGTAAGCCTGAAGAGGCCGAAGAAGGGCGCAAGTGCCCGAAAGGGCGTTTTCTTGACTTCAGAAGAAACCACATTCGAAAACAATACCAACGGTATGAGAAAAGTTATCGTTATCATGGAGTTTCCAAAACAAAAGTCTCGGAGCGAGAGGGAACACATCTGAACCCGACGGCGGAAAGAAAACAATCTAACAAAGGAGTCGATGCCCATGCGCACTATCACTGAGAAGAGGCGTCACTCGATCCTGTGACTTGAAAAAAAGACTTCTTAGAAGAAAAACAACTTGTAACACTCTGAACCCAATACTAGATGACGAGATATACACAGCATGTGTATCTGCAGCTACACATGCCATCGAACATATATATAAAAATATATATACTATCCATAACATTAATAGTACTCTTGGTATGACCAGACAGGCAATGGGGACGAGGGTGGGACTGTGAGGAATCCACAGGTGTCCAGTGTAACCACCAGACAAAGTGTTACCAACAGTAAGTAACTTGTTCTTCTGATAGATACAACTACATGTGGATTCCTCACCTTATGAATAGAATCCCAAAGCAGTCCTGCACTCGAAGGTGGGTGCCCGACTGGTCAAACGAAGAAGTCCTGTAAAACGCAAGTAAAATGGCAATCCCTCTTAACTTCTGGGTCTAAAAAGTAATACTTTGCGAAAGTGTGGAGGGAAGCCCAAGTTGCTGCCTTCCAAATATCAGCAACTGGCAGACCACTAGCTAAAGCTAAAGTGGCGGACTTAGCCCTGGTGGAATGAGGCATAATGCCCTCAGGAGGAACCTTCTTTGCAACTAAATAACAAATCTTTATTCAAAGAATGACCCACCTTGAGAGTCCTCTTGTGGACAGCTTTGCCCTTTCTTTTGCCCACACATCCAATGAAGAGCTGGTCATCAATTCTGAAGTCTCTCTTTCCTTTCTATGTAGAAGCACAGGGCCCTTCTCAGATCCAAGCGATATAGCCTTTCCTCCTCCTTTGATGGATGGGGAGGAGGGTAAAAGGATAGGAGAGTTATAGATTGTTCCAGATGGAAAGAACTGACTACCTTAGGAAGGAAAGCCACGCTGGTTCCCAGCACCACCTTGTCAGCATGAAAATGGGCAAAGTATGGATAGGCTCAAAAGGTGAACCCATCAAAGTCCAAACCAAAATTCAAATCCCACTGAGACATTACAGAGTGGGAGGAAACATGTTTGTTAACCCTTTAAGGAACCTAAAAACTATAGGGGACATAAATAAGGAAGGCTGATCAGGTAGGCAAAGAAAAGTCGACAGCGCCGATAAATAGCCTTTTACTGTCACAAAAGCACAACCTTTCTGTGCTAAGGAAAATGCAAACTGCAAAATATTAGATAAATGGGCCTTTAAGGGACCAATTTGTTTCTATCCACACCGAGTAACAAATTTCACCCATCTACCGGCATAGATAGTCTTGATGGAGTGTCATTTGACCAATAAGATAACGTCCACCATGCCTGGAGGAAGAGAAAAAGAACTCAGATTGCCCTGTTCAATCTCCAGGCTTGTAGGTGCAGGCCCTGGAGGTGGGGGTGTAGAACCTGCCCCTGCGACTGCAAGAGGAGTCTAACCTGTGAGGGAAACGGGGCGGAGGGTACAGTGAGTTGAAGGAGGTCTGAATACCAAACCCTTCTTGGCCAATCTGGGGCTATTAATATGACCTGGGCCCAATCTTGGTGAATTTTCCTCAGAACTTGAGGAATCAACGGTATGGGAGGAAGCGCGTAAAGCAGTCAGTCACTCCAGGTCAGCTGAAACACATCCCCTAATGCCCCCTGCATCGGATACTGGAGGCTGCAGACTGATGGACAGTGTGCATTCTGGTGAGTGGCAAACAGGTCTATCTGAGGTGCTCCCCACATCCAGAAGATGTGAAGAACCATATCCGGATGCAGATGCCACTCGTGATCGGCTGAAAAGTGCCGACTGAGACCGTCAGCAAGTACGTTGAGAACTCTGGTCAGATGGTTTTCTACTATGCAAATCCGATGGTCTGCGCACAGGACCAGAGCCTCTCTGCTGAGAAGGTACGACCTTACTCCTCCCTGCTTGTTGATGTACCACATCGTGGTAGTGTTGTATGTGAAGACATGTACCGACTGACCGTGAGTGGATGGGAGGAAGGCCTTGAGAGCCAGATGTATCGCCTGCAGTGCCAACAGATTGATGTGAAACATCAGTTCCACTGGAGACCAAAGGCCTTTGATCTCCAGGTCCCCCGGATGAGCTCTCCACCCTAGAGTGGAAGCATCCGTTATGACTGTGGTCACCGGAAGTGCAAGACCAACCAGCCTTCCTTGAGAGAGGTTGCTGTCCAAAGTCCACCATCTCAGATCCACCGCAGCTTCTCTGAAGATCGTTATCAACTCCTCAAAATCCCCTTTGTGTTGAAACCACTGCTTGCAGAGGCACCACTGGAGATCCCTCATGTGCCAACGGGCATGAGTGACCAGCAGAATGCAGGAAGCGAACTGACTGAGCAGACGTAGGACTTTAAGGACTGGAACAGCCGCTCCCTTTTGAAACACTGGAATCATCGCCTGAATGTACTGAATCCTCTGTGGAGGAGGATAGGCCCGATTCAGTGTTGTGTCCAGTACTGCCCTTATGAATAGAAGGCGCTGAGAGGGCTCCAGGTGAGACTTGGGCACATTTACCGTAAAGCCTAGGGTGAACAACAACTGGGTTGTCACCTGCAAATGATGCAACAAGAGCTCTGGGGACCTGGCTTTGATCAGTCAATCGTCCAGGTAAGGGAATACAGATATTCCGTCCCTTCTGAGGTCCACTACAATCACTGCCATCACCTTTGTGAAGACTTGAGGTGCAGAAGTAAGGCCAAAAGGAAGGACCACAAACTGGTAGTGTTGCGAACCTACCATGAACCAGGGATACTTCCTGTGCGACCTCAGAATAGGGATATGAAAATAAGCATCTTGCAATCTACACCATTCAGTCTTCCTTGTTCAACGCAAGAAGCACCTGTTTCTAGGGTCAGCATTTTGAACTTTTCCTGCTTTAGGAACCAATTCAAAATCCTCAGATCCAGGATAGGCCTCAATCGACCATCCTTCTTGAGAGTAAGGAAATACCTTGAATAACATCCCTGACCCCTTTCCTGCTCCAGAACCAACACCACTGCACCTTTTTAAAAAAAGGGTATGCACCTCCTGCTGAAGCAACAAGAGACCCTCTTCAGTACAAAATGAATGATGGGGAGGGAAGGGGGTGGAGATGGAAGGGGTGGGGACTCCTAAAAGTAAAGGGCATAACCTTTTCCCCCTATGCTCAACACCCAAGAGTCCGATGTTATTAACTCCCATTGGTAGAGAAAATGTAAGCTTTCCACCCACAGGTTGTACATGCTGGTGAAAGGTGGGAGAACTAGGGCTGCTTCCCCTGGAGGATAAAGAGGAGGAGGAGATAGGCTGCTGGACGGCTCCCAGCATTCAAACTCTCCCACGACCCCTGTAAGACCTGTAGAGAGGGTTGGCAGGCTGTTGGACACAGGGCTGCTGCCTCCCACGAAAAAACGATCCACTGCCAAACCTTCTGAATCTGCAAAAAGGTCTGAAGTACGTAGAAGAAGCTTGAAGGCCCAAAGATTCTGCAGTGGCTCTGCTATCTTTGAACCTTTCCAAGGCTGAGTCCACCTTTGCTCCAAATAGACTTGCACAGTTAAATGGGAGGTCCAACAATGTGGCCTGCACATAAGAGGAAAACCCCAAACCTCTGAGTAGAGCAAGCCTTCTAGTCGCAATGTAAGTCCCCATGACTTTAGCAATTGAGTCCGCAGTGTCCAGTCCTGATTGAATCACCTGATCAGCTGCTGCTTGGCTGTCCTGCAACAGTTCACTAAAATGCTCCTGAACTTCCTGTGGCAACTTAGGTTTTACCTCCTTCACCATATCTCCTAAGTGCACAGGTTGCATTTAGCTAATTTGAGGCCACAGTTTCCAAGAAGCGTTTCTTTGCCGACTGCTCCGTGCGCTTTGAGTTCCTATCAGATGGCATTGCAGATAATGAACCCGGGGCTGATCTAGATGAACAAGAAGCTTGTACCACCAAGCTTTCTGCCATTGGATGTTGGTACAGAAATTGTGGATCACCAGGAGCCACCTTGTGCCCTTCTGGCTACAGGCTTAGAAAACACAGGTGTAGTAACCGTTCTTTTCCATATCTCCAGCATGGTTTCTGTTAAGGAATCATTGAATGGGAGGACGGGCTCTGAAGAAGAAGCCGATGAATGTAAGACCGCCGTCAGAATATTGTTTTTTAACTCTGACACAGGCAGTGGCAAGTCCAAAGATTCTGCTGCCTTCCTTATCACCCCATGGTAGGTAGTTGATTCTGCTGCGAGTTCACCTCAAGGGGATAAAAGCTCCCACACTCAGGGGACATATCCAAGCCACTAGCAGAGTATAATCCCTGGAAATCCTCTGAAGGCCCAGGGATTCCTTCTTCCTCCAACTGTTGTTGTTGCTGTTGGTGTTGTTCCTCTTGATACTACTGCTCCTCCAGAAGTCTCAAGGCCTTCCTTCTAAACCTCAGCGTGTACTCCAAATGTGGTGACGATCGAGAATTGATTGACGTAGAGGATGCAGGCTTCGAGGGGGAGGAGGCAAATCCACACTCCGCAGCGAACTAGAGCGTAGAGATCCATTCGACACCGATATCGACATTGCTGGCACCGTCATCCAGGATAGAGGTGGTGACATCCTTGGTGCCGTGCCAGTACCATTGTAAGTTGTTGCTGGTAAAAAGGACATACATGGGGCCTGCTTATAGGTCACCGGCAACCCCAGTGTAAAAGCCAGTGGACCCGTGGGACCAGCAGGTGCACCAGAGTGGACCATCGCCCTATTAAAAATGCTAAACATAGCAGTGAGGAACAAAGACAGATCCGCTCCCGGAAGGGCACGATACTCTTGTTCCTCTTGTGGTGGTTGCGCTTGATCTGGCGCTCAAGCCCCAAACTCCTGACAGTGGGAGGATGCAGGGGAAATAATGAGCCATTTGACTCGCAGGTAACTCCGAGGTCTCAAAGTCGGCACTGGATATGCCTCAGGTGACACTGGTTGTGGAGTCACAGTGGGGCTGCCTTCCCAAGTTGTGCAGTGCCGTCTCAGGGGAGACTCCGACCGATCCCCGGATGAACAGCGCTGCAGCTCATGCCGTTAGCAATGCTTAGGAGACCTCGATAACCTGTTGACAAAGTGTACCATGTCCTCGACCTTCGCGGACCTCTTTTCTCCTTCTTAGATTTTGACAGAAAAAGCTTAGCCTCTCTCTCTCTTTCAGAGCTTTCGGGTTCATGCGTTGGTAGGAAAAGTAACATGCCACATCGTGATCAGAGCTCAAACACCACAGGCAGTTCTCGTGCAGATCCGTCACAGACATAAGGCCTCCACACTCGCTACAAGGTTTAAATCTGTATAGCGCTACAAAATAATTCCCTCGATACAATTGAGATACAACGGAGAGGTAGAAACCATTAGCATCAAAGGTGCAGAAAAAAGGGAACTGACATCAGCACACCGGCGAGGACTTCTTATGGCTCCGATGACATCAGGCGGAGTCACATGCAGAGCCAAGCAATTGAGACGTCCTCGTTGACGTGGAGAGCTACGAAAAACTTCCATTGAATGCTGGTGCACTGGGAGAATTCATAAGGTGAGGAATCCACAGGTAGTTGTATCCATCTGAAATATGGTTCCAGCATCTTAAACGGGCTTCACTGAAAAGGGTGGGGGCACTGGAGGGGGATGTAAGAGTCTCATGTCTTCATTTCAGACAGTTGTAACTTATTCTGAGAGAATGGCACAATACACATAAGCACAGAGCCCACTTTTGTACCACAAAAGCAAAGTTAATCCAAGGTTTGAGGAATCATTGAGATACGAGTCTGGGATGTTTGTGTCTGACAAATGTGAACATTAAATAAGTCTGTGAAAATATTAAAAACCAACTCATGTCCAAGACATTAAAGCATCTTGGAACTGGAATCCTGATGCAAACCTTGAAAGATGCCTATGCTGCAGGTGGACCACATTCCTTGAAGCAAAGGTGAGAATACTCAAGATGGCTTTTCACAGAACCCTTTAAGGAAGGAGTGTATTCTGTCTGAAAAGTGCATCCGTTTTGAGTCAAAGGAGATAAATTTAGGTGTGGGCCCCACTGTAGTGCCAGATATTGGGCAATTCATCCCATGTGAGCTGCAGACTGTGGTACATAGTATATGAACTCAGTGACCTACAGTCTTCTCACAGAGATGGTGAAAAGGTTTCTGGGAGGTACAATCTACAGTTATGTACTCCAGCCTAGGAAACATCAGCTACTGAAAGATACTCTATAAGTCTGCAGGTCTGGGAACCCTTCATGTGTGGCATGTGCCAGCCCACATCAGCAAGAAAACACTCAAAGTGTGGTTAAGGATCTGTTATATATCTGTCTACGTGTCCACTGTTGCTCTGACATCAGTAGGCCAGCAGTAGAAGAAAGACAGATACAAGAGTGTGTCTAGGATCCTTACTGTCCCGGAAAGATGTGCAGAGGACATCAGTGTGTGGCAATATCTGAAAAAGAACAAAGATCACAATTGCATCCATTTTAATTAAAATATGGGATTTCATAAAGCTACAATATTCTTATCTATAATTGAGACCGGAACCTTTTACATAGAACTTGAACAGGTTGAGTGAACTTGGATGAAATACGGTGATCTTACCTCTGATCCAAACCTCCCAAAGTTGACAAGACCTGGATTAGAGAGATCGCCTGGCTTTTTATTATAGATGCTCAAGATGAAGTTCAGAGTGAAGGTGGAAATCATGGAAGCAAAAAACTGGAAAGAGGATATACACTCATGAATGAGGGCCACAAAACACGGCGACAACATACAATATGCTAAAAAACTGTTGAGAAAAAGGAGACAAGACAACCCAGCCAACAGGCAATCAAACCAACACAGAGCTGTCTTTTAAGGTGCCCAGATTACCCAAGAAAGGAGTATTGCCCAGTTGAAACATCTAAGCTCCAATTATAATGACAAAGTGAAACAGAGGGCACTATCAACAAGCAGCACAAGTCATACAACCAACGAGGCATGCATCCCAGACAAATGAAACACATCCCCATGCTTTTGCTGTGTAACACAGTTATATCATATATCCTTGTCTTCTGAATCTACTTCACTCACAATCATACAAGCAGCTGAGATGTAGCTCTATTCTGGTGTTTATAAATAACTGCCTTAGCACTATGACAAAGAAGCAAACACTTACAATTCTCCATGTGAGCATCTGGTTCCAGAAAGAAGCTCCTTCCTCCAAGCTGAACAGGACGCCACCTGCAAGATGTAAAATTAACCAATGCTTGTTTTCTGTAAGAAATCCAATTCTCCCCAGGGTTGCACTAACATTTTGTGACATCATACCCATCAACTGACAATAGCTCCAAGCCTGCTTTGCGCTAACAATACAACAGCTGACCTCCAAATAATAGTCCCCAACTGTAGGAAGTTGGCTCGGTATTTGTTGTACACCTATAGGTGAGGCACCATGTACTGAGTCTAGGCAACCCTTAGTGATAGTGTTAGTGGTTTTAGATAACCAGAGCTCACAAAGGGTATCTCTGGAGAGCAGCTAAGGCTTATCGTGGAGGGTGTAAAGCAACTGCAAATAAAACATAGATCAGTCATTGAAGTACACACAGGAAACAACCACACCAGTTAGGAAATTAGTATATTATTTATTAAAACACAGATATTAGACTAACTTTGGTATATCTCCTATCCGGAGATATATATACACAAACAAATGTACTCAAACAGGTAAGTAAAGGCATAAAATAACATGGGCCCCAATGGGGAGGCCAAACCATTTACTAATAAAATGGGATGCGAAAGTTACTACTAACCAAGGCTACCACTCAAGGACCTTCAGGACTGGCGAAGCTCTGAAATACCAAAGGTAAGTAGCTAGAATTCCCCGCAGGAGCCAGTGTGCAGAGCTGTTAACCTGGGTCAGGTGTCCATAGGATGACATGGGAAGTCATGCTTAGAGTTTTTGTGTTCCAGAACCCTTCCCAGAGAACCCAGAGGAAACCCGTTCGGACAAAGGGAGGTTCAAGACTGACCCCATCCGTGGACACCCAGAGAAGTGGAGTCCATACACAAGGGAGCCCAGGTGCAGAGGGGTGAATTTGTGAAGTCAATAGGGACCTCGGTTGTCCGGCTGCTGTTGTGACCTGCGGACCAGGTCGGTGGAACCCAGGCATAGATTCCAGACAAAGAGGACCTAAGGAAAGAGGGGAAATAGTCCAGATCACCCGGAGACGCCCAGGGGATGCAGGAATGCAATGCCCACCGTTCTTAAAGATGCTCTCCTGAGGGACAGTTGACATGGAAGTGCAACGTGGTGTCCAGGCTATGCAGGAAGATCCCAGAAGTTGTCCATAAGCTGTACCACGCTGTTCGCTGAATTGCAGGGGGTCAGTGGTCAGCAGGACCACCGACAAGCCTTGGCAAATACAAGAAAGCGTTGCATGAGGTGTTGAAGGATTTGAGGACCAGCAAGGTCCAAGGGACTCAACATTTGCAGGTAAGTTAGGGACAGCCCTCAACATGAAAGAGAGCCAACAGGAATTGTTAGAGACCACAGGAGGACCCTCTGGCACCAGGCACAGGGAGTTGTAGGGGGCCTCAGCAGTACAACGAAGATGAATAATGACATCGCAGGAAGATAGTCATTCTTGGACTTGTGCAACACTGGAGGCTGGGGCTTCTTGGGACTAGGAGGTCTTCATACTGAAGAGCCATCAAGCCTTGGCAACGACAACCAGACAGGGTGCACAGGGGTCCTGGCTAAGTAGCTCTTACGAGAGACCACAGACTTCTCAGATGCACAGACATCAGGTCAGACCTCTAGGGACCACTGAACCACCACCTGTTATGTAAAGCCTTGAAGAGTCTGTGGGACAGCAGGATCCACATACCGGCCGTCGAGGTGCCTGTGGATGCAGGGTAGTTACTCCTTCACTCCAAGGGAGATTCATTCTTGCTGTCCTAAGTGCATCCAGAGTCCTGCACGGCCACAGAAGTTGCAGAGTCCTTACAATGCACGAGGACAAAGTTGCAGTAGAAGACCTACTAGTTGCAGTCTTGTCTTGGTTCCCAGCAAAGTCCAGCTGCGGTTCCAGTGTCCAGGCTGCAGATGAGTCTTGCAGGGTCCCACCATCAATGGAACCCTTAAGAGCCCAGGAACGGGGATCGACAGCTTCTGCCTTGACCTATCATGGATAGAGGGGTTGTGGGGGTGAGGGGGGAGATCAGGTACGTTAATCTGGTGAACTGACCAGTCAGATGCTCCCAGGGGCCTCTGCTCATCCCATTTCCAAGATAGCAGAATCAAGTGGCCACCTGGCAGGGCTCTGGGCACCTCTCTATGGAAGGAGCTGGACAGGGGAGTGGTCACTCACCTAACCTTTGGATGGTTTCACGCCAGAGCAGGAGCTGTGGGCTCCTGCATTGGAGTAAGCTGGTCTATGTATGGATGGCACCAAATGTGCCCTTCAAAGCAGTCTGGTGGCTCTCACCAGCACCTCCACCCTAGCCCAGACACCTCTATCTCTAAAGTAGAGGTGGTAACACCTCTCCTTTACAGGAAATTCTTTGTTCTGCCTTCCCCTCCCTGAGTTAAGCTCAGCAGCAGGAAGGCAGACCACAGTCTGGGGTTGGAGGCAGCACTGGCGTGCATGCAGACCCTACAAGGCTGCACAGGAAGACATGAGGGACCCTCTAAGGAACCCACACAGTACATGGCATCATGCAACTAACACTGGAATCGGTGTAGTGGCATGATTCCAATACGTTTGATATCAAACATGACTCGTTTCGGTGAAGCTATTATGTAGTTGGACATCGCATGATGACCAGTGTCCACTACAGACCTTAAAATGGCTTCCCCGCTCTTACAAAGCCCAGAAAATGGAGTCTCTCGCACTTAGACCCATGCACCCTGCCCTGGCTGAAGAGTCTACTTTAGGGATGACTTATAGGTTAAGAGTGCAGCGACCATGATATAAGATGAACCATATATCTGGGGTGAAAGGTGCAGGCACCATTTCACACAAGCTGCAATAGCAGGTCTTTAGTCACTGTTTGCATGGGCTCATTGGGTGGCATAATACATGCTGCAGGCCATTGGGGACACCTGGTGTACCAATGCTCTGGGTACCTAAAAGCCACATATTAGGGACTTACAAGGGTACACCAGTATGCCAACTGTGGGGTGCAATAGTTGCTTACCACCTAAAGTTAAGGGAGAGTACACGGACACTGGGGTCTTGGTTAGCAAGATCCCACTGTACTACAGTCTAAACACACTGACCCCAGGCAAAAAGTGGGGTAACTATGTCAGAAAAATTCTACTTTCCTACACCTACCATGAAGAATTCATCATGACCACCTACATACCAATGATCGCCCTTGGAAAATGTCCACCATAACTCTCTCTGATTCTCTATGACAAAAAATCTAGCATGTCCTTTCACTAATACATTTCCTCACATAACAATCAACTTGCAGAAGCACATTGTGGAAGAATGCAACCAGCTCCAAACTGGCATGAATCCTGAAAGCTCCATAGCAGATGATGCAACGTGATAAGAGTGTTCTGTCAGCAACTACAGGTTGGCCCCCTGATAAACGAGCAGAGTGCCACCTGGCACTCTGCCAGTCACTACAGCCACAGCTTAATAGCTCCCCTGCAACCTCACAGGCTACCAGGAGTCCCTGGTTGCATTAAGATCTTCAACATACTCATGTGGGTCCTTAGAAGTGACCATGGTCATAATCACTGAAACCTTTGTTTCAGTCTGTTTTGAGGTAATACTGGGAATATCGACCCACCAATGAAGAGACAGATAAAGTGATCTGCATGCAGGGAAAGTAGCAGTGATGGTACCCTGAGAACACATTGAAGCCCTGGGCTAGATAAAGGAAACCCAGGAGGAACCCTTGTTGATTGTGGAGGCTGGCAGTCCTATAACGTTATCTTGAGAGTTCTAATGAGTAGACTTTCCCTTTCCAGAGCAAGCATAATTCTCAGCAAGACACTGAGGAGTATCTTGGCCATGAACAGTTGCTGACTATCTTCCTCTGTTGGTTTCAAATACTGATTCCCAGTTTTACCATGAACATCATCCTTAAAATGCTCAGGGGCTATTTCATAAAACTGCAGAGCCAAGAAAAGAAAGAAACATAATAAAAACAAAGGATGATACACCGCATGTGACATGGAAAGCCTAACAGAGAGTCTTATAAGCCAGTATTGAAGGTCTTTTAGTCAGTGGACAC
Organism: Pleurodeles waltl; assembly: GCF_031143425.1. Lineage (NCBI taxonomy): Eukaryota > Metazoa > Chordata > Amphibia > Caudata > Salamandridae > Pleurodeles > Pleurodeles waltl. The sequence continues at coordinate 296,250,090 of NC_090449.1, read as the reverse complement.
CTAGACTGGAAGCCAGAATTCAAAACAGCAACTTTGTTTGTGATGAGCTCAGCCAAGAGGAGATAGGCCTTTAAGATGGTGGTGCTCACATTTCTTTCAGATAGGCAACATAGGGCTTTATAAGGGGCCTTTTAAAAAAGTACGGTCAGAGCAGATTCTCATTCTTTTTACGAACATTTCAATTTGACTCCCTACTAATTAATTTCCCACAGTCATTCTCCTGCCTTTAACCTTATATCAAAAGAGAAATGCAGATTTGCTATTCAAAGACAGTGCACCTGAAACAATCATACCTCCAACACCTGCTCTGTACCAATCTGGCTACTTTTAATTACCTGTTCAACACAATAAGTCTAAATGCAGTGATAGGTCAATGTGTAGGCACCATCCCAGGGATGAACACACTATTTAAGTGCATTTAAATGTTAGTTCCATTGTACTTATGTGGTTCATCTTTGGCCATACATTTGACTTTATCACTGTGTACACTTCTTAAATGTATTTGGCAGAATAATGTAATGGCTCCGCCTCCTTTCACATGACATTACATCACTTTTGGATAGGCACATCCAAGCACACAAATACCTGCACACACACATTTCTGCTCTACTTGCTGTTGGAAAGATATCTAAAATAGACTCTGTTAAGCTGCTGGGTTGTCTTGATCATTAATCTTTTGATCAGCTATTTGGTCTTCCATACAGACTCATTCAATGTTTTGCAAACAATCTGCAACAGTGTCTCTCCAAATTCCCATACAACTTTTTTTCTAGCTGCTTAACATATTTCTCTTTAATTGCCTAAGAAGGTTTTCTAGCCGCTTAATATGTCTTCTTCTTTTACATAATTCTTTTATATAAAGCACATTATGAGATTCCTAATCTTTTTCTGTCCTCAAGTCCACCCCTCCCTTGGACCACTTCCTTGTAGCTTCTTTTCTTGTCATTTATCGGAGGTGACTCTTGCATATTATCGATGTAACACACTGCATCTCTCCTCTAAGGGTATCTTGTTGTAATTTTCTCTGCAGACTCCAAAACATCAAACCAATAGAACTAGTTCATAAAATAAAATGAAATTCTACAACTTCTTAAAGATGGCTCTCCTCACATCAAGGACACAAGTCTATGCAGGGGCCTATTCTATCACTTTCCTGCAACAACCCACACGGTGGATGGTGATCAAAGTAGTGCTGGTGTGAACTCCATGTTGTGCCCCTCACAATGTACCAACAGATGAAGAGCCCCTCTAACAAAATCGCTGTAATTAGCTACCAGAAATGCACCACAGTTAAAGATTATTACAGGAAGCAGATTCTGAGAGACGTTGTGGCTCAAATGCTTCAGTCAACATCTTTTGTTCTAAAATCTCCTAACTCTTCAATAACCGTAACCAGCAGATGTTGCAGACGTGGTGGTATGTACATTGTCGCAGTTCCCCATATTAAGCACAGAGCAAAAGGGCCGAGGCATATGAAGACCTTTTGAGAACGGTACGGTGCAGAACAGGCATGAAATAATCTTTCACATGGATACAGTGGCTGCAGATGTGGAGCAGAGACAGCTCAAATATGCGAATAGCTTCACCTCCTACATATTTATAATACAGGCTCATTTTACTGTCTAGCAACTTAGCAGCTGAATAAACAGAAGAATCATTCTTACCCACAGGAGCACCAAAAGCAGCTGAGACACCGGCAGCAGCTCCAGCTGACACAAAATCCCTCTTTTCTGTGTCTCTGCGAAAGTACTCAAAGATCTGAAAGAAGGGAGAGCTGGATAAGGGGAATGTCAGCCACGTCGTCATTGCTTCCGGTAACACTAATCACCAGACGGAAAGAAATTAGTTGGTCGGTGCATGAAAGCAAATCACTTTTTTTACGTTTTGTGGCCCTGCAAGTAACTCCTCTTATTTGTGGTTATCGTGTTAGTCACGTGATCCTAGTTTTACACTGGGATTTTCTTATTCTTACTACTTTTCATGACAAAGGATAATTCTTACTTAATAAAATTCAGGTTAAATAAACGTACATTTAAAGCACATGTATTGTCCTACCTGAAACAAACTACTTTAAGCCTCCTCAAGTTTCGCTTCTTTGCACCGACTCGTAAAACTTTTGTTTCCTAACCTTCCAATAAACAGCAACTCAACTGCTCACAAAAAATGATAGCTCCCTTGCTCCTGCCTAATTGTCAGCAACGGTTCTCTGCCCCAAAGTCTGCCCCTTTGTCCTAGCCATGTGTTTCTCACGTTCCACCCAACACCTATTTTTACCCAACAATTTCCTGTTTTTCCTTTCCAATCATCTAGCACCAGTTTCTTTCTGATCAAGCAACCAACACCTCCATGACTCCTCCCTACAAAACAGCGCCTGCTTTCCTCCTCCCAACTAATGTCAGATTCTCTTATACCAATCACAGACTGCTTCACCCACCCCAACCACCCAACACCTGTTTTTCCCCTCCCAAAGAACTAAGAGTCTGATTTAGAACTTGGCAGATGGGTTCCTCGTCACAATGGTGATGGAATTCCTGTTGACTAAAATCTAAATTCCATTATATCCAAAGAGATTTCTATTTTACGGACGGGACATCTGCCACCGTTGTGACAGAGTAACTTGTCTGCCAAATTCTAAATCAGGCCCTAAGGCTTGCAACCTCCCCCCCACCCCCCCCACCCGCAACCTAAACAATCCATGCGATTTCTCTCCAAAAACCACCAAGGACTGCTTTTACACTCACAAACAAGAGCCTCCATCCTTTCTGTCGTTCATGCTTCTCTCCAAGCAACCAACTGCTCAACATGTGCTTCTCCCCTCCCAGCCAATCACCAAATGTATGTTTATTCCTCTGAGATCAACCACCCCGCATCTGCTTCTACCCAACCAATCATCAGCATCCCACAAAACCAATTAATGGCTGCTTCTCTCCCTCCAACCAAGTCCTGCTTCTCACTTACCACCCAATTAATGCTTCTCCCTGCCAAGCAAACACCTGCTTTTCTCCTCCCAACTGGTTTGTGTTTTCCTCCTCCAAAGTGGTGCCTGCTTCTCTCCTCCAAAGTGGGTGCCTGCTTCTCTCCTCCAAAGTGGGTGCCTGCTTCTCTCCTCCAAAGTGGGTGCCTGCTTCTCTCCTCCAAAGTGGGTGCCTGCTTCTCTCCTCCAAAGTGGGTGCCTGCTTCTCTCCTCCAAAGTGGGTGCCTCCTTCTCTCCTCCAAAGTGGGTGCCTCCTTCTCTCCTCCAAAGTGGGTGCCTCCTTCTCTCCTCCAAAGTGGGTGCCTGCTTCTCTCCTCCAAAGTGGTCCCTGCTTCTCTCCTCCAAAGTGGCGACTGCTTCTCTTCTTCAAAGTGGTGACTGCCTCTCTAATCTCCCTATCCAATGAATGCTCACATTCACTTCACAGTCAAAGCCTTTTCTATCTTAACCAAAACCTGCTTTTCCCCTCAGAATCTGTCAGCACCTACATTACCCTAACCAATTAAAAGCTGCTTGCCTCTTCCCAACCAATGCTTCAATCTCTCAACCCAAGTGATGTCTGATTCTCTCATCCCAAACCATGCCTGTTCCTCCCAACCAATGCCTTCTTATGTACTGTCAACGAATAACTGCTTCTCAGGGCAGCTCACAACCTAACAATCAGTATCCACTCAGACCTTCCAAATAAACAACTGCTTCTCTCTTTTCCTGCCTTACCTCCTGCCTGGTGACCATACAAAGGGCTTCCTGCCGAATCTAATTGGCAGATTAAATAAGAATTCCATATTAACTATAACCTTCTGTACAGATGGAAATGGGGGCATACAAATAACTACTGCTACTAAACTATTCAAAGCCAAATTTCAATGTAGTTTTAAACTCGGACTACAGATTAGCACCTTGGTACAGGGTGGGTCTTCAAAATGTTTATCCTTTTGAATAGTGATGCTGTAAATCAGATACTTGTGCTTAAGATTAATGTAGGCTGTCAGATCCTAAGCAGCTTCTAGTCTTCAGCAGATGTTGTCAAGGTAATGCTCAATGCAATGGAGACACTCATGCTCTTCACATGAGATGGGCCAGGTTCTCCACATACAGGATAATCTACATCCTTGTCACCAAGTTCAATCCCAGACTTTTTTGTTTTAATCAGTCCTAGAGTCTATACCTAACTATTACATGACAGAAGAGTTTGATCAATTATCACACCCTTTCTTTACAGTGTTGTGCATAGCTCCACTTGAATTAAAATCTGAAATAATATCCTGGTTCATAGGTCAGTGTAATTCAAAGGTAATGGTAATTGGGGCTAGCCCAATCAAGAATTCAGGGAGTATCCACCATTTAAATATTTGTGGGGAACTGGATACACTAAAATGCATCGCTGCAATTACGCAGTCCAGCTCAATGGTAACCACACATCCCATAACTTGTACAATATTTCAGAATCTATGATAATGACCAACATCCAGTAATACTCATTAGACATATATATTAATTCCAAACAGACCTCTGTCAATGATATGGTTGCAGATCATTTGCCTGAGTAAACAGGATATATGGAACGAGCATTGAACACAACTTTGTGCAGAGATGAGCAGTTACCAGGTTACGGGAGTATTTCTTCGTATATGTGATACTTGTTGGCCACAGACAGTCCCATCTGAACTTGCTTAATTAATGGAAGGAGAAGTCTCTTGATCTAAACTAGATAAATCATAACCTAGCTATGATAAGTAGTGTAGGATGAGAGGAGAGTAGTGCATGGAAGGGGGGGGATGAAGGATAGATAGTTACCAACTGGATCCACAGCTGCCTCAATGCAACCCACAACTTTGTGGTGTTGGACACATATATCGAACTCTCCAAACAGGTTATTGCATTCCTTTATATACACAAAAAACTATACAGATTTTAAGTCAGTCTGCTGGTGAGAGAAGGGTCATCATATGCTGAATGGATTTATCTGGGCGTGCCAGTAGTCAATCTTCTCAATCTGCGTTGTGGTGATAAATGACCGGTTTCACAAAACTATCAATTGAGTGCCTCTGAAAAATCAGTTGAGGTGTGGTTTGCACAATGGAATGTTAATCATCCCTGTTGAGAGGAGGCGAGGCTGGGGAGCATGCATGTTACTAATATGGGACACTTCATAGGGAGTTGTGAAACTCTTAATGCTAGGCACACTACAAATAATGGCATGGGGTGTAGGGCAGCATATAAGTACTGTGCCGAGGAGTATTAAACCTAAACCAAGCATCCTTATTAAGCCACATCTTTCTCAAACCAACCACTACTTGCTCTTCCCATCTTTCTGCCCACATTTCCTGATCCATTCTACCTTTCAAATATCTCCGGAAGTTTGTTTCTTTCCATTAAGTCCTCGCTCTACTGGTTTTCACTCTGTGATGACATTAGCCTTCATACCATTGCTGTTTTTATTTATTCTAATGCTTATACCTTACTGAGCATTGTGGGTCATTTAGTTTTGTTTCATCTACAAAGAAAACAAATATGCCAAATGCAGAGAGATTCAAGCTAAGAAGTGAAAAGACACAAAAGCCTAGGACTGGATCCAACAATCAGATTGGCATTAAAAATTATCACAACACGTATCAGTGACCTCAGAAGTTCTCATAATGGCACATACTGCTTACGATCTCTCTAGGTTATGCGTAACTTACCTTAAAATCCCGTTTTAGTGACGTGGATCTGCCTTGCGAGATGCCAGCAGCTACCACAGCTCCAGAATGGATCATCGGGCCTTCCTGAATATGAAAGATGCATGTAAAATGTTATGAGGAAGATGCATATAATATGCAATAAGAACCAAGTTCAGGATTATAGATGCGGAGAGAGGGTGGTACCTAAACATGGGAAAAACACCACAGACACTTTAACAAATATTGTTTTTTCTCCTTTTTAAAGTGCCTTTAGTAAAAGTCCTCTGTTTCAAGATAGATACAATGGCCAGTGGATGACCTAGGAGGATCTGCACCCTAACAAATGCAAAGTTAATGCTGAGGTTCAGGTCAGCTTTTTCTTGTACAACACTTGATTTAAACTTATAATAAAATGTTCAGCTCTGCTCAAGTAGTAGGTCATTAAAGAGATTCTCAAAGAATACTCTCTTGCTCTTAGAACTATAACTAACATGCCATCCATACACTTTACTTTCCCGGCTATGATGTCCTATCACTCGTCTAAGATGCATCTTCCTGTTCAATGATGCCTTATAACATGATCTCTGCCACATCACCATCCTTGCCTTCCTCAGGAGACTGCTATCAAATTGTGCATTATTCTTCTCCCTTCCTTGTGTCACTGTCATTCCCATCATCGCCTAAATCGCTGCATATCTCCCTTAACTTCTTGTATCCTGTCTGTACAGCGTTACCACTGATTACACCCCAGAACACCTTTGGAAAGCTTCTAGCCATGTTGTCAGTATATATATAGTCCATTTCTTTCGGACCTTTTACCTTTCCTACAGCGAGTCCTCCAACCACTGAAAAAATGACTCCACAAACTTTCACAACCAGCGTCTGAAAAATAAAAAATATGGTTACTTTAGTTAATGTTTTTATCCAACACTTATGTACATGTTTGCTGTCTTTTCTTGAGTGTTAAGTGTTTAGCTTCTCGACTTCAAGGAAGGACATCCCTGAGTCCTGTGTATTTTAGTGTCACAGATTCTTCCAAACACCCTCCTCCCGGGTTTCAGGGGTTGGCTTCCCATTCCCTCCACGGTTGGAGTTTCTTTTTTAAAACGTCACCACTTAGTTGTTTCTGCCTTCACGAACCATCCAACCTACTTCACCTCAGTCTTTTACATCCATGGATGCTAATTCTGCCTTCGCTCTACTTGTCAGGGACTTGCCTAATATTCTGACCCATTACATAGGCCCTTATCTACTCTTAGTGTGTCTGAAGTATTAACACCCAACATTGCCCGTCTTTCATATTCCTGTGTCCTTCCATGTGGTAGATATGTGGTTGCACATTATGGGTCAGATGCTCTTGTTGCTCCTTCGTATCTGAGTCAAATCAGCTTAGCTCTCATTCCTCTCACGTAGCTGGTGAGTTATTAAGGATTTGCAAAACCTTTTCAGCAGACACTTTTCAAGGAGGAACTGGCACCCCTTTGCCTTCTTGATAACATGATTTTGTTTCTGCTTCTTTATGATTCACTCCTACCAGAATAGGATCTTGCTCATTGTTCCATCCAGATTGCACCTAATTGTCACCTCCTAAAGTTGATTCTTTGTAGGCCAGGTGCTTCTCCCATCTTCTTCAAATATATGCTACACTCCCAATCCCCCAAAAGTTCATTAATTAAAAGTATATAAGTTGCTAACTATCTCAACAAGGTGACAATCAGACCTTGTTTCCTAGTGAACTCACTGCCAGCAACACATCTCTGCATCCTCAAAATTGAAGAGACTAAAAAAAGGTGGTGAAAAAAAATATTGGATGTGAATTCAGCGTGAGACACTAGCATCCTGCTACAGATGGCTCCCTGATGTGAGTTGTTGAAGTGCCTGAGAAGGATGTCACCTTTTGTCTTCTTTTCAAATGTTTCTAGCCTCACACTGTCTACATTACATTTCTGGTGTGTGTGTATACCGTTATAAAATTCACCTTCTCACAAATTCCAATCATCAGTCCATACATTGCTCCATCACTCCGTTCACTTCATTCATTATACACCCCCAATCCATCTATCATAACCCCATTCATCCTTCCCTCCCTCCATACACCATCCCTCCCTCGATTCATTCATACCTCCACCAATCCTTCCCTCCCTCCATTCATACCTCCGTCACCCCAGCTATCCCTCCATCCCTCCACCCAGCTATCCCTTCCTCCTCCATCTATCTAGCCATCTATCCCCCCATCCCATCCCTCCCATCCATTCCATCCCACCCTTTCATCTCACCCATCCATTCCATCCCACCCTTTCATCTCACCCATCCATTCCATCCCACCCTTTCATCTCACCCATCCATTCCATCCCACCCTTTCATCTCACGCCTCCCTCCATCTCACGCCTCCCTCCATCTCACGCCTCCCTCCATCTCACGCCTCCCTCCATCTCACGCCTCCCTCCCCATCCTTCCCATCCCTCCCTCCATCCCATCTATATCTCTCTATATCTCCATCCATCCCATCTATATCTCTCTATATCTCCATCCATCCCATCTATATCTCTCTATATCTCCATCCATCCCATCTATATCTCTCTATATCTCCATCCATCCCATCTATATCTCTCTATATCTCCATCCATCCCATCTATATCTCTCTATATCTCCATCCATCCCATCTATATCTCTCTATATCTCCATCCATCCCATCTATATCTCTCTATATCTCCGTCCCTCCCATCCCTCCCTCCCTCCCTCCCTCCCATCCCTCCCTCCCTCCCATCCATCCCTCCCTCCCATCCATCCATCCATCCATCCATCCCTCCCTCCCATCCATCCATCCATCCCTCCCTCCCTCCCATCCATCCCATCCATCCCTCCCTCCCATCCATCCCATCCATCCCTCCCTCCCATCCATCCCATCCATCCCTCCCTCCCATCCATCCCATCCACCCATCCCTCCCATCCACCCATCCCTCCCTCCCTCCCATCCCTCCCTCCCTCCCTCCCTCCATCCATCCCTCCCTTCCATCCCTTCCATCCCTTCCATCCCTTCCATCCCATCCCTCCATCCCTCCATCCCTTCCATCCCTTCCATCCCTCCATCCCTCCATCCCTCCATCCCTTCCATCCCATCCCTCCCATCCATCCATCCATCCATCCCTCCCTCCCATCCCTCCCTCCCATCCATCCATCCCTTCCATCCATCCCTCCCTTCCATCCATCCCTCCCTTCCATCCATCCCTCCATCCCATCCCATCCATCCCTCCATCCCATCCCATCCATCCCTCCATCCCATCCAGCTATCCCTCCATCCAACCATCCCATCTATCTATCCCTCCATCCAACCATCCCATCTATCTATCTATCTCTCCATCCATCCCATCTATCTATCTATCCCTCCATCCATCCCATCTATCTATCTAATCTATCCATCCCTCCATCCATCCCATCTATCTATCTATCTATTCTATCCATCCATCCCTCTATCCATCCCTCCATCCCTCCATCCATTCTATCCATCCATCCCATCTATCCCTCCATCCATCCCATCTATCCCTCCATCCATCCCATCTATCCCTCCATCCATCCATCCATCCCATCTATCCCTCCATCCATCCATCCATCCCATCTATCCCTCCATCCATCCATCCCATCTATCCCTCCATCCATCCCATCTATCCCTCCATCCATCCCATCTATCTCTCCATCCATCCCATCTATCTCTCCATCCATCCCATCTATATATCCACCCATCCCATCCAGCCATCCCATCCAGCCATCCAACCCGCCAAGCATCCCTTCACCCAATCAAAATCTCCACCCATCCCTTCACCCATCTCTCCCTGCATTCAACACTCCATCACTCTATCCATCACTCTATCCATCCCTCCATCCATCCCTCCCTCCATCCCTCCCTCCATCCATCCCTCCATCCCTCCATCCATCCCTCCATCCATCCCTCCATCCATCCCTCCATCCCTCCATCCATCTCTCCATCTCTCCATCTCTCCATCTCTCCATCTCTCCATCTATCTATCTATCTATCTACCCCTCCATCCCTCCATTTATCTATCCCTCCATCCCTCCATCTATCTATCCATTTATCCCTCCCTCCATCTATCGATCCATCCATCCATCACTCCATCGCTCCCTCATAACTCCTATCTATCCATCTATCTATCTATCTATCTATCCTCCGTCCATCCATCCATCCATCCCTCCCTCCATACCTTGCTCCATCCATCCCTTGCTCCCTCCCTCCATCCATCCATCCATCCCTCCCTCCCTCCCTCCCTCCCTCCCTCCCTCCCTCCCTCCATCCATGTATCCCAGTCTCTATCCATCCATCCATGTATGTATCCCTGTCTCCATCCATCCATCCATGTATCCCTGTCTCCCTCCATCCAATCCATCCATCCATGTATGTATCCCTCCATCCAATCCATCCATGTATCCCTCCATCCCATCCATCGATCTATCTATCTATCCCTATCCCTCCCGCCATGCATCCAACCCTCCATCCATCCCAACCATCCAACCCTCCATCCATACATACATACATCCCTTCATCCATCAATCCACCCATCCCGCCAAGCATCCCTCCACTCAATCAATACCTCCACCGATCCCTTCACCCATCCCTCCACCCTTCAATCCCTTCACCCATCCCACACTGCATTCAACACTCCATCACTTACTCTATCCATCCATCCCTCCATCTCTTCCTCCATCGATCCATCTCTCCCTCCATCGATCTATCCCTCCATCGATCTATCCCTCCATCGATCTATCCCTCCATCGATCTATCCCTCCATCGATCTATCCCTCCATCCCTCCTTCTACGCATCCACCCCTCCATCCATCGATCACCTCATCCATCAATCCCTCCCACCATCTATCTATCTATCCCTCCCTCTATCCCTTCCCCATCTATCTCTCCCTCTACCTATCCCTTCATCCATCCATCCATCTAGCTCTTCCTCCCTCTATGCATCCACCCCTCTAGCCATTGATCCCGCCATTGATCCCTCCATCCATCCATCTCTCTCCATCCATCTCTCCCTCTATCTCTCTATCCCTCTATCTCTCCCTCTCTCTATCCCTCTATCTCCCTCTATCTCTCCCTCTATCAATCTCTCCCTCTATCAATCTCTCCCTCTATCAATCTCTCCCTCTATCCATCCCGTCCTCCGTCTATCTCTCCATTTATCCATCCCTTCATCCATCCCTCTATCTATGCATCCACCCCTCCCATCCATCACTGCATCCATCGATCCATCTCTCTATCCTTTCCTCCAATTATCTATCCCTTCCTCCATCTATCTCTCCCTCCATCTATCCCTTCATCCATCTATCCCTTCATCCATCTATCCCTTCATCCATCCATCTTTCCCTCTATCTCTCTCCCTCTATCTAGCTATCCCTCCCTCCATCCCTCCCTGCCTCTATCTATGCATCCACCCCTCTATCTATCCATCCTTCCATCTATTTCTCCCTCCATCTCTCTCTCTATCCCTTCATCCATCGATCTCTCCCTCCATCTATCTCTCCCTCCATCTATCTCTCCCTCCATCTATCTCTCCCTCCATCTATCTCTCCCTCCATCTATCTCTCCCTCCATCTATTCCTCAATCCCTCTCTCCATCCATCCATCCATCCATCCGTCCCTCTATCTACGCATCTACCACTCAATCCACCCCTCCACCCATTGATCCCTCCATCCATCCATCTCTCCCTCTATCTATCCATTCATCTATCCATCCATCTATTCCTCCATCTATCTATTTCTCTATCTCCCTCCATCCATCCATCTATCCATCCATCCATCCATCCATCCATCCATCCATCTACCCATCTACCCATCTATCCCTCCATCCCTCCCTCCATCTATCTATCCCTCCATCCCTCCCTCCATCTATCTATCTATCTATCTATCTATCTCTCCATCTATTTATCTATCTATCCCTCCATCTATTTATCTATCTATCCCTCCATCTATCTATCCCTCCATCTATCTATCTATCCCTCCATCTATCTATCTATCCCTCCATCCATCTATCTATATATATCTATCTCCCTCCATCCATCCATCCATCCATCCATCCATCTCTCTCTCTCCCTCCATCTATCCATCTCTCTCCCTCTCTCCCTCCATCTATCCATCTAGCTAGCTATCCATCCATCCATCCCTCCATCCATTCCTCCATCTCTATCCATCCCTCCCTCCCTCCTCCCCTCCATCGCTCTATCCCTCCATCCATCCCTCCAACACTCCATCACTCACTCCATCAATCCCTCGATCCCACCCTCCCTCCATCCATCTTTCACTGCATCCCTCCCTCCAACCCTCCATCACTCAATCACTCACTCCCTCCATCCATCCCTCAATCTATCTATCCCTGCCACCCTCCATCCCACCCTTCATCACTCCATCACTTCCTCCATCCATCCCTCCCTCTATCTATCCCTCCCTCTATCCCTCTATCTATCCCTCCATCACTCCATCTATCTATCTATCCCTCCACCGATCCAGCCATCCCATCCCTCCCCCTTCCCATCCCTCCACCCACTCATCCCATCCAACACCCCTCCATCCCTCCACCTCTCCATCCCATCCCCCATCCACCACATCCCCCATCCCTCCATCTATCTATCCACCATCTATCCCCCATGTCTCCCCCCATCCCATCCCTTCATCACTCTATTCCTAATCACTCTATTCCCCATCACTCCATCCACTCATCCCTCCACCACCCATCACCCCACCCCCATCCACCCATCACCCCACCCCCATCCACCCATCCACCCATCACCCCACCCCCATCCATCCATCCACTCCACCCCCATCCATCCACTCCACCACCATCCATCCACTCCACCACCATCCATCCACTCCACCACCATCCATCCACTCCACCACCATCCATCCACTCCACCACCATCCATCCACTCAACCACCATCCATCCCTCCCTGCATGACTCTGCGCATATACCCATCCCCCCCCCCCGATCACTCCATCCTTAAGTTTCGTTAGTGCCCTGCCACTGATGCATCAAGCCTCTACTGAGCCCCATGTAAATGATACAATAAAAACAACACATAGTAATATGTGAGTGCAGGGAATTGCTTACCTTCAGCCGCACCACATGGGGGATCTTCACCCCATTAAGAAAGCATTTAATCTGTGGAATTCCACTACCAGCTGCAACAGGCTGAGGAGGGAATCAAATATTGGGACCTTAAGTATCCAATCACCTTTGAGAAAAAGACATATCATTCTCATATCATTTAATTTTTAAAATGCATCTATTACTCGTGTAGCGAACAGGACCTCAACATCTCACTGCTCACTGTCCATTGGTATATCTTGGATACAGAATGCATAGCTCCAGCATGAGCTAGGCAGCATTTGGAGTTATTGTTTGCAGAGATAACCATTCTTCAACGTTGCTTTAACATCAGCTCGATCTCTTCAAAAGCAGCAGCAAAACTGCCAGTGACCAATTCAATTACTTTTGTTTAACTGTCAATTACTTAAAATTGCAAATCCTTGTATAATAAAGTTATTAGAATATTCACACAAACCAACACAGAATCTAAAAAAAACAACTGTATTCATGACAAACTCCGTAGTTTATATGTTCAAATGAATACATTTTTATTTTTAAAGTCTCCCTGAACATCACCACCGTTTTATACTAAAGTCAAACATGGCTGGCCCAAGAACAAACATGTTGCTGTACTGTCCATACATATAGCATAAATTACAAAAAACATGAAAAGATATGGAAGGAAACCCTCCTATTTCTTTTCTATTCCTGTTTGATGTAAGATGAAGAAAACCTTTATTTCATAAGACGCGGTGGCATGCGTCATCATCAGGCTCCTCCTCACATTGGTTGGAATGATCACCAATGTAGGCCACTTCAATGGTAACCAGGGGAGCGCTTGATATCTATATGGTGTGTCTCTTGCAGGAGATGTCTTAACTTAGGGAACATAGGGGAAGGACAATAACTAAAATTACTTACTGCTAGACTAATGACTTTACTCCCATCTCCAGTGTGTAGGGTTAAAAAAAGCAGGGGAATACTGTGACGCTGTAATGAGGTCAAAAAGGGTCAGTGGAATTTCATCAGGACCATGACCATCTCGGCAATGATATAGGTCAATTAGAGACATGTAGCTCAAACTAGTGACAGAAGACCAGAAGTTTCCAAGAATGGGTCAAACATCTACAATCAGACAGAAACCACAGCTTGGGGTAATTCTCCCTCTCTACTTAAGGTCAGAAAGCAGGCTGAATCTTTGTGTTCAGCTGATGCATCTTTAATCTGCTTGTGAGCGTCCAAAAGGAGCAGAAACATGGTCAAAGTATTTCTCTCTTTCATAAACCCAAAGAACAAGTTACTTACCTTTGGTAACGCCTTTTCTGGTGAATACATTAACTACCTGTGGATTCCTCACCTAAAGAATTTTCCCCCACGCGGCAGCTTAGACGGTAATTTTTCTTCTAGCTCTGCACGTCGACGATGACGTCACAATTGCACGACTTCACGCGACACCATATGACGTCATCCAGGCAATAAGAAGCCCTCGTCGACGTGCAGACGTCAGTTATCACCATTTTGTAAGTGCCTTTGAGGCAAACAGGTGAACATTGACCTTGAAGAGAAATATAATCACATCAAGTAAAGTTAAACCGCAACATTTATTACAATAAAATAAAACGAAACTAATGGCAACAACACCCTCATATGGAAACATATACACATAGCCAAGTTCAAACATGTTTCCTTCAAAATATACCATATAGAGAAAGAAATACATATATACATGTCATCATTATATACATGCCATTATTATATACAAAGAGGTAGTTAATGTATCCACCAGAAAAGGCGTTACCGAAGATAAGTAACTTGTTCTTCTGATGGATACACCTATCTGTGGATTCCTCACCTAAAGAATAGAGTCCCAAAGCAGTATCACCTCCGGAGGCGGGTGCCTGAATGGTCAAACCAAGAAATCCTGCAGCACTGAACGTGCAAAATGGCCATTCCTCCTGACCTCAGAATCCAAACAATAATGTTTGTCAAAAGTATGGAGGGATGCCCAAGTTGCCACCTTGCAGATGTCAACCACAGGAACACCCCTAGCCAAGGCCGATGAAGCAGCCTTAGCCCTGGTGGAATGAGCTCGAAACCCCACAGGTGGTTCTTTCTTTGCTAAGGAATAACAAAGTTTGATACAGAGAATGACCCACCTGGACAGCGTTCTCTTGTGGACTGCTCTGCCTCTCCTCTTCCCCACGTATCCAACGAAGAGCTGATCGTCTTGCCTGAACTCCCTCGTCCTGTCAACAAAGAAGCTCAATGCTCTTCGTGGATCCAACCGGTGAAGCCTCTCTTCCTCTTTGGATGGATGAGGCGGAGGGTAAAAGGAAGAGAGAGTAATAGACTGCCCCAAGTGAAAGGGTGTAACAACCTTCGGGAGGAAAGCCGCCTTGGTCCTTAACACCACTTTGTCTCTAAAAAAGGAAAGGTATGGAGACTCTACACTAAGAGCCTGGAGCTCACTCACTCTTCTGGCCGATGTTATGGCCACTAGAAACACAGTCTTTAAAACTAGTAAAGGTAAGGAACAAGAGTGCATCGGCTCAAATGGCAATCCCATTAGAAATGTCAATACTAAATTAAGATCCCACTGTGGCGTAACAAACGGAGTGGGCGGAAACTTATTAGTGAGACCCCCTTAATGAACCTCAATGCCAAAGGTGACTTAAACAGAGAGGGCTGATCTGGGCAGCACAGAAAAGTCGACAGTGCTGATAAATAGCCCTTAACTGTGGCAACTGCACAACCCTTCTGTGCCAAGGAAAGAGCAAATAACAATACGTCAGACAAGTGAGCCTTCAAGGAATTAATTTGGTTCTCTCCACACCAACCGACAAATCTGGCCCACCTACTTGCATAGATTGATTTGGTGGAGTGTCACCTGGCCGATAAAATAACATCCACCACTTCCGGCGGGAGAGAAAAGGCACTCAGATTGCCCTGTTCAATCTCCAGGCATGAAGGTGCAGGCTCTGGAGGTGGGGGTGTAGAATCTGCCCCTGCAACAGCGAGAGGAGGTCTGCCCTGTAAGGGAGACTGAGCGGCGGGCACAGAGAGAGTTAGAGGTGGTCTGAATACCACACCCTTTTTGGCCAATCCGGGGCTATTAAGATGACTTGGGCCCGGTCTTGGCAGATCTTCCTCAGAACTCTAGGAATCAAGGGTATGGGGGAAACGCGTAAAGCAACTGACCCTTCCAGGGAATCTGAAAAGCGTCCCCTAAAGCTCCTTGCACTGGATACTGGAGGCTGCAAATAGACGGGCAGTGCGTGTTCTCCTGAGTGGCAAACAGATCTATCTGCGGGTATCCCAACATCTGGAAGATGTAAAGAACCAGATCCGGATGAAGACGCCACTTGTGATCGATCGAGATGCGCCGACTGAGAAGGTCCGCACGTACGTTCAGAACTCCGGCCAAATGATTTGCTACCAAGCAAATCTCGTGGTCCATAAGCCAGGACCAGAGTCGAAGAGCTTCCCTGCAGAGAAGATACGACCCCACTCCTCCCTGCTTGTTTATATACCACATCACAGTAGTGTTGTCCGTCAGGACCTGAACTGACTAACCGCAAAGGGAAGGGAGGAAGGCCTTGAGGGCCAGACGTATCACCCACAATTCCAACAGATTGATGTGAAACCTCTGTCCCACTGGAGACCAAAGGCCTTTGATCTCCAGATCCCCCAGATGAGCTCCCCACCCTAGAGTGGAAGCATCCGTCACAACTGTGGCCACTGGCGGAGGCATCGAGAACGGCCTTCCTTGCAACAGGTTGCTATCCGTTGCCCACCATTGAAGATCCGCTGCAGTGTCTCAGGAGATCCTGATCGAATCCTCGAGATCTCCTGTGTTGAAACCACTGCCTGCGGACCCACTACTGAAGAGCCCTCATGTGCCAGCGTGCATGAGTGACCAGCAGAATGCAAGAAGCGAACAGACCGAGCAGACGAAGGACCTTGAGGACTGGAACTACTGCTCCATTTAGAAACATTGGAATCAACGCCTGAATGTCCTGAACCCGCTGGGGTGGAGGAAAGGCCCGATTCAATGTTGTGTTCAGTACTGCCCCTATGAACAGGAGGCGTTGACAGGGCTCCAGGTGAGATTTGGGCACATTGACTGAGAATCCCAGGTCGAATAACAACTGAGTTGTCGACTGCAGGTGACGTCGCAAGAGCTCCGGAGATTTGGCTTTGATCAACCAATCGTCCAGATAAGGAAATACCACTATCCCCCTTCTTCTGAGCTCTGCTGCAACCACCACCATCACCTTTGTGAAGACTCGAGGTGCCGAAGTAAGACCAAACGGAAGGACCGCAAACTGATAGTGCGGCGACCCCACCACAAAACGGAGATACTTCCTGTGCGACTTGAGGATCGGAATATGGAAGTCGCATCCTGCAAATCTACAGACACCATCCAATCTCCTTCGTTCAGCGCCAAAAGAACCTGTGACAGGGTCAGCATTTTGAACTTTTCCTGCTTGGGGAACCAATTCAAAATCCTCAGGTCCAAGATTGGACGTAACCGACCATCCTTCTTGGGGATCAGGAAGTACCTTGAATAGCAGCCCTGACCCCTCTCCTGCTTTGGAACCAACTCTACTGCCCCTTTCAACAAAATGGACATTACCTCCTGTTGCAATAACAGATGTCGTCCGAACAGAAGGAGGGATGGGGAGGGAAGGGAGGAGGGAATTCCCGAAAGGGAAGAGCTTACCCCTTCTTCACGATGTCGATGACCCAGGAGTCTGATGTTATGGACTCCCACATGGGAAGAAAGCGGGCAAGTCTCCCCCCTACCGGAGACATGCGAGCAGGGAGTGGTGGAGGACTAAGGCTGCTTTCCTTGCTGCCCCCACCCCGAGGAAGAGGAAGGGGCAGAATGCTGCTGGGTGGCCCCTCTAGTTCGTATTCTACCCCTGCCCCTGAAGGATCTGTAAGGTAGGGTTCCTGTAGGTTGCTGCCCTGCCGCATGGAGCCTGGCACGAAAGGAGGTACTACGACCAAAACCTCTAAATTTTCTAAAAGATCTAAAAGTAGAGGAAGTGGCTGCCTGAAGTTCCAACAACCTCGCCGTGGCTCTACTCTCTTTAAAGCGTTCAAGAGCAGAATCGGCTTTTGCTCCAGAGAGTTTATCTCCGTCAAATGGCAGGTCCAGGAGAGTAGTCTGTACATCCAGGGAGAAACCAGATGAACACAGCCAAGCCTGCTGCCTCGTCGCTATGGATGTGCCCATAAATCTTGCCACTGAATCCGAGGTGTCCAGCCCAGATTGAATCACCTGGGTCGCCGCCGCCTGAGAGTCCGACAATAGGTGCAACACCTCCTGTGGCAAACTAGGGTGAGCCTTAGCCTCCTCCATAAGGGCATGAATATAACGTCCCAAAATGCAAGTTGCATTGGTAGACTTTAAGGCCATGCTGCAAGAAGAAAAGGCCTTTTTTGCTGCCGGGTCCATTTTCGTAGACTCCCTGTCTGCAGGGGCCCCGGGGAACGAACCAGGAGCTGAACGGGAGGAGCACGACGCCCGAACAACCAAACTCTCCGGAGTTGGATGCTTGGTGAGAAAGTCCGGATCACCTGGAGCCACACGATAGCGTCTCGCTACCGCCCTGTTGACAGCTGCCGAAGTCACTGGCTTGTTCCAGATATCTGTAATGGGGTCCAAAAGAGCCTCATTGAAAGGCAAGAGAGGCTCCGCCACTGCCGACGCTGGATGCAGCACTTTCAGTCAGGTTTGTTTTCACCTCTGCAGCAGGAAGAGGAAGGTCTAAAAAAGTCTGCAGCCTTCCTCACTACAGCATGAAATGAATCAGCCTCCTCCGTATACTCCCGTGGGGAAGCCAGATCCCATTCAGGGGAAGTGTCCAGGCCACTTGCGGTGTCCAAGCCTTGTAGGTCTCCCGAAGGCTCCATGATCTCACCTTCCTGCAAATGCTGTCTTGCTATACTCCTCTTCCTCCAGGAGCCGTAAAGCCAATCTCCTGGATCGGAGTCTGGATTCGAGCCCTGGCGTCGATAAGGCGTCGGCCGACGCCAAAGATCTTCGTCGGCGCCGCTCCTGGAATCCCTCCGGCGCCACAGGCAACTTCACAGTAGACTGGATCCGTGGTGAATCCATCGGCGCCGGGACAGCAGACGTCGCCGGCGTCACAGGCCTTCTGGGCGACGCCAAGGGCATCGGCGCCGAAGCGGCTTCAGAAGGAAGAAAGGGCATAAAGGGTGTCGGCTTGTGAGGAGCTGGAGCACCCAAATTAAAGGCCAAAGGACCTGACGGACCCGCATGCCCTCCACCAGGCGCCATGGTGGCAAAGATGTTAAACATTGCATTTAAAAATGCCGCGGGATCCATACCTGGCACCGGGAAAGCCGGATAAGTCTGAGGAAACGGCGCCGGAGGAGAAGCCGATGATGAACCAGGCATCTCCTGCTCCGGAGAAGCTGTCGGCTCCTGATGGGGCTCGACTTCAAACACCGACAGAGGAGACGCAGGCTAATCTCCCACGTCGGCCGGCGCCGAGCTGACAGAGACCGGGATCGGTCCCTGCTCGATCGGCGCCGTGATTCGTGACGACGCCGTGAGTCCCCATGACGTCGATGAGTCTTTGAAGATCGCGAAGAAGACTCTCTGCGATGACACCTCTCCCTCTTCTTTGAGCGGGCTAGAAATAATTTTGCCTCTCGTTCTTTAAGGGCCTTAGGATTCATCCATTGGCATGAGCCGCATGACTCGACCTCATGGTCGGAACTAAGGCACCATAAAAAATGTTCATGGGGGTCCGTGAACGACATCCGACCCCCACACTGGTTACAAGGTTTAAAACCAGATTTTCTCGGCTGAGAAAAGTAACACAGAAGTGAAACTGTAGCTCCTTGTTAGCCTCAAAGAAAAACCATTACTCGAAGGCACAGAAAAAAGGGAACTGACGTCTGCACGTCGACGAGGGCTTCTTATTGCCTGGATGACATCATATGGCATCGCATGGAGTCGTGCAATTGTGACGTCATTGTCGACGTGCAGAGCTAGAAGAAAAATTTCCGTCGAAGCTGGCACGTGGGGGAAAATTCTTTAGGTGAGGAATCCACAGGTAGGTGTATCCATCAGAAAGTGCGAGTAAAAATCTATCTTGCCCAACTTGCATTATTGTGTCTTCAGTAAGGCCTGAACGTTTTCAGTACAAAGAACTAAAGACACAGGCAAGTCTGGTTGCCTTAATCCATAATGGGGGCCAGTCATGTCAACAGTTAACTCTTTCTCTAAACCAGATAATCAGCAACAATAACTTAAGGCTCTTCAAATGTTTTGCTAATTTGCAAAGATGTTTAGCTTCTTGCCCTTTTCAAATACCAATACAATCACCTTAGACAGATTAATCATAAAATCATTTCAGTTATTGTATTTCTCCAATTCTACAACTAATCTCTGTCACCCTATCTCAGTTCACCACTGAGAAAAGACTGGGTGCTACTACACATACAGTAAGAGCTATGGTTACCCATAGCAGGCTTCCATGATCAGAAGCAAACACAGTTTGGTGATGTAAATTGACCTGTCTGAACAGCAAGTGTATGAAATGCATAGACGCAGAAAGGGGTCAAAGATGTATGCCTAAACAAGACTATGGGGGTTGGGGCATATAGTAAGTAGTCACACTGTAAGGTGGAGACAAAAGCATCCAGTCAGATCTGTGGCCAGAATCATTTACACACAAGAACTCTTAGGTCAAATTACATTTGTGCCATATTGTCTGTTTACATATCATCTCTCACACATGCAGTGAATGTTTTACAACTGTCATAAAAGCTACACACCCTATGGCTAGAAGATGGGGGTGGGTCACCAGGAAAACTGCTGGCAAGCTTGAAAGCAGTCAAGATACAAATGGAGAATACGTTCAATACTTTATTCACCATCTAAGACGCTGTTGTGGGTGTCTGAAATCCAGAGCTAGACAAGCGTGAAAGAAGACAGACACCCTCCAGTCCCATCAGTGTCTGCAGTAGAAAGACTATACATATTGTTCAGGGCAAAGAAACAAGAACAGTGGCATTTGTCTTATAAATATGCCCAGGAGATTGAAATGGAGTTGAATTAGCAAACTGCACTTATCAAATTCTACCTTGAGTCTTTGCCCTGCACATTTGTTCTCTGTAAAGCACTAGCGGCCCTGGCACCTTTTCCCCAGATTATGTAACAGAAGTACTAGTTCTGGGAATTATGTGAAAATGAAGAAAAAACAAATACAATAAGAAAGGTGATCAAAGTTAGAGCAAATGACATTCTTTACATTTGAAAAAGAAAAGTTGAAAAGAGCTAACAATAAAAACCAGGGAGAGGTAAAGTTTTCAACTTTGTCGGTCAGGATTAGGGTTGGGATGGTGCTGGGGAAACAGTCAGTGTAAGGGTTCCATTTAGGGATGTAGATAGCATAAAGGTGATAGTCAGGGTTCACGGTAGGATCAGGGAAAGAGTTAGGTTAAGTGAAAGAAGTTGAAGGTTACAGTAAAGATAAGAACATTCTATTCCATGGGTTTAATAGCTCTAAGAAATAGAGGGTCTGTTTTCAGATTAATAGACGCATAGATGTTGAGTCTTATTCACAGTTGAATGCAAGTTATAACTGTGGCGTTTTGCTTGTATACTGTAATAATAAGTTGCACTTCTAGACTTGTGATATCATCAGACTTAATTGGGCATGGTTCAGGTTACAGTGAAAACTAGCAAGAACCCAGTTTACAAACATTCAACTATATTAGCAGTCTTGGACAGTCTTAGTTGCTTCCTTTGTGCCTATAAAAGCCAGAATTGCTTTAGGCATATACATCACAGCTTGAAAGAAAGTGCTATTTAAGCACATAATAATCAACATTCTATTTTTGCTCCTTACCTCAATGTAGGCGACAATCATAGAGCCAATGATGACAAATGCAGAGTTCAGGGTTGCCCACAGCAGCAGAGAAAAAGACAGTCCCCCCGAGTCAGTGAATTTATCAATATCTAGACATGTTCATTAAGGAAGCTCACAGAAGAATGGAAGAAGAAAAACAATTACCATTTCCTAGACATGCTTTCAACAAAATACAATAAGGGAAGGCTTACAAGATAGCAACAGCGCATGAAAATACAAGTAAAAAACAACATTTCATAATGAAAATGTTACTTAGCTTGTAACCATCAGATCATCTGTTCATAGCGTCTAGTGATGTAGATTCACATGTTCTGCATACTCCTGCCACCTAGTGCTGAGTCCTGACATTTGCAACTTGTTTTTCTTCAAAGACGTTCGAGTCCCAAGACCTGCTCCACCTTAGAGAGTTTTCAGCTCAGCGAGTCAGCAGTGTAAGTGGAGTCCGGTGTCAAAGGCGTTTCAACCACCAAGGTTGTGATCAAGACCTTGGTGGTTGAAACGTGTTGGTGGTGTTTGGGTTACTCGTTTCTGTTAGAATAAACATCCAACACAAGGATTCCGGTGTGTGCCGTGTAATACTTTGTGTCATTTGATGGAGAATTATTTACAGGGCTGGCCCGTCCCTGACACGAGCACGGACTCAATGGAGCGAGCCCAGACAGGGGCCATTTGGAGAAAGAAAGAAAGAAAGAAAGAAAGAAAGAAAGAAAGAAAGAAAGAAAGAAAGAAAGAAAGAAAGAAAGAAAGAAAGAAAGAAAGAAAGAAAGAAAGAAAGAAAGAAGGATAGATAGAAGGATAGATAGAAGGATAGATAGATAGATAGATAGATAGATGCAGCATGTCCCCTTTAAAGGAAACCGGCTACATTAAGAAGATGTATTTTGAAAGCTGTCACAGTCAGGTGCTCTATTGAACCTAGCAGGCCACAATTTTGCCTGCTAGGCCCACCAAATGCAGTATGTAACGTTCACCATTTGGGGTATCTCACAATTTGCAACCTGCCTTCTGGTCAGATTGCGAAACACATTAATACATAAGTCAGTTTGCAAAATCTCAATGGATTCTCAAAACGTCAATTTGGGACCACTTTTTGTGAAACTAGTTTTTATACATCTAGCCCTTAGATCTGAGAGTATTTTGGAAATATTGTCTTCCCAGGAGTGCAGTCCAATTGTTCACTGCATCACTCTTCTCCATCCATGTAACAAAGCAATAGTTCTCTGCAGGCTGTCTTAAAGGACTATTTACCCCCACACACCCCAGGTTGCATTCTCCACAGAAAAGGCCATCTGCAGAATTGGAAGGCCTAAAATCCATAGCACATCAGAGGCTACTGTTCTTTGTAGCATTATGAAAAGGCTTAGGGTGCGGTTTAGTGGCATTCAAGTACAAACATGACAGCTTCCTCCTGCTTTATTCACTATTATCTTCCCCTTCAACTCCTCACAGCAATTTGAGCACTTTGCAGAATGCGATTAGACTGCTACATCCTTTTCACAGCAAAGTGGTGAAAACAGAGTTGAAAAGTAAATGGTGTTTTCCTTTAATTAAAACCACTATCACAATTTAACAAGTTGCTTTGTACTTTTGCACCTGTAAAATATCTGCAGATTACTTTACTTCCGATCCTCGTCTCATGTCGCTTCCTCTTTCTGTTGTTGAGATCATCTTTGAAACAGAGGACAGACCAATTGTGAAAACACTAACAAAAACACAAAGTTAAAAGGTAAGGAAAGATAAACAGAATTTTATTTTTACAAAAAGTAAACTGACCTTTTAAAAGTCTTCAACAATAGTTATATAGTGCTCATACGGGTTTGTCGTGCCTCAATAAAGGCTCTGCAAGGTGTTTTCACGGTTTCACCATAAGGCCGCCCTAACAAACCTTTCCCTGCTCTTAAATTCAGTCATCATCAAGCAGTGATTGGCTCATTTTTAAATCCAACGGCAAACTTTTTTCCTCTCTTAAATCAGTAATCTTCCTAATCAAAAAATAGGGCAATTATATTTCTCAAATTCTAATGCCATTTTACTGGAGACGAGCAAAATAGACTGTTCTCATCCTAGCCATGGCGTGCCGATGTTCTGATCTTCCCTTGGTCAGGGCTGACCTTCTTTCTCATCTAGCCAGACCGCGCTCTTTTCACACAGTGACCCACCCATTTCCTTGGTGCCGGGCCACGTGGTTTACTTTGGGAGTCACCTGTGTCTACTGCTCATGCCACCGGTCTAGGCCATTGCTATGAATCAACACATTGCGCAATAGGTTTCGTTACTCTCCTCAAGCACAGTTCAGAAGCACACTGCTCTTTTACTCAGTCCACCTCGTAGCTCCAAAGCTTACACCCACCATTAGAGATGCACTGCTAGATTGTGCTTAAGTGGCTCAGAGGATTCTTCATGTCATCCACTGTCCATCAGAAACAGTGGAGGAAGAACGAGGAAGCGGAGGAGTGCACTGATTACCGTCCACTTTGTGACCACTGCAGTTTTGGTGGTCTTACAGGCATTCATCGTGCTCAGCCCACTCTTGAATAAGTGACTCCATGAGGCCTTGCCATTTACTTGAGAAGCCATTAGTCTCTACACAAGCATACGTATTACCGAATGGCACCATTCTCCCCCGGCGAAAGATCATTTAGATGCCTGCATTCCATACTTGTGACACAGTAACTAACAAACAAGACAATACATTAGATTGTGAGATGGCTCTAGATGAAGGAAGTACCCTCAGAACTATCATATTAATTTGGATCTTTACAAATCTAAAGTTTGATTCAGCGAAAAGGTTGGCATATTTTCTGACACACACAAATAGCAGAGAAGCTTATTAAGGAAGGGTGTGCTCTAAGCCAACTCTACAGATTACGCTAATAATCAACTCACATTTTGCCAGCTAATGCTGAATTGGGCCTGGTGATCAATAAAAACAGTTGTAAGCAGATCGCGGTGAGGATACTAAACACCATCTAATACTACTTTGGGGCAACGTCAAAGATTTTGCATTGATATAAAACTGATACTGCTTCTACTATCATGAAGATGTGCAGTAAAGCGAATTTACTTCTGATCGTAATTACTAAAAGGGAGAACTGTATCTTCACCCTTTATTGTAATTTAAGCAAAGTGAGTAAGAAAATGAAGCCACGAATGAAGAAAATCAGTCTCAAGAAACACAGGACAGCACGTATTGGGACAAACACTATGCAAAAACCTGCCATGGCTTTAAATGCACTGAACACTGCAGTAGGGCACTATCCTCTGGGCTTACACAAAATATGAATATTAGAAAAAAAGTGATAGAAAAACCCATTACTTGAATGTGGGACAAATGTGGCAGCCAGGAATATGGTGAATGGTGTTAAACCATGATCTGTTCCCAAATTACTGGCTTGTCCAATCTTTCAAAACAATAATTTATGTTTTTATAAGCTACTTGATGACACTTTTTTGCGATTTCCTAGAGGTTTATTTCCTCATTCTTGAATTCAGGAAAGAGCACAATGGCAATAAATGCCAGACCAAGGACAATCTCTTGATAATTCATGCCAGGGATAGAACGGTGAACCAGGACTAGCCATCACAGTCAGTGATGGTGTGATCACATGCGTAGCTAAGGAACTGAAAGGCACAAGATGGCCCATAGAGAGTATGAAATTAAAATGTCACTTACCCAGTGTGCATCTGTTCGTGGCATTAGTCGCTGCAGATTCACATGCTGTGCATAGTCCGCCGTCTGGTGTTGGGTCGGAGTGTTACAAGTTGTTTTTCTTCGAAGAAGTCTTTTCGAGTCACGAGACCGAGGGACTCCTCCTCCTTTGTTTCCATTGCGCATGGGCGTCGACTCAATCTTAGATTGTTTTCCCCACAGAGGGTGAGGTAGGAGTTGTGTATGTTAGTAATAGTGCCCATGCAATGGAATGAATAAGTATGTACAAAATAAAGTTTAAGTAATATATTTACAAATGTACAAATGTTGAAGATTACTTCCAAACGGCTACAGGCTCCCGGGGAGGCGGGTGGACGCATGTGAATCTGCAGCGACTAATGCCACGAACAGATGTACACTGGGTAAGTGACATTTTCAGTTCGGTGGCATGTGTAGCTGCAGATACACATGCTGTGCATAGACTAGTAAGCAGTTATCTCCCCAAAAGCGGTGGCTCAGCCTGTAGGAGTGGAAGTAGTTTGAAATAAAGTTCTTAGTACGGCTTGACCTACTGTGGCTTGTTGTGCAGATAGCACGTCTACACAGTAGTGCTTAGTAAATGTGTGAGGCGTAGACCATGTGGCTGCCTTACATATTTCGTTCATTGGAATATTTCCTAGGAAGGCCATGGTAGCGCCTTTCTTTCTGGTTGAGTGTGCCTTTGGTGTAATGGGCAGCTCTCTCTTTGCTTTAAGGTAGCAGGTTTGGATACACTTAACTATCCATCTGGCTATACCCTGTTTTGATACTGGGTTTCCTGTATGAGGTTTTTGAAATGCAATAAACAGTTGTTTTGTTTTCCTAATTAGTTTTGTTCTGTCAATGTAGTACATTAGTGCTCTTCTGATGTCTAATGTATGTAGTGCCCTTTCAGCTACTGAGTCTGGCTGTGGAAAGAACACTGGTAGTTCTACTGTTTGATTTAAGTGGAACGGTGAAATAACTTTTGGTAAAAATTTAGGATTAGTTCTTAGAACTACCTTATTTTTGTGTATTTGAATAAAAGGTTCCTGTATAGTAAACGCTTGAATTTCGCTTACTCTTCTTAGAGATGTAATGGCAACGAGAAATGCAACCTTCCACGTTAAGAATTGCATTTCGCAAGAATGCATGGGTTCGAAAGGTGGACCCATGAGTCTTGTTAAGACGATGTTGAGGTTCCATGAAGGAACAGGTGGTGTTCTTGGTGGTATAATTCTTTTTAGGCCTTCCATAAACGCTTTAATGACAGGTATCCTAAATAGTGAAGTTGAATGGGTAAGCTGCAGGTATGCAGAAATTGCCGCGAGGTGTATCTTTATGGAAGAGAAGGCCAGATTTGATTTCTGCAAATGTAGTAAGTATCCTACTACATCCTTTGGAGATGCATGTAATGGTTGAACTTGATTACTATGGCAGTAGCAAACAAACCTTTTCCATTTACTTGCATAGCAGTGTCTAGTGGATGGCCTTCTAGCCTGTTTTATGACCTCCATACATTCTTGGGTGAGGTTTAAATGTCCGAATTCTAGGATTTCAGGAGCCAGATTGCTAGATTCAGCGATGCTGGGTTTGGATGCCTGATCTGTTGTTTGTGTTGTGTTAGCAGATCTGGCCTGTTGGGTAGCTTGACATGGGGTACTACTGACATGTCTAGTAGTGTTGTGTACCAGGGTTGTCTTGCCCATGTTGGTGCTATTAGAATGAGTTTGAGTTTGTTTTGACTCAATTTGTTTACTAGATATGGAAGGAGAGGGAGAGCGGGAAAAGCGTATGCAAATATCCCTGACCAATTCATCCATAGAGCATTGCCTTGAGACTGCCTGTGTGGGTACCTGGATGCGAAGTTTTGGCATTTTGCGTTCTCCTTTGTTGCAAATAGGTCTATTTGAGGTGTTCCCCAAATGTGGAAGTAAGTGTTTAGAATTTGGGGGTGAATCTCCCATTCGTGGACTTGTTGGTGATCTCGAGAGAGGTTGTCTGCTAGTTGATTCTGGATCCCTGGAATAAACTGTGCTATTAGGCGAATGTGGTTGTGAATTGCCCATTGCCATATCTTTCGTGCCAGGAGGCACAGCTGTGTCGAGTGTGTTCCCCCCTGTTTGTTTAGATAATACATTGTTGTCATGTTGTCTGTTTTGACAAGAATGTATTTGTGGGTTATGATGGGTTGAAATGCTTTCAACGCTAGGAATACTGCTAACAATTTGAGGTGATTTATATGCAGCTTTGTTTGATGTACGTCCCATTGTCCTTGGATGCTGTGTTGATTGAGGTGTGCTCCCCACCCTGTCATGGAAGCATCTGTTATCACGTATTGTGGCACTGGGTCTTGGAAAGGCCGCCCTTTGTTTAGATTTATACTGTTCCACCATAGAAGCGAGATGTATGTTTGGCGGTTTATCAACACCAGATCTAGAAGGTGACCCTGTGCCTGTGACCATTGCGATGCTAGGCACTGTTGTAAGGGCCTCATGTGCAGTCTTGCGTTTGGGACAATGGCTATGCATGAAGACATCATGCCTAGGAGTTTTAATACCATCTTTGCATGTATTTTTTGTGTTGGATACATGGCTTGTATAACCTTGTAAAAATGTTGAACCCTTTGTGGACTTGGAGTGGCTATCCCCTTTGTTGTGTTGATTGTCGCTCCTAAGTATTGCTGTGTTTTGCACGGCAGAATGTGTGATTTTGCATAGTTGATGGAGAAACCGAGTTTGTAGAGGGTTTGTATGACATACTCTGTGTGGTGTGAACACTTTGTTAGGGAGTTGGTTTTGATTAGCCAATCGTCTAGGTAGGGGAACACGTGTATTTGCTGCCTTCTGATATGTGCAGCTACTACTGCTAGGCATTTTGTAAATACTCTTGGTGCGGTCGTTATACCGAACGGCAACACTTTGAATTGGTAATGTATTCCCTTGAATACGAACCTTAGGTATTTCCTGTGTGAGGGATGTATCGGTATGTGGAAATACGCGTCCTTTAGATCTAAGGTTGTCATATAGTCTTGTTGTTTTAGCAGTGGTAATACGTCTTGTAGCGTGACCATGTGAAAGTGTTCCGATTTGATGTAGATGTTTAGTGTTCTGAGATCTAAGATTGGTCTCAGTGTTTTGTCTTTTTTTGGTATTAGAAAGTACAGTGAGTAAACTCCTGTGTTCCTTTGTGTACGTGGTACAAGTTCTATTGCGTCCTTTTGCAGTAATGCCTGAACTTCTAATTCGAGAAGGTCTAAATGCTGTTTTGACATGTTTTGTGTTTTTGGTGGGACATTTGGAGGGATTTGGAGAAATTCTATGCAATAACCATGTTGGATAATTGCTAAGACCCAAGTGTCTGTTGTTATCTCCTCCCAAGCTTTGTAAAATTGGCTTAGTCTTCCCCCCACTGGTGTTGTGTGAAGGGGTTGAGTGACATGTGAGTCACTGTTTGGTTGTAGGGATTTTGGGACCTTGAAATTTTCCCCGGTTTCTAGGGAATTGTCCCCCTCTGTACTGGCCCCGAAAGCCTCCCCTTTGGTACTGTCCCTGGTAGGTAGACAGTGTTGATTGTGAGGTGCTGGCTTGTGTGGCTTGACCCCGAAACCCCCCTCTGAAGGGTGCTCTGCGAAATGTGCCAAAAGTGCCTCTGCCCTGTGAGGAATAGAGTGCGCCCATGGCCTTGGCCGTGTCAGTGTCCTTTTTCAATTTCTCAATTGTCGTGTCCACATCGGGTCCAAACAATTGTTGTTCGTTGAACGGCATATTGAGCACTGCCTGTTGTATCTCGGGTTTAAACCCGGATGTGCGCAACCATGCGTGCCTTCTTATGGTTACCGCGGTATTTATTGTTCTTGCAGCTGTATCCGCTGCATCCATAGAGGAGCGTATTTGGTTATTAGAGATATTTTGTCCCTCCTCAACTACTTGTTTTGCCCGTTTCTGTAATTCTTTGGGTAGATGCTCGATGAGATGCTGCATCTCATCCCAATGGGCTCTGTCATATCGCGCTAGGAGCGCCTGAGAGTTCGCGATGCGCCACTGGTTTGCAGCTTGTACAGCAACCCTTTTTCCAGCTGCGTCGAACTTGCGGCTCTCTTTGTCCGGAGGTGGGGCGCGCCTGATGTGTGCGAGTTGGCTCTCTTGCGAGCTGCCCCTACTACAACTGAATCTGGTGGCAGTTGTGATGTGATAAAAGCAGGGTCCGTGGGCGGTGCTTTATATTTTTTCTCCACCCGTGGAGTTATCGCTCTGCTTTTGACAGGTTCTTTAAAGATCTGTTTTGCGTGCCTTAGCATTCCCGGGAGCATAGGCAGGCTTTGATAGGTGCTATGGGTGGAGGAGAGGGTGTTGAAAAGGAAGTCATCCTCGACAGGTTCTGAGTGTAACGACACGTTATGGAACTCTGCTGCCCTAGCTACCACCTGTGCATACGCTGTGCTGTCCTCAGGTGGTGAGGGCTTAGTAGGGTACGACTCAGGACTATTGTCTGATACTGGGGCGTCGTATAGGTCCCAAGCGTCCTGGTCATCTTGGCTCATGGTGGTATGAGCTGGTGAATGTGACGGAGTTTGTGCCGGTGATGTATGAGTTACAGGTGGAGGAGAGGGTGGTGGAGTTACTTTCTTCACCACTTTTGCTTGTGGTGTTTGTTCTTGTGTTTGGAACTCGAGTCTCCTTTTCCTCCTGATTGGGGGAAGAGTGCTGATCTTCCCTGTCCCACTCTGTATGAAGATCCGCTTCTGGGTGTGGTCTACGTCAGTGGTTTGTAACTCTTCGTCAAATCTGTGTTTGCGCATTTGAGAGGACAGTGATTGTTCCTCTGAATACGAGCTGGCAGTCGGTTCGGTTGCTGGGCGTTTTGGCACCGAAACTGTGTCTTTGCTTGTTTTCGGCTCCGAGGAGAATTTTCTCTTTTCTGTAGTCGAGCCTTCTCGGCGTCGATCATCCTCGGTGCCGCTGTCTCTGCGTCGAGCAGCTTCGGTTCCGCTGTCTCGGCGTCGACCCTTTTCGGCAGCACTTTCTCGGTCCCGAGATTGCTGCGTGCCTGTGTCTCGACCCGAGTCGGACGATCTCGGCACCGGTTCGCCCTTTTTCGGTGCCGATGGACGGTCACCTATTTTATGGGTTGAGCCATGGCCTGTTGGCAGTGGCGTCCCCTGGGCCTTTTCTGTTTTCCCGTGTGGTGCTTGTTTCGACGTCTTACTCACGGTTTCTTCGACGTCGAACTCCTCCGAGTCCGATTCAAGGATGGAGAAGGCTTCCTCTTCTTCTCCTTGTTCCTCGAACCCTCGTTGTCCTGTCGGCGTGGACGCCATTTGCAACCTTCTGGCTCTTCGGTCATGGAGCGTCTTTCGGGACCGAAACGCACGACAGGCCTCACACGTTTCTTCCTTGTGCTCGGGCGACAGGCACAAGTTACAGACCAAATGTTGGTCTGTATATGGATATTTACTATGGCATTTAGGACAGAATCGGAACGGGGTCCGTTCCATCGGTGTCGATGTTACACGCGGTCGGGCCGACCAGGCCCCGACGGGGGTCGAAGTTACCCCAAAGGGCTACCGGAGCTCTTCACGATTCGGTGTCGATTCTATCTAACCCGATACCGAACGAAACAATACCGACGTAGTTTTCCGAAGTTCTGACTATCTTTCCGTCCCGAAACCCGGAGCGAAAAGGAACACGTCCGAACCCGATGGCGGAAAAAAACAATCTAAGATGGAGTCGACGCCCATGCGCAATGGAAACAAAGGAGGAGGAGTCCCTCGGTCTCGTGACTCGAAAAGACTTCTTCGAAGAAAAACAACTTGTAACACTCCGACCCAACACCAGACGGCGGACTATGCACAGCATGTGTATCTGCAGCTACACATGCCACCGAACATAATTTTACCCTCAAAGTGGTAGATCATACTATGAAAAGCAGGTATACGCCGACCAGGTTTGGGGGTTTCACCTCAAAATAGTAGCATCAGAATTTCCCTAAAAATAAGAATTAACCTACGATACATGTGAGAAAGAGCATTATTAGTTTGGGTGGATAGGAGTAATAAGTTAAGTTCAGGTAAGGTTTCTGTAAATTAAATGCGAGTTCAACCCCAGGTGTCTATGGCACAGAGCAGGCAGGCTTAAGTTACAAAATTGTGTAAAGCATTTAGAAGTATCAAAACAGTTAAAATGTTAAAAAACAAGACAATAAAAATCGCACTCCAATTTATACAAATAGGGGACAATTTAATGAAATAAATGACACCAAAACAACAAAAATCTAATAAGTGGGTCTGGAGACATGAATTTAAATTTTTTAAAGAAACGTAGCACCAAACAAAAATTAAGCACCAATCGTGGTCATTTGGTAGCACTCAACCAGGACCCTGGCATGACTTAAGGCTGACAGCGACCAGATACAGAAAACAGGTGCGACCCGGCCTGAAGTTTTACCTTTGAATTTAGTCTCTCAAATGGGAGTCAAAAATCCTCAGCAGGGGAAGGCACTTGTCTGTAGTCAAGAAAGACTCAATGAGGCAAGACAGTTGTCGGATTAGAAACACCTTGAGCAGGACAAATGACAAAACTATGGCTGAGGAAGATCGCTCACTGGCTGGATACCTGCGGAGAGTCTGCCTGGTGAAGAGTTCTAAGTCCTGACTTAGTCATATTGTTGGAGCACGGAGACCTTTTATTTGACAGGTCATATTAACAGTTTTAAAACTGCATAGACAGGCTACAGTGTTAGGCTTGCAGTTATGTTTCACTGAAGTAGATGCCACAATGGCTGCGGCAGTCCACTAGAGACATTTAGCTATAGGCCCTGGGTACACTCCGTATCATTTACTAGGAACTTATAGATTCGTTTAAATTGCTAATTAAGAGTTCAGCCAATTTTTACATATGTTTGGGTTTAGACTACAGGCAGGGGTGCCTGGTGAGCAGGGTCACAATGCAGAATCAAACACCCAGAGTGGCTGTTAATTTGAGGAGGGAGGGGGTGGGCGGGACCACACAGGCACACACGCACTCATTCATCCATTCAATCACACATGCGCACACACATCCATTCACAACACTCCTTATCAAATATTCAAACGTACACACACGCACCAAACACTTAAAAAAAAAAAAAAAAAACACATACACACTCACTTACCTTCAACTGTGCCTCGGAGGTCCCAAGAGGGTTGGGCACTGCTGCATTCCCTCACTAGCTAACCTATGGTCTGCCAATGAGGGAAGGCAGCAGTCCCAACTTGTCACAGAGTGGGGGTGGAGTCAGTGAGACTGCTGACCCCACCTCACTCTGTGACAAGGTGTCAATGATTGACATTCGGTCCTGGGTGCTTCAGGATAGAGTGTTAATAGGCCTCAGGTCCAAAGCAATCGGTGATGTTCCCCCTCGTCATGAGGAGGAGGGCCTTAAGGCACCTTTGCTAGGCTGAAGAGGTCACGCCCACAGGGCTGTGACTTCTTCAGCTCAGCAAAGTTCAGCTCAGGCAAGCGCTAGCCTGCACAAATAGAGCATGTCTAGCTCCTGGCTGCATGAAGTGAAAGTGAAGAGCGTCTGTCAGGCTGACCTTTGCCCCTCAAGAAGAGTGTCTAAGGTGGGGGGCGTAGCCCCTCAGCCCCAAAGGATAGGTCACCGCTGGAAACACCCAGCTTGATCAGTACAAAGAAATGAGGATGAACATACAAAAAGAGGCATTTTTCTACAATACTCTTTAGCTGATAATTCTCTAGTATTCAAACTTCTCTGACAGTCTGAGATAATCTGAATGAATTAATGGAACCGAATGTTCATTCTTTAATACTGCTTGATCGCACATGGAGCAACTGATAAGGGTTCCTAAGAATGGTTCTACATGGCTGCCAGTGCATCAAGCTTGGCAACACTGCTGCGGAAGTATGGTCCAAAATACTGATTTCGAGTCACATTGCAGATGAGATTGCACTGAGAAGAGATTTTTGCGCTGTAACGTATCCCACCGAATGCAATGATGGAAGCTCGTGAGGGACAGCAGACCTAGCCCTTGCATTCTTATTTGAGGAATGCCTACTGTTTTAAGAATGAGCCTGCAGGTAGTGAGCATGTTTTGTCACTTGGCAACATACTGTGTCTAAAGAAATGTTAAAAAAAAAATAAATAAAAAAAATCTAAAAAGGGGCCTTTAGCCCACCCATTGCTTACCATTTTCTGGCATCATTACCACTCTTACTCTTTGCTGCCTTCTAATGCAGTAGCGTGTGAGGATCACTTTTTCTTTCTGTGGCGCATGGACCAAGTACACATTATTTCATCTTAGTGTATGTCGCTGCTACAGCTGTGATCGAGGTACTATTTCTTCTTTTTCTGGACTTTTTTATATAGCACAAACTCAACCTGAGCTAAAGCCTGTCGACAAACAAAGTGCAATTATCATATTGACCATCATACTTCAATCTATGCTAAAAGTCCTGCTGGCTCGAGCAGCTCCAAGCTCCAGATTTCGCTGACATTTGCTGCACTGTATTGGCAGCTCTGAAGGATGGAAAGGCAGAATTAGAACCAGGTTAGAAACTACTCTAAGAACTTGGTGATGTCAGCCATCTGTAAGCCTCAAAGGAATTCACTTGTGCCCAGGGAATATACAATAGGTTGCCTCCATGATGCTCAGGCTGCCGGAGGCACTCTTCCCACAGCCAGTAATACATCCCACCTGGGTCATGGTGACACACCTACAGAAGGTTGTAATGTGCTTTAGAGAGAGCAATAAATAGAGGATAAATACAACTTAAATGGCAGGGGACTTTAACCCCTTGGGTGCCTGGGATGTAACGGTTAGGTGCTGGGCAGCACCGCTCGGGTGCTCAGGACGTAACCGTTACATCCTGCACCCGGCTCATGGGGGGGGGGGGGGGGGGGGAGCGCTAGCGCTCCTCCCATGAGCCTCCCAAATCCAGGGAAGGGATGGGAGGGGAATTGCTTCCCCTTCCACCGCCACGCCCCCAACCCCATATAAATTGGGGCAAAGTTGTTCTGCCCGCCGTGGGCCTTGGGTGTCTAGTTTTCAGAAAACCAGGTAGGTTTGTATTTGATAATTTTGATGTGTCCATATAGTGTTTTGGTGTTTTGGGGGCACTTCCTGTCGCGGGCACTAGGCCTACTCACACAAGTGAGGTACCATTTTTATCAGGAGACCTGCGGGAATGCTGAGTGGAAGGAAGTTTGTGGCTCCCCTCAGATTCCAGAACTTTGCAGCATCGAAATGTGAGGAAAAAGTGGGTTTTGTTTTGCCAAATGTAGAGGTTTGCTAAGGATTCTGGGTAACAGAACCTGGTGAGGGACCCACAAGTCACCCCATCCTGGATTCTCCTAGGTGTCTAGTTTAAAAAAAAAATACACAGGTTTGGTAGGTTTCCCTAGGTGCCGGCTGAGCTAGAGGCCAAAATCCACAGCTAGACACTTTCCAAAAATCACATCCGATTTCAATGTAAAAATGTGATGTGTCCATGTTGTGTTTCCTGTTGCAGGCACTAGGCCTACCCACACAAGTGAGGTACCATTTTTAATGGGAGACTTGGGGGAACCCTGGGTGGAAGGAAATTTGTGGCTCCTCTCAGATTCCAGAACTTTCTGTCACCAAAATGTGAGGAAAAGGTGTTTTTTTAGCCAAATTTTGAGGTTTGCAAAGGATTCTGGGTAAAAGAACCTGTTGAGAGCCCCACAAGTCACCCCATCCTGGATTCCCCTAGGTGTCTAGTTTTAAAAAATGCGTAGGTTTCAGTAGGTGTCTGCTGAGCTAGAGGGCAAAATCTAAAGCTAGGCACTTTGCAAAAAACATGTCAGATTTCAATGTAAAAATGTGATGTGTCCATGTTGTGTTTCCTGTCGTGAGCATTAGGCCTACCCACGCAAGTGAGGTACCATTTTTATCGGGAGACTTGGGGGAACACAGAATAGCAGAACAAGTGATATTGCCCCTAACCTTTGTATACATGTTTTCCTTCCAAATGTAAGACAGTGTGTTAAAAAGACGTTTATTTGAGAAATGCCCTGTAATTCCAATGCTAGCATGGGGACCCCGGAATTCATAAACGTACAAATGACTACTGCTTCTCAACACCTTATCTTGTGCCCATTTTGGAAATACAAAGGTTTCCTGGATACCTACTTTTCACTCTTTATATTTCACCAAATGAATTGCTGTATACCCGGTATACAATGAAAACCCACTGCAAGGTGCAGCTCATTTACTGGCTCTGGGTACCTAGGGATCTTGATGAACCTACAAGCCCTATGTATCCCTGCAAACAGAAGAGTCCAGCAAACGTAACAGTATATTGCCTTTGAAAATCTGACATCGCAGGAAAAAGTTAGAGTAAAACGTGACAAGAAGTGGCTGTTTTTTTCACCGCAATTTCAATATATTTTTATTTCAGCTGTTTTCTGTAGGAAAACCTGGTAGGATCTACACAAAAGACCCCTCGCTGAATTCAGAAGTTTGTCTACTTTTCAGAAATGTTTAGCTGTCCGGGATCCAGCATTGGTTTCACACCCATTTCTGTCACTAACTGGAAGGAGGCTAAAAGCAGAACAAAATAGTAAAAATGGTGTATGTCCCAGTAAAATCCCAAAATTGTGTTGAAAAATATGGTTTTCGGATTCCAGTCTGCCACTTCCTGAAAGCTGGGAATATGGTGATTTTAGCACCACAAACCCTTTGTTGATGGCATTTTCGGGGGCGGGGGAGGATACAGGCTTTCTTCTTCAGCCCTTTTAAAAAAAAAAAAAAAAAAAAAAACGTTGCTGTATTTTGGCTAATATCGTGGTCTACTCCGGGGGAACTCACAAACTCTGGGTATCTTTAGAATCCATAGGATGTTGGGGGAAAAAAAAAAAGGACGCAAATTTGCCGTGGGTAGCTTATGTGGACAAAAAGTTATGAGAGCCTAAGCGCGAACTGCCCCAAATAGCCCAAAAAAAAGCTTGGCACCTGAGGGGGGGAAGGGCCTGGCTGCAAGGGGTTAATGAGAGCAGCTTTCATAACTCAGTGGAAAGGGTGCTATGACTCAGCCAATGTTGGCTGGGTCATAGAGATTCTTTTTTTTGTACTTTTAACCATGTTGGATTGGAAACACTGGAAAACAAAATAGTACACCTATTTAGATTTGTGAATGTTTACTTAGCCATGTTGTACAGCTGCATGCCTGCTGTGCAATATTGTTGAACGTAGGAAAACAAGCATTTGCAGTGTAACGAGTCTCGCATTTGCTTGTGTTAGAGCCATTAGTGTTGTGAACTCCTAACCAGACTTTTCTTGCCACATAAACTAATAATGAAAAGTAAACCTGTTTCACATATGCGAGCTGATGGTCGCCATGAGCGTAAAGGATACACAGAAAAGGAAACAGAAGTTTGCTCGTAGTGAAACTTATAGGAAAAAGTGCAATTATCCATGTAACCGGCAAAAGTGCCATTATTCATGTTACTGGCAAAAGTGCAATTATCCATCCAACCAGCAAAAGTGCAATTTTCCATGCAACCAGCAAAAGAGCAATTATCCATGTAACGGGGTTGATGTCATGGAAAGCGCTGGACTTCTGCCCAGAAAGATCGCGCTGCACAGGAAATGAAAAGATAAAGTAGTCCAGAAGCCAGCTTAAAACACAGAGCCTCGTATGTTTTCAGTAGTTTACTTGTGTGCTCGAGGAGGGCCAAACACCGGAAAATGCATGCCGTATGCATGCCTTTCACAAATGGAATCAATCGATTTTTAAAAAGGCAAGCCCACAAACGAATGAAGGTGTGACATGGGCGTGGTCAGAAGCCCAAAGAGCAATTCCAACATAGTCCAGAGCGCTTGTGCGCGCTCAACCCTAAAAAGCGCCATACAGCGGCCTGCGCTGGCCGCGTCACAGCACTTTCTTTTTTACTTTTAGCGAAGCAGCACAGCAGCTGCACTGAAAACGCGTATAGGTGAGAACTCCTGGATTTGCCAATGTTTACTTTTATTGCAGGCTATGTGCCTGAAGGGGGCTTCATCAGAAAATAAACTAGGCATTTTTGTGTAGGGCACTGGGGAGCATGTATTGGTCCCCTAGGCCGCTGCATGCTCTCCACAATGCTTACAACCCTCATTCACAAAGTGAAGCTCCCTCATGGACAGTTTCACTTTGTGAATAATCATCACCTGCTTTCGGAAATTTGTATCGGAGCAACAGTTTGTGTCTACAACTGCGGTTGCAAATCAACGATGAATTGTGGCCTCCGAGGAAAGCGCCAGTTTCACGCCTCCACCTAATTCTGAAACCCAAAGTGCACACTGTGAGCAGGAAGGCCATTTTCAATCATGATGCACCTAAAGTTCTTTGCGACATGAGCTCTCACTGCAGCAAAGCTTGCATTTTTGAGAGGCTAAGGCTTTATGACCACAAAACAGCTTCAGAACAGACATGTTACACAATAAGAACTGTTCTATGTTTTTATAAAAGAAAGAGGGTTACTAGTGAGCCTAAGTCAATCGACTAAAAAAAGATCCCTTATACTTTAAACTGTTGCATATCAAATATTTGTTTTCTGCTACTTACTTGACTGGATGTATGTTCAGGTCCACTTAATACCGAAGGCATCTAGTACTTGCATAAAATCCTTCTTTATCAAGTTAGACAGAAAAGTTTTGCTTTACACTAGGACAGAACCCAAGTTTTCCAAGGATACTTTCTTTCACAACCCAGTACTTGATGCCAGCCAGTTGCTCCACCACGATGTTGATAAAGCAAGCGATAAGTCCTGTAAGAATTCCAATGCAACCACAGATTACCCAGCGCTGGATTTCCACCGTTCGGAATGTCTGCAGTGAAGTGGGAGAACATTAAACATAATTTAGAATTAAAAGGGCAAACAATACCAAATAAGGGAGCATTGTTATTTATTCCATCTGGGGTTTCAACCAAACTGTAGATCATGAGAGTTAAACAAAAGTCAGAAGTACTTGAGATCCATGCAAACAAAGCATTGTAGAATACTATACAGTTAAGCAAGATGAAGAAAATGTGTATTTACTGGTAACCACAGTCCACTAGCGCTGCTATATTACAAGGACTCACAGGCTTAAATAATTCCTTGTTACAGGGGAAGGAGTCCCACAGTAAGTTTGAAATAGCAGTATGAAATCATAACAAGCCTGGAAGACTTTAAACTTGTGTTGCCTTAGTAGCACGCTCATCTCAGTGAAAAAGACCCAAAGTCAGCCAATGGGGTTAAAGTGCCCACAATTGTACCACTCCCCAAGGTATTTTTTTCTGCATGAGTGTGGAAAGAGTAAACCACTTGAGGTGTGCCTGTGTTTGGGGAGAAGGGAGAGACTCATGTGAACCTATGAAACCTACCAATATTGAAGGACAGCTAATTACAGGTATGTATCATTTTTCTTTTATAGCATTGATTCTTACATGGATATGTATGTTTGAATCAAAGTAGCAGGCAGTACAACTTAGTGTGACTTAGAACAGTGTTTGCCAAACTGTGCAACCAAATTTTGGTGGGTTGCAAAGGTCCAAACAAGAATTAAGATGCCATTAAATTCTGTATTAATCTTGTCACATTAGCTGCGCTTTAAAGACAGGGGTCAAACATCACACTAGGTCTTCCCACAAATAGCTGCTTACTTTTCTTTTAACATGGGGATTAGTGTTTACAAACTCCTCATATTTCAGAGTAAAAAGTGGATTGTGTGACAATCATGCTGAGGGAAAGGAATGTGAATGTAAGACAGCATTTTTTGTAAAACATAACAATGTACACATTCAGCAGTTATGAAAGGAAAAATTAGCTCATATTTTATAATTGTGAAACAAAGATTTTTATAGGATCAAAATACACAGAAAAACACTTTACTTGGTGATGGACAAATGATAACTTTTCACTGAAACCCAATTTCCACACATTATCATTTGTGTGAAATATAATTTTATCAGTAAAACTATATCTTACATTGTGTCCATTACACTGGAAAATGTGCTATCTGCAATGACCGTGCACTACCACACAATGATTTAGGTACATAAAGAAATTGCCCACCTTGTGTCAATTAAAGCAGGGTGGGTCGTGAAAGTTTGCCATTCTAAAAATTGGGTTGTGGTTCTAAAAAGTTTGGGAAGCACGGATAGTGCATCAGTGTTGGAAAGGAAGGATATGAATAGGAATGCTCACCATATCTGAAAAGATTACAAACAACTGCTTGGCCCTCCATTTCATCTCTCTGCAACTGCATCCAAGCACCAGTGCTGGGTGAAAGTGTATCGATTTCTCTATGTCCAGCAGATATTCACAATGGGCACTCAAGTGTAGCGAGCCACTGAAGATGCCCATGCCTTGTTAAATGTGCTTTGATATTACCACCTTTATATGTCAACAGGAGACAGCTGCTTGTGCTCATCTCACGATTCCTTGTTTTACAACAGGCAGTTCTTCCCTGGTAATGACATCACTATTAGATCAAAATTCAGAATTCTCTTGTCCTGTCCAAACAGAATTGTAGGCATCTCTGCAGATCGAAAGTGTGCAAAGCTCACTCTGCTGCTTGGACAACGCTTTGAGGGCTGGCATATCTTTCAGTATGAGCCATGGAATTGTGCACAGAGTGATTATCATTTGTGAATTGCAAAAATTGTATTTTTGTTCTAAATGCCTGGCTGAGGAAAGAGCCAGAAATAGTACTGTTTTCCAGGAGAGCAATATGACATTAGTCCAGTGGATCGGTTTAAAATTATTAATTAGTTGTTAAAACACTGTATCACGTTCTGGTTTTATTAATGGATTCCTTGGAGGAGGGAAGGCTAGGAAAAGACCCTTTACAAGTTCCTCGATGACCCTTGAGATGATAAAAATGACATGCCGGAGATCAGAGGTTCCTGGATATTGCTATGAGGTGAACTTTGATCAATGTGTGCCGGAACTGAATATGAGCCAGCTCTACTAGGGAAAGCAAATGCAGAGTCTCTTCTACTTAGCTGTCTTGTTTGAGAATAGCACCCTGACATACATACTAGTTTCTTTACAGTCTGCATGAATGTCTACAAGAAAGAACTGAAATCAGAAAACAAGCCAACAATTTCAAGGATCATAGTTATGATGAAGAATTTGCCCTTAGCTCCTAAAGAGGAGGTTCGTCTGCGAACCCAGTGGAATTGGTGGCATTACAGTTGGGTGAAGTAGTTTGTGAACCAGTATCATCCAGTCCACGCTGGAGCGATCAGAATCTGTCCTGGTTCTTACTACAGCTTACAATGACCCCTGGAATTAACAGGAAAAGAGGAGCATAAATCCTCCATCATCCGATCGAAAGGCACTCCACCCACAATCCTGCTTGCAGATACATCCTTGAGCATAACTGGCATTTCTTGTTTGGGAATATTGTAAGCAGGTCCAGAATCAGCATCTCCCATGACCGAAACACTTGCTTCAGAGGTGGTGTTGTTGTTGTCCTCCTATTCGGAGCAATCCTGAGTAGTGAAACTGTATTAGTCTGCTTGGTTGTTACCTGTTCTGCCTTTAAAACAATCAGGTGTTGTATGTGGTAATGCCACA
Organism: Pleurodeles waltl; assembly: GCF_031143425.1. Classification (NCBI taxonomy): domain Eukaryota; kingdom Metazoa; phylum Chordata; class Amphibia; order Caudata; family Salamandridae; genus Pleurodeles; species Pleurodeles waltl. Next base: position 296,209,206 of record NC_090449.1, on the reverse strand, counting down.
GATGTTGATCCCAGCTGATAGTGTTCAGGACTTATACCAGCCTGCGTCTTGATGTAAAGCATCAATGTCATGTTGTCTATCCAGATCAAGCGCCTTACTCAGACTAAGCAAGTCTGCATGTCTCTTTTAATAGCCCTGAAATCCGGCACATCTCGGTTTAGGTTTATTTCCAAAGTAGATACCATCTCTCCAGCTGTTAGCTTCTCAAATGGGCTCCCATTACTTTGATGTGAGGCACAGGAATGAAGACCCATACCGCTCTTCTAGCACAAATCCACCACAAAAAAGTATTTTTCATTTTCGCTTTTACTTGAATTTAGTTGTCTAAGGAACCGGATATTTGTGCCCATTCCTTGTTACTTCTTCCTGTTTAGGCTGTAGGGTTCACTGTCAAAAGGGCACAAGACATAGGACAACATCATGCACAGCAGAGGTTTCAGAAGGTGCGCTTTGATATTTGGTTGGTTTGGGATTTGGCATGCTAGTCAGGCTAGGTTCTCCTCTATTCTTTAGTATATGGGTTTGCACCTAAGAAATGGATGGTATGTTTCTGTCTGGAGCAAGGCTGCTTTGAGCATTTTCACCAAGGTTGCTGTTGGTTCCCAATCCGGCTCTGCAGTCACTGGCTTTTTTGTGGCATCAGCAGAAGCGTCCTTGCCCAACCAGTCATCGAAGTATTGGTATTCTAGATGTCGCAAACCCCAAAGATTCGCAGGTACTGGTAGCATATATTTCATGAATATTTTCTGACTGGAATGGAGACCAAAAGGGAGAACTTGAATTTAAATTGGCAACTGGCATCCTTAAAACTTAGAAATTTCAGGTGTAGAGAATGGGTATGTGAAATAGGTGTTGAAGATGTGAAGAAACCAACCATTCTTTTGCAATCAGCAGCTGTAATAAATCCTGTAAGAGAACTAGGAAGAAAACCTGCTTTCCCAAGAAGCGGACCGAGATCCAAAACAGATCTCCTTTCTTTTTTAATTACAAACCCTGGTCATAGAAGCCTATGTTGCGATAACTTTTCAGAACTGGGCCAATCCCTTGCCTCCGTTGCATTATAAGGTTTTGCCTTTAGCAAACATAAAAGTTTTTTTTTTCAGTTAGGGCAACAGTGTATGTGGAGGCCACTGGACAAACCTCAGAGTGTGTCCTAACTAAAGGTAGAGTTCTTTCCATCTATGGTGCCAACAAATCAAAGGCTTATTTTCTTCCATCAATGGAGTCAACTGCTACCAGGGGAAGGGAGAAGTCAGTGACAACATCCTATCTCCTGTGACTTCTAGTGACTTACACCTCTAACTTTGGTCTGAGGTTTTTTTTTTTAATAGGATGCCACCATCCATTGCAGCTGATAGCTAGTTATGTTCTCACTCTCTTGGCTTCCTGGCTGCTGTCTTCCAGGAAGAGATCAAAGTAAAGATTGATATCAGACACATCTGTTGATTGAGCCTCTCTAATATTACATACTGATTGATGTGGCTGCCTTTAGGGACACTATCTTTCCAAACGCATCCATTCTCTGACAGCCATGTCTGGAGGAGCTGTGTAGGGGAGCTGCTGGGTTTCTTGACATCCTCTTGGCTGCCTCTATTGCCAGTTAGTTTGCAGTGAGGTGCCTAACTAGGCATGTTAGGGTATTGTTAGGCACCATATATTTAGTCAACACGTGGAATTACTGTGGCTGTATTAGTTTTAATTCTTCTTACCAGAGGTAAATCTATGTTTGTATGGTTTTGATGGAATTTCTGGCTGGTTACTGAAAATCATATAGGAATGCATCTGTTTTCTTGCTTGTTTCTAGATCATCCAATGGCAAATATAACCAGTGGAGGAGGTGTAGTCAGGCTTGTCATCAGAAGTATGCAATGATGCCACTTGCTTCCACAAGGTCTTGGGTCCTTTAGGAAGTTACCCATCTTCAAAGTCATCTTCCTATCATCGTCCAATCTATTTCTCTGAATCAGTCTTGTGGGTGGATCTTCTGTCAATGTAAGCTGTTCTGGCTTTCAGTGTCACGGGTACTTGTGGTATCTCCTCTGCTGGTTTCTGGGGTTCTGGTAAGGGCATCTTTAGTGGTAGAGGAGGACTATTTGATGTGGTGGTAGGCCATGCGAGGCCTCGCAAAATGGTTCAGTATGCAAATGAGCATAGTAACTCACCTTTATGTGTTGGAAATTCCTTTACAGGTCTTGGGGCACTTGCACCATTGGTGGATCACTGTATTTCTCTAGTCTCCCTCAAAGTCCATTGCTGTGATCAGAATGCGTTCAGTCCTCCGGATATTTATTCTCCGTATATCATGGATTGGGAGGCTGGTAATGTTACGATTGTGGGTCCATTTTATTGTGTGATTAATAAACCTTTATTCCTTTATGTTTGTGATCTGGGTAAAGGCAAAATACACAACTCTGTTTTTCAAGATCCTTCTATGTCCAAAAATAATTTTTCTACATAATTCAAGACTAGTGACTGAACACTCTGCACACAAAAATGATTCACAGGCTTGGAAAATAAATTTCAGAAGCAAAGTAAGACTTGCCTGTCTGAAGAAAGAGCAAAGCTCTAGGGCTCCTTTTCCACATGACGTGTGGCAGAAATCTTGGGAGAGATAACCTCTAGGAAGGGCGAAGGTCAGAGCACCCTCATCTCATTGGCTGAACTTCAGCTTTTCATTGGAGGTGGGTGTGTTACTAAAGGAACACTAGGTTAAGGTCTCCCAGGCTTGTTATGATTTCATACAGCTATTGTAATTTTACCATGGGATGCTCACCTGATGGCGGGGAAGGGTTTAAACATGAGTCTGTGAAAGATTTCATGCTGGAAAAGTGTGGAATCAAGCTTAGGATCCCTCACACCACAAACTCAGCACAGTGACTGAAATGGTACTCCTTCACAGGTACGACTATAAAGGAGTTTAGTGCTGCTGGATGCATCTGAAGAGCAGAACTGAAGTGGTCTAAGCTCCAGAGGGGATATTCGAGAGAGCTTTAGAGTTGTTGACTTATGATGCACAAGAACTCTGAGGAACTGATAGCAGCATGCACTACTTGGTCAGAAAAACCCTTCACACTAAATTATGGAGAGCCGTAGCCACTGGTTGGAGTCAGCAAAACTATTTCACAAGTACTCTGAAAGCTTGTGAAATGCATTACTAAAACCTTGTCTCAGGAAGTTCATAAAGAACAGTTGAGGAAAACGTTTGAAGCCTTCAGGAAAAAATTCTGGGAGACACAGTTATTCATGCAAGCAGAGCACTTTTATTATTATTATTTTTAATGTTGGCAAAACAGGCCTGGAGCTGTCTGAAAATGTTGGATATAAATACAAAAAGGGAAATTTATCCTGGATGTTAGACACCATGGAACAGATAGTGGAGGAGGAAGACACTGAGCAGAGATGCCCTGTTGGATATATAATGTTGGAATAATTTGAATGGGAAACTAAGATGTTGAGAAAGAAAGGAAACACACCATCTAAAACTATTTATGTGTAATGGTAATTCTGCAGCCTGAGAGAATAAGGGGTGGAGGGCATGGGTGCAGACCTTGAGGGTTACCATAAAGTGATAAAAATAGGTGAAATGCCCATGGCTGTTTCACCCATGCAGATCCCTTGAACCTCAGCTGAGTGGTAGGAGCTACATGAAGTTCTATAGTCAGGCAGGTCTGTGGAAGTTAAAGGACATGGAACAGGCTGAAGAATAACAGTAGTAAACAGTCATGTTTGGGTTTGCTGGGTTTGTTTATAGATTTATCTAATATGTTTTGTATTATGCCATGGCAGTACCTACCTGATCCTAGGTATGACATAGGATACGTGCCTGGCTACGGCATATATAGTTTAGGCCCAGAAATGAGAGCCCTCAATGCAAAGTTTCCAGAATCAACGTGCTGTAAGGTTAGGATGACCTAGTTCAAGAAGGATGGTGTGTGAGTCTGTTCTTATTATATAATCAATAATTTCTAGGCGTTCATTGTGTATCTGAGAATTGTGTATATTATGTAGATGTTGTTGCCTTGGCTACCTGCTATCTATCGGAATTTAGAATGTTATGCTTTGAATGTGGTAAAGGAGACAAGGACAGGATTGGCAGCTGAATGGATGGAGTTCCCTTGCCGTCTTGAATAAATCTTGAATCTAGCATTTCCTCTGCATACGAAGTTTTCTTTCTGATCTACTTCACACTGGTGACGAGAGTGGGATGCCTAATACAAGTGGATGTACACCAGAAGTTTCAGAAATTACAAAATTGTATCCTGTGTCAATTGTACTCTTCATGTCACTGCAAGGAAACTTCAATACAGGTATGGGTTTGTGCTAACATCTCCATATTAACTTCTACAATCAGGAGTCTATTTCGTTAAGGTACTGTTACCCTGGATATTTACTTTTAAGTATAATTATTTGGAATATTTCAAGCACAACTCCTTTTCGCCTTAGTGTAAATAATGGGCTATTGCTTTGACCATTTTTTTTGCTGCTGTCACATTTTGGATTAAATTTGCATATTTACTAGTGTTTGGGCTTTACGTTCAGGAATTATTTATTTCATGCGTCTCTTGAATTTCCAGTTAATAACTGTCGATGCTCGTGCAGCTTCGAACACAACTGTTTGGCCTGCTTGTGGCGCTCACCAAACACTCACCTTACGCCCCTGGGAGCCCTGCTTACTTTGTCCACTGTGATTCTCCTTTTCTCACGGTGCTGGGAGCTTGGCTCGCAGTGCAACTGCCCCTTTCAGAACGGCTATTATAGCGTGTTCTTGGGCACTGTGGATCGTCTGAGGTCAGAACAGCCTGTCTACGTGCGTGCCACCTGACGTAGCTACGCTCTGCATCCAGCAAAACGTCACTGGGAGCTCTGCTCACGCTTGTTGCTTTTGCACCGCTGTGAGCGTCTTGTCAAAGTGCAATTGCCCCTCTGAGCGTAGCTGTTGTAGGGCGTCTTGGGCACTGTGAATCGTCCGACGTCGGAACAGTCTGTGTCTATCCGAGTGATGCCTGACATAGCTACGGTCTGCATCCAGCAACACGTCACTGGAATCTCTGCTTGCACTTGTTGCTATGCGACACAGGACGTATTTAGAAATCTTCAAAGGAACTGAAGCAGCATTTTCCTGGGAGCTCGGCTTGCATTGGTTGCTTTGAGTTTCTATTGGATGTACAGTTGTTTATTTATTTTTATTTCAAATGTACAGTGTTTTTGGCTGTGACAGCTTTACTAACTTCACTCATGCATAGAACCAATTGATTTTGACAACTTTATAGCAGGATTTCTTTTACCAAAAGGACCTTCTTGCTTTGTTAAGTTAATACAGTTACCTCCCTCTTTTCTTTTTTTCTTTTTCTTCTATTATTATCTCTTCCCTTTCAGTCTTGCTCATAGTGGGGGTGTATTTGGGTTTTGCATGACAACCATGCAACATATAACCCACCTCCTTTCTTTCTGCCCTCTCCTGGTGAGCCAATTTTGCCTTGGACTAAATGGGAAAAAAGTGTTTCTCAATTACTTAAAGATATGTGGTTCCAACTTATCTCCTGAAACTAAATCTGCATTGCTACTTCATTGCCTGGGAGCTGAAGAGCAAGATGTGTTGGAGAATCTCCCTGAACCTGATGGTCATGTGGAAGGTGTTGGGGGTAATGTGGGTAGTGAGTTTGACAGGGTGTTAAAATGTCTGGATAATGACTATTTGCCTAAGTTCTATAATTTTAGAAAGGATTTACTTTGGCAATTGGAAACAAGGTGTTGATGAATCCATGGAGGATTTCATCACAGCTTTACACAAACTAACTTCCTCATGCAATTGTGGAGACAATACTGAAGAAAGGATCAGAGACCAATTCATGTTACAATGCAATTCTGATAAAATCTGGGGAAGTATCGTGGTCCAAAAGTGATCCCACTTTAATTGAAGTTACTATGGTGGGTGAGCATTCTTTGATATGTATAAAAGAATGGCAGAAACAAAAAGATTCCACTGCTTTTTTTATAAGAGGTGAATACTATGCACAAGAAACTTCCTAATGACAAGAATGTTAATTTTACATGTGGAAGCACAAGTCACTTTGCTAATTTTAAAGATTGTCAGTTCTCATGGGCATTTGCAGAGTTTCCATAAAAAAGGGTATTTTGCAAAATGTTGCATGTAAAAAAAAAACAGATGCTGAAAGTAAATAAATTGGATGTTGAAGATGACCAAGTTGTGCTGCAGACTGAATGATGTGAGCTGTGTTACAGATGTGAAGTGTGAATGCTCTTCATAATTAATGTTAATGGCCTGATTTAATCTTAATATTTTTAATGTTTTCATTTAATGTTAATGGACTAAAAATAAAGATGATGATAAATTTGGGAGGTAAGTTATCTCTAGTCTCACATTCTGATTTTGCTAATCATTCTCAAGGAAAAGTCACTTTGGAAAGTCCTGCAGTTTCTTCCTAGTTATGGTAGGAAATCAATTGAGCTCATTAGATATTTTTGCACAGACATTACATTAAAAGTAAACTGTATGAAGGGTAAAGTATATCTATCCGTTAAAGGAGACAATTGTAAGTTGGCAGCACCAAAAAATAAATGCTAGACACTGTCAGAGATTCCAATGCTACACCTCAAGTGCAGGTTAGGAAAGTAAATGTAGGAGGGATGTGAACTCAAACTTAGATTTCTTGAAAGAGTTTCCTGAGGTGTTCCATGGGAAACGGGATGTGTCAAAGGGTACGTACATTGTATTCACCTTAAAAAGGATGCTATACCAGTTGTAGTACATTTACAAGAAGCAGTTAAACAGGAGCTTGATCGCCTTTGTTCAGATGGGGTCATCGAGGCTGTAGAAGCCACTCAGTGGCTATCTCCCCCAAAGTTGTACCACCAAGGGCTCAGGGGACAATGGGTTATGTATAGATTTGAGACAAACTTAATAAACTGGTGGTAGAGGATACATTTCCTCTCCCTAATATTACAGAAATGATGAGTATTCTTGGTAAGACTAAATTCTTCACAACCTTGGACTTGACGTCTGCCTACCTTCAAGTGTGTTTAAGCCAGGATTCAAAGGACTACTATACTTCCTTTGTAACTCCTTTTGGAAAATTCAGATTTAACAGAATGTTTTGGGCTCTGTTCCGCTGTGTCAGTTTTTCAAAGACTTCTGGATGGCATGCTCAGGAAAACAAGAGGAGTAAAGTTTTTCCAAGATGATGTCCTCATTTTTAGTGAGACAGAGTTGCATGTGGAAAAAAAAAATCTAAAACAAATCTGAGAATCATTATGTATTTTTTAATGACAGGGGTATCACTCAAGTTGAATGTAAATTTTGCCTTCAGAGCATGTGGTATCTGGAGATGGAGTAAAGCCTAAACTAGAACTGGTCAAAACTATTCCTAATTAACTACCACCTAAAAAAAAAAAGAGAAAAAAAAAGGAGGATGTCCAAGCTTTTCTAGGCATGGCTGAATTCTACAGTAGGTTTGTGGACAATTTTGTAGGACACACCTGTGTAAGAGGGCTTTCAAAAAAAGGGTGTCTAATTTGACTGGTCAGAAAAATGTCAAAATGAGTTTAGTGATATAAAGAACCGTCTGAGTCAAGCATAGCATTTGAAGAGTTTTGTGCCTGGGTTACCTTGTTCTATTCTAACTGATGCCAGCGGAAAAGGTTTCGGGGCAGTTCTTAAACAATTAGTAATAACTGCTTTCTGTTCTAGAGCTTTCAAAGGGCCGGAGTTTAATTATTCTGCCATAGAAAAATAAGCTCTGGAGGTTTTTTTGGGGGGTTGGGGGTGAAGAAATTTAGACAATTTCTATGGGGATCAAAGTTTGTGGTAAAAACAGATCACAAACCTTTGCAAGAAGTATCTGCTAGAAAGGGTTTGTATTGCATATCTTCCCGCATCACTAATTGGTTTGTAGCTTGGCAAGACTTTGATTTTCGGAGAGAGTACATACCTGGAGATGAGAAAATGGCTGTAGACTGCTTGTCTAGACTAGTGAGGGACATTGATTGTAAGGAAGATCTTTAAGAGGCTTGGTGGAGTGACGAAGAGTGCATGGTCACTGCTGGGTGTATGGATGGATACGAAAGGGTTAGAAATGAATTATCTGTGATTAAGAACTTAGTCATACGGGGGTCCAAGCTTATTGTTCTTACAAGATTAAGGAGTACGCTACTTGATATCACACATGAAGGTGGCCAAGGAATATGTGAGACCAAAGATCACTATTGAGAGGTATACTGGTGGGTGGGAATGGACCTATAGGCAGAGCGCTTAGTGAGAGATTGAGATGATCAGAACAATGCCCATGACCTAGAAAAAAAAGGAGAGATGGAAGGGAAGATGGTCATGGGAATAAGCGCTCACAGTAAATCACCAAATTCACATAATAACCAATTAATCATAGGTACGGTGCTCCTGGCCGGAGGATCTTACCCACTCCTCCTATGTTTCTCCAACGAAAAAATGAAACAAGGCAAAAGAGGTCAAGGCACTCATGAATAAAAAGTTCAGTCATCCATGTGTTTGTTTCTTGGTGTCTTGTTCTAAGTCATCAAACTTAAGCTGGAACTTTTTATTCACGAGTGCCTTGACCTCTGTTGCAATGCCCATGACCAGTGATGTATGGGAAGAGATTATGTTAGATAGCTTATGGCCTGTTGATAACAAAGGTGGGAGTGGAAGGTATGTGTTGGCATTAACGGATATGCTGTCAAGATGGCCAGTTGTGAGTGATATCTCCGCTCATTCTGTGTGCAAATTTCTTGATGACGTGTTTGCTGTGGAAGGTTCTCCTAGATATATAATGTCAGATAATGGTTTTCAATTTACCTCTTCGGAATAGAATTGGTTTTAAAGTAAAGAGGGATTGCACACAAAAGGTATTCCTTGTATCACCCAGAGACGGACTGAATAATCAAGAAATTACTTTGAAAGAGTTTATACAAACCTCTAGGTCTCAAGGTCGGGACTGGCGTTCAGATTTGATGTGGAGGGTTATGGAGTACAGATTTATCCCACATTCTACCACCGGGTTGACTGTTTGAAATGTTTCACAAGCAGGAAACCCAATATCAAGCTATGTGCTCCCTTCGCCGACTCCATCATGGACTACATCTCCGCACAAGCCATCACAGCCACCAACTACACCCTGCTAGGAGACCTCAACTTCCACCTCGACAACCTACAAGACCCCAACACCGCATCCCTCCTAGACAACCTCCACAACATAGGGTTCCAACAGATCGTGATGGAGCCAACACACTCAGCAGGACACACCCTCGATCCCATCTTCACTTCAGAAACCTCTGCTACCTTCAGTCAACCCTCAGAACTCCCTTGGGCAGACCACTGATGCATCCATTTCACCTTCAACACACCCACCGTCATCAGACCCCAACACCAACCATCACATAGAAACTGGACAAGAATTACAGACGATCAGCTCACTGCCGCCATCGCCGCCTCCACCATCGCACACAACGACGACCCAAACACTGAAGCATGCACCTTCGACAAATGGATCGCCGACTGCACCAACACCATAGGCCCCCTCAAAAAGAACAACAGCACCCACGCAAAGAAAGCCAGCTGGTTCACCCCAGAACTCTGTTAATCTAGATGCACTTGTCGCTCCCTCGAGAAAATCTGGGGAATCACCAAATCCACAGAAGCCCATAGCAACTTCAGAGCCGCCACCACTGCACACCACCAACTCCTCCGAAACAACAGAAAGAAAGCTATACAAGACAGAATCTCCTCACACGCACACAACAGCAAGGAACTCTTCAGCATCATCAAGGAGTTCGCCCAAATCATCAGTGAAACAACGGACATCCGACCCTCACAGGACCTCTATGACAAACTCAACACCTATTTCCACCACAAAATCAAGACCATCTACGACCGTTTCAGCAAGGACAACCAACGCGCAGAACCTCATCTACCAAAACTCAACACCAACAAACCAACATACCAACATACCAACAATCACCACCTGGACCTTCCTCACCACCGAAGATACTCTGAGAACAATGAGGTCCATACACTCCAGGGCCCCCATGGACCCATGCCCCCACCACATTTTCAACAGAGCCGCAGACACCATCACCCTCAAGCTCTGCCTCACCATCAACTGCTCACTAGCTGTCGCCACCTTCCCTGACTGGAAACATGCCAAGACCAACCCCCTCCACAAGAAACCCTGCACAGACCCCACCAACCTCAAAAACTTCATGGCTCATCTCCCTACTCCCTTTTCATGCGAAAGTCATAGAAAAAGCATTCAACAGCCAACTCGCCACGTTTTTAGAAGACCACAACATCTCCAAATCCAGATTCAGGAAAAACCATAGCACCGAAAAAAAAACTCCTGGCCGCAACAGACATCCGCTCCGTGCTGGACAAGGGAAAGACGGCGGCACTCATCCTGCTAGACCTCTCGGTGGCCTTCGACACAGTCTCCCATCACACCTGTAGTGAATCCTAGTTTGTTGTAATGGGATAACAGGAATTAGCTTAGCCTTTGGCTTGCAGACTCGTGCCCCGGTCACTTAGTGACTTTTAACCTACTTCGCTTGTTCTGTCTTAGTCCATTTATTTAATTAATTCTTTTAAGATGGCTGCCTTGTTTATAGTTAGGCCATTTGTTTAAGTTTGTGTTATCAGTGCCACCGCGCTATGGCGTCAAATCAAGCGACAAAGACAAACAAACTGTAGGTGTTCAAATTAGGTACTTTCTCTCTTCATGCTTTCGAGGGTACTGTTTATATTAATTACCGTCCCAAGCATGCAGTGTTATCTATTGTTTGGGAACAACCTATGTCAGGGGTCCAAGTAGATCTGTATAAATACACCTCACTTTAGAGAGATAATCAAAGGGATTCCGAGCAGATACCATCGCTGCTATTGATGCTGCACGTCACATTGACGTTGACCCGGACTTTGTGTTACTACAGAGTCTGAGCTAGAGACCTCATTCCAAGGTAACAAGGTTTGGGGGCTCTTCTCTTGGACATGGCATTGGCAGATTAGGTTTCACATACCCAGCTCTCCTTTAGGTAGGAGGTTAGGCCTATGATGATAGGGTTTTAGAACATATTACATACTCTATGTCTTTCTATATTACTGCAAGATGGTGGGGGGCTTTATAATCATGACTCTTGTTTTTACCATTCTCTCTCTTGCATTGTTCATTATCCTAATCATTTCAGCCCATGCAATTTACCGCAGATTGCAGTTGTGTTAATTAAAAACTATTGAAACCTTACTGCATCTTCGTTATTGCCTATGTTTGATTGAGACAAGATGAATTTGTGAGGAAAGGATAATCTCCGTTTAACCACGACACTCCCTGAGATGTCATACTCTTGAGTCCATGCATAAAGGCTGCCACAAATCACCTTTAACTGTTTGGGTTTTCAGTGAGCTGGAAGGGTTGGGATTACAGTTGCAACTTGTTTTAGGATAAGCATAGTCACCCACAAACATAAGTACTGTCATCCTTAAACCAGCAGTCTTGCCTAGAGCAAGAGTCCAACTAAGACCCACCCTGATTCGAAGACTCAACGAAGCCGGCATCAGAGACAAGGCCCTTGACTGGATCCAATCCTTCCGCTACGGCAGAACTCAACGAGTGAGACTCACCCCCCTTCCTCGCAGACCTACCAACTGCAGAGTTCCAAAGGGATCCTCCCTCAGCCCCTTGCTGTTTAACGTCTACAGGGCCCGCTAGGCACCATTGTCAGAAGCTACGGACTCAACATCATCTCCTACGCCGATGACACCCAACTCATCCTCTCCAACGAACTCAACAAAGCAAGACACAATTTCCACCAAGGCATGGAAGCAGTTGCCAACTGGATGAGAAACCGCTTCCTTCAACTCAACACAAACAAGACAGAAGTACTCATCATGGGCCCTCAACTCAATGCGTGGAAAGACTCCTGGTGGCCACTCGCCCTTGGAAACCTGTCCACCACCACCAGCCAAGCCCGCAACTTTGGATCATCCCGGACTCCAGTCTCAGCATGAACCAGCAAATCAACTCAGACACCTCCACATGCTTCTGCACTCGCTGCCTCCTATGCAAGTACTTCAAATGGATCCCCGTCGAAATAGAAAGACCATCATACACGCCCTCATCACCAGCAGACTGGACTATGGCAATGCACTCTACACCAGAATCAACAAGAAACTCATCCGCAAACTACAAAACATCCAGAACGCCGCCGCCAGAATGGTCCTCGACCTACCTCGATAACTGCCACATCTCGCAACACCTGCGTACATTGCACTGGTTTCCCATAGAAAAAAGAATCACCTTCAAGGTCCTCACCCACGCACACAAAGCCCTCCACAACACCGGACCAGACTACCTGAAACATCAACAACCTCTGTGTACCCCACAGGACCCTACACTCAGCCCAGTTCTCTCTTGCAGAAGTACCCCACATCAGGAAAACCAGAACAGGAGGACACTCCTATTCCTATCTCGCAGCCATCACCTTGAACACCCTTCCTCTCCACATCAGACAACACCTCCCTCCTCAGCTTCACAAAGGAACTGAAGACATGGCTTTTTTAAGAACCCCCAGTGAACGCTGCACTCTTCCCCCACACAGCCTTATTGAGACCCTAATGGGTGAGTAGTCGCGCTTTACAAGCACCGATTGATAGATTGATTGATGTCCTCCTTGGGTGAGACTATAATGGTGATCACCTTACCACTATAGAGGAGAAAATGGGAAAAAGTAGGATAAAAGGCCCGGAAACTTGTGAGAGAACAAAGGTGAATTACAACATTCGGAAAGGGGTCAAGGTTGTCAACTTTAGAGTGGGTGATTTGGTCAAAATGAAATTACCCAGAAGTAAGAATTCATGGGAAGGTCACTTTGGTAGGGTTCAAAAGGTGATCAAAATGTTTAAAGGAGCAGCAAAGCCAGGCAATGGGAGAATATGGAATTTAAATAGATCGTCTAAGTGTGATGCAACATGAATTTTATGATCTCTCCATACATGTTTCTATCAGGTACTGTTTATTGAAAACTTAGTTTTAAGAAGTTTGGTATAAAGGGGTTATTTATCTTGTTTTAAGGAGGGGTGATGTGATATTCTGTTCCTTTCATGTTAACCAATAATTTCTGGGAGTTTGTTGTGTATTTGAGAGTTGCATGTAGTATGTAGATGTTGCCTTGGCTAACTCCGGTATATTGGAATTTAGAATATTATGCTTTGAATGTGGTAAAGGAGCCAAGGACAGGACTGGCAGCTGAGTGGATGGAGTTTCTTTTCGGTTTTGAATACATCTTGTATCCAGAATTTCCTCTGTATACAGAGTTTTCTTTCTCATCTACTTCAAAGATGGGTTGCGGAGGAAAACTGTAAAGGTGGAAATGGATAGCTGGGTAAATATTTCACTGTTAGGAATGACGTATTACTAATGTTTACATTTAACACCGGGGGACCTGATATTTTGGTCATGCATAGAAGGTACATATCTCTGCAGACACAGTGTACAAATAACCTGCCTCAGAGAGAGACACCTTGTAGCAGAAAAAGTGATTTGCCCTTTTTACCATGCAAGCTATACTACACATTCTAAAGGAGTCGGGATCTGAATAGCCTCGATAAATGATGCTGAAAATAAGATGGCTCCTATTGTATTGAATGTTCAATAAAAGAGTCAACAATTGTTCGGAGTCTACATTTCTAATGTGGTTTATCATGCCTTCTCATAAAACCGAGGCCCCTCACAGCACAATATATGATCCCTACTATATTGTAGATGGATCAATTTAATTGAGTACTGAATGGTGCACTAGATAGGATACCCCCATGTTCAAGCCACAAGAAAAGACACTGGCAAACAACCTGATGTATTTCATGTTTGAATCCGATCTAATGGATCCCTGGAACCTTCTTGGTTGATAACAGTGGCTGAAGAAGGATTGAGAAGAACAAACTCCTATAGAAATCTAAGGACTTAACGTTTTCTAGAATACTAAATTTAGCAATGTGCTTCATCAGGAAGGGAACTGGTGGGGCAGGTAGTTGGCCTGGTTCCTGTAGGGAACTACACCCACTGCATGTATAACTTCTATTAGTAATGATCAGGGATTGTAAAGCATATACAAGATAAGATTAACAAGGTATTTTATATGTATTAGAAAACGCCAAGTCCAACCCGAAAAGGGAGCATACTCCTTCTGAATATCAAGTTCTTAACACGCAACGGCTGTGAACACATTGAGGAAATACTTGTCTGCAGCAACAAAAGCCATAAATATAGGACTGCAATTTAGAAAACAAATGTGTCTCTTTGCTATATTGGACCTTTAGCGGGTCATTAATAATCTTATGTTATTGGAAGAATGAGAACGAAAGAGAGCGACAAGGCAGAGGCTTTCCCTTGTTCACTTTAATTGTCAACATCGCAAAGACAGATAAATGAGTATAGTGGTCTTTTGGACTAGCCATATTATGTCAACAGAAAATATATTGGCACTTCTGAGAAATCCGGCGAGCTCAGTGGAGGTACTGGTACAAATTCTGGATCAATTTGGAGATCAATTAAGACTTAAAATACATAAGTACAACTTTTAAGATCTTAAAAAGTGCAGTGATTAATTTAATCTGGGCAAAAAAAGAAGAATGAAAACAGGCACCAACGGTGCTAATAAGAAAAATGCAGCTTTCAAATACCAGACATGAAGGCTAGTGTTTAGCTGCTCAGTTACAATTTGCTGTAGATTAGGGCGGATGACACGAGACTTCATAAAACATTGTTGAATTGGTCACAATGCATCCTTTGGAGATTGATTAGAGCATGTCAGGAATAAATATGATGCCTAATGCTCAACAAATTGCTTTCTTGATGCTCGTTTAATTTAGGAAATTAAGGGCCTCACTTAACGTTTGCTGTACAGAGTACTCTGTTGCAAACGTGATGGAGTACAGTGTCTGCCAAACTCCTGATCTGCCTGGCTCCTTTAAAGCCAGGCAGACCTGTAAGGTTTCCATTGATGAAGTCCATTGGCTCAGTTGACGGGAAGCTTGCATCGACAGCCTGATAAAGTAGGGGTCATCAGAAGAGCGGCATTAAACGGCCTGCCCTATTTAGGGTGGACGGTAATGTACTTTTGCTTCTGTCACCTGAGGGAAAAATCCAGTGGTGAGGACAGATAAAACACAATAGTGACTCACCCACCCCTCTAAACACACCCTGAGAGTTATTTTGAGTTTTAAAATAAAAACTCTCTCTTTAAGAGTTTGCTTTTGAAAAGAGAAAAAAAAAGTTTGGTGAATGGCTACAAATTTGATGGTGGCCATCCACCAAATTATTGGTACCTTAAAGGGATCTGGTATGAAGGTGATTCCTTTCAAAATAGAGAGATTACTGCTGGGCCAGCAGTCATCTCTGAACTTGACAGCCAATATATGTCATGATGGCAGAGCCTGACCGGTGGACTACCTTCGGTTAAACCTTAAATTACGCTCCAGATAAGATTATGGATCTGACACAGTGGATGGCTGTGGGAGATTTGCACACAACACATACATTCCTGACCACGGACGATACGAATGAAACCTTCCAGTGTCAAATAGGTCAGTTTTTGCAATACTATGTCATACACAAAATGGCAGAGAGTGCCCGAGGTGTGGCGGCCAATGCCAGAAATACTTGAAACACTGGTTCAAGCAGAGGAAGGAAGCAATGCGGTTACCAGATTACATTCAGACATAGTAACTGATACACCCCTCAAACGTTTGGGTGTGAGACATAAATGAGAGACAGATTTTAGGTCCCAGATTAAAAAAAAGGTTGGAGCTGAAGGCCTCTACTTTTGACTGGTCAGATGTTGTCTAGCGCACTTTTCAAGCTGCTACAGAGATTACATATAACTCCACAATGCTACACAGATTGGATTCTAACAAAGCAACTACATTCCGTACATGCATATAGTTGGGGGGCCACATTTCTTAATTTGATCACTTTACTCACTAAGATTGCAGATTATTAATGGGCAGTAATCAGAAGAGATTCTAAACGTATACAAGGCACCCTCTTGAACCACAACTATGCATTATGTTATTTGGACCAAAAGTGTAATTAAACAGAAATTTGCATTTTATTTATCCACCTGATAACAGACCTCCATAAATTTGCTGTCTTTTGCAAACTGTAATAATACTGTTGTAATTATCTATATTTGCTTCTGCTCAGATGACCTACGGATATCTGAAAATGAGATGTACCTACACGTGTAATATGTATTTCAAAGTGACTACTTTCCGGACATAAAAAAATTACTACTTATTTTAATGTACAACTAAATAAACTGTTTAAAAAAGCCTTCCTATGGGCCCCGAGCTACTTTTCATTCTGCAGATTAAATTGCCTGCAAAAATGCTTTGATCACAATATAGAAAGGTATTTTCTTTCAATGACAAGACATGTTGAGAGCGAATTGATCCTACATGCAATCAACTCTAAATTATTAATATTGTTAATGGAGAGCAATACAAGAAATATATTAACAACTACAAATAATCCAAAAGATGGCAGCTTTGACGACTGATGATCTTAAACAGCTTAAGTGCATCTCCTGACTCTTTTAAAAGTCCTTTACTCCCTCTGTTCACAGTAACACTGCCCTATTATACATATCGGATGTTTAGTGCACCATTAATTCACAGATACCATCAGGTAATGCAAAACGAAGGGACAAGAAGTACCAAATTTTAGCATAACAATATTGATTGTCAATTCGAGCACTGTGACCTATACAAACATTGTTGTCTTTTTCCTGCCTGTCCTCCAACAGAAAAATGGCTTCTAACAGCTATGGCGCTCTGTCATCATACTACTAATTTTTTATCTTATGAGCACATTAGCCCATATTAGCTTCCGTCTACTGCAAGCTTTGAAGCAGACAGTGGAAGAACACATTGCTATGTAAATTCCACAAGCAACACATTGGAAGAAACAATTCAACTGTTTCTTTCTTTTGCATACACTGTAACTTTAGTTCATGTTTCTTCATACAAAAATTAGCCTACTGGATGAAGTCTAAATGTACTGTTGAAGTGACTTTAAAAAAAATGAGTACTCACATGTAGTAATGATGTTTGTATGTGGGGTGTTCTGGTGGTGATATGTAGGCTCAATACATTATTATTAGTAGTAGTATACCAGTTAGTGAGCTTTTCAATTGATTTCGAAAATTAGCTACACTAACATCACCGGAGAACAGTATCTTTTAAAGAGACATAAGCACCAAGGGCCAGATGTAGCAAACAGTTTGCATGTCGCAAACAGCAAATTTCACTGTTTGCGAAATGCAAACTGCACTTTGCAATGCACAAAACCCCTTTTGCGATTCGGTAACCTGGTTACCGAATCGCAAAACGGGTTTGCAAGTCGCAATTAGGAAGTGGAGTCCCCTTCCTAATTGCGAGTCGCAGTGCAATGTCAGCTTGCTTTGTGACCGCGGTCGCAAAGCAATCGCAGTTTGCACCCATTTGAAATGGGTGGTAACCCATTCGAAAAAGGGAAGGGGTCCCCATGAACTGCAAACATTTTTTCAGAGCAGGGAGTGGTCCTATGGACCACTCCCTGCTCTGAAAAAAATGAAACAAAAACGTTTAATTTTTTAGTTTGGTGATGCACCTCGTTTTCCTCTAAGGAAAATGGGCTGCATCACAAAAAAAAAAAAGCTTTATTTAAAAGCAGTAACAGACATGGTGGTCTTCTGTCTCCAGCAGGCCACCATCCCTGTGAGTGCTGCGAGTCTCAAGGGGGTCGCAAATTGCGACCCACCTCATTAATATTAATGAGATGGGCCTTTGCGATCCCCTTGAGAGTCGCAGCTGGTGTCAGGGACACCATCCTACATTCCAATTTGCGACTCGCAAATTGCGAGTCACTCTGACTCGCAATTTGCAAGTCGCAAATTGGAATATACCTACATCTGGCCCCAAGTGCTTTAAAAAGGTGAGCTACTGGCCTCTGCTTTGGTTTACTTTTGGGAGTCAAAACAAAAACATTAACTTCCACTGTCACAAGGAGGACGATGTTGGGCCAGACATAAATCTTCTTTAGCTAATTTACTTTTCTTCTCCACCATGAAGTGCACTCTAAATTCAAAGCTTGCAGGAATAGCGAGAAAATGCACAAGAATTGTTCAAGTCGCTTGGCCAGTGGAGAAGGCTGTGATTGAAAAACAGTGCAAACAATGGTGGTCTAAGACTGCAACAACAAATTTTAAGTGGTTACTTTTAAACATTTTAAATGTAAACTTTTACCCAGAAAAGGACTGATTGGTCCTGGGCTCCCTTGGCTCCCAGTGCATGCCTGTGGACTGGCCCTCTATGGGTTTATCAAAACCAGACGCAAAGCCAATGTGCTATAGCTCCTATAATTTCTTCCTGGGTGGACACCAAACTTTGTTCCAGCTAGTTAGGGAACATCTTGGCTTCTCTATCGAGCATGGGTGGTCCCTAAAGGCACTTACTTTGACTACTCTTGTCCATTGCATCACTGTGGGTTGCCCCTCGCCACTCCTGGCTGCATTGCGGACCACGGCTGCTGAATACTGTCCATATCTGCGGGTCACTCATCTGTCACTCTGGGGATTTTTTTGGAACATTGTCATTGTGAGAAAGTAGCCTATTTCTAGCCTTGTTACCCCCACTTTTGGCCTGTTTGTGAGTGTATGTCAGGGTGTTTTCACTGTCTCACTGGGATCCTGCTAGCCAGGGCCCAGTGCTCATAGTGAAAACCCTATGTTTTCAGTATGTTTCTTATGTGTCACTGGGACCCTGCTAGCCAGGACCCCAGTGCTCATAAGTTTGTGACCTATATGTATGTGTTCCCTGTGTGGTGCCTAACTGTCTCACTGAGGTTCTGCTAACCAGAACCTCAGTGGTTATGCTCTCTCTGTACAAATTGTCACTAACAGGCTAGTGACCAATTTCACCAATTCATATTGGAACACCCTTATAATTCCCTAGTATATGGTACTGAGGTACCCAGGGTATTGGGGTTCCAGGAGATCCCTATGGGCTGCAGCATTTCTTGTGCCACCCATAGGGAGATCGGACAATTCTTACACAGGCCTGCCAGTGCAGCCTGAGTGAAATAACGTCCACGTTATTTCACAGCCATTTACCATTGCACTTAAGTAACTTATAAGTCACCTATATATCTAACCTTTACCTGGTAAAGGTTGGGTGCTAAGTTACTTAGTGTGTGGGCACCCTGGCACTAGCCAAGGTGCTCCCACATTGTTCAGGGCAAATTCCCCGGACTTTGTGAGTGCGGGGACACCATTACACGCGTGCACTATACATATGTCACGACATATTTATAGCGTCACAATGGTAACTCCGAATATGGCCATGTAACATGTCTAGGATCATGGAATTGGAGACAATTCCATGATCCCCTGAGTCTCTAGCTCAGACCCAGGTACTGCCAAACTACCTTTCCCGGGGTTTCACTGCAGCTGCTGCTGCTGCCAACCCCTCAGACAGGTTTCTGCCCTCCTGGGGTCCAGCCAGGCTTGGCCCAGGAAGGCAGAACAAAGGACTTCCTCAGAAAGAGGGTGTTACACCCTCTCCCTTTGGAAAAAGGTGTCAGGGCTGGGGAGGAGTAGCCTCCCCCAGCCTCTGGAAATGCTTTGATGGGCACAGATGGTGCCCATCTCTGCATAAGCCAGTCTGCACCGGTTCAGGGATCCCTCAGCCCTGCTCTGGCGCGAAACTGGACAAAGGAAAGGGGAGTGACCACTCAGAGGTGCTGCTGGCACACTGGACTGCTCTGAGTGGCCAATGCCAGCAGGTGACGTCAGAGACTCCTTCTGATAGGCTCCTTCAGGTGTTGCTAGCCTATTCTCTCTCCTAAGTAGCCAAACCTCCTTTTCTGGCTATTTAGGGTCTCTGCTTTGGGGAATTCTTTAGATAACGAATGCAAGAGCTCATCAGAGTTCCTCTGCATCTCTCTCTCTTCACCTTCTGCCAAGGAATCGACTGCTGACCGCGCTGGAAGCCTGCAAAACTGCAACAAAGTAGCAACGACGACTACTGCGACCTTGTAACGCTGATCCTGCCGCCTTCTCGACTGCTTTCCTGGTGGTGCATGCTGTGGGGGTAGTCTGCCTCCTCTCTGCACTAGAAGCTCCGAAGAAATCTCCCGTGGGTCGACGGAATCTTCCCCCTGCAACCGCAGGCACCAAAGAACTGCTTCACCGATCCTCTGGGTCTCCTCTCAGTACGACGAGCGAGGTCCCTTGAACTCAGCAACTCTGTCCAAGTGACTCCCACAGTCCAGTGACTCTTCAGTCCAAGTTTGGTGGAGGTAAGTCCTTGCCTCCCCACGCTAGACTGCATTGCTGGAAACCGCGTGTTTTGCAGCTACTCCGGCTCCTGTGCACTCTTCCAGGATTTCCTTTGTGCACAGCCAAGCCTGGGTCCCCGGGACTCTAACCTGCATTGCACAACCTCCTGAGTTGTCCTCCGGCGTCGTGGGACCCTCTTGTGCAACTTCGGGTGAGCTCCAGTTCACTCCACTTCGTAGTGCCTGTTCCGGCACTTCTGCGGGTGCTGCTTGCTTCTGAGTGGGCTCTTTGTCCGGCTGGACGCCCCCTCTGTCTCCTCACGCAATTGGCGACATCCTGGTCCCTCCTGGGCCACAGCAGCATCCAAAAACCCTAACCGCGACCCTTGCAGCTAGCAAGGCTTGTTTGCGGTCTTTCTGCACGGAAACACCTCTGCACGACTCTTCACGACGTGGGACATCCATCCTCCAAAGGGGAAGTTTCTAGCCCTTGTTGTTCTTGCAGAATCCACAGCTTCTACCATCCGGTGGCAGCTCCTTTGCACCCACAGCTGGCATTTCCTGGGCATCTGCCCACTCCCGACGTGATCGTGACTTTTGGACTTGGTCCCCTTGTTCCACAGGTACTCTCGTCTGGAAATCCATCGTTGTTGCATTGCTGGTGTTGGTCTTTCCTTCAGAATTCCCCTATCACGACTTCTGTGCTCTTTGGGGAACTTAGGTGCACTTTGCACCCACTTTTCAGGGTCTTGGGGTGGGCTATTTTTCTAACCCTCACTGTTTCCTTACAGTCCCAGCGACCCTCTACAAGGTCACATAGGTTTGGGGTCCATTCGTGGTTCGCATTCCACTTCTAAAGTATATGGTTTGTGTTGCCCCTATCCCTATGTGCCCCCATTGCATTCTATTGTGACTATACATTGTTTGCACTGTTTTCAATTGCTATTACTGCATATTTTGGTATTGTGTACATATATCTTGTGTATATTTGCTATCCTCATACTTTGGCATATAGTCATAAAAATAAAGTACCTTTATTTTTAGTATATCTGTGTATTGTGTTTTCTTATGATATTGTGCAAGTGACACTAGTGGTACTGTAGGAGCTTCACTCGTCTCCTAGTTCAGCCTGAGCTGCTCTGCTAAGCTACCTTTTCTATCAGCCTAAGCTGCTAGACACCCCTCTACACTAATAAGGGATACCTGGGCCTGGTGCAAGGTGTAAATACCCCTTGGTACTCACTACAAGCCAGTCCAGCATCCTACAGTCATACTTGCTTTTATTGAGTGTTTGCAGTGAGCTTTTCCTCTGGGTATTTATATCAATTACTGTAAAGTGCCAGTGTCTTCACAGTTCACCCCTCCTCATACCACGTTAACCATAGCTGTTCGATTCTAAGACTAGATAACAGTATTCTGGTGACTCATGCACGATCCCCATGCTTCCCACACTGGAAAAGGAACAATTTAACATTCTTCCAACCAAGCCTGGCTCCTCAATGTGGCATACTATCTGTCCGCTAAGAGTGTGACATGCTCTACAAACCAAACCAGATTATAAATCAACAGAAATACGATGAAAACCTTTTCTTACATGTCAAGAATGCAGGGGTGACCTCTGAGAGGAACATCATTTCTAAGAACCCCCAATGCAAAAAACACAATTTGGGGATGCCATACTTGAATACGATTACCTTTACCTGCACAAACAATCATATTCAAAATGAAATATCTATAAAGTATAAGCTTTTATCGCACTATCTCGTAGGAGGTCAATTACATCACAAACCTATTGTACAGTCACTGCTTTTTTTTTTCTTTTTTAAAGAGACTTGCTCTCCAGTCCTGGATGAAATACTGTTTTTTTGTTATCAGCAAACAGCAGTGTGAGTGAACATGTGCCTTATTCATGTAGCCCACTAGCAGATCGAGGAGAAGTGCTATACAGAAGAACTACCTGTAGCAAGGGACAGTGCTTTTTCTCTTTTCTCCCTTCCTTTATGTCATCTACCGGTCCACTTTCCCCTTTTTTTCAAATAGAATATGTGGCAATCACCATTGGCAAGTGATCAGATATCCTCCCCGCTATGTATGACTGACCTTGGTGTCTGTGTCCCTGTGGTGAAGAAGTAATGTAGCCTCCCCTATGTGTTATGTTCTCCCGAAAAGAACAAGCAAGCTTTTTCAGTGGCATACAAGCCCTTCCACACATCGTGTGAGCCCATGGCATATAGAATGCCACACAAGTCTTTTCATCGAAACTCATCTACCCATCCATAATCAAGTTGAAATCCCTTCCCATTATCCCAGGGCTTGAGGGAGCACCAATAAGATTGTACCTAAAGTCATTAACACAGAGGACTACAAGCTTGGTGGCACATAAAAACTGGTGAATAGTAGCTGTTCACAATCACATATTCCCTAAGACTGTATCATATTGAACTCCCTTTGCCTGTATTCATTCATGATTTGTCTACATGAAATACATGGGATTTGTGTACCAGTTTTGCCACTATTCGGGATCCAGATGTGTAACCTGAACAACAGAGCAGTCTATATCTTTCACAACCTATCACACTGTAATAATTTCTGATGGGAGGAATTTCTTGTCTGTATACTGCTCTGCTTTGATTTGAAGAGCTGGACCACTATTCTATTTATCTTATTACGTTGTGAAATTATGGTCATAGATTTGGGGCACCTTGCCACATGCATATTGTCCTTGTGTAATGTATGGATCAGAGCTGCTCCAGTATGTCGTACAGCTACTGTGACAACTATGCTCCATTTAATGTTACAACTTTGAAAAATCCCAACTTTTCCCTAAGTCACACAACAACATGAGTCTAAAACCGATTGCATGTTGTACTCATGTCACAGTATCAAATAATTACCTAATCTATTGTGTAAGGACCCTTCTACGCACTCTAAAAGTGAGGGCTGAAGGCATCTAGGTGGTAAATGGGGAAGGGGCTGCGGTTACTTTCTAGTTCCCAAAGTCACACCTCCAACCCCCAACCTCAACCCACTCCGTACTGTGAGTAATCATACCATCAGATCCTAATGAGCTCAGCTATTTTGTATTTACAGTTTATAGTATCCAACCCCTATCAATATCAGTTGACTGTTCAAAATCTTTTTCACAAGCTACAGGTTTAGTCTACGACACAACTAGTTCTATTTGGTATTTCAGTTCCTTTGTATGGTAATGGACATCAAAAACAAGTATGTTACCAACTACGGTGTCATTTGTAGATTTTCCAGTGTAAATTTTAGGTGCTTGTACTTCTCTGTCTACTTCTCACATAGTTGTTTCCACCTGCATCAACTACAACTGCTGTACAACCATCACCTCAGTCCCAACAATGTCTATGCCAGTCTCGCATTGAGGATTATCCAGATTTCATCACATGGATTCAACTTCTTCAGTTCTGCCATGATTTGCTTAATTGGATCGATGCTCTATATTTCAGTTCTTTATTCTTTCGTAGCTCTCTCACCACCAGACACGTCGCCATCCATGCAGCCATTTTTAGGTGCCCTCAAGTGCCATGTCTTTTCTGAAATGAATCAAAATCTGGTGGGGAAAATCATGATTTATTGTAATTCATTTTCTCAGGCAGCATTCATTGTTGTGTCAAAGCCTCTTCATCATCTCTGCACTGTTTCTGTGAAGCCTGGGAAAAGAATCATTCTCCTAAATGAAATGGAACGTTTCGCCTGACTGACTGCAAAATCACATCACAATAGTGTAAACTAAAAACGTAGATGACTATGGCCCTCAGCACAGCATAGGACTTTCGAGGGGGAACCAGGACTCTGCGGGCCCTTTCTATCCAGAAAAAGAGGCAAGGTAGATCCCTGGGTTTAAGGGCATTTGTTATCTATTCCTCCATGGTTAGCTTGGTTTCTACGCTCCACTGCCTATTCTGGCACTCAAAAGTCTTAAAGTCTTAAATTGTTCCTTCTCAATCTGCCCTCCCAATCTTCCAGTTGGGCATGGAGTGAACTGGCTTGAGCCCAAAACTCCTGCTGATACTTTAGTCAATCCCTTATCTGTGGACAGTCTAGTTGGGTTCTATTCAGCTTGAAGTAATTAGTCTTCCAAAAATCCGCTACAAGTAGGTTAACCTCAATATTTAATACACCAGGTTTCTGTTCGATTAGCACTTTTTCCCCCACTGTATTATCACAAACTACCACTCCTGGGTTATTTGCACCTACTTTTGGCTTATTGCAATAAAATGCATACTTGCCCTATCTATGCGGCTGGATTGTACTTGTACCTCAGCCTATAATTAGTTACTTGCTGGAAGTCAGACAAGGAATATACAGGAAGTGATGCCATACATAGCACTGGGTAAGACCTTAACACTACAGCAAACTTGAAAAAGAGAGGAAGGGAGGAAGCCACAAGAGGTGGAATGGAAGGCTGAGAAGAGCCCACACCACTTCCAAGATGCCAAGTGGAACTAGAACACCTCACAGGAGAAGGATCAGGAACCTGAAAATGGACAAAGATGAAAAGGCGAGTATACCTAGGACTCCAGTGTCTACTGCTAAGTTGTCAGGCAGAGCTGGATGCTTTGTTTACTTCTGCTTTGGCCCTGAGGCTTGGTGGCAATGCCAAATAAGTGCTGCGGAATGGTGGGGCAAGCAAGGAGTAAATGCTTCCTCATTCAGGAAAGGCTTAGAAACAGCACAAAGCGAGTGTTTCATCATTCAAGGTGATTCTTTTTTCTTTGGGAAACAAATTTGACTAAGAGAACAGGATTAATATTCATCTCAGTACACCCTTTTTAATACAAGCCCATATAAAAGGAAGGCTGACTGAAGCACAAGATTTTTTGCAAATCACGTACCTTTCTAACTAGAACACATGTCTAATCCTCTGTTTTCTATTCTCCCAAGACTATATCAAGACTGTGTCCAGGGCTGCAGCTGGAACCCAGAGACATGACGAGCTCGAGTAATAGAATTTTGAAGAAGTTTAATTTCTTATTGTCTGGTAAATAAGACTTAAAAATAGAATACCTTTAAAAACCAAGAGTTTCCGTGCCCCATGTCCAGCTTGGAACAGGCAAAGGTAACAAAGTTTTTCAAACAATGCCTTCGCTGATTTCAACAAGAGGACCTGAAAACTATCTCTGGTACAACAAACTCGATGTGACTCCAAGTGGGGTATTGTTTGGAATGGCTGAAGATTTGTACTGTTTTATACAATTTGTAGCAGACTGAAATAAGCAGCACATACTATGTTTCAAGTGGCAATATTGTCACAACTTTAGAAAGCTTGTTGTTCAGTTCCTATTTCCTGTATTATAACAGTAGGTCATCACTAGTTGCCCCTTGTTGAATAAGAAATATGGTTAAGTATTAGTGTTTGGTTGTTATTAACTAACCATCACAAATAATACAATTTAAAATAAAAAACAGTAACTGGCAGGAAGCTTCCATACTCTGGTGGGATGACTTGGTTATGTTGCATTTCTTAGCAACCATCCAAGACACCCATCCATAAGCAGGTACATCTTTTAAATATTAAGGAAATCAGGGGGGGGGGAATATTCAAATCTACTAGTCTGGAATTAGTCTTGGATAATTTAGTAAGACATTCGATAATTGTGCTCCTGAGTAGTCAGAAGAGCAGATGCCCAATTTTGATTTACCGATTTTAATTTTAGGAACCGTGATTCTTAAGGGATTACAGGTTACCTTTCTTGCAGTAAAAAAGGTCAATAAAGTCTTACAAACTTTAGAACACGAATGGCTGACAGAAAAGTTGTTACTCCAACACAACCGTCCAAAGAATGTACATGTGTCCAACCCTCAAAAGGGGGGAAGCGATCTCAAGTATTGCTGGTCAAGAGGCAGGGGCGTGGAAATGTTTTAATAATCTGCTTGTCCATGGGACAAAACGTAACAGAAATCTTCATGTCCTGTAAGACAATCAACTTGTCCCACCTATTCTCAAATCTCTGGCCAGTTCCTGATGCTTTTTTATACCGAAGTAGTCAGAGATGACTATGCAAATAGAATAGTCACAAAGCTTACTGACAGGCTGGTGCCCTCAGGCTGCTTGGCAGCATGGGCAAAGTCATTTATGCATTAGGCAGTAACTAACAGGAAAGGTTTGCATAACATATGCCTAACCTGGGCCTGACTAGAGCAGAAATACTGCCAGCAAAGACACCCATGTACTTCTAAAAAAGCTGGAAGAAACCACTCATTTGGACTTTATACAAATGTGTAAGAAATACAAATGTTTGTTGCAGAAGGGGATGGGTTCCAAAAAAGTTTTGGATTAGGTGGAAAAGATGTCCAACGTGGGACCATGGGGGCAGGTCGGAATCCATGGCCAGACTTTCAGAATTACCAGACTATCCTAATTAGTTCCAATGAAATTAAATGAATATTTTATGTGATAATCCTGAAAATCTAGTATGGATTTGCCCCTCCTTGGCACAAGTTGGACTCCCCTAGTCTTTTTGACTCTATAGTTTGCCAATGCTTGTTTCAACTTTGGTTTGCAAATGGTACAGCTTTTCAGTTTATTAGCCTCAAAGTGTAGACGTGCACTTGTAAAAAGATTCACTTATACATACATTTTCTTATGAATAAATATTACTTGAGGTATGAGAAGAGGGTGTTTGAGGGTGGGAATGCCCTGGGAAATTTGTATACACCCACAAAATAATGCATTTTGGAGTATTCAACAATCTTTCCATAGACCATTCTAATCATGGACATGGCCAAATAGTTACTCATATCAAAGGTTGGACTGAATCCGTGT
Source organism: Pleurodeles waltl (assembly GCF_031143425.1). Lineage (NCBI taxonomy): Eukaryota > Metazoa > Chordata > Amphibia > Caudata > Salamandridae > Pleurodeles > Pleurodeles waltl. The sequence goes on along the minus strand of NC_090449.1, from coordinate 296,182,080 downwards.
CCAGGGTAGCAGTGGGGGCAAAACACCACCTAATTTGGTGGGATTGTAGGGAAAGGTCTTTTTCCATGTGGCTGAAGAAGAAAAATGTTTTGAAGTGCAGCTGCGCCAAATTTACACCATTGATCGAAGTGCATAAGTTGGGGTAGGCATCGATACAGGTACAGCGGCAAAGTTGCTTGTGACTCTGATTATAGGAAAAGCAGAGCATTCTTAACTCAGATTTTAGGTGTACTGGCAGAGCTGCTTGTGGTTTCCAGTACATTGATATCAGAGTACAGGTGTGGGGTGCATTGGAAGAGCTACTGTCAATAGTTGCCTCCATAATTGTTAGTGCATTTTTCTGAACTTCTGACTTTTGGTTAGGCCCAGCACTTTTTGTTCAACCTTGACATGTGCATTTCATTACAAAAACCTTTTTCCATACTTGGAAAACGCAAGGAATTTACTTACTTTAGCCCAGGCATCCTGTCCCATCCCTTACTAAGCAGCACACGTGTGTGGGCAAATATACCCATTTCCTGTTTTTGACCGAGAGCACAAAAGTGTTGCAGCTTTGTCGCCGTTTACTATGATTTAATGTCTAGTTGACCGTCGGACAAAATGGACATTAAATCGTCTTGTCCCCGGACAGAAATCAACATGTCTCGGGCGTTGGGCAATATGAATTCTCCAGCCCTGCAAAAGGGGCTGTCTGAACAAGTGGAGAGGGAAAAAAAGGTATCATTGGCCACGGGCCAACACTGGACCTGCAAGGAGGGAGGCATCCCAGCAGTGCGGGAAGACGTTTATATGCTTCTATCACATCTTTAGAATCTGATACACATAATGAAACAAACCCTGCCCTCCAAGGCTCAAATATGTTTAAAAAAAAATATATATATATATTCTCAAGTTAGGGCATTCAAACAAATAAATGTTGCTTTTTGGCTGCGTTACCAGCCTTGTTCCTTCTATAACATGTTCATGTATATTTGAAAACTCAAATATATGCGTTTTAATCCTTGCTAAAATGCACTTTATAAGTGTTGTCTCCTGTTGGGCTTGATTTCTGTAAACGTTCAGCAAAACTATGAAACGTGGTAGTTGAGGCGAAATCAAAACAAATCAAATAATAGTGAAACATGATGCAGACACATTAATAAGCATGAATGAGGTTTGTGACCTTTATAAGCAGAGGCTGTTCCCCCCCCCCCCCCCCCCATATCTTGTTTTCGGGCACGTAGATATCTTACTCACCGCGTGGTTAATGCGTCGCTCTTCTTCCATAAACAACTGATTCTCTGTGTTGTCATAATCCAAGCTCTATGAAAAAAAAAACAACCTGTGATGAGCTGCACATCCCACACAAGACAAACATATTTCTCAAGAAAGCTATGTGACAGCAGCCCTAAGGCTGTACCGTACACTGGCATAACACACTCAAGGACCAGGAGCCAATTAACCTCCAAAGAAAAGGTGCATGCAGTCCTCTGGATTATATTCCCAGTGACTGAAGTACCAGTGAGCTAACATTTGTATATACAGCCACCAAAGTGTTCTGCAGTGTACCGCATTCTTTCACACATTCTTTGCGCCCGTTTTGAAATGGCCCTTTCTGCAGGGTTTTCCCCAGATGTTTTGCCTTTCTCCTCCTTTTTCTGACCCTCTTTATGCTGGCTTTAGAACTCTGGGCACTTTATCACTGCTAATCAGTGTTAAAGTGCATGTGCTCTCTAAACTTGCTATGACTGGCTTACACCGGTTTGGAATTTTTAATTTACATGCAAGTCCCTTGTAAAATAGCATACGATATCTCTAGGGCCCATAAATTAAATGCTATTAGTAGGCCTGCAGAGCTGATTGCACCACCCACAGAAGTAGCTTTTCAAACTGATCTCTGGCCTGGCCTTACAGTGCACGTGTGCACAGTTTACTGCCAAATTGACTCGCCAATTCAAACTACTTGCCAAGGCCTAAACCTTTTTTTACTACATCTAAATCACCCCTAAGGTCGGCCCTACATAGCCTCTGGGCAGGGTGTTGTGAATGTAAAGGGTAGGGAATCTACTTATATGTTTTTACATGTCCTAGTAGTGACAAATAGCCCATTTCATTTTTCACTACTGTGAGGGCTGCTCCTCCCATAGGATAGCATTGGGAATTTCCTTATATATGTCTAAGTGGTAATTTCTGCTCTGTGAGGAGTAGTGTGGGCATGTTTGGAATGGTAGTGAGAAATCCCGACCACTAATTTAGTTGGTTTTTACATTACTATTTTAGAAATACAATTGTTAGAAAGTGGCCATTTCTCTGTGCTTTTAACTCTAGTGCTTTGTAGCCTGACTCCAATCCACATCTAGGGCAGAGTGACAGCTCCACTTGGTGCATACGTTCAAAGCAGCCACAACAAAGGAGGGGCTGGATATGACAAAAGAGGCACTGGCATACTAATGTGGGGAGAGGGAGGGTCATTCACACCTTACATATCAATAAGCTGTGTCCTGCCTCACACAAAAGGCTCATTACCCCCTACTGATGTCTGGAGCCAGGGCTGGATTCAAAGGGGTTGTGTTTCACTTGAAAGGGTTCCTTTGAAGTCAACCCCCGAATAAAGACATTTTTGAGTATAAGTACAACGGCTCTGACCCCATGTTTTTTTTTAGCACTTTTGGAACTGGGACTGAACCTCTGTCAGAAGGGCTGCTGCGCTGCCCCAAAGACTCATCTGGACTGCTCTCCTGTTGGGGGCACTGCTACCTACTACTTGTCTGCTTACTGCTGGGCTGCAGGAGGAACTGCAACCTTAGATCTTGTCCTGTGTGCTGGCCTGCTGCCTGCTGCCCTGCCCTGTGCCCAGTGTTCTCACCACCCCCTTCCATTCGAAAGACTGCAGGGTCATAAAAGAGCTCATCCCCTTTGGCAGTGTATTTTTGAGTGAGGACTGTAATATCTCAGCTTTGGGTTTCTGCCTGCTTCAAAACCAGCGCATGTGGAGCACCGCTCATTGTTAGCACTAGCACTTGTGCATCTCTCAGGGCGGCACATTCGTGTGGGCCCCATTCCAAGACTGCGGAGACCCATGCTCAAACTTAGTGCAGCACACTCGATCGCCGCCTGCTCACGTCAGATTGTTGCTGCGCAATCAAGTGCACTATCTACTAGCCGGAGGGAACCTCCTGCCATGTCACGCGATCGGCGGTCAGAATCGGAGCTCGTGTGCAACATCAGCCGCCGCATCCAAATTGTGAGGGAAACGTTTCAATGGTACGGGCCGGCCCCCGGAAGGAAAGAAGGGGACGTGGCGGGAAAAGGCAAGCATTACAAGAAGCCGGCTCTGAGATCCCAGAAGCCACAGCGTGGGCCACACCTTGCTCGATCCCAGGTACGGTCTCCCCTGGCCTGCATTCAGAAGGGATGGCCTGACCCAAGTGAAAATATTAAAGACCTGCAGTTTCACCGCGCAACTGCAGGTAGCCGGGCTTAGAAGTTGGGGGCAAAGTCTGCTCACACTTCTGTACACAGGCACTCTCCCTCCCCCTACCTAGAGGAGTGGGCTCTGGTCGGCTCCGCCATTGAAAGGGGGAAAACCTTGCATGAGGACACTGCAGAGTCATCTTTAGGAAAGCCCTTCATGTATTTGGAAACCACAGTACCATATTATAGGTAGAAGGCGCCCCAACACTCAGGTGCCCTACCTCCACCAGGCTCCCTCTCAGAAGTACTGTAACTCCACTAGTAGGGCAGGGATCCTTGGTTCTATGTGGGCTTGTTATTCTTGGTACACTAGCGAGGATACGGAGTGATTTATGGACCTGTGACTGTGACCAGTGTGTTTTCTAATCTAACATCTGCATTCCCTGCCAGGATGATTTGTTCTATGTTGTTCTGAAAACCTGTAATGTCAGGATAATGAATACTACATCAGATGCACCATGCTCATGATTTATGCAATGTTTGGTCTAAGATATATTTACAATATAAGAAGCATATTTGTTATACATAATCCTGAGTGGAGAGGTGTGCGTGTGCGCGTGTGCGTGTGCGTGTGTGTGTGTAAATGCTTTACATATGACTTCTGGAGATAAGCCTGATTGCTCTGTGCCACACTACCAGGGGATGACAACAGGTTATCTCTGGTGTGTACCTTACCCTGACTAGGGTGGTGGGTTCTGCCTGGCTTAGTTGCATGCCCTTGCCAACCAGAAACCCCATTTCTAACCATGCCCTGAAATAGAACAATGAAAAAATAATTTATTATTTCTCTCTGAGGGAGGATTCTCTGAACTACCCAATAGGAGGTAGGTTGCTATTTATCTTTTTGCCAACATTCCACTCCTGAGACGTGAATAAGAAAGCACTCCTCTAGTCACCCAGTGCTAGAAGTGAAAAAAATCAATACTCTTTTACCATTCATGTTATTCAGTCCTAAATGCAAAATCTGTACATCTACATGCCAATTCACATGCAAGTGGCTCGAGTTACAATGCTTCACAGTACTGTACTGATTCAGAGTCCTTCATCCACTAGCCTGGAAAGTGGTGAAACACTGTGCTGATCGCAAGCTATATCTTGACAAAAAAAAGACTTGAAAATATTCCAAGTACCAAGAGCAATCCATTTCCACAGATGAAAACCTTTGTCAATTTACAAGACCATTTAAGCCACAGGGCAAAACCAGTGCAGAGCTTAGCCATTTCTGGAGCAACACATTACATGACAATTTTACAAGCCCAATCCAGCCCAACCAGGGAACAGGTGGCACACTATACATGGATCAGTACCTGTATCAATACATTACAGGGTACACTAGATGAATAGCATACAGCCTATGAAACTCCATTCCAGAGCTCATCAAATTTCTGAGTGCAAACCTGTATCCAAAGGCCTAAAAATATGCACTTGCACAAGAAACATCATATTAGCCTCGGCAAACCACTGAACCCTTTCAATCACGTACAAAGATCTTAAATTCTCTGCCATAATACAGAGCTGTCCAGTCCTTACAAAGAAGGCTCTCGCAACATCTGTCCTGAGATTTCCCCAAAGTTAGCATACCTGACTGTACCGTAGACCTAATGTGTGTGTAATCTGCTATTCTGACATAGTAGCTAGGCCTCGTAATAGCATTCATCTCAATGTTCATATCTGTACTATATGATACCAAGTTTTCTTAAGGATGAGTTTGCAGCAGGCGTAAAGCAGAAAATGGCTGCAATTGACTCTGCTGGCTCAACAGCATACTGCTGTTGCTCCCTCTGAGAAGTGAGCGTTGTGCAGAGCATTTGTGAGGGGAAGGACGGGCAGAAGAAACATTTCTCCAGCTTGTGAAAAGTAATCAGGGGCAAAAGACAGAAGAACAATTTCTAGTCCCAGGAACTGACAAATACTACACTGTTTCCAATGACGTCAAAATTTTTTTAAATGAAGTACATCATTGTTTTCGCCAACAGACTAATGCTTGGGATTGTTTGTGTTTTTTTAAAATAAACATTACTTCACCACAATTGCTAAAAATGTACACTATATAGGAGTGCTTTAAATCTGGTGACCATTAGTGTCATAGAACACTTCTCAACTCAGAGTGAAACAAGTAAGAAGGCAGAGGGCAAGTTTATCAGCCTTCTGAGGTGAGCAGTTACAATTTAGCCACCCATCCTCCCCCGCAAAAATGAACATTGCTGCACGAAAATTAATGTATACAAAAGATAAGGCTCAAGCAGTTGCCAAAGTCTCTATTTTAAAAAATTATTAACTGTGTGCTTTGTCTTTAACATTACCAATACAGATCACTACATACATGGCTTTCAACACTTGTTTCAAAATTCAATGATACTCCCTACAAAGAATTAGATCTATAATATTTATGCTCATCACTACCCACAACTTATTTTGCTCCTTTTACTTTCCCAGCTCCACCACAGTTCATTTACCTTTTGCTCTTCCAATTCCACCTTCAGTATCAATCAGGTTCTAATACTTGGTTAGAAAACCCTCCACTCCACTTGTAAAGACACCCCTCTCAATACTATCAAATTACTAAAACATGCTTCCTAATGTGGGATTCATCTCTCCACTGCCTTTCCAATTTGTACTTTATGTCAAAAACTAGGTATAGTGCTGGTCTTGTTTTTCAACTTCTACCCGCACCCATATTTCCTTACTGTGCTTCTCCTGCCCTTGTTAAATGTCATCACCAACATTCTTTCCTTACATCTTTTCCATTTCTACTTCTGAGTCAAGGTGGCATATCTTCAAGTAAAAATATAAAACAAAATGGGGGTATAAAAGGATTAATGATAGTTTACCTCATATTTGAGCGAGAGAAGCTTCTCATTGTGTGGAATCTCTTCCAGGTCCGACAGCATGTGTTCATTTTCCTTAAAGACAGAAATCAAACAAATATCCATGATGGACAGCAACATTCTAAAGTCAATAATAAAACCATCTAACTGAACAAGATTATGATTATGTCTTCATTTCACAATAGCACGTCCTGCAACTATTGGGTGATCACATAACTTGCTAAGATTAACAGCCACTGTTGAATCAGACGTACTATTTACTCTGTATTAAGACATCGTAAGTGGTTCCACTACTCACATGAAGCATGTAATACAATGAAAAGACCAGCCATGAAGCAGTGAGAGATAATATGAGCATAAAGAGTTTTTCTAGCAGAACCTACAAGCCAAACAGAGCTGACCCAAAATTAAGCTACAAATTACTGTTCGCAATGGAGGGGTTACAGAAAGAGTGATGTGAATACAGCATAAACTGAGAGGAGGTTCTAGTGGAGAGATGAAGGGTGCTTGGTAAGTACTACAGGGAGGACAGAGTAGAAAGGGGAGTAGCAGAGTTGCTATTTCGAAAACAGTGGTAGAGGAACACCTTCAGGGGTGGTCAGACAACATAGTGGTTACCCTGTCAGAATATTATGTCTGAACAGAGGGGTTCTCGGTTCCTTAGGGAAGTGTAGAAGAGGTGGAACGTTGCACTAGTCTTGATACAAAGAATCTTCACAAGGATTCCAATGGCACAAAACAATGAGTGTCCCGATGGCATGTTACGGCATAATAAAAACCTTCAAACATATACAGGAAAATGTTCATGGGGAGACAGAAACCTTCCAAAATATTTACAAAGGAAATGCTACAGATATTTAGGAATAAGCCGGAGAAATACCCTTGTACACCCTTAATTAACTTACAGTACTTACAGAGTGCATAGAACACTTACAAAACATCTAAAAGAAATAAGATTATTATTAACGGTGAGAGGGTATTCAGAGGTTACAGCATAACCCCAAAACAAAAAATCATCACAGATCATAGGGAAGTTACATGGCACACTTAAAAAAAAATAGGTACACACAAATCACTCACTCGCAATAATGGTTTTCTATGGCAAACACAGAAGAACTATTACAAGTGAATTCGAATTGTGTGATGCTCTATTTCTTTTGAAGTCAAAATTAAGTTATTATTATTTTAATGAGTGTATTTATTGTTGGGGAAATTATCTTTTGTGTATGTATCTTACTTTAATCTGAAAAATGTGTTGGTTGGTCAAGAATGAGGTGGGATATTCAGGAGGGTGGTTGCTGGTATTCCCATTGTTTTTATCTGCATTATTGTCAGGTGTGTGTGTTGAGTTGCCTGTCTGGTGGAAACCTGTCTGCACAAAGACTCTGGAGTTTGCCTTGAGCCTTGTATTAGAATAAATAACCCATCTACATTGTTGCTTGATAGTGGAAACCTTTCAGAACTTTTTTCAAGAGCTCAAAGTAGACTGCAAAATGTAGTACAGTCATTGAGAATAAAAAAGCCAAGTATCCAGACATTTCAATCTTAATTTCCATTTTGAAAAGGAACAGCTTAGTAATAAAACGTTACCAACAACGGAGCTAGGGATCGTTCCTGCAACTTTATGTGAAACTATAGATACCAAAAATAATGAAGATTCATCATGCCTGATACTTTCATATTCTGTAGCTCTTTCAAGCATCAGCAGAGGGTTTACTGGCAGATGAGCATGCATCAGGGATGTGTGTGGCACAGTACTTATTTGATATTTATTAGTGACATTAACACATCCCTGAAGCAATGTCCTAAAAAAAATCAATACTTTTCGGTCTCCAGTGCATAGAAGCACTTTATAAAGCAGTTAACCTTCTCTTATTAGGTCATGCTCAAGGCTCACTAATGTTCACAATGTTAAAAGGAATAGAAATCAACAATGCAAGCCATGATTTTCCGATGGTCAAAGTTCAAATCTTGGCATCTCAATGGTAATTTCACATTAATGTCATTATTTGGATACCTTATATGATCATCTTTTGTCTTGAGTGCAAGAAACATTGTTGCAGGAACCATAGTGACATTTCTATGAGCTATTCATTTCTGCCGCTGAACAAAATGTATGTTGCTAAGGCTATGCCTCTACTCATTTATGGATTTCCACTATGGCTACCAGTTGTTGGGCGTGCCATTGGCAGTTGTGCGGCCTCACTTGGCTGAACAGACTGGGACTTGGGAAACCTTCCCCACTTGATGCTATCACAAATTAAATGAAACCGACATCTTGACAGACTCCAGCGCTGATATGGATTCCAAATTGGTATCATTATCTTAACACGGATCAATTTAATATTTTACCCAGCAGTATACTGTCTGATCGCAAAGAACCAGGCGGTGACTACTGTTATGCATTTTTTTCTTTGTTATGCTTGCTAGTTAATGATGCTGGAGTTGGAGTTGTCCATGGATTGTTCTAGTCCATAATTAGCTACTAATATCCTATTCACTGTATTACAGTCATTCAAATAGTTCTTGAAAGTTCTCTGTATGTAGTTCTCCTAGACAGGCACAAAATGATAAGGCATATGCACATAATACTTGAACATATTCTTACCTTGGATAAGGCGTCCAATTGGAATGGTGCTACTATTATTATCAATTTAATGCAGATTCTATGGTGATTACACAAAAGAGAATCTGAGCCATAGTTACTACTTAAGGGCACTTCATTCATACCAGAATGGAATAAAACACAAAAATCACATGATAGGATGGCAAACACACAGTAGCAAACTTTCCATAAAGAGATACTTTTCAGAGGGGATTGACCTACATGAGTATCTGCCCACAGGGGCCCACCTGACAAAACTATCTGTGGGATTACTATCATTGCTAAGGTATTTTGCTAATTAAAACCCAGATTAATTGACCTGTGCTGGAGATTACTTAATCAACTTAATGTTGAAAATACCACAATCCTGAGTGTACAGCTACATTACGTGACACTCAGCACTGCGACAACTAATTTTTCCAACTCTTCAAATCTGCAGTTTCTTTTCAAGATAACCTACTTATATTCTCAGGGCTTGAGGTAAATAATTTTCCCCTTGCAGTACAAACCCCAAAAAGATATCAATGCCCAATTTTGGGATACAAATCAATGCCCAGACAGATAAAGATCAAGGCAGGGGAACATCACAAAAGGATATTAATTTACAGAACACCATACAAGATGGTTAAAGGAAAGTGAAAGGTTGAAGAATTTATACAAGGAACCAAATAGGTAGTCAAAACACATGGAACTGCAGACATCTATGCCACGCAGGTGCTGGAAACGTGGTATGTCCCAGAACCCTTGACAAAATACTCACTGAGCACAGGTACTCCAGGGAAAAACTGTAATACTAATTTCATACTGCCCTTGATGGAAACAAATCTACTGTTGTTTTCAGAGAAGGAGCATCTTGCAAAAGTGCATTATATTCAGCAACGTGTGTGGTTGGGCCTGCTAAACAGCCTTTCCAGGTGGACCCTAATTTAGAAAAACAGAAAGCTCTCTCAAACCTATCAAAAGCTGATTTGCTCACCACAATTTAGGCAATTCTGGTAGACATTTTCCAGAACTGCACAGTTTAGTGTTTTCTGACCCCCTTTAAAAGTCAATATAGTCTTTTACAAACTATATTATGGGTTAACAAATAATCTGAAAAGTAGCAGGCTTCAGACAAGTTTCAAAGTTTAGTATCATTTTAGCATTTTAAATTAAACAAACAACAAATGTGTTAATAGAAGCCAGCAGATTACAGCTCCCGCGTCACCTTTTAATTCCAATTTTCGTAGTCCCATTGTCACATGACTGCCTCTTAAACTCCTCAGAATTTTAGTGTCTGTCAAACCCCTAAATACAGCCATGCACACTTTAACCAAAGGGTGGTCCCAAATGCACTAGAAACAAGCACTGGCAATGCTAACAGGTCAGGCTTATGAATGCACTCTCAAACTAGACCTAAAAGTCCATGTAGGTTAATGACAGCCCTCCTCCCATCAGTGGTGCTGCCAGAGAAAAACACCATAATTTACCTAGTTCTCTAAGACACTTTAATGCCATTACAATGGCATGCATGTGCCCCTTAAAGTTCCAGCTCAGGCAGCTGGATAAATTAACCAAATTATCATAATCACAGCTGTGTGGAGGTCAAGCCCTGTTTTGGGGAAGCACACAACTTGTGTCCAACTGAAAAAATGTACCTGTGGCTCCCAACAAGTGTGGGAAGCCAAAGCCCCTCTCTTGGTGGTTCTCCCATAATTATGTGCTGACAGCTGTGCTTTCAAGCCAGACTATAAAAATGAGAGGGCTCCTGTGGCCTGTGTTTAGGGACCTTTAGAGCCAAGGTGGCGGGTAATCCAAGCAGAGGTTGTTGCAGAGCTGCTATTTCCCTTTCAATTTGTGAGCCCATGCGTACACCAACCATTGACACTTACTTAGAGAAGGGAACTGGTTATGCCCAAGATTGTACACATATGCTCACAACCAGCTTTAAAGTGCATGCTTTTACAAACAGCCATACTAATCGCAGTACTTTCATAGCGTTGAGCTCCAGAAAGCATAACATCCTACCACACAGGCAGAGCTACTAGCACATTGGGTGGGAATGTCCCCTGCATCGTGAACACACATACCTCTGCCCGGACTGACCTGAAAGCATATTAAACTGGAATTCTGACTTTTCTTTGGTCTGGCTAAAACACTACTCCAGTGTGTGTACTACTCATGATGCTGCACTGCTGACAAAGTGGCGGTGGCAGCATGCTGATTTTTGTGAATTATACTAATGAACAGATCTTTTTGTTTCCAATGAGTTCTGGGACTAGTGGTTCTATGTTTGTAAAATTCCAATTATATGTGACTCCCAGACACCTGAGCTGACACTGTTTGTTTAAGATATGGACAGTAGTAAGACTCGGTGCTGTGGTGAGAGTCTGGATCCAGGAACCAGCAGGATTCATTTTGGCTTGCCCCTGGTATGACATGGCACAATGGAATACAGCTTCCACTGACAGTGGAGGTGAACTGCTTGAATTGCAGGAGCTAAAGGGAGGAGACAAATACACTGAAGGGTGGAAGGATGGAGACACAGCTACCTTTAGACATTCTATTTTGACTTTTGTGTGGATTTTCTAATTAGTTTTTCTTGGGAGCTGCCACTTGTTTCATGGAAGAAGAATGAAGTGAGTCAGCAGATTCTGTTAGGGGTAGGAAAGTTTCTAGGCAGTGCTTACACTTTTGTCTTTCATATAAGGCTAATTCAGGAAGCTAAAGCCAGTTGTACAGCCGTCTCACTGAATTGTGGTCATATTTTGGATACTCATGCTTAGAGCCACCACAGTTGTTGCCTCTTGCGAAAGCAATCCATTTACCGAAAGGTTGTGCCTGCACTGTAGTCAGAATATTCAATTTGAAAAAGAATCACCCCCAAACCGGTTTCAGGTCTCTAGACAGTGATCAAGATCCTCGGTCTGGAAATTCTGTATAAAAGGTGGGAGCCAAACCACCCCAATTTGTTCCAGTTTCAGGTTCTTCTTGAAAAAGGAAGGGAGTGCTTTGGAGAGTACTACTATGATCCAGGGCTGATAAACGCCTCATAGCCATCTCCCAGACATGATGGGATATTACCTAAAGTTTGCAAACCTGCTTGAGAGCTTTGGCTCTGGCTTGTGCTAGACACCGGCCTGCCTGCTCCTAGGGAGAAACAGCATGTTTGGCCTTGTAGTAGGAGAGACTGTCCAGGATGAGAAGCCCACCCAGAACACAGGTGTGTGGAATACCCTGAAGATCTTACTTGTTACTGGGAATGTAACAGATGCTGAATTTAAATCTGCAAATGTCTCAGATTATGAAATGCAGGAGATTTACATCTGGCAGTTGAGTTTTTGGTCACTTTATTAGCCTGGTAAATGATCATAGTGTTTTACGAAAAAGTGTTAAGTCTCTGTAGAGGTTTGCCCTTTCCAGAACAAACAGGCAGATCAAGAAGAGTCAATATGTTCCTAAACTCTCAATAACCAACAACAACCACATTTATTAACCACTAACCTAACATTTCGAAGCACTGTGCTGCTTGAAGTAAAACTCTTCAATGTCTTGTCAGTAGTAGTAAGAAATACATAAATGCAATTACAAGACAATAAAATAGAACCAAAGAAGCATAGTATATGGTGTGCTGCAAGAAAGGAAAAATAATTGCCACGTTTAACTTAACCGTGACAAGGATTTCTGGAAAGAAAGAATTAATTAGTTCCTCAGGATACCATTACACATTGTGCATGATTTCAGGGCCTCCTAGACAGTTTGTAAAATCACTTTTCCAAAGTTAATGAGAGGGTTAAGAGGAAAATGTGGGCAAGTGAAGAACACCTACACTCAAGCGTCAGCACAGAGTGGTGGAAAATGTCTTGCAGTAAATGTGACTGTGGTTAGTGGTCCGAATCAATCAGTTTGCAAATAACGTGATGGGGTTCACAATTAGGTTGCAAATCTTAACCGGATCCATAAACCTTTAAAAAGCTTAAATATTTTTTTTTTAAAAAAGATGGCCAGGAACCCTGAGAACAAGGCAAAGGGGATTCTGTGGCTGGATCATAGGAAGTTGCAAAAGGGCATATTCTACAGCAAAACCTTGATGGGAACTGAATAAGAGCTCCCACACTTGTGGGATTTTAGGGCTTTGGAACTGTGTTAAACTCCATGGCCTGTGACTGATACCTACTGGGCACTACCATTGGCAGTGCCAATGGTACTTTAAACAGAAGCCAAAGTAGATGCACAACACTAAAAAATAATCTCAGAATGGTGAGTGCACAAGAGCTCCTTTTTCCAACATCTAACTTTATTTATAGTGGTATATTCTGTTATTTTTTTTTATTTATTTTGGGATTTCATATAGTGCAGACGTGGCCCAGAGGCATCAGAGCACTTCATCTTTAATGTACATGTATATGGACATGAAAGGGCACTGACGTGATGCTGAACAAAAACTTCCAGCCCCTCCCCGGTTTGGGCAGGCCGAACAAAGCCAACTTCACATAAAGCCGCCACAGCTGAAGTGAGTCACAACACAAATGCAGAGTAAAATAATCTCAGGTTTTTGCCAGTCTCACCCACTGACAATACAACTTTCCTGTAAAGGATGACTCACATCATGGACAGATGTGCCCGAATCCTAGTGTTTAAAATGAGATTTGAGTAAAGGACAAAAGAAGACATGACAGGGGTTTAGAAGAAAACCCAAAAGCACATCAAACTACAAGTTGTAAAACTGTGCTATATGTGGGAGGGAGATATATAGTATAATAATTATCATACATCTATATGTATTTTATATTCCCCCCCCCAACCCTATTTAATTAACTTAGACCATTGGAAATCATGTACACTCTTATGGAGTGTGAAAATGTTTTTAAAAATATATATAGACATAATATAACTACATACAGCTGGTGGAAGGACACTGGTCATCAGCCAATAGCATCAACTGGAAACTGTAGTTGGTCCAGACTCCAAGGAACAGTAAGGAAGGAAGGAGGACGTGAACCTAGATGATGTGACCCTGATGCCCCTGGCCAATGACAAGCCAGAAAATGAGTGACCTGGAAGCCTACAAATGGTAAGTAAGGGCCAGTCTACAAGTTTAAGATATTTTTTTTAATTAAAGGAGACTTCACAAGCACAGCGCGAGCGATGTGCAAGGGAAACCTAATGACACAGTCCCATGAAGAACCAATGAGTCCTGCACCAGAAAATCAAGCACATACTCCTTACATTAAAGGTGGATACAAGCCAGCTATAGTCGAACATAAACCAACATCAGTCCTAGATTAGATTTATGAAAAGTCAAGGCCATCTTTTTGTTTGAAGTATCATGTGGATTATATTGGACTTCATAAACATTTCAACAGTCATAGCAGTGTGATTTCCACTGTTTAGTTACATTTTTGATTAATTTACCAGGTCTTGTGATTAGTCTTGTGTGCGAAAAATATAAATAGGTTGGCCAAGTAATTGTGCCACTGTTTACTACCTCACAAGACAAAGTAGTATGGACATTAAATTTACCACAGTTTGTTGGCGCTTTAATTAACAAATGAAAGGTGGAATTAGGCAGGAATGGAACCATGTCTTTCATAGATTTAGCCCATGGCTGTTATTAAAACCTGCACGTGACAAGATTATAAAGTTAATAGCCTTGTGGTTTTATCACAAAATAATGTAATAACAGAAACCAAAAGTACTTAATAAAGTGCATTAGCAATAAACTGACATAATGCCCGTCTCCAAACATAGTTCAGCAGCTAAATGTAAAGTGAAAAATCGTTCTGCTCTCTAAAAAGCATGTCTTGTATAATGTTTCAGGAACATAGGGACCAAATACTCATATCATGACATAGAAGGTTTGGATTTGAAATGGTTCATTCATACCAACCAGTAAATCTAGTAGTTGGTACAAAACCACTAGAAACCCCTACTTTCTAAACCATCCATCTTATTGGGTAAAGCTGTAGATATTTAATTAGAGATGAAATCATACAATATGAAACACAGGAACAAAATACCTTTTCAACTACCAGCAGAGTTTGGTTAATCGAATTATACTTGTGATGAAAATACATCATTCAGCTCCCTCCTCCACTACCCCGGATAGCAGAATAAATTATTATACATTTGTTTATCACAGATACCATGATAAAGCAGTATTTTGGTTGATTTTTTGAGAGAGACCGTAACGTGCAAGTGGAAAGCTTGAACAACTAAAATAAATATGCACTTTTCTGCAGCATTCATGAATGACTGTCAGTGCAACCTGAAGAGGCCTAGTTATGCTAACTGAAGCGTGCCTAAATCAATAATCAGTCATTCTCTTGCAAATTAAAACTCTCCTACAAGTCATTCTGGGAAGGTGCTAAGTCAATTTCCTATTTATTTACTGCATCCTTATGTTCAAATTTCAAACAGGTGCCCAGAGATATAAATGGCAGATTTTAAAAAGGGCAAAGCGATCCTATACCCTCCATTAAGAAGTGTATTATTTCAACTTCAAAGCAGCATAAAACTGCTAAAGCTAGTATCTCATGCAATAAATGTAAAATATTCTAGATCTGTTTAAATACATATGATGGTTAGTGGCAGAGAACACGCCCATAAATACATAAGTAGTTCTTTCAGTGTACGACGAGTTAGTTATGTGCTCAGACAGTACAGAGAGGTGATCACCTTTATATTTAGGCTCAGACCAACGATATACAAGCCCCATGTGCCACTTTAATTTCTGGATGGTCCAAGTGAACAAGAGAAAGTGTATATGTATTAGAAGAGAATCAGAAAAAAGAGCTCATGCCAAAGGGCGAGTAAACTTATTAAAAAAATCCTAATCTTAAATTCGTTTTGCCTTTTGTTACCAATAATTAAAAAAAATTGTGTTTGGTAAGATGCACCTTTTTCTCTGATGGTTTTCATTTCATATTGTAAAAATTGTAAGACGAGAACAAGAGTCCATTTGTGACAGAGGAAAATATTTTAACCTTTACGCAAGACTATTATTTGTTTATGTACAGTGCCATTAATGTTTAATGTGATATCATGGTTGAATGCATGCATAAAGCAAATTAGGTTCTATATTCTGGAATTCACAAGAGCACAAAGCAAAGTGGCAAGATTACATATTCTCAAAGCAAGAATGACAATCACGTACTTAGGCTCTGTAGCGGATGCACCACTTACTCACATCTATTGTGCTCTAAGCAAACTTTGTAGGTCAGCAAGAGAAAGTTCCTCTGCTTTATATATGCAGGGATACATCGATATTGGCATAGGTACAGAAATGAGTGGCTATATCAAGTAAGACTTTAGAGAGGATTATGGTTCAATTGGGTACTACAAGGTGGTCAGAAGGGTGCTCAGGCTTACAGTCTGGAGTCAAATAGTGGAGCCTACATCACATGGGAGAGGTTGGAGATTTCTATGCACCCTTCCCCAGGCTCTTGATGGGCGTGGGGTGGTGTGAGTGATAAGTGAGAAAAAGTCTTCTTTGCATCTTCCACAAGTTGTGGGTTTCTCAGCTGCAAGTCTACTTACCATTTCCTGGCCATCCTCACCAAGGTCCACTGTGCTCAGGTGCCCGATGCTTAAGAGGCTGCAAATGGGTGCCTGCATAAAGGAAACAGATAAGAAATTAGAAGTGCATGAAGCAGAAATGGGATGAAGCAAACCTTCTGTCAGTGTACTCAAGAACCTTTTTTAAGGGCATTCAGAATCTACAGAAACTATTAGCAAGTTTTATCTTGCAGATTAATTGGTCAAGTAAGAACATATTTCTCCAATTTCAATGGTTGTAATGTCATGCCAGAAATTAAAGGTGCCTGAAGCACAATGCAAAGCAACGATAATGACTGAATGATTAAGAACCTTTTTTTTTTATCTGCCCACTCATTACAATCACTAGTAATCTGAATGTACTGCTCAATATTTAGATCCATATTTACAAATCTTAGTTCTGGTATGCAAAGTGAAGAGGTGAATAAGTGATAGAATTTTAATTGACAAAGATAAGCATGTTCAACGCTGAGATGAAGTTCTGGAAAGAGGTATCTTTTAGTCAATCCTCAGAACTCCTCCTTGTCTCTTGCGATTCAAAAACGCAGTCCTGTCAAATATAGTTGACTATGCAATTATCACCGTTTGATAGCGTTACATGTTACGCACTAGTGCATTCCTGACTAGTGCAACATTCCTGACTATTTTTAGCAGGAAAGATGGTTGCAGCATAATCGAGAAAATTACAGAGAGCAGTTAAAATCTCTTGTAGCCATCAAAAGAATTGATCCTACATTGTTCAGAACAGTAACTGTCATGTTGCGATATCAACGGCCAAGACACCACATTATTGTCCTGCAATCCTACTCAGGAACACTGCACTATTATCGTGCAATCTGACTGGCTACCAAGCTGCTCACTCCTCTGGGATCCCATTCAACACGGCCTTTGCACAGCACCCTGTACTAAAAAGGTACAGTAGTTACATGTCTTAGATACTCATAGTACATAAGATCTCTGAACTCCTAACCTACGTCCTCCCCTTTTGGGACAGTATGCACCAGTTAATACTGCAGAGATTGCTTAACCAACATGTGTTAATAGACAAAGTATCCAAAATGAAGAAAAGTCTTCAGTGTCTTCTTGTTAAGGAGAGTAAAAACTGTCCGAGTCTACAAAGCAGTGCACAAAGAAGCACTGTTATACCCAATAGTACAGGAGCATGGCATTGCCAATCACAAGCGCCACATCCAGAATGCTATTAGCAGTACTCTGGATTAAAAGAGGATGTAGAACATCCTTGGTGCTAAAAACATTCTATATTCATACACCCAACCAACACCTACACTATAGCCTGTATAGGATGCTTGCTTCTGGTCCAGGGAGGACCTAGCCTGGCAATTCAGGCTGGACAATTCCCATGGGGAACAGGGTCAAGACTGATTTGTATATGGATGGGTCCAAAATGGGGTGGCATGGTGAGCAAAAGAACGATGGATTAAACCCAGATCTGGAACTGGGGTTGAGTGTTTGCATTGATAAGCGAGCGTCCATCATGCTTTTGGGTTGCTAAGGTTCATTATATGGACTATTGTGCATCAATAATTGGGATGGTTTATATGTGCTTCGATTTCCTTCACCAAGTGGCTGTTCCTGTTTTTTTCCTGAATAACCATACCCTGCTGCCAATAAACCGTGTGGAGGAGGATGGCCTCATCGGGGTACACAGAGCTTTCCAAGCGACGCTGTAGTTCACGCGGAGGGTAAGTCAGCAGTACTATTAAGGAAGAAAGGGGTGAGGCTGGAGCAGAAACTAGGCTTGCGAGATCTCTAAGCAAAGGATAAGACACACTAGTACGATGGCAAAATCAACATTTATTTACGCCTTTCACAGTGCAGGCAGGGAGAACGGGTAAGGAAACAGAAGGACTGAGAATCGACTAAACAGAGGACTCTGAATTACCAGCAGAAGCGCACTGTGCAACAGAAATGTCAGATTATAACACCGCCCCTGATAATACACTCTAAAAGCGCTTCAGAAGAACTAAAAACAACGTTAAGAAACATGTTCGCTCTATCTTGCCACCTCTGAATGCTTCACGATCAGAGAAACTAGGTTCAGAGTGCGGTTCATCTGTTATCAGATACCACATGAATTGGCAACGAGGGTGGATCTGTCAACACCGTTTCCAAACCTACGCATTTCTCTGCTTTATTTTGAGTGTCCTCACACCCTGACCTGACATTCACAGGTTATTTTATATCGCTTCTTGATGGTAAGGTGGCATTTTCGATAAAATTTTAGATAAAGTTGTAGGAGCAGCAAACCTTTTTTAAGAAGCATGTCTGGTGGAAGCTGTTATACTTTTTCTTCTGGAGTAATTGGCTGTGCTCAAACAAACGGAGGCTACATTACATTTCTGACAGTTATTTTTACAGTGACTCGCACACTTAAATCTTTAAAGCAAGTCTAATTTTGGATTTCCGTGATTCGCACACTTTTGGTATTTGCAACTGATGGTGAAGTTAAATGTTTTCTGTGATACAAAGTATTTAACACGGTTTGGGGGTGAGCGTGTGGAAACGTTACGCTTTTGACATCTGATCAGAGTCCGTTTAACAGCTTTCAGCTGTGCATGTGCAAGTGGAAACAGCGTTGTCATAGTGACATTGACGTGTACAGTGACTCGCACACTTAGGGCCATATGTACGAAAGCTTTTTTCCAGAGACACAGAATGGGTAAAATCCTTTGGTACATCTGGCCCTTAGTGAGCCCTGTTTTTAGGGTCGAGCCTGCGTTTCGCAGCGAGACTCTTTTGTATTTAGAAAAGGGCTCGGAGCCCTGTCAACTTCACGTCAGTGTTTTTTATTGGTTCGTGGGCTTCCCTAATAAAATCTGCTTGCTTTCATTAGTCGAAGGCACGCATACGTCATGCCTTTTCCGGTGGCTAGCCCTCCTCCAGCACAGCAACCAAGTACAGAAAACATGCGAGGCTCGCTGTTTTCCATCGGGCTCGTGGACTTTTTTTTCTCTAATTTACGAGCCCGATCTCGCTTGGCAGAAGTCAAGCGCTTTCCATACTTGATTTCACTTTTTCGGGTTATGTACATAAATGCACTTTTGCCTGATAGGTGAAAAGTCGGGTTAGGAGTTTACAACCCGATCAGCTCTAACATGAGCAAACGCGAGACCCGTTGCATTGTAAATGCTTGTTAGTGATGTTACAGTGACTCGCACACTTTATCATTGTCCAGCGAGATCTTGCCGTGGATTGGAGTCCGCTCAAGAAAATTTGGATTTGTACATGCAAGTTAAAACGTTCCTCTATCGTTATTAATGTGTGCAGTTACTTGCACGTTTAAATCTTTTAAGCAAGTTTGGATTTCAATTTCAGTGCTGTAACTGGCACTTTTTTTTTCTTTTTTTTCTTTTTTAATTATACAGCGAGTCTATTCAACTGTGACTCGCACACCTACAATTCTCTCACTTTAAAAACAGCCTTATTTAGTATCTATAGCGAGTCTCTTCAGCGATTTACGCACTATCACTACTTTTGTTATAGTCCTAAAGTACCTTATGTATTTCTTATTTATTCTGCACTGGTTTACACTGCGTTTAGTAATCGTATGTTCTGTGCATTGAATTGTTATTTTGTCTTCCATTGGTAATTGCTCAGAAACTCTCTGTTTTCATTCTCTTGTCACTTTATTTCTTAGTTACAGTTTATATTTAGTTGACTCTTTTTGTCATGCAAACTGCAAATTTGCCAACTGTGTTTCTGTCTGAAACAGGTTTTCCTACAGTTAAATGGCACAATTGGTACAAGTCCTTTAAAAGTTATTTAGTTGTCATTGATGGATTGAACTTTTCAGCAATTATGAAGAAAGCAATTTGATATAATTGCCTTGGGACGGAAGGGCAAAGATTTTTTGATCACCAATCACAAGCACAACCGTCATCATCTGACCAAGGGGATGTCTTTACTGAGGCAGTCAATATACTAGAAAAATCATTTCAAGGATGACCTTAGTATCATTGTTGAAAGGCATACATTTTTCACATGGTAACAATTTCAAGACGAGTCAATTGACAACTTCATAGCTGTATGAAATAAATTTACAAGTCTCTTCTTGTAAGGGCTTAATTTCTACGAGATAGAATATAAGGATTCAGAGTTTGCTTCAAGATAGCATTTTATTTTGCTGTAGCGGGTCACCCTCAAAGAGTGTCGATGATACTCTCTGGCCAAGAGCAACTGACCTCTTCTCCTTTCTTCCTATGTCGTATTGCAATACCCACTTAACCACGCTATACAGGCGGCATAATTTCCAAACACATTCAAGCAAACTTTTCCTGTAACACCGTTGAACCACAAGAACAGGATGTTCAAGCACAGAAATAACATTTGAGAGCATGGGACGGTTAGGCCCTCTGCAAAGTTTTGAAAGCAATTCTAAGAAACCAGCACATTTGTAAGAAACGAAAATGAGCAGGGCTGCTGAAGGCATACAATTTTGCTTGTGAGATTAAAGGTTAGACAAAATGGAGCCCTGCATACACCACTCCACCTGTTCAGGGACCCCCAGTCCCTGTTCTGGAGTGACACTGGACAATGGAAAGGGGAGTGACCACTCCCGTCCATCACCACCCCAGGGGCAGTGCCCAGAGCTCCTAGAGAGGGTCCCTGGGCTCTGCCATCTTGTTTCAAAGGATGGCAGGGAACTCTGGGAGCATCTGAGTGGCCAGGCCAGGCAGGTGAAGTCAGAGCCCCCTCCTGATAAGTGCTTGCATGGTTAGGTGACCAATCCCCCTTTCAGAGCAATTTAGGGTCTCTCTCTGGGGTGGGTCCTCAGATTCGGCTTCCAAGATTCCATCAGGACTCCTCTGCAACCTTCACTTCGAGTTCTGGCCTCCGGAACGGCAACTAGAACCTCAAGGACCACACAAGCTGCTTCCTAGAAAGGACTCTTCAGCAACATTGTTTCCAGGGCTCCTGCCAGCTCTGCAACAATTTCCTCGACATGCATCCTTAAAAGACTGCAACTCTTCAGCCTGCACAAGAAAGAGAAGGAATCTCGCTTGCAGTGAACGAGTGTCTCCCCTGCAACCACAGGCACCTACAACAAGCGACGACTGGCTGCGTGGATCCCCTCTGCTGCTGAGCTGGGTGGATCCTGCATCACGGGTGGTGGTCCAGAGTAGTCCTCTTGGTCCTCTCTGCAAGCTGTCCAACTTTGATGGAGGTAAGCCTTCGCCTTCCCACGCAGGACAGTACCCCGTGCACTGTCTCTTGCAGCTGCCAAGGCTTGTTTGCATCTCCTCCAAGAGATCTTCAGGCGACGTGTAGCTCCAGCCCCCAGCACTCCATCCTGCAAAGCACAGCCTCCTGTGTGGTTCTCCTGCGGCATGGGATCCACTGTTGTAGTGCTGTGTGGGCTCCTTCTGCGACTCCTGTGTCCCCTTCCTGTGGGACTCCTGTGGGTGCTGCCTCTGCTCCTGTGGACTCCATGCAATGCTGAGGGTCCCCTGTGACTCCCCCTCATGGGGAGAGTCCTCCTGGGCCTTGCTGGTCCTCAGCAGCCCCTCTTTTCCACTAACCGCAAGTTTCCTTTGCCAGGGCTTGTTGCTGGAAATCATGCACCAACACCCCTCTGCAATCTTTCTTCTGGCGTGGGACATCTTCTGCATCCATCAGGAACTCTTCTCCTGCTCCAGTGCTGACCTGTTCTTCATTACAGTCGACCAACCTCGGCATCCACAGCTGGGTGGGTAGTACCTCCTACTCCTCCTGGACTCCACTGTGACTCTTGGACTTGGTCCCCTCTCTCCACTGGTCTTCTTTCTTTAGGAATCCACCACTAGTTTTCTTGCAGTCTTCTCTGGGTGTCTACTTTTCCTCCTTTTGGGTGGTTTGGGGAAAACCCAGTGTTTTACTCTGAAATTCCTGGTAGCTGGGGTGTACTGTGTTGCTTACCTTTGTGTTTCTCAAGTACTCCCAGCTCCCCTCTACACATTTCACTTACCTAGGTGGGGGGTACCTTGTTCGCATTCCATTTTCTTAGTGCATGGTTTGTGCTCCCCCTAGGGTCACTATTGGTGATTACTGTTTGCACTGTTTTCTAACCTTTTCTATGACTATTTCTGATTGCTAGTGTATAGATTTATTGCATTATTTACCTCCCAAGGATGGGTCACCTGTCTAGTATTTTGTGGCGATTTGTGCCAAAAATAAAGTACCTTTATTTTTTAACAACTGAGTGTTTTCTTTCGTGTGTGTGTGTGTAAGTGCTGTGCGACTACAGTGGTATTTCATGAGCTTTGCATGTCTCCTAGATAAGCCTTGACTGCTCACTCACAGCTTCCTCTAGGGAGCCTGGCTTCTAGACACTGCCTACATTTCACTAAGAGGGGATACCTGGTATAAGGTGCAAGTACCATAGGTACCCACCACACACCAGGCCAGCTTCATACACCCATCCAGTGTATTATTGCGTAAACACACCTCAGCACTTTGAGCACCAGGTTCTGGTTGGTGAGCCGACTTGCTTTTAAATTGGTAGCCAGTTGGTGGAGTTATAAACATGTGAATGTGGTGGGGTGGGCGGTCACTCTAACCCTCTCCCCCCCCCAACCTTTGCTCCACTCTTGCTTTCCTGTCTGCCTGCGCTCTAGACCCGCCCTCCTGTATGAATTCACTCTATCTCTTTCCCTTGCCTCCTCTCCACCCCACTTGACCAGCGCTCTTCAGTCCAACTCTATCCCACGCTGTAGCTTTGCTCTACTTTTGCCTTCTCTGCCTCTTTCGATCACTGACTGGTCATCCTCTTATACTACCTCTGCCTTGCACCCCCTTCCACTGTCCGGTCCTCCTTTTTGCTCTAACATTAGAAGGTCATCTACCTCGGTCCTCTCTCCACTTCTGCTTTGTCCCCACCTTTCTCCACCCCAGCCCTGTCCCTCCCCAACTCAGCCCTGTCCCTCCCCAACTCTCCACCTCCACCTCTGCCCCTCCCCAACTCTCCACCTCTGCCCTGCCCCTCCCCAACTCTCCACCTCTGCCCTGCCCCTCCCCAACTCTCCACCTCTGCCCTGCCCCTCCCCAACTCTCCACCTCTGCCCTGCCCCTCCCCAACTCTCCACCTCTGCCCTGCCCCTCCCCAACTCTCCACCTCTGCCCTGCCCCTCCCCAACTCTCCACCTCTGCCCTGCCCCTCCCCAACTCTCCACCTCTGCCCTGCCCCTCCCCAACTCTCCACCTCTGCCCTGCCCCTCCCCAACTCTCCACCTCTGCCCTGCCCCTCCCCAACTCTCCACCTCTGCCCTGCCCCTCCCCAACTCTCCACCTCTGCCCTGGCCCTCCCCAACTCTCCACCTCTGCCCTGCCCCTCCCCAACTCTCCACCTCTCCACCTCTGCCCCGCCCCAACTCTCCACCTCTGCCCTGCCCCTCCCCAACTCTCCACCCTGCCCCGCCCCTCCCCAACTCTCCACTCTGCCCCGCCCCAACTCTCCACTCTGCCCCGCCCCAACTCTCCACCTCTGCCCCGCCCCGCCCCAACTCTCCACCTCTGCCCCGCCCCTCCCCAACTCTCCACCTCTGCCCCGCCCCTCCCCAACTCTCCACCTCTGCCCCGCCCCTCCCCAACTCTCCACCTCTGCCCCGCCCCTCCCCAACTCTCCACCTCTGCCCCGCCCCTCCCCAACTCTCCACCTCTGCCCCGCCCCTCCCCAACTCTCCACCTCTGCCCCGCCCCTCCCCAACTCTCCACCTCTGCCCCGCCCCTCCCCAACTCTCCACCTCTGCCCCGCCCCTCCCCAACTCTCCACCTCTGCCCCGCCCCTCCCCAACTCTCCACCTCTGCCCCGCCCCTCCCCAACTCTCCACCTCTGCCCCGCCCCTCCCCAACTCTCCACCTCTGCCCCGCCCCTCCCCAACTCTCCACCTCTGCCCCGCCCCTCCCCAACTCTCCACCTCTGCCCCGCCCCTCCCCAACTCTCCACCTCTGCCCTGTTCCTTCCCCTCGACCATGTCGCCTTCCACCTCAGCCACACCCACCTTCCTCTCCACCTCTGCCCTATCCATCTGTCTCTTTCCACCTCTGCCCTGGCCCCCCCTTCTCCACCTCTGCCCTGTTCCCCCTCTTCACCTCTGCCCAGTCATTCCCCCCTCCACCTGTGCCCAGTCATTCCCCGCTCCACCTGTGCCCTGTCCCTGCCCTCTCTCTCCACCTCTGCCCTGGCCCCCACCCCTCTTTCCACCTCTGCCCTGGTCCTCCGTCTCTCCACCTCTGCCCTGGTCCCCCCCATTCTCCACCTTTGCCCTGCCTCCCCATTCTCCACTTTTGCTTTGGCCCCCGTTCCTCACCTCTGTCCTGATCACCCCCTCCACCTCGACCATGGCCTCCCTCTCTCCACCTCTGCCCAGTCATCCCCCCTCCACCTGCCTAGTCACCCCCTCCAACTCTTCCCTGCCATCCACCTTTCACCTATGTTCTGTCTGTCCAGTCACCCCTCCACCTCTGCCCTGTCCCTGCCCTCTCTCCTCCTCGGCCCTGTCCCTGCCCTCTCTCCTCCTCGGCCCTGCCCCTGCCCTCTCTCCCCCTCGGCCCTGCCCCTGCCCTCTCTCCCCCTCGGCCCTGCCCCTGCCCTCTCTCCCCCTCGGCCCTGCCCCTGCCCTCTCTCCTCCTCGGCCCTGCCCCTGCCCTCTCTCCTCCTCGGCCCTGCCCCTGCCCTCTCTCCTCCTCGGCCCTGCCCCTGCCCTCTCTCCTCCTCGGCCCTGCCCTCTCTCCTCCTCTGCCCTGCCCCTGCCCTCTCTCCTCCTCTGCCCTGCCCCTGCCCTCTCTCCTCCTCTGCCCTGCCCTCTCTCCTCCTCTGCCCTGCCCTCTCTCCTCCTCTGCCCTGCCCCTGCCCTCTCTCCTCCTCTGCCCTGCCCCTGCCCTCTCTCCTCCTCTGCCCTGCCCCTGCCCTCTCTCCTCCTCTGCCCTGCCCCTGCCCTCTCTCCTCCTCTGCCCTGCCCCTGCCCTCTCTCCTCCTCTGCCCTGCCCCTGCCCTCTCTCCTCCTCTGCCTTGCCCCTGCCCTCTCTCCTCCTCTGCCCTGCCCCTGCCCTCTCTCCTCCTCTGCCCTGCCCCTGCCCTCTCTCCTCCTCTGCCCTGCCCCTGTCCTCTCTCCTCCTCTGCCCTGCCCCTGTCCTCTCTCCTCCTCTGCCCTGCCCCTGTCCTCTCTCCACCTCTGCCCTGCCCCTGTCCTCTCTCCACCTCTGCCCTGCCCCTGTCCTCTCTCCACCTCTGCCCTGCCCCTGTCCTCTCTCCACCTCTGCCCTGCCCCTGTCCTCTCTCCACCTCTGCCCTGCCCCTGTCCTCTCTCCACCTCTGCCCTACTGCCCCCTCCCCCACCTCTGCCCTACTGCCCCCTCCCCCACCTCTGCCCTGCTCCCCCCTCCCCCACCTCTGCCCTGCTCCCTGTACGCTCTTCACCCTTGCCCCCCACCTTGCCCTGGCCCCTACTCCCCTCTCCACCTCTGCCCTGCCCTCTCTCCACCTCTGCCCTGTCCCTGTACGCTCTTCACCTTTGCCCCCCACCTTGCCCTGGCCACTACTCCCCTCTCCCCCTCTGCCCTGGCTCCTACTCCCCTCTCCCCCTCTGCCCTGGCTCCTACTCCCCTCTCCCCCTCTGCCCTGGCTCCTACTCCCCTCTCCACCTCTGCCCTGGCTCCTACTCCCCTCTCCACCTCTGCCCTGGCTCCTACTCCCCTCTCCACCTCTGCCCTGGCTCCTACTCCCCTCTCCACCTCTGCCCTGGCTCCTACTCCCCTCTCCACCTCTGCCCTGGCTCCTACTCCCCTCTCCACCTCTGCCCTGGCTCCTACTCCCCTCTCCACCTCTGCCCTGGCTCCTACTCCCCTCTCCACCTCTGCCCTGGCTCCTACTCCCCTCTCCACCTCTGCCCTGGCTCCTACTCCCCTCTCCACCTCTGCCCTGGCTCCTACTCCCCTCTCCACCTCTGCCCTGGCTCCTACTCCCCTCTCCACCTCTGCCCTGGCTCCTACTCCCCTCTCCACCTCTGCCCTGGCTCCTACTCCCCTCTCCACCTCTGCCCTGGCTCCTACTCCCCTCTCCACCTCTGCCCTGGCTCCTACTCCCCTCTCCACCTCTGCCCTGGCTCCTACTCCCCTCTCCACCTCTGCCCTGGCTCCTACTCCCCTCTCCACCTCCGACCTGTTCCCCTCCCTCTCCACCTCCGACCTGTTCCCCTCCCTCTCCACCTCCGCCCTGTTCCCCTCCACCTCCGCCCTGTTCCCCTCCCCCTCCACCTCCGCCCTGTTCCCCTCCCCCTCCACCTCCGCCCTGTTCCCCTCCCCCTCCACCTCCGCCCTGTTCCCCTCCCCCTCCACCTCCGCCCTGTTCCCCTCCCCCTCCACCTCCGCCCTGTTCCCCTCCACCTCCACCTCTGCCCTGTTCCCCTCCACCTCTGCCCTAGCCCCTCCACCCCTCTCCACCTCTGCCCTAGCCCCTCCACCCCTCTCCACCTCTGCCCTAGCCCCTCCACCCCTCTCCACCTCTGCCCTAGCCCCTCCACCCCTCTCCACCTCTGCCCTAGCCCCTCCACCCCTCTCCAACTCTGCCCTAGCCCTTCCACCCCTCTCCACCTATGCCCTAGCCCTTCCACCCCTCTCCACCTATGCCCTAGCCCCCCACCCCTCTCCACCTATGCCCTAGCCCCCCACCCCTCTCCACCTATGCCCTAGCCCCCCACCCCTCTTTCTGCTCTGGTCCCCCCTCTCTCCACTTCTGCCTGGCCCCCTACTCCACCTCTAATCTGGCCTTCCCACTACTTCTCCCATGGCCTCCCTCTCTTCTGCTATGACCCAGTCTCCACAAATCCGTCCCTCACCTCTCTCATCTATCACCTGTGAAACAGACCATACACATGGTCGAATGTTCTATGCAGGTGCAGCGATTATTTTTATTTATTGTGTAAGAAGAAATAATGAGGTTTGAGATCATGTAACACTAGCAGGAAGCCTTTGAGACATTAACAGGCAGTATTACCCACTACAAAAGACAGCTGCCTTTGCATGTTGAATTCGCCATGTGTGCGCGCTATGAATCAGAAGAGTGGAAACGCTTCTCTTTTTGGAGGGAAATAAACAGGAGAGATTTCCTAGCAGTACTAGTTTCACAATCCTAGCTTCCCTTTACTGACATTGCTGCCCCACCCCTGTACACGAGCATAAATGGATGGACGCAGACTGTAGGAAAATCAGACAAAAAGAAAGAGGAACTGTCGATAATGGAGCTATAGTTCAGAAGAAACCAGAATGCAGGCATGCGGGGCAAGTTGCACAATATTAAACTTGCCAGAGCGGTTACTTTCCCAGCATTAGACCTAGGGTTGGTTCCTTTCCAATACGAAAGGCACGTGCACAAACTAGAGATTGGCAGTCAATTCAATTCAGCAGTCCCGTGTTTAATAAGCACTGGCAAAGCTAATAAATCTTGCCTACGCAAGAGCTATTGCCTTGGCAACGTGTTTTAGCCATGTTGTATACCAATGTGGCTGCTGTTCAGCATGGCTAAAAGTTAGAAGTGGGAGGTGGGGTAGATTGGAGTACAGTGTATTGCGGTAGATTGGCAAAGAGTGGTGCGGGGTAGACTAGAGAGGGGGAGTTTGGTAGATTAGCGTGGTAGACTGGGGTGAAGTGGGGCAGATTATGGTGGAGTAGATTGGGGTAAGGTAGATTGGGCTAGAATTGAATATATTGCGGAAGCGTAGTGTGGGGGTACATTGGGGAAGAGTGGGGTGGAATGGGGTAGAGTAGAGAGGGGTAGATTGGAGTGGGGAGAAGTGGAGTTGGACAGATTGGAGTCAAGAATAGCGTGGAGTGTAAGCAAGGGGAAGAGTGTAGTGGAGTGGGGTGGAGGCAGACTAGACCGAGTTGGGATTGGAGTGCAGTGAGATAGACTGGGGAAGAGTGGAGTGGCAGATGGTAGATTGGAGTGAAGTGGAGTGGTGTAGACTGGGTAGAGTGGAATGGAGGGTGGTAGATTGGAGAGGGGAGTGGGAATGAGTGAAGTTGGATAGAGTGGAGTTGAGATTGGAATAGCGCAAGATAGATTTGAGAAGAATGGAGTTGGGTAGATTGGAATACAGTGGAGGAGGGTAGATTAGGGTGCAGTGGAGAGGGGTAGATTGGGTGGATTAGAGTAGGTAGACTAGAATGGAGTGGGGTAGAATGGGGCGGGGGAAGTGAGAGACGAGTGGAGTTGGATAGATTGGACTGGAGTCGCATTGGAGTGGCACAAAATAGATTTGGGAAGAAGAGTGGAGTAGGGTAGCTTGGAGTATAGTGTAGGGGATAGATTAGGGTGCAGTGGGGTAGATTGGGGATATTAGAGTAGGGAAGATTGGAATGGAGTGGGGGAGTGTGGTAGATTGAAATGGGGTAGATTGAAGAGGGATGAATGGAGTATGGTAGTTTGGAGTGGGGTAGACTGGAGTGGTGTGGAGTGCAGTAGAGTGGGGCGGGGTAGATTGCAGTGGTGTGTGGTGGAGTGGGATAGATTGAGGCAGAGTGAGGTAGACTGGAGTGCATTAGATAGGGGTAGATTGGAGTAATGAAGATTGGGGTGAGTGTGATGGGGAGGATTGGAGTGGGGAGGAGTAGGTTAGATTGTGGTGGAGTGGGTTAGATTTGAGTGCAGTGTGGTATAGTGGACTGGGCGCACTGGAACGTGACAGACTGTGGGGAGTGAAGAGGAGTTGGATAGATTGCAGTGGAGTTTGGAATGGAGTGGCGTAAATTGGACTGGGGAAGATCGGACTGGTGCAGAATGGAGTTTGCAGATTGGAGTGGGTTGGATTGGGTACATTGGAGTGGGGTGGACTGGGGTAGCTTGGAGCAGAGTGGGGTGGACTGGGTTAGACTGAGGGGAGTGGGGTTGAGTGGATAATAGTGAAGTGGATTGCAGGAGTGTAGTATATTGGGTTACAGTGGGGTAGATTGGGTTAGAGAGGGGTGGTTTGGGGTAGACTGGGGGTGGGGTAAATTTGAGTAGAATGGGTTGGACTGGAGTGGGGCAGAGAGGAGTAGACTGAAGTAGAGTTGACAGAGGCAAACTGTAACAAAGTGCGGTGGGGTAGACTGAGGTACTGTAGTGTGGAGAGGGATAGATTGGGGTGGGGTAGAATGGAGTAGGGGTAGAGTGGAGTGGTGTGGCGTGTCATGGAGTGAGTGGTGTAGATTAGGGTGGCATGGAGTTGAGTGGTTTGTTGCAGAGTGTTGAGTGGGGGGCGTACAGTGGAATGGCACAGAATGAAGTGGTGTGGTATAGAGTGGAAATGCACAGAGCAAAGTGGAGTGGCGTAGTGTGGAGTGTGCACTGTGTGGTAGCACATTGCCATTATAGACAACACATTTTCAATTAAAATGGACATTATATTTGCACGTAATACTTTTTTACTGCACACAAACGACGTGTGCAAATGTCATCACCTAGTATACTGATGTGTTTTGTTTATATTCAAATATTTTTTTTCCACCACACTTCAGAATTACAAAAAATCTCAGATTTTAGACTGAATGAAAGTGTTCATAAAGATCGCTTGACCTGTGAATTGAATGTGCACCTGTAGTCCTGGCCCTTGAAATACCTCCATAAAAACAAAATTGTTGTCCAGAGATTTTCATTTTTCATTTGTGCTTTTATATCATTAGATAAGTAATTTAGCTTGGTAGACATTGCTAATGCGGGCTGATTTTTGCTGCACGGCATTTTAAAAAATAGCGGATGTGTTGCAGTGATGATGTAATATTTCAGGAACCATGAGACCAATATAGTTCATTTTAGTGTCAAAACATAGGTTTTGGAGGTCAAGTAGTCTTACAGAGACAGATAACTCCTCAAAGCAACACATCCGCCATTTTCCAAAATGGCAGCTCTTTAATGATGTGTTTTAGCCATCATATTGGTAATTTATTTTTTGTTTCAGGTTTTCCATTGATTCAAATTTGTAAACATAAGCGAAGCAGGTGGTAGCAGAGGATCTATCTCCTGACAGTCTGTTGCTAACTACAAAATCGGAGGGCTCCTTCAACAAAGAAAAATGCATCATATGCTAAACTAATCCGTAAGAAAAGCTAACATCAACTGCAGCTGGACAGAAGAGAGTTTGAGATGCTGCAGAAATACGGCAAAAGGAAGTTCACAAAAGATTGAAACTGATGACGATCAAATATTTTATCCTTTTAACAACAAGTACCACAAGTCATATACAATGGAAAAAAGCCTAGAAAAAAAAAGCAGAAACCGACAACATTGATGATGACTTTGAAGATATAAGAGAAAAGAGTGGAAGACAATCCCATTAACTGACAGGGTTATGCTGTGCAAATGTACTGTCTTTTCCCAAATCATGTTTTATGAATTACATCTTGGCAAAAAGAAAACTGCTACACATAATGACTGTCCACATAACTTATGACAAGTGCAAAAGTAGACGGCTAATCATTTCAATGAATAGGATTGATGTATCAACATGTTATAATGACATCGTACGGGGAAGGAACTTGTTAACAGCGCATGCTGTAAACTCTTGTGAAACAGACAAGCACACCACTTCCAAGTCACTTTACCACGAAAGGATTAACAATTGTTGCTCCTGATCATTTTGATTTTGGAGACTGCTCTTCTTTGTCTGGAACATCCAGCACACAATACTGCAGTGTGGCTTTTTCAAAACTGAACCAATGAAGTAGCTGCAGAAAAACAAGCTGTGTCAGCTGTAGGCATAAACAAAGCTACAGACTGAAAACCCAACTGCCTTACCAACGTGTGCAAAATCTCTACAAGCCATCAACAAGTCTCAGTCTAACAGAAAGTTTCAGGACATGGATCCTCTTCTACCTGATGCTGTATTCTGCAAAGCCGATTTAACTGAATTTATCATACTGTTTATTCGGTGCGGACTGAAGGATGAAAAAAAGCCAGTTCCTCCAGGGGCTGGAATTCATGCTTTGATCTCCCAGAATACCATCCCACTGAAAGTTGGGTTTTTACAGGTAATACCATCTCCAGTCACAAACTACGCAACAGTACACATAGCTCTTAAAAAAAAAAAAAAAGCCTATCCTGCCAATTTTCTGTGATGAAGATGTTCTCCATATTGTAGCTGACATTTTAATGAGCAATCCTGCAGAATTTGATCATTGTTAACCAATAATGGGCGTTTTCCACATGACAAAAATTGAATTGCGGTGTGCAGGAGAGAAACTCACTGATATCTTTAATGTTATATTGTCATCAAGAGCCACCGGGAGAACAACAACAGTTTATTCACTCAGTGCAGGTACAAGCACTTTCAATAAGAGGGTGCATTATCAGAGAAATGTCCCATTGTCACACAGCAACAAACAGATGGTAAACACGCCTCGCTCTAATTCAGGAAAATCAGAGAATGTCATGCCTCACAGCGCCGACACATAAGAAGGATGTCTTGTTCTAAACAAATAGGAAAGGCATCGCTGCTGCATTATCCTGTGATTCTGGGCCAGTCACTAATCTCTCTGTGCCCAAAAAATAAATCAGTCATCCGCATGTTAGATAATGTGCTATTTAGGGGTTATGATACAGCCTCATAAATGGAGCACAGGAGGGGTACCATGGGGGTCCATGGGGGTCCATGGAGAGTAATCGACATTCTTCTTTCCTTAAAACGTTCTCACTTTGAAGTCAGCTGAAAGCAAACTAAACAACAAGCTCCCTCGAAGACAAAGCTTGACATGTGACCTCTGGCTTTGAACGCACAGCAAATGTGACAAGATAAGGACAAGATATACAGGCCGGCGTACAGAAAGGGAGCTGTCGGAAGGATACTGGTGCATAACGTTTGGGCAATGGGAAGGAAGAAGAAGTGAACCTGGAGAGCCTAACCAGCAAATGGATAGCAAGAAAAAGGGAGTTACAAACCACAAAGCAAGTGGCAAACAGCGGGCAGAATGCCTTCCCAGGTTAACACACCAGGCAAAGGCGATGTTTGGTAGACTGCAACCTAAAAAGGATTCTCACTTGCCAGCGTGGCAGGGGGCACAGCACTGTACAGAAGTTCTAAAAAGCGATAGAAGGAGGGAGACACAGAAAGACCAAATGAAAAAACAAAATATTGCTCACAGTAAGTGGAATAGGACTTTATTACGAGTTGCCGGTCATTTAGTATGCCAATACCAAATAACGGCAACTGGAAAAAACTGCAAAACCAGGTGCAGTGTTAACATGCCATTTCAAGAGGTAAAACATGCTGCATCATGGTTCATGTCACACTCAGGATTTTCGGGATCCCAGTCAAGGCATATTTTGAAGCAACTTTTTTTGGAAACAACTTTAAATGTATTATCTATTCTCTGCTAATTGAAGACTGCATTATGGCTATCAGAAATTAGGGCACACAGTAGCAGCTGAAAGCTCAAGCTACCTGGTGTTTGTCGGCAAAATACTAACAAGAGAAACTTTGAACAAACATTTATGTAGCCATTTATTTATTTTAATCTTGTTCTTATCTTGTCATATTTTGTTTCCATTCAAAGACTAAAGCCAAATGTCAGGATCATTTTCTTTTCTTTCTTCGACTTCAAAGTAAGAGGATTTATGTGACAATCTTTCTGGATACTAGGGGTAGGAAAGAAGTTCCTAGCACACAGCAACATTTAAATGAACTGTGTACGTATTTCAGAATTCTACTCTATGCCAATGCACTCTTCGCTTCTAGAACTGTACACCATTCCAAACTAAGCCACACCAATCTACTCTGCACATCCCCACTCCACGCTGACTGTACTTTATGCCATCCTGCAACTCTGCACTCTATGCCACTGATCTCAATGTCAAAACACTCTACACCAATGCACTTTACTATGCAATACTCAACTCTATACCCCTGCACTCTACCCCAATCCACTGTATGCTATTCTAATCTACTCTGCACCACAGCGTTCTACACCACTTTACTGTACGCCATTACACTCTATGCCACTCTACCCTGTACCACTGCACTCTGCGCCACTTCACTCTACTCTGAAAAAATCTCCTCTACGCCACTGCACTCCGCCCTGCACCACTCCACGCCACTTCATTCTATGCACAGCGACTCAACCACTGTACTTTACGCCAAAGCACTCTACACAACTGTACTCTATGCCCCTGCTGTCTATGCCATTCGAATTTACTGCACTCAGACACTCTACACCACTGCTCTCTCCGCCTCCCTACTGCACTGCACCCGGACACTATAATACTGCACTTTTTGCTACTGAACTCTGTGCAACTCTACTCTGCACTAATCCACTCTCTGCTGCTCTGCACCA
The DNA here is from genome assembly GCF_031143425.1 of Pleurodeles waltl. Classification (NCBI taxonomy): domain Eukaryota; kingdom Metazoa; phylum Chordata; class Amphibia; order Caudata; family Salamandridae; genus Pleurodeles; species Pleurodeles waltl. The sequence continues at coordinate 296,148,360 of NC_090449.1, read as the reverse complement.
CTCCACTCTAATCTGTTACTGCATTCTACAATTCTGCATTGTATGCCACCTAATTCAATGCCACTGCACTCAATGCTGCTGCACTCTACGCCACTAAACTCTGCAACACTCTACATCAATGCACGCTACACCAACCCACTTAATGCAAGTGTACGCCACTCTATGCGACTCCACACTAAGCCACTCCAATACACAACACTTTCTGCCACTCCACTTATAGCCATTCCACTCTATGACACTCCACGCGACTCTCCTCTACACTACTAACCTTTAGCCATGCTGAACGGCAGCCATGCTGGTGTATAATATGGCTAAAACACACTGGCAAAGCCAATAGCTCTTGCATAGGCGAGATCTATTGGTTGTGCCAATGCTTGTGCACTTGGAGTTAGATACTTATGTTTTGCAACAATAATTTATGTGGGATTCAGTGCCAATCTTGCCACTGTAAGAAAGACATAGTAACAATGGCTGTTTAGTGGACTGATGGCTAATACCAAAATATGAAACATGCACATGGTGTTTGAAACTGTTCCTTCAAGTGACGAACATTAGCAATCACAAATAAATCAACCCTTACAACTGCCATTCTCGCTGTATTACAGAAGGTCACCAATAATTAAATGACATTGAATAATATTTGCTTTAATCCTCTTGCCCCGTCTTGGGCCTTCTCTTCGCTTTCTAAGTGTGTGCTTCTCTGGCCAGAGAGTGACCTTTGGCTCTGCCGAGTAAGAGAAATGGGACAGGACATGAGACAGGACAAGAACAGAGAGGCATTGTGATTGGCACATGGGTGAGGTAAAGAAGGAAACAAAGAAGGTAGAAGTACAGTTAAAGTAGAGGGATGCTGAACATATGGAGAGAACTAAGCTAAAGAGATAAAAGGTGAGGTAGCCAGAGTGAAAGAAGCAGACAGCAAGACGCAGGCGAAAAGATAGGTAAGAGAGAAGGAAATGTTAACGAGGGAGAGCGTTGGACTTCAAAGAGGATTATGACAGAAAGAGGTGACGTAGGGAGAGCTAAAGCAGGAGAGAGGGAGAGGAGTGAGATGTTTAGAGAAACAGAGACAACAGACACAAAGTAGTAAAGAGTGGTGAGGATGAAAAGGCAGCAAAATGATAAAAGAGGGGTAAATAGACTGATCGGATAAAGACAGTGGTGAAGCCAAGAGAAAGGGAGAGCAGGAAGAGTGATGGGTCGAAAGAAAAGTTGTAGACAGAAAAGAGGTGAAGCAGGGAGATGGAGGTGAGGTAGCCAAAAGAGAGGCAGCGTTGGCACAGAGGTAGAGAGACAGAGTGAGGAAGAAGGAATGCGGCAAAACAGGCACAGAGGTGATGTAGAGATGTATAAAAAGAGGTGAGGTAAAGAAAGCAAACTAAAATACAGAAGAAGGTAAACAGAGAGAGAGAGAAGAGAGCGAGAGGAGGTAATGAGTGATAGGAGTAGAGGTAGAGAAGCTAGTGAGAGACGAGACAGCAAGAGAGGTAGTGAGATAAACAGAGTTTATGTAATGAGAGGTGGAGTAGAATAAGCTGAAACAGTTGTTGAGATGAGAGGTAAGGAAATGAAGAGTGTGTAGGTAGGGAGTGGGTGAAAATAGGTAGAGAGTGGAGAGATGGCTGACTGGAGAGGGAGTTATAGGTGAGGAGATGAGATTGAGAGAGATACAGGAGCCAAGATGAAAGCCGAGCAGTAAGGTGCACCAATAAGGAAAGGGTAGAAAGAGGTGAAGAACAGAGGAGTAGAGAGATGTAGAGGTAGGCACAAAGAGAAGCAAGGCTGTGAGAGGTGTGGTGGAAAGGTGTGTTTTAGAGAGAGGGGACCTAAAGAGCTTAGATAGACAGAAGGGGCAGGTATACACAGATGTCGAGCTAGGCAGTGGGAAATGTGCGAGTTCAAAGAAAGGAGCTGACCTATGGAGAGAGATGAGATAGACAGAAGATGGTACAAGAATGTCTGCTGCATAGTGAACTAGCATTTTTGCTGCTCCCCTGAATGTCCGACTGCATGTATACCTGGTATGCCAACTTATTTTGACTATGGCAACTTATTATAACTATGTAGGCATGCTAATCTAGCACGTGCTCAGAGGTCTAGGCCCGTCCCAAAACTATGAAAGGTCCAGGACACTACAAGCATGCCCTCCTAGTGGACAGGACTGCTTTTTCTGTCCTTGTAACACAAAGTGGTTGTGGCAGCATAGTGTGACCGGACTATTTTTTTCTGAGACAGTGGGAGATCAGCCTACTGCCCCTCTTATGTAAAATCCAGCTACTATGTGACTACCCAAAACCTTGCAGTGAGATCATGTATGCAGGTCAACTGCCTGTGCAGTAGGACTGTGTGTGCATGAGTGAGTATTGAAGCCCGAGGAATCTATTTTCGATGCCACTGGTTTAGGGCGGCAAAAGATGGAGGATGAGGACAGCTACCATGGAAGTGTATTACTTGCATTCCTACTAGAGGATAGAGATCTAGACACAGAGGAGGACTGAGAAAGGGCTATCTTTACAAATTACTGAGGACTGTTTTAGCAAGGGGTTGTTGATTTATTCTTCCAAACTGAGCCATCTGGTGGACTGTAGAGATAAAGGAAGGGACTGTATTTTCTGTTATTTAAGTTGAAATGTCTCTGGGTCTGGCTGCTTTCTTTGACTATCGCAAAATAATGCTTCAGGGATGCTAATGACAGCTAGGTGCGGGCACCTCACACTTCATCATGGCCATGTCTTGGGTGCTTCCATTTGTAGACCGCACCACTGCTACCTGTTGTGGAAAGCATAAATTTACACAAAGGTTGTGTTTGGAAAGCAGCCTGTAAAGAACACTTGAAAGAGAACCACCTAAGACCGGTTCTGAAGTATGAAACAGTGGATCCACATTCCCCATCTGGTAAAAGTGTATTAAAGTGTGATCCATTGCACCCCACCATGTTCCAGTTTCACATTCTTCATGACCAAGAAAAGGAGTGCTCCACAGAGTACTTGAAGGAAGGAGAGCTTTTCTCTTTCTGACAGCCAGTCTCCCATAGGTGATGGAATATCATCTACAGTCTATAATTTCTGCTGCAGGAGGAGTGGGTCTGCCTAGTGCCCATAAGTCTGACTGGCTGCTAAGACAGAGAAGGGCTCCGTCTGCCCCTGCATGGGAACAGACTGTCTTGGAGGAAAAGACCAGCATCTTTCTGGTCAGAGGAACAAGGAGAGGAAGCATACTGCCTTACAGCAAAGCCAGGAGATGCTTGTTCTGCAGAGGGTCTTTTAGTCTCTCTGTGGTTCCCAACAAGAACCACAAAAAAAAACTACAAGCTAGCGACTAAGATTAAGAACTTGAGCAAACGAATGAACCCATTGCACATTTGACTTCTGGGGCACCAACATGTGCACCCGAGTTATTATTAAGGCTTCTACCACAAATTGCTGGAGGACAGTTTCATCTAGGATCACCCAACTAGGAGGTAACAAGAAAGGAGATAAGAAATGTAGTACTACAAGACAGTTGTTTCCAGGATCATGTCACTACCCTGTATATATGAATGCTGAAAAAGTACTTTCTTTTCTAAAAACACAGTCAGTGGGATAGACACTGATGTTATTGCATCTGTTACTTGCCTGTGAAATCTTGAGCTTCTGATCTCAAACACTATCTTTCTGAGAAACCAGTGACTGCTCTCCTGCGCTACCCTGACACTGAAGAGCAGAAAGGGTTGTATATGGCCCAGTTTGCACAGCCATAGTAGAATAGCCTCAGGGACACCAGTAGTAAACGACTTTGGTCACCAAGACCAAGTAGCCACTGCCGAGCCTATGGCCCTCCCACTTACAGAGTCTGTCAGGCGGCTCGGATGTACTGATTGATGAAGTGCAGAGAGAGATGTGGTTTAAGAAAATAGCAAGGTATAGAGAAAGTTGAGCAGATAAAAGGTATGGTAGAAAGCTAGAAAGCAGGGCGACGAAGTGAAGAGTGAGACAGAAGAAGGTATGTAGCGGTAGAGACAGGTAGAGTGGTAAAGTCAAGTGGCAAGAGACATGTCAAGAGTATTTCCTAACATGCACATTTATAGGATATAGTGAGGAAGTCGCCTCATATTACATAGCATCTATTGAGAAGCACAAAGCAAGAAAATGGTTACGGGGACACCACTCCATCCAGAAATGCAAAAGACAGAGGCGTGGGAGAAAGCCACAAGGGGCAGAAGCATGCAAAAGGTTAATGAAAAACCAGTACAATGTGTTGAATGTGTCTATCAAGCCATTACATATTTTGTTGGATTCCAAGGGTAGGATTTTATTTCTATGCTGATGACAGTTAGTACTTCACTGTGCGACAACTTTGCTATAGATTCCAAGGTCCAGTTACTCCAATAACAAGTGATTCTGAATTGAACGAATAGTTGCTTACCTCAGACTATTGATAATCAAGCAATGGTTAAGAAACTCCATCTTTCTCACGGTGCTGTTTCTTTCTCTCAGAAAGAAAAAAAACTGTGGGTGATTCTGGAGCTCCTCAGTGACCCTTTTAGTGCCCTGGGAGACACACCATTTATAGTGTCATGGGGAGTTTTACAGGCCCTGCCTAGTGGGAGCCTAATAGTCTTCTGGGGTGTAGTAGCTATTGACAGGTGTGATGCATACTTGCCCCTTCTAAAGTTTAGTCCAGCGTCCCATGGCAAAACATGAAACTTTATGCATATTTCTTTTCTTCTGGGTGGAAATGTTTGCCAACATTGTGTGGAAAGGTTTTGCAACAGTGATAGCAAACACTGGAAGGTGTGCAGTTGCTATTGGTGCAACTTTTGTACAGTTACTTTTCACTCAGACAATATCTTTATAAATGTACAAATGGTTTATGCAAGACCAAGGATGGTTGCTTCCCACATAGCACTAGGAAAGTGGATCAGCATTTACAAGTAGCCAAAACTCCGGGTACGTAAATACCACATGCAACCACAAAATAGCTTAAAATGATGAGAGGAGGAAAATAGGGAATTTTGCCTACTTTTAAGTTGAAGAAGCAGTCTTATTTTGAAGATTGGGTGGCTGGTCGTCCCAACATTTTTGGTCTCCATATGTTAAAAGATTGCACCCCGTTACCTCAAAGTGGCAAGCTTGATCTGAGGAACTGCCAGTCAGCCCTTATTCAAAGCTATCCATAGTTGGTTGGTAGTATAGTGCTGAATTTTGGCCTTACAGTGAGCGGGCTACAAATATATGGATGTATATATCAAAGTTACAGCTTTAAATTAGAGACACTTAGTAAACTGCGACCACAGGCTTCACAGAGTTGGACTAAGGTTGTTAATACAGCAAAGGCTTGCCACTACTCTTGCTGCACAATAATGCTTTCCATTTTAATGAGTGGGTTGTTAACCCAGTTGTGTCCTGGTGCGGAGTACATTGGGAGCTTGTGGGTGCCTCAGGGTATTTTTTAAGTGTGAATCGAAGAGGGAACAACAGTAGTACTGTAGTGCTCATGAAGAGCTGAACTGCAGAAACATTTCCTCTGAAAGCAGTGGTTGCAAATTAGAGAGCTTAATGATGTGCATCAATCCGACCTTCTAGACTCAAATATATGTATAAAAAAATAATAATTACAAAACAATACAGGTCTAGTGGCCACGCGTGATCTGGGGCACTACAAACTATTCCCAAAATGAAAAAGATGCAGGATCATTTTAGTCCCTTTGTCCTTAGAAACACTCTAAAAGTACTTTGTGCAACAGCAGTGATGGCACTTTAACCTACCCTACACATATAAGATGAGGCATAAAACACAAGATTCACTCTTTGGGTACACGCCAATGCACAGCTGAGGATAAATGGTACTGGGGCTCAACTGGGGAAGCAAAGCAACCCTGGCGCAAAATGCTCAAACCAGCCTTTTTCCCTTCACCTCTCTCTTCTCATCCATCCACTCTCTCTCCCTTCTCTGCTCTCTTTTGATTCCTTTCTACCTTCCCACTCCTCCACTCCCGCTTTTTCTCTCTCTTGAAACTCCTCGTGCCTGCTGCAGTTAACTTCTGGGAGTTTGGAACTGCAACAGAGGCACCAGGCACAGACCCTGACAAAAAAATACCTACATGGGCTCCAGTCCACCGGAGGAATGCCCAGTGGACTAAAAGCCCTTCCTGCCCCTAAACAGTACCCTCACGGTTGAAGGTAAACAGCACCCTTCATGATCAGCAATCAAGCGCACACATCCATGTCTACATCATAAAAAGCAGAGGCCAGTGGATAATAGACAGCAGATGTTGCTACATTAGACCAGTTCTCCTCCTAACAAACAAGCATGTGTAACACATTACTCACAGGATTGGTCCCCCGAGGACATCGCTGTCTGCCTGAGAATGTTTGACTGAATCAGGTGACTTGCAGTCTCAGACGTTCACAAAGTAGCTTTACAACTTGCTGCCAAATCTGCCTTGACACAGCTCAACCTAATGTACGCACAGCCTCATGCTCTTGATACGCAAGCAACATCAAAGAAGCCCAGAGAGTGTGTACAGTGTCCTCTACTGTGGCTTGACTTTAATGAACCACCCACTGCCTGTCTGGGTGTAGGCCTGTGTTACTTTGTTAAACCAGAGGCGAAAGAGGTTAAATGAAATGAAGCAGCGCAGAAAGCGGAGGGCTTGGCCTGATGCTGAATGTCGTTTACCTCTTCTCTACGGGCACTCAGTGGGGACTTGAGGATCAAACTCTACCCTCAAAAAAGGGCCATCACCTCACTGTATTGATAAGAACATGTGCAGAGGAGGGATGGCTGAGATGAATCAGGGATCCCTTTTTATCTCACCACAAAGACGGGAGTCGTGATACTGGTGAATCTCCTCCCTCCACCACAGGCTGACTCCAAGACAAGCCTATAACTCTTAAGTCTGATTGGGGTGGAGAGGCTAGAGAAAAAAAAAATATAAAAAAAAAAAAAAAAAAATATCGGACAAGGCTCCGTAGAACTGTGTACCATTGGAGTGAAACTGTGCATGGAGGGTCGCAACAAAGAGAAAGAGGACTGAGAAAATCACATAGCAGCTGCATGCTAGGCTTCTCATTGTCCTCATTGTGGACTGCTGCAGCATATACAGATGATTGAAGCACTTAATGGATCACTAATAATAACTGTTGCAACTGTCACAGTGACTGCATATGACCTCTCTCCTAAATGTCAATACAGAGGTTTGAAAGAAAGAAGCAAGGATTGCTGAAGAGAGGAGAAACCCCCCCTCCTCCTGAAGCTGTGGCATGGTTTCGAGGTCGAAGCCCCTTGACTGGAACTCCGATGAATCAGTTCTGGGGCATATGGTCAGTGCATGCCCATATGGTACAGCAGCAGGATATATGGACAGTTGGATGCAACACAGTAAATGCAGCTGAGCTTGGGTTTTACGTGGAAATGTTAAACTGAAGTGAGAAAGGGAGAGAAGAAGTACAGAGCACTGCAAGGCGGCCTGGACAGCTTAAAACATTGAGTAAGAAACAAGAGGATAAAAACTGGTGGTGGGATGATAGTCATAGGAGATGTCCCAAGGAATGACCCCTTGTGCAAGGTGGGCCTTGGGGCAACAAGCAGTTGCTTCGGAGCAGAATACAAGGAGCGACTGAAGAGGCCTCCTTGGCGAAACCTAAAGGGCTCCTACAGGCCTCTGCAAACAAAACCTGCTGCTGCTACACCCCCCTACACCATCGACCTGAAAAGGTCAACCTTATGGTCTGCAACCCTTGAAAAGTGTACACTTCCTGGGCACAACCTAACCAACCCTCCTGGGGCTCAAACTCCAGTGATAAAAGGGATATATGTCCCTGGGGACTCAAGTTGAAGGAACAACAGCATGCAGAAGTAATATTATGAGCTGAGAACAAGAGTGTGTGAAATTACATGAAACTGAGGGAGGTCCCCTCTATTGAGGTTATGTGCCCCATCTTCCTACTAAACCCAACTACCCTTTACAACTTTATATCACACCTTTCCCCTGGACTCCCAAAACGCAAATAAACTCAATCACTTCTTTTCATCTTGTCCACCACTCCTCACCAAAATCTTAGATTGCACAACCACATAGGGCATCCGTCCTCTAACATTCACCGAGGACTTCTCCACTTACTTAGCTTTTCTTCCTGGTTCTGGACGTCGGAGTGCACAACACACGCCACAAGGCTCTCAGAAACCCAGTGAATAAGGAAAGCGCACAAAATGTGGAGGATCCCCCACATGAAAGCAATAATTTCACAGAAAACTGTCCTTCTGGACAGGAAAGGACTCAGGGCAACATAGAGGGAAGATCACGCCTCAGCACACAAGAAACAGGCCCGACCACGGGTGAATCGAAGGAATAAGCTGTTAACAATTCAACAGTGGAGGACACCTCCCTTACGAAAAGGGAAAAGAAACGAAAAAAGAAAGCACAAAAAAAAATCTAAGGGGGTCCAGCAATGTAACATATGGAAATCATTTGCTAAATTTAACAGCTTGCAGTGCAAGGAATCAGGAAGAAGAGACAATAGTAGTAAGACAGTAGGCAGGGCAAAATCCAGACAGACGAAGGAAAAAACAGCTGGCTAGCAAGGACAACCCTACCCGTGAACCAAGCGCTCCTGGAAATCAGCGAACATCACAGCAACAATCACCTAAAACTCCCTTTTCCAGTGGTGAGCGGGGCGGTAGTTCCTCGAATGGCGAGGTGGCCTCAAGAGAACTACAGGTAAAAAGAACAACGATCTGTCAGTGCCCAGAACAGGGAATTTAGCGGGTTAATGACAGGTTGGTAACGGTCAAATAACCCTCAATGTGCAAGCACTGAACACAACACGATCACACTAAACCAGTTTGCAGGAAACCACAAACAGGTTTCAGACCTAGTTCACTATCCTTGGTCAGATGATTGTTTAAACAGTGCGGCACAAAAAAAGAATCCCAGGACATCAGACATCGTATGATGAGGTGGCTTTAGAGGATAATAAACTACTTCTAATCCCCTGTTACGATTCGAAGGGGACATTTTACATCCTAAACAGAGGCACCATATTGAAGCTGGACAAAACGGTATTCCGAATGCCATTTTTAGAGGGGACCCCGCATACTGGGCTCATTATCTGGCACTGCTTTTTAATGACCTCCAGGGCACTATGGGGCTTCCAGAAGCATGGTAAGGCATTATTATTCATCCAATGTACAAAGCAGGAAATCCTGCAACTCCCTTGAATTACAGGCTAATAGCCTTGATAGACGTGGAAGCAAAACTCTATGTAGCCTGTCAACTACAACAACTAGCGGAATGGATTTATGATAGACATCTAATTCCACAATGCCAGACAGGCTTCAGAGCTGGTATGGGAGCCGCCACCAACCTGGCAGTCCTGGCCTTGCTGCGAAACAAAGCCAGACTTAAGAACAAAAGGTTATTTGTGCGTTTTGTTGACCGGAAGGCAGCTTTTGATTGTGTACCAATGGGAGAAACTGAAAGGCTGGGGCTTACCTTGCAGCCTTCTTAATGCAATGATGAATTTGTATAGGGGTGCTTGGGCGCAAGTACAAATCAGAGATGGTGGCCACCTCACCAACAGAATATCAACAGCAAAAGGATTAAAACAAGGGTGTGTATTAGCTCCCATGCCATTCAATTCATATCTTGCAGACCTAGCCGAGGCCCTTGCACCCGTAAATAGTCATCCACCAGTACTGGCCAGGAAAGGAATAGCATGGATAGAGTATGCAGACAACAGTTTTACTCAGCCAAACACTAGTCGGATTACAGCATAGCATTGATGCACTTCATACAGAACAATGCAAGGTCTGGAATTGAACAGGAGTAAACAAAAAGGTTGTCCGCCTGGTTGATAAGTTTAAATCTGTTTCATGGTTCTTAAATGGAAACTGGGTGGAGGTTATCCCCACATACAAATACTTGTAATTTACTATGGATTGCCTCCCGACTTTCAAACCACAGCTTGCTGTCGTTCAAGCTAAAGCCCACTCATTAACCTATGGCTTCAAAATATTAAAACAAAAACTGAGCTGCCCGTCATACACTCACCTGCTTTCTGTCATGGCAGCACAACTAATGCCTACCACCACCTATGGAGCTGAAATTATGCTTGTGAAGGAGGCAGTTTGTTTTACAATTGAGTTCAAGCGAAGGCCTATAAATCGGTTTTTCGGATTCCACGACTAGCAACTCCAGCCCAGGTCCACTTAGAATTGGGCTTAAAAAAAAACTACGAATATCAGAGTAAAATGTGCCTTCACCAAATTATGCTGGAGAATGCATGCAGCAGAGATTAGTACCATTAATAATCTATGTTGGATTGAAATCGAGGAGCGACAGCGTTACAATGATAAAGGCACCTGGGGTCATCACTTAAACAACTGCATTAAAGTGCTAGGTTTGCAAGATGCCTGGGAGCGGAACCTGGGCAAAGTGGGGTTTTATCGGAAGGCAAATGCTCTCACTAAAATGAAGTCTCTAATTTCTGATAAGCAAAAACTGGCAAGAAGACAGCATGCATGGACTGTATTAACATCATATAAAACTTTACGGGCTCAGGAATATCTAGCAGCATCCTTCAACCAGTCATTGAAACATCGGATTATGCTTTTTTGATGTGGGTTGATGGAAATGAAAGACATGGTCCCTTTATGGAGACAGCAAGTACCCGACCAGGACTATGGAACAACCACTGTAACAGCGCCTAAATCTGCTTCTCTTTGAGGGGCATAAGTCCTGCAAAGGTCACGGATGACCACATCCATGATCACAAATCTGACTGCAGCCCTGATGATTGAGTTTATTTAGAAACTGATATAATTCAAACAAGACATGAATGTTTCATAAGAGATGATGTTACCAATCTCCCTCCAACTGGAAAGTCAAAGATTATGTCGCTTTTGTCACTTCCTTTTAGTAGTTATGCTTCTGCTCACTCATTTTAAGAGGTCAGGTGAGGCAAGTCAGCATCTTTGCAAGTGTATGTTTCAACAATCGAAACATAGGTATTTCTTATCCCCTTCCTCGTTATCAACTTTACTCTAGTCAAAGTCCAGGAGGAGAGTGGTAATAGCTGAGACTTCTGGGAAAGTAAACAAAGAGGGATATTTGATTATGGCACACAAGCCCAAGTTTGTGACACAGCAGTAGGTACAACTAGTGCTAACCTAGTGACTTCTGGTGGCTGACTAGAGCAGAACTTTAAGCCCCAGCCTTGTGCCCGATTCGATCTCAAAGATCTGATGCCAATTGTGTTTTACCAAGTTTAGTGGTAAGTGCTAGGACCTACATTTTGGTTAAGGGGAACGTCTTGAGTGTTGGTGGGCCATTCACAATCTGCATTACTCAAAGGCTTGGAGAGTTTGGGGGGGTTATTTACCACTACAGTCAATTAGACATCATCTGGTAGGACTTGGCGGGTAAGGCCATTCCAGAATTGCAGAGGAGGTCCCAGCTCTTTAAATGATTTTTTTTTTTAAACAATTTCAAGATGTTTGGAAGTGTATGTCTCTGACAGAGTATGCTGCTTATGTAAATGTCACAGCGAAACTACTGAGCAGATTCATTGTTTTGGCTGTATAAGAATGATCTATGGAAGAAATATTTCGATTTTTTGGGAAGCTGAATGTTGAAAAATTGGTATGGGGCAGTCATGTACAATTTGGAAGTGGAGAGCACCAGGAAGACAAACAGAATATGTCAATTTGGCTGACTGTTACAATTTTAAAAAGTTGACCTGTGAAAATTAGAAACATTGGCAGATTTGCTTTATTTTATGCCCTTATGAAGCCTTGTTCATAGATATTTTGATGTGCACTTACTATAAGATAAGCTTTTGTAAAAAGCTGTGAATTTCATTTGGTTTATAAGGACAGGTCAATGAGATCCAGTCTTCATTAATATAGTATTTACTTCTGTGCATTTCAGGGATGGCTTTTCCTTGGTGATTCACTATGCGTTTTTTTTTTTTTATTTATTTACTGACGCTAATGTAAAGCTTATACTGTGAATTTTCTTAGTTACACTGCATTGTTTTCTAACTGTATTTATACAGCACATACCACCACTAACTAGGAGTTGAAGTACTTTGTGGCAGGTAGCATAATACTCCATGGCCAAAATCGAGTGATTATTATTCTTGTAGATTTTTGGTAGTTATTGGGTTAGTCTAGGCCTTTAAGGAAACTGAACAAATTCCTTTGTGTTCAAGTAGTGATATATTATGTTAATGGCAGTTGGGTGTAATTATAAGAATGAGTTAACCATTTTGCTGCTATGCCTTTTCACCCCTAGAATGCTAAGCCCTTTTTTTTGGCTGTTTGGGTAGCTCGCTCTTAGGCCTGCATAACTTTTTTTTCCACTTAAGTTATCCACATCAAATGTGCATCATTTTTTACCAACGTCCTGGAGATTCCAAAAATACCCTACGTTTGAGGATTTCCTTGGAGGGGGCTGTGAAAATGGCCACAAGATAGCGAACTTTTTTTTTCGGGTAGGCAGGAAATAGGAAAAAAGGGCTCCACAAAAGTTTTTTTCCCCTATAAATGGCAAAAGTTTGCAATGCTAAAGTCACTTTTTTTCCCAGCTTTCAGGAACAAGCAGAGCTGAATTAAAAAAAAAAAACTATTTTTTACCACTGTTTTGGCATTTTTCAAAGATGTAGCCCATTTTCCTAATTTTTCTACTTTCAACCGACTGCCAGTTTGCGATGGAAAACAAGATGAAACTCCCTCCGAGTGATCTGGGAACGCTATAAATTTCTTAAAAACAAAGAGAAAAATCTAAATTCAGCTAAGGGTCATTTGTCTAGATCCCTCAAAGTTTTCCCAAAGAAACTAACTTACAATAAACAAATATTTAAAAAAGTAGGGGAAAAAACAACCATTTGTTACAATGATTTTATTTGTACAAACGGGATATACCATTACATTCGCTAGGCCCTTCTTAATGTGGGGATATATAGGGTTTGTAGGTTCTCCAAGAACCCGCGGTACCCTGAGCCAACAACTGTCCTGCACATTACTATGTTTTTTGTTTTTTTTATTGTTTACTGGGTACAGGGCAATTCATGTGGTAAAATATAAAGAGTGAAAAATGGGTGTCAAAGAAACCTAGGTATTTCTATAATAGGCACCAGATACAGAGTTTAGGAGCAGTGGTTATTTGTACATTTCTGAATTTGTAGGTACCCATACTATCATGTGATTCAGAGGGCATTTATCAAAATGCCTCTCTTACATGCTGCCTTACATTTGGAAGGCACAAATGCAGAGAAATACAATTGGTAATAACAAAGGTTCCACTATTCTGTATTCCCACATGTCTCCCAATATTAATGATACCTCACTTGTGTGGGTAAGCCTAGATGGGTTCTAAACACAACATGGACACGTCACATTTCTACCACTGAAAGCTGACCCTTTTTAGGTCGAGCACAAGCACTCCGACTTGTTGTAATCTATCTGTGGGCTTTCAACCACGCTCATCACAATCAATCGTTCGTAGGCTTGCCTTTCAAAAATCTTTTGTTATCATTGGTAAATGCTTTACGTTTATCTCTCCTTGTGCTGTTTGGTTACCGCCTTGGACATCGCCCCTGTTACATGGATAATTGCACGATTGACGATAGTTTGACTGCGAGCAAACGTTTTCCTTTTGGGTCTCTCCTTCGCGCTCATGGCACTTTGAACTGGCTCGCTTACGTCAACCGTTTTACTTTTCATTTTCAATTTAAGTGGCAAGAAACATCAAGTTAGGAATTTACGACGTTAAAAGCTCTAACTCGAGCAAATGCGAGACCCATTGCATTGTAAGTGCTTGTTTTCAATGTGGGTAGCTCGTGGATTTTGGGCTCCATCTCAGCAGGCATCTAGGTTAGGAAAACCTATCAAACCTTTACAGTTTTGAAAGCCAGACACATAGCAGAATCCAGGGTGGACGAAAATGTCTGGAATCTGTGGGGAGACACAAATTTCCTACCACCCAGCATTACCCCAAAGTGTCCAGATAGAAATGGTACCTCACTTGTGTGGGTAGAGCTAGTGACCGCAACAGGAAAGGTCCCAATACACAACATGATCACATATTTTTCGACTGAAAACGGGACCCTTTTTTAGGTTTGGCCTGCACAGCGCTTGTGAAAAGTACCCGGGCCATCTCCTCAGTGCTGCCAGCTCCACAAACCAAGGGTGTGGTGAGTGGCAGTTGAGAACGCTCTTTGTCTTGGTGAGTGATGTACACAGTGTGCCATTAAAACTGGAGAGCATTTCCTGTGGAGGGCCACCGAAATTAACTGACTCAAAGCTCTATCTGTATTCCGTTGTATGCTGCAACTCTGATCCTGTTGCTGGCAGAAATGTACTGCTTCACACTAGACTTTTCCCCAGCTGGGGCAGGAGGCTCAGAGAAGGTAGATACAGGCCTCATCATGAATTAAGTTACGGTGCAGATAACCACCACTGCTTGCCCCTTCCACAGATCAACCCTTCCCCAACCCACTCACTGCTTTTTCCATTTTTGCGTGTTCTATTTCCACCTTTATAAATTCCTGTTTGCTGCAGTCCATCCTGCTCATGAATATAACTCCCAGCATCAGTCTTGGGTAGCGTCCTTTTGCATGCGGTGACTTTGTCCCAGGGGCTGGAAAAAATGGACTGCTTTAAATCAGACTTTTCCCCACCTGGGGCAGGAGGCTCAGAGAAGTTAGACACAGGCCTCATCATCGAGCAAGTTGAGGTGCAGATAGCCATGGCCCGTGTGCAGGAGCTGCTGCAGGTAAAGTCTACCTTGTGCTGATCATTTGACCTTAGAACCCATGTTGATGTCAGCAAGCCAGTCATATCTAAGCCCATTGACACCTGATCTTCAGCAATGACCTGTGTGTGCCATATGAACCCCCACTACCTCTTGGTGCACATTCAGAACTCATGCCCCAACAGCCATCCCCTTTCCCAAGGACCCCACTACCGCAATATGCAAGGAACTTGTCGGATGTGCAGTATGAACACTTCATCTGCCTATTTGTCAGATCTTAGCTCTAGAGATACTTTCATTTTGTGATCCCTTTTAGTCTTTGTCGCTAACATTGACAAAGGCATTAGTTCTTGCTTAGGCAAAACCTACAGCATTTGCCAAAGCCTGTTTCGCAATGTGTCTAGCTGTGGATTTCGGGCCCTAGCTCAGCTAACATAGGGGAACCTAGAAAACCTGTACATTTTTTTAGAATTAGACACCCGGGGAATCAGTGTGGTGTGACTTATGTGGCTCTCCAAAGGGTTTCTTACCCAGAAGCCCTAGCAACCTTCAAACTTTGACTAAAAAAATGCATTTTCTCACATTTCTGGGATGGAAAGTTCTGGAATATGCAGGAAGCCACAAATTTCCGACCATACCAAGTCTCTCGATAAAAATGGTACCTCAATTGTTTGGGTAGGCCTGGTGCCTGCAACAGAAAAAGCCCCAAAATACAATGCAGACACATCAACATTTCAGGTCACAAAAATAGTCTTATTTCACAATGGGGGTAGCAGCATTTTTTGGGTCTGGGATCAATGGTGACCCAGGGAAAGCTACAGAAGTTCTGAAAACTAGACAACCAAGGAAAGTCCAGGGTGAAATGCCTCAGGTGAATCCCACAAAGTTTTCTTAGACACAATGCCCTGCAAACCTCGAACTTTGCCTAAAAGTTCACATTTTCCTTGCATTTCTGTGACGTGAACTTCCAGGATCAGCAGGAATTTGCAAAATTCCTACCACCAGTATTTTCCCACTTGTCCCGATAAGAATGCTACCTTACCTGAGAGGCTGGGCCTAGGGCATGTATCAAACCAAAGTCAATGCAGGTCTCACGGAGCAACTGTCATTGACCCTGGTTTGATTTGTCACTATCAGGGGGAAGTAGGCTAAGTCACACAAGTGAGGAAGCATTTTTATCAGGCCAAGTGGGGGAACGCTGGGTGGTCCAAATACTGGAGCTACCCCTACTGGTGATTTCTCCACACTGCATTTTGGGGGCTTTTGTATCATGGATGCTAAGCCCAGTCACATAAGTGGGATAACATTTTTATCGCTGTGAATGGGGGAAGGCAAGGTGGTAGGGATTTTGTGGATCCCAGAGGTTTCCGGAAATTTACATCACAGAAATGCAAGGAAAATGTTCAATTTTTGTCAAAGTTTGAGATCTGCAGGGAACAGCATGTACGAAAATACCATGGATTCCACAAAAGGAACACCACCTTCTGAAGCCCCACCTTAGGGGCAGATTGGAGGTAACAATCTCCAAAACTTTTTGGCCTGGCGGAAAGTGAGAGCACTAGTAGGGGGTGAACATTCTGCCACCCTTTTCTAAATACATTGCCTTATCGTCTAGTGCAACGGTTCTTAGCCTTTTTACTTCTGTGGTCCCCCCACAGAATCATTACTGGAATCTGAAGACCCCACTGAGTCAATATTAGAAACTAGGTACCCCCGGTTAAAGCAATTTCTAATAATTTGAACTTCAAAACAATATACAAAAATTAAAGAAGCAGTATACGCTAAACACATGCTCAAATATATAGTTTAAGTCACAATATAGAAAAATGTTCCCCCAATTTTCAATTTTGCTTCTTTATGTATACTTTATTAATTTTAAATGTATTAATTTTCACATTATTTAATTTTGTAACACAGTCATGGACCACAGTGTCAGAATCACTGGTCTACTGGGCTTTTGGCTACCCCTCTCATTTTTTTGGAGGGGGAAAGAGGGGGTTCCCGAGCAGAAAGACTGGACTACTGGTGTTATTTGGGTGGGTGAGGGCTAGGCCAGATGCCTGGGAGGGCTGCCCCATCCATTTTGGACAAAAAAGCAATCCCTGGTGTCTAATGGACTTTCTGCCCCTATGCCCCCATGGGGCAGACTGGAGGTAACTACCTTCAATTTGCCTCCAGGGGGAGCGTAAGGACTTTTGGGCCTGGAAGAGGGGGTGGGGGCGATAGCTCATTGTGACGGGACAAATCCACTCCTTCAAAAAAATAGCTCCTGGTGTCTAATGGGTGGATCTCTGCTTGAGGTCTGCCCTCTTGCAGTGATCCCCAAGCATGGATTCACTAGGGAAAGGTACCATTGGAAAGGGGAAAAGTTTCCCCTTTTCCAATGATACCTACCTCTCCTGTCTGCTTTGGAGCACTTTCACTGTATCGGTGAGATTTCCCCCAAGCACCGACTGGCTCATTTCCACTTTCTCTGATCGTCATGTCAGAGAAAAAAAACATAGCCTTGGTTACTGGGGAAGCTCTTCCCCAGCTCCTGAGGCTGAATTCAGGGAAAGGAAATTCCTCTGGTGCTCACACCAGATGGATTTCTTGCCTTTGATGGAAGGATGTGCTGGAGCTGTCCTCCACACCTGAGCCATGGGGCTAAGAAAGGCTCCAGCACGTCCTTAGCATGCAAGAGGTTACTGTAAATGACATAGACTAGTAATACACAACAGCAGAGATTCATTGTATGCAATTCAACTACTGTTCATATCATTGTGTTAGGCAGCTGTTCTTATCTTTGATTGTTGCAAATCAACTGTTCTCTGCCCCTATCAGGAGCTACCAGGCCGCTGCTGCCTTACTGGCCCGTACCAGCTCTAGGACACCGTTTCTTGAACATAGGACACTGCAGTCCTGCCCCAGGCTGCTCTGCTCTTGGTGCATTCCGTTACGCCGGGCGCATTGCGGCTGACAGTGGATTCTCCAGTGACTTGTGTTGCATTGTACACCACACAATCACAGTCCTGCATAATGCCTTACATGCCAGGTCCTGAGTAGGGAGTAAGAACATTTCTTGCATAAGTTTTCATTAGCACAGAGTTGGGAGTTATGAACATTGTCTGTACCCGTTTGCTTGCACCAGTTGTTATGCTGCCGTGTTATGCTGCCAAGATGTGCTTGTGAGCATAGTTTGTTTTCATACCTTGCCCGCTAAAGCCTTACTCACAGATGTGCCGGGCCCTGGGGATCTTGTTTGGATGTGCCGAGCCGTCCTTCATGGACGATGCATGCAACCTAATGCCGCATGAAGTTACATAGCCTCTGCGGCCACCTTGAATGTCAACCCTATTTAAGGGGATGCTTGATAGGCTCCCATGCTTCACACTGAGAATTCCTGCGGCAAAGACATCTTTCTGCAATGCAGCTTTGAAGGTCTACATTCTCCATCGAAAGCGATACGTACCATGACTATTTCCCTGCGTTTGCTTTGGTGATTCCTTAACAATGGTCTCAATTGGTTTCAGGGAGACTGGGCCCATGCGTTTTGTGGGCATTCATTATCTTTAACTTTCACTTTAGAGCATATGATACTTTATGATTACTGAACGTAAGATTCTATCCAGCCTCCATCCTGACTGCTGGTAGTGCAGAACTTTGCTGCTACAAAGTTACTTATTACATGCCCAGAACTGCTTCCAGTCAGCCTCTGTGGATGTCTGAATACACAGTGCAGTTTGGACATATACTGCCTCAAGTTCTTGGGACTTGAGTTAAAGGCATTGTTCTCCATTTGGCTTTCTCCACAGTGATGTGACCTGGATTCTGCAGCTAATCAAAAAGGAACTAGTAAGAGCCCTTTGAGATTCCTGAAGGAGCATTAACCTACTTCCAGTTAGAATTTGTGCAGAGTACTTTCTATACGTCCAGAGGTATTCTGGAGGTCGGCTTCCTGATGGTAAAGGTGGTCAACTCAATGTGCATGAGAGTTTGTTGTGTTAGCTTATTGTTTATTACAAACTCCTTCTCCTTGTGCGCATCCCGATCGCACCATGTGTAACTTCCAGTGTTGGTAGCGTAGGTGCGATGGAGAGTCAGTCCATGCTGCCCCCGCAAGATGACCATACTATTGTGGGTAAGCGAGTGTGACAGCCCCCTAAGCCTAGTTTATCTACCCATCTCTAACCCACTATTCCTGTAGTCCTGTGTAGCATTATTCCAATCCTATCTAGCCCCTTACTCCACCGGCATCACATAATATGCTAGGTTAAGAAAGATCTAAAGCACTACACAGCTATTAGTATTACCTCACATCGAGATCGGGTTCAATATCTTGATGCAGTATTAAAAATGCAAATAAAAGCCTGCCTATAAAAGAACTGAGAAAAAGGAATTATGTTAAGAGTGTCAAAATACTAGCTAACAAAGAGACATAGTCGAAAAAGTATTTTCCTAATATGCCATGCCATACACACATGCACCAATCATACACTGGAAACTCTGAATGCTTCAAAGCACCCCAGCAGTTTTAAATGCAGCACTGACTGGTTACACCACAGCGCTCTACAGGTCTGCGTAATACTTTTTTTTTCAACTCACAACAAGGAAGTAATTCACATGACAAGAAATCTCCGATGCCCATCATTCAGAGTCACATTTTCAAAACCCTGATCTTGGTTCCCTTTTCTGCTACACAGCTGACTAAATCCTCCAGAAGATCAGATGTTGTGAAGTCACAAATAGTAAGTAAGCATAAAGAAAAGGTGGCAGGATGGGAGGACCTACTATCTACGCCAGAGCTGTCCAATGTTAGTGTGGTATGGAGAGAGCCGAGAAGATTTTTCAATAAATTCTCTTACAACTAACCTAAATTAAAATCATTACCACAGCCAGTGGTAATATAGATTTTCCAGGTATCCACAGAGGAGACTTGGCGTTAGGATACAAACAAATAGATTCAACTCGCTTTTTTCCCCTCGTGTTTTTTCAACTCAGAGAGGAACCAGCTCTTTATTTGTTAGGTACAAGTTCCCATTTTTTACGATACTGGAGAAGATTTATTGGTGTTTAAAGAGAAGCGAAACAGCTGCAGTTTACATCCTAAGGAAAGCACCTCTTATTTACAGTCAAAATCTTCTCCAAGATGGTTACTTTACCTTCAGTCAATTATTAACTCAAAAAGGGTAATTGGGCTTCAGGGGTACACAGTGCAACCTATAAGGCTAATGTTTACTCTAGTAACTAAAAGGTGTCTGGAGTTCAAGGAATATGCTGAGGTCAGTGCAAGATTTGCCCGGAACAAGACAGACTAAATAATAATTAGTATTTTACATTGCGCTCCATGCCACCACACGTTGCCTTTTTCTAAGCACCCCAAATAACAAGTGTTACCGTTAATCCATTTAAATGTACTCAGTTTACGAACTTCAGAAGAATGGATGGCAAAGTCTGACTTGAAAGTATGGGAAGTTGCGGCTGCTGATCATAACTGGCGTCTGGGGTTAGTGTTTAACTGCCAGCTATTTTACCTTTTCAAACCAAACAAAGTCAAATAACAACAGAGATGTAGGCTGATAGGCTTGGAAGGTTCAATAGGAGAGGATTTCCATCTGAACATAAGAATACAGCTACCTGAAATAGAGCACTAGGCAGATCGTGGCAGAATATCTGTAACTAACTGGGAAAAAAAACACAAAAAATGTCTGCAGAGTTAACAGTAGTTCCACACTGCGAGAAAAAAACGTGACACGTGTCACTGGCCCACGAACCGCACATTCCAGTAGCGACATGATAGTCAGAAATAAGAAAAACACCCCATCCATAAAAAGGCAGACTCGAAATAAAAATGTCCTTTCATAATAGATGAGTGCAGTTTAGCCCCTGTGGTTTGCTCCAAAGCAGGGTTGTCTAACATTGTTCAAGGAGGGCTGGATCCCTGAAAGATTGTCGGTATACCTACAGGGGATGACATTTGCCTACAATGAAACTCAACAGAACTTATATACAGAGTAAGAGTTTATCCTGAAATCTGGCATGGAGTCGACACTCCTAGATCTAAACCAGACACCCCTGCATTTCAGTGTCTGGGCTGAATGGTAAAATCTGGTAGACCACTCTCTACCAATGGACAAAACGATGCTCTCTAGCATAAGTTTATCAAGGTATTAATTCCAAATTTCAAAGCTCCCTTTCTTTCACCCAACTACTTGGGTGCCTGTAATATCTTCCAATCTATATGCCACTCATATGACAAACGTGCCTCCTCGCTGTCAATGCCACAATTCTAAAGGCCATTCTATTGCTAAACTTGCAGAAGCAAATGTTGATCAGTGGACAACTAATCAAGTTTACTTCATTTTCAGGACAGGAACAACAACACTGCCAACTAACACTTAGGCAAACAATTAATAGTGTAAGGAAAAGATTGACATTTGGATATAAAACTACACTACGAAATAATCCACACAACTGTTAAACGAAACAGGGGAGTAAAGCACTTAAGAACACATAAATGAACAAACTTAAAAAATTACTTCCCGTATCATGCTACTACGGCCAACGTGAATGACAGCATTTAACGGCCTGTGCAGGATTGTATCCCTCAGGTGTAATGTGCACTTAAGGGTCCAATTAACCTGTGGCCCATCATGATCTGAGCCCTTTGACATGCTGATTGATCCTTCTCATTCTTAGCTTCAAATTACTGAACATGCTAATGACACGCTGCCACAGCTTTTGCTGCACCGTTATCTTTTCAAGAAAGCTATAATTGAATTTACTTCATAACAGTACTGGAGTTTTAGCCTGCAGAAACAAAGCAAGTCCTTGTTCAGAGTCAGGAGTGCGTTTAAAACCCTGGCTAGCCAAAAATGCAAATACTCAATATTCTGTTGGTTTATTAAATGAAAATCAAGTGGATAGTATGAACCCTTAATTAAATAAATGACTAGAAGGCCAGTTTCTAGTGAGGTTTCGACCAAAACCCAACTTCTAATGGGTGCTTAGTCAAAAGCTAGGTCAGTACTTCTACATTAACCCACTAGAATCGTTAACACTTAAAGTCGACCTGTCACAAATATGGCTACATGTGCATTTAACAAAGTGGAATCTTGATGCCATTTGTTGATTTTCTGGAGCTGATGCATTATTATAACAAACTGACCTGTTGAGAAAAGGAAAGATTGAGAGCTTGTGTTAGAGAGTGTTTTTGGAGTATATTTATCAAACTGTGATCCTTCCCAAAAACAATCTTACAGCTACTGGGTTCCATTCAAATACTTGACCGGCTATTAGGTGCCAAGATTGATTCTAAAGGTCTGGCGGTTTCGTAGTGGTTATGTTGCTGTACAGACGGCTGCAGAATCTTATTCTACCACAAATTAAACAAACTGCAGGTTCTATAGAACAGGAGGTGGAAGGCCGACTTTTCCTGACAATAACACCATCTTCAATTCGTATATTCATGCATCACTTCAGAACCATCATCCCCTGTAAACAGACGCTTTCCACAGGAAAGCGTCAAAAGCAGATGTGCAAGAACCAACAAAGCTTACACATCGAGAGTTATCGCCAGACTAATAAATATATAACAAAACATTTGTCACTATCCATCAATTTCATATCCACATCCATGCGAAAACTAACAATGTCTCCGAAACGTCAATCTGAGGCATGACAGCTCATCACATAACTGAGTTCCCAGTAGGAACCATGGATACACCAATAACAATATCCTTCAACATAATGACGAAGGTCTTAAGTAACTAGATTGCACAGCTCTTCCTTTGACAGATCCTCCTGCCTCTAACTAATCCCAAGAATTACACAACAAGCAATGATCCACATTGCTAAAAATCACCAAAATAAGTCTTGGCATTTAACGAACTACCACCATTCTCCAACACTAGAACCTACCACAAACTGACCCGCACCAGGAGAACAGGCTTCTTCACCCAGCTTCCCTCTTTCCATTTTACTCACCCATCACCACAGAAGTTTCAGTGACAGCCAAGATCATCTCCCAGCAAAATGTGGCCCAGCAAAATCTTCTTATTTTATGGATATCTTAATCTGCAGCCTCAATCAACTATCATACTGAATACTCAGAACAGGACAGTTCAAGGCCACGTCAAAACACGCAGTTGTCATACTGCTGACAAAGAATGCAATCCAAATCAGACCACCAAGAACTACAGGATATTCATCTGCCTTCCTCCGGATTTCAAACACTACAAGAAAACAGGCAATACCAAACATCAGCCTCACCTCATTGCTGAAAGGTTTCTCAATCGTGTAAGGTAAGGGTGCCACCCTAGGCACCCCGTAGTTTCAAGCCCTCCAGAAACACTGGGCTGTCCCTCAAAGAAACAAATGACGCAAGACCTGTCCAATTGAACTTCGTGACTCCTTCACCACCACAGATTATGAAATTTGATCTACATCATCGTTCAGTGTTGTGCTACTGGCGGCTACCTCCCCGGGTCTGCATACTTGTCTGACCCTAAAACACAAACTGCAACATGTAACTCCGAGTCCCATCATGTCTTGTGTAGAGTCTTTAAATATCTCCATTATTGCCAATAATGTTTTGCCATGGCCAGTTGCACCATTCCTACTCTGGCCATGCCTGAATCTTCACACATAAGTATGGATACGAGCTTTGACGGCACCACACAGATCACATTACTTGCATCTAGTGTGAACTCCCCTGTTTTTTGTTTGTTAACTTATCATTTACCTTTGGTTCTTGATTGGACGAGGTCACCCGGGACACAGTGGTAATTATGTGTACATGATATGTCTCCGATTCTCTTACCTGTGGCTTGTCAATTTCTCTACTGTGCTGAAAATCAATAAATATATATATATATTTAAGTTATGGATACGAGACCATGAAATATTGCCAGAATACTGGACGGAAGAAAGCTGTCAACTACAGTAAGGAAATAAAACAAACTCCGTTTCTAAAAATGAAATGGATCTCTGACCTTCCCTCAGTTCAATTACACTTCCAACTCTGGGTCATTTAACTACACACAGCTTGAAGTGGTAACAATCATCCTCGAGTCCAAAATGAGCGTTGACATCCAGACTGGCTCTGTGTTTTGCACAGTCCTCCACTACTTCCCACTACTAACTCGCATCCTATTTCTCATAAAACAAAAAAATGTCCCAACAGCTAGCACCTCACACACTGAAAGACCTACTCAGGCCATCTTCCATATCATCCCCCACCCGAGAACACACCTACAATAGGAATTACCATCATCTCTAAGCCAAAATCACTATCTACATCGACAGCGATCGATACACTAATACCTTCACACACATACTGCCAACATCCACTTTTCCCCAACACCTACATCAACCCCCTCCCCCACACTCACGTAAATCAACTTTTATAACTATACTTCCCCTTGCTCCGTGATGCCCGTACAGCCTCCCTATACCCCCTTGTGGTGCCTTTTATGTGTGGTCAGCACGCAGACCGTTTCTCCTGTACGAAACACACAGTGAACGTTCTTATCTAGTTCTGAGGCGCCCCATCGGGCTGTCGTCTCGGGCCCTCAAGCTTCACAGACCAATACGTGTGCAGCTCACAGTCACCAGCTTTACTATTTGCATTCTGGGATTTGTGGTCCTGGTTTTATAACTGGATAAACAGAACCACAGAAAGCAAAGAAAAAAAAAACAGACTTGGGGAACTAACCATAAGAGGACCTGCCAAACTTGACAGCTCGATTAGTTTCCTGCTAATAAACACACGTAGGTCACTGTTGTGTGATATTACTTCACGACTACACTGTAAACTCATCATTGTCCACAGTCTCACAGTATATTTTCTAAACCCCCCCCCCCCCTCTCCCCCCCAATTATATTACAATTTCTTAATAAACCCACGTCAAACAATTGAGTACATAACTCACAAAGTAGCCCACAGGATACTTCTGTGCATCGCCAGGTAAGAGACTCAGCTCATAATTCAAACAGTCTGTCTTCCACCCCTCATTCTCACCTCCGGAGCCCTCCTGTCACCACCCGGGCTCCCGTTGAGCAGCGGGGTGCGCTCGCTCTGTTCGTTGTCCTCTGCGGCCGCCGCCTCCCTCCGCAGCTCGTCTCGCCTCCGCCGTTCTTCCTCCGCTTCCCCGCGCCCAGACCAGGACACCTTCTTGGCCACGTTAGCCATGGCAGGCGCTGGGAGATCCGCTGCCGGGACGGCAGTCTGGACTTCACCGCTTGGTACAGCGGACTCCGCTAATGAAACTGGCGCTGTGCGGCCGGCGGATCAGCTGCTTCCTGTTTTCCCAGGTGACTGGGTTACGACAAGCTCGGCAGACTGTCAGCCACACTGGCTGCTGGGAGTTGGAGTCCGCCGCAGCTTCAAACCGCCTTGAAGTAAGGCCTTCCGGTGCAGTTATTGGTTCCGTCATCTTGCAATGGTGTCGACTTATTATGTTTTCCATTATTTAGGGTTTAGATAGCGCGAACTTGGCCTACCAGCATTTCGCACCGGCACCAAATTACATTACACAAGGTCAAATTGTTTTTTGTACGAACGAGGAGTTTAAGTGAGTTCCACAGAAGTACTGGGTGTTGAGCTGACGCCTGGGATGCAAACTGGTTCCCGAGTTATAAAGTCAGCAACTCTGGCTGGTACGTGGAGGGGCGGAGCTTAAACGAAAGCAAGATGGTCGCTAATAAGCGAGCTCCGCCGGTAATCATCAATCCGAACATGATCCTGCAGCCTGTAACACCATAGCCCCCTATGATGTGCACCCCCGGAGACCCCCTGCATATGAGGAGCGGATCGATGTGTAGATGCGCAGCGCGGGGGCCCGAACAGCAGCGGAGAGAACACGAGGCCCAGCCGCAGCGCACACAAGAGAGCGACAGGCGTCCCGGCAGAGCCGGAGTGCACGAGGCAATCCCGGACAGGTGGGCAGACTGGGGCCTGGGCGGCAGGAGTTCCTCTGAGATAGGGCCTATATTTGTGGCCAACAAACACCCGCTGTCGGGCGGGTTCGGGCAGAGACGGCAGAAAAGCTGACAGGACGTGGTGTGTCCTAGACAAGTGTACGAAAACCGAGAGCAGCGGTGGGGCGCAGCTGCTGTCGCTTGGGCGGCCTGCCGGTGTGGGGAGGCATGGGCCGGGCCCTCACAGCAACGCACTGATAATTGCCCTCTTTAGCCCAGACTGTTGTGGAGTTGCAGAAACACCTGGTCCCCCAGCCTTGCCTGCCATCTTGGGCAAAAGTGACAAAAACCAGCCCAAGCTCCAGTTCCATCAACGAAAAGCCAATAAAACACATGAGGAGCAGGAGGACACTGCAGGCTCCCCAAATGCTGAAACTGAGCCAGAACTGAAACAGATAGTAGCAGCTATGCAGAAAAGCTTGTTCACAATAGATGGAAAAATCGACTCACTGACCTTCAGGATGGATGGAATGATTGAAAGGCTCGACAGCAGAGCGACTCGACATGGCAGAGCAACGCATATTGGACATGGAAGATGACTGCACGACCATTAAACCACCCAATCTAACATGGACGAGACGCTGGTGGCTTTACAGATGGAAGTTGAAGACTTGAAAGCCCGCTCGAGACGGAACAATCTGCGTATAGTGGGCATAACGGAATCCACTTCCATTGACCACATGGAGAAATGTATCGAACAATTCAACTGCTGGGTCGCCAACAATACTCAGATATGTTTGTGGTGGAGAGCGCACACCAATCGTTGGCTGCACATCGTCCCCCGGGGGCACTGCCTAGACCAGTGATAGCCAAATTGTTAAACCATAGGGAAAGAGAGGTCAGAGGGTTGAATGATAGCAGAAAAGTGAGGAACGTAGTAGCCTACCTTCAAAGACAGGGAGTGGACCTAGCAATACTACAGGAGACACATCTAGCCCCTGACAGCAAGGTCTTTAACTTTAAGGGATGGCGAGGTCAGATTTTGACAGTGGGTTCACTTCACACACCCAGGGAATAATGATATGGGTGGCTAAACAATCTAACATACACATACAGGAACTCCAGACTGATCCACAGGGCAGATACATCATGGCACGCTGCAGCAAAGGATATCTCGCTCTCCTACTGGTTAGGCTCTACGGTCCCAACTACTATGACCACCAGTTTTGCCTAGAGTTAGCCACAAAGGTCACTGTATGGGGGAATCTGCTGCAAATATGGGGCGGAGATTTTAATTGCACACTAGACCCGGCAATAGATCAATCAGGGGGTGTAAGGAAATGCCTTCCTTGGCATGGTTACCTGCTGACTTTTTGCCTTTTGCTGATGCCAGTTATGATTGAAAGTGTGCTGGGACCCTTCTAACCAGGCACCAGTGTTCTTTCCCTGAAATGTACCTTTGTTTCCACAATTGGCACAGCCCTGGCACACAGATAAGTCCCTTGTAAATGGTACCCCTGGTACGAAGGGCCCTGTTGCCAGGGAAGGTCTCTAAGGGCTGCAGCATGTCTTATGCCACCCTGGGGACCCCTCACTCAGCACATGAACACTGCCTCACAGCTTGTGTGTGCTGGTGGGGAGAAAATGACAAAGTAAATTAATCAATCAAAGATTTATAGAGTGCACTAATCACCCGTTAGGGTCTCAAGGCGCTGGGGGGGGAGCTACTGGTCGTAGAGCCATGTCTTGAGGCGTTTCCTGAATGTCAAGAGGTCTTGGGTCTGGCGAAGGTGGAGCGGTAGGGAGTTCCAGGTCTTGGCGGCTAGGTGAGAGAAGGATCTTCCTCCGGCAATGGTGCGGCGGATGCGGGGAATGGAGGCGAGGCTGGCGGAGCAACGATTGCGGGTGGGGTTGTGGAAGGTGAGTCTGCCGTTGAGGTAGGCTGGGCCTGTGTTGTGGAGGGCCTTGTGGGCGTGGATGAGGAGTTTGAAGGTGATCCTCTTTGATACTGGTAGCCAGTGAAGGTCTCTGAGGTGGGGGGAAATATGTTCAAGGCGTGGGATGTCCAGAATGAGGCGGGCGGATGCGTTCTGGAGTCTTTGCAGTTTTGTTAGGAGTTTGGTTGTTATTCCTGCATATAGGGTGTTTCCGTAGTCCAATCGGCTGCTGACCAGGGCATGGGTGACAGTTTTCCTGGTTTCGACAGGAATCCACTTGAAGATTTTGCAGAGCATGCGGAGAGTGTTGTAGCAGGAAGAGGAGATGGCATTGACCTGCTGAGTGTGGAGTCCAAGATGAAGCCTAGGTTGCGTGCGTGGGTGAGGGCACGGTTCCTAGGGAGGTGTGCCACCAGGAGTCATTCCAAGTTGGGGGGTTGGTGCCAAAGATGAGGATTTCTGTCTTGTCTGTGTTTAACCTGAGGTGGCTTGATTCCATCCAGCTGGCAATGGTGTGAAGTCCGTTGTGGAGGTTGTTCGTTGCAGGGTCTTTCGTGAGAGAGAGGATGAGCTGAGTGTCGTCTGCGTAGGAAACTATGTTGATGTGGTGGGTTCGTGCGATGTTGGCGAGGGGGGGCCATGTAAATATTGAAGAGTGTGGGGCTGAGCGAAGATCCTTGGGGAAGCCATAGATGATTCTGGAGGCTTCTGACAGGAACGGTGGGAGCCGGACTCTCTGGGTTCTGCCTGAGAGAAATGACGTGATCCAGTTGAGTGCCTTGTCACGGATTCCAGCGTTGTGGAGGCGTGTGCGGAGAGGGTGATGACATACCGCGTCGAAAGCTGCGGAGAGGTCCAGGAGGATGAGTGCTGCTGTTTCTCCTTCGTCAAGCATGGCCCTAATGTCATCTGTGGCAGCAATGAGTGCAGTCTCAGTGCTGTGGTTTCTGCGGGATCCGGATTGGGAGGTGTCGAGTATCTTGCTGTCTTCCAGGAACCGGGATAGTTGGCTGTTTACAATTTTTTCAATAATCTTGGCTGGGAAGGGGAGGAAGGAGATCGACCGGTAGTTCTTGGGGTCGTCTGGGTCTGCCTTTGGTTTCTTTAGCAGGGCGTTGATTTCTGCGTGCTTCCGTCGAAAGATAGAAAGATGGAAGTGGGTTGCCAGTGAGTTGCAGAACTCCTGTGATGGCGGGGGTGTGTTGGAGCAGGTCCTGGGGGTGGAGAGCTCATTGACGATGCCGAAGAGCTCTTTACTGTTGAGCGTTGGCGTCAATGCGGTTTTTGATGTGGGTCCTTTTGGTGGTGCCGGATGAGTTGGTGATGTTTGCGTAGGGCATCCTTGAAAGCGATGTGGTTGGAGTTGGTAGGGTCAAGGTGCCAGGTTTTTTCCATTCTGCGACATAGCCGTTTGGATTCCTGTAGTTCTGGGGTGAACCAGCTGGCCTAGATTCTGTGGGAGGTGTTTGGTTTTATTTTGAGTGGTGCAAGGGTGTTGGCGCATTCTTCTAGCCAGTGATGCAGGTTGGTGGTGGCTATGTTGGGATCTGGGGTCCCAGGGGGTGGGGCCCGGGCGAGAGTGGAGATCAGTTGATCCGTTGATATTTTGTTCCAGTTGCGTCGGGGGGTTGTGTGCGGTGGTGGTGAGTGACTGGTTTTTGGTAGGAGAAGTGGATGCAGGGGTGGTCTGTCCAACTGAGTTCGGTGGTGTGGCTGAAAGAGCTGTGGTTGCTGGCTGAGAAGATTGGGTTGAGTGTGTGGCCTACGGAGTGGGTGGGTGTAGTGACGAGTTGCTTGAGGCCGAACTTGGCGAGGTTGTCGATTAGGTTGGTGGTGTTGATATCGTTGTTATTTTCTAGGTGGAAGTTTAGGTCACCAAGGAGGATGTAGTCTGTTGAGGCGAGTGCTTGGGAGCTGATGGCGTCGGCGATGTCATCACAGAACTGCAGTCTGGGTCCAGGGGGTCTGTAGACCAGTGTTCCTCTGAGTGTGTTGTTGGCGTTGATGTGGATTTTGAAGTGGAGGTGCTCGGCGGAGTTGATGGTGTCGTGGGTGTTTGTGGAGACTCTTATGGTGTTTTTGTGGACTATGGCGATTCCTCCTCCTGGTCTGTTGATTCGGTCTCTTCTGTTGATCTTGTAGTTTTCTGGTATGGCTATGGCTACGTCTGGTTCTGAGGCCGAATTCATCCAGGTTTCGGTGAGGAATGCGAAGTCGGACGAGTATGTGGTCAGGAGGTCCCAGAGTTCAATTGCATGTTTGTGGACGGAGCGGGTGTTAAGTAGGATGCATCTTAGGCGGTTGTCTGTTTTGATTTGGAGTTTGGAGGTTAGGTTGCTGGTGAAATTGCAGGCTTTGCAGGAGAAGGGTCCTTTTGGTGCGCGTTGGTGTGGACTGGAAGCAGATGGAGGAGAGTCCTGGATTAAGGGCGTGGAGTTCGTTGGCAGTGTAAAGGTGTTTGGTGGCGTGGGAGGCGTGTTGGCCAGGGGGTCTGACGCTAGGTGCGGTCTTGGTGCAGGCAGGCTTGCCTTCGGCATGCCAGAGGCGCGTCCGCTCTGCGGCCGGCATAAGAGGGGAGGTGGGAGGGAGTGGCAGTAGGGAGGGAAACCTCCAACGGGAGGGCGGGGGCAGCAGGAGCAGGAAGAGCTCCGGGGAGGGGGGGCGGGGCCTTCCGGGAGAGGAGAAGCCAAGAAGCCCAAACAAGCCCAA
This sequence comes from Pleurodeles waltl, assembly GCF_031143425.1. Classification (NCBI taxonomy): domain Eukaryota; kingdom Metazoa; phylum Chordata; class Amphibia; order Caudata; family Salamandridae; genus Pleurodeles; species Pleurodeles waltl. The sequence continues at coordinate 296,118,078 of NC_090449.1, read as the reverse complement.
AACAATGGCAGCACTTCCCGGAGCAGTGGTGAGGAGGAAGCGACCTGCCTGCAATGATGCAGGGTCAGAGGTCGCTTCTAACCTCGCGCTGCGGCCAACATAAGAGGGGAGGTGGGAGGGAGTGGCAGCTGGGAGGAGGGAGGGAAACCTCCAATGGGGGGGGGGGGCAGGGGCAGCAGGAGTCAGGAAGAGCTCTGAGGAGGAGGGAGGGGGCGGGGCCTTCCCTCGGGGTGCCATGCCCACCTCTCACTGCCTGTGGCATAGGTAAGTCACCCCTCTAGCAGGCCTTACAGCCCTAATGCAGGGTGCACTATACCACAGGCGAGGGCATAAGTGCCTGAGCACTATGCCCCTACAGTGTCTAACTGTAAATGCAGAGTAGCCATTAAGCGTATATGGTCTGGGAGTTTGTCAAATACGAACTCCACAGTTCCATAATGGCTACACTGAAATCTGGAAAGTTTGGTATCTCAGCACAATAAATGCACACTGATGCCAGTGTGGGATTTATTGTAAAATACACCCAGAGGGCATCCTAGAGATGCTCCCTGAATACCAGTCTGACTCCTAGTGCTAGGCTGACCAGTTTCTGCCAGCTTGCCACAACCAGACGAGTTTCTGGCCACATGGGGAGAGTGCCTTTGTCACTTTGTGGCCAGGAATAAAGCCTTTACTGGGTAGAGGTGCTTCTCACCTTCCCCTGCAGGAGCTGTAACACCTGGCGTTGAGCCTCAAAGGCTCATGCCTTTTGTTACAGCACCCCAGGGCATCCCAGCTAGTGGAGATGCCCGCCCCTCCGGCCACTGCCCCCACTTTTGGGAGAAAGGCTGGAGGAGATAATGAGGAAAACAAGGAGGAGTCACCCACCAGTCAGGAGAGCCCCTAAGTTGCCCTGAGCTGAGGCGACCCTTGCCTTTAGAAATCCTCCATCTTGAGTTTGGAGGATTCCCCCAATAGGAATAGGGATGTGACCCCCCCCCCCCTCCCCTCCCCTCAGGGAGGAGCCACAAAGAGGGTGTAGCCACCCTCCAGGACAGTAGCCATTGGCTACTGCCCCAGACCTAAACACACCCCTAACTTTAGTATTTAGGGGCGACCCTGAACCCAGGAAATCAGATTCCTACAACAAGGACTGCTGACCTGTAAGCACTGCAGAGAAGACAACTGACTTGGCCCAAGCCCTACCGGCCTGTCTCCAGACTCAAAGAACCTGCACAGCGATGCATCCGACAGGGACCAGTAACCTCTGAGGACTTCCCTGAACCCGAAGGACCAAGAAACTCCTGAGAACAGCGGCACTGTTCAACAACTGCAACAACTTTGCAACTTTCAAAGAACTCTCTCTTCCCACCGGAAGCATGAGACTTCTCACTCTGCACCCGACACCCCCGGCTCGAGCTCCACAGAACAAACACTGCAGAGAGGACTCCCAGGTGACTACGACGACATGAGTACCCTGAGAAGACCCCGCACCCTCACATCAACGCCTACAACACGTGCTTAACACTATCCTCTGATCAGCCTACTGCTCGACCACACTAACACAAAATAGAGCATTAGTATTATCTAATTTGGCCACTATCAACCTCTAAGGGGAACCCTTGGACTCTGTGCACACTATCTCACTGAGAGATAGCATATACAGAGCCATCTTCCTGCAGGGGGCACATACAGGGGACCGGCTGCCACCGCGAGAACAGTGACCATTGCATCATATATTGGGTTGCTAGACTTTTGGAGACACAGACACCCTGATTGGGGGGGGGGGGGGTTGGGGGGTTGGGGGGTTACACACACTATTTGACAGTGCACGATTTACATAGGCCTGTGGTTGGTGTCAAGGAGCCTGGTCCCTAGAATACATACGCAGGATCCATTGCCCAGAACAGACTCGGATCACTTACCAGTCCCCCTCTTATTGGAAGTGGGGACGTGTCGGGTCACCCCATTCATGTGGCGTTTCCAGCTATATTCTTTACTGGACGCAGCATTTCGAGAGGACCTAGCTAAAACGATCAAAGAATACTTCCAAGTAAATATAAGCTTGTTTTTCTCATTTTGGCACGGTGTGGGGAGCGTTCAAAGTGTATATCTGTGGTAGCGCAATAGCTAAGCAGCCAGGGGTTCTGAAATCACTATGTAGCCGATTGCCCCTGCTAGAGCGGGAGATAGCACAGCTGCAGAGGTAACACTTGGCAACAGAAGACAAGCAATTACTGGGTCAAATTCAGGAGAAGCAAATAGAATTCAACGCTATAGCTCAAAGCGAGGTCCAACACAAGGGGAAGTATGCGTCAGCACAAATTTATGGGGAGGGGGAACAACCTGGCGCGACACTGGCAGGTAAGCTGCACCTCAGTAGAGAGAGGAACACAATCCGTGAGATAAAGGGTGAAGACTGAAACCTCAAAGACCCAATAAAGATAGTGAACCGCTTTCGTGAATATTATGCAACACTGTACACCACAAAGATAACCCCAGACACAGACGCAATCACAGATTATCTGACACAGGTCAATATGCCATGGTTGACTGATACAGACAGAGAATATTTAATGGCACCGCTACAACCGATGGAAGTACGTAAAGCCCTCAAAAATATGGCCAAAGGAAAGGCCCCGGGTCCAGATGGGCTCACAGTGTCCTTTTTATAAGACCTATCAAGACTTAGTGGGCCCACATTTGATGACACTGTATGAGGAAATGGCGGGTGCCAAAGAAATGCCATCCTCTATTAGAGAAGCACTAATTATTATACTACTCAAACCCGGCAAATCCCCTACACAATGCTCCTCATATGGACCGCTATCACTGACCAACGTGGACACTAACATTTAAGCTAAAATCCTGGCAGATAGGCTGGTGACATTGCTACCGAAAGTAGTAAGGTCGGAACAAGCAGGATTTATCCCCAGTCGCAGCCTAACAGTGAATTTGCATACAGTATTTGGTGCTATACAATGCACAGACTCTGAGGCAAGTGCAATAGCAGTTTCCTCGATGCGAAAAGGCATTTGATTCAGTGGAGTGGAATTTCATGCTGGGATTGCTGAGCTGCATAGGAGTAAGATACATTTTTATACAACTAGTGCTGGCGTCTGCACTGCCTGATTACCACGGACACAGGGGCATCCGATTCTCAGGACATAACCTGATCATCTCTGCATATGCGGATGATACTTTGCTGTATATATGGAACCCCAGGTGTAACCTCGCACCTGCACTCCGAGTGGTGACAAAATTCAGCACTCTTTCCGGCTTGCGGACTAACTGGCATAAATCCGTGGCATTCCCCCTCACACAGGCCACGACTCGAATAGTCACGGATTTTCCTCTCAAATGGGAGACAGGCTCAGTGCGCTACCTAGGCATTCAAATACACACAGACCCCCAGATAGTCGGGAGGGACAATTACAGAAAAGCAATACAAAAGCTGACAGAAAATGTGGAGAGGTGGATTGGCCTACCACTGTCACTGGTGGGACGCATAGCCCTTATGAAGATGGTGATATTACCATGGGTTTTGTTCTTTTTCCAGAATATCCCTATCCTGCTTCTGAGGACATTCTTTTCCACCTTGAGGACTCTTCTCATTAAGTTAGCATGGGCAGGTAAGCAGCCCAGAGAACAGTGGAAGGACTGACCCTGCCATACGAGATGGGTGGACTTAATGCACCTGACCTGGAAACAAATTACAGAGTAGCACACTCAACAACTACAAATCACTGGATGCACGGACCCCCTGAGATGCCCTATTTGACACTAGAACGAGATCTGTCAGTGCCGCACCCTCTGCCAAGTCGGTTGTTTCAGCCCTCGGTCCGCAGACATGGACCCTTTGACTCTCTAAATACCACCACCCACCTATGGCACAGCCTCATGGCTAGACAAGCTCTATCCCAATTATATTCTTCTTACATACCGGTTGAATGGTGCACATGGTTCCCCTGAGGGCGAGACAAGAGTGTGGTTGCAACCTTCCATAAATTAGACATTAAGACGATGGGAGAATTGATTCAGTGAGGGGGGTAATGCGTACTTGGGCAACAATCATGGAACAGCTACAGGAAACAACTCCACTCATGCAATATCAGTACTACAGGGCATGTCACACCATGTGCACACTACTGTGGGAGAAGTTGCAAGAACCACCTGAAATGTAAGCACTCGCCATGATCTTAGCAGATACCCAGCCCCGCAAGCGAGTGACCAGATTATGCGCATATGCACAAGAGGCAGGATGAACTGGGTTAACGAAAGCCAGAGTGGAATAGCAAAGGGACACAGTTCACGGACACACACTGGCGATACTGTTACAACAGTGATACGAAACAAAGCACTAAATGGAAGGCACCGTCTGATCTACTTCGAATACATTAACAGGACATACTACACACCCCTTAGACTATTCAGATACGGGCTACCTGACACATCAGATTGCCCCAGATGTGGAGAGGTAGAAGCAGGCTTTTTCCAACTGGTGTGGGTTTGCCTGGGCATACAACGCTTTTGGGGGAGCAGGTTTACTGAGCTGGAGGTCACACCACTCCTGGCCCTCCTAGGATACGACAGAGAAGTGGCGAGCCGACATCTGGTCTCAATAGGTATGCTGCTGGAAAAACAAAGGATAGCTATAAGATGGGACCGTGGCCCCCTACCGACCTTAAAAGAATGGCATTCAGATATGTTATACTGCAATACACAGACAGACACATACAATGAATTACTTCCCCCCCAAAAATACTGGGATCCTTATCATAGATACTTAGTAGGAAAGGAGACTGGTAAAACAGAGGGAGAATAGACGAGAAATAGTGATATGTATAAGTCACATGAATCGACCATTTGCAATGTGGCAGGTTGCAAGTTTACGATTGACACAAATTTGTAGCAAGCACTATTAATCCAGAAAGCAAGGGCTACTGATTTGATGCCGGTACTGTAATACGCTGTCACCATTGGCCCTCTGGAACGGGCATGGTCTATCACTGTGAGACTGTTCACAAAGATCCAATGTATTGCATGAATGTAACCAATGGTGTCATAACTGTCGCTAGCTTGAATTCCAATTGATATATACATAAAAGTATAAATGAAATAATTAAAAAAAACTCTGGCTGGTACCTCCTTGATTTTCTCTAGCATAAGTAAAACAGCACTTCAATAATCAAAAGCAAAATTCTTTCACAAATCCTTGTTTTTAATGTTTATTTTATTAGAAAAATATTTATTAGAATGGACGTATAAATTATGTAGAATAGAACATTTTATAGCATCCGTTAACAATAATTTTCAATTCTATTAAGGTCAAAGAGGTGAAGATTAATCATTATCCTCTTTGCTTTATTTAACGGCAGCCATGTCAATAAACTCAGTAACCATATCAATGAGTAACAGAAAAATTTAAAAAATCCAAGCAACCACAGTAAGCACATGTATCACAGCAGAATATCCAACAACCAATCAACCCTCATGTTAGTCTATAAAAAGGTTGAGCATCGCTAATTTTGCCTCTTCTGCAAGGAAATTAAGTTTTTAACTGTGAAAGTTTTCCTTTCATTCCTGCTTGTGATCTGGAACTGAGAAAAAAAAACAAGAGCCTAGATGTCTGTATTACAGCTTGGGTGGGAGAAAAATATGTACAAAATTGGATAAGTCATGTACGGGCAACAATCATATCAACCGAGTACAATAATGTTCAGGTACACAAAAACCTAGGTAGTACACTCTTTGCCTCTACGTCCGTCATAGAATGGACATTTTTTGTTCACAAATGCTATAACATTTTCGATTCTGTATCAGAACCAGGGGCTTCAGATGATGCAAGTTTAGAGCTTATGATCCACCAAAAAAGGATTACTTCCTGGCTTATGACAACATTCTTTTTTGTCCATGAGGAAGATGTTGCTCAGACACTCAGGGATGATGATTGCATGGGGTTATGGCCTGTTTCTGTCAGAGAAGAAAGTTCCTGGTCTATGAAGTGTGCTGGTCTATGAAGTATGCTTTGTGCCTGAATAACCCACACATCGTAGGTTATGGATCTCCAGTTGTGGAGAAAAAAATTGATCCTGTCCCCTAACTCTGTATGGTGAAAAATGGGTAAAACTTACCTTGGAAAGAGAGGTTGGCAGGTGCTCCACAGGAGTTCCTGTGTTGGGATTGTCCTGCGCCTCTAGTTGTTCCATCTGGAGGATTTCTGGCTGCTTTGTCCTCTAAAGGAGCCTTGGCGTTGGAGGAGGCTGGTGGAGCGGCCCCAACCTCAACCAGCCCTGGAAAAAAGGTGGGACCCGAAATCCTTTTTTTAACACTGTTTGGGCCTCATCAAGGTAGGTGAACATGTTCACAAATTGTGTTGCTTCCTTTATGAAAGGGTCAACAAAGACTAGCCTGTCAGCAGCAGTGCCAGCTTTATTTGCAGCTAACTCGCAGAGCTTGGGGTCAGATCTAAGGAGGATAGAGTGGTGCAGCTCAGATGACAAACAACAACTACTATTGCCTAGTAGACAAACAGCCTGTTGGGGCCAACCAGCCAGTATGTCAGGTCAAAAGTGGTGCTGTTGTCTTTAGCCAGGAACACCGAGTCCAGAATTTTAGCTAAGGGGCCAGCAATGTCTAAGAGCGTGTCCTGGCACCTCTTGAGGACTGATCAATTCTTGATTTCGGATCCTTGACAGAGTTGCCTAGGAAGCTGGACAGCTGGGGCCAATGTAAGGGTCATTGCCACTGTTTCCTCTAAGAAAGGCCTGGGACACTCCGAGTGAAGGCCTGCTCCAACCTCTTTGGGGAAGGATTTTCGAAGTCTACTTTGGGTATAGGTTTCAGTCTTAGGGGCGGGCATCCATTCTGTGGAATGTGGATGCACAATGTCTTCAAGTTCAAAGGTGTCTTGTAACAAAGGAGTCTGAGAGGAACCACAAAGACCTTCACCAGAGAGGAACAAGTTATTTACCTTCGGTAACGAGGTATCTGGTAGAGACTCTATCTAGCTAGAGATTCCTTACCTTAGAATTCCCTGGCGTCGGCTTCGAATCTGGAGTTTTTTCTGAGCAGTACCCTGCATGCGCACCGTTGGGCGGCATCGTTCGGATTCGCGTGCATCAACCAGCTCCACGTGCGTCGTCCGCGTCGTTGGAGCTGTCTATGATGTCACGGTTGTCTATATAGACGCCGTCTCGGCGCGCGCACGTCAGTTCTTTTCCACACCTTCCCACGCCAGAAGCGCAGAGTCATGGAAGAACCAACCATTATGTATTTTACCTCTGACTGTTTGGAGTGAAAACATTTTCATGCCTTTAAGAAAGGCAAAAAATGGCAAGATCAAAAATATACATATGTACACATAAATACATATATACATATCTACATGAGAAAAATGTCCCCAGAGCGGGGAGGCTTGGGTTGGTGTAAGGAATCTGCAGCTAGATAGAGTCTCTACCAGATACCTCGTTACCGAAGGTAAGTAACTTGTTCATCTGATAGAGACTTCTAGCTGCAGCTTCCTTACCTTAGAATAGATACTCAAGCTATAACCCATGGTGGTGGGTCTGCAGGAGATTTTTACACAAGAAAGTCTTGCAAAACAGACCGGGTAAAATGCCCCTCTCTTCTCAGCTGGCTATCCAGGCAGTAGTGTTTTGCGAACGTGTGCAAAGAAGCCCACGTTGCAGCCTGACAAGTGTCCACCCCCGGAACGCCACGTGCTAACGCAGTGGTAGCAGCTTTCCCCCTAGTAGAATGAGCTCTCAAGCCCTCGGGAGGCTGCTTCTTCACCAAAGCTTAGCATATTTTGTTACAGAGAACGACCCAGCACGAAATGGATCGTTTCTGCGCTGCCCGACCCTTCTTTGCACCAACGTACCCCACAAAGAGTTGGTCGTCCACCCGAAACTCTTTAGTGCGGTCAAGGTAGAACAATAACGCTCTTTTGGGTACAGCCGATGGAGACTCTCCTCTTCCTTAGAGGGATGCGGTGGTGCAAAGAAGGTGGGCAGGGTGATATTTTGACCCAGATGGAAAGGGGTCACCACCTTGGGGAGGAAAGAGGAACGAGTTCTGAGAACCACTTTTTCATGAAAGATTGTGAGATACAGCGGTTTTGATGACAAAGCCTGTAGCTCACTAACTCTTCTGGCAGATGTAATTGCCACCAAAAAAGCTGTCTTAATAGTGAGCAGCCGAAGAGGACAGTTATGCAAGGGCTCAAAGGGAGCACACATAAGGAAGGTAAGAACCAAATTGAGATCCCACTGGCGCATAACGAAAGGCACAGGCGGGAATAGATGTACAAGCCCTTTCAAAAACCTCTGTACTATAGGTGATTTAAACAGAGATGGTTGTTCGGGCAACTGAAGAAAAGCAGATAAGGCTGCAAGATAGCCCTTGAGAGTCCCCAAGGAGGAACCCTGCTGGGCGAGAGACAAAATAAACAAAAGGATGTTAGACAGAGAAGAAGAAAGAGGATCAATAGACCTCTCTGAACAATATGAAACAACACGTTTCCAACGGCAGGCGTAGATCGACTTAGTAGAGGGACACCTGGCTGCCAGAATGATATCACAGACCTCAGGAGGGAGGTCATAAACCATCAACTGTCGCCGCTCAATCTCCACGCATGAAGGCGCAGAGTTGACAGGTTCGGGTGGAGAACCTTCCCCTGCTGCTGCGACAGAAGACCCTCCCGAAGAGGCAGCCTGATTGGAGGACCGATGCTCATTTTGAGAAGCTCTGAATACCAAACTCTCCGTGCCCAATCCGGAGCCACTAGGATTACTGGGGCCCGGTCGTTCTTGATTTTCTTGAGAACTCTGGGCAGAAGTGGTATAGGCGGAAAGGCGTACAGGAGGCCTGAACTCCACTCGCGAAGAAAAGCTTCGCCTAGCAATAGCCCCCTTGGAAACTCCAACGCGCAAAACTGCTGACATTGCGCGTTCTTTACGGAGGCGAACAGATCTAACTAAGGCTCTCCCCACTGTTGAAAGAGTCCTTGCACCACCTCCGGATTGAGATACCATTCGTGATCCTCTAAGCATTTTCGGCTGAGTTCGTCTGCTCTGGCGTTCAGAGAACCTGCCAGGTGTTGAACCACCAGGGTCATGCCCTGCTGTTCCAGCCATGTCCAGAGACGTAAAGCCTCTTGACAAAGGGTCCACGACCCCACACCGCCCTGCTTGTTGCAGTACCACATTGCAGTAGTGTTGTCCGTGAACACCTGCACCACCTTCCCTTTCACAACAGGAAGAAATGCTTTTAATGCTAGCCAGATCGCCCGAAGCTCCAACAAGTTGATGTGGAGCCCGGATTGCGCCGGAGACCAGTGACCTCTGATCTCCACCTCCCCCAGATGGCCGCCCCATCCCAGAAGTGACACATCTGTCACTACCGTTAGATCTGGTTGGGGAAGGGAGAGGGGTCTGCCCTTGACCCGCTCACAGTTCACTAACCACCACTGCAGATCTTTTGCAGTCCCCTCCGAGATCTGAAACACGTCAGTAAGATTTCCCTGATGCTGTGCCCATTGGAACCTCAGGTCCCACTGCAGAGCCCTCATGCGCCATCTGGCATGCTTGACCAACAGGATGCAGGAAGCCAAGAGTCCCTGCAGCCTCAGAGTCTGTCTCACCGAGATCCATGATAGAGGCCGAAACATCTGAATCATAACCTGAATATCCTGAACCCGCTGATCGGGAGGATAAGCCCGATACTGCACTGTGTCCAGAAAAGCTCTGATGAAAGTGAGCTTCTGAGAGGGAGTCAGGTGTGACTTCGGCACATTTATAGTGAACCCAAGCGAATGCAAGAGGTCCGCCGTCGTCTGGAGGTGGGTGACGAGAGCCTGGGGTTTAGGAGCCTTCAACAGCCAATCGTCTAGGTCGGGGAAGCCTGAAATCCCTGACCTGCGCAAATGAGCTGCCACCACAGCCATCACCTTTGTGAACACCCAAGGGGCACTGGTGAGACCGAAAGGAAGCAAGGTAAACTGAAAGTGCTCGTGGCCCACCTTGAACCGCAGGTAACGCCTGTGGGCCGGCAGGATAGGAATATGGAAATATGCATCCTGCAAATCCAACGCTACCATCCAGTCTCCTTGGTCTAGGGCAGACAAAACCTGAGCAAGAGTGAGCATCTTGAATTTCTCCTTCTTGAGGAAGAGATTGACGTCCCTTAAATCCAAGATAGGGCGAAGGCCTTTGTTCTTTTTGGGAATCAGAAAGTAGCGGGAATAACAACCACTGCCTACTTCTGATATTGGGACTCTTTCTATGGCCCCCTTGGCCAAGAGAGCTGTAACTTCCTCGCGGAGCAAAGCTAGATGGTCCTCCATCAGCCCTTCCTTTGTTGGAGGGATAGAAGGAGGGAAAGACTGGAAGGGAAGGGAGTAGCCCTTCCGTATGATCTGCAGGACCCACTTGTCCATGGTGATGGAAAGCCAGTGAGGGAGATGAAAACGAATCCTCCCTCCAACTGGACGGACATGATCCCGCAGAACCACACTAGGAAGGCTTGGGCACAGTGGAGGGGGGCTGTGTGGCGGCCGGCCTCTAGCCAGACCCCCTGGGTCTGATGGTACCATGTCCTCTTCTGGGATGCTGTGAAGCCTGAGGACGGTGGCTAAACTGTGGCTGGTGTGGTACCACGCCCCTTCCGAAGCCTCGAAATGGGCGAAAGACAGACTGCTGTTGTGCCGGCGCTGAAAGGCCCAAGGATCTAGCCGTGGCTCGAGAATCCTTGAACCTCTCAAGGGCGGAGTCTGCCTTTTCGCCAAAAAGGCGAGAGCCATCAAAGGGCATGTCCATCAAGCAGGACTGGACATCCCCTGAAAAACCAGTAGAACGTAGCCAGACGTGGCGACGTAGGGCCACTGACGATGAAATCGCTCTGCCCAGCGAGTCGGTCGTGTCTAAGCCACACCGGATTGTAAACTTGGCTGCATCTCTCCCATCCTTTACAGCCTGGGTGAGAGTGTCCCGTTACGCCCTCCAGGACCTGGGGCAGCACTTGCGCCACCGTATCCCATAAAGTATGGGAATAACGGCCCAATAGGCAAGAGGTGTTTACGGACCTCAATGTCAGGCTGGTGGAAGAAAACATCTTCTTCCCAAGCTGATCCAGCCTCTTGGATTCCCTATCCGGGGAGCGGAAGGGAAGGCACCACGGGAAGTAGAGGCTTGGACAACCAAGCTCTCAGGAGTGGGGTGTTATGTCAGGAAACTAGGGTCGCTGGAAGCGGGTCTATGGCGGCGGCCAACCGTCCTATTCACAGGAGCCCCTGTGCTGGGTTTGGACCAAGTACCCTGAAGGACGTCTGTAAGAGCCTCATTGAAGGGTAACAACGGTCCGATGTTGACACCCCCAGCTGAAGCACTTTTGTCAGGATATTCGTCCTGACTGGCACCGTAGGCAAATCTAGGTCCAAGACCTCAGCTGCCCTACGCACCACCATAGCGAAAGAAGCACCCTCCTCCATAGCCACATTAGGAGGAGAGAGCATAGCAGTATCTGGAGATGTGTCCAGTCCACTGGCCTCCCCTAGATCCTCATACCAGTCCTGTTGCAATCCAGATTCTAAAGGGTCCTCAGACCCCTCCCATTCCTCTCCTGCGTCTGGCTGTTCTAAATAATGCTCAGACAATGATCTGAGCCGAATTGGCTCCGTCGGAGTCTACGTCGTATGACGTCGCTCCGGCTCCGGATCATCCGGAAAAAGGATGGGGCTGCCACCGGTGGGCGCCGGTGGCAGAATCGTCGACGTCGGACCCGGCGATGAAGGAGGCCGACTGTGAGAGACCGGCGCCAGTCCGGATCCGGTATCTGATTCTGGGGTCCCCAGCAGCGCCGAGGCCATAGCTGCCGGCGTAGAATCCAAAGGGACCCTGCTGACCCTGCAGGGCCCGAAGACCCACCCGAGGGTGCAGCCCGCTCAAAAACGAGACGCATGGCCTCGTAGAATTCTTTTATCTGAGCGGGGATCGATCCGGTCCCCGGAAAGGGGGGAAGACACGGAGTCGACCCTGGCGACAGCTCCGCAGAACCGCGCTCGAAACGTCGATGTTCCCTAGACGCCTCGTCGGCTGACGGGCATGGCAAAGACGAAGTCCGCTTGGACTTCTTCTTCTTGTGCCTCTTACCTTCGGATGACCTCGAATGCGAGGAAGAGGACTTGGGGCTTCTGGAGCGGTGCCGCGACCTCCTCCTACTGTGGGACCGTGACCTCCGCGGAGTCGCGCCGACCGAAGACGAACGTCGGGCCGCAAGAAGCTTAAGGGATCTCTCCCTCAAGGCCTTCGGCGCCATAGCCCGACAGTCGGAGTAAGAGGTGAAATCGTGGTCCTTCTCCAGACACTAAAGACAAACTCGGTGAGGATCCGTCACTGACATGGTGTGATGACACGCACCACACGGCTTGAATCCTGTCTTTCTCGAAGACGTGACTCCAAACAGTAAAAAAAAAAACATCGACAAACCGTCGAAGCAGGGTAGCTCTTTCCAAAACTGCACTTCACCGGCACGGAAGGAAAAGAACTGACGTAAGCGCGCCAAAATGGTGTCTATATAGGCAACCGTGACATCATAGACGGCTCCAGCGACGCTGACGACGCACGCGGAGCTGGTCCACGCAAGCGGATCCGAATGACGACGCCCGACAGCGCGCGCGCGCAGGGTACTGCTCAGAAAAATCTCCGGATTCGAAGCTGACGCCAAGTTATTCCAAGGTAAGGAAGCTGCAGCTAGAGGTCTCTATCAGATAGAATGATGTAGAACATCTCTTGGTGGCAGGCAACCAAGATCTAGTGTCATCCTCATCAGAGGTGTCTGAATCCCCTTCTGGGCTTTCTAAGTCTTGAATGGAGACAATACTGTCTTGGGTCTCAACCTTGAATTCCTCCTCAGGAAAGTAGGGTAGTGAAGTTAGGTAGGTGGCCTGTAATTGCTCTAAGACATTCGTCTTGGACGTCACTTTTTATGGAGTATGTCTCTGCTGTGGGGGAGCAGAGGCACCTTGAGGCACAGAACGAGGCAACCCTTCTAAAAAGTGTTGCAGTTTTTCAGCTAATGGTCCCAAGGATTTGGCAATGGTCCTATGAATATAGTTCTACATAACTTTGGAAACCGCCTCTTTGTCTGGTTCCAACACAAAGGCCCTCATTATGACATTGGCGGTAAATGCCGCTTACCGCCACGCTGACGGCCGTCAACTTACCACGGTGGCGGCAGATATCCGTTCACCATATTATGACACACACACACACCAATCCGACAGAATTCAGCCACATACACAAATCTGCCAGACCAAAGGTCAGTGATAAACTGGCAGTATCAAAACCCACACCGTTAGGCCAACAGAACAACGCTCATCACATTATGACCCATGAATAGGGTGACCAGACTTTGAGGAGCAAAAACCGGGACAGGTCAGACATAAAAGAAGGACTAATGACTTTACACTCACTTTTATATCTGGCTTTTCCCGTTTTTTTGCGTAGCTTTGTGAATGTGTGCATATATATATATATATATATATATACACACACACACACACCCACACACACACATTTACAAGACTATACATATAAAATTAGCTATGGCTTGACCTCCCACCCTGTATCCCCAACCCACCCCCACCCACCTCTCTCTGCCCCCCCCTCCGTCTCTCTGCTGGGTGCAGACAGGGGACTGTGTTGCCTCATAGTAACAGATAAAATACTTTCATTATTGCATACTCTGTAGGCGTGCTTCCCTAGATAATCTGACCTTTGTCCCAAAAACCGGAACATTTATGTAATTACTCGTCCTTTGTCTCAAAAACCGGGACATTTGTTTAAAATTAAGAGAAGCGCCAGGACACCGGGACAGTCCTCTAAAAACCGGGACTGTCCGGGGGAAATCCGGGACGTCTGGTCACCCTACCCATGAATCAACACAGCGGACATTCAACTGCGGTAAACCATTGGCGGTACATACCGCCACGCTCACAATGAACACCCACATACAAAACAACACCACATTGGACAATTCAAACAACACACAACTGACACCCATACACACACCACACCCACACCACTATAAAACACCCACCCACATTACCCATAACCCTTTACCATTACAAATCATTGCCACCAGAGAGACACCAAGACCACTGAGACAACCAGAACCACACACTACTCACACCTATAGACCACTCACGCACCCACATCACACACCCCAACACATTACCCAACACACCCTCACCAACACACCTCACATAAGACCTTTGGCACCACAAAGACACCCCCGTTTCACAGAGGATGAGCTAAGGCTCATGGTGGAGGAAATTGTCAGGGTAGAGCCACAGCTATTTGGAGCACAGGTACAGCAGATATCAATAGCCAGGAAGACGGAGCTATGGCAGAGAATCGTGGACAGGGTCAACGCCACGGGACAGCACCCCAGAACTAGGGATGACATCATGAAGAGGTGGAACGACCTACGGGGGAAGGTACCGTCCATAGCAGCGAGACACCAGCTCGCTATCCAGAGGACTGGTGGTGGACCCCGACCTCCTCCCCCACAACTCACAGCATTGGAGGAGCAAGTCTTGGCAACACTGCATCCTGAGGGACTGGCCAGAGTCGGCGGAGGACTGGACTCTGGTAAGTCAACTCTCTACTACAATCCCCCCCCTACCTGCATGCCATCACATACCCTCACCCTCACTCCCATCACTCCACTCCATCCCACACACTCCACCATCACATCTCACTTATCCCAATGCCAAGTCCTGCATGCTGTACCAATGCATGGACACCCCTCACAGCCCTGCATGGACACTCATCACTAAAGCATGCCCAGCATAGAGAACTAACAATCCCACCATACACTAACATACAAAAGAGAAAGCTGTGAGGGCAAATCCAACCATAGAGGGGTAGCCAGGGATGTAAATATGCCATACACATAAACCATAACACATTTACATCCCCACAGGTACCACAGCCAGTGTCACCAGAGAGGAGGTGCCAGCACTATCCAGTCCCCCAACTGAAGAGGCCCACAGTGATGGCAGTAACTCTGGTCTTCAGGATCTGGACGATCTACCTGGCCCATCAGGGACCACTGGACAGCCGGTTACCCAAACCCAGTCACACACCACCACAGAGTCTCCCAGATCAAGAAACAATACCACAGCACCCACCCAGCGTACCCACACCTCTGTCCCCAGGACAAGTCAATCAGCAGTGTGTCCACCTCTACAGGGACCCCAGGCCACACCTTGCACACAAGACAATCAGGGACCTGGGTTCAGTGGCAGTGGGAACACGGTTCAGGGGAGGGACAGAGGCACAGGCCAACAGGGAAATTGGGAGGACTGCTGTGTGCTGGGGGGGGGGGGGGGAGGGGAACTGGCCCAGGGACCCGACTCTCCAGGAGGCACTCTCCGAGATCCTGGAAGCCTACCAACATTCCCAGGACAAAATGGGCCACATCCTGGACAACGTGCAGGAGATCAGGCGGCTGCAGGAGGGACAGTACCAGGGGATCAGGAAGGACTTGCAGGCCATCAACAACACCCTGATCTCCATAGCAGGGGTGCTGGCAGACATGGCCAACATTATGAGGGAGGCAGTCTCACACCAGCAGACCCCTGCCACTAGCCAGACATCTGAACAGCCTTCCACGTCCATTGCCGCTAGTGGCCAGGAGCCCCACCACAGGACTCACAGGCCACCAACACTCATCCCCCTGCAGAAGATGAACCACCCCGCAAACGTTCCCTGCGATCCAGACAGAAGCCAGAGACACATGCCAAGACCCCTACCTGGAAATGACTCTCCTGATTGTCCTCCTTGTTTCCCACTCAGTCACCCTGTCCACCCTGAACTGCCATTGCTCCCCTTCCTGTGTCCCCTTGAACAATGCATCTGTGCTACAAACAGACTGGAACAATACCCTGGACTTTCCTCCATCACCACCCCATCCCATTGCATATTCCCCCTATATGTTAGCACTTCAATAAACACCCTTTGAAAAAAAAAAAACATTTGGAGTATGTCATGTATATCAAACATGTATTTTTTGAAACAGGTACAAACATTGCAAATGAACTGTACATAGAATGAGCATAGATTAATGACCTGTAGCTGGCTGTAGTGATCACACCAGGAGTATTTGTCAAATCGGCAACATCTTCAAAACGAATTGCCAGAGGGAGCAGTAAGTGGGCATAGAAGTGGGAAATATCAGCATGCCATTGCCACACAGATTACAACCAAAGTCATTGAAATGTAAAGTTACACTGTCCTACCTGTGTGTAATTGGAATATTGACGGATCACAGATTTTCTGTTGTCCTCATCCTCACTGTCCACAGGGTCTACTGCTGCCACAGGGGCATCTCCAGTCTCCTCCTCCTGCAGAAAAGGGATATGGCGTCTGAGGGCCAGGTTGTGCAACATGCAGCATGCCACTACTATCTGGAAGACCTTCTTGGGTGAGTAGCACAGGGATCCACCTGTTAGATGGACGCACCTGAACCTGGCCTTCAGGAGGCCAAAGGTTCTCTGTTATCCTTCTGGTTCACCCATGTGCCTCAATATAACGTTCTTCTGCCCTTGTCCTGGCATTCCTCACAGGGTCAGCAGCAATCATAGGTTTGGGTAACCAGAGTCACCTGCAAATACTGAGGAACAACATTTAGCCACACACTATCCTATATGGCCCACACCATACCTATACGCCAACATATACTGGGTGGGAAACAGGGCTCACTTATTAGCCACACCCTGTGCCTCTGTAGTTGGCCCATCACATTTGGGATGCTGCTATTCCTCAGGACAAAGGCATCATACACTGACCCAGGATACTTAGCAATGATGTGGGAGATGTACTGGTCTGCCAAGCACACCATCTGAACATTTATGGAGTGGAAACTTACGATTCCTGAACACCTGTTCATTCTGCCGGGGGAGGGGGAGTGGGGGGGGGGGGACAAATGCAATATGTGTACCATCAGTCGCACCAATTATGTTGGGGATATGTCCCATTGCATAAAACTCGGCCTTCACTATGGCCAAATCCTCAACCTGGGGGAAAACAATGTAGCTGCACATGTGTTTTATCAGGGCAGACAACAATTGTCAGGACGTTTGAGAACATTGGCTGTGACATTCCTGCTGCCAAGCCCACTGTCACTTGGAAAGAACCAGTTGCCAGGAAATGGAATACAGATAGCACTTGCACAAGAGGGGGGATCCCAGTGGGGTGACGGATAGTGGATATCAGGTCAGGCTCCAATTGGGCACACAGCTCTGTGATTGTGGCCCCGTCAGGTCTATAGGTGAGGATAATGTGCCTGTCCTCCAGTGTAGCCAAGTACACCAGGGATCTGTACATGGGGGTATGTCTCCATCTCCTATTCATCAGCAGCGGTAGGTACCTAAGGGACACAAGAGTGAGGAGGCTGTCACAAACTGAACATTGAAGCCACAACAGTAGTTTGCATTCTGTAAACATGTAATGGGTCAGTGTGATGTGTCCAGTATGTGCCTATTTCTCCTGTGACGCAGCATTATTCCATAGGGCTGCCCCTGCCCCAATGAAATGGCGTCGGCCTGTCCTGTGTGGAGGGACAGGTGGAAGTGAGGTAATTTCACTGACGTTGTGCACTGTGGCGGGAATTGGTGGGGAACTGCCGTGCAAATCCTCATTGGTTAATATTGGGCCCTATGGGTTACAGTGGCCACTGGTGATCTACGCTGGCGGTGACAGTATGCACCACCGCGGACGTGACTGCCATTTTCTATCTGATCCTTCACTTGCTACCTGACCTCCCATAGGAGAAAACCTACACTGCATGTGCTGCTGTGACCTGTGTCTGGAACCTACCATGGCCCGTGTGAGCGGGGAAAGGGCCCCAGTCTTCACTTCAGAGGAGTTGGAGAGACTGGTGGATGGGGTTCTACTACAGTACGGTCTGCTTTATGGGCCTCCAGACCAACAGGTGAGTACACTGTGGGCACGATGCATATGGCATGCATATATAGAGGTGTGTGTGACAGCTCAGTGTACGGGGGAGGGATGTCCTCCTGACTGGGTACTCATTGGGTGCTGGGCTATGTGTGTTCCAATAGTGCTATAAACGGGTATGGTTGCCCATATGTGTAGCTGGTTGGACTGTTTGTCTAATGGTATTTTATATGTGTATTGCCTCTGCAGGTCAGCGCCCATCAAAAGAAGGGTATATGGCGTGCCATCGTCAAGGACGTGCAGACCCTGGGGGTCTATGGCAGGCAGAGCACCCACTGTCGCAAATGGTGGGAGGACCTGAGACGCTGGGCACGGAAGATGGCGGAGGCCCAGCTGGGGATGGCCTCCCAGGCACTTCAGGCTCTGCCCCATTGAGCCCTGCTGCCCTGAGTGAGGAGGCTATTGACTTCCTGAGATCCATCTCTGTAGGGCAGCCAACCATTGTGAATGCCATCTACGGCTGGCAGCCCAGATACAACAATCTGATGCATTCCTGGAGGGCATTCACACTGGATTGGCGGCCCAACAGAGATCGATTCAGGCTCTGGCCTCCTCTCTGATTGCAGCCATTGTCCCTGTTTCTACCATTCCCCCCTCCAACTACCACTTCCCAGTCCCATCCCCCTCAACCCCAACCCATCCCAAGCACACAGCCAGACGAGCAAGCACACAGGACAACATCCAAGAGTGTCACAGACAAACACAAGCACCACATTTCATCCCACAGGCACTCACACAAACACCATCCAGTTGCAGAAACACCAACATCCACTATTTCCACTGTGTCCCCCTCTTCCTCCCACCCAGTTACGTCTACACTCACACCTGCCTGCACTACACCATCCACTACCTGCTTCATTACAACACCAAGCAGAACACACACCTCACTGGCAGATACCTCCACAACAGCCATGCACACGTCCCCTGTGCCCTCTCACACTGTGTCTGTGTCCCCCCTCCTAAAGTAAACATACGCAAGCACTCAGACACCCAACAGCCATCCACCTCACAACAGCATACAGCCCATGCACCTGCACTTAAATCCAGCAGACAGACACCTCCAACAACCACTCGGTCATCCTCAACTCCCATTACTTTTCCCTCTTCCCGCCCCAATGTCCCTACAAAGCTTTTCATTTGCACCATTGACCTCTTCCCTACCCCTCCCCCCATCCTGCAAGGATGGCCAGGGTATTACAAACCCAGCCAAGCACCTCAGCCACACAGTCCACGGGCCCAGTTCCATCCACACCTACTTGTGATGGAAAGGATTCCAGTCCACATATACTGAAGGGGAAGGAGCCTGCACCAGCCAGCTGAAAGGTAAAGGAGACTGCACCTGCCACCCGAAAGGGAAAGTAGCCTGCACCTGCCATCCGAAAGGGGAAGGAGCCTGCCCCTGTCACCCGAAAGGGGAATGAGCCTGCACCAGCAGGCGAGAAGGGCAAGGAGCCTGCAACAGCAGGCAAGAAGGGGAGGGAGCCTGCACCAGCAGCTGTCACTGAGCCCCCACCACCAACCATGGTTGTGCAGCCACTGCAGGGTGCAGGAGCTGTGCAGGAGCCTCCCACCACCACCACAGTGCAGCCATCCGAGGGTGCAGGAGTTGTGCAGGAGCCTCCCACCACCACCACCACTGGACCCACCACAGTGCAGCCATCCGAGGGTGTAGGGGCTGTGCAGGAGCCTCCCACCACCACCACCGGAACCACCACAGTGCAGGCGTGAATGCCGGTGGAGGCAATGTGATCCAGCCTCCATGGGCTGCTGTGAGGCCTGTCCCTCCAGAACCAGTGGGGAAGACACCCACTCGAGAGACTGTGGCTTTGCACTCCCCAGGACCAAGCACAGGGCATGTTGCCCCCTCCAGAACCAGTGGTGAAGACACCCACCTGAGAGACTGTGGCCTTGCACTCCCCAGGACCAAGCACAGGGCATGTTGCCCTCTCAAGAACCGGTGGTCTTGTTTCCGCTTCTGGCTGAGGTGCTCCCCATCCCCTTGAGGTGCCTGCCTATTTGCCAGCCGATGCCCATGCAGTGTTCTCTCCATATTGATGCAGGTGACAAGTGGGGCCTGGACTTTGCCCTGTGGCCATGTGGCCCACGCAAACTGAGGACTGGGCAGTGTCCCTTTTTCTGTACATTTGTAAATATCTGTAGCATTGGCTAAATTATTATTTCTACTGTATTGATCTTATTACAATCACTTTGGTAAATTCATGTTGTCCTTTATTCAGCTGATTTAGGGGGATTAACATGTTTTCCTGTTTAGCTGGTTGTGTGTATGGTGTGTGTGTGTGGGGTGTGTATGGTGTGTATGGTGTGTGTATGGTGTGTGTGTGTGTGTGTGTGTGTGTGACTCTCATTTTCCTCACCCCCTTCCTTGTGTGCTAGGCGGCTGTGCTCACTGTTGTCGTCTTCGCCGGCGTTGCTGTTTGTGGTGGAGCAGAACATAGAATATCAAAAACTTGCAGTTCTGGTTCCATGGCGGCATGGTTCTTCCCTGTATCTCCAATGGTGAGTCTTTTCACTTCTGTGCAGTGTTTCCGCCAGGCTTTTGATGTCGTTGGTACCGCCCCGGAAAAGGTGGCGGATTGTCTGGTCATAATATGGTGGGCGGAACTTTGGCTTCCGCCTGGCTGTAGGCAGCTACCACGGTGGTGCCTGTTGTTTCCACCCTGGCATTCGGTGTGGTACATTGGCTGTCTTTCGGAGATCTTTCCGTGATGGCCATAATTTGGCAGTAGTTGCCGCCGGCCTGTTGGCGATATTACCGCCACTTTCTCACCGCCATCCAGGGTCGTAATGAGGGCCAAAATCTGCTATATTCCCCTGTGTAAGATCTACTGGCAACTCAGCAGGATCAGACCAAAACATGTTGTTGTTGCACTGTAAGCAGAGTCAGTTTGAGTCCCCTCCAAGTACTCGCCCTACTATTGTTCAGGGCAACCTCACTTCTGCTTCAGGCAAGCCTGGTTATCAAGGGAGGTAGGCTCTGGTGAGGTAGCAATAAACTCATGCTCCGAACTTCAACCAATATATGAAATGTATGGGACACAATATATATACATGGCTAGCACTACCACTGATATTTGGTTAGATACTGTTTGAAAACTTGGGACACGAAGGTTGAATGGAGCATTAAAGCACAGGGAAGTGTCAAAATCTACCCACAGACAAAACCTGCTTTCAACACTTATTGCAGCCTCAGAAGGGGTCAAAGGGTTGAAACTGCTTCAGCCCTTGAAGGGTGTCTCACCATAACCGGAGGGCGCCTCTGCCTCAAGGATTGGCCCAGGATTGGGCAGGTGGGGCCCAAAATGGGGAACGCTCCTGAGGGTCCTCAAAACCCACTGGGGAAAACCAGGGAGAGACAGGAGGAGTGGCAAGGAAATGAGAGAAGCCGTTCCCTTCCCCAAGATTAATGAGGAGATCTGGAGTAACCAAAGCCCACTATACACTGCTTGCGGATGCCGCATGAGCGGGAGATGCTTCACAAGCCGGGCACGAACCCCTTAGGAAACACAACCACCGACTATAGTCCACGTGGTAAGAGAAGCGCAAGCGAGGCAAAATACATATCACCACAATGGCTTACCAGCACAATTAGGGTGACCACCAATCCGTAATTTTCACAGACTACCCATAATTTAGCTCTTCCGTCCGTTGTCCATGATGAAAGGCTTAACGGACAGTATTTGTCCATAATTTTAGCCTTTTCAGTCAAAGAACAAATGCAATTAGGACAGTTCAGTTTCCTCAGCTCTATGGAAAGGCAGGGAGTCTCCTGTGCTCTGATCCGGAGGAAGGGGCAGACAGCTAAACAGGCCTTCCTCCGAGGGGGTCTCCTTCCCAAAAGAAATGCAAATGTGCACAACTGGTTAATCTGCAAATGTAAAGGGGTTTGGAAACCTGTATTGTCTTTAATCAAAGGACTCACTTGAAGCTTTCTGATGATAAAGTATTTTCTTTTAGAGAGGTACTGTAAGGATGTTAAAAGGTGAGGGAGTGTGCGGTTTTAATGGACAGTTATAAAAAATATTTGCACTAGGTATAATCTGTATATTATTGGAATGTGTATTTTAGAAGGGCTTTTTTAATTTATTCTAAATTTATTTGCACATTTTGTGGCAGCCTATAGTATGCTGTGTGTAATGCATGTTTGAAATAAGAATGTACACGTTCACACTGCCTTTAGGGATCTCAGCACCTCATAGTACTAACAAACATTGGCAAAGACAATAGGTCACGTCTACGCAGGAGTTACTGGTTTTGCCAATGTGTTTTAGCCATGTCATACACCAGAGCGGCAGCTGTTCAGCATGGCTAAAAGTTAGTGATAGAGGAGAGTGGCGTGGAGTGTTGCAGAGTGGAATGCCGAAGAGTAGTGTAAAGTGTTATGGAATGGCAGAGAGTGTCATGTTTAGGAGTGGCGTACTGTGGAGTTGCGTAGAGTGGCATATAGTGGGTGGGGTGGTGTGCAGTAGAGTTGGGGTGGTTTGCAGTAGAGTTGACTGGTGTAGAGTGCATTGGAATAGAGTGTTTCAGAATATAGGAGTGTAGAGTGAAGTGGCACTGAATACAGCGGCACAGAATTCAGCGGCATACAATGCAGTGTCATAGAATACAAAGGCATAGATTAGACTGGTGTATTGTAGAATGCAGTGGTGTAGAGTGGAGTGGTGCAGAATAGAGTGGCATAGAGTGGCGTACAATAGAGTGGCAGAATGTGCTGTAGAGTGGTGGATAGTGCAGTGGCGTAGAGTGCAGAGTAGACTTGAGTGGCATAGAGTGCAGTGGTATAGAGTGGAGCAGAGTACAGTAGCGCAGAGTGGTGCAGTGCAGAGTAGAGTACAGTGCTGTAGAGTGCAGTGGTGTAGAATGTGAGAGTGCTGTGCAGCGTGGCATAGAGAGCAGTGGCGTAGAGTACAGAGGTGCAAAGTAGTGTGCAGTTGTTTAGAGTACACTGGCATAGTGCAGTGGTTTAGAGTGCACTGGCATAGAGTGGTGTGGGGCACAGTATAGTCGCATAGAGTACAGTGGAGTAGAGTGGCGTACAACAGAGTGGCAGCAAACGCAGTAGTGTAGAGTGGTGTATAGTGCAGTGGCATAGAGTGCAGAGTAGACTTGAGTGGCATTGAGTGCAGTGGTGTAGAGTGGTGCAGTGGAGTAGAGTCTAGTGCTGTAGATTGCAGTGGTGCAGAGTAGAGTGCAGTGGTGTAGAGTGTATTGGCGTAGAATACAATAGTACACAGTAGAGAGGTGCAGAGTGCAGTGGCAGTGTTCAGTGTAGAGTATCAGCTTAGTGGTGTAAAGTGGAGCAGAGTGGCACAGAGAGCAGTGGCGTAGAGTACAGTGGTGTAGAATAGAGTGAAGTGGCATACAGTGCAGTTGTTTAGGGTACATTGGCATAGAGTGCAGTGGCACGGAACGGCGTGGGGAGTAGAGTGGCATAGAGTGCAGTGGGGTAGAGTGGCATGCAATAGAGTGGCACAGAATGCAGTGGTGTAAAGTTCAGAGTAGACTTGAGTGGCATAGAGTGCAGTGGCGTAGAGTGGTGCAGAGTAGGGTAGTGTAGAGTGGTGCAGTGCAGAGTAAAGTATAGTGTTGTAGAGTGCAGTGGGGTAGAGTGGAGTTATTCAGAGTAGAGTGCACTGGCATATAGTGCAGTTGTGTACAGTGCACTGGGTCAGAGTGGAGTAGAGTGCAGTGGCATAGAGTGTAATGGAATAGAGTAAAGTGATGTAGAGTGCTGTGGAATAGAGTATAGAGGTGCAGAGTCAATTAGAGTGACATACAGGGTACTGGTGTAGAGTGAAGGGGCTTAGAGTTGAGTGTTAAATAGCAAAGTGCATTAGCATTGAGTGCAGTGGTGTACAGTGCAGTCTTGCAGAGTGGCATAGAGTGGAGTTGTGTGGAGTAGATTTGCGTGTCCTACACTGGAGTGGTGTAGTGTGCAGAAGTGCAGAGTGTAATGGTGTAGAGAGGCGTTAAGTGGTGTAGAGTAGCGTAGCATGAAGTGGCATAGAGTGGAGTGGTTCAGAGTGGAGTAGAGTGCAGTGTCCCAGAGTGCAGTGGCATGGAGTGATGTAAAGTGGAGTGGCGCAGAGTAGGGTGTTGAGGTGTGGACTTGTAGAGTGGAGTGGAGTATTCATGGTGTGGTAAGACACTTCCATTACAGACAACACATTTTTGATTGAAATGACCATTACATTTGCACTGACATACAGTTTTTCTAATAAAACCCTACAGTGTACAGACAATGTGTGGAAATCGTTTCACCTAGTGTAATGATTTGTTTTAAATTGTATTAAGGTATTTGTTGCCAGCAAAGTTCAGAATTAACAGATATGTGCTTCATTTGTGTTCCTAATTCTGATATATTCTGAAATCCTTGCACAGTTCATTTAAATGTTGTTGTCTGCTAGAAAAAAAGTATTTCCTACCCCAGTAGCCAGCAAGATTATCACATAAAATGTCACATAAATCCTCTCACTTTAAAGTTAGAGAAAAAAAGTAAACACCAAGCTCCCACCGAAGACAGAGCCTGACATTTTCTCTTGTTCTTTAAATGTGCAGCAAATGTGATTCGATAAGAACAAGATTTTAAGGCCTGTTTACAGAAAGGGATCACTCGGAAAGATACTGTAAATAAGGTTTGAGCAAGGGAAGGGACAAACTCAAGCTGGACAGCCTAAACAAATAAAGCCAGCAAATTGAAAGCAACAAAATGTGAGTTACAATCCACAAAGTCAATGGCAAGCAAAGGGTGGAATGTATTCTCAGGAATGCTTTATGAATGTACCTAAAGTGGCAGCCGCGGGATACTCTGTGGTGAAAGTTCAGTATTTTAGCCCAGTCAGTATCTTGCAAAGGTTTGGCTACATCAATCTCCCAGGTAGTATGACGAGAAGCCCTGGAGTGGTCTCCATGTTGCAGGAAAGGTCTGTAAACCCATCTTATTAGTTTGCCACCAGTCCCTAAGGTGGAGAGCTTTTGGCACACATCATGTAGGGTTAGTGGTAGGTCGCAGGCATGAAATAGGGCATTTAATGATTGCTTAAGGTGTTTGTCAGTAAGGAGTTGACCTGGGTGAAGATGGTAGTCTGCCACAAGGGTTTGGAAATCTAGTAGCTCGCCGTCCATAAAGAAATCCCTCAATTTTAAGATTCCTACAGTATGTCACTGATGGAGTTGCTCTGAGCGCAGCCATACTTTGCGAATGGGAAGACCTAGCAAAGGTAGTGCAAGAGCACAGGGTTTCTCTGTGTCAGTGAGTCTACAGGTTCTAGCAAGGCACGAGAAAGCTGTGCAGGAAAACCCCGGATGGTGAGCCATAGAATGGTCAGTTGTAAACAATGAGCAGTGCAAGAAGCCCTCCTTAAAGTCTTTACTGACAAACCGCATCTCATGCAGGGGGCAGGCAGACAGCCACTGAGCCACCCGTTGGACCTGTGCAACTAAGTAATAGTGTTTTTAAGTCTGGAAGGCCTAATCCACCGCAGTTACGGATAGCTTTAGAGTGGAAAGAGCTACCTGGCGGCACCCCAGCAAACAAATCTGACGTGTGGTAGGTTGAATAAGAAATGAGGGATGAGCAGGGGAAGGTTTGCAAAATAATACAAAAATCGGGTAGCACACCATCTTCATTAGTGCAACATGGCCCACTACAAAAAGCAGAAGAGAAGACCAAAAAGCAAACTGAGCTCAGACAGACCGTGTCACTCTGCCGAGATTTCCATCCTGCAAATCAGTGGGGAAATGATAGATATTAATCCATATGTGTCAAAAGGTAACTGGTTCCTAGTTCAATCTGAGGTCTAATTGTATATAAAGGGGAAAACGGTACTGTACGTTAAAGAAACACTAATTACATTTTATATCTTTCTCATATTCTTACATTTTGTTTGTGCAATTTATATCCCAAATATTTTGTAGATTCTAAGAGTACTTTGACACTTAGGGATAAGCCAAATCACTGGTTTGGCTTTTGCCCAAATACAAAATTTAAGGCATGGACAGAGTGGGCAATTGCCTTGCACAACCTTTCAAGTGATCTGGTCACTGGTAACCCTTCAGAAGCACGAACAGCGGACCATTGCACCAGAACAGTTTTTCAGGGTGGGTAGGTGCTGCTTGTTCAACTACTTGACAGTGCCTCTTCTGTTTCTCTCCTTTCTGCAGAGACAACTCCTCAGGTATGCAATACCTTCCGATACTCTTGGTGGACCCATCTTGTCTGATTTTGGGAATTGTACCACCTTGTTCTTCTCTTCCTTATTTATCCTGTTCTTAGCAACAACCCTTTGAATCAGTTGCAGTGGATCTCCCATCTGATCCCGATTGCATCCTCCTCTTTTATTATCTTTGATTGGTAGTTCGGGCTCCCAGTTCTGAGATAAATGTAGAGTCCAGACATAAAATTTTGTGCTGTGAGACTATAGACAAGTTGTGTGTACCTCACATCCTGACATTAAGTGTGAGACTGTCGCCCACACCATCTGCTTTGCCTCATTAATTTTTTTTAGGTTGAATGTCCATTGGAGGTTGAGGTGAGCGAGATGTTTTTGTTCAACTTTTTAAAACTAGCATAAGGTTACTTACCTTAATGTTTCCCAAATTCTTTGCCATAGGTTTTAAAATGTTTAGAAACATAATAAAAATGTTGCTGTTGCTTTCTCTCCAAGACAGATTTGGTCCTCCGGAGAATCTCTCTCTCATTATATACAATGATACCACAGTACCGTATACGGAGACATCGGTGGCACTGAGGATTTCAACTCCAGCTACCTAGGGTATCCTATCTGAGGCTGGAGGTTGTTCAAGCTTGAACTTTAAAAGGAAAAACCCTATTTGGTGTGCCTTCTCTGAACATATCTTCTATCTAACATGGCAAATCCGCTGCAGGTAGCAATAGCAGTCAATAGAGACAACCTCTGACGGCACACTTACTAGCAAATGGCCTAACTGCCCAGGTGGGTCCAGTCACATTTGTGGTGGACGCCCATCCAGCTTATAGAACAGAACTCTTCTATTCTTTGGTCACATTTCCAGTAGTTGACGGGAACACAAACACATTTCATCATTATACACTTGCAAACGTACCTGGACAATACAGGGCATATGCATATTTAGAAATACCATTATCTTATCAAGAACATAATAATTGGCTTGATGGCGCCCACCCCACACAATATTACCAGTAAGGTTAGGTCCTCTAAGTAACAATGGTCCTACCTGGCCTTTATTGGCCACCTATACATCACATCCTGCAGTAGCGAATTTAGCAGTAGCGGAGGTTCGTCGCTTATATACTGAATTAACAGCGACATAGACGATTAGTACAGTTTGTGATGCAAACATTAAATACAAACCCAGCATGTGCTGCGCCAGCACAACCACAAGCAGTGACGTCAGGCATAAACCCTGCGATTGTACATTCGATCATGGGTAAAGCACCCGGCAAACGAGAGGAAACTCAAAAGCACAAAAACTAAATGAGCTGGAATCAGTATTTCCCCATACGGGACCTCAGAATAAACATAGAATTCTAACGATGTGCTTGCCATTTGGGATGGTTCCTACGGTAGATAACTGTAATACTTGGAGCACCGTATTTGCTGCGCTCTATACAACCGCACACGGAACACCAACACTTGCCAATTTACCAGAAGTGTTGAAACAAATTCAAGATGAATATGGGGCTGCCCCGGCCCTGGACTTGGGGATGCAACTAATGGGCAATTTTGCCACAATATCCTCAATTATTTTAAGTAATCTTAAAGGGGAAGCGGTCGCACTAGCAGTGCGCATGCGGCTCCGTGACGTTCCTCAACAGGATCAGGAACGCGAGCTGCCTAAGATTATCGCAGAGACCTACTCTAGCATTGGTCGAGATAGTTTAGGGTCAAGACCAACTAAACCACAATTTCAGGGCAAATCTAACAAAGACTTTTCCAAGCAAGCTCCTGAGGGTAATAAGAAACACTGGGATAAAAAACAACAAACTCCTAAAAAAGAGAGGGGAGAATCTCCACGTATGGAGACCCCAGAGAATAGATAACATCTCTAAATAGAGATAATATAAAAACACCTGATAGATATCAATATACTGATACACGCCAATCTCGTTCCTTTCAGGACTCATCGGAAAAATAAAATGAGATGGGCGTTCAGAGCAGAGATCAAAGTACGTGAAACCGAGACAGGAATCACAACGCTCGTCGGAGGTTTCTGTTAAAAAGGAAGAGAAACCTGCCCAACAAAAACCCCAATTCAAAAAGAAAAAAGTGGCAGCGGTCGCAGTTCGACATGCCACTTAGGAAGAGGGTCCTCTTGAAGAGCAGGAAGTGCGCACTAGCACTGCTAGACAGTGCGGCAGAGGTCACAATAGTTTGCTGGATTCTTCTAGAGCATCTGGAGGTGAAAGCAACTGATGATTTTATACAATTAGAAACTGCAGCCATGCGTATCTCCACCCCTGATAGGGTGTATAAAGTAACGCTACAGTTAGAAGGAGACATTGAACGCATAATAGACACAATCTTTTGGGATCGCATAGTAAACATATATGATGTTCTGTTGGCCGAACAAGATTGGCCACCTGAATTTGTCCGCACCTGCTCATATGGAGAAGACGTTATTAAACCTTCCTTCTCGCCCCTTGTTCCAGAGGAACTCGCTGATTCCTATGCCATTGATTGAGCTTTGGCACAGGCACCTGCGTTATATCGTAATCACGTAGGGTGGGATAAAGAATCCCCCTACCATGTAATTCCTATTAAAAAGTCAACCCCAGCCACAAGCTCAGTATCCAATTAAACATGAAGCTAAAGCACCTGTGAGGGAAATACTCACACAACTACAGTACCAGGGCATAATTGAACCCTGTGTCTCCCCAATGAATAATCCATTATTACCAGTAGCTAAACCAGACCATTCATACAGAATAGTCTTAGACTACAGACACTTAAACAGTCATACACGCACACATGCTATACAAAACTCACATAGCACAGCACTAATGAACAATATAGTGCATAAAAAATACAAAACAACACTGGATATTTCCAATGGTTTCTTCTGCCAGAATATAGTGCCTGAGAGTAGGACTTAACAAGTTTCAGTGCACTAGGCTTCCAGAAAAAATTCTGTAGTTTACCACAGGGGTATAGGAACAGCCCAGGACTGTTCGCAGCACGTGTTACTGCAATTCTGCACAAGACTGACCCTGAAGCATTGTCCTATGTAGATGATATTTATCTTACAGATGATGAATTACTACAACATTTAAGACGGGTAGCCCGCATTGTTGTGGGATATGCTGAATTTGGCTACAAGTTCAACTTTATAAAAACTAGAATTGCCTTCCTCAGTTTCCTGTTCCTGGGATATGAGCTATCAAGTGAAGGAAAGAGCCTAGTGCCACAATTCAGGAAACATGTGCACAACTACAACCTCCAAACACGATAAAAAAACTCCAATCTCTGTTGGGTTTCCTAAATTTTGGCAGAACTTACATTCCAGATTATGCTTCACACATAAAACCTTTATATGACTTGATACGTCCTGATTTTTCAAGTAAATGTTTGGCAATTGAACATATACGCATTTTCAGAGAACTGCAGACAGACATGCTTGGAGCACAACATCTACACACAAGGGACAACAAAACACATTTGGTTATCAGAGTATTTGCTGGTGTCATCAGTTTCACCTATGTCACATTTAATGAAGGTGAGACAGTCCCAACTGCATAGAAATCACACTTGTACTCAGCAGCAGAACAATGCTTTGCTCCCACTGAGAAAATCCTCACTGCTGTACATATGGCTGTCATTAAAGAAAGACCTCTAGCCCAGGACAAATGCATTATTTTCGTTTCTCTAATTCCAGTCCTAGAGGCTGTTACGAAAGCCAGTGTTCCAAACGCAAAAGCATTACATCCACACTGGATACGATGGGCCATGTCTTTGACAGCCACTGATGTAGACTACATTTGTGACCCAAAATTGCAAACTCAAGAATTTTTGCGGTGTGAACTAGAATACCCAGTTCCAGCAAACACACTGCCTATCGAACAATATCATAGAGTCATTTAAACTGATGGCTCTGCACAACCTGGAATTGGCAAAAGCACCAATATTCTGCCACTTGCGCAGCTGTAACCGGGTATATGGTTTTTGTCCCCTACATACATTTACGCAAACCCTAGGGGATTGCCCAGCACAATTGGCAGAGCTAAAAACTCTGTTGATGGCACAGGAACATACAGATCCTGCACAGCCAACGATGATTGTTTGTGATTCGTACTATTGTGTCCAGTCCTTCAATGAATACCTGCAATACTGGTGCCAGAATGGGTTCAGAGATTCTAAAGGCAACACCATTAAACACAGAGTTCTGTGGCGGAAAGTAGCAGATCTAAAAGAAACGCTACCAAATGTCCATACTGTACACACACTTGGACACCAGAGCGTTGGAATACACGTTGCTGGGGATACACTGGCTGATGAAGCCGCAAAGTCAGCTGTGGCTGCTGTTGCTGCAGTAACTCGTTTAAGTTCAAAACCGGACGCAGACATATGGGCTACTGTGACAGCTACGGCCGATGGTATGCCCTATCCAAAAGGATTTCCTGACAAATATTCCTACTGAATGGGAGGTATGCTGAACGCTGAGGTTAAGATACCAGGCGTAGGTGTAAAAGATATTCCCAACAGAGATATAAGATCACATTGATTAAAGCTGCGCATGAAGGGGTGGCATCTGCCCATGCTGGTGTGGTGGCTACAAACTCAATTTTACAAGTCCGTTATTGGTGGCCAGGCCTCTACAAAGAGACCAAGCAGTATGTCCTTTGTTGTGACATCTGACAACAAATTAAAGTTTCGTCTGCCAAACGCCCGCCGCAGACACCCCTCTTGATTTCAAATAAACCCTTACAATGTGTGTACCGGACAGTGCTTACAAGTATATTTTAGTCGCTGTTGACTCTTGGTTCAGATTTTTATGGGGGTGGCCACAACGCTGAGCTGACGCTCGGACTGTTATTAAAGAGTTGCAAGTCTTTATCGGAACATATGCAGTTGCGGCTTTCCATTCTGACCAGGGCCCTGCTTTCGCCTCAAGGGCATTCAGGGACGCCATGGCTTTGTTGGGGGTCCAACTCCAGTATTTGTCTCCATTTCATCCAGAGGGAAATAGTGTTATGAAGCGAATAAACCGTGATTTAAAGCAATCCTTAACAGCAAGAGTCTTAGGTATGGGTTGTAGTTGGCTTAATCACCTGTACAGAGTTCAGAGAGCACTTAACAATCTGCCTAGAAGGCCCCTGGGGGGTCGTACTTCATATGAGTGCCTATTCGGAACTCAAATGTATGTTCCGGATCTTGATGGTCCTGGCCTGGAGGCGGCAGAAACACCTTTTGACATAAATGAACATTCCACTGTCATACAGGAATTGCAACAGTTCGTGATGACAATTCTTCTATCAGTGCTACCTGCACAGGAATCAAGGATGTACCTGTAACGTCTACCGGCTGGATTCGTAAAGTTGGGGATCTAATACGTGAAAAGGTTGTGTGAAAAAGGATTTTGGTCCTTCCTATTGAGCACCAGTACCAGTCTTGGGGATACACGGTACCAGAACTGTGATTCTACCGCCGTTTACACGTGCCAAAGAAAATCGTTTTGTCTCCAGCAACAACGTCAAACTTCACCATTTGGCCGATCCTGCACAGCAGACCAAGAGGAACACCCGGTAATTCCCAAATCCCTCTCACTACTGGTCAAGAAGTTCCTCTACAAGTTGTAAGCAGCAACATTGACACCTCTCCGACCTTGGGGGAGGGTGGAAAATGATCTTGCATTGGTTCCACTAACATCAAATAATACAGAGATAATTGATCAATTCAATACAGTTTCAACATAAACGGAAGGTGCTATCTATTCTGTGCCACCGCGAGAAACACCAACTCTACCAACTAACACAGCTCCAGCTTTTGCACGAACTGCTTCTGGATATTTTGCAGACATCAATGATGACGTCTCAGATTCACTCGCCTCTTCAACCCTTGAACTGTCAAGAACACGTAAGCTAATGAACTGGCTTAAAATAACGTACTTTATTTTTCCATGGAACTATATATGGCTTTCCTTGACTGTACTAGCTTTCCTACTTTAGACTGGTTTTGTTATCACTTTCTTTTTATTAACACAGTCATTTTCTTCCTGAATAATCAACTGTTGAATTGGTGGATGAGGTCCTAAAACCACATTTTTCGTCACACAAGGTCCGAAGAGATTTATCCTTTGTGAACATTTCCACAATACCAATTCCTAATGGGATTGTTTGGGATAAAGTAATATTTGATATATACGGTCCCACGGAATTAATTAAAATACCATATGTGTTCAAACTGTCAATGAATGATGTAATAACACCAGGCATTGTTTCTGATGATTGGGATGTGAAAACAGTTGATTCTATGATGAGTGAATTGCAGTATTATACTGTATTTGAAAACAAAGATGTTTATCAATCTAAAGAAAATTATGGTGATATGTTTTGCTATAATTATTATGGGCACCATTTCATACATACAGCGAGCAGCCCCAAAACAGTTTTTAATTATACACAATGGGAACATTGTCCGACTCCACCACAAGGGAGTTCCAAAACATATTCTGAAAAGTTTACATATTTTTCTGGGCATGACGTAAAAAATGCTGAGTCGTAATATTTAAAATTGCCACCTACTAAAGATATATATATATTATTGACAAATACGAAATTTATATATTCGGAATCCTTTGATTCCCTGTTGTCTATAGAAGGCTATGAATATTGGCTGAAGTCGATTGACTTAAAAAGTGTATGGCTAACTAGACATTGGCGAATAAGGGGGGAAGAAGCTTTATTAAGAGCATGCCTGATACTTGTACAAAGGATATTCTTAAATGAAACAGTACAACAAACAAGTTGTCTAGGTTTGCAAAGATTAAGGAGTTAAACACACCCATTATACCTGCCCCTGCAAAATTGTATAAATGGCAGAAATATACAAATGCAACTGAAGATCAGCTCGACGAATGGGTCCTGGCAGGTGGATATTGTGGCCAGTGGATACCAACGGGTGTCACCAATGTTTTATAAACTCCTCAGGGGGGTTTAGAACTAAAAGGCCGGAACCTCACTATATATCATCCGAACATGCGGAATAGTTACAACATACAGTGTAGGGAAACTGTGCCAGCAATGGTTAAGAACTTCCTCACGAGATGTGGTTAGAGAACACCTCAATCTCCTGTCTAATAATACTGACTTACAGAATTTCCTGTTAGGCCCCAGAAAACACAGCAGAAAGCGTTTCTTTTATGAAGTATATAATGAAATTTGGAAGCTTTCCCAACAAAAGCGGGTGCCCGGTTTAGGCAAATAGACCAGGAAAACCTAAAAAAGGTATTGGCTGTTGTAGATAATGGGATCAATACCCTGTTCAACTGAATATACACCTTGAATAACATTGTCTCTTCTGCTATAGACATTATACAAACAGATATGTCTTCTTTACACCATGGGCAGAGTCAGCTAAGGTTCATTATGCAGTTGGGTTGGACACTTTAAACACTGATGGCGGGTCGCATTCCCTGGCAGCATTTCAGCGCAAGGGAAATATTTTCTTCCTTTAATTTAACGCAACAACAACTGATGGCTAAGAAAGAAGCGACTTATGTCATGCTAAACATCGAGAAATTAGAAAAGTTGCCTTTTACTGTGGCTGAAATACCATCTGCTGAGTGGCTAATACACGGGGTCATCAATCTGCCTATTTCTACACTTCAATTCAACTCCTGCTTAAAACACATTCCGGTCGGCAGATATGAAAGGCTGGGAGATAGTTACATCCACGAGGTGTGGGGGCTTCCCTTCTCGTACCCTGCTGGGCTAAAGAAAGTATAAACAACAGAACCCCAGAGATAAGGCAGAAAGAGAATCTACAGACTTGTTTGTGCACCATGCAACAAATTTCTTCCAACAACAGGCATATACTGTTTTGGTGGAGGGATGCCTGACTGCCAAGATAACATTACAGACTTTGGGTGGAAGGTCAAAGGCTGTCAACTGCCGCAGCTCAATCTTCATGCAAGAAGGCAGAGACTGGACAGGTTAAGGTGGAGAACCCTCCCCTGCTGCTGCTACAGAAGATCCTCCTGAAGGGGCTGTCTGATGGGAGATTGATGGCCATGCTCAGCAGCTTGGGATACCAGACTCTTCATGCCCAGTCCGGAGCCACAAAGATTATTTGGGCCTGGTCGTTCTTGATATTCTTGAGAACTCTAAGCAGGAGTGGTATGGGCGGAAAAGCATACAGGAGGCCGGAGTTCCTCTAGAGACTCAAAGTGTTGCAGAGCGATTGCCACCATGGAAACTCCAACATGCAATACTGCTGACATTGTGCGTTCTCTGCGGAGGTGAACAGATCTGACCGAGACTCTCCTCACTGCTGTCACTGCTGAAAGAGACCTTGCGCCACTTCCAGATGGAGACGCCATTTGTGATCCACAATACATTGTCAGCTGAATTTGTCCGCTCTGGCGTTCAGAGAGCCCACCAAATGTTGAACCACCAGGAAAATGCCCTGGTGTTCCAGCCACGTCCAGAGGCACCGAGCCTCCTGAGAAAGGGTGCACAACCCCGCCCTGCTCTGCTTGTTGCAGTACCATATGGCGGTGGTGTTGTCCGTGAACACCTGCACTACTTTCCCTTGATAGAGAGAAAAATTGCTTTCAATGCTAGCTGAATCGCACAGAGCTTCAACAGGTTGATGTGGAACCTGACTCTGCTTCTGATCTCTGCCTCTCCCAGATGGCCACCCCATCCCAGGAGTGACGCATCTGTCACTACTGTCAGATCTGGTTGGGGAAGGGAGAGGGATCTGCCTCTGACCCAATCAAGGTTCGAAAGCCACTACTACAGATGTTACGCAGTTCCCTCCGAGATCTGGACCATGTCAGAGAGATTCCCCTGATGCTGCACCCACTAGAACTTCAGGTCCCACTGTAGAGCCCACATATGCCATCTGGAATGTGTCACTAGCAGGATGCAAGAGGCCATGAGGCCCAGCAGCCTCAGAGTCATTCTTACCGAAATCCAGGATAGAGGAGGAAACACTGGTGTCATAGCCTGAATATCCTGGACTTGCCACTCAGTAGGATAAGCCCAAAACTGCATGTGATCGGTTCCCGTGTGGAAGGAATACTCGAACGCGTTGGTCAGGTGTACCAGTGTTTTATTATAACAAAAGGATAGTCGGTGAGGTACGGTGCAGGTAGGTTTTAATGGTTTTCTCCTTTGGGTGGTGGGTGTTTTCTTGTTGTGGTCGCTCTCACTCTTCTCTCTCTTTTGTTTCCTTGGCGTACAGCTGTCCCGGGAGGTACATGTGAAAAGAACAGAGGACATAGGGTAGGTGGGGGGATCACTTTTGGGGTTTTTATCTTTCCTTTCTCTTTCTAGTCTCTGCCTGTTTTACTTCACGTTTTACCACGGCTATGATATCACTGTATCTCTTTTGCTTGCTGTCTCTCTTTGTACGTCTGTTCTGAAACCGGTCTTCTGGCCTTTTCAGTGCGTTAATGTATTTTCCCTTCTTTCGTTGTGCCTTCTATAGTTTCTTAGGTGCAGTGCCTTTCAAGTGCCTTAATCTAAATACAAAAGTGCTTCAGTGTGCTCGATGTGAGAGGGTGTCGGTGCTCTATTTTTCCCCACCCCTCCCCTTTTTATTCCCTCGTTCCTCCCCACCTTTTCTTCTCCCCCCCACCCCTTTCATACAACTCTCTCACTCCCGTTCTCTTTCTCTCTCTTTTCCCCACTCAGGTAGGTAGTCCCACGCACCTGGGTTCGCCACGCTTCTGGAGAAGCGTGGCGGGCATTAGCGTTTCGTCCTCCCGGCTGCCTGCTCCCGCGGGACCTGTTAGACGTCTCCGGCTGGTTTCTCCATGTTGCATTCAGCAGTTGCTGGGTCCAGGTCTCGAAGCGCCGCCCTTCTTCCTCTTTGGGGACCTCCGGTAGCCCGATTCTTTCCTCCTCTTGTGATCGTCCGTCCGCTTCATCCACACCATCGATACTCGCCAGTGCTATCGGAGGCAAATTTAACCTGGTGGCCGCCGCCAGTCCTGAGAGTCCCACCAATCACGGGACGGGAGGCGGGTCAGGCAACGGTCCCCAGGGGCAGAGTCAGTACAGGACCTAGAAAGAGTGCGGGTGATCGCCAATCAACCCGTCACAAACACTCCCCCTAGAGAGTGGACTGGCGAGACACGGAGATGCAGGATACCAGGACAGAAAATCAGCCGTCACCATTTGGCTACCTGGGAGATGCCGAATCTGAAACGAAAAAGGCTGTAAGGAAAGGAACCAGCGCAGCACCCGGGAATTAGTGTCCTTATGATGGGCGAGCCAGGTAAGAGGGGCATGGTCTGTGACCAGGGTAAAAGTTCGGCCAGACAGTTAAAATCGAGGAGATTCAATAGCCCATTTAATGGCCAAGCACTCCTTTTCTATAGCCGGATAGTCAGTCAGTCAGTCAGTCA
Organism: Pleurodeles waltl; assembly: GCF_031143425.1. Lineage (NCBI taxonomy): Eukaryota > Metazoa > Chordata > Amphibia > Caudata > Salamandridae > Pleurodeles > Pleurodeles waltl. The sequence continues at coordinate 296,081,482 of NC_090449.1, read as the reverse complement.
AAGTACTTTATTTCGATAAATAAATATCATAAAAAGGCATAAAAACAATACAATCAAAAATTACAGGCAATCAACAATTCATATTATCTACAATGTTTAAAAAGGGGGGTCAGTAGAGTAAAACATCCTAAAAACATCATTTAACGTGAAACATTAATAATCTCCCAGATTCGCAGAACTTACATTTCCTATAAAAAGTTAATTAATCACTCAATTCATTACAATGAAATAATCGGATTAATGGCGAACTTCTTTTTCTTAACCCTAACAGCTCCCACTAAAAAACTAGCAACATGGAACATAATCCTAGGGGTCTGCAATAACTGTAAGAACAAGAGGGCTGGTTTGACCTGTATAAACCCCTCCTCCTTTAAAATTGGGAACAAATATTTCTTTCTTAAGGCCGCGTAATGGTCACAGAATAACAGAAAATGCATTGTATTCTGGATCGAAAAATTATCACAATTACACGGCGTTCCTTTTTCCGGAGGAGACCAGGTTTGAAAATGGCCAAGAGTTAGATGAATCAGGTTAAACCGAAAGCGTGTGAGTAGAAACCGGTGGAAAGGTTGATTTACAATAGACAAATATAATTCAGGGCCCACATAAGTACTCAAAATGATACTGGCCCGCACCGATGGTTTCTCATATTCAACTTGTTCTCTTTCTAAACATAACAGATCTTTCATCATGCTTTTAATCAGTCCAATATCTTTAACAGTTATTGATTCCGGGGAGTAAAAAAGATCCGATCTCCCTAATCTAACGAAACTATTTTTGATATAAACTAGCCACGCTATTTTATTTACTTTATCCAGCTGCAGACAATCTTTTAAAATGGAGTGGTTGAGCGGAATTTCTTGATTCAGCCAGATCTTTAGCCAGGCTAGAACGGGGGCCAGTTTAATCAAGTCTGAAATGTAGCCCACACCCAATTCAGTATGGACAATGTGTGTGGAAGTAGACTGGGGAAGTGAGAGAACCGATCTTAAAAATTTATTTTCCGAGATCTGTATACTTTCCATAGAGCAATAGCCCCATATCGCACTTCCATACGTTGCTATTGCAAGACATTTTGCTTCATACATTTTTAACAAACTAACAATTGGCCTCGCCCCGAGTTTATTCATAAAACCCCGAAGAGCAGAAGACGACTTTACAAGGGCAACATTTCTATTTTTTATCTGGGGGCCCCAGGAGCCTTTCTCATCGAAAGTGATCCCTAAGTATGTAAATATTGCTACTCTACACAATTCTTGCCTCCCACAAGTAAAAATTTTGGGGAGTTTATTTTTATTACCCTTACCCATAATCATAATCTGGGACTTTTTAACATTAATCTTTAAATCCAGGGAAGTCATAAAAACCCCAAAAGCGTCCAATAATCGTTGAAGACCAACACCAGTACGAGAAAGCAGGACAGCATCATCCGCGTATAGGGGAACCGGGATACCGAGTTCTCCTATCCGTGGGGTGTCCTGGGTAACATCTTTTAGTGTGGATTCCAAGGCATTTATATAAATAGTAAAAAGGAGGGGAGCCAGAATGCACCCCTGCCTGACTCCCCTTTCTGAATTAAAATGGCTAGTGCATCGCCCCGCAGTAGTAACTCTAACAGAAGCTGTTAGGTCAGTATGTAAATCTACTAGGAGGTTAACAAGAGCCTTGTCCAGTCCCATGTCAAGTAAGATTTTCCATAATTTAGATCGATTTACAAAATCAAAGGCTGACGAGAGGTCCATGAACCCCAGATACATGGAACCCTCCTTCGCCTTTGTGTATTTCTCTATTAATAAATGCAAATTCAAGCCTTGATCTATAGTACTCCTTTTAGGTCTAAAACCATACTGCACATCTGCTAGGACCCCTTTCTCTGTTAACCAATCGTTCAATTTATTTAAAATAACTCGACCTAAAATTTTCACTGAGGAATCAATCAGTGAAATCGGCCTGTAACAAGATGGGTCTTGCCTATTACCTTTTTTAAACACTGGTATAATTATAGATTTCTTCCAGGAAAACGGGATTTTATCAAATGCAAGATTATTAAAGACCTTGCATAATACCTTGGACCAAAATTTTGGAAAACTTTTAAAAACGTCCCCAGGGACCCCATCTGGGCCCGGGGCTTTGTTTTTTGTGGTTAGGTCTATAGCCCTTTCAACATCTGCGACTGCAAAAATAACTGCATCCTTGTCAGGGGAGGTTTCCCCAACTTCATCTGCTAAAATTCTACCAGGAGGACCAATATTAAAGTATATCTGACTAAAGTGTTTTATCCAGCCCTCATCAGGAATGTTTGCCTCTAAGGGAGTATTAGTTTCATCAGAAAAAAAGGGCTGATTTATTATTTTCCAGAAAAACGACTATTTTTTAGGGTATCTGGGTCCAAGAGTTGAGCCAAGGCGTTATCTTTCAAAGTTCTTTTCCTCTCTAGGATAGTTTTTTTATACACTTTCCTAGCATTTACTATTTTTGATCGATCTTTAGGAATAGTTTTTAATGCCTTTAGTAGTACACCATGTGCTTTAGTGCAATCCTTATCAAACCATCTATTGCCCGCTAGCACCTTCTGGCTAAATTTAGCCTGGAGACTACAATTAATTTCTAAGCAAATCTGATCAAATGCTACTATAACCTCCTTAGGATCTGGATTTTCCGCTAAACATATAGTGGTTTCATCCTCCACTTTTGATAAGACCTCCTGAAAAAAAGTTTCAGGGACTATTTTTGTCCACTTCAACCTACGATTCTGGTCTTTGACTTTAAGGTTCAGGCCCCCACTCTCTACGGCTAATTTGAGGGAAATCAATTCAGTGTTCTTAAAAAGAAGTACAACAGGATTATGATCACTAAAAACTGACACCTCAGTACAATAATTTAAAACACTATTTAACAAAAATGAAGACAAATAAATATAATCTATAATAGTACCATAACCATTGCCCTTAAACGTAGGGAACCTACTATTCCCGTCTCCACAACCAGACTCATATAAATTCCATTTAGCAAGAAAAAGCTCAAGATAATCCCCCTGCCTAGTATGTTCTGGATGAGCAGTTGAGGAAAAGGGAGGGCCTTCCTCATCCCTCCTAATACATGGCAGGGTACATGGATGTATGTTAAAGTCCCCTAATAATATTAACTCAAAAGTATTAACATTTATACTATAGACAGACAAAAATGTATCCAAGTCATCCAGATTTTGACTGGTGCAATCATTTGCATGCGAATTATAAAAAATTATAAAAAGGATCTTACCCTTATCCTGGGTGGAAAGCTCAACAATTAGACAATTTACTGAGCCCGAGGGGCATTGAGTTAAAGTACCTTTCATATCCAGTTTGAAAAGGCTTAATAGTCCCCCCTTAGGTCTTCCTGCCACACTGTTTGTAGCTGGAATGCAAAAATGACAAAAGCCATCTAAGGAAAAGCTATTCGTTTGATCCCAGGTCTCTTGTAAAGCAATGACGTCAAAAGATTTTAGTGTCCTTTCCCATTCGGCTATCCCAGACTTGCTCTTTAAACCAGCAATGTTCCATGTAGCGATCTTAATGGACGATGCTGAAGACTGGGAAGAATTTCCCAAGACATTTGGCAGTCAATCATTTTCCTCCATAGAAGATAAGGCAGCATACCGATTGTGAAGAGGTAAAGTGTTAACGGTCTGCCTGTAAGACAGCTGATGACGACTTGTCTCCCCCCTAATTTGAGACCGAGACATATTCACAAATACAATCGGGGTACAGGCATCCATACCTCTTCCATTCTCATTTGAACATTGCCCTTGCACATACAACGAACGACATTGAGGATAGTGCTGTTCACGCGGGAGAAGTTTCCGGCTGATGTACAGAAGGGGGTAGAGAGACTCATCATCCTGAGGTTGCGTTAGCACAGCCCCAGGCCCACCTCCGAGGCATCCGTTAAGAGCACAAGAGGACTGGTGCAGGGATAAGAGCGGTCTTGAGTTTGTCAAAACTACCCAACTCGGTATCCGAAGGAGGTCTAAGAGCATTGGAACATGTCTTTCGCAACAAGTTAGAAAGGGGTTCGGTGATTGTTGAAAAATGGGGAATAAAACGTCTGTAATAGCCAACAAGCCCCAGAAATGCCCTAATATATTTTTTCTTTTTCGGATAGGACATCTGGGAAATAGCGTCTAGTTTCTCTACTTGGGGTCTTATTTTACCCCCTCCTACAACGTAACCCAGATATTTAATACTAGTTTGCCCCAGCCTACATTTCTCTGGATTGGCGGTTAACTGAGCTTTTCTAAGGGCACTTAGAACGGACTCAAGGTGGGATATGTGTTCAGCCCATGTTTTGCTATAGATAACGATGTCATCCAGATAGGCAGCTGCATACTGCCTGTATGGTCGTAAAATGTCATCCATTAGCCTTTGGAAGGTGGCAGGGGCCCCGTGTAACCCAAACGGCAAGACAGTGAATTGGTATAGGCCTGAAGGGGTGGCAAATGCTGTTTTTTCTTTATCCTCCTCTCTCAAGGGTATTTGCCAATATCCCTTTGTGAGGTCCAGTGTGGTTAGATATTTGGCTTGACCCAACCTTTCAAACAGCTCGTCAATTCTAGGCATAGGATATGCATCAAAGTATGTTAAGTTATTGACACCCCTATAATCAACACAAAATCGGGTGCTGCCGTCGGGTTTAGGAACTAACACGACTGGCGAGCACCAAGGGCTGGCTGATGGTTCTATAATACCGGCTTCAAACATGGCCTGGACTTCCTTCTCTATAATTTTCTGTTTGGCTTCAGGGATGCGGTACGGTCTCTGTAGAGATACCTTATTTTCTTTAAGGCGAATGGGATGTTGTATTAAGGTGGTTCTTCCCGGATATTTGGAAAATACGTCTTGATTTTGGGTCACCACGTGCTGTAGCTGGTTAAGGTATTGCCGCATCAGATTAGGATTGATCCAGGGCTTTCCTGGACTAGATACATTGTGGGGTGTAAGGATGGGATACGGAATGTCCTCATTTACCTCGGCGGAGACATAATGGATGGTTTGTCCATCAGTGGGTTCTATCCATTTCTTAAGAAGGTTGATATGATATATCTGTTCTCTTCCGCCATTTTGGGACATGGATAACTTATATGTGGTGGGGTTTATTTGGGCATTTACTTCAAAGGGACCTTGCCATCGGGCCAATAATTTCTTATCGGTGCTGGGGAGTAAGACCAGTGCTTTATCACCGACTGCCAATGTTCTAACAGCACTGTGAGTGTCATACGACTGCTTTTGCTTCTGCTGGGCAGCACGCAAGGCAGTGTGGGCTTCTTCCCATACTGTATTGAGGTTTTCTCGTAAATCTTGGGTATAAGTTAACAAATCTTTGACCTCTTCTTCAGTGTCTTCCCATTGTTCCGCTAACATATCTAGCAACGTATGAGGTTGTCGGCTGAACAACATTTCAAAAGGGCTATGACCTAAAGAGGATTGCATATGGGTCCGGATAGGGTATAGGACCAGAGGAAGTTTCTTTTCCCAATCCTTACCCGCCTCAGATATACTTTTCCGTAAGAGAGACTTAATGGTTTTGTTGTATTTCTCCACTAGTCCGTCTGTTTGGGGGTGGTATACAGAAGTACGGATTTGTTTCACCCCTAGTGATCGACAAACCTCAGACATTAGTATGGACATAAAAGGAGTCCCCTGATTTGTTAATATTTCATTCGGGAAACCTACCCTCGAAAAGAACTCTATCATTGCCTGGGCAACTGCTTTCGTATGCATACTGGGAAGGGCAATAGCTTCTGGATATCTCGTGGCATAATCCACTAATACTAATACATATTGTTTACCTCGGGTAGAAGGGGTGAGAGGACCAATAATATCCATTCCAACTCTGGTAAAGGGAATATCTATGACTGGAAGTGGTTGTAAGGGAACAGGCCTTGTATTAGAGGGATTTTATAGCTGGCATTTTGTACACTCGGAGCAATGCCTACGAACCTCTCCATAAACACCCGGCCAATACAATCGTTTCAGTACGGCTTCCTCTGAATTCTCCCTTCCTAAATGGCCTTCCCCATGTGCTAGCTGTAATACCTGTTGGCGGTGGCTACAGGGAACCACTAATTGCAGGACATTCCCTCTTGAGTTGTTGGGTTTCCTATACAATAGATTATTTTGGATCAGGAATCTGGGACCTACCCCTTGTACTGCCCCGACGGTTGCCATGCATGCTTCAATGTGGGGTCTTCATTCTGACTCCGTCGGAAATCCCCAGTGATCGTACAAACTGTTCCCGCATTTCTAAGTTTCTCCGTGGAGGCTTTATTCTGCCCATAAGAACGCCGTTGCTCCCTTTTTTGTCTCCTACTGAGATTAGCTCGCACGGGTTTTAGGTCCTCTATAACCACCCCACTGGGTGCCTCCTTCCACCAGTCTCTAAACACATGCTCCTGTCCAGCCTTCTCTAATAAAGAAGGAAATCCCTCATAGTCAGTCCCTAGTATAATGTCTTCCTCTAAGTTAGAGTACCCCGACCTGTAATTCCTCCGGTTGTTCACTCCATTTCAACCAGATCGTGGCAAGGGGGTAGTATCGTCGATCACTGTGTACACAGGCGATGAGTACTTGAGTTTCCGGATCTTCCTGACCTGGTAATACCAGATTCTCTCTGATAACACTCTGGCTGCAGCCTGAATCAATTAACGCTATTCTTTCTATACCATTGACAAGGATAGGGAGGGTATATTTGGGTTTTCCTCCCCCCGTCCAAAATACTCTCCCTTTAGTAAGGCCGATCTCCATGGGTTCTTCTGCATCTTTTCTTTGAGGGCAATACCTGGCTACGTGGCCCCATTCAGAGCAGTTGTAACATTGGGGGCCTGTGCCGGAGCATCCGGTACCGACTGGGCCCATAGGTTGAGGGCGGTCAGATCCATGGCTCGCCACAGGTCGATGGGGAATAGTTCTAGACACACCTGGTCGGACTGTAGGGGGAGGAGCTTTTCTTCCGGTAGCGCTGAAGTCCGGACTACTATGATAAGCACAGGCTAGATCCATAGCCGTTTCATTAGTGAGACCGGGATGTTGCCGTACCCAATTGCGAGTAGTAGAAGGTAATGCGTCCAGGTATTGCTCTAGGACTATAATATCAAATATTTCTTCCCTGGATTTTTCAGAGGGATGTAACCACCTGCCAGCTGCGTGTTGCACGCAGTAGTATAAAGTGTGAGGGTTCTCCTGATGCTGCCATTTCATTTGTCTGAATCTGGTCCGGTAGCTTTCACTGTCGAGGCCCACTCTTTCAAGAATGGCTTTCTTGATGTCTCTATAGGGAAGATTCCCACTTAGATTAATTGCTTGATAGGCAGGTGACCAGTGAGAACTGGGGCGATGTACTGGCCCCATTTATCCTCGGGCCAGTTAGCTGTGCTGGCTACTCTCTCAAAGTTTGTGAAGAATGAGTCGGGAACTTCCTGCTCCTGATACCGCTGCAACACACTGCTCAGTACATTAGGGTGTACTTTAGTATGGGCGATAGTGTCTGTCAGCTTCCCCAATGCAGTCTCATGCACCAGCTGATTATTGGCCATAATTGTGGCCTGACTCTTAAGAGCAGTTTGTAATGCCTCCCGCTCTTCTTTTGCCTCTTTCATTTGTTGCTCCCATATTAACTGTAGGTGGCGTTGTCCTTCAGCTAATTGTGCGATTACATCGGCCATGGTTGCCTTTTCTTCCATGGTGGGGATACTATCAGATCCAATTTCTGACACCACTTGTGATCGGTTCCCGTGTGGAAGGAATACTCGAACGCGTTGGTCAGGTGTACCAGTGTTTTATTATAACAAGAGGATAGTCGGTGAGGTGCGGTGCAGGTAAGTTTTAATGGTTTTCTCCTTTGGGTGGTGGGTGTTTTCTTGTTGTGGTCGCTCTTACTCTTACTCTTCTCTCTCTTTTGTTTCCTTGGCGTACAGGTGTCCCGGGAGGTACATGTGAAAAGAACAGAGGACATAGGGTAAATGGGGGGATCACTTTTGGGGTTTTTATCTTTCCTTTCTCTTTCTAGTCTCTGCCTGTTTTACTTCACGTTTTACCACGGCTATGATATCACTGTATCTCTTTTGCTTGCTGTCCCTCTTTGTACGTCTGTTCTGAAACCGGTCTTCTGGCCTTTTCAGTGTGTTAATGTCTTTTCCCTTCTTTCGTTGTGCCTTTTATAGTTTCTTAGGTGCAGTGCCTTTCAAGTGCCTTAATCTAAATACAAAAGTGCTTCAGTGTGCTCGATGCGAGAGAGTGTCGGTGCTCTGTTTTCCCCCACCCCTCCCCTTTTTATTCCCTCGTTCCTCCCCACCTTTTCTTCTCCCCCCCACCCCTTTCATACAACTCTCTCGCTCTCGCTCTCTTTCTCTCTCTTTTCCCCACTCAGGTAGGTAGTCCCACGCACCTGGGTTCGCCACGCTTCTCCAGAAGCGTGGCGGGCATTAGCGTTTCGTCCTCTCGGCTGCCTGCTCCCGCGGGACCTGTCAGACATCTCCGGCTGGTTTCTCCGTGTTGCATTCAGCAGTTGCTGGGTCCAGGTCTCGAAGCGCTGCCCTTCTTCTTCTTTGGGGACCTCCGGTAGCCCGATTCTTTCCTCCTCTTGTGCTCGTAGTCCGCTTCATCCACACCATCGATACCCGCCAGTGCTGTCGGAGGCAAATTTTACCTGGCGGCCACCCGCCAGTCCTGAGAGTCCCACCAATCACGGGACGGGAGGCGGGTCAGGCAACGGTCCCCCGTGGCAGTCAGTACAGGACCTGGAAGTGTGCGGGTGATCGTTAATCAACCCGTCACAATGCACTATGTCCAGAACAGCTCAGATGAACTGGAGCATCTGAGACGGAGTCAGGTGTGACTTTGGCACATTTACAGTGAACCCCAGCGAATGCAGGAGGTCCACAATAGTCCGGAGGTGGGAGACAATAGCCAGTCGCTGAGATGGGGTAGACTGAAACCCCTGATCTGCACAGATGAACTGCAACCATCACCATCACCTTGGTGAACACCCGAGGGGTGCTGGTAAGGCCAAAGTGGAGCAGGATGAACTGAAAGTGCTTGTGGCTACCGTGAACCACAAGTAACGACTGTGAGCAGGTAGGACTAGAATATGGAAATACTCCTCTAGCAAGTCCAACACTACCATCCAGTCTCCTGGGTCCAGAGCAGTTAGAACCTAAACCAGAGTGAGCATTTTGAACTTTTCCTTCCTGGGGAAGAGATTGAGGGACCAAAGGTATAGGATGCGGCAGAGGCCCTTGTCCTTTTTTGGTACCAGAAGGGAGCAGGAATAGCAACCATGACCTACTTCTGGGCCAGGAACCCTCTCTATGGCTCACTTGGCCAAGAGAGACGCAACTTCCTCTTGGAGAAGTTCCAAATGATCCTCCATCATCTGATTGTAGGATGGTGGCATGGATAAAGGGGTAGTCTTGAATGGGAGGGAGCATCCCCTTCAGAATATCTGCAAAAACCACCTATCTGACGTGATGGATTGCCAGAGGAGGAGGTGATTGCGGATCTTGCCTCTGACTGGTCCCTGGTGGGGAAGAGTCAGACTAGAAAGGTTTGGAGGCAGCTGCAGTGAGGGGTGGACTGGCCGGACCACTGACTCCCTGATCCATGTGGTCAGTGGATCCCACTTCCTCGACCACACAGAGGCTGAGCAGTGTGTGTGTCACGGTGGCTGGATGGGAACGGACGTGGGAGGGCTCCCCTTCTATAGCCACAAAAGGGGAGAAAAGCAGATTGAGGAGGTGAGGGGGCACCGCAAGGCCCAAGGACCTGGCTGTAGCACAAAATCCTTGAAACGCTCGAGCGCCAAGCCTGCTTTTTCTCTGAAGAGACAGGTGCTATCAAAGGGCATGTCCATAAGACTGACATCCCCCGAAACCCAGGCGTTCTCAAGCAGGAGTGATACCTAAGGGACACTGTAGATGAAACTGCCCTGCCCAGTGAGTCGGTCATGTCCAGTCCTCATTGGATTGTGAACATTGCTGCATTTCTCTCATCAGCAACTGCTTGGGAAAGCACAGCTTGGGTCTCCTCAAGGACCTGTGGCAGCACTTGTGGAACCATATGCCATAGCGCCTGGTAATAATAAAAGATGTGGTGGTCATGGACCTCAATTCCGGACTTGTGGAAGAAAACATCTTCTTTTTATGTGCATCCAGCCTCTTGGATTCCATAACCGGGGACGCGGAAGGGAACACGCCATGGGAGGTGGAGGCTTGGATAATCAAGCTCTGAGGGGTGGGGTGTTTTGCGTGGGGAAATTTGGGTCTCCTGGAGAAGGGTAATGGCGGGGGGCAATTGTCCTGTTCACAGGAGCCCCTGTGATGGGTTTGGACCAGGTACCCAGTAGGACATCTGTAAGGGCTTTATTGAAGGGGAGTAGGGATTCAGAGAATGAAGCTCCAGGTTGTAGCATCTCTGCCAGGGGGTTAGTTCTGACTGCCGCTTAAGGCAACTCAAGGTCCAGGACCTCAACTGCTCTTTGCAGGCACCATAGAATTGCAAGTTCCATCCTCCGTAGCCATGAAAGGGGGAGAAAGCTTGCTGGTATCTGGGGAGGTATCCAGTCCACGGGCTTCACTCAAGTCCATACACCAGTCCACAAGATCTTGAAGCTGGTATTCTAAAGGGTCTAGCGACCCCTCCCATTCTTCACCGTAACCTAGCCCATAAGAAAGGGGCTCAGGATATGACATAGGAGGCAGGGTCCTGCCAGTGTCTGCGTCAGCGTCAGCATTGTACAACGCCCATCCTACTCTGTGTCGGCAATGAGGATGGGGATGGGTCCACCCGGGGGCATGGTTTGTGCCGGAAGAAGGTCGAGGTGGTACGACCATCGCCGCCTTGCATCCAAGTATGGATGTACGGGTGCCCTGCCAAAGCTGCCGGCGTGGAACTCAAAGGGGCCCCTTCCGACTCCGCGGGACCTGAAGGTGTGCCACAGGTGTCCGACTACCCAAAAATCAGGCGCATGGCCTAACAGAACTCTTTAGGTTTGGCAACTGTGGCTCCAGCTCCTGTTAACTTGGGGAGGCGAGGAGTCCGCACAGATGCAAGCTCTGCAGAAAGAGGTCTAGAATGATAATGCTCCCTCTAACCATCGGCCAACGGACGAGTGGAAGTCAAAGAACATTTTGATGGAGGATTCCCCAACCGCTCTCGGGACCTTCTGCCTGACTAAGAGCTCGACTTGCGCAGAGTCGAGCATCGGGACGCAATCAACTTCAGGGACCACTCTATAAAAGCCTTTGGATGCATGGCCCAACACTTGGACCAGAGTTGATGATTATGCAAATTTCAAGCTTGTCCACCTCAAGGATAATTGAATACTCACCTGTTTAAAATAAAACTATTTAACTCAATGACCAATAGGCACAGTGTATCCTCCAATCAAGCACATAAAACATAGGACTTGGATGCTATAGCCCCTTTAACAGAATGAGACCAAAACAGGAAGTAGCAGTGCCTAACTCGGACATGATCCATCTGACTCACCTAACCACAGTTCATCAAGAGACTGGAGTTAGCGTTTTTTAAAATTAAAATAGGGTAGGGGCATCCTCTGTAACCTCTTGAGTGTGAAGAAAAGAAGTTATCATGCATAGGTTGCTAGTTCTAACCATTATGTCTGCTGGCTAACCTCATAAAGGGGCTTGTGCAAAGCTGCAGATAGTTGAGTGATCTTGACAGCTGTGGCCCATTCAAAAAGTATTTGGCCAAATACCTGATAAGGGCTGCCTAATATTTGTCTAGTGAGGTAAAAGTTACTATGAATGTAGCTCCTGCCTTCATAAAACAATTGCCAATTAAAACTGAAGGAAGTGCATTATTTGTAGCAATTTCAAAGGGCTTAAAATAAAAAAGTAAGAGGATGGAGAGGTGCCTCCCTGCACGGATAGTAAACCTTGCATTTCTCTACAGGTAAATTACCCACTGTGTCCAGCCCAGAAGACCTTTGGAGTCTATTAGAGTACCCTCATTATTAGCTGTGAAGGCACAATCTAAAGTTGTGGCTAAAGGCCTAACAGATGGCAAGCCTTCCAGGACATGCGCTCAAGAAGGTTAACAATCTAGGGTCAATGTGTAGTGTAGCAGCCATGGCCACTCTAAGGGCAGTTTCAGCCATTCCTCTCTCACTCGGCTCCTGACATCTTAGGGGAGAGGTTTGCAAAGCATAGATTGGACAGAGACAGCAGTCTTAGCTAAAGAAGTGCAGCTGCTGGTGCGGTGGTAGACAATGTCATCTGAATTGATGATGTCCTCCGACAAGGCAAAGGAGGGAAGATTGCACATTGAAGAGGAACACTCATCTCGATCTATTTCATCATCCTTCTTCCTCTTGGATGAGTGACACCAGTTGTAGGAGGCTGGCTCAATATATGGTGTACACCTATATATATATTGAGTCCAGGCAACCCTTAGTGATAGTATAGGAGGTTTTAGATAACCAGAGCTCTTAGGGGGGTACTTGTGGCAAGCAGCTAAGGCATATCCCTGAGGGTGTAAAGCAGTTGCAAATACCACACAGGTCAGTCAGTGTTGTAAACACGGGAAAGAACCACACCAGTGTTAGATAAATATTCAATATTTATTGTAACATATACACTAGAACTAACTTTGGTATATCTCCTAACCAGAGATATGATCCTACCAAAATATACTTACAAAAAGTATGTACAGGTATGTAATAACATGTGTCCCTGGGGACAGCAAACCATATACTAAGTAAATGGAATGCAAGACTCACTCCCAACACAAACTATCACAGAAGGACCCTTAGCCCTGGGGAAACACAGGGACACCCAAGGTAAGTAAGTAGGATTCCATAGGCGTCCGTGTGCAGAGGTGTAACTGCGGGTTAGGTGTTCATAGGATTACGTGGGGAAGACACGGTTAGAGTTTTGGAGTTTCAGGACCCTTTCCAGAGGACCCAGAGGAAGCCCGTTAGGACAAGGAGGTTGGCTAGTGCCCCCACCCATGGATACACAGAAAAGTGAAGTACCTATACCAGGGAGCCCAGGTGCAGAAGGGTGAAGTCGTGTTGGAACTTCCTGTTGAAGTCAATGGGAACCTCAGTTTTCCAGCTTCTCTCGTGATCCGTGGACCAGGTTGATGGAATCCAGGCGTCGATTCCTGAAGAAACGGACTTAAGGAAAGAGGGGATAGAGTTCAGACAACCCAGAGGTGCCCAGGCCGTAAGGGAGGGCAATGACCATCCTTCCAGAAGATGCTTTCCTGTTAGACGGTGGACGAAGAAGTGCCGCTGTGGACCTCAGATGATGCACGAAGACCCCAGGAATCATCTACAAGCTGTCCCGTGCCGGTTGTCGGATTGCAGAGGGAACAGTGTTCAGCGGTACTACCAAGCCTTGGCAAATGCAGGAAAGTGTTGCACGAAGTTTGCAAGATTTGTGGGGACCAGCAAGGTCCAGGTGACCTCATCTAAGGAATCCTTGTAGCCCCCAGCAGGACACTCTAGCAACAGGCACAGGGAGTTGCAGGGAGGCCTCAGCAGCACAGCAAAGAGGGATGTCCACGTCGCAGGCGTTGCAGAGAGGATGTCATTCTTGGAGCTGGAGAGTGCTGGAGGCTGGAGCTTCTTGGAGCTAGGAGGTCTTTGGACTGAAGAGCCAACATGCCAACTATAAACAGATGCGGTGCACAGGGTTTCCAGGCAAGCAGCATCAGCGAGAGACCACAGAAATACTGGCATTCACAAGAAGAGTCACGGGAAAGCCAGCAGCACAAAAAAAAACAGAATGATGGAGAAAGTCTTGGAGTATAGGAGATGGAGGAGCCTATAAGGGGCAGCTCCAGAGGAACATGAGAAGCACTTGAGGAGTACTGGACTTCAGGCTATGTCCAATGAAAACTCTAGAAGAACAAAAAGTCCTGTGCACATCTAAGACCCTGCTCATGTTCTACACAGTTGCCCTGTCATCGATGACACTAAGCAGTAAAGTCAACCCCAACTTGCATTCTGCACGGCATATGAACACATATATGTAGCACATCCGGCATCAATGTGTCCCAAGCCTAGTTATACTCTAGCACACATTCCACAGCCTTCAAACACTGCACAGGCTGCACCTCTCACTCACCACATAACCTAAGTATGCATGTGAACTCAATCCCTTGTGGCTGCTGTGCTGCCCTCAAGCGCCCATCCACCTCAGGCTACGCCACAGCCAAAATGCGGGACATACGGGGGGGGTCTACCCCGCCCAGCGTCGCAGATCCTCCCACCGCTGCCTGCAGTGGGTGCTCCAGGGTCCCCACTTGCTTGGTGATGGCACGCCAGATCCCCTTATTTTGATGGGCACTCACCTGCATGGATAACACGGAGAAAAGGAGACAGTCATGTAGCGTGGCATCTTAGGGACTGCACTGGACACAACACATCCCCTGAACATATGCACATTTCAACCTTCCAGTTGTCCACACAGCCCTTAGCCAGGTCCTTCCACAAGTCACTCATCCTCGTACCAAGACCCCCATCCACATTCGTACCACTCATAGACAGTACAATCATAGTGCACTCACCTGCTGCCTTGGTGCCCCATACAACTGGGCATTCAGGGGTAGGATACCCTCCACAAGCTTCTCAAGTTCCTCCAGCGAGAAGGCTGGGGCCCTATCCCCTGCAGCACGTGTCATCTTGGCTACCAGTGGCAGAACACAGCAGCACATGCAGTGGAGGTATACTCAGCACGAGTGCCAGAAGTCAAGTGAAAACGAGCACATGACATGGCGGTCACGGCTGCCACGGACATCACCGTCACCACCGGCGGGGGATCGCCATTGGCTCATGTCTTCCATAGGCAACCATGTTAATCAATGAGGAGTTGTACAGCGGTTGCCACTGCCTATCGCCATGACGTCTTACGCCAGCGGAATTTGCTCACTTCCATCTGTCCTGTGCATGCAGGAGAGGCGGCTGCCATTTTACTTCTACAATTTGTACGGGGGGGTTTATGAGGTGCGTTCTGGATATTTAATAGTGACCTGTGTACAGCTCTGCTGTGTCAACACAGTCCTTTATGGACATAATGATTGCCACTCCCTCCTATTCCCAGGTACGGTGGAATAATGATGGTGAGGAATGCTCCTGTCTACAGGCCCCTGGTCGATCTTGCCACCCTTGAAGAGAGGCACGTCATCCAGTGCTATCGGCTCAACTGTCAGACCATCATGGATGTTGTGAGGCTGTTGGAGCCGGATCTGCAGCCTGGTATTCGTCATCCCAATGTGATCACACCCACAGTACAGGTGCTGGCAGTCCTCCACTTCCTTGCCTCAGGGTCCTTCCAAATAACAGTGGGCTGGGCTGCTGGAATGTCCCAGTCCATGTTCAGTAACGTCTTGAAGAACGTCCTATGTGCCCTACTGAAACATATTGGCAGCTATATCAGGTTCCTCCAACGTGATGATCTGCCCACTGTGAAAGCAGCCTTCTACGCTGTGGCACATGTGCCACGTGATCAGGGCTATTGATTTGCACCCACATTGCCCTGGTGCCGCCCAGGAGGAGAACAGGTGTTTAGGAACCGTAAAAACTTCTACTCAACCAATGTTTAGGTGGTATGTCTTGCAGACTTCTACATCACTCAAGTGACTGCCTGGTTTCCAGGGTCAGTGCATGATGCCTACATACTGCAGAACACCAGCATCCCACACCTGATGGCACCACTGAAAAGGGATCGTGCTTGGCTCATCGGTATGTATTGTGTCATATGTGTGCCTCTCTATTCTAAGCACTCTACACCACCTTCCAGATTTACCTACAGTTTTCAATATGCCTATTACCTCTGTGCACACAGGTGACTCTGGTTATCCCAACCTGCTATGGCTGCTGACACCTCTCTGACATCCGACTACAGCAGCAGAAAACCGTTTCATTGAGGTCCATGGTAGGACCCGACGGGTAATCGAACGCACCTTTGTAGTGCTGAAAGCCAGATTCAGCTGCCTGCACCTTACTGGAGGGGGCCTACTGTACAGACCAGCAAAAGTGTGCCAGATCATTGCAACGTGCAGCATGTTGCACAATTTGGCTATCAGACGTCACATCCCATTACTGGATGCTGAGGAGGGTGCAGCTGTGCCAGTGGCTGATGAAGTGGACATGGGTAGTGATGAGGAGAATGATGAGGAGGATGTAGCTGACTCCAGAGCAGAGCTGACACAATACTTCCACTGACACACAGGTATGTGTCAGAGCCATGCTATGTAACCAGTAGCAATGTCTGCTGTGTGCAGGGCTGCTATCAGGTTTGTGTATTCAATGTGGGTGTAGTGTGTACACATTACTTAGATGTGGTGCTGTTAACTGATTTACAGAACTTGTAAAGGATTGCTCCCCCTTCTGGCACTGTCACATAAATTGGTAGGTCGATGGTCTTGCTGTTAGATATGTGATGGCTGTATATAATGTACTCATGGTAGATAAAGACATAGACAGAAACTGTGCTCAAAGGTGTTTATTTTTATAATACAAGTGCAAGGGCCGATGAGTGTGATCATGATGAGTGGGATCATCAGAGTATTTAGCCCACCTGTGAGGAGTTGTTGTTCAGTATGATGGCCATGTGAAAAAGGTGTTATGACAGTGGACAGTCAACAGGGTGTCACTGTGACACACAAGGGGGTAATGTTCTGAAGTGGCTCATTTCCTGGTGGTGGTCCTGCTCATCAGTGGAGGCTGGATGTCTGGTTGGATGTCCTAGCTTGCAAGGGGGCTCCTCAGCTACAGGGGAAGGGGTGCTGGTGTCCTGCGTGGCCTGTGGCAGGGCCTCCATTCCACTGGTTGCAACTGACGTGGAGGGCTCAGATGTGATCTTGCTTATGGTAGGGTGCTGGTGGGAGGTGGACTGATGCTGGATGGTGGCAAGTTCCGTCAGAACCCTTGCTATGGTGGCCATGGTGACATTTTGGGTCTGCCACTGCTGCATGGCCTCCTGATGGTTCTCCTTCTGTAGCCTCTGGGTCTCCTGCAGGGTAGTGAGGATCTGGGCCATGGTGTCCTGGGTTTGGTGGTATGCATCCAGGACATGGTTAAGGGCCTCCTGGCCAATCTGATGTTGTTGCTGCCCTCTCCCTTGGACTACAGATCCCTTCCCACTAGCCCTGGCACAGTGTTCCCACTCCCAGTAGCACCAAGGCCTTCATTGTCCGGGGCGGGTGCCCTTGACTCAGGCCCCTGTACTGTGGGGCACACCTCTAATTGAATGGTCCCTGAGGCACAGGTTTGGGGAGAAAGGGCTAGCTATGGTGTTGTAGCTAACACGGGAGGGTGAGTTCGGGGTGTCTGCTGGAGGTGAACTGGCCAGTTGCCTCAGATGGCTCAGGCATTTCATTGTCTTCCAGACATCCACTGGGGCCTTCATCTTGGGGAGGGCTGTCTGACCCTGGCATCCTCTGCTGGATGGCAGTAGCAGGGTTAGGTGTGAATGGAATGGGTGAGAGTTATTACGTGGAAATATCATTGTAGTGTCATGGTCTGCCACTTGCAGTGGGTGGAATCGTTACCCAGGGATGGCAATGACATTTGCAGCAATGCTGACACCACTGCACGGTGAATGGCCTTTGGGCCATGCTTGTCATACCAACTGTAGTTGTGGGTTTGCTGTTTGACATTGCGGCATTAGTAGTGAGGTGTTGTTGGCTAGCAGTCTGGGTGGGCTGTGGGATGAATTTCCATGCAGGTGCACCATTGAGAGGTGTGAGTGTGACTCAGATCAGGCATACCAAGTGATGGATTGTGGGAGTGATAGTTGAGAAGATAGTGAAGGTTTAGCGTGCATTGTGCGGGGTGGGTGTGTGGATGGTGGGAGGGGGTGGTGTGGCATGCAGAGTAGGAAGGTGGGGTGATAGTGGGGGGTACATTCTTGTGGTTTGTAATATGATGGGCAGTGGTAGACGCTTGGAGAGGCATGCAGGACTGGAGCGGTTAGTGCTCTGGGGGGTGTAGGTTCCTTACCAGTATCAATCTCTCCAATGATTCCTGTCAGGCCCGAGGATGCATGATGTCCAAGTCCTTGTCCTCCCAGGTTGTCAGGTCAAGGGGAGGAGGTGGGAGCCCTCTGCCGGTCTTCTTGAGGGCAATGTTGTGCCTCGACGCCATTGAACGGACCTTTCCCCTGAGGTCGTTCTACCTCTTTCTGATGTCCTCGTGCGTGGGTAGCTGCCAACTGCGTTTACCCTGTTGACGATCCTCTGCCATAGCTCGGTTGTCCTAGCCATTGATGTTAGCTGGACTTGTGCTCCCATCAGTTATGGCTCGACTCTGACGATCTCGTCCACCATGACCGACAACTCATTGTCAGTGAAGCGTGGGTGCTTGTGGCGTGAAATGTTGTGGGGGGTGCGTGCTATGCGTGCGTGCAATTATTGCTCAATGTGCTGTGATTCGTGAGTCGTATATCTCTGGCTCGTGGTGATATTTGCAAGGGTTTATGGGGGTGAGGGGAGGTGTGTATTATAGTGCGGTGAACAGGTGTGTGGTGGGTGTATATGTTTCAGGTGTGGGGTATTCGGGCTGTCCAATCTGGTGTTGCCTTCTATTGGCGGTGATTTTCTAGCCCGCTGCGGTATGCACCACCAATGGTTTACCGCCGTGCATGTTCCGCTGTGCTGAATTTTAACTCATAATATAGCGGCTGGAATGGTGTCAGTATGGTGGGCCCGACGGACGGACAGTTGCTCTTTCGCCGTCAGTGGCACTGGCGATCTTAGATTTCTGGCTGTGTTTCGTCAGCTTAGTGTTTGTGACTTGTAATACGGCAGACACTGTACTGCCAACACTGGCAGGATTTTGCATGGCGGTCTACCCCAAAGACTGCCGAACTCGTAATGAGGGCCTGAATTTGGTTTCCTCATCTTGATGAGAGAACTGAAAAAGAGTAGAAGGCCTGTAATTTGTGCAATTGCTTATATCCCAAAATCACTCAATATAACTTGAACATGTCGGATTTACCAAAACAAGTAAGGGAGAGAATTGCTGTTGATTTCTTTGGTCCTCTTGACAATGGACACCACCTAATGGTGATTATCGATGAATGCTCCATTTTTACACTGACAGATTAAATGGCATTTTTGCAATGTGGAGTGTTCCTTCAAAGTCTGGCAATGGTCCGCCTTTCAACAGTCGAGAATTCCGAGTCTTTCTTACTCACCTCAATGTGAAGCATCAGAAAATCAATCACACTTCTTTGGCCACAAGCAAACAGCGTTGTTGAACTCTTTATGAGCACACTTAATAAGACTGTTTATCGTGCTAAATTGGAAAAGCACAATCTGAAGTCAGCTCTCCATGATACTCTTCGAGCTTACCGGTCAACTCCTCATTCAACGACAGGTGAAAGTTTTGTCACCCTGATTTTTGGGAGAGCCATGACGACCAAGTTACCACAATGGACCAATAGGAGGTCTACAACAGATGGTGAACGTTGTTGAAAAGACTTGTGTTGTAAACAAAAGATGAAAGTATATGCTGACAAGCGTCGATATGCCAAGAACATTATTTCAATGAAGGAGATCAATATGTGTGCAACAGCAGAGAAACCACAAATCTGAAGCTCCATTTGATGTTGAACCCTTCAAAGTTGTGGCTAGCAAAAGACACATGGTGACTGCTCATCGTCCTGGAAATTCCATTACAAGAGATTCTTCACACTTCAGACATTTGCCTCATCATTCACCAGTTCCTAATGTCAGAGATGAGAATTGTTCAATTGAGACAGCAGAGCACCCACTGACTGCATCCGTCCCTACATCAGCAGTGTCAGTCATGAACACTTTTCTTCTCTCTACCCAGCCTCAGAGAGACACAATCTCAGTGTTTGAGTGTATATATATATATATCTTCAAACAAGGATGGTCTAAAGGTTGCTGGGTGGTGCACTCCACTGCCGGTGCTAGTGACGGAGAGGACCAATCTCGAAGAATACAATTCACCAAAAGTATTCACTGCACTCCATGAAGTTTCAATAGTGCCTATTTATTAATGCCAAACTAACAACCACCTGGTGGTTGTTAGTTTGGCATTAATAAATAGGCACTATTGAAACTTCATGGAGTGCAGTGAATACTTTTGGTGAATTATTTATATATATATATATATATATATATATATTTTTTTTTTTTTAACATAAATCATTACACAGCATCCGAGATGCAATAGTTATCAGCTTCCCAAAGCAGGAATGACGCAGGCACCATCCATCAAGTCGAAAGGTAATTTATTTTCTTATTTCACGTGAAGTACAAAGTGCAAAGTGCTCTCCAGACAAAATGGCAACGCATTTCGGCCTGAGCCTTCGACTATATATATATATTCGGCCAAAAGAGCAATGTAAACAACAGACACACATTCATAGCAGCAATTGAATAATCATGCAGCAAGCACAGGCCTCAGAACCTTAAATTATAAATATAAGGTGCAGAAATAAGAAAATACAATTAACAATGGAGAAAATACATAATAATGGACCATAGGAGAAAATACACACATAAAAAAATAAGCTATATAAAACTCAAAAATCAAAATGTCTTGGCTTTCATATCTATCAAGGATTCAAAACAACAGATGTCATAGGTCTAGACTGTACGAGCCAGGTCGCAAATAAATATCTGCTATTAGCAAAATTTATAGGCCTGGAAAAGTAAATAGTAAAAATTCTATGAGCAGACAGAAATCTGTTAAAGACCAAATTAAGGCACAACTGACAAATCCATTTGAGCCTAGGGCCAATGTAGGGCAGAAAAACAAAAAATGGTCAATATCCTCAGATTTACACCCACATAGTTTGCACTCGGTCTTGAGGAGACAGTCAGGGGACCATTTGCTAGTGAAAACCCCTAAGGGTGAAATGCCAAAACAAAATGTAATGTGTAGCTTTTTTGCAAGGGGCGCATGCATTTAGTCAAAATATACCTCAAATTCTGGAAATGGCTTAGAGGTCAAAATTTGGGATGAAAGTGGATCCAAATTAATTGACTAGTGCGAATGGGCCATTAAAAAATCCCAGCATGATTTTTTTTAAGAAAGCTTGGAGTTAATGCACTCAGGGGAAATGTATAATGACTGCAACCCTAATTTGCTAAACCAAATTTTCAGACGGGTAAACCACTTGCTTTTAGTACCAGAATCTAAGCTCAAAACTTCTAAGAGACCCCTTCTATACATGTGCAATTGACAGTTGGACCGTAAAGAATAAAGAAAAGGTCTTAAAGCAGCTAGATGTCCAATGCATTTATGAGCAGTATCTCAAATTATAGGTGTAGTAGGTGCAGACTGGGGCAGTTTGAGCGAGGATGTAAGAAACTTGCGCTCCTTCATCTTAAGAAAGTTGAAATTAGTATTTCTACACCACAGAATGTGGCTGTCTGGGATTTAGCTCCATAAAGCTTTGGTGCTGGTGATAATGGCTTTCAATTGAGAGGCATTATACATTTTCAGGATACCAGTCGAGGGATGTGGAATAATTAAACTGCACATAAGTATCTGAGACGATCATGATAAGGTATTATTAAGTCTTACCCCAAGATGATCAAAGGTTTGTACCAACTGCAAAGGGGTAGTTCCTTGAGAAAATTGGAACTTGAAACTTTTATGGAGGGCCTAAAGGCCATGAGTTTAGTTTTTTGGGCATTGATTTCTAGCCCCCTAAAGTTACAAAATTCTTTGAATTTGGTTAAAAGGTGCTGCAATCCCGAAACAGTCCTGGTGAGTAGAAGAGTCTCATCTGTGAAGAGGAGTACAGGAATCTTGACTCCACTCAGCTTCAGACCGTCCACTTTCTCTACATTAAGATGGTTGACACCTGGGGCGTGTACAAGATGGCGACCGCATCGGATGCTCTTTAGCGAGCTCCGCACGGGGCCCGTTCATTATCCTGTATTTTACCGCTGGGGGGTCCTGCAGACAGTGCGCAGACCTGCTAGCTCGTTCCACACTTAGAGAGACCCGGGCAGTGGCAGCGGTGCGGCGTGTGGCATTGCAGGACTCGAACCACCCAAAGCTGTGGAGACCGCGGGGGCGGTGAAAATGGCGCCTCGCTGCTAGTGTGCAGACCGACATTAGAGGCGAGGGCCGCAGACGGCTCCCCCAACATCCACCTTACCTTCTAGAAACACACAGACACATCCTGCAACCAACGACACGCAGCGCCGGGCTGGGTGGCGCTGCGCTTGACTTGCGGGCCTTGTGAGGAATAGACACGACATCGCAGATGACGAGGGACCAATGCCATCCTGCATAACAGAAGGTTTGCTGACACAGAGGGGGTAACAGGGCGCACGATACGGCTGTCACTATTGCGCACGACTTAACAACTAGCTGCGACCCTAACTGGTCATTAGCGAGTGGACCCCAGGAATAACGCTGACGTGTGCATGATTGAGCCAGACCTACCGTTCAAATTGCAAAATGCCGAGGCCTAACAAACCACGAGAGGTCCTGCAATCCTACCATGTAATTCTCGCACGATCCTTCAGGAAAGTATTGCAGAGTGAGACCACACCGGGCCTGCTAGTCGCTCTGATGTCAACTACGGGAGTACATGTTGGGTCCTATTTGTTCACTCTCCCTCCCTTGTTCAATCACGAGAGACATTGTAATGGCACACACAGAACACAGACCTACGCCCTAATAATCACTCGCTACCCACACAGCATTACGACTCTTGAAGCTCTATTGCACCGCTGTTTGAGTGACTTGTTATTCTGTGACTAGCAAGACCTAAGCACAACAATACTGTTTTTGCGGCGCCATTAAAACCGAACCAACAATAGGAGAGTACGCTCGTTGCCATAGATCCTTCCCTTGCGAAGTTATGGGGAAACCGCGGCCTACCAAGACAACAGGAGACAGCATGCACACAACCGATACCCATTCAACGGACTCTCTGTCACAAATTGATCAGTTTTGTCACTTGGAATCCACGCTTAATAGCCACTCTGAGAAATCTGAAAAAATTCTGCATGCAATATTAGACACTAAGACCTCGCTGGAAGCTAAAATTGACTCAGTGTATCTGGAGGTGAAGTTGTTGAGAGCAGATCATCGTAAATTAGCAAAAAGGGTTACCATAACCGAATCATTCACACAAACTATATCGCTGACCCTCCAATCAATGCAAACGCAAATAACGTCCATGCAAGAAGAATTATCTACCCTTCACCATAGGGCTGAAGATGCGGAGGGCCGCTCACGGCGTAACAATGTCTGTTTTATTGGTTTCCCTGAATGCTCAGAACTTCCCACCGCCGAACAGTTCTTGGAAAAGTGGCTTCTATCGACAGTGCTAAAAGATAAATCACTCCCTTTGCTCGCTATAGAGGGCTCGCTGCATACCAGGTCATCACCCCAAAGTAGGAGTTCGATCGTGTCCTCTCATAGCCCATCTATTGAATTTTTGCGATTGTGACCTGATCCTTCAATTGTTCCGCACTAAAGAGCCGTGGCACTTCGATACCTACTAATTTCAGCATACCCAGACTACACTATGGAAGTGCAACGCAAACAGGGGTCCTACATGTTGGTTAAACAACGGCTCCTCAACCTGCAAATCAAATATGTGCTTCTTTTCCCAGCAAAACTTAAAGTCATAGATCAGGAGAAAACACAAATTTTCCAATCCCCAGAGGATGTGTGGACTTGGCTGCATGCCAAAGGCCTGGCGGCAACACTTGGAGAGGAAGATGAGACGGACACCTGGGTAACCCCTGAATCAAGACGGTGTTGTAGGAAACCAACCAACTCCCGCCCAGATCAAATTCAAGCAGCAGCAGAACAGGCTTGAGCGGTAGTAACAGCGACACAGTATCGAAACAACTCCTTCACTGCTCTTCGCTCCGAACATATACAAACGTCGGGGTCTGTCACTGGCGGATCCAAGATCTCCTCGACTGGCAGAAACAGGGATCTTCACGTCGTACCTGGATCAGTTGACGACATCATTTGAGTCCAAGCAACCAATAGGCTTGGCATCATGACCTAACAGATACCACTCCCTCCCTCGTCCACCGATGAGGCCTTCCTGTAGACATTGGCTTTTCAGGAATCCTCCTTCATACTATATCACGGGCCCCATTGCAGGGCAACCCAATACCTGTGTAGGCATCGCCCCCACACGATGTCTCTTTGGACACGTTGTTCATTAAGGTATTATGGTAAATGTTACTTCGCACATGATTCTGCGTATTGGGCGGTACACTATATATTTGCGGCCCTGTGGGGATTGTTACTGAAGTTGTTTTTTTTTTTTTATTCTTTACTATGCCTAACATTGCATCGTTGTGTACGACATTACTGTTATGGACACGGTAAGATAATAATGGAGATGAATATGAGTGGTAAGCGATGTGAGTGCAGTGTGGGATCCCATAGTAAGCTACACCTAGTAGATAGGAAAATATTATCTCTTATGCATTGTTTAAGATATGATGCCTAACACACCCTCACTGACCCACACTCCACAATATAGATTCTTGACCTGGAATGTAAGGGGTATGGCATCCTACACCCAACGCTAAAGAATATACTTGTACCTCAAACACCACAAGGTGCACATTGTAATGCTCCAGGAGACACATCTTACGTCCTCAGAACTAGGCAGAGTAAGGACTAGATGGCGGGGACAAACATATGGCACTACCACATCAGCATATGCCAGGGGAGTTCTCATATGGGTGGCCCCTGGAATCCCCCTTGCCCTTACGACACAAACTATAGACCCACCCAGACGGTAGATACATCATCTTAGAGGATAGGCTAGATGGCACACCCATTAACTTGGTGGTCGTATATGCCCCTAATGCGAACCAAACACCATTCCTAGACTCCCTGACGCCAGTGCTTTTTCAAGACCCACTAATTCCGGCAGTATGGGGTGGAGACTTAACTTCATCCTGGACCCTCAACTTGACCGCGTTCACCCCCCATTCTCAACTGCCACCAGTAATCGCATTGCCCTCCACTTTCGGACTTGGAAGTACACATATGGGGCTTGGTGATATATGGCGCATGGGTCACCCGTCGACCGCGAATACTCATTTTACTCCACTGTACACGACCTCCATACTAGGATGGGTATCCTATTTAGTACCACTAACAACTGACCCCTCCTACATCGCTCAGAATACCTTCGCAAAAACACATTCGGACCACAGCCCACTGACAGCGGTACTGACTTGGGGTTTATCGCGACCCTCCATACCTAACTGGCACCTACAAACGGAGGCTCTATTAGATCCTCCATTCCGGGAGGCGTTGTCGCAGACCATCCGACAATACTTCATAACGAATGCTGGCTCAGCCTCGTCTCAGGCGAAAGAATGGGAAACTCATAAAGTGGTGATTCGCAGACACTGCATGGCAGCTACTTGAGAGTTCGGCGGCAGTTAATATGAGACCTCTCTGAGGTGGAACGAGACTTACGCCATGAGGAAATACATGATGCAAGGCAAACTGTATTGCCATCACAGCTCCGTCAGCTCCGCATTCGTCACCACAAAGCAGAATCTACCTTGAGTCACCACGATTATCGTACACAAATGGCTATACAACATGCCCAAGGAGATCGCTCGGGCAAGGTGCTTGCCTGGCTTCTCCACGAGGTGCACCGTGGTACACCGGCTATGTCAATCAGGACAAATGATGGCACAGTAGCCACTTTACAACTATCAATGACACTTTGACTACCAACAGTTATATGAAAAAGTGACAGACCTGGACGTGAGCCGTATACAGGATTTTATGCAAGGCATATCCCTCCCTAGTCAACTGTCCCACAACGCACTATTATTGAAGAACCCATACAATTAGAAGAGATCAAGGCAGTTATAACGCAAATAGCTCGCAACAAAATGCCGGGTGCAGAAGGCTTATCCATTGATTATTATGCTACATATTCTACCACCATCACCCCTCGATTATTGGAGGTTTATAACGAGGCATTTCAACAGGGCTCCCTACCACACTCTTTATGCGAGGCCCTGATTGCGGTGTTGCCTAAACCGGGGCGTGATGCAACAGATGTACGATCCTATCGCCCTCTGTCCTTACTCAACTTGGATTTTAAGATACTGGGAAAGGTCCTAGCTAACCGAATACTCCCTGTAATGCAAACATTAGTACACCATGACCAATCGGGCTTTATACCAGGTCGCACCACATTTCTCAATATCAGGTGCCTTTTACATATGATCCACAATGTCACCGGGGACACACATCCAGTGGCAGTCTCCCTAGATAAAGAGAAAGTCTTTGATACCCTGGGATGGGATTTCCTCTTTGCATGTCTTGAAACAATGGGATTCGGACCTCACCTTCTGCGACAGGGTTAAAACACTGTATGGGGAAGCATTGGCTAGGGTGAAGACGGGCCAGGTGATATCTGACTCCTTTAGCATACAACGAGGGAAGCAACAGGGTTGTCCACTGTTGCCGCTCCTCTTTGCCTTGGCCATGGAACCCCTGGCATGTTATCTGTGTAACCAGCCTCAAGCCTGGGGGATATGGGACTCACAACGGTTCCACGTGGTATCCCTCTATGCAGACGATGCTATCATTTATCTTAGAGATGTACGCACTACATTATCTGAGCTCAAACAACTGCTGAAAACCTTTGGGAAGATCTCGGGTCTCCAGGTCAATTGGCCTAAATCATGTGTGTTCAGCTGCCACTATGCCCCCCTGCCGAGGGACTTACCAGGACCAACTCCCGCTTGCAATGGCAATACGATACTTTGAAGTATCTGAGAGTTAATATCTATCATACGCCAAAAGACCTTCTTGATGGCAACTTAAATAGGGCGCTTGTGAATATATACGCTCATCTCTTACTTTTTGGCAATCACTACGTAAACGCCAATTGCTTGGGTGGCAATATCCAAAATGTTAATCCTACCCCGGTTACTGTATTTTTTCTTAGAGATACCCATAGTGATACTGCGTGCCTTCTTTAAAGCACTGGACAGATTGCTTTTGGATGTGATTTGGGGGGCAGACACCGTTGAGAAGCCCTTTCCACACTCCAGAGGCCTCTGCAAGAGGGTGGACTGGGTGCCCCAAATTTCGAGACATATTATGCAGCGGCACAACTACAATGGCCGACCTCATGGTTGGCTTCCCCAATGCATCCAGAAACACAGGACATGCAAGCCCATCTGGGGGGTGTTGCGGTATACACTTGGCTAACCGATACCAATAGGTCTGGTGCCACTGTGACCCCACTACTGAAAGTGGCGCATACATGCAGGCACCGTTATTTACACTTCAAGGGCCCTTACATCCCCTACTCACCAGAGATATCAATATGGGAGGTTCCCGGGATAGAACAGAACACACAAGCCCATGATCGGGCTCACTGGATAGAAAAAAAGGGCTACTCGTTTGGGGCACTTCTTTTCAGAGGGCACACTCAGATCCTTCCCAGAAATCATCACAAAATATGACATTACACCTGGACAATTTATTACTTATACTGTATTACAGAGCATGCGTAGCCTTTGGGGTACAGTGTCTACTGAAACACCCACATCTCACGCATTACACTCCATTTTATCAGCCAGGACCACTAAACGCCATATCACCACCCTGTATACAGTGCTGCATGTGCCTGCCAGTAGCCTCTTACAAACCGCACACGAAAATGGAACACAGTGCTGCCACAACCACTGACTGCACCAGATTGGGACACAGCAATACACTTGGTAAAGGAGATATCCCGTAACGCCAGGTTCAGGTTCACCCAATTTAATTATATACATCACGCATATCTTGATCCTCAACGCATCCATCGCATGTACCCTACACATGAACCGGTTTGCCTGTGTTGTGCCTCCCCCTCAGCAGGTTTTTACCATATGGTATGGGACTGTCCAGTATTACAGACTACTTGGCACAAATTTACTGAGATGATATTGGAAATGACTACTCATCCTTTACCTGTGACACTGACCTCCTGCCTGCTCAGCATTCACACAAAAAAGAAAGGGGATAAATATATCTTCACAGGTTCATTGATTTCGCATTTGTGTTATTCAAACGTAGGATTGCCATGTCATGGAAATCTCCGACTCCCCGACCATAACACAATGGTTAAAAGATTTACTAATTTGGTCTAAAGCAGAAGCTCATCATCTCCGCTGGCTTCGAGCCCGTGGTATCCTTCACACGGGAGTGGAATGCTGGGATCCCCTTGTTCTGAATGTAAAGGCCAAAAATGATTTAAATCCACCCTGAGATATGTGATCATGACTGGTAAACGCATTACTACTCCACACCTGCATACCCAATCAGATGCTGAAGGTGAATGCTTACACTGCAAATCCTCTCTTCCCTTGGATCCTCAACGGAACACAACACACTACAACCATTCTGTCCCATTGTGTTGTACACAAACACATGCAAGCATGGTTTTGTTTTTCTTTCATGGTTGAAAGCTTTAATGTTATATAAAACAAATGTTTGTACACTAATATGCTTTTTAGAAAAATAAGGAAAACTCAATCAAAATATTTTCTGAAAATATGTAATTTGCCATTTTCTGCAGCACTGTTAATTGGAACAACGGAATATTATTTTGCACTGTATTGCTCAAATTCTTGAAAATCAATAAACAAATGTAAAAAAAAAGATGGTTGACAACCCCATTAATAAAAAGAGAAACTAAAATGGGTGCTAAAGGTCCGTTCGTCTCCAGGGCCCCATATTACTCTCGCATAATTAGATTGGTGCAGCCTGATAAGAGTATTCAAAATATCAGCTGGACCTCCCAAGCCACCAAGCATGTCCCAGAGAATACATCTGTGGACCAGATCAAACGTGGCCCTGAGATCAACAATCGCCACATAAAGGTGATCTTTTGAAAGTATGGTATATTTCCACATAACAATAAGAAAATCGAGT
The DNA here is from genome assembly GCF_031143425.1 of Pleurodeles waltl. NCBI lineage: Eukaryota > Metazoa > Chordata > Amphibia > Caudata > Salamandridae > Pleurodeles > Pleurodeles waltl. The sequence continues at coordinate 296,052,541 of NC_090449.1, read as the reverse complement.
GCTTGGTCTAGGGTAGTAATCTTCATTGGGAACAGGCCTGTAAGGGGAACAGGATCTTAACTTCGTCCATCCAGTCCTGGAGCTTAGAAAGAAGCTGGGAGCAAAAGAGTTTTTGAAGATTGTCTAAACGACTTATGGGCCTATAGTTAGGATTGCTCCTATCACCCTTTTTATAAATAGGGATTATATGAGCCCCAGCCCAGGTACAAGGTAGGTTGGCTCTTTGAGGATTGTGTTTGAAAGGCAATTGATACAGGGGGCCCAAATATATATCTCTGATTTATAGAGGTCACCAGAAATGACATCAGGTCCTGGGGCCTTACCCTGGTTTAAATAATCAACAGCGAAGTTTGTGTCTGCCACAGAAAAAGAAAGCCAGGAACACACAGGAGTAGCAGAAGATTTAAACGAAAAAGGATGGTCACCGCATAAAGAGACAAGAAATGGCCTATCCAGACTGACGGTGAAACTGAAATGATCTGTCGATAGTTGGCCCCAGTATTACCATGTGAGATAAGCCTCCAAAACAGTACCTCTTGTCCACCCTGGGTACCATCTAAAAGATCCTGCCAGATTTTTTCGGCCCATTTACGTTGTTTGTCATTCAAGGTCATTCAAGGTCTACTTGTAGACTTGGAGTGTGGCACAAACAGCAACTATATTATGACCTTTCATTTCCCTCAGAAGACGTTCCTTGGCTCTGCGGCAGTCCTGATTAGACCAGGATTTAAAGGTTTTAATATGAGAAGGTTTATATGGTCTCAGAAAAAGATCCTTTAGGGACTGAAAGAAAGAAGAATGATTATCTAAGATCAGGGCAATGATCTACACATTAGCAAATTTAACCAGAAAAAGTGCACACATTTTAGCCAAAGGTCAGGATTGTTGGCTATAGTAGGCCATTTATTGTTCCTCCTATTGTTGGAGACAGGAGACAACGAGGACTGTATTTGAGATGCTGGTAGAGCAAGACAAAAACCCAGTCAAAGTCAGTTCTAGAGAGTGGTGATCGCTGTCTCTCTGGGTAAGATCTCAAAGTTGCTTAGGTTATTCCAGAGTCTAATGTTGTTAATGTAGTAATCAGTACGCAATTTGGTGTTGCCTTTTTGAACGTGAATGCTCTAAGTTTGTCAGATTCAGTCCCTCCCTTACAAGCCCTATGGCCAAAAGAGAGTGTCAAGGAAGCAAGAAGTAAGCCTGTTTCAGGCTGTTTCTGCATCCAGAGGTGGAATACCAAGCACTTTGTCTTTGTTTTTAGTTATAGTAGTAACAAATTCAATGGGTTTGTAGGTGGTATTGAAGTCTCCAGCCAAAATGGTATACTCATAACCAGGACGCAAGGAAATAAAATTTTCCAAGGTAGATAAAGTGCGAGACTCCTTTATTTTATTATATTCATGATGTTGACGGACCTCCCGCTACAAAGACTATGACTTAGCCCTAGGATATCAGGTGAGAAGCTGTTCAGACTTTTACACTGACAGCAGAGGGATATTTTAAGCCAGATTATCAAGTAGCAAGAAGGCCTGCCTTACGAGGATGGAAGAGCATTATTACAAAAAGAAATATATCCAAGTCTATGGTACGGCAAAACAGCCCAGGATTCCTGGATTAAAATTATACGAAAGGAAGTCTGGAGGATGAATCGTAGACTGATGAGTGGAACGTGTGGTCCAGGATGTATGGATGCATCATCCTCCAAATGTCTACCATATCAGTGTCTTGCAGAAGTTTAGATGTAATAGTTCCTGCCTTGCTGTGCATGTGGGCTAATCCCTTAGTGCAGTCCAACAGTGGGTTCAAGATTGCATAGTGGTCACCTCTCACACACTAAGTGTGACCTCAGTGTGTGAATGCAGGAGAATAACTGGGTAAAGAAGTAAGGGCAGTCCATGCTCAGGCGCATATATTTACCAGTGTAATGTGAGTTATGCCAAATAGTCCCTGAAGCACAAGATACTGCCCCTCTGGATCTGCAAACATGAATAAGTGATGAAAGGGGATCGACCTGTACATAAGTATGGCTATCCCCCTGGAGAAGGATGAATACGAGGCAAAATAACAATGCACCCCCAAGTTTTAACAAGGACTGGAGTGTCGGTGGGGCCAAGTGCATAGGAAGGCTACACTGACCTGGTGCCGGATTAGATAAGCCAGGATCTGTCAGCTTTTATGTGAGTTGTCCAGTCCCCTAACACTGGAGGAGTTGCAATTTAGGGCCATATTAGGTAGGCATGGTTATGTAGAGGGAGCGGTAAACCGCAAGTGTCGCACAGTATAGGCAGGCTGATAAGCATGGATGGCAATAGTTATAAACATCGTCTTCCTACACCACCCCTGCTTTGGGCTCCAACTGCCACACTAAACACTCCAAACACTCCCATCTCATGCAACATACAAAGAAATAAGAGTAGTGGAAGTGGCAGCTTACAATGAGATCTAGTAGCGCATAGCCTAGAAGGGCCAGACAAACTTCAAATGTAAAGCTAGTCAGTGTCCTCAGTTAACCAGTGGTGTTAAAGCTAACTAGGAGCACAACAAACAAAGGATATTCCACATCGTTTTGCTAACACTTGTCCAATGCAAGGAAAGGGTTGGGTGAGTCCATCTCATGCGAAGCAGATCTTGTTTGTGTGCAGCATATATGATTGGAAATATCCAGCAAAGATGTAGTCACGCATCACTCTCAGTCAGACGCTGCTCATGGGGATATATGCAGCATGAACGGGAGTTAGCAGTGCCTTTGTGGTGGTTCTTGAGGAGAGTGGCTACTTCTTTGGGATCCATGAAAATCAGTGTTTTGCCCTTCAGAAAGAATCGCAGCCTTGCCGGATACAACATGGCATACAGCATCTTCCAGGTCTTGCAGCCTTTTCTTGGTGGATGTGAATTTGCAGTGCCCATCTTTCACATTCTAGGTGAGGTCCGAGAAGAATGATAAGTTCATGCCTTCATATTGCATTGTTCATTTTTCTCTAAGGTGTCTTTTCCCTGTAGTTTTGCAATTTTGGGATTCTATCAGTCAGAGAGCCAGGGCCAAGTAAGCCCTCTCTGACACCAGCATGAGGGAGAGGGACTCCACTCCAAAGATGTCAGAGTAGTTTTTCTATAAAACTTTCTGTTTTCCCCATTGTGATGGACTCTGCTACCCCAAGTACTCTGATTCTGCATCTGCAGCAGGGCGCCTTAAAGTCCTCAGTTTTCAGTTTAATCTTCTCCATTTCCGTCGCCATCTCTTTTAGGATCGTGTTTTGTTGCACCACATCATCCTCTACGTTAGATATTCTGCGTTACAACTTGTGTATACGTATATGTTGACGATCTAGACGTTCTTTCTTGTCATCCAGTCGGCTAGTAAGTGTATTTTTTTTTGTGTCAATTGTGGACAACCTGGAGTTCATCTACCGCAGCAGAGAAGTAATCTCAGGGAATGATAAAGAATCTCTCTCAGCCGCCTCTTCCCTCTCCACCTCTTGGTGATGAGGATCATGCAGCTGCCTCCGAATTTTTCAGGCCTCACAGGTCAGGCGGGATTGCTTAAATGCTGATGCAGTTGCCAGGGAAGACCGAGCAGGCTGTTGCACCCTCTTCCTACAGTTTGGGGGCTCTACTTGTGGCTCCGGAATAGGAGACAGCTGAGATTGCAACTACTCCAGTTCGCTTCCTCGGACCATCGTGCAATAGGTGGAGGCTGTACTGTTTTGGAGGATGAAACTGCAGGATAGTAGCTTGAGCCCACAGAGAGATCTTAGGGAGCTACCATCTTTGTTCGGGACCCCTAGCACCCTACCAAAAGGATGTTTTTAATATTGTGGTTTGACCAGAAGCCAGACTGTAGTGAAATATTTGTTGGATTCCAGTAGAGGTAATGCAGAGATAACCAAAATGAGGAAGACCATTTTGAGCATCTGTGGTTGCAGTGAGCAGTTCTGCATTGGCTTATAAGACGTGCACATAAGAAATGGCAACACTAAGTTCAAGTCCCATTGGGTCATGAAGAACAGCTTCAGGGGACATTTGTGAGTTGGATCTTTGATAAAACGCATCATAACAGATTAATTCAAGAGAGAGGATTGAGCAGGCAAGCACAGAAAGTTCAGAAAGGTCAAAAGGACTGACATATAACCCTTATCTTTGCTTACTGCTGAGCCTTGCTTGGCCAACAATAAAACAAACAACATCTGAAAGTTTAGAAAGTGGAGGATTGATATGATGAGTGCTACACCTGTTAAATTATTTCTCTCAATGCCCAGAATAGATGGACTTAGTCAAAGAGCTTCAGGCTGCAAGGAAGAGTTCAGACCCAGGACTGAATCTGAAACATTGGAGTCACAGCCCAAACACTCACTGTGGCAATGGAAAGGCCTTAAATGCCACCTTGTGTAGGACAACACCAATAAAAGGATTGCCTGCAGGGTTCAGGTGGGACTTTGGCACATTGATGGAAACCCCCAAACATGTCAGGAGTTTAATTGTCATCCTGAGAGGGTCTAGCTCTGACTCTAGTGAGCCAAGATTAAGCAGTCAGTCATCGTTGTACATAAAAACATGTATCACAACCTCTAATGGTGGGCAGTGACGATTCCCAAGATTGCCTTGAGCAGCCAAGGTGATGAGCTGAGGCCGAAGAAGAGTATGGCAAATTAGAAGTGTTCAAACCACTTCACTAGAGATAACGATTGAGGGACTGCCAGGATGGGTACATGAAAATATGTTTCCAGCAAGTCCAATGACACTATCTGATATCCTGGGTCCCGAGCAGAAAGAGTTTGAGACAGGGTGAGTTTTTTGAATTTGTATTTCTGTAGAAAGGCATTCAATGGGTGGAGGTCCAGTATAGGCCTGTGGCCTCCATCCTGCTTTGGTACGAGTAAGTAGCACAAATAGCCTCCATCTACCCTGAAGCTGCTTGGTGGCACCCTTGGCCAGCAGGGGAGGAGGAGTTAGAGGACAGCTATCCCTCCAGGTGAGATTAGCTTTGGCTGCTATCACAGCCTGTGCCCCAAAAGGACTAGGGCATCAAAGCCATGTCCATAAGAGATGCCTTGACATCCCCTTGAAAACATGGTTGATTGCATTTAGGTATGCCTAAGCACTACAATGGTTCCAATAGCTCCTCCAACAAGGTATCTGATGTCCAAACCAGCATATCAGACATTCTTCAACACATCCTGGCCATCATGTATCATTTGAGCCACCAGAGTCTCCCAGGATGGCTGGCAAGATCTTGGTGGTCATGTCCCCAAAGCATGGGTTATACCTGCCAACAAGGCACACTGAGCTCAAGGATCTAGTTGAAGAGAACATTCTCTACCGGAAGGCATCAATTAGATGTTTGCTCAATCAGCGTAGAGGGTTGGCTGGGAAGGCATTAGGAGTGACGTTACTGACACCTATACCACAAGGTTTTGAGGCAAAGAAAATTGGAATCACTGTGGGCAGGCCTAAGTTGCCAAGGCAACACAGCGACTGACTGGAGGTCCAGCAGAGCTTGGACCAAGCGGCTATAAAGGTGTCAGTAAGACCCTATTTAAATGGCAATAATGGCTAGGAAGTGATTGAACCTGGATGAAGAATCTCAGTTAATAAGTTGCCTTAGGTTCAACAGCAGACAACTGTAAGTTTAACACCTTCACTGCCTATCACACAACTACTGCAAAAGAGGCCTTTTCCTCTGTTGGTGGCCCAGAACGCGAGTCTAGCTCAGTCTCTCAATATGTAGCCAGCACACTGTCATTTTGTAAATAATTTTATACCCCTTCATCAGTTTAGTGGGGGGGAGCAGAACATCCACCTACTCTTCAAAATCACTGTCATCTGGAACATTTTGCATACCCTGAACTGTGTCGGAGTCCAGGATTCAAATAAGGCCTCTAGTCGCTGATAGTGCTGGAGTGTAGGCAGAGGTCAAGGATTAGAATCTGGGTGGTAACCGATTTGTTGCACATTTGTAATAGCACAGTGCAACAAAGGTTTTTTTTATTTAGACTTGGAAGGGATACAAGGAAAGGTTTGGGGAGATCATTAAAGCAATGTAAGATAAGTTAGTGGATATTTCCCGACCATTAGCGAACATAGTAGTAATGTAAGCTGAAATTGAAGTTGCTCAGTGGATGTTTCATTCCTCAGAAGCTGGTATCAAAGGACTTTTGTTTACTAGGAAATGCCAAGCGGTATTTAATCTCACAGAATCACAAGACACTTCTTGGCAGAAGGCATGGAAAAAAAGAAGTGAATTCAGAGATATAAGATGTTTTACTTGACAATCGCATGTTAAGTTTGATCAGCACATATATGTAAATTTTCTCAGCATTAGACAAGGCTCAAAATGTGATGTACAGAGTTTTTAGAGTGGTCAGGGGAACAGAATTATATCCTGGGTGTAGTTATCTAAAGTCTCATTACCAGCCTCAAGGAAAAGCAGTACATTGAACAACAACAATTTTCCAAGAGTGGGGAATGGTTGATAGAGGTAGAATAAGCAGCACAAACTACATCCCGGGGGGAATACAGAAACAATTATTATTTATTTTTTTAAAAGCTGGAAGTTGCAAGAAATAATGTCAGATCCATGGCAGCTGGAGATGGTTCAAGGTTACAGAATACAGTGGCTGGGGATTCTGTTGCAGGAAAAGAAACCAAATGAATTGTTTTCTCAAATCAGGGTATTCATCAGAAGCTATAAAAGAAGGTCATCATAAAATTTCCAAAGGGAGGGAAGATTTATGAAACAATCATTTTTTTTAAAGGAGAAAAAAGACAAAGCTTGGAGACCAGTAATACATTTGAAAGTGCTAAACTGATTTGATGTTTATGGGCATTTCAAGATAGAAGTAATCAATTTTTTACAGGATATTTTACAGGCAGAGGACTGCTTAGTGAAACTGGAGATAAAGGATGTGTATTTCACTTTTCCAGTTGCAGAGGGCAGCCAATGGTATGTCCAGATGAGATGGTCGGGCCAATTATACCAGTCTGTAGGCGTGACTTTAGAACCTTTATTGGCACCTTGGTGCTTTATAAAAATATTGAGGTTGGTAACATCTTAATTGAGAGTGAGAGGAGTAAGAATGTTTTTTTGTCTGCACAATGTCTTAATTATATTAAAGAGGCAGGAAGAGTTAGTCCTTCATTTGGAACAAGTGTTGAGTCTATTAGAGAACTTAGGTCTCTTAACATATTTGTAGAAATCGGTGTTGGTACCAACAAGAAAATTGATTTTGGGTTTCTAAGTAGAAACAGAGCATGGTGTTTTGTAGTTCCCTATGGAGAAGGTACAAAAGTTAATTATGGGATTGATAAGGCAGCACCTCTAAGAAATTTAGCAATGGCGATAGGTGTTGTCATAGTCAATTTGGCTGTGTTTCCAGGTACCTCGGCAGTATAGAGCATTGCAAGAATAAAAGTGAAGGGACTTCAAAGAGGGTTACGGCACAGAGATAAGATACAGGTAATCCAGGAAGCAATAGAGAAGATGTTATTGTGGATGGAGAATTTGGAAGACTGAAATGGAGGAGCATTATTTTTAGCAATCCCAGATTTCACTCTAGAATCAGATCCAAGTTTATGGTTGGAGAACAAAATTAGAGCAGACAGAGACAGGAGGGAAATGCTTTCTGGCTGGGAAAAACATGCATATAAATAAACTGAAGATGAAAGCAAGATTTTTAATGTTACAAAGTTGTCAGAATCAGTAGGCTGTTCGGTATTGTTAAGGATGGACAATTTAACAGGTATGCAATATATAAATCATGTAGGAGATTCAAGATTGAAAGTGTTGCAGATCTGACAAAGGAGCCATGGTATTAAACCGCTAAAGAATAGGATAGTGGTGAAAGTAGAATATTACCTCGGAAAGGACAATCAAGCAGCAGACAGGAATTTAAGGTTTATAACAGACACCGCCGCACTCAGAAAGTAGATATATAAATCAGTCTTTCAGTTAAAAACAGTTGCAAAATGTTCCTTTATTAGAAGGCATCAGCATAGGTCCATCGAGTGATCAACGTTCCTTAACCACAGCCATTGTAATCAGTTGGATGAACATCTTTGCATAAGCAAGCCAACATGTGTTTCGTCACAAGTGATTTTTTCAAGGCTGCAAGGTATATACAAACAGTTATGGTAATAAATACCCTATCAAAGAGCGTTCAAGGATGATAGCATCTTAAAATGGAGTGTGAGAGTACAAATGGTGAATCATGCGTCAACTGAAGCAAAAAGGTGGTAAGTTGCCTGTATGCCAATAAGAAAGGGATGTAGTGAGAGAGATGATCGTAAAACACACCTATTATAAAAGTAAGAAAGTCAAAGAACCCAGTGTCAGCATACCCTGAGTGACATAACATGGTAGTGATGGCGTAGGAAAAGTGTTACAAATAGAATATTGTATTAAAACCCCATCACCAACATCAGGGAGTTACCTAGAAATGGTGATAGTGTATTATAGCTGAGAAATGAAGAAAAGCATACCTCAGACCAAAGGCGCAGTCCGGAAAGTACCAAATGTATGTAGAAAGAAGATAGAATATGCTTCAGAAATATGGTTATGAGTAACTCTTTCATGGTAGTCACAAGTAAGAAAAGTGGCAGTTATGTGAGACCATGATAAGTCTCAAATCTGTGCGGGACCAAAATTCCAGGTAGGATTTGAGACCGTAAAATATCTACAAAGAGTATAAAAGATATGCAGGAGTGGCGGGGACTAATTATGAACTAATTAATATATATAGATGGCAAGTGTTGTATAACTAGTAAGCACAAGTATCTTAAAGTACAAAAAATAGGGTTAAATGTACATGAAAAATGTTTTAAAAATGATTAGTACAAGTATCTAGGAGTGAAAAAATAATAGTGAACCTAGTAACTGATCGACAAATGAAGTGAGGGCTACTGGTGCTATCCAATATTGTAGGAAACAAATCGAGAGCAAAAGTAGGTGCATTATGGAGTAAACAGATAAGGGGCTTTCAATTAAAAATAACCGAAAGCACAAGCCAGGAAGCTGTGCCTCAAAACTGCTGCAATGCCGGTATGAAATACTAGCAGCAGTAATAAAGGTAAAACGGTCTGTCTTAGAACGAACAAGTTCACAGACAAACCAAACAAGAAATTTGTTTAAGTTAGATAACCTCGGAGTACATGCTGAGGAAGATAAAACGGTCTGTCTTAAAGCAAAAGTCCACAGAGAAAACACAAATAATTTGTTCATAAGTTAGCTTACCTCGGAATACATGCCGAGGAAAGTGCCGGCATGGAGACAAGTAAGAGAACGTCGTCCATGTTGATGAGCCATTTTAAAGGGCTCTGTGGGCATGGACATAGAAGGGGGGGAGCAGAATGAGAGAAGTCAGAAATGGCAGCCATTTTAGAGTATAGTGGAAGTAAATTGTAAAGAAACAAACAAACAAAGGAAATAAGGGAATTCAAGGTTTCTAAAGGATTACACTGACTGGCTGTTGTATACTGAGATATTTCAAGAGATATAGCAGGGGGTGGACCTGTTGGATATGGATCTGTGGATCTTTTAATTTCAAAGTTAACAGCACTACTGAAGAGGTATTTCAGTTTGAGGCCAAATCTGGGGGTTCTGGCCATGGATGCTTTCCAGCACAAACAGGCAGAATTAAAAGAATACAAATTTCATCTACTTATATTGATAAAGCAAGTGTTACTTAGTGGGGAAACAAGAGATGTCAGACAGTAACTCCATTTTGAAAGTCCCAATCATGGTTTCCAGGTGTGTTGGATCGAGGAACCCTTTCTAATTCCAGTACGTAAAGGTAATTTTAGAGGAACTGAAGGAGAGGGACCATCCCTTTGTGGAAAGTGGAATATTGAACATTTGTTTTTAGAAGATATCAAGGCATCCAGAGCGTGCAAGTACCTTTTGGAGGTTTGCTCAGAAGTTTGCTCAGAGAATTCTGGGCTCCAGAAACTAGGAAAGGTATAAAGGTTCATGGAAAGTATGGGTGTTTTGGTGCATGGCAAGGGGGTTTGGACCCCATGGTGTTTCACTCTATACTATTTGTAAATGTTCTATCACATTTGTTTGAGCAGGTTTTGTCTTATGGAACAATAAGTTTTACAGATGTGCAGTTTTTGGCGGCACTTGTTGAAGGAAGGCAGCAGTTCCACAATTTCTAGTGTGGTGAAGGGTATAATGATAAGAAGATCACCATAAACAAGGTAACTGTCAATGTGGGATGTAGGGGTGATCTTCAAAACATTTGAGAGGCCAGAGAATAATATTTCACTTTGAACTTGTTGAGTGAGACGGAAGATAATATCATATAGAGCATTGCTAAATGTTCGTACTTTGGAGGAGAGTAATAGGTTTTATTTACCTGAGAAGTATTTTTTTATGTAATAAGGACAACAAAAACAAAGAGTGAACTTTTTTTATCCATGTCAAAATGGTGTGAGAGGATGGCTGGCAATTGTATAAGGAAACACTGACTGATTAAATGTAGACCAGCAAGAAAGATCAGTTATTGCTTTCAAATGTGAAACCTTATTGAGCAGTTTCAAAAGCTGCAGTACCAGAATGGTTTAAGAATTTAATGGAAGAGTTTAGTGTATGAAAACGTTCAAGGTGCATTTAACAAGTGATGCAACGGAAGCAGAGTGGTCCTAATGGAGGGGTCTGGGTGAGAGAATGAAACCTGCTGATTGGTCAAACACTGATGGGTTTGTAAAACTTTATTGAGGAAAGTGGAACATGTAACAGATAAAGCCTTAAAGGTCTTTGAACATGCGTAATGACAGCATCCATTCTGTCATAAAATGACGATTCTTCTAAGTATGAGAAGATAATTTACCTTTTTAAAGAGACTGAGACTAGCTGTCCTCCTCTCAACACAGCCAAGTTGACATAGGATTTGTAACAATGGGAGAAGGAAATTCTAATGAATAATTAAGGCTCCCAGTTTTCCAATTTTATTGATTTTTACAGATAAATACAGACAGAAAACAAACTGTTTCCTGTCTCCATTCATTAACAAAACTGGAAAAATACTGAAAATTTGGCTTCTTTGTGACTTTCCATACTGTTTTCATCAATTTCAAGCCAAACACTGGGCAGATGGCATGGGGAATTAAAAACAGGACAAGATTTCCTTAAATAACAACATATGTCAATATCCATTTGTAGTATAATGCTAATATTTGCCTGTGGGTGTATTGTTAAGTTAGAGTTAGCTGCTTAATTAGCTAAAACATGTCAAGTATCAAAGTATGAGCGCAAGTTCATTAGTTAAATAAATGTGGAAATATACCATTTTATGACTTCATTTATTCACAAAACACAAAATACATATGGATGCATACTGATAAGACGGTCAAAAAATAAATATGGATGGTGACAGAACTGTTAAAAAAATAAATATCATGTAACTGGGAGCACTAAAAGTTATTTAGGTGCCTAAGCATTGATGTCTTAGTCAGATGATATTATTACTTAGGTCTTCCTTATTTTATGCGTGTTTCTCTTGTCTGAAGATGGACAATAGAAAGGAGAAAGAAAGATGTGGACACTGTGGAGAAATATGGAAGAAAGGAGACAATGTCAGCATTAAGAGGACTGTATCAGAGTTGTCAAAATGGAAAACTGTAAATGAAGAGAAGAGTTAAATGATAGTTGTGTCATGTGTAAGTGCAGTGTCAATAGTGTGTGTATGTTGTATCATGGATGTACGTCAATGTGTGTTTTCGGCACATGTGGGTTGTGTTGGATTTGTAATGGATGAGGGTGTTTGTGGTATGTTGTGTAGTGAGTAGTGCAGGGGGACACATATGGCTAAGGTACAGTGTATGTGTGTCACTTACCTCTATTCCATTACCCCTGCCATTGTACAAAGTCCATTGGGTTTCACTGCCGTTTTCCCCCCGTCAGCAGTCCGTCGCCAGTCCACCGCTTGCAGAGCTGTAACATCTAAATACGGCAGGCGGAACACTGTTGACTTGGCAGTCTTCTCAGGTCCCCTGCCAATGCGGCTTGGCGGTAATACCAGCAAGATCTGAATCAGGCCCATAATCGTCCAACCACGCTGGTGGTCTTCCAAGTCAGCCATGATCATCTCTGCACTAATCTGGACTGCCTGCCAGCTCTATATGCCTCATTACTACCACCAGCCTCCCAATCCCCTGGACCAGCTTAACCAAACTCAAGAACATTCTTCTGTCTGTCTGTTGATATATTACATGTTTGAGTAGTCTCTAATTCAAATTCTGACACAGATGTTTTACTTTCCTGTGGTTGTTCCATCTTAACCACCCTTCATGTACATTCCAAAATACACATGCTGCTATTTTATTTTTTTACTGTATGTCTTTATTGCATTTTTATTGTCATATGGTAACATATAGTGAACAGTCAATATTAATTGCATCAGCCTGGGGCAAAGCCTAGGCTATCTAGGCTGCACTGCAGACAGAAATGCAATAAAAATCACATCTCAAAGCCCAACTTTTCTCTCTTTTTTATTTTATTCTCGTTTTGGATATCAAGACTATTCTTTGTTTTCTACATTTTATTAGTTTTGTCATTCTGCTGGCAAAAGGAGATGTATCAATAAGAGCTCTCAGGGATATGTGTGCTAAGTTGACTTGGCCCTCTCTACAGGGCCACCCCCAAACATTCTGCCTACACTCCTCTGGTTTTGCTGAATGAGTTTAGTTGGCTTTAGGATTCTGTGCACTTTACCACTGCTAACCAGTGCTAAAATGATTATGCTGGCGTGTCCAAGATGGCGGCGCGCTAAGACATGCCCGTCCGCGCTCCTCCGCCTTGACCCGCAAAAGTGCCTTTTGGCCTGTCAGGGGGAAGCCTGGAGGCTTCCCCCGAAATGTGAAGCACCCCCGGGGGTTCTTTGCCGCTCGGCGGCGGCCCTGATCGGAGCGGCGCGAGAGGCAGCCTGGGCCGCGAGACAGTCTTTCCCCCGGCGGCCCTTTGAGCTTGGCGCCGAGGGATCAGGGGGCCTGAGGCTCACTCTGGGCCCCGGGAACGGCTGGACCGCGCTGTGGGCCTCGGCTCCGAGACGCCTGAGCGCCCTGAAGGAGAGGGGCTCTCCCACATGTGCTACTGGATTGGGGGCTGCAGGCCGGTGCTCTCCACCCTGGCGCCTATGAGTGGGGCTTCGTAGAGGAGTGAGGCCCCGATAGAAGATAGGGGCCCTGCTGCTTGGCCCCAATACTGCCTAAACCTAAACTTTAAATAAGCGTGGGCCCGCATACACGGTGGAAGAGGCATCAGAAGTGGATCTCTGTAAGTGGTGGCTGCCGGGTGTTGGATCCAGGCACGATCTCTGACAGGGTGGCATTTGCTGATCGGTCTCAGACGGAGACTCTGGAGGCCCTGCAGGATTGAGCCGGCGAATCGTGACTAGGCCGGTGCGCCATGGCGACGTCAAAATCCAAACGTGAGCGGTCAGTGAGGGACATGCTTGCGGGGGCGCGCCTGACATCTGGGAGTACGGCGGAGGACCTACCTGGGGCGAAGGCCCTGTAGAGTCGGCTGGAGACAGACCCAGAGGAGAGTTCTCCCGTTACAAAGGGCTTTCTGACCTCCCTGTTTGATTCGCTCCGGGCGATATCCAAGAGCTGCGTAGGGACATCTCATAGGAGGTGAAGGAGTTGCGAGGAGAGGTTACCTCCTTGGGTGAACGAGTATCGCAGCTAGAAGATAGTGAGATCCCTTGCGGTGCAGAAGTGGCGGGCCTGCAACAGGAGGTAGTCCGCCTCCGAGAGCAGGAGGACCTCCTCCAGATGGCGGTCAAGGATTTGGAAAACCGCTTGAGGCAACAAAATATTCGTATTAGAGGGGCTCTGGTTGGTGCTGAAAAGGAGGACATTGGGGACTACGTGGTGGACCTGTTTCGCTCTCTGCTTGGCCCGGACGAGACACAGGAGGTGGTCCTGGATCGGGTTCATTGGGTTGGGCGTGCTGGTGGCCCTGGAGACCGCCCTCCGGACATCCTAGCCTGTCTCCATAATTTTGTTCTTAAAGAAAAGATTTTACAGTGGGCCCGCAATCTTCAGCAGGTACTCTTTCGAGGGCATGAACTCCAACTATTTCACGACGTATCTGTGCGGACTTTGCAGAGCCGGAGAGAATTCAGACCGATCACGGATCACTTGAGAGCGCACGATGTGTCCTATTCTTGGGGCCACCCGTTCCGCTTGGTCTTCCGCTGGGAGGAGCAGCTCCGGCAGGTGAAATCTGTCTTGGAAGCCAGCCGTGTCCTGGGTCTGGAGGATATAGGCCGAGAGGCGAGCGAGGGGGCGACCCTACCGGCGGGGGGTCCTCCTCGTTGGCAGAGGAAAGAGAAGAGAAGGAACCTGCAACGCCCAACGGCCTCGGAACAGAGGTCGGAGAGAGAATCCGCTCTGAACAGTGTGGCCGCCGGAACGTCAGCCTAGGGAAGACAGCCAGGGTTGCCCAGGATTGCTTTTGCCCGCGTTGCAAACAGCATGCTGATCGTCGAAGAGGGCCGGGGCGGCGGGGCGATGGACCTAGTTACTTGGCATGGTTGGATATATTGCCCTGTGGAGACTTCACCTCGCGAAGATGAACGACCGAGGACTTCTGTGTTCTATGCACCTGTTGTGCTTATTAGTTGTTTGTTGTTGGGTTTCCCTGCGATACTGGCTCTTTGTAGAGATACCCTCAGGCCTGGGTGTTCTAGGTGGTCTAGATCTTTATGTGGGGGGTGGTCCTCTGTCGTGCTCCCTTCTCTTTTGCTTGTTCCCCTCAGTATAGGATATGACCATTAAATGTATAAGCTTAAATGTTAGGTTGCTTAATAACCCTACCAAGAGAGATCAGGGAGTCATATATGTCTTCTGCAGGAGACGCACCTTGTCTTCAAAGATACTTACTGTATGCGCTTTAAGTGGTTCCCCAGGCAGTTCTGGTCTTCGTTACCATCAAAGCATGCAGGGGTGGCGATACTTCTATCACGCTCATTCCCTGGGGAAGTGATATCAAAATTGCACAAGGTTCCAGGGAGGGTTTTAGCCATGAGGTTTAGACTGGGTTTTTTTTCCTTCACAATCGCTTCCCTATATGCGCCTATCTCCCAGCAGGAAATCTTCCTAAGACAGGCTTTGACTCCGCTGCTCCAATCCCCTGATGGTGCTGTACTGCTGGGGGGTGATTTTAATTTGGTGATGGACGGGGACCTGGATTGTTCAGGCCATCGGTATGGACAGACGGGGTCTTTGTCGGATGCTGGTCTGCAGTGGCTGAGTGAGTGTGGCCTGGTGGATGTGTGGAGGAGTGCGCACCCCACGTTAAGGGACTATTCCTTTTACTCAGCAGCAACTAAAACATATGCTAGGTTGGACCTTTTTCTGGCAACAAAGGAGCTTCTCCCCCAGGTTAGGGACTCAGCAATTGAGCCGCGAGCCCTGTCAGATCACGCCCTGGTTACAGTTGAGATTTATATGAACATGGAGCGGGTAGGCGCATCGGGTGGCGATTTAGGGATTCGATGCTTCAGAACGGTGCAACGTTAGAGGCGATCCGAATGGCAAGAATAGATTATCTCAGCTTTAACGATGATGGGACAATAAGCATTGCAACGCTGTGGGAGGCACTGAAGGCCGTGTTGAGAGGCGAGGTGATGTCGCTTTCTTCTAGGGACAATAAGGCAAGGAGTCGACTCAGGGAGGACTTAGAGCAGCGAGTGAGGGTGTTGGAGCGTTCACATCAGCATACCGGTGCTCCTAGAATATGGCGAGAGCTTGAGAAAGTGAGGAAGCAGCTGAGGAGGTTGGACTGGGACAGGGCAGAGTATGCAGTAGTCCGCCTTAAACAAAAGTATTATGCAGGAAGTAACAAGTGCGGGAAGCTACTGGCATATAGGTTGAGAGCGCAGCGTGCAGCGTCAATGATAAAAATGGTTCGCTCTCCCTCGGGAGCAGAAGCGCGTACGAGTGACCAAATAGCGGAGGCTTTTGTGGAATTCTATTGAGGTCTATATAGGGCCGAGGAGCCCGGCACCTTAACTCCGGAATCCTTCTTAGAGGGTATAGCAATTACTCCCTTGACTGTAAGAGAGGCAACCTTTTTAGATCAACCTATAAGGACAGAGGAGGTCATATCAGCAATCGCACGGCTGCAGACCGGGAAGTCACCTGGCCCCGATGGTTTTTCTGCGCTTTTTTTATAAATCCTTCTGTATGGAACTTGTACCCGTTCTAGTGCGACTCTTTAACTCCTTTCGTCAAACGGGCACCCTCACGCCTAACATGTTAGATGCTACTATCGTGGTTATCCCGAAACCGGGGAAGGACCCCGAGGAATGCACCTCGTACAGGCCGATCTCCCTCCTGAATATTGATGCCAAACTATTTACTGGCATTTTGGCACACCGTCTCAACTATTATATGTATGGGCTTGTGGATCCCAACCAAGTGGGATTTATACTGCATAGGCAGTGTAGTGATAATACCAAGCGACTGCTCCATCTGTTGGATAAAACCGAACGCTCTCATAGGGAAGCGCTCTTTCTATCTATCGATGCTGAAAAGGCGTTCGATAGGGATTACTGACCATACCTGTTCAAGGTGCTTGAGTGCTTCGGGCTGGGTCCAGGTTTCATGGCATGGATTCGCTGCATTTATCAGGCGCCTCGGGCGGCTGTTCGAGTTAATGGGACGCTCTCTTTACCATTCGCTGTCCAAAGAGGGACCAGGCAGGGGTGTCCACTTTCGCCCCTCTTGTTCTCTCTTTACATGGTGCCTATGGCGCAGAATCTCCGGGAAAACCTTTAGATCCTGGGCGTGAAGTTTGGGGGGGATGAGCATCTCATATCGTTATATGCGGACGACGTCATCCTTACTTTGGCGGAGCCTATGACCTCATTGCCGGCGCTAATGGGTGTTTTAGAGGAATTTGGACTGTCTTGGGGTTCCGGATGAACATGCTAAAATCGCAGGCTATGGGCAAGTTTATCAGTGCTGAGCATAAAAAGGACCTGAAGGCCCGATTCCATTTTATATGGTCTTCCTCAGGGCTTCCGTACTTGGGGATCGAGCTGGGCTCCACAGTCGCCCACACGGCGTCGTTGAACTACGCAAAACTAATTCGGGAGACTCAAACTGTCTTGGTTGGGCAGGGTGGCGACAGTGAAGATGACCATCCTACCACATATACTGTATCTGTTTCAGGCGCTTCCGCTGGAGCCCCCGTCGCAAACGATAGCGACCCTCCAAACGGCAGTTCTAAGATTTATATGGGAAGGGAAGGCAGCGCGGCTACTGCGACAGGTGCTGTATCGTCCTAAGCGGGAGGGTGGGCTGGCAGTCCCCTGCCTCCTTCGATACTTCCAAGCAGCACAATTGCGTTTCCTCTTGGAATGGAGCTGATCGTCTTCTGAGAAGCATTGGTGCTTCATGGATCAGGCAGTGGCTGGCTCTCACATACGTAAGGAACCCTGGCTTAGGCGCCGTCACAGAGCACGGGGTTGTATATATCCCCGGTCACGGAGGTTTCGATGAGGGTGTGGGATCGGGTGGCCGGCAGGGTGGGTTTGACGACCTTCCTGTCCCCAATGACTCCCTTGGGTGCGAACCCTGATTTTGGTCCGGGCCTACAGTCTGAAGCATTGTGTCGATGGTATGAGGGGGGCTGTAAAAGGGTGGGATATTTATTCGATGAGCAGGGGGTTATCCCCTTTGACCAGCTGAGGGAGACATATGGCCTAACCGAGGCTGACAGGATGATGAACTATCAAATACGACACTGGGCCCTGCTTCCAGCCAATAGGATATTAATAGACAGGCCGTTAACACCGTTTGAAAAATGGATTCTAATGAAAAAGGGCGATAAGCGCGTGGTTTCTGAGCTCTATGCTCTCTTGCGGGGAGGCCCGTCCACCCAAGACTAAGGGTCAATTGAGATGGGAGAGGGAACTAGAGAGAGAGCTATCGGAAGACGAGTGGGAGAGTGTTTTTTATAGGGCGCACCACACAGCTTACAATGCAGCAGGCACAGAGAGAGCCTATAAAGTGCCCTCCTCCTGGTATTACACCCCAGCAAGGATCCATGCTTGTGATCACGATAAATCTAGTCTTTGCTGGAGGGTGTGTGGGGGAGGGGGGTCGCTTGTGCATTTACTATGGCACTGTCCCAAACTACTTCGGTACTGGAAGAACATAATAGA
The DNA here is from genome assembly GCF_031143425.1 of Pleurodeles waltl. Classification (NCBI taxonomy): domain Eukaryota; kingdom Metazoa; phylum Chordata; class Amphibia; order Caudata; family Salamandridae; genus Pleurodeles; species Pleurodeles waltl. The sequence goes on along the minus strand of NC_090449.1, from coordinate 296,034,374 downwards.
CACTGTTGACATGGCTTTTGACACTCAGATCCCTAGATTTCCTGCGTGTATCTTGTTGGGCCTTCCCAATCCTCTCACTTTTCCCCTGAGATCATTGAAGGGACGGCAGATGGCCTTAGCTTTAAATGCTGCAATACAGCTGTTGCTATCCGTGTGGGGGACTGAACAGATCCCGACAACAGTTTCATGGCTACACAAGCTCTGGTTTATCATCGCTATGGAAAAGCTCACCCTGACTTCTCAGCAGCGGAGTGGGGACTTTAAAGAACTTTGGCAACCATACTTACGAATTCTATCCCGGGAGTTTTCAGAACTGACATGTCCGACTTACTTGAGGGTTCTGAATTTGAATTGAGTGGATGGGAGCAAACCTTTAGGGAGATGTATATATAGGACCAGGACTATATTGTAAAGGAGCCTGAGATTGTTTGATTCTTGTATTGTCAGCTAGCTGTGGGGAAACATAGTTGTATTTTGTATTTAAGTTTTTTTTTCTACCGTTGTGCATGGAGTAAGCTACCTATAAACCTAATGGTAATACTGTGATGTGTTGCATATGCAATGTTTTATAATTGAAAAATCAATAAACAGATTTGATCCATAAAATGATTATGCTGTTTCCCTAAATCATGGTACAATTGGCTTACACCGAATTGCTGTAAGCCTAATAAGCCTAGTAAAGCCTAATAAGCCCAATTAGCCTAATTAGCCTAATAGGCCTGTAAATTAAATTCTACAAGTGGGTCTGCAGCACTTATTGCAGCTTGTATATAGTTTTAAACTGCCATTTCGACCTGACAAGACAAACCTTTTGACAGGCTTAAACCTTCCTTTTTCATACAAATAAGCCACCTTAAACAGCCCCTATGGCAGGGTGCATTATAGATAAAAGAAGGACATGTACTTTTAAGTTTTACATGTCCTAGTAGTGAAAAACTTCTAAATTTGTTTTTCACTACTGTGAATACTACCTTTCACACAGAATAATACTGGGCTACCTTGTTACATTTATTTAGTGACAATTTGTGATTGGGAACAGATGGAAATATCTTTTTTTACCCTCAAATGAACTATAATTTAAAACTCTATTTAATTCTAAAGTTGTATTTTAAGACACAATTCTGAAAATGCTACTTTTAGAAAGTTGGCATTATATTGTCCTAATCATTTGGTGCCTGCAGCCTGTACCTGGGTCACATGACTAGGTGAAGTTGGTAGTTGGTTTTTGCGTGTTTCTCCCAGATAGTATCACAAAAGAGGGTCTGAGTGTTGGCAGGATGGGCATTCTGACTTAATGGGAGGGGTGGGGCTGTCACCTAACACACTTGACTTCAAAGGAACAGCCTTAGCTCACACACAGAGAAAGACACACTAGCCTTTTGTGACCCCCAGACTCAGTGGAGCCAGGGCAGGGAGGCAGGAAATTTCAGATACCTCTGTGGAAGGAAAACTCCAGAAGTTTCTTCCACTTCAAAGCGGGCACCAGATATAAAGCTAGGATTCTCAGATTCACTTTTCAGTATACTTCTGGACATTCAGACTCTACAAAAGGTGGACTGCCATACTGCCAAAGGACTGTCATGCTGTCTGAGGAAAAAAACTGGACCTCTTTCCCTTAATCCCACGATATCCAAGTGACCTCAAGGATTAGTTAGCTGGACTTCTATTCTGAGCTACAGGGACACAACAACCTCTAGAGGCCTCCACGCAAATGCCCAGATGACCTGCCGCACTGGACCTGCAACTGATCCTGCATGAGCCCTGCTAGCCTCTGCTGGAATGAGTTCCTGATCCCCAAGCGGTGCCTGGTGCCTGGCATCAGCTGACCTACTCCTAGAAGTAAAGGAGAAATCCTGAAGTTTTGGTCTCTTTGCGCCTCGAATAGGACAGTTCAGGCCAAGATCTTAACACCCGTACTGCTGTCAACACAAAGCTCTGGTGAACCAAACTCTTCGCAGTACAGCAACAGCCAGTGACAGCCTGCAACACGAGATCTGCAATTCAATCTAGAGCATCAACTGCCCTCTGTGACCCCCAACATGAAGCTCTAGCAACGACTGTCTAAGACGGCCAACAGAATCTTCATGCAACAGTAATGGTCATCGGTGACGCCCGGCCTGTCCTTCGCACTACATCGGTGACCATCCGTGATGCTTTCCTTGCTCCTCCTGGCCTTATCAACTGGGGACTGGACTCTTTGCGTCAGACATTCAGAAGGTGACTTTTTCAGCCAGATTAACCTGGGGTCCCTGTACTTGGCCCACACTCCATCAAAACTGGCCTGAACTTGTGACTTTCACTGGATGTTGGACTAAAAGATAACCTCGAGTACTGCTTTTAGGCACTATACTTATAATAAATCTTTGAAATTGCACATCTCCTGTTCTACTGATGGGATTTTGGTTGTTTGGTGTCAAATAATGTATTAAATGTTACTCTATTTTTCTAAATTGGCATGGGATTTTTCCTTGTGTTGTGTTTTCACATTATTACTGTTTGAGTGCTGAGTAATTACTTTACACATTACCTCTAAGTTTAGCCTGACTGCTTTTATGCCAATCTACCAGTGGGTTAAGCACAAGTTAATTTAGTGACTTTTGTAGTCCACTCTGACAAGGATGGTGGCTGTTCGCTTGAGAAGGGCTCACACCTCCATCAAACAACAAGCCAATGTCTCATAATGGTATAATCATCATTTGCTATATTTTATTTTAAAAACCATCAATAGCTGTAGGAGGCTGGCCTGGTTTGTAGTGGGTACTTTGGGTACTTACACCTTATACAAGGTCCAGTTAACCCTTATTATTGAAATGTAGTAGTGTTCTAGCAGTTTAGGCAGATAGAGGTAGCTGTAGCAGAGCAGCTTAGGCTGAACTAGGAGACATGCAAAGCTCCTGCAATACCACTATAGTTACACAGTACTTATACACAATAACATACAATACTCAGTGTTACCAAAAATAAAGGTGCTTTATTTTAGTGACACAAGGCTAAAAATATCTTAGAGGAAATACTCCTTCTGGAGGTAAGTATTATACACAATATATACACTAGACACCAAAATAAGGTAAGTAAATAGTCATAGGATAGTGCAAACAACAGAAAATACCATAGAATGCAATAGGAAGAAATAGGTCTGGTGCAACACAAACCTTATTATACTAAGAAAGTGGAATGCTAATCACAAATTACCCCCCCCCCCCCCCACACACACACAAGTGTAGTGTGTACAGAATCGCTGGGAGAGTAAGAAAACCACAATGGTGAGTAAAATACCCCACCCCAGAGCCCAGGAAAGTAGGAGTAAAGTACTGCAAGTTTCCTTAGGACACACTACAAGTCATGATTAGAGTTATTGCATGAACCAAGCAAGACTGCAAGCAACAAATGGTGGATTCCCGGACCTGAAGAACTGTAAAGAGAGGAGACCAAGATCAGAAGTCGCAGAAGATTCCAGGAAGGACAGGATCCCCTACCAACCTAGAAGATGGTGAAAAAGAGGATTCTCCAGGTGGAAGAAGTCTGCAGAAGAGCACCAAAGAAGATGGCTGCGGGTTCCTGCATGATGCAAAGGATGTCCCATGTGGAGATGTTGGATAAAGGCGAGTTTCAGTGCTGTATTCATCCAAAAAGCCTTGGTTCAAGCAATGTCGCAGATTGCGTCAAAATGATGCTGCCTAGACCCAGGAGGGATCTGGGGGCCTCAACTTGGACTGAGGAGGCAGAGGGGGCTCTCAATACTAGAGGGAACCCACAGATGACCAGGCAGCACCCATGGAGGTCCCAGGACATGGGGACAAAGAAGGTGCAAATTGCGGTTGCTGCAGCACTACAAAAGAAGGTCCCACGCCGCCGGAGAACAACTCAGCGAGTTGAGCGTTGCACAATAGAATGCTGGGGACTTGGGCCAGGCTGCGCACGAAGGATTCTTGCAAATAGTACACAGAGGCCTCAGGAGGTGAAGATGACGAGGTGCACAGGGGTATTGTCACAAACAGGGAAGGCAAGCTCTTACCTCCTACAAATCTGGACAGCTGGAACTCAGGACAGTCTGTGTAGTAGGGGTCCACCACCTGTGTTCCAAGGAGCAGGCTCATCGCCAGGAGAAGAGTCCAAGAGAAACAGTTGTCATCTTAGAAGGTTACCTGCTGGAGCAGGGAAGTGACTCCATCACTCCACTGGCGATTTCTTCAGTCTTTCTGGTGCAGGGTGAAGACAGGGAGTCCACAGAGCGTGCACACTGTGGAAACTTTTCCAGTTGCTGGCTGGAGCTGAAGTTGCAGAGTCAAAGTAGCCCTTCTGGATACTTTGTTGCAGTTACAGCGGTTCCTGGAGCAGTCTGCGGTTGATCCGAAGTCAGAGGGTGAAGCAGTAGTTGCAGAGGATTTCTGATGGAAACTTGCAAGCAGAATCTAAAGAGGAATCCACAGGAGAGACCCTAAATAGCCCTTATATGGGGATTGGCTACCTAACCAGGTATGCACCTATCAGGAGGGGTCTCTGATGTCACCTGCTGGCACTGGCCACTCAGAGGCCTCCAGAGTGTCCACACACCTTAGAAAACAAGATGTGTGATGCCTGTGACACACTGGAGGAGCTCTGGGCACCACCCCTGGGGTGGTGATGGACAGGGGAGTGGTCACTCCCCTTTCATTTGTCCAGTTTCGCCCCAGAGCAGGAACTGGGGGTCCCTGAACCGGTGTAGACTGGTTTATACAAGGAGGGCACCATCTTTGCCCTTCAAAGCATTTCCAGTGGCTCTGGGAGGCTACCCCTCCCAAGCCTGTAACAGCCATTTCCAAAGGGAGAGGGTGTAACACCCTCCTCCCAAAGGAAATGCTTTGTTCTGCCTTCCTGGGACTGAGCTGCTCACACCCCAGGAGGGCAGAACCCTGCATGTGAGGTGGCAGCAGCTGTAGCTGCAGTGCAAGCCTCAGAGAGCTGGTATGGCAGTACTGGGGTCAATGGTGGCACCCCCAGGATGTATGGAATTGGCTCCCCAATACCAGATTTGGAATGGGGGGGACAACTCCAGGATCCTAAACACCTTACATGGTCATATTCAGAGTTACCATTGTGAAGCTACATTTAGGTATTGACCTATATGTAGTGCACGTGTGTAATGGCATTCCCACACTCACGAAGTCTGGGGATTTGGCCCTGGACAGCGTGTGGGCACCTTTGCTAGTGCAAGGGTGCCCTCACACTTAGTAACTTTGCACCTAACCTTCAGTAAATAAAGGTTAGACATATAGGTGACTTATAAGTTACTTAAGTGAAGTGAAAATGGCTGTGAAATAGTGTGTGCACTATTTCATGCAGGCTGCAGTGGCAGTCCTGTGAAAGGGTTTGTCCGAGCACCTTATGGGTAGCAAAAGACATGCTGCAGCCCATAACGATCTTCTGGAACCCCAATGCCCTGGGTACCTAGGTACCATTATTAGGGACATATAAGGGGAGTCCAGTGTGCCAATTGGAATTGGTAAATGAAGTCACTAAACTATAGTGACTAATTTGGAAGCAGAGAGAGCATAAGCACTGAAGTTCTGGTTAGCAGAACTTCAGTGACACAGTTAAGCACTACCGACAACACACACATTAGACCACAAACTGTGAGCACTGGGGTCCTGGCTAGCAGGATCCCAGTGAGACAGGCAAAACACACTGACATATAGGGTTTTCCTATGAGCACTGGGGTCTGGGCTAGCAGGATCCAAGTGACAGAGTAAAAACACACTGACATACACTGACAAACCGGCCAAAAGTGGGGGTACCATGCTAGAAAGAGCGTACTTTCTCACAATAGCCCATTGCATATCATAAAGATCGCTGCATGAACTGTGCAAGATGTTAAACTAACTGTGTAAGAAACAATTTGAGGTGGTCTGTCAAACTCCTCCAGTGGCCTGACAGAGTAAGGGCAGTCTGAGTTGTGGCTATATGTCAGCTAGCCTAATTAAATGGATAGGTATATAGCCGTTTTTCAGTGTCTGCCTGATCAGTATAAGGAAAGGTGCAGAAGACATTGTGATGCGAAGGGTTAATTAGCTTGAGCAGTGTAGATGAGCGTGATGCCTGCTGAAACCCCGAACAAGGTGGAAAAGTTCATGATATTATTTTCAAGCTTGTTTGTGTAGAAGTAAAGGGAGAAGATGGAATGAAAACAAAGGCTGGGGAAGGGCAGAGCAGCCAAGTGCTGATAACATAGCTAGAAAATGCCAGAAAGAGATAAAATCCAAGCTTTGAGTTATTTAAGCACTGAAGTGCGGGTGAGGGATTTGAAGCTCGCATTATTATGATTGATTATTATGCTTGCACTGTGTTTATAATCTGAAGTATTCAGCTCGTTTATATTTTGCTTTCTGAACATCTTAGTGTGAGCTTGCTGCAGTAATTGAAACATGCATTTTGCAGTGCAGTAAATCAAAGCTTATCTGAAGTATTCAGCTCGTCTATATTTTGCTTTCTGAACATCGTAGTGTGAGCCTGCTGCAGTAATTGAAACATGCATTTTGGTGTGCAGTAAATCAAAGCTTATCTGAAGTATTCAACTCATTTACATTTTGCTTCCTGAACATCGTAGTGTGATGCATTTTGGTAAACAGTTCATCAAAGCTTATATCTGTCAATGAACTCTTTGCTTATATATATGCATACATGCTCTTTGTAGTGTACTTGTATATCAATAGATGCTTTTCATTGCTATTCTTATTCCACTATTGTTAATGTGCTAAATGCCTACATTTACCTGCAATTCTAGTAAAGCTAAATTGTATTAATTGGCGTGTGGTCCTTCATTGAGCGTCCTTATTGACTTATACCGAACAGGTGTCAACCAGTCACCTGGATAAGACACTGCCACTATCAGGAAAAAGCCTAGTGTTAAGGGGCACTGAAAAGTGCTCAATGCTCCCTTGCCATGGGAGAAAACTCAGGTGGCGGGGGAGTCCCTGTTTTATTTTCAAAAAGAATATCCCGCTTTGGCATTTGACAGAGCAGTCCAGAGTTGGCAAAGTTACAATGCACTGCCAGGAACCGCAATATTGGTAATTCCTGTCAATGCTTGAAATGTCCACTAGGCCAGTGGACATTTAATGATTTGGTGGTGACACACCCGTCAGGGTGAAGCAGTAATTTACTCTATCACTCAGGCATGGGGCATGTTTTTCGCCAAATTATTAATCAGACCCATAGTCTTTCAAGTCCCAGTCAGCCACAACAGTACACTTCTAAAGCCCCAAAGAACCTCAGGATACGCACTTATTAACTCATAGGGCAGGTTGAGGCCAACAGCAGGCTCTTGCCCAGGTCCAGTTGTGACTAGTCGTCTGGGTGCTTCTGGAAAAAGGTCTCTTGCAGACCCTTGAAGTCTAAATCTTGATAACAAGAAGGGCATATGAAGTCCTTCAGGCTCCTGTCAGCTCAAAGACAGCAGGTCTACTCCTCTTCTGATCTTCCATAGGTCTGGAAAGTTTTCTGAAGTGGGTGTCTAGAGGTACCACATTTATGCCTGGAGCCAGCTAGTCGGTGTGGTGACCCCTTTGCAGGCTCAAACCAATGGGGTAAAAGTTCCTGGGTCAACCTTACCCACTTTTTTCAGTAGTGCCTGTTTGCCTTACTGCAGACAGGCCCACAGTTCCAAGTGTTAGTGCAGTATTAATATAACAAAAGACAACCACACTAAACCTGGGCTATGAAGGCTGGAAGGTGTGTGGGGAGGGAACTATGGTAATCCTTGTGTCCTCTCACATCTAGCACTAAAATCTAGTTTGAGGCAAGTGCTGTACCCAGAGACAGGAGTGGTAGAACAAAAGCAGGGTGCTCCGGCAACCAGGCAGTGGATACACAAGAATTGCCTTGGCATCCTGTTTTCACCCTTCCATGTTACTCAACATGGATTTAGTAGGACTATAGACTATAGTGTCTAAAAGGATGCCCAAAGATCCCAACCTGCATATTCGGTGGAGTTCAGAGAGTCATTTCTACCCATTCAGGTCAGCCTATTGTGTGCTCCAGCAAGGTATTTCACACCATTTCACACCTATTCAAGGCTGAGACCTGGCAGAGACCTGTGCTAATTAGCCTTTGACAGTTCAGGCAAGTAAAGGGTAACTCTACAATATACTTTTCCTTAATACTTATTAAAAAATCCGACTTCACCGTTGAATTGGATTTTTAATAACTATTAAAAATAATGTGTTTATTTTTTTCTCAAGCTAGTCCTATTCTTGAGATTCCATATTAGAATTTTAATCTGTACTTTGGTTTCTACATGGGATAGATAACTAGCCACAGTAAAAATATCTTTTAGAACCTTGTCACTGTAGGGATCAGATGAAATTAACTTTCTACATGCCCCGCTTTTAAATACCATGCACCACATCTTGTGGGCTACAAGGCTTACACAAGAGTGACTTCCTAATATTTAAAATAATTTACCTGTGAAAAAAGGGTTAATTTTGACAGGCTGCAGTGCAGCAGTCAGGCTCCACAATGTAGTTCTGAAGCCATGTTGGCTTCGCCACTGTAGTGGATTGCACAAAAGGTGCTATAGTCCACCAGTGGCCCTTAACTTCCAGGCCTGTTATATACTATGTACACAGAATACTAGGGACTTAAAGGCAAGTTAAATATACCTCTTAGGATTAGGCAATTCAACAATGTTTAAATAGAGAGAAAATGCACTTTAATTCTGGTGAGCAGGAATAAAGTGCACACAGTTCAATAGCAAGAAGACAAAAATGGAGTCAGCAAAGGTGAAAAATCCAGGGTGAGAATGCAGAAAAGGTGGATTTCCTACAAACAGTATGGCTATTATTCTATTTAATTAGTCGACTGTTCAAGGGTTGAATGGATACCCAAATAGATATTCAAATTCTAAGCTCAGTTACAACATTTAGTAATATAACAGTCTTCTCCTTATTTGTACGCAAAGGGGGGCTTAACTTATTAACCCTCAGGGTGCCTGCCCGGGACGAGACCAGCTCGTCCTGCACCCGGCCCAAGGTGTCCCTCCCACTTTGGGCAAGGGCCGCTCCCCAGGGGGCCAAATCATTTATAGGCCATTTCTGCCCCCCAGGGGCAGATCGGCCTCATATAAATAGGCAGATCTGCCCCTGGGGAGGGCTGAAACCATTAGATAGCAGGGAATTATTTTTTTTATCATTCTTACGAATAAGAGGAGCGGCCCCTTGGGCAAGGGCCGCTCCCAAGGGGGCCAAATTATTTTTAGGCCATTTCTGCCCCCCTGGGGGCAGAAAACCCCTAGACACCAGGGATATTTTTTTTTTGTTTGTTTATTTTTTTATATTTGGGGAGCGACCCCTTAGGCAAGGGTCGCTCCTCGGGGAGCCAAGTTATTTTTAGGCTATTTCTGCCACTCCTGGGGGCAGATTGGCTTAATGTAATTAGGCCGATCTGCCCCTAGGGGGGCAGAAACCACTAGACACCAGGGATTTTTAATTTTTTTATACTTACGCATAAGGGAAGCGGCCCCTTGGGTAAGAGCCGCTCCCCAGGGGGGACAAAATATTTTTAGGCCATTTTTTCCCCCAGGGGGGCAGAAAAATCATAGACAGCGGGGATAATTTTTTTTTTTTTTAATATGTGGGAAGCGACCCCTTAGGCAAGTGTCACTCCCCAGGGAGCCAAAGTATTTTTAGACCATTTCTACCCTCCCTGGGGCCAGATCAGCCTAATATAATTAGGCCAATCTGTCCCGGGGGGCAGAAACCACTAGACACCAGGGAATTTTTTTTTTATATATACTTACGCATAAGGGGAGCGCCCTTTTGGGCATGGGCCACTCCCTAAGGAGGGCAAAATATTTTTAGGCCTTTTTGGCCCCCAAGGGGGGCAGAAACCTCTAGACACCAGGGATATATATATATATTTTTATTTACTTTATGTTTTAATGTATGGGGAGCGACCCCTTAGGCAAGGGTCGCTCCCCTGGGGGGCAAATTGTATTTAGGCCATTTCTGCCCGCATATCTTTGTTAGGCCAATCTGCCCCCAGGGGAAGCAGAAACCACTAGACACCAGGTATTGGTGTGTGTGTATGTGTGTGTTTTGTTTTGGGGGGCAGCCCCTTGGGCAAGGGTCGCTCCCCATGTGGGCACATTACTGTTGGCCATATCTGCCCCCCTTGGAGGCAGATCAGCCTATTACTGGAAGGCCCATCTGCCCCCAAGGGGGGCACACAGACCACCAGAGACCAGGGAAGATTTTTTTTCAAAATAAGAGGGTGGGGGTATGGCCATACCCCCACCCCAAATAAATGGGGCCAAAGTTGTTCTGCCCACCAGTGGGAAGATTGGGCAATTACCCACGATCCACACCCCAGGGGGAAGAAAGTCTACTAGATGCCAGGGAATTAAAAAAAAAAAAATAGTGGGGTGGCGGCTACCAACCAGTATGGGCCTGGTTATGCCCCCACCCCAACTGAAGAGGGTAACAGTCTTTCAGCTCTCCCCCGCACACTAAAAGATCTTATCCCATAGCAAGCAAGAGGACATTTGATTATTTTGGGTTTTGGTTTTACATTTGAGCCATGAGAGCTTGGTAACACTCAAAATCGACCCACTTGGAATGGTGAGGGCTGCACTTTTTTGACTTTGGGACCTGCCATGTAGAAAAAACCACAAGACCTAGACACATCTGAAAACTAAACATCCGGTTGATTCCAGGGTGGTGTGCTTCACATGCACCCTGCACCATTTTCTTACCCACAATGCCCTGCAAACCTCAAACTTTGCTGGAAATCACACATTTTTCCCACATTTTTGTGATGGAACCTTCTGGAATCTGCAGGAATCCACAAAATTCCCACCACCCAACATTGTCTCATCTATACTGAAAAAATTCTGCTGCACTTGTCAGCCTAAAAATGTTTTTTTTTTCAAACTGCCCTTTTGGACCCGCTTTGGTTTCCCCTCAATTTCGACAGGTTTTTGGCTCTCCCCTGTCACAGGCACTTTGCCCATCTACACAACTGAGGTATAATTTTTACAGGGAGACTGAGGGGAACGTTGGGTGGTAGGAAATTTGTCCCGGAGCCGTGATTCCACACAGAAATGTGGGAAAAATGTGCTTTTTTTTTAGCTTTGTGGCTCTTCTCAGATTCCAGAACTTTCTGTCACCAAAATGTGAGGAAAAAGTGCTTTTTGGCCAAATTTTGAGGTTTGCAAAGACTTCTGGGCAACAGAACCTGGTGAGAGCCCCACAAGTCACCCCAACTTGGAATCCCCTAGGTGTCTAGTTTAAAAAAATGCACAGGTTTGGTAGGTTTCCCTAGGTGCCGGCTGAGCTAGAGGCCAAAATCCACAGCTAGGCACTTTGAAAAAAACAGCTCTGTTTTCTTTGGGTAAATGTGATGTGTCCACGTTGTGTTTTGGAGCATTTACTGTCTCTGTGCTAGGCCTACCCACACAAGTGCGGTACCATTTTTATCGGGAGACTTGGGGGAATGCTGGGTGGAAGGAAATTTGTGGCTCCTCTCAGATTCCAGAACTTTCTATCACCGAAATGTGAGGAAAAAGTGTTTTTTGGCCACATTTTAAGGTTTGCAAAGACTTCTGGGCAACAGAACCTGGTGAGAGCCCCACAAGTCACCCCATCCTGGATTCCCCTAGGTGTCTAGTTTTACAAAATGTGCAGGTTTGCTAGGTTTCCTTAGGTGCTGGATGAGCTAGAGGCCAAAATCCACTGCTAGGCACTTTGTAAAAAACAGCTCTGTTTTCTTTGGGAAAAAGTGATGTGTCCACTTTGTGTTTTGGGGCATTTCTTGTTGCAGGTGCTAGGCCTACCCACACAAGTGAGGTACCATTTTTAATTGGGAGATTTCGGGGAACGCTGGGTGGAAGGAAATTTGTGACTCCTCTCAGATTCCAGAACTTTCTGTCACCGAAATGTGAGGAAAAAGTGTTTTTTTGGCCAAATTTTTAGGTTTGAAAAGGATTCTGGGTAACAGAACCCGGATAGAGCCCCACAGGTCACCTCATCTTGGATTTCCCTAGGTGTCTAGTTTTCGAAAATGCGCAGGTTTGATAGGTTTCCCTAGGTGCCGGCTGAGCTAGAGGCCAAAATCCACAGCTAGGCACTTTGCAAAAAACAGGTCTGTTTTCTTTGGGAAAATGTGATCTGTCCACGTCGTGTTTTGGGGCATTTCCCATCGTAGGCGCTAGGCCTACCCACACAAGTGAGGTACCATTTTTATCAGGAGACTTGAGGGAACGCTGGGTGGAAGGAAATTTGTGACTCCTCTCAGATTCCAGAACTTTCTGTCACCAAAATGTGAGGAAAAAAGTGTTTTTTGGGCCAAATTTTGAGGTTTGAAAAGGATTCTGGGTAACAGAACCTGGTGAGAGCACCACAAGTCACCCCATCTTGGATTTCCCTAGGTGTCTAGTTTTCAAAAATGCGCAGGTTTTGTAGGTTTTCCAGGGTGCCAGCTGAGCAAGAGGCCAAAATCCACAGCTAGGCACTTTGCAAAAAAACAGGTCTGATTTCTTTGGGAAAATGTGATGTGTCCACGTCATGTTTTGGGGCATTTCCCGTCGCAGGCGCTAGGCCTACCCACACAAGTGAGGTACCATTTTTATCAGGAGACTTGGGGGAACGCTGGGTGGAAGGAAATTTGTGGCTCCTCTCAGATTCCAGAATTTTTGGTCACCGAAATGTGAGGAAAATGTTTTTTGGCCAACTTTTGAGGTTTGCAAAGGATTCTGGTTAACAGAACCTGATGAGAGCCCCACAAGTCACCCCATCTTGGATTCCCCTAGGTGTCTAATTTTAAAAAAATGCGCAGGTTTGGTAGGTTTTCCAGGGTGGCCATATCTGCCCCCCTTGGAGGCAGATCAGCCTATTACTGGAAGGCCCATCTGCCCCCAAGGGGGGCACACAGACCACCAGAGACCAGGGAAGATTTTTTTTCAAAATAAGAGGGTGGGGGTATGGCCATACCCCCACCCCAAATAAATGGGGCCAAAGTTGTTCTGCCCACCAGTGGGAAGATTGGGCAATTACCCACGATCCACACCCCAGGGGGAAGAAAGTCTACTAGATGCCAGGGAATTAAAAAAAAAAAAATAGTGGGGTGGCGGCTACCAACCAGTATGGGCCTGGTTATGCCCCCACCCCAACTGAAGAGGGTAACAGTCTTTCAGCTCTCCCCCGCACACTAAAAGATCTTATCCCATAGCAAGCAAGAGGACATTTGATTATTTTGGGTTTTGGTTTTACATTTGAGCCATGAGAGCTTGGTAACACTCAAAATCGACCCACTTGGAATGGTGAGGGCTGCACTTTTTTGACTTTGGGACCTGCCATGTAGAAAAAACCACAAGACCTAGACACATCTGAAAACTAAACATCCGGTTGATTCCAGGGTGGTGTGCTTCACATGCACCCTGCACCATTTTCTTACCCACAATGCCCTGCAAACCTCAAACTTTGCTGGAAATCACACATTTTTCCCACATTTTTGTGATGGAACCTTCTGGAATCTGCAGGAATCCACAAAATTCCCACCACCCAACATTGTCTCATCTATACTGAAAAAATTCTGCTGCACTTGTCAGCCTAAAAATTTTTTTTTTTTCAAACTGCCCTTTTGGACCCGCTTTGGTTTCCCCTCAATTTCGACAGGTTTTTGGCTCTCCCCTGTCACAGGCACTTTGCCCATCTACACAACTGAGGTATAATTTTTACAGGGAGACTGAGGGGAACGTTGGGTGGTAGGAAATTTGTCCCGGAGCCGTGATTCCACACAGAAATGTGGGAAAAATGTGCTTTTTTTTTAGCTTTGTGGCTCTTCTCAGATTCCAGAACTTTCTGTCACCAAAATGTGAGGAAAAAGTGCTTTTTGGCCAAATTTTGAGGTTTGCAAAGACTTCTGGGCAACAGAACCTGGTGAGAGCCCCACAAGTCACCCCAACTTGGAATCCCCTAGGTGTCTAGTTTAAAAAAATGCACAGGTTTGGTAGGTTTCCCTAGGTGCCGGCTGAGCTAGAGGCCAAAATCCACAGCTAGGCACTTTGAAAAAAACAGCTCTGTTTTCTTTGGGTAAATGTGATGTGTCCACGTTGTGTTTTGGAGCATTTACTGTCTCTGTGCTAGGCCTACCCACACAAGTGCGGTACCATTTTTATCGGGAGACTTGGGGGAATGCTGGGTGGAAGGAAATTTGTGGCTCCTCTCAGATTCCAGAACTTTCTATCACCGAAATGTGAGGAAAAAGTGTTTTTTGGCCACATTTTAGGGTTTGCAAAGACTTCTGGGCAACAGAACCTGGTGAGAGCCCCACAAGTCACCCCATCCTGGATTCCCCTAGGTGTCTAGTTTTACAAAATGTGCAGGTTTGCTAGGTTTCCTTAGGTGCTGGATGAGCTAGAGGCCAAAATCCACTGCTAGGCACTTTGTAAAAAACAGCTCTGTTTTCTTTGGGAAAAAGTGATGTGTCCACTTTGTGTTTTGGGGCATTTCTTGTTGCAGGTGCTAGGCCTACCCACACAAGTGAGGTACCATTTTTAATTGGGAGATTTCGGGGAACGCTGGGTGGAAGGAAATTTGTGACTCCTCTCAGATTCCAGAACTTTCTGTCACCGAAATGTGAGGAAAAAGTGTTTTTTTGGCCAAATTTTTAGGTTTGAAAAGGATTCTGGGTAACAGAACCCGGATAGAGCCCCACAGGTCACCTCATCTTGGATTTCCCTAGGTGTCTAGTTTTCGAAAATGCGCAGGTTTGATAGGTTTCCCTAGGTGCCGGCTGAGCTAGAGGCCAAAATCCACAGCTAGGCACTTTGCAAAAAACAGGTCTGTTTTCTTTGGGAAAATGTGATCTGTCCACGTCGTGTTTTGGGGCATTTCCCATCGTAGGCGCTAGGCCTACCCACACAAGTGAGGTACCATTTTTATCAGGAGACTTGAGGGAACGCTGGGTGGAAGGAAATTTGTGACTCCTCTCAGATTCCAGAACTTTCTGTCACCAAAATGTGAGGAAAAAAGTGTTTTTTGGGCCAAATTTTAAGGTTTGAAAAGGATTCTGGGTAACAGAACCTGGTGAGAGCACCACAAGTCACCCCATCTTGGATTTCCCTAGGTGTCTAGTTTTCAAAAATGCGCAGGTTTTGTAGGTTTTCCAGGGTGCCAGCTGAGCAAGAGGCCAAAATCCACAGCTAGGCACTTTGCAAAAAAACAGGTCTGATTTCTTTGGGAAAATGTGATGTGTCCACGTCATGTTTTGGGGCATTTCCCGTCGCAGGCGCTAGGCCTACCCACACAAGTGAGGTACCATTTTTATCAGGAGACTTGGGGGAACGCTGGGTGGAAGGAAATTTGTGGCTCCTCTCAGATTCCAGAATTTTTGGTCACCGAAATGTGAGGAAAATGTTTTTTGGCCAACTTTTGAGGTTTGCAAAGGATTCTGGTTAACAGAACCTGATGAGAGCCCCACAAGTCACCCCATCTTGGATTCCCCTAGGTGTCTAATTTTAAAAAAATGCGCAGGTTTGGTAGGTTTTCCAGGGTGCCAGCTGAGCTAGAAGCCAAAATCTACAGCTAGGCACTTTGCAAAAAACACGTCAGATTTCAATGTAAAAATGTGATGTGTCCATGTTGCGTTTCCTGTCGTGAGCATTAGGCCTACCTAGGCAAGTGAGGTACCATTTTTATCGGGCGACTTGGGGGAACACAGAATAGCAAAACAAGTGTTATTGCCCCTTGTCTTTCTCTACATTCTTTCCTTCCAAATGTAAGACAGTGTGTAATAAAGACGTCTATTTGAGAAATGCCCTGTAATTCACAATGCCAGTATGGGCACCCTGGAATTCATAGATGCGCAAATAACCACTGCTTCTCAACACCTTATCTTGTTCCCATTTTGGAAATACAAAGGTTTTCCTGATACCTATTTTTCACTCTATATTTCAGCAAATGAATTGCTGTATACCTAGTATAGAATAAAAACCCATTGCAAGGTGTAGCTCATTTATTGGCTCTGGGTACCTAGGGTTCTTGATGAACCTACAAGCCCTATATAGCCCCAGAACAGTCCACCAGACGTACCGGTATATTGCTTTCAAAAATCTGACATCACAGGAAAAAGTTACAGAGTAAATCGTGGAGAAAAATGGCTGTTTTTTTTTCACCTCAATTTCAATTTTCTTTTATTTCAGCTGTTGTTTTCTGTAGGAAACCCTTGTAGGAGCTACACAAATTACCCCTTGCTGAATTCAGAATTCTGTCTACTTTTTGGGATCTAGCATTGGTTTCACATCCATTTCTATCACTAACTGGAAGGAGGCTGAAAGCACAAAAAAATAGTAAAAATGGGGTATGTCCTAGCAAAATGCCAAAATTGTGTTGAAAAATTGGGGTTTCTGATTTAAGTCTGCCTGTTCCTAAAAGCTGGGAAGATTGTGATTTTAGCACTGCATACCCTTTGTTGGTGTAATTTTCAGGGGAAAAACCACAAGGCTTCTCCTGCAGCCCTTTTTTCCCATTTCTTTTTTTAAAAAACGAATTTTTCGCTGTATTTTGGCTAATATGTTGGTCTCCTTCAGGAGAACCCACAAAGTCTGGGTACCTGTAGAATCCATACGATGTTGGAAATAAAGGACGTAAATGTGGAGTGGCTAGATTATGTGGACAAAATGTTATGAGGGCCTAAGAGCGAACTGCCCCAAATAGCCAAAAAAGGCCTGGCACCTGAGAGGGAAAAGGCCTGGCAGCAAAGGGGTTAATATGGGAATGCCAATTCCACAATTGTTGACTCCTTCATTTTCCTACTTAGCTGTACAGGCAATTTCAAGAAAAGCTTTCTCTGCGTTTTCGTTCAGAGTCAGCAACATTCATTTTCTTGCATAGAAGTGAGGATATCACAAAAAGAAGCTCCAACCTACTGCTTAGTCCACAACATACCAAAAATGTTGTTGGAGAAAACAGTTTGGCTGGCAGGATGACCAGTATCCTCGAAGGCCCTAAAGTTGTTTTTTTCTCCCAGAGTGACTGGCCTGGATGAAATGACCCAAATGCGTCCTAGGATTACTGGGTGTGAAAATGCCTGACTTGATAACTGTGGGCCCAAAGACACCAGGCTTGTGTATAATACTGCATAGCAGAGGCTACAGCTAACAGCATTGCCACTGCCTGCCCTCCCAATGAAGCAGACACAGAAGGACAGACACTGTTAACAACTGGACAGACAAAAGAGTGCCGTGCACACCTGACCACCCACCAGTACTCCTGTATCAGACAGAAAAGATCAACGTTTTCTTTGCCTAAATAGTGAAAAACGACTTGGAACATCATCTGATAACTTTGGGCCTGAGCAGTTGTTCCCCATTTCAGGGAAAAAATTATAATGGACAGCTTTTGGTGCGGATATCTCTCCCACAGAATGGGAAAGATGAGGTGGTGCTGACAAGGCTTAGATCATCATCTATCTATTTTGGGAGTTAGATTCTGATTGAGAAACAAAAAAAAGCAATAGAAGAAAAGGCTTGAATCAAAGTGAACCAGTGGAAATTGCTCTGGGCACTTTAGTCTGGGTGCATTACATTGCAATGTTTTATTAGCTCATCTAAACTATTAAGGGCAGGTACCAAGTATATGTAAATGACCTTGGACCCTTCCTAATGGTACAGCCCACTCTGCCCCATCTGTGACACATGTAGACTGTCCACAAGGTCAAGTCCCTTCTGTGAAGTAAGTCGTGCAATCCCAGATAGGCTGTGGCCCTATTAGTGGGGTATAGTTTGCCTCATATGACAGCAAGCTCAGCAAGCTATATATGTATACAAACACAAATGATGGACAGAATACGGAACCAATCAAACATTCACTCCCAGTCACAGATCTGGGTTTAATCAATCAATTCTTTTGTTCACTACTCACCCCAGTTTGGACCAAGCCATATGCAAATCAGTCTTGACTCTGTTCCCCATGAGAACAGTCCAGCCCGAACTGCTAGGCCAGGTCCTCCCTGGACCGGAAACAGGCATCCGGGGACCAGTTTCAGGGTATCACTCTTCATCAGCTAGGCTAGCTTGAATCCAGTGGCATAGTGAGCCCGGGACCCATTTCTGGGCATATCCAGCACACTTAGGGTGCCAAAAGCAAACAAACACAAATGATGGACAGAATGCGGAACCAATCAAACATTCACCCCCAGTCACAGATCTGGGTTTAATCCATCAATTCTTTTGCTCACCACGTCACCCAGTTTGGACCCAGCCATTTGCAAATCAGTCTTGACCCTGTTCCCCATGGGAACAGTCCAGCCCAAACTGCCAGGCCAGCTCCTCCCTCATCAACTGGGGTGGCATGGTGAGCAAAAGAATTGATGGATTAAACCCAGATCTGTGACCGGGGGTGAATGTTTGATTGGTTCTGCATTCCATCCATCATTTGTGTTTGTTTGCTTTTGTCTCCCCAAATGTAAGTATGCCATTCAACTAAATAGCAATAACTACTGGGTGGATAGAAAGGCTAGAACCAATTTGAAACATTGTTTAATTCTGTGGATGCTTTCCACTTCATAATGTTAGCACATCTCTACTGGCACAGACAGGGTCTGGCTATTATACAAAGTAGACTTGGCCCTTTCCATAAAGGACTATCCATCTCAATCTGATGGACCCTATCCTCCCTGATCACAAGCAACCAAGGAAACCAATGGAATTTTGCTTAGATAAACCTCACAAAGAACATTTCAGTATATTAACCAAAATCAGACCTACTCCGCTAGTTTCACTTCTAAAACACTACAGTAGCTGCTTATGGTAACTTATGTGCTCATTCATTGGGTCAGGAGAAATTGAACAACAAGAATATACCAAAGGCAGATTTCAATGTTTGTCATACAGTTTGCCTTGCAACCTTCTATCCAGAATATGTCTGGATCATTGATTTTTATGGCTGTGAATCAAGAGAATGAAACTCTGTAACTCGGCAACTGAACTATCACCAGGTTGCTGGTTTAAGTGTTTAGTTGTGAAAGAATAAGTGCCAGTACCCAAGGTTCTGCTCAGAAGCTTGCAGGCAGCGTTATGCGAGTTTGGGGTTGCTGAATACCAAGGCAGCATAGGCGTAAAACCACTTAATGCTTCTTTAACCCACTGCAATACACTCCCTGCCCCTGCCCCTGTATCTCATGCCTGCTTTCTCCCTTTGTGATGTATTTTCAGTCTTTCAATTCTTCCTTCTTTTTTTTCCCTCTCTTCCTCTCAGTCAGTGTCTGGTGGGAAAAAATAAGTTCTGGCCCCCAAAAAGAGTGCCAGTGGGCCCACTGGCAACCACTGGCTGAACTTAAGTACTATTTGGTTTAAATAGTTTATGCAAGCATACTTGAGCTTGTACTAATTACATTGTCTAGAACAGTGTTTCCCAGTGGTGGGTCGCAGGCTGATTTTTGGTGTGTCCTGAAAGTACAAACAATATACGAAAATTACTTCACATTTTGTATTTATCCCCTCACACGTTTGCTGCGCTCTAAAGTTTAAAGACAGAGGTCAAATGTCAGGTTTTGTCTTCTGACAAGTTGCTGGTTATTTTTTTAATACAGGGATTGGGATTGGTGTTACAAACTTCTCCTACTGCAGTAAGAGAAAGAAACGTAAAGTGAATTATGTGACAATCTAGCTGGGGTGTGAAAGGAAAAGCTCTAAGACGTCTTTTTTTGTAAAAAAGAACACAAAACGTAAATTTCTGTAAATGAATTGTACACATCCTGCAGTTAGGAAAGCAAAAATGAACCACACTTTTTTGTAATTCTTAAGTGTGATTGCAACAGATTTTAATAGGATCAAAACAAATCAAGACACTTTACTTGGCGATGCACAAATGATAAATATTCAGTGAAACCCGAATTCCACACATCATTTCAGTACAATATGGTTTTATCATTAAAACTGTATATCAGTGTAAATTTAGTGGTCATTCCGAAGGAAAATGTGCTGTCTGTAAATAACAAAGTGCTAAAACACAATGGTTTAGTTACATTTAAAAAATTGCCCTTCCCATCCATTAAAGCTAGGTGAGTCTCGAAAATCTGCCGTTCTAAAATTGGGTCGTGGTTCTAAAAAGTTTCAGAAGTAATGGGCTCAAAGGTGTAGGAACTATAAGTGCTTAGTGTGGTAAAGGAAAACAATAAAGGCATTACATGATGGTAGGCCGCAAAACAGGTGGTGTGGTGAAGGCTCTACCTCCAGAAGCTCACCAAATCTAGAACCATACAATATTTAGCGGCCCTGTTTCACCAAATGTTCTCCAGCTGACATGTCAGAATTACTTTCAGTAAAATGAAACAATGTCATCCATGGTGGGCAAGTAGCCTTTTTTAAAAAAAATTTTTAAAGAAAACACTGAAAAAAAAAAAATAATGTTCTTGACACACAGGTGGTTGGAGAAACTGGCTCTTTCCCTGCCTAAAATGGCTCTGACATGGTGCCATATCATGAAGCAGTCCAGTCCCAGGGTTGTTTCCATCAGCAGACAGCTTTGCCTCTTCTATAGGAAACACAGCACTTGCCCAAACTTTAAACGAAGCAGGGGAACTGATGTTTATGAATGAGCTATCAGCCTACTTTTCTTTGAGTGAATGAATCCTTTAAAGCTACATGTTGTAAATAGGAGTATAAAGCACTTACCTGATAATAGAAACTTTTGATTTGGGAAAACTAACTGAATCAACTGGAAGCAAAATAAAAGATGAAGAACTGGGTGTATTCGCTTCACTGCATAAAGGATGTAATGACAGAAATCCTGCAGGTTGGATCACTGGAGGAGATTTCAGTGATCCTCGCACTCTCCAGACTAATGTCCTAATTTAGATCTCGGAGGTTGGGTTACTCCATCACAATGGTGACGGATATCCTATCTGCTGAAATAAAAATTCCATTGGACCTAATGGGATTTATATTTCGGCACACAGGATCCCCGTCACAAACCTGCCCACCGAGATATAAATCAGGCCCTATGGGCCTGATTTAGAATTTGGCAAAGGGAATACTCCATCACAAAGGTGACGGATATCCCAACCACCGTATTACGATCCCCATAGAATATAATAGGACTGTAATACGGCTGACGGGATATCGGTCATGGTTGTGAAGTAATACTCCAACTGGCAACATCAAAATAAGGCCCTTAAACTCTAGAATCACAAGCACATGATGCTGGGAGGGTGGAAGTGGAGGATTATCTGTGTTTGGTTGGTTTTTAACACAGTTTGGTACAAACTCTAACATGCACGAGAACACACACATGCACACACTCTTTTTCTTTCTCTTTCTCTCATACTCATTGTGTGACTGTCCACATTGTTCCTCAGCTGCTTTTGACAAGCTCTCAAAATCCTTGCCAAACATCCCAGTAAACAACTGTAAGGTCCATGGGAACAGACAACCATTTGTGTAGTAGTTCGACATGCAGGCACACTCTGTAACCTACCACATACATAGCATGATCATTAGTATGGGCATGGCTGCCGGCAGATAGTGCTCCCTATCAAAGGGAGAATTTCTAGAGGGTTTGTTGGGTGTTTAATCTGCTGCCTAGACTGACTTAACCATAAAAGATAACATGCACGTTTACCATCACCAATGTCCTATTGCCAGAGTCAGTAGCACAACGCCCACTGGCCAGAAAGGGCCTTAGGCCCCTGGTTCCCGTCAGCTTCCGAGGGCAGGGCTCGCTGGGCTAGTGATGCCGTCCCATACTCTACAAC
Source organism: Pleurodeles waltl (assembly GCF_031143425.1). Taxonomy (NCBI): domain Eukaryota; kingdom Metazoa; phylum Chordata; class Amphibia; order Caudata; family Salamandridae; genus Pleurodeles; species Pleurodeles waltl. The sequence goes on along the minus strand of NC_090449.1, from coordinate 296,012,648 downwards.
TTCCTCTTGTTCTTGCACGGACATGTATACATTTGGCGAGCCTCTGTTTATGTTTCATTGTTTTCGGAGATCAGTGTTTCTCTCACTCTTACTGTGGCAGGTGCTGCCCTGCATCTTCTGCTTAGTTGCTTCACCTCTACAGTAATGACCACTGATTTAGGCTGCTTAAAATGTCTATGGGAGAGGTGTGAAGTTGCAGAAGGGATGAAAACTGCTGTCTCAGCCGCCCCATTCACAAGTAAGTAGTGGGGTGCCCTGCACACTCCTGCTACAATGAAAAAGCAGAGAATCCATCCAGTGGCGATGAAAAGGCAGAAGCAGTGCTGTGACAGACACATTTTGCTTTGGAAAGGATTTTGTTTGTGAAATTGGAACAAAACATGTTAATAACGTTTAGATGTCCTGCATAATGTGCAGCAGTATTAAACAAATAAAAGAAATGTTGTGTGCTTTGAGAGCTGACAAAAAATATTCTATTAATTCTGTTTATTGCACGTGATATATAACTGCATGTAGATGCTAATACTGTGCCACTTGTAGATGTCTATGCATAACCTGAAGCAGCTTCTCCAAACTGTCAGTCTCAGATGGGTAAGACCATATAGTTTTACATTTGAAAGAAGAAAAGAGCCCATCCACGTAACTAAATGTAAAAATATGGGAACAGATTTCCGCCTCTGCCTGAACATATTTTTACGTTTTATTTACTATTTGCCAACATTCCCGGCAGTAAGACTGGAAGGCTTCTCCAGGTGTAGGTTTGGTGTGGGGAGGAGGTCAGGACTATTCCTGTTGCTCCTACTTCCGCTGTGCAGAGTTCTCAGTGGCAGAGAAGGCCTCAAGGCCAGCATACATCCAATTGTGCAAATACAAGTTTTCTGTTTTTTCTCCATTGCTAAATTTCTTCATCTACACCCCACCAATCTGGGCTCATCTGTACCCTCTAGCCCACCTCGAAGGAGAGTTACTCCGTTGGAGATGGGTTTGGGAATGCCCACAAACATGTTTGTGGGTATTCCCAAATTTCAAAGGCAAACCATGCCACTGAGCGACCTTTCAACACCTTTAGTGGGATTTATGGATGGAGATATCTCCAAACTCATGGTGGTGATCTCCACGCTTGTAAAGCCATGTATGCCTGTCAGGAAACCCTTTGTGAATTCCAGACAGACATTAAAAAAGGTATATTTGAAAATACACGTACGTCTGAGATCAAATTTACCTTTGTGAATATGCCCAAAAGGTTTCCGTGAAAATTAAGGTTGAAAGGAACTATTAACTTCAAAAAACACAAAAAATATCAAATCTCACATGTTAAGGTGCTTTAACTAAAAAAGCAGTATGAAATATCTTAACCCTTCCAGAAAAATATATGGGCATGCCATTTGTTCTAAAATGCTGGTGGTCAGACAGAATTGGATAATATTTTCTGTAACAGTATTGTGCGTTTTATTACAAATCACTTTAGCTGATGACTTTCAGAACCTCTGAAATATATTTTGTATTGCGTTCTATACCCATCATGCCCTTAACATGTCTTGAAAACTTTGTATTACCTTAATGACAGTGACTATTATAAAGGGATGGGTCGCACTGCATAAAACCATAAAAATCAATAAATAAATGACTAAGTGGAATTATGTAGTTTACAATACATTGGTGCCCCGTCAAAATAAGAACCCCTTCCATGCTCGTGTGATAAAGTACATGTGCATACAATACTGTGTTTTTCTAAATGAGTATGATTCTCTCCTGGGCCCCTATTATGCAAAGCAACAGGCGCCGCTGGGCACTTTCGTATTACAGAAGGGGCAGCAGACGCGTATGTGGCCCTTCTGTAATACTGATGTGTTCACACATGTAGCACCAGTGGTATCGTGAGAGGGCGTTCCCTCATTTGCATACAGCGTGGCACATGCAAATATGGGAACTATTTTGCTTCTGCCCCCCGCCTTATTATGGACATGGGAGCAGAGGCAAGAAATGCCCTTAGGAAGCACACTAACAGAGCTCCACAAAAATGTGGCGCACTGTCAGTGCTCCCCATGAAGGCAGCCTTCTGGCAGAGGCAAAGATGTTCCCATGGACGCCACAGACATCCCCTGCAGGTCAGTGCATTCACTCACTCACCGTCACTCACTCCCAGCAGGGGAGTATCTATGCCCTCTTTAAAGTGCAGGCGGTTGCAGCCTGCACAAACAGGAGGTGGCTTGAAAGAAGCTGCTCCATGTTTCACTGAATGCGCTGCCCCCACAGCAGCACAAGTTTGCAGCTACCCTGGTCTTCCCATGTCTCAATGTGCATTATTTAGTGCAGTTCTTACGTGCAATTGTCAAGGCCAGATTGGAAACCAAAACAGCCCTGTTTAAAATGTTCAAACCATTCCACTATGCAGGAGGACGCAACCACAACCGGGCCATGAGGGCATGGTTAAGTCATGGCAGACCATTCTGTTCTGAAAGCAGTCCTTTATCTTGCAGCCTATTGGGGAAATGCCAGTGACAGACACACCAGTAGAGCTCCGGCAACTGTACATCGTTAGGTTCCATATACATTAGACATTGTATACAAACACACATTAGGAAGAATAAATCCACATTTAGAATGTACTTTCATCACAGTTAATTAAACTCAGTTCATATGTTACAGATACTCAGACATGCAGCACCCATTGGGCTACAAGGACTTCAGCCAATCGCAAATAGAGTACAGGAGTAGGGTGCAGGGCTGTGATCAAAGGATAATAATACAGGACAGAGGGTAGAATGATAAGAACAAAGGTCATGGGTGCAGGACTAAGCATACAGGATTTAGGATACTGGGTTCTGGGTGCAGGATCAAAGATGCTGGGCTACAGCTGCATGTGTTTTGAGAGAGGGAAAAGGGCACATCAATCAGGGCTAATTGATACAGGGTATACGCTACAGGGTTATGGATACAGGATTAATACAGAGTTAATGGTACAAAGCTAATTGTACAAGACAAAGGGACACGTGTAGAGTGATAATAATACATGCTAGACTAGGTAATATGTTAATGGGGGTAAACAGTTAAGAAAGTAGGATTACGTGTACATGTTTCAGTGCTAGGATTACAGGATGCCAGATAAAGATTACATGGTTGTGGATGTATGGCCCATTTGTATGGCAACATGGCTAAGGACTTCGGTAGAGGGCTAATGGTTTTTGGTAAAAGATACATAACTAAGGCTACAAGGTTATGGCTATAGGGCTAAATATACAATGTCAATAGATAACAGCTTAAGTGATAACAATGCATGACAGAGCGCACAAGGTTACTGATGCACAGTGCACGGTTACTGGTGTACAGCTTTGGGTACAAGTTCAAGGACACATGAATAAGGGTTATATGTACACAACACAGGTTTAAGGATACAGAGTTATGGATAAAGGACTACAGGCTCAGAGCATAGGATGCATGATTGTGGCTAGAGGGGAAAGGATGAACATGTAAGGGTACATGCGGTTATGGATACAAGGTGATGGGTTATACACACAGGCATGTGGGTACAGGCAGGCTCACTGGGGTTACAGCCCTCAGAGCGCGCATCTAAGGCTACATAGTTATGAACACCAGGCTAAGGGTGCTGGGCTAGAGGACAGGGTTATGAATTCAGGGCTAAGGGTTGATTTGTAGTATAATAACTATATAGAGCTTCATACCCGTGTGTGGTGCTCGTGGGTAGCAGCTACGTCATGGGGAAGTACATGGGTGGCAGTGTTGTATTTCTTGTAATCCTATGTGGGAAGCATTAGGTGTCGGCACGATGGACCAGAGGAGAGCTCCTACCATGGGTAGCAGCAACCAGCAGTGTGGCAAGTCAGGTGTGAGGGATAGGTGTGCAAATCCTAATTGTAGTTAGGACATCAACATAGAGGAAGCTCTCAGCACTTGGTTAACCGAAGGGGTGGTTGGGTATTATGTGTATTTGTACAATCCATTTGGCAACTTACGCATAACATCCAGGGAAGGGAAGGTGAGAGAAGGGAAGGTGAGTGGTGCGGAGGGAAGGAGAGAGGAACAGACAAGAGAGGTAGGCAAGGGAAGGGAATGGGAAAGGATAGGTGAGAGAGTATAGGCAGGGAAAGGAATGGCTACGAAGACGAGGGCAGTGTAGTGGAGTACGGAGGAAAGCGGAGCTAGGGAAGAGAGGAACTGAAAATGAGAGAAGACGATAGGGAAGAGAACGGAAGGGGATGGGAGAAGAGAGAGAGGGAATGCAAGGGAAATGGAGGAAAGGGGGCGAGAAGGAAAGGGTATGGAAAGGGGGAAGGGAAAGAAAAGAAAAGGTGAGGAGGTGATGGGAATGGAGACGAAGGGAGAGATACGGAATGGGATTGAAGGGAACGGAAGGGGAGAAGGGAAAATAAATACAGAAAGGAGGGGAGGGGAGGGGAGGAGAAGAGGAAAGATGGGAGAAGAACGGTGAATGCGAGGTAAGCGAAGGGGAAGAAAGGGTAGAGGACAGGAGAGGTAGGGAGCGAAGTAAGAGGTGGTGAGGAGAGGAGGGAGGAGAGATGGGGATGAGGGAGAGAATGGTGGAGAGGGGTTACAGAGAAGGGAAGTAGAGGGGAGAGAGAAGATAGGGAAGGAAGGGGAAAGGAAAGAGAAGGGAAAAGGAGAGATAGGAAAGTGACGGGGATGGGACGGGGAAGGATAGAAGAGGTAATGTAGGGATGGGATGGGAAAGGGAGATGAGATGAAAAGATGGACATGGAAGGGAAGGGAGGGAAAGGAAGATGAATGAAGGGGAGAAGTGAGGAGCGATAGGGAAGGAACGGGGAGGGAAGGAGAAGGGTAGAGGAAAAGGCAGGAGAGATAGAGGAGGAAGGACGGGGAGAGTGGAGAGGAGGGATAGGGAAAGGACAGGAAAGGGAAGGACATGGAATGGCAAAGGATAGAATAGATGGTGTGGGGGTGGACGAGAGTGGAGGGAAGAGGAGACTAGATGAGAAGTGAAAGGGAGTGGGGAGGGAAGAAAGAAAGAAAGAAAGGGAGAGACTGGAATGGTAGGGTAGGGAAGAGTAAGGAAGAATAGAGGAGAGAGAAGAGGTAAGGAAGTAGGAAAGAGAAGGAAGAAAGGGAGAAAAGGGAGGGGGTGAGGGGAGAAAAGAAGGAAGGGAAGGCAAAAGGCGTGGAGGAGAGATGGGAAGGGGATAGAATGGTAAAGAATAGACGAGATTATGTATGAAGGGGTGAACAGCAGGGAGTGCAAGGGAAGGAATGAAAGGGAAGGAATCAGGTGGGATGGAAGGGGATAGGAGGGAAAAGGGAAGAAAAGAATGGCGGGAAAAGGAAAGAAAGGGGAAAGAGGGAGGAGAGAAGAGGAGGGATAAAGAAGGAAGAGAAGTGAAAATGAAGGAAATGTAAAGGGCGAGGGGAAGGGAGTGTCAAGGAAGAAGGGAAAGGGGAGGAAAGGGATAGAAATGGAAAGGGAACGGCAGGGAACAGAAGAGAACGGGAAGAAGAGGGGTGTGGAAGTTGGTGAAAGGGAGGGGCAGAAGCAGACAGAATACAAAAGATAGGTGGGAGGGGAAGGGAAGTGGATGGGAAGGGAGTGAAGATATAGGGAGGAAGAGAAATGAAACAGATAAGCATAGCGATGAGGGAAAATGAAAGGTGTGAAGTGAAGAGAAGTAAAGAACGGAAGATAAAAATCTGGGGAAAGTAAAGGAAGGTCAAGGTAGTTCCCAATGGACTGGAAGTGAGAGGAAAGTAGTCAGAAAGGTTATGGGATGGGAAGGTGATCGAAAATTATGGACTGAGAAGAAAGGGAATGGAATTGGAATTTCAAATCAGCTTCGAGTTACTTTTTAGTTTGGTTTCATGTTCAGTTTTAGTTCACTTTCCGTTTGGGTTCTTTACTCACCTTCTCCTCTTAGACCCACCCCTGTGCCCTTCCTTCACGGAGGCTGCTGAACCCTGCAGCCTCGACCTCTCACTGTCCCCAGCTCCAGCTTTCAACATTGGGTCTCCCTGCCCGGTGGTCCTGAGTGCAATGCGGCAGCTGCCTAGATACCAGTATTTTATACAAAGGACGTGTCACAATGGAGACTTTTCAACGTGTCACCCCTCCGTGGGTGATGCCCTGTGTTTCATGTTTTCAGTGAGAGCATGTACGGCACGGTTTAATCCAACTATTTCGTCACAAAAATAATTCTGTGGGGAACCTGTAGGAAGACACTATCCTATCCGACATTCTTCTGCAGATGTGGCCTCTCCCTTTCTCTTTCGGGTGGTGGTAGCCTCCATCTGCACGTGGCACGTACCCTGGACGTCGTGACATCACATTGGAGGAGGGCCTGCCATGTCATACGTTTCTTCACGGGATTCTGCTTCTGGTGCTGCTGGGAAGCAATCGGTCTTTCACGTGAATTTAAATTATGATTGTTCCAGTCTATACGTCTTTTTTTAATAAATAATATTTTCACCATGAGGCGCATTGTCACAACTTACTAAACCTACTTGCAAAGTGCCTCTAACTCCCGGGTCCGCTGCTGTGAGCCGGACTTGCAGGGCTGGGGTTGCGGGTCTGAAGAACTACCCCATCGGAAAAATTCCGCACTCTTCTCCAGACGACAGCGCTGCTCCGTTTTGTTTATTTCCAAGCGTCTACTGTCCCCGCAGATGAGTGAATATGAGGCTCTGAAAATACACTGCTGGTCTCACAAATGGCCAAATTCGGCCAGATAAATAGTGAGAATAACTGAATCAAGATACATGCAGAGCAGAAATAAATAAATGAATAAATGGCAAATATATATTTATACAGGGAGTGCAGAATTATTAGGCAAATGAGTATTTTGACCACATCATCCTCTTTATGCATGTTGTCTTACTCCAAGCTGTATAGGCTCGAAAGCCTACTACCAATTAAGCATATTAGGTGATGTGCATCTCTGTAATGAGAAGGGGTGTGGTCTAATGACATCAACACCCTATATCAGGTGTGCATAATTATTAGGCAACTTCCTTTCCTTTGGCAAAATGGGTCAAAAGAAGGACTTGACAGGCTCAGAAAAGTCAAAAATAGTGAGATATCTTGCAGAGGGATGCAGCACTCTCAAAATTGCAAAGCTTCTGAAGCGTGATCATCGAACAATCAAGCGTTTCATTCAAAATAGTCAACAGGGTCGCAAGAAGCGTGTGGAAAAACCAAGGCGCAAAATAACTGCCCATGAACTGAGAAAAGTCAAGCGTGCAGCTGCCACGATGCCACTTGCCACCAGTTTGGCCATATTTCAGAGCTGCAACATCACTGGAGTGCCCAAAAGCACAAGGTGTGCAATACTCAGAGACATGGCCAAGGTAAGAAAGGCTGAAAGACGACCACCACTGAACAAGACACACAAGCTGAAACGTCAAGACTGGGCCAATAAATATCTCAAGACTGATTTTTCTAAGGTTTTATGGACTGATGAAATGAGAGTGAGTCTTGATGGGCCAGATGGATGGGCCCGTGGCTGGATTGGTAAAGGGCAGAGAGCTCCAGTCCGACTCAGACGCCAGCAAGGTGGAGGTGGAGTACTGGTTTGGGCTGGTATCATCAAAGATGAGCTTGTGGGGCCTTTTCGGGTTGAGGATGGAGTCAAGCTCAACTCCCAGTCCTACTGCCAGTTCCTGGAAGACACCTTCTTCAAGCAGTGGTACAGGAAGAAGTCTGCATCCTTCAAGAAAAACATGATTTTCATGCAGGACAATGCTCCATCACACGCGTCCAAGTACTCCACAGCGTGGCTGGCAAGAAAGGGTATAAAAGAAGGACATCTAATGACATGGCCTCCTTGTTCACCTGATCTGAACCCCATTGAGAACCTGTGGTCCATCATCAAATGTGAGATTTACAAGGAGGGAAAACAGTACACCTCTCTGAACAGTGTCTGGGAGGCTGTGGTTGCTGCTGCACGCAATGTTGATGGTGAACAGATCAAAACACTGACAGAATCCATGGATGGCAGGCTTTTGAGTGTCCTTGCAAAGAAAGGTGGCTATATTGGTCACTGATTTGTTTTTGTTTTGTTTTTGAATGTCAGAAATGTATATTTGTGAAAGTTGAGATGTTATATTGGTTTCACTGGTAATAATAAATAATTGAAATGGGTATATATTTTTTTTTTGTTACGTTGCCTAATAATTATGCACAGTAATAGTCACCTGCACACACAGATATCCCCCTAACATAGCTAAAACTAAAAACAAACTAAAAACTACTTCCAAAAATATTCAGCTTTGATATTAATGAGTTTTTTGGATACATTGAGAACATGGTTGTTGTTCAATAATAAAATTAATCCTCAAAAATACAACTTGCCTAATAATTCTGCACTCCCTGTAGAGTGAGAAAGAGCGACAGTTCCTTGAGAAAGTGACAGGAAGAGAGAGACATATAGAGAGACCTTGTTATATCAAAGGTGAGACAAACCCAGTCTTGCTTTAAAGTAAGTAACTTAGATTGTCGATCTATCACAGGGCTGGTTCATGGTCGAAAAAGCTGTTCTTTGGTTTCTAGACTGACAACCCACAGACTACCTTGCTTTTTAGGGTCGAGCCTGTGTTGCATTCGCTCACGCATGCGTATCGCAGCGAGACTTTTGTATTTAGAAAAGGGCTCGGAGCCCTGTCAACTTCACGTCAGTGTTTTTTATTGGTTTGTGGGCTTCCCTAATAAAATCTGCTTGCTTTCATTAGTCGAAGGCACGCATATGTCATGCCTTTTCCGGTGGCTAGCCCTCCTCCAGCGCAGCGACCAAGTACAGAAAACATGCGAGGCTCGCTGTTTTCCATCGGGCTCGTGGACTTTTTTTTCTCTAATTTACGAGCGCGATCTCGCTTGGCAGAAGTTGAGCGCTTTACATACTTGATTTCACTTTTTCGGGTTATGTACATAAATGCACTTTTGCCCGATAGGTGAAAAGTCGGGTTAGGAGTTTACAACGCGATCAGCTCTAACATGAGCAAACGCGAGACCCGATGCATTGTAAATGCTTGTTTTTATAGTTGTGTCGGCTACCTCCAACACGTGAAGGAGTCTACACGGCGACATACGACTAGTATGTGAGTGCAGCGTACTTGAATGAGACGTTCACTCAAACGTGGTTGGTGTGGGGGAACGCGACACAACTGTTTTGATACATTAAATACCTGTAATTCGAAAATTCAATAAAATATGGTATTAAACAAACAGATTGTCAGTGCTGAGGAACTGTGGTAAATAGATGTGTCTGTCCTAAACTATTATGTGCTAATTTGTGTAATTTGTTAAGTGAACATGACCTCAAAGCACTACCAACAGGAGTAGGGGGCAAGAGAAACTGAAAAGGAAGGACTGGGAGAGAGGAAAGGAGGAGAAACAGTAAAGAGAATAGGAAAGGAAACATGCAGATATAATTGTCTTCCCCAAGACAGAAGAAACAATGATTAGGTGATAGGTGGCCTTAGGCATTTGTACAAACAGGCAGGGAGGGAAGGAAAGGTAGCAATAATGTGGAGCAGGAGAGAGCAGGTATATGTGTTTGGTGGTTGATGTGGAGGTTTGTGCACTTTTCAAGAAGTACTAGGGCAGGCAGTGATAGCCACTGACCGCCTGGCCAGAGTGTCAATATTGAGCCCACTTGTGATCCTCCATAGGACTTTTTGTTGTGTGCCCACCACTGAAAAGGGATAGCTGGGGGTGGAAAACTGGTCTGTCGAGAGGACAGAGACCATCAGAGTTAGTAGTGCCATGTTTGAGGAGCCTCACAGGGAGAAGGTAAGGTTCTCAGGGGACGGTTCTTGAAAAAGAAAATTCTAAGTACAGGACTTAGACTGTGTGGTACCTTCTCAGAAGAACCAGTCGCCGTACTTTGAGGGTCATATTTTTCATATTTAGCCCATTACTCCTGTTTGAGACTAGCTTTTGCATTTATCATATTATCTGCAAGAAATTTGGTATACCACTGCATTCCCTTAAAGCCTAAGTACACGATAGCACCAATTAGCATAAGAATCATACTGAAATATGCATTCAGTGCCATCAGTGAGAACATTTGTGGAAATTCCACAACCTTAACATATTCTTCATGAACGGCTTGCATATATTTTCACAAAATGTGTTACTCCCCTACATGCTGCTCCCTTTAGTGTTCATGGTTATGTTACAAGTTTGGGGTTGTGGTCTTTATTGTGAAAGCAGCATTGATCCTTCCACTTTGCGCTTGTTTTTGGTGCTTTGTGTTATTGTACAGCCACATATTTTCAAATGTGTTTTGTATTTCAAACTATGGGAGTGCCTAAGCATATTAAAACCAATAGTATCAGTAGGAGCTAGAACTTAGGGTTATTATACATTCAAAAAAGACTGCAGATTAAACATCCTATGTGCTACCAGTGTCTGGACAAGAAGCTTCATGCTCATGACCGCAAGATAGGTGTCTTGCACAGTTACATCTTATCCTACAAATATTGCAATGATTTTGTATGCTGGTAAATGCAATATGACCAGAATAATTGCTATTATGTGTAGACTAATTCAGCACGGCCCATTGAGTTTTAGAATTTCCATTTGCCATCGTTTGTAAACATAACACAACATTCTACATCCTGCTAGATCTACTGCCCTAATGTGCAATAAAGTGCAACATTTAACAGTGTTAAATTGCACTGCCCCATAGGTCATTTTGACATGGTGTCTGAAAATGACTCGCCCACTGCCTCATTCAAAATCTTAGCCCTCTCACAAAGTTTGGGTCTAGACGTGCCCCTGGTCAGTGGTTCAGGTACGCCAAAGTGATGGAGCCGTGAGAGTGCAGAATGATCCAAGTGGGTCATAGACAGTGACCTTTCCCTGCAGTCAAGATGACAGTCATTGGTGGTTATGGCCTTGCAGAAGGGTATGCACTATGATACCACACTATGACCAAGAAGTGTGTTTGTTATTTTTCATGGCCAGCTGTAGGACACTGCTGGTTTCAGCCTACCAGACATGCATGCAGCATTGGTCTCCCTGCTTGTGGATGCCTGTGTAATGATATGGTGGTGTTGCGGAAATCTCATGTAGTGACGTAACAGGTGGCACCACTGAGACGAGCCAAGATGTGGTTGTGGATATACAGCTATGGATGTTTGAGGTGTGATGGTGAATTATCAGAATACTGCACAAGATAAACCTCTTTACGAAATTAGGTCGCAGATGCAAACTGTAGGCTGTTTTGTGTGGAAACTTGAAGAGCGCGCTGTGCATGTGTGGCACAGAATGATTGTCTATGGTGAAGCCTATCCTGTATGTTACCTATAAAATGGAAAGTGTCTCATTACACTCTGCCTTTCATTGTAGAAACCACCATAGGCTGAGCGGATCCTGCAATTCAGTGGCCCTTTGGGTTCTTTTTGCACTTTTTCTGAAAAGATTCCTATTAGGCCTAAATTATATTTTCGGGAAAGTTTAAAGGTACATTTGTTAGTGTTTAATCAAAGAAGGGGCTCAGATTGGCAGGCGTCAGCCAGTCGGCACGTGCCTACACAGACAGATGTGAGGGTGCAATGCCAACTAATCACGCTAAGGTAAAATATTAAAACCACGGTATGTCTACACCTTTGTCTTGCAGCAGCCAACTTTTTATTAGGCTTTACAAAAGGGTGGTACATAAAACCTGACGTGAAAATTAAAACCTGTGCATATTGAATAATGAGGAACTCTGCCCCGTGTTTATATTCACTTGAAGCACACTTGCTCTGACTTATACTAGCCATCACCTTTCTCCCAGAGCATCGAAACTTACAACCTTGTGACCCTGTTCTAAAGGTTTCCGATGTCTTCTATAAATGTGTGCACTGCCTTACATTTTCTCCTTTTAAAACTGCGTAATGTGAAATATTCAAGGCATTTTGCCAATTTAACTTTTTGCTAACTTTGCCTATGTAATTTAAATATCACACAGACCTACGTACCACTGTAAGGGGCATGCCAGCTCACCCGCAGGGTTACATGTTTCTCTTTAAACAGAAGCCTGTCAGACAAGTCAAGTTGTTATTTGCATTAATATCCTGGCACTCGTAGTCCTGCTTTTTCACCGGCTTCTTTGCGTTCTGTACCTGCAACTGGGGATTCCAGCGTCTGTACTCGGGTGTCTAGCAGTTCTACATCATTCGGTGACCTTCAACATTTTCATTGATCCCAGTTGGGGGGAGGAGGGGGGGGGGCGGTCGGAGAGGCTTTGGTAGTATTTGATTGAAGAACGCACCCTGCGGGGCAGGCCAGGATATTACCATCGTTAGCTGCATCCAGCCTCTGTTCAACACCTGGCATAGCATGCATGGTATGAACACGCGTAAATCTTAGCCCAGATGCTTCCCCTGGGCTGTCTGTCTGTACTTTACACCAAAGCCAAATGAACTCCTGATTCCTGTTAGGAGGCTAGCACAGTGGGCTTCTGTCTCGCATCACTGCCTTGCACTTATATTTCCCTCATGCTGTTGGGGGAGTTAGACAGATCTCTTAATTGTGAACAGCTCGCCCTCTCAGCGTGGTGTAATACTGTCTAGTTCCCCTCCGGTTGTTTGACACGCTTCTGATTCTTCAACATATCCTTTAACTCGCCAGAATTAGCTGTGTTTATCATTGAAAGCAGAACCTGGACGACCTCCGTGCATTTGTTTTCAAGTATCCACTCTTAGGTGTTTTTCATATTCCACTGCTCCCCTTTAGTTCCACATTAGTTTCAATTACTCCTTTTTTAGTTTCACATCAGATTCCCGTACTTCGCCTATTTTCAAGTCAGATTCCACTACATCTTTTTATTTTTGGATGAGCTTCCCCGATCTCTTGCTTTCATGTCAGGTTCCACTGCTCCCTCTTTTCTTCGGGTCTTGTTCCTCCCTTGCTTTTATTGTAATGGCGGCTTCCCTATTCCATAATATTTTCATGACAGGTGCCCAGCTCTGATTTTGTTTAAAGAGTAGATACCCACCTCCTTTTTATTTTCTGGTCAAATACTTATCTCCTTTGTAGTCTCAGTTCAAATACCAAAACCTGCCTTTTATTCTCTGATCAAGTGGGTAACCTGACTAGATTTTACTATTTTATTCAGAGGTGAGGTACCCGTCTTCCTTTTCATTCTCTAGAGGGATGCACAGCTCCTTTTTTATTCTTAGGTCAGATATGACACATTTCCATAATTGTTGCATCAAATACTTAGACTCCCTTTTGTTTACAGAACACGCACAGAACTTAATTTTATTATCAGACCAGATGCCTGTGTAGCAAAGAATCTACAAACAAAGGGCGATTCCCCATCACTACTTCAGCCATGTAAACACTGTATTTACCCTAGGTGGCAGACTGGCCATACCAGTGACTTCACTCTGCTTTGCAAAGGCGAAAGCCACGTTTGCAAGAAATGTAGGTCTAGGGTTGGTCAAGACATGTTGGTCTAGGGTTTGTACTCTGCCAGCCTGCCTGGCGGTGCTGACTGTATGAAATACTGCCTTGGCAATGGTGACTTTCACGGAATGCTAAGCGTAGTGTCCTTTACATTAAGATTGTGTGCGCACAGACTGTGTAGTTTGTCCCCATTCTTTGGCGGCTACTGAACTTGGTGGGGAGCAAGTAGCAAGGAAGCATGACTGCAACAAAAACGGTTCAACGAGTTTGAGTCTTCCCCTGCCCAGAAAAGGTTTACAAATTATGTAAAACAGTGCAGATTTGAATTTACGGCCCAACAAAAAAACATAACTTTTTATAGCCTTTTTTAAAAGAACATGTATATGATATGAAAAATTGTAGGTAACAAATAGGGGTCGGGGCAGAGCCCTGGCGCTCATATAAAGGAACCACCACTGCCCTTATTTTGGGGAAATTCCCGCTGACGACACTTGTCCCAGAATATCTACCTATACTGATGGACATGGACACATTTTCCTGTAAAAATGTTGAACGCTGCTCCTCCGATGGCAGATATTGCTACTTTGCAGCAAAACCTCCAGCTGTTCATGTGGACACTTCTATACACAGTGAATCATCAACCGCCTCCACGCTGAAGATTGTCGGTCAGGTCTAATTCATCAGTAGGTACCCAGCCTACTCTTAAATTTCACAGTTTCTGAGTCTCTATATAGGGCCAGAATGCAAGCCATCATGCACAAACCCTCCAGACCTACCACCAGATGAAGGTCTTCAGGCCTACTCTCTCATCCTGGTGAGCAGGGGTCCTGTCTGTGAAGCTTTCAAGTAACCATTGCTTCATTAGTAGGAGAATAGCAGGATCTCAGACATCCACTGCTTCCAAATGCTTGGGATGCTGAATAATGAGTCTAACCTTGTTTCCACCTCTCGCTGCTTTCTTATACCACCCTAAGCTTTCTGTCTCTTTGTCTTAGTTTTTCCATCCCTGCTTTGTCTCTTTGCCAGTGTTTTCTTATCTTTCTGTTCCTCCTTCTTTCACCCATTCCTACCTTTCTCTCATGCTCTGGGATAAAGTCAGATGATGAGAAATGAGTCCCAGTTCCCAGAATGATGCACCTAGGATGATGCACCTGTGCCAACTACCTGCAGCTATCGACACAAATTATGCACAGCAGGGAACATTATAGTATGTTTGTTTATTTGTGGTTCCTGATTCCATAACATCATGTGCTGGACAGGTGATTTCATACCTGTTGCATCCCCCCCGTGGATAGTGTTGACCTGGCTTCAGAACCCCTCCACATTCTTCTCATTCTCCATTGTCACTCAGTTAACAGGTCACATTCCCGTATCTCACTTTTAGTATCCCAGGAAAGTTGCTACTCTGCAATAGTTCTTGTAGTCTGAGATACTAGCGCTCCACATACATAATGCAGCTCTCCCGACAACCCCACGCAACCTGAGCCCAGAGCCTCCATCAAGGAATCCTGGCCCCTGGAGTCCCTAGAGCAGGTGTCTCCAACCAGTCGATTGCGATGCTACCAGTAGCTCCCAGGCCCTTTCAGAGTAGCTCACAGCCAGTTCATTTCTAAATAATCACAGGGTCACCTTTTTCCTTTTAAAGTCAAGGGCAGGCTGTGTTTATTTTACATTATTTTCATCAGGCTGGAGATAACAGGGCCTGCTAAGGAGCAGTGCTGGAGTCAGATTTGGGTACAGAGGTAATGAACTGAAGCACTGAAGTATTAAATCTTAACTAAAAGTCAGTTTTGGAGCATGAGAACAAAATGATGTTTCTCAAAACTTTTAAATCAGAGAAAATTAAAATGAAATCTTACCTTAATGATTAAATTGAGTTTTTATTTTAATGTTCTCATTTTTTTTCGAAGTGTTGCATTTACAAACAGCAGGCCTTTTGCTCCCAGTAGAATACCGTGCCATATTTATAACTGAAAAATACAGTCATTTTTTAAGTGCAGACATTTAAAGTGCAGAAAAATGTTCCACAATCACGAACATACTTGCACTTTAAATTTCTCCCATTTAAAAAAAATGGTTGTATATTTGTGTTATACAGGTAACAGAGCCACATATGGCGAAAGTTATGTCGTGTGCCACAAGTACATACAACACAGGCTATGTTACCCATACACATATAGCCCATTTATATGCACATATGTTCATACACCCCAAAGACCACACTCTCACTGCTTACACTGCTTACACTGCTCACACATATGGCAGCCCTGTCATAGTAGCCCTAGTCAAAGTATTTTGTTCAAACCAAAATATCTAGGTTTATGGATGTTAGGCTTAAAAGTCAAGGAAGATGGGCGTGGGGGTGTCTGGTAATAGTGGGCAAGTTGTTTAGCCTTCGGTAGCCCAAGATGATATTCATTAATCATTAGTAGCTCTCACTACAAAAAAGGTTGGAGATCCCTTACCTAGAGTCTGGCCCCACCACCCTGCCTGCCTGAGAATAAGGTTGGGTGGGCAGGTCGGCGGGGTGACGGGCGACAAGTGAGGCAGCAAAGGCCTAGGAACCTGTGAGGCAGCATGGAGGCAGAGAGAGCTGCCAGCCTGCCCCTTTCAATCTGCAGCAGCTGATGTAGTGAAGCAATGTGCTGCCCCGCAGATCTGTCGTGTCATGTTGGGCTCTTGGGGGAGCAGGGCAGCAGCGGCATGGAAACAGGGGATGTCTACCCAGTCAACGGAGCACTTGGCGCAGTTAATTTTAAATTAACCTCAAGCCCCCAGAAGTGGTAGGTGACTGAACGGGATTGGGGCCTCATGGTAGGAGGTGTGACAACAGACCACAGGACGTATGAGTATATTGTGAGGCCCTACTTCAATGGACACTGTCTACTCCTTACACTCCCCTCTTATCTCTAAACCCTTCCTTCAAACCCCCTAAGAGATATTTCTGCTACTGTGGTTACCTTTTAGTGCAGCGTACGGCGCATTTGTGTCACCCCCCCTTGTGTCCCGTAGGATACCTTCTTGCTGGGGAGGTGGCACCAGAGGAGCTGGCCAGAGCTTTGGAAACCTAAACTATTCAGTGTCTCTGAAGGATTAGTCGAGCTGTTAGTAAGGCTGTAAGGGACAATAAGGGACATAACAAAAAATCATCATCAAACAAATCGGTTCAACTCCCAATTTACCACTTACAAAGCGTGGCCCCACCGGATTCTGTGACTGGAATCAGCCCCAAAGGCACCTGCAGTTGCCAGTTAGGTGCCAATAAAGAGCTAAACAAATGACTGCAAGGTGTGCTAATTGGCCAGAGTTCTGTTGCAATGGAGCCAGGAAAAAATAGGTCTGGCGCACAAACTATCCAAAAGAAAAGAAATCAGGAGGCCCCCAGACTTGAGATGTCACATGTAAAAAACACTAAGCGAAATATGTTGGCAAAGACCCCTGGCGAGGACAGCCCCCCTTCAGTGGAAGAAGCAATCAGTGAAAATACCTTGGGTAACATGGACGAGGAACTCACATGGCCTGCAGGCCCCAGAGTGCTGGGGACAATGGAGAAAGGTCACAAGAGTTCAATGTATTTAAGGATTTCAGACTATTTGCTGCTGCTGGATGAGGAGAAAGAACAGCAATCAACGTATACCCCTATCCCCGGACCTGTCCACGGGTTCGACCTCCCAGAGGGAAGTTCTACAGATATGGACAGGGAGCAACAATTATCACTACTACTACCACCTCCACCACTGACTCTGGTGGTCATAGTCTCAAATGGGAGAAACCCCGTTCCAACTCTAATTCCAACCCCAACTCCACTTGGCATACGTTCATCACATGGGCCCACGGTGCCACAGCATGTGGGATTGGAGGTCACCCTCTCTGGTGTTACAGGAAAAGCAGATAAAGAAGGCTGCCAACACATTTTAATTCAATTTTTATTACATACCCGGCCTACAGAGAAGTAATCACTATCCCACATGTTCAATTCAACTTTTTCCTGAGAGAGATAGCAGACAGACAGCTTTTACCCCCTCAGATGAATGAGGATGTGCTCATCCAAAGCGGAGCAAACTTGCCAAGTGAACCAAGAGTTGAGGGCTCAAGAGCAGAGGGCATAAAGATTATAAAAGACACCACAGCGGCCTCCAATAGTCTTTGGGATGCTGTATTAAATACGATGCAAACCACTGTGGATGAATTAAATCACCACACTAATAAAATGGATACAAATCGATTTGCTTAACACGCTTGCTGTCTTTGTGTCAGGTACAGACGGAAAGCTGGAGAAACGTTCTGATCAAAAGAGTCCAATCAAAGAAAGATAATGATTTTACAATGTGTTCGTGCAAGTAAGGGATCGATACACTGGTAAAACTACCTGCTCTCCTGGAGGAAATGGTTGGGGAAATAAGGTGGTGACTGGGAACAGAAGAAAAGCATCCAACGCTGAGAGGGTCATATACCTGAGACTACACAGAATTCGGCATTGACCAGTCCAGTAATTTACAAGGAAACAAAAAAGGCACCCAAGCCAATATAAACAAGCAAGGGGGGAAGGTGTACTGAGTATCCCAAGAATTTAAGCAACCGGAGTCTAGGCAAGGCTCTATGGCTGCCCACTTCACATCATCCAACATTCTAGCACCTACCCACATGCCAGGCACTAAGTTGGTTTGTAGCCAGTATAGAAGCCAATCAGAGAAGAAGCTGGTTCAGCAAACAATGCCACCTCATGCCCAAGGGGGGTGACATAGATGTAAGCGTCAGAACATCCAATGAAGAGAGCATAACCTGCCTAGGAAATATTGTAGGAAACGGCAGTGCCCCCACTGAATACCCTGGTCCCAAGGCAAGCTTACTGTGGATTCCAGAGTTTAGATCTAGAGGAACCCACGATACTCTAAATCAAGCAAACGTTCTAAAGTTAATCAAGGGCCTACCAGGCCTGGCAGAAGTGGAGTCCCAGGATATCTTTTTAATCAAATTCCTTGCACCTCGACGTAAGCAATTATCGAAACCCACACTGCTCACATTTAATTTGAAACATATTGAAGCCAAAATCATGCTCTGCAAGGAGTTGTTGAAGAGTTGGGGTACATCAATAGTGCATTTTCAGGAGTATCGCTACCCCCCGCACTCTTGACTCCAGATCAATCCGCAAGGGAGAGTGGAACATAAACCCCAACCATCCTGAAACGAAAAGTGGTTCAGCTGCAATAGGTACGCTCAATCTTGAAAGGTGCAGTGGGTTGGTGATTCTCCATGGGAGTTTCTGGGCTGATGATCCAAACAACAAAGGCCCATGCAGAGGAAGGCCCAGAAACAAGAGTAGTAACTAAACTGTATGAAATGGACAACTGGAGCTGGCTTGCATCTGTACTAATGGTTGAACGCCACACAGACTGAAACGAGAAACCCCTGTGGCACTGCATGACAAATCATGGCATTCTGAGTATCTGCACCTGGAATCTGGGAGGCCTTGCTCAGAAAATTGAAGACGCCTTGTTGTCGGAGTATTTCAGTAAGTTTGATGACATTACTGTACAAGAATCATGGGCACAATCCAGCATTCCTTTAACGGGGTTCATTGAATACAACAAGTTGGCATGTAAAAGTAGTATCTATGGAAGAGCAAAAGGTGGGTTAACGACCTATGTGAATTCTAAACTTACTGCAAAGGTCACGATGCTAGATATTAACAAGCAATGGCTACTGGTGCTGCGTCTGGATGAGTGGGATAAGCAGCTGACAACCCTGCTGGTCCTGGTTAAAATTTACATTAATCAGAGAGAACAAACAGCAGTAGTTGACAAACTGATCAACCTGCCCCGGGAGTGGAAAGGCGATCTGCGGATGGCACATCTGATAATCACTAGTAACTGCAATCTGAACCTCTTCCAAGATACAAATGAGGTTGACAATGAAGTGCCATAAGCCCTGCCCGCTCAAACCCATCCCCCATGTAGAAGACAAAATAACCCTGGGAAAAAACTTGTGAGGGCCTGTGAGGCAGCCGAGCTGATAACATTGAACAGCCACCTCCCGGGGATATTCCACCGTCCTGCGATATGACAACCTCTCACCTTGATTACACCATGATAAGTGGCAGTTTGTATAGCAGGGTAATTAACTTCAGAATCAATCAGGGATCCAAGAGTGATCACCATCCACAAAACATCTGGTTCAGTGTCAATACAATGTTTCTGAGCTGCGCCCGGATAGTGTGGGTAGATGCACATACTGAAAATCTAAAACACCCCAAATGGAGCATGGATAGTATTCAAGACCTGGCAAGTGGGGTGGTGGGAATTTTGAAAGTAGCATCAGCAGGCGAGCAAAACCCAATAAAGTTATGGGAACGTCTTTCAGAATGCTTAGCAGCAAGGTACCTGGCCAATAGCTCACACAATGGTAGAAGCATCAGACACAATAGGAACATTATCTGGCCAGAAAAGGTCCGCCTTATCAGATCTCAGATCGTCAAAACCCTCTGAAAATTGCAGCACTCTCCTTTGAATCCTGCTTTGTTAAAGTGCTTTCGACTCGACCTCAGGAGACTAAAAATAGAGGTTTGGCTGTACAAGAAAGGAAATCTGAAGTGCTATGGGCCAAGCTTCTCTATTCTTCGAAACAAAATAATCGTAGAAAATGTTGGCAACTAATTAACAAGCTCGATAAGAGCCCCCCAACGGCATACAACGCTAACATAAGCAAGGAAGAATGGGTGAACTTTTTAAGAGTGCTTCATAAGGGAAGTACAGACGTTTCTTCCGCCCTGAGACTCCATATGAGCCCATCTGATATTGCACCTATCGAAAACAACAATGAAATTCAGACATTTTATAATACCCAACTGCATCACTGATAAAAGTTATTGAGAACTCACGTACCAACTGTGCAGCTGGCCCCAATAGAATACCGTCAGCCCTCCTGAAAGAAAACATTATGATCTGGGCAGGCTTTCTGACTTCGAGGTTCAATCATATACTGCTGACTGAAAGCATTTCAAACAGCTGGAGAGAGTCAGTTATACATCTTATTTTTAAAGGTGAAATTGCAGCCTCCCGAAGTAATTACTGACTGATAACTCTGCTAGATGTGGACGGCAAATCTTTTTCAACCTTACTCCTGCAAGATATCTTAGAGTGGGGGACGGAGGCTAGAAGTTTGCCAATGGATCAAACGGGGTTCACAAAAAACAAGGAACTCTTTCTAATCTGATGGCCCTGGGCCTCTTTATGAAAAAGGCATGCGATACCCATTCACAGCTGTTCATGTGTTTTGTGGACTTTGAGGTGGACTTCAGCCACGTCCCCATGAAAAGATCTGGGAAGTACAGACGCTTCTTCCGCCCTGGGACTCCATATAGACCCATGTGATATGGCACCTATCAAAAACAACAGCAATGAGATTAAGACATTTTAGAATACCCAACTGCATCACTGGTAAAAGTTATTGAGAACTCACGCACCAACTGTGCACCTGGCCCAAATGGAATTCCGCCAGCCCTTCTGAAAGAAAACATTAGGATCTGGGCAGGCTTTCTGACTTCGATATTCAATCATATTTTTCGGACTGAGAGCATTTCAAAAAGCTGAAGAGAGTCAGTTATAGATCCTATTTTCAAAGGTGGGATTGCTGCGTCCCCAAGTAATTACCGACTGATAGCTCTGCTAGATGTGGACGTCAAATAGTTTTCAATCTTACTCCTGCAAGATATCTTGGAGTGGGCAAGGGAGGCTACAAGGCTGCCGAAGAACCAAACGGGGTGCACCAAAAAGTAAGGGACACTTTCTAATCTGATGGCCATGGGCCTCATTATGAAAAAGGCAAGTGATACCTTTACACCGCTGCTCATGTGTTTTGTGGACTTTAAGGCGGACTTCAACCGCGTCCCCCATGATAAGCTCTGGGAAAAGTTACAACGTTGGGGAATCTCTCCAAAGCTTTTGAGGGCAATTTGGTTGCTATATACAAAAACCTGGATGAAGATCAAGGTAGCCTGTCCAGAGAAGTCAGTATCTCCCTAGGATTGAAGCAAGGCTGTGTATTAGCACCACTTCTGTTCAACTTGTTTATTTCAGATCTTCCACCGTTTCTTGCCAAACTGGCATCCCACACACCAAGTGTTGGCGGCCAACAGTTGTGTAACATTCTATATGCAGATGATCTGCTACTGTTAAGCAACACCCGTGTAGGTTTACAAAGACTGATCAATAGGCTTGCTGAGTACTCGGTCAACAACTAACTGGAAATCAACCTCAAAAAGACCAAAGTCCTACCCCTAAACTGCCAGATTTCCAAACATAAGAAATGGTATCTCAATGGGTCCAGGATCAATAAAAACAGCAACCTATATGTACTTGGAGTTCAAATTGGACTCAAGGGCTTCCTTTGCTGCACAAAAAAGCTATTATTGCAAAAAAAGATGCGCTAATTTTGCTTTTTCTAATCTAAGGAAAAGTTTGTGGGGACATAATCTAAAGGCACTGATTAAGGTGATAAAATCAAAATTGATTCCCACCAAATCCTATGGAGGCGAGGTAATGCTATGTGAGGATGCCTACATCTTGGAGAAGCTTATATTATTATGAACATATAAATGAGTGTTTCAGCTACCGAAGTCTGCGTCCCCTGTCCAACTAAGACTTGAATTCTCTCTGGTAAAAACACTAGCCAGACAAGGGTTTTTTACTAGATGATGCCACCAATTAAGGAGTGCCCCAGAAGATACATTTAGTTCATGTTGTCTGGGCAGAAATCAATCTACAAAGGGAGAAACATCATTTTGCTATGTATTTATAGAACAGAAAGGAGAATCTTCATCTTTCAGATTTATGGCAACTGAACGCAAGTGATCACATCTTCAAGAACATTTAGAACAAATGCATCCAGCAGAAAAGCCATCTGGAGGATAAAATGACATTAGCAAAATAAGCGCACGAGTGGCTGGTGATAAATTAATATGATACCAGCAAGGAACAAACCTATTTTGTGGAAGTATTTTGGCTGACCATCAAGAAGGAACTTATAAAAATAAGATTTGGTTTCCTTTTATCCTTAGACTTTACACCGAGATGGCAGAACAAGGGACAACAGGAGGACATAGTATGCCACCTCGGCCACCAGACGAATGAATCGTTAATGCACATACTCTGTTTATGTCGTAAGTTACTAGTACACCAAAGGGCCCTGTTGCGTAAAGAGTTTTTAGCCCTGGCAATAAGAACCTGCATGTCAGCGGCTCTAGAGGCCCTAAACCCACAAAACCTTATGTTGAACATTTGACTTGTGAAGTTTCTAGCAATTTTCAACAATCAGATAAAAGCATTGTAAATAGCGATATTACCTATGGCTTAGATGAGGGCATTTACCAAAGGCCTCTAGAAGGTTTCTATTTTATTATAGGCTTTTAGGGGGTGAATAAGAGAATGATCAACCCCATCCAATGTTGTTGTGAATCATTCAATTGGGCAAGCTGCTAGGGGCAGGGTACGAGGAATACTGTCCCCTATCCTGTCTATTTCCGACTGTTCAGCCTCGGTCAGGAACAATTATGTTTCTTGAAGTATGTTACATGGCCGTACAAACACATGGTAGCTGCTTTTCACAGTTAAGGCATGCTTTCCTTCCCTTGTCTGTCTGAATAAGATCTTCTTTCTCTTCAGAGCGACTTGTCACTATGGCAGGGGTTGTCAACTAACTTCAGTTTCTCCACACTCAGATCTATGGGATTAGAATTAGTGTCTATGCTTCTGTGCACAGCTTGCTCGTTGATGCGCCCACAAAGCAGTTTGGCCCAATTGCACTTTATAGCATACACGGTTGGCTAGTAGGCTATTGCACATGCCCACGTATGCCCCATGCTCTGGTCGTTTGCACAATACATCTTTTTGCAAGATGAGCTTGTTTTACGCATCTAACTACTTGCACAATGCACTTTCTGCAATTTCCCTGCGCTTAGCCAGGTAGAAAAAGTCTTGGCTTACTGACCTCATATTGTTTAATTTTGCTATTTTAGTCTTGTAATGAAAGTATGATTTTATGATTGCTGAATTGTGTATGTTTATGATTTTAATTAAAATAGTTTTAATGAACAAATAATCTGATATTAAACTGAAACATACACATTGCTCTGTTTTCATAAATGCCCCATGGATAACAGGGCCTGTTCAGTTGAGTGGGGGCAGTGTGCTGGGTGCCCCAAGAAAGGGCTGTTGGCCACATCCAGGCAGCAGTACAGGTCCCAATATTCAACAGCAGGACCTGGGGCGCTGCCAGGGTGGCATGCAGGGTGTTTCATGCACCATTCCCCTGCACGCGCCAGTCTATGGCTATCCAGACTCTAATAGAAGGCTCTGTCATCTTCTTGATGGGGAGTACAACATGCTTTTTCATTGCTTCCTAGCTAGGTCCACACTTTACGAATACCCTTACATCCATTCATCGGGCTCACAGGAATGTGTTGATGGAAGTCCAAATTATGTTGCATGTTGACTAAATTATGAGGTAAAATAACGCAAGCGGTACAGCAAAACTTGCCACATTATGCAGCTGACTGTTTTGTCTTTCTAGTTCACATTAAAACGGGCAGGGCACACATTTCACCTCAATATCAGCTTAATATCTGAATGCAGCAATCAGTAACTGAAAGATGATCAGTTAAACTTTGCTAAAAATATCCTGACACCGCATCAGTACTTTCGTTGCATTTTTAGCAACATTCGATTAATTTGATATAAAAATATTTTTTTTGTTGACATTTCAAATCAGATATGTGCTGGTAGATTGTGGGGCAAGTGTGATAAATCTATGTTTTTGAAAACACAGCAGCGCAGAATCACACAATACATATCCCTGAAGTAAATGCAGACATACCACCTCATCGTTTGATACCCACCCTCTCCCTTTCTCACCATAAGCATTCGTTTTCTTTGTTCGGACTCTATTCCTTATGTTCAGCGCTCTGTAACTTCCCAGCCAGGGCTACTCTATACAAACGTCCCCACTTACATAACACACACCAGTTTTGCAGCATTCCACTTACCCTGCCTGAGAAAACTGTGATATTCCAACGCCAGAATTTCATCATCTTGTGGTCACCGTGGTGATATTGATTTTCAGTCTGATGTGGTCCTGACAGGGATTGTAGTTAATGCTCCTTTGTCCATTATGAAGCTCGTAGACTAGAATCCTTGATAGAACTCAATTTGGATAATAGAAAATGGTCCTGATTGACAATTAGCACATTTATTAAAATTGCAAAATGTCCCAAACAATTTACTAAGGGAATCTGACTCAGAATTGCTAGTGCCAATTTACAGCGATTCCTATTCATAAGTCCTCGCAAAGTCCCTTGTCAGTCTTCACTAGCATGTTTGCAGTACCGTGGCGGGAGCGGCAGAGCTGCCAAAGGAAGTTGGCTGCATACATCAATGTTTCCTAGCTATTTGTTTCTCCTCTGAATTTTGCTCTCACACCAGCCAACTACACACTGGATGGTGAGACCCACTTTAATAATTTCTATCCAGATTTCCTGGACTAGGTAGCTGCTTTGGATTGTCCATTTTGCTTTGTTTTGGGCCAGCCGATCCCTTTGTTGAGGATACCTAACCTTGTTGTAATCCAGGGAAGTTTTTTTGAGTATTTTTGCTGTTATCTTTTGTGTCTGATCAAGAGGGTGAGGGACGGTAGACTGTCAGTACCAACCATAGGTCCTCCTATGATAATGTGGCTTTACAATTTAAGAAATGATGGTCTTCCAGGCACCGGAAAGAGTTAATGATAACTAACTACCTAGATATCAATGAAGACAAATGGAGATTTATGGAAAGGAAGCTTAGACTCGTCGTTCAGTGGTCGCTTTGAGAGGGCTGTAATGTGGATTTTCTAGCTTACGCAAAGAGGAAACCTGAGAATCATCATAATGTACAGCCTCATTGTTTTGTTATAAATTGTATTGCAAAATAATTGCAACTGAAGTTTAGGGATGATTTTGGAGTGCACAAACTACCTAAAAAGATCACAAAAGTGTCAACTCTGGTTGAGATAGTCAGCATGGTCTTAGAGGAACAGTCTGGTAATGATTCCTTAAGGCGTCAAAATAGTCTCTCTGGTTCACAGGAAATATTTAAAACTTTGCTGACATTTCAGCCTCAACATCGGTGTTAAACCAGTGGCGTAACAAAGACCAGGAGCGCAGGGGACCCCCGAGTTCCAGGGGACTCTCTTAACACAGTACCCTGGACTGAGAACTCCTGAGTGAGTTCGGAGGAGGGCCCCTCCATGAACTTTGCAGGTGGAGCCCCTCAAGTTTAATTATGCCACTGTGTTAAACATGCTTCTTTAGGACAGCAAGTGGCACTTGGGATTTGTTAGGTTGACGCCAATTGAAGTTTGATGAAAGCAGAACAGTTTTGGCTGAAAAGTTGGGAGCCAACTAAAGACAGCCACAGATAATTCCACGTGACACCTCTGGCTAGCAACCTTCTGTGTACTTTTTACTGCGTTGTGAAAGTCACAGAATATGCATGAGTCTACTGACCACAGTTGCACGACTTGTCCCTCCTTTTCCATGTTTATAGAATCATTTTTGCCACTATCGGTGATAATGGTAAAACATTTTGTATCATGCAACAGCTACTCCTAGGAGTGTCCTTGTGCGTAGCAAAAAGGTCTGAAACGAAGATACACAAACAGTAATCATGCACAAAAAGACAGGTTTTCAACTTAAAAAAAATATTGTAGCATTCCTTGCTGCTCGAAGCTCCAGAGGGACCTTATTCCAAGCTACAGCTCCTAGATTGGTAAGTGACCTTCCTCCTGTTGTAGTCCATCTGATTGAGAACTGCTGCAAGCAGTTTGTTAGCTGATCTCAGGTATTTTTGTGGGCAGTAAAAACTAAATCTTGCGCTGTGATAAGCTGCTCCAGTTTGGTACAATGCCCCATGTTCCAAAACTAGTGCTTTAAAATGATCCTTTCCTTAATGGGGAGCCAATTGAATATCATGCAGCGGCGAAGACATCCGTGTGCCGATTGGTAGGTTCAAAACTAAACAAGCAGCGGCGTTTTGGACTACTTGCAGCTTACCCAACAAGTGTTCCGGTAGTCCAAAGTAGAAAGCATTACCGTAGTCTAGTTTTGAGGTTATTAGGGGCTGAATCATGGTTTTCTTAGCTGAGAAAGACAGGAAGTGTGAACATTTTCTCAGAGAGCGTAGAGGCCCAAAACAAGTGCCCACCACTGACCTGATCTGAGACTTAAAAGATAGCTTTTCTTCAAATTTAACCTCCACGTTCTTCACTGAACTCTCTTGCAAGACTGGGGCGTGTTGAGGCTCATCTTCGGGCCAGAAGATCTGCCAGCATTCAAGTGCAATATTACCAAAAAACAGAATTTCTTGGTTTTTTTCTGCTTTACACTTGAGGAGGTGGTCAGGAAACCACTGGAAAACTGTAGTCATGCAGGTTTTAATTTGGACTCCGGGAATCCCTTCACCCTCACAATAAGAAAACAGCTGTTGCGTATCTGCGACATATGATTTGATTTTTGCTCCAAGGGCTTCAGCAATCTGGACCAAAAGGGTCAAATACAGATTAAACAAAGATGGACTTAGTTCTGAGCCCTGCAGGACTCCCAATGGCATTTCATGTGGTTCCAAGGAGAAGGGAGGGATCCCGATTTATTGGCATCTATCTGTCCAAAAGGAAGTAAACCAATCCAATGCCAGTCTGGTTACTCCTATAGCCTGGGGATGCACTTGGAGTCTTGAGTGGGGCACCTTGTCAAATGGTGTTGATAGATCTAACATTAACAGTACAGCCTTTTCCCCATTGTCTAAAGTGCCTTTGATTTGTTCCGAGACCTCCATGAGCACTGTCTCTGTACTGAAACAGGGCCTAAAACCGGACTGACTAGAATGGAGTAAATTGTTTGTTTCTAGATAACGGGGAAGCTGACAATTCAGATGGTTTTCAAGAATCTTAGAAAATGCTGGGAGCAGGAAGAATGGTCTATCGTTAGCAGGAATGATTGTATATGCTGATGGCTTTTTTACCAGAGGTAAAATCTTCGCTTGCTTCCAGGAGGGTGGTACCTTAGCAACAGTTAAAGACATGCTAAGCACCTAGTTAACCAGAGGGTTGATGACGGAAGCTCCTGCCACTAATAGATTCAGCAACTTGGGTCCGATGGAGAGCAGGATTTCAGAGTACTCAAGGCTAGCAGTGAGCTCTCCAATAATAACAGTTCAAATCTAGTCAGACTCGCATTGATTGGTTGGTTTGGGCTGTTCTGTCCTAGACCACCTGGTTCTACAGTTGTTCATGTCCCGGTGGACAAACTGACATCAATGTTCTGAATTTTTGTCTGAAAATACGTGGCCAATTGCTCACACCAGTTCAGCAAAGGGTAGTAGGCCCTTACATTTGCTGTCGTTGTCATAAAACTTTTAACAATTGCAAATATTTCTCTTGTTTTATTCTTTGCATTCATGATTTTGTCCTCTAATGTTTTGTTTAGCTGCTCTAATTTCATTGTGATATTTCTTAAGAGCTGCTTTACAGCTTTCCTTAATATCTGTATTATACTCCTTCCACCATTGTCTTTCTAGTGCCTTACACCTTTCTTTCTCTGCTCTCAGACTGTTAGTGAACCACGGAGTGGAGGCTTATTTCTCCTTGTTCTGCAAGTGTGAGGTGGTGCAAGTTTATCAGTGGCATCCAGTGCTTTAAATGGAAAAATAGAAGTGCAGGTACTCTGTACCAGAGTACCTGCTTGTTTCTGAGAAGTGCTGGTACTCTCCAATTAAAAGTATTACGTTTTTCTTGAGATATGCCGGTACTCTCCATCTCAAAATAAAAAAGTGCTGGTACTCAGTACCGGAGAGTACCGGCCCATTTAAAGCACTGGTGGCATCCCTAATCCATTTATCAAGCAGCATTTCATCCTATCTCTCATTGGCGAGAGAGAGCTGGAGAGCTAGCTTTAAAGGCGAAGGCAAGTTCCATCGGCTGAATTGTATGGAATGCTCTCTGCAATACAGGTCCGTTAGTCTCAGGCATTTGGGTTTGACTGGTACCTGACACAAACATTTGATCAGGTAGTGATCAGACCAGGCTTGAGGGATAGTATCCTATACTTGCAATGTACTATTAGAAAATAACCTTACTTGGTACATGACCTGCCTGATGAGTCAATTCAAATACATATTGCTTAGGATCTAAGGGAGGCATAATATTTCCAAGCTCTTTTGTCTCCTTGTCTTCTGCTTTGTCCATATGTACATTTGGGTCACCTTAGGCCAGAAAATGGGCATATATCATTGCCAAGTGAGCCACCGCCGACTCCAATTATTCAAAAAACTGGCCCGCCGGTCTGTAAATTACAACACCAGCAACAGAATGCTGAGGAGACAGAGTGATACCGAAGCCCATTGCTTTAGCATCAGCCAGGCCCTCAATCTCAACAATTTGGCGCTCCCAAGCTTCCTTGAACAACAAGACAATGTCTCCTCATTCTGCCTTGTGGTCAATCCTTTTTATAGATCTTAAAACCCTTGGGAATGGCTAAAGCAGTGGCTGGTTGCAAGGCATCAGTGAGCCATGTCTCCATCACGAAGAGCAAAACCAATGTCTCCTCCTCCAGCAGTTCAAAAATATGGTCAGAACTTTTTGGTAGTGATCGGAAATTGATCGAACCAGCCCAAAACATGAGGCCTTCCCTTAGGTACTTTAGAGGGAACATTGTCCCTCTCTGCTAATGAGGCTTTCAAGTCTTTCATTTAATGGCAGTACCTGAAAGTTATAACGCGGGCAGGTGTAATTAGTTTTAAGTGAAATTACCCATGGTGACGTATCACATTAATGAGCAGGTGCAAGCATCCAAAGAGCCTCTTTTCTATAATCTGAGGATTTTTACCTGCTAAAGGATTACAGGCAGCATGGCTGGCACTGGTCACTTCCGGGAAGTTGACGGGCACAGACGGGCTTGCTTTAGGCATGCTAGCAGTTCGTCTTTGCAGCATGCTCCCTTTTATCCATCAGCCCTGGAGCAACTAGAGCGCAATATATGGCGGCTCTATTTGTCCTTTAGAGGTAAAAATGGCCGTGTAGTCTTCGCCTGATTTTTAGCTGCTACCAGAAGATGAGCTTAGGTTTGAACCATTCAGCCCCCACATTCAAATTTTAATTCCCAGTTAACAGTTCATTAAACCATAAAAAAAAGTCTGAAAAGTCCAAACTAACAAAAACTGTAAAGTGTGTTGAAAAAAATGTGCAAAACAGCAAAGTTTTGTGCAATATAACAAATTCAGGCCTAATGCAATTGCGTAAGCGCAGGGTGCCTCCTTTTATCCATCAGCCCTGGAGCAACGAGAGCGCACACTGCCCTACTGTGACAGCTGCAGTTGTCCTATTGAGGTAAAAATGGCTGTGTAGTCTTTGCCCGATTTTTAGCTGATCCCACCTCCCAGAAGATGAGCTCAGGTTTCAACCGTTTAGCCCCCAAATTAAAATTTCAATTCTCAGTTAACAGTTCATAAATACATATAAAAAGTCTAAAAAGTCAAAACTGTAAAGTGCGTTGAAAAATGTGCAAAGCGACAACGTTTTGTGCAATATACCAAATTCTATGTATTGTGTGCCATTAACCCCTTAACAGCCAAGGACATAATGGTTACGTCCTTGGATGCGGCGCTGAGGCGCTCCCCCCATAAGCCTCGCCTCAGCGCCCCCACTGCAGGGATGGAAGGGAAAGGAAGGCTTCCCCTGCCACCCCCTTCCCCTGCCCCGTTGGGTCTGATGACGTCAGCGTGCGATCATGCGCTGACCTCATCAGAGGCCTGCCCCTCCAAGCGCGAATCGGAAGAGAAATGCTTTTGCATTTCTCTTCTGATCACTGGAGGGGCCGAGAAAGGTATGAACGGAAAGGAAAGGCCTTTCCTCTACTTTCATGTCTCTCTCAGCATTTCTGTATCGCTATCGGACAGCAGAATTGCCCACTAGACACCAGGAGATTATTTTTTTTGTTGCAATTGACATGAGGGTAGGGGCCCCTTGGGCAAGGGCTACTCCCCACGGGGCCAAATTATTTTTAGGCCATTTCTGCCCCCTGGGGGGGGGGGGGGGGGGGGGTAGGGGGCAGAAACACCCTAGATACCGGGGATATCTTTTTTTTCTTTTTTATATGTGGGGAGCGACGCCTTAGGCAAGGGTCGCTCC
This sequence comes from Pleurodeles waltl, assembly GCF_031143425.1. Classification (NCBI taxonomy): domain Eukaryota; kingdom Metazoa; phylum Chordata; class Amphibia; order Caudata; family Salamandridae; genus Pleurodeles; species Pleurodeles waltl. The sequence goes on along the minus strand of NC_090449.1, from coordinate 295,982,059 downwards.
CCGGGGGGGGGCAGAATTACTTATAGGCCATTTCTGCTCCCCTTGGGGGCAAATCAGCCTATTTTTATTAGGCCTAACCACTAGACACCAGGGAATTTTATTTTTTGCAATTGACATGAGGGGAGTGGCCCCTTGGGCAAGGGCCGCTCCCCAGGGGGCCAAATTATTTTTAGACCATTTCTGCCCCCCCGGGGGCAGACCGGCCTAATATAATTAGGCCAAACTGCCCCCAGGGGGGGCAAAAAACCCTAGACACCGGGGATAATTTTCTTTTTCTTCATTTTTATTTTTTATATGTGGGGAGCGACCCTTAGGCAAGGGTCTCTCCCCGTGGGCAAAATTACCTTTAAGCCATTTCTGCCCCCCATGGGGGCAGATCGGCATATTTTATTAGGCAAATCTTCCCCCAAAAGGGGCAGAAACCACTAGACAATAGGGATTTTTTATTTTTTTTGCAGTTGACATGAGGGGAGCGGCCCCTTGGGCAAGGGCCGCTCCCCAGGGGGGCAAATAATTTTTAGGCCATTTCTGTCCCCCCCGGGATCAGATCGGCCTGATCTAATTAGGCCAATCTGCCCCCAGAGGGGCAGAAACCCCCTAGACACCAAGGATACATTTTGTTTGTAGTTTTATTGTTTTTATATGTGGGGAACGACCCCTAACGAAAGGGTCGCTCCCCGGGGGGGAGGGGGGGGGGAATTACTTTTAGGCCATTTATGCCCTCCTACTGGACACCAGGGATTTTCTTTTTTACATTATTCAATGAGGGGGCTGCCCCATGGGCAAGGGCCGCTCCCCGGGGGGGGGGGAAATATTTGTAGGTCTTTTCTGCCCCCCGTGGGCAGATCGGCCTATTATAATTAGGCCGATCTGCCCCCGGGGGGGCAGAAACCCTTAGATACCAGGGATATATTTTTGTTTATGTTTAATTTTGTTTTTTATATATGGGGAGCGACACCTAAGGCAGGGGTCGCTCCCATGGGAGGCAAATTGTATTAAGGCCATTTCTGCCCCCTTTGGAGGCAGATCAGCCTATTTTTGTTAGGCCGATCTGTTCCCAAGGGGGCAGAAACCACTAGACACCTGGGCTTTTTATTTTTTTTGCGTCAATTTCAAGCAAGGGGAGTGACCCTTTAGGCAAGGGTCGTTCCCCTGGGGTGCAAATTTATTTCAAGCCATTTCTGCCCCCCTTGGGGGCAGATTGGCCTTTTGGTGTTAGGCCGCCCTGCCCCCAAGGGGGGCAGAAACCACTAGGCACTGGGGAGTTTTTTGCGCCAATCTCACGCAAGGGGAGCAACCCCTTAGGCAAGGGTCGCTCCCTTTAGGGGGGCAAATTTATTTTAGGCCATTTCTGCTCCCTTTGGGGGCAGATCGTCCTATGTCTATTAAGCTGGTCTGCCCCCGGGGGGGGGGGAGGGCAGAGACCACTTAGGCACCAGGGATTTGTGTGTGTGTATGTGTGTGTTTTATTTGGGGGGGCAGCCCCTTAGGCAAGAGTCACTCCACATGGGGGCTCATTACTGTTAGCCATATCTGCCCCACGTGGGGGCAGATCGGCCTATTTTTGGAGGCCCATCTGCCCCCAAGAGGGGGGCAGAAAGCCCACCAGAGACCAGGGAAGATTTTTTTTCAAAATAAGAGGGTGGGGGTATGGCCATAACCCCACCCCAAATAAATGGGGTCCAAGCTGTTCTGCCCACCAGTGGGCAGATGGGGCACTTACCCCCAGGGGCAGAAAGTCTACTAGATGCCAGGGAATTAAACAAAAAAAATTGTGGGGTGGTGGCTACCAACCAGTATGGGCCTGGTTATGTCCCCATCCCAACTGAAGGGGGTAACAGTCTTTCAGCTCTCCCCGCACACTAAAACATCTTATCCCACGGCAAGCAAAAGAACATTTGATTATTTTGGGTTTTGGTTTTACATTTGGGCCATGAGAGCTTGGCAAACTCTCAAAATCGTCCCACTTGGAATAGTGACGGCTGCACTTTTTGGACTTTGGGATGCTGCCAGGTAGAAAAATCCACAAGACCTAGACACATCTGAAAACTAAACATTTGGGTGAGTCCAGGGTGGAGTAACTCACATGCACCCGCACCATTTTCTTACCCACAATGCCCTGCAAACCTCCAACTTTGCTGGAAAACACACATTTTTTTCCACATTTTTGTGATGAAACCTTTTCGGAATCTGCAGGAATCCACAAAATTCCTACCACTCAGCATTTTCTCATCTATACCGATAAACATTCTGCTGCACTTGTCAGCCTAAAAATGTTTTTTTTACAAACTGCCCTTTTGGACCCGCTTTGGTTCCCCCTCAATTTTGACATGTTTTTGGCTCTTCCCTGTCACAAGCATATTGGCCCACTTACACAAGTGAGGTATCATTTTTACAGGGAGACTGAGGGGAACGTTGGGCAGTAGAAATTTGTCACGGTGCGGTGATCCCACACAGAAATCTGGGAAAAAAAAGATTTTTTAGCTAAATTTGAGGTTTGCCAAGGATTCTGGTTAAGAAAACATTGGGGGATCCACACAAGTCACACCTCCCTGGACTCCTTTGGGTGTCTAGTTTTCAGAAAGGTCTGGGATTGATAGGTTTCCCTAGATGGCTGCTGAGCCCTGGACCATAAACGCAGGTGCCCCCCGCAACAACAGATAGTTTTGTATTTGATAATTTTGATGTGTCCAGATAGTGTTTTGGGCCTACCCACACAAGTGAGGTACGATTTTTATCGGGAGACTTAGGGGAATGCTAGGTGGAAGGAAATTTGTGGCTCCTCCCAGATTCCAGAACTTTCTATTACCGAAATGTGAGGAAAATGTGTTTTTTGGGCCACATTTTGAGGTTTGCAAAGGATTCTGGGTAACTGAACCTGGTGAGAGCCCCACAAGTCACCCCATCTTAGATTCCCCTAGGTGTCTAGTTTTCAGAAATGTGCAGGTTTGGTAGGTTTCACCAGGTGCTGGCTTAGCTAGAGGCCAAAATCTACAGCTAGGCACTTTGCAAAAACATGTCAGATGTCAAAGTAAAAATGTGATGTGTCAATGTTGTGTTTCCTGTTGCGAGTATTAGGCCTACCCATGCAAGTGAGGTACCATTTTAGCAAAACAAGCGTTATTGCCTCTTGTCTTTCTCAAAAAAATTTCCTTCCAAATGTAAGACAGTGTGTAAAAAAAGACGTCTATTTGAGAAATGCCCTGTAATTCACATGCTAGTATGGGCACCCCGGAATTCAGAGATGTGCAAATAACCACTGCTTCTCAACACCTTATCTTGTGCCCATTTTGGAAATACAAAGGTTTTCTTGATACCTATTTTTCACTCTTTATATTTCAGCAAATGAATTGCTGTATACCCGGTATAGAATGAAAACCCATTGCAAGGTGCAGCTCATTTATTGGCTCTGGGTACCTACGGTTCTTGATGAACCTACAAGCCCTATATATTCCCGCAACCAGAAGAGTCCAGGAGATGTAACAGTATATTGCTTTAAAAAATCTGACATTGCAGGAAAAAGTTACAGAGTAAAACGTGGAGATAAATGGCTGTGTTTTTTCACCTCAATTTCAATATTTTTTTATTTCAGCTGTTATTTTCTGTAGGAACCCCTTGTAGGCTCTACACAAATTTCCCCTTGTTGAATTCAGAATTTTGTCTATTTTTCAGACCGGAAGGAGGTGAAAGCACAACAAATAGTAACAAGCATTTGCAATGCAACGGGTCTCGCGTTTGCTCATGTTAGAGCTGATCGCGTTGTAAATTCCTAACCCGACTTTTCATCTATCGGCAAATGTTCTTTTATGTACGTAACCCGAAAAAGTGAAATTAACTGTGTAAAGCGCTCGACTTCTGCCAAGCGAAATCACGCTAGGAAAATAGAGAAAAAGTAGTCCACGATCCGACAGAAAACAGCGAGCCTCGCATGTTTTCTGTACTTGATCGCAGCGCTCGAGGAGGGCTAACCACCGGAAAAGGCATGACGTGTGCATGCCTTCCACTAATGAAAGCAAGCAGATTTTACTAGGCAAGCCCACGAACCAATGAAACACACTGACGTGACGTCGACAGGGCTCCGAGCCCTTTTCTAATAACTAAAGCGTCTTGCTGCGATACGTATGCGCGAGCGCATGCAACGCAGGCTCGACCCTAAAAATGGGATATGTCCCAGTGAAATGCCAGAATTGTGTTGAAAACTGGGGTTTTCTAATTCAAGTCTGTCTGTTCCTGAAAGCTGGGAAGATGGTGATTTTAACACCCAAAAACCCTTTTTTGATGCCATTTTCATGGAAAATCCACTAGCCTTCTTCTGCAGCCGTTTTTTCCCATTTATTTTTTTTTTAAACGAAATTTTTGCTGTATTTTGGCTAATTTCTTGGTCTCCTTTAGGGTAACCCACAAAGTCTGGGTACCTCTAGAATCCCAAGGATGTTGGAAAAAAAGGACACAAATTTGCCGTGGGTAGCTTATGTGGACAAAAATGTATGAGGGCCTAAACGTGAACTGCCCCAAACAGCCTAAAAAAGTCTTGCCACCTGAGGGGGAAAAGGCCTGGCACCGAGGGGGGTTAATATCATTTATTGGTATGCTATCATTTATAGAGAACCTTTTACTTTGGTGGCTTATCACTGTCTTAATTAGGACATATTTTTCATGCAGTCCTGGGATTTCCATCCATCAGTTATATATGATTGGGTGTGTTCGGTTGTGACTGGTTAGTAGAGATTTGGTACGTGTCAAGTTTAGTACTTGTTCATGCTTTGTGGGACCCATGGCAAGCCACTGCATTATGTGGTAATTTATCCTTAACGTGATAAAAATAAAGAGCAGCTGTTGTGGGATATTCAGGTTTAACAGAAAATATTTCTCTTATTTGGTACATATTAAAAATATAAAATGCTACATATATTAATAAGCATCGATACCAAGCATGCCTTATGTAAACTTCTATTTATTTCACATATAAAAATGTATAAATAATACCAATTCACACATAGCAGTTAAGAAATGTGCAGCCATGTTTTTTTGTCGAAAGTCTTGGATGAAGTGAAAAAAGAAGTGAGAGAAAAATCCTCATCCCTTGGCAACAGAAAAGTTTAAAACTTAAAATGTTTTTGTTGAGTTACAAAGTGTAATCAGAATGCAGCAGTTTCTCTCGACGATTTTACTGTTGTCCATTTACAATACATTTGATAAGTACATAAAATGGCCTGTGATCTTTTCTGCTTTTCCCAGCCGAACATATATGGCATCTTGACGTAATTTCTAAATATTGTAACTAAATAAGGCATCGGGCCACTAGAAGAAGTCCGTCTCATGGGGCACAGAAAAGGCAATGTAGGAGAAATTTCCTAACGGGACAGAATTTGTTTGTAAATTGTGGAACATGCTGATGCAGGGTTTAGAAGTCATCTGGACAGTATTTCTGGTCACTATTTTAACTGTTTTGCGTGAAGGCCCTTCGGGGGTTATTTACGGTCTGGCAGATGTGGGATGTCCCATCCCCACTATTTAGATGGTATACGTTAGTATACAATCTAAATAGGGAACATCCGTCAATTTTCGGGGCGTGTCCTTCATCCACCAAACTCTAATGAATTCTGTTGGTCATTCTAGGGCATAGATTGACTGACTTGGAGTCTCTGGGTGTAAGCTTACATCTGGTGTTCAACCCTGTGTTCCTGCAATTAGAAGAAATGCCTGGTGTTGGGAAAATGGATGGGACGTTTGTACATGAGGAGCTGTTCAATCAGAGTTTACAGAGTGAATTGTGCTCCATGAGCCAGCAAGTAATAGATTGGAACCTGTGTGGTGCCTTGGAGACTAGGGTCAATCAGAAGAACTGTCTACTCCTTGTGGCCCGAGGAAGAACTAGCCCGCAGGAGTCAACTGAATGGAAGGGAGGTCCATATTAGGAGAGTTGTGGCCACTCAGAGAAGAAAGTTGTCTTCTGCTATGATCAAAGCTGCTGGGATTTCAGTCAATGAATGGCCAACTTGTTCGGCAGGTTGACTAAATTATGCTGTAAAACAAAGCAAATTATGAAGCATAATGCAGTGCATTCAGTGGAAATCCTAGTTTGAATATTGTGTCTTTTTAACCCACCTTAATACGTAACACCTGAATACAGCAATTAACAACTAAAATGTGACCAACAGACCGTAATAATGGGTCTGCTATTAGGTGGCACCTTGTGTTGCTCTTTATTTTAGTAACTGTTGGTCTGGTTGAGCTACAAACTCTTTTTTGTTGAAATCTTCAAATGATACAGTAGATTTTGGATTATGTGGCAAGTATGGTAAATAGATAATAATGGAGAAACTGCAGAGATCGTAGAAATGCGTAATACCAATGACCATGCACATGATCAGTTCAAAGAAGGAGAGATGTCAAAGTCCAAGAGTCCACAGGTGTGTCATTTCATACTTCAGAACAAAAAAGATATATTTTAATAGAAAATCGATGACCCAACTAAGTCAATCCAGATATTTAATATGGTCAAGATGACATGGGAGAGCCTCTACCTCACTCATGATCTGTGGAAAAGAAGAAATGCCTGTAGTCTGTTTCTTTTAATTGCCTTCCCCACTGCCTTCAGGCAGGACTGGAATCCAGGGCCCCTTGCCTTCAGTGGGTCTCCCCATGTCCTCCAGAGAAGACACCCTTTCATATAACTCCACCAGCAGGTTGGTGTGGCCATTTAGGATCTGTGTGAGATTGGACACGCGATGCAGTATCCTTGCAGGACAAATAGCGTTGTTTGGAGGATGGGATGGTGCAGCAATGGCGGACCTGGATGAGGCAGGATTGCCACGCCTACTGCCCGATTCTCCATTCCTAAGCCCGCTGTCTCCTTTCCGGCTGTTGACTGCGGTTCTGAAAGGAGTATGCGGGTCGCCAAACTTAGCGACATAAGGATCCTGTGGCCTGTTCACCTCCAGGTTTCCCACTTTAGAAATAAGTCCAGATATCACTCCTTCAACTTGTGTGAATCTGGAGGACATGTCGCTCTTCATGCGGGACATTTCTGTGGCAACCTCTGAAAAAAAATCCAGAGCGAGAGGTCAAATCAGAGACCAGAATTGGAGGGAAACTAAGGAGGGACAAATAGAGAAAAAGAGAGTCCACAAAGGTGTTGAAACTGAAAGAATATTGGTCATTAATACACAAAATAACGGTAACAATTGTATTAAGATAGCACTCCGCGATCCCAATAACTTAGAAAGAAACGGTCTCATTGGCTACAAACGCCTAGAATCAAAACAAAAGAGCAGAGATACGCGGCCATGCAAATGCCAATCACATAACACAAAGTAGAATTGAAAACAAGGAGAGGCATAACTTTATGGCACATAGAGACAAACTAGTTAGTACACAAACAGTCACATACAGCATTCACCAACAAACCACAAACCTCCCTTCCGTAGAAAAACTTAAAAAAGAAGAACCAGAAGAAACTGTGAGGAATGAAAAAAGTATTTGTGTAGTTCCCTAGATGTAAAGCTAAATCACTGGTCTAAACTTCAACTTTTTAAAACATTAGTTGCACTCTAAATCCTTAAAATCCTAGTCTAATTGATAAAATGGCTCTGTTAGCACCTGTAGCTGATGTGCTGTAACCTCTGGGCCAGGAGTTCGAATACCCGCAAAACCAAATCATCTTTTTATCATTGTTAGGAGGGCAAACGGCGTATCACTTAATGAAATAATAGTAACACTTGCTAACTACAGCATAGACAAAAAGAGAACTAAAAGTTTTGTTTTCTTGTAGTGAACAAAAGGTCCATTATACTAACTTTTAATTGTTCATCAAAATCAGACCTTGTCATCATAAGGATTGACTGCTTTAAACAGTCTTTACACATCAGTTTAAGATCAGGATATATTGACTAGTTCTCGTTACAAAGTACTATAATGGTTGCGAAAATAAGATTTCAGTAACGTCGGTAAACTCCCCCTTCGCCTAGATAAGAGTTTTGCTCCACCTGACCTCATTTCCTGATGCCTGAAGTATTGCAACACACTGCTGAACGGAACCGCTTTCTTTTGTGTCTCTCACAGCTACCCGTAGCCCTGACTGACAGGCAGGAAACACAGCAGCTGCCACTCCGCTGCTGCTACGTCCCACTTCCTGCTCCCAGAAGTCCTGTTTAAAGACCTCCGCCATCCAAGAATGGGAAATATGTGCCTTGTAAGTGCCGTAAGGGAACAGTAAATTGGGGCTGCCAAGTTGTGCTCTTCTAGCCCTGAGCGGGAACATTTCGGCTGTTGCCCAGAGCATCCATTTCCCCCCTTTTCAAAAACTTCGCAAACCTAGAGAAGTTTTTTTTTAAGTATGAAAGCTTGCAAAATGCTTAGTGCAACATCGCAAGCACCATAATTTTACCATTGCCCACCATCCTAAATTAGTACTTTTTTTTACCAACATTGCCTAATCCAAAATTCCAAATCCTACCTATATTATCCATATGACTTTTTACAACTGTTTCTCGTTGTCACGCAGCAGTTTGCACGGACTCATCCAGCCACAGCTAACGAAGCGTAAAGGCGAAAACAGATTCTTGATGATCTTTTGCACCACGTCATGAGAAAAATGACTGGAAACCCCTCACATTTTCTATATAACTATCAATCAACTCCTTGCCCCAGTAATCAGTCCTTGGCTTTTGGTTATATCCGTCTTGTCTATACTTTAGGAGCCTAAACGATCAGCTTGTGCATTTTGCCAACCAGTGGCGTACCCATCCCATGACACAACTATCCTCTGATGTAAGCAACGAAAGTTACAACATCCATATGCACACTAACATCAATTGCACATATAGGCACATATGCAGCAGGAGAATTAGGCCTGATGATATCCTTGTACACAGTGACCAACGCTGTCACAGAACCTCATGCTTGGATTCCAAATATACAGGCATCCATGCACACATACCTCTAGGCATGCACATGAACACACAAACATGCAAACTATGCATGCAAGCCATCAGACATGCCATAACCCATGCATGCAGACCAATAGATATATAATACTCATGCATACAAACCAAAACATACAGACTCTCACACAGACACACACACAATGGACATACGCTCGCAGACAACACACATCCACTAAGGTACCGCACAAAATGACAAAAATCTAAAGACATTGTGACAGACCACTTAATCTTTAGACCCTAGGTGGAGGAAATCGACTGGGTCACTTGAAGAAATCTCTTGTACTGCGTGGGAGAATACTTCACTTTTCACACCCAATATTTTCCCCTTTAGTAAAGATCTCTTAAAGGTCATTAAAAGTGGACTCTACAAGCCAGCTGCATCAGTTCGCATAATTTAATTATCACTGCAATTCAGTACATAGCTCTGGGATTCACACACATTACATTCTGCGTCACAAGATCACTGCTTGCACATCAAACATGTATCAAAACTGAGCTTTTCTTTCATGCATCAGTGTTGTCGAAGGTAGTAAGTAGTCCAGTTGGATGAAATGAAGAAAGTACGACAACTTCCAAACTGGACTGATGCCTTATGTGGAATCCAGAACTAGAAGCATATTCTTCAGTGTACTGGATGAGACATTGAGATGTTGCATACTTTGTAGCAAACTGTATGCTGCATACATTGACTGTGCTACATTCATTTCTTTACACTAAATACACATTTGCCATGGTCTCTGTTGACAATTTCACTTGCTCTCGTTTACCTCCTTTGAAAGGTGTTTTCCAAAATCAATTTTTAAGCAAACTAGCAACATTTAGTGCATGGCCTTTGAACATGTTTATTGCTTTGTTGGCTTGTAGAGCCTCGTGGAATAAACCACTCTAATGCTTCACATTTGAACTGCTGCTTCAGCAATTAATGCAGTCAAACAAGACGGCAGTATTTCTAGCTAAAATGCATGTAGTGAGGTACAACTAATGCGTCAATATTTTTGGTGAGGTCCGAGTTCAGTTCCGCAAGTGTTGTCAATGAAAACAGCAGAAGCCACGCTAGCACCGTGCATAGGATAAACTCCATTCCTGAAGCATGTCACGGGCGCTCCAGTCCCAATCAGCCAATCATAAAACAGGGGCATCATACACTGCATCGGAGAGCCTCATACCAACAGCTCCAAAAGGACTGAACGTTGCAACTCATAAACCAAACCAGATGCCGGTCTATGTTGGAATCCTCCGAATCAGGTAAAGAGGTCACTAAACCCCAAAGGCGATGCAAAGTCATACTAATGGTGGAATGTTTGCCACAGGACGCCTATAACACAATATAGCATAAATCAAACAAACACTTCATCATTAAACAACTAACTCCTCTGCTTTGCAGACGTCTTGCCTCTTATTGCACTTTACTTTTTCTTGGTCAAGGCTTAACAAATTCCTTGACGATATCGATACCCATGTAGTTCAACCTTAGTCCACTAGTGTTTGAACTCAGTTTTGAAATTACGTTCTTGAAGTCTTGACGTAACCCAGCTCACAATATGGAGTTATGTGATGAAAGCCTTTTTTGTTAAAATAAAACTTTAAAGGAATGCATTCCTTCATTGCATTTAAGCGAGATTTCAAAATACCAAATAAAAGTGAATTCATAAATGTAGTTTATAAAGCACTGGGACACTCGGGCGTTTTAGCCTTAGCACTTATTTGCTTTCAGTCAATAATTCAATTGAGTTCCTCTGCCTCGTAAAGATAATATAATACAAAATGATCAATCACTTATTTGTCCTCTCTTATGTTTGCATTACCTCCAGATCATAATTGCTGGCATCAATAAAGACAGTACACTCCAAATTAACGTGGACCCCTGTCAAAGTGGTAGTTATTGGCATTTCCTTACAAGCACTTCCAAGTGCAGATTACACACTGCTCCTAGAGTTCTCAAACACTAGTGCAGTCTGATTGGTTTTAGCATCATACCTGTACCACCAACCTCTATTTAAAAAGTGTTAAGAAAGCCTATAGGTTTGCCAATGCTTGTAGGCGTGGGGGGGGGGGGGCACACAAAGCCAACTATAAAACAGATGCTGCAGAAAATAAAGCAAACTTTTTTCTGTTTTCTGTAGAATCCATTTCCGGGCTGATCTAAGATGTTATTGATGTTATTGATAATACCTTAAGCCAGGGGCTCAATGATCCAATGCAAAGGAAGATGATAGCTGAGGGAGAATGGGTGGTGAGGTGTAAACCCTCACAAGACAGCGATACACCCTTGAGCCAGCAAACACGAAAGTGGCATATCTAGCTACCTGTGCCCCTTTTTTGTCGAGGGAGACAGCTTAGAAAGGGATACTGGAGAAATTGAAGAAAGTAGGAGGAATGCTACCTAAAAGCCATCAGCAACCAGTAGGCTGTAGGAGGTAGGACATTTCAAGCACTTCACCACACGTAGTTTTTAGGTCTCAGCTAGACAGCGCATGTGCTGTCTCGAAGAGACATATCGTTTTTAATCTGTGGGCTTCAGCCGACCTATAGACTTAATATATGCTCGGTCCATCGTCGCTCTTGTATCCTTTGTGCCCATTTGTCCATGGCAAGCATGGTCATGCTCTTCTTGTGTTTAGCCCTCCCCCAGGGATTGTTCCCAAGTATTTGTGTTCTTCCACCCCTCCCATCTTAGGAGCTACTTTTTTCTTCATGTTTGAGCAGTTGACACAAGCACTCCTGTGTTTACAAGCTCCCTCCCACCTCCCCATCCTGTTACTTCTTTTCCTTCACAGATCGGTTTTATTATTCACCTCCTCATGCTGTTTCTGTTCCATTCTGTAACCTGCTTATGGCGTTTCATTATTTCACGAAAATTAGATACCGACATTACCCTTCACAAGCTTGATTTAGTTGCAGAGCTCCCTCCAGCTTTCAGACAGTCTGCCTTTTGCGCTCTCCCTGCCTCTCCTGCTCACTGAATACTACATAACAACAATCCACATACTCTATGTCATGCCACATAATTCCACTCAGCATAATTTCATTGCACGCCACATAGTTCCACACATCACAATTCATCTGCATATAATTCCATTCCACAACATATATTTCCACACCAAACCAAAAAATTACACTCCACAACACACTTCCACTCCACACCACATATATCAAATGCACAATACAGAATTCACCATCATGCCACAAAATTCAGCACCACACCACACAACTCCACTACTTGCCAATGCATGACACACAATACCACTACACATAATTACACTCCACATCAAACAATCCCACTCCACATACAGTACATTTAAAACCACATAATTACTATCCACATATGTCCACTGCACACCATGCCACGTGATTCCACTACACATAACTCCCCTCAACAACACACAATTCCACAACTAACAATCCCAATCCAGCCCACAGAATACCACTCAGCACCACATAATTCAACTCCACATAATTACACTCTACTCAATACCACATGAATATACCCCACATAAATCAACTCAATGCCACATAACAACAATCCACATAAATACACTCTACACCATGCCACCACTGAACACCACACAGTTCTACACACCACAATTCAACTCCACACTATTCCACATCACACATTTCCACACCAAACCACATAATTACACTCCACAACACAATCCCAGTCCAAGCCACATATATCCAATCCACAACACAGAATTCCACATCATACCACAAATTTCAACACCACACCACATAATTACACCGCACTACATGCCACTTCATGACACACAATACCATTACACATAATTACACTCCATGTCACACAATCCCACTCCACATAATTACACTACACTCAATACCACATAATTACTATCCACATAATTCCACTGTACACCATGCCACTTAATTCCACAACACATAACTCCCCTCAACACCACACATTCCTTGACACACAATTCCACAACAAACAATTCCAATCCAACCCACAGAATTCCACTCCACACCACATACATCCACTCCACTCCATAACACTTCTCTAAAAGACATTGACAAGGCCAATAGCTCTCGGCCTTCTAATTTGGCAAGGGCATGCATATGTTATGCCTTTTCTGGGGTTTAGCCTTCCCTGAACACACCACCCAACTACTGTTAAGCACATTTGCAGTTGTCATTTTCTGGCGTTGTTTTGGGATTGCTTTTTTGTCTACAAATGGGTGACAGTCCTGCCACGGGCTGGGAGTGCTGGTTACGGCTTGCTGCCACTTTTATTCACAGATTGGTTCTGGCCATTCTGACCTCTGGCTGTAATTGATGGGCAAACTGCCCATTACTGTTGTATTTCCTCAATAGTCTCCCTTTACGAAAGTGCAGATGCAGACGGCAGAGTGCTGGGTACAGGCACAACTATCTTTGGGGCCCAAATAGAGGCGCAGACTTGTTACCGCTCTGCCCCTTACATGCTCTGCCCTCAGCACTGCAGCAGCAAAGGACGTGGGCCGCCAGTTTTCCACAGCCCCACCCGCCTTCCTGTTTACCACCCCCACTGCCCTCCTGTGCACCACCCCCACCTCATTGCCAAAATGTGAGAAGCTGGCCTGGTTTGTGGTGGGTACCAGAGGTACTTACACTTTATACCAGGTCCAGTGATCCACCTTAGTGAAACGTAGGCAGTGTCTAGCAGGTTAGGCTGTCTAGGGGTAGCTGTAGCATAGCAGCCAAGGCTTTTCTTGGAGACATGCAACACTCTTGCAATACCACTGTAGACACACAATACATATACACAAGTAAAGACAATACTCAGTGTTACCAAAAATAAAGGTACTTTATTTTAGTGACACAAGTCCAAAAATATCTTAGTGGCAATACTCCTACTGGAGGTAAGTATTATACACAATATACACACTAGTAACCAAAATCAGGTAAGTAAACAGTCATACAATAGTGCAAACAGTGAAAAAAAAACAATAAATTGCAATGGGCATAGGAGCAACACAAACCATGTACTAAAATAGTGGAATGAGAAAGTCAGATTTCCCCCCTAGGCAAGTGTATTGTGTAGAGGGGCGCTTGAAGTGTAAGAAAACACCAAAGGTAAGTAAAAGTACCCCAGCCCAGCGCCCAGGAAAACAGGAGTAAAGTACAGCAAGTTTCCTCAGAACACACTACAAGTCGTGGAAAGGATTATGCAAGAACCAAGCAAGACTACAAGAAACCAACAATGGATTCCTGGACCTGAAGACCTGTGGAGAGAGGAGGCCAAGCCCAGAAGTCTATGAAGAGTCCAGGAAGAACAGGAGCCCCTGCCAACCACGATGAAAGTGCAAAAGTGGATTCTCCAGTTGGAAGAAAAGTACAGAAATGCACAAAAGAAGATAGTTGCGGGTTTCTGCTAGGTGCAAGAGATGTCCCACGTTGAGTCATTGGATGCAGGCTGTTTGCATCACCGGATTCCACCGACAAGCCTTGGTTCACGCAAGAACGCATTTTGCATCAAAGAGGAGCTGCTCGGATCCAAGAGGGACCTTGGGGTCTTAACTTGGACTGAGGAGACAGATGGGGTTCTCAGCACTTCAGAGAGCCCTCAGAAGACCAGGTAGCACCCACAGGAGTCCCAGGACACGGGGACAAAGGAGTTGCAAAGTGTGGTTGTCGCAGCACTACACAGAGGCCGCCGGAGAACAACTCAGGGAGCTGAGCGTCACAGGATAGAGTGCTGGGGACCTGAGCTACGCTGTGCATGAAGAACTTTTGAGAGAAGTCCATCAGAAGTCCAAGGAGCTGCAGAAGACGCGATGCACAGGGGTACTGCCTTGCACAGGGAGGCAAGCTCTTACCTCCATTAAATTTGGACAGCTGGACCTTTGGACAGTCTGGGTCACTTCAGTCCAAAACCTGTGTTCCAGGGAGCACACTCGTCGACAGGAGAGGAGGCCCAGAGTACTGGTTGTCATTGCACAGAGGTGCCTGCTGAAGCAGGGAAGTGACTGTCACTCCAGTGGAGATTCCTTCGGTTCTTCTGGTGCAGGATAAAGACAGGTAGTCCTCAGAGCATGCACAACCTGGAAACTGTTGCAGTTGCTGGCTGGAGCTGACGTTGCAGGTCACAGTAGCCTTCCCAGTTACTTTGTTCCAGTTACAGTGGTTCCTGGAGCAGTATGCGGTTGTCCCGATGGTCAGAAGCTGAAGCAGAGGATGCAGAGGAGTCCTGGTGTAGTCTTGCAAACCGAATCTGAAGAAACACCCAGAGGAGAAACCCTAAATAGCTGTGAGAGGGGGATTGGCTACCTACCCAGGTATGCACCTATCAGGAGGGGTCTCTGATGTCACCTGCTGGCACTGGCCACTCTGATGCTCCTAGAGGGTCCCCAGATCTTGGAATCCAAGATGGCTAATGCCGGGGACACTCTGGAGAAGCTCTGGGCACCACCCCTGGGGTGGTGATGGACAGGGGAGTAGTTATTCCCCTTTCCTTTGTGGGGTTTCACGCCAGAGCAGGCACTAGGGGTCCCTTAACTGGTGTAGACTAGATTATGCAAGGAGGGCACTGTTTGTGCCCTTCAACGCATTTCTAGAGGCTCTGGGAGGATACCCCTCCCATGCCTGTAGACCTATTTCCAATGGGAGAGGGTGTAACACCCCTCTCCTAAAGGAAATGTATTATTCTGCCTTCCTGGGATTGAGCTGCTCAGTCCCCAGGAGGGCAGAAACCAATCTGTGAGGTGGCAGCAGCTGGGGCTGCAGTGGATACCTCAGAGAGCTAGTTTGGCAGTACTGGGGGCCTACGATGGAGCCCCCAGGGTGCATGGGATTGGACCCCCAATACCACATTTGGATTGGGGGTTCAATTTCACAATCTTAGACACCTCACATGGCCATATTCGGAGTTACCATTGTAAAGCTACATCTATGTATTGACATATATGTAGTGCACGCTTATAATGGTGTTCCCGCACTCGCGAAGTCCGTGAAATTGGTCCTGGATAACATGGGAGCACCTTTGCTAGTGTAAGGGTGCACTCACACACATTAACTTTGCACCTAGCCTTCAGTAACTGAAGGTTAGACAGACATGTGTCTTATAAGTTACCTGGTGCAGTGAAAATGGCTGTGAAATAGTGTGTGCACTATTTCACTCAGGTTGCAGTGGCAGTCCTGAAGGAGTGTTTGCATAAGCTCCTTATGGGTGGCAAAAGAAATGCTTCAGCCCATAAGGATCTCCTGGAACCCCAATTCCCTGGCTACATAGGTACCCCATACTAGTGACTTATAAGGGGGGTCCAGTGTGCCAATCTGAATTGGAATATGGAGTCACTAGACTATAGTGACAAATTTGGTAAACAGAGAGAGCATAAGCACTGGAGTTAGCAGAACGCCAGTGACATAGTCAAGCATACTGACAATGCAGTAAAACACACTGACATATAGACCACAAACTATGAGCACTGGGGCCCCCACTAGCAGAGGCCCAGTGAGACAGTAAAAACACACTGACAAACAGGTCGAAAATTGGGGTAACCATGCTAGAAGAAAGCCACCTTCCTACACAAAGCCACAAGGTCACCCATTGCCGCGACCTATTGGCTTTACCAATGGGTTTTTTTTTACCTTGAAAAGAATAATAAAAGAATGTAGAAGTCACAGTTTTGTCTCTAGAATGTCAGTAGACATGGAAACATATTGCCTGAGGTGAAAAAGCCTATAATCCGCTTTCAACATAATCAAATCTGAAAACTGTGCGATATTCCCGTAAATTACACTTCTAATTTACGCAAAATTAATCATTTTCCTCAGCTTTCCACAAGAGGACACAGCCTCGCCTTTTTGTCATGATGCAACACTTAGGATTGAGTGGAAAGAACATTCTGCATCATCGGCACGCGCCCCTTTGTGAATATAGTGTTGCGCAATTTCTTACTGTTCACACAAGGCTGCGCTTCCCATTTTCACTCAGAACTGAGCTGCTTGACTTTTAGTAAATCCGAGCCATAGTCTCCGGGCACCAGTGGATCATGACTGAACCACAAGCTATAACGGGACTAAGGGCCATATGTACGAACACATTTTCCCATAGACACAGAATGGGCAAAACTGCTTGCTACATCTGGCCCTCAGTTATTGGAGACAGAGAGCCGGGTAGGGGAGACAGATCCGCTGGTAGCAAGAGTCGGTCTGGGGCAGACAATAGGCCCAGGTATCAAGATAAAAGTGGTCCACGTCGGCGAATCGGATAGCTGAAAAAGCGGCCCGCGTTCTGCAAACGGGGGAAGTTTTGAATTTGTAAAGGAAGGCGCACAGGTGTTTTGTAAGACAAGGGAGACTGCATGCTCTGGTGCTTGCTGCACACAATGTGGTGATATCAGGGAAACGACTGTAAAAACTGTCCCTTCAGAACATAAAACAGACCCACAGTAGCCAAAGGAACGACCCACACAATAACCTGTCAGCCCAGCCCCCTGCACTGCCAGGTCGCCCTGTAGACCAGTCTTATCCTGATAGCAGCTAAAGAGAAAGCTGGGGAGACAGATGGTGGTATTAAGAATCTAACTAGGAATAAAGGGGGGGGGGGGTTGGGGAGATGACGCCTCACCTACTAAGCCTGGGGAGACCTCACAGGAAGACGAAAATATTGTAATCCTACAAACCTGATTGTTCCTGTGAGGTCCTGATGGGGGGCTGTGGGTGACACAGGAAACTACCAAGCTTCCCTGTTATTACAGGTCCCAGTGTTTACCCAACATTATTTAGGGTTCTGAACGAGTGACTATTTCATGACAGGCCTCCCTAGTGTTTGTGAGCGGCGGTCGTCTGCAGGTGTCATTTAAAACAGAATGCGCCTTTGCCTGCCTGTCTGGGCACCACAGAAGTTTCCTATCCAGGCAATGGACATCCGCACTTCTGAGAGGCCTGTGGAGGGGGTGACACGCAGCACTTGCTTCCAATGTGGCTGCTGTGAAGGTTCCACACTGCAGATCTCCCCAGCAACAGATCCAACAGGGGCATATAATACTTGGAATACTATATATTGAAATAAAAAAATGTTGTGAATGTCTTTTTTGTACGAGAACGCACAAAAGTGTTAGAGAAGCTGACTTCTGAATTGTGGTGCAGTGCCCTGTAGCAGGAGAGCTATCTTTAAAGTCACCCAACTAAAATCTCTTTATAAACCAGCACATGCATGCTCTCTCGGAAACCTTTATTTGGAGGGACCAGAAAACAGACTCTATTGCAAGTAGACACTGACAGAGGGGCAGTGGGGAAAGAATGTTCATTATTCCCCATGGCCTGTGTTTTTAAAAAAAATCTTTTTGAAGTTCCGTGCAGAAAAATGTTATTTATAGATTTTAAAGAAAAGCTGCCCTATTTCTCAAAGACAAGGAACTTATCAGGCCTCCCAGATGTTAGTTCTGTTGTGTACTTTTTTAACAGAAACAGGAAGGATGTTTCTGATTTTACACAGCGGCACCCACAGAAGCACTCTAAAATGTAGTGGAGAAGTTACAAAGTGATATAAATGTTTAAAAGCAGTCACGGAACCATGGGCCATATGTATGAACACATTTTCCCATAGACATAGAATGGGTAAAAACCTTTGATACATCTGCCCCCCTACTCTTTCGGTACAGCATTGGTCCATACTGAGATGGATAAAGGGCATGCCCTGCCTTCATCCACAGGGGGCTCTACCCATCTTTCAATAGAGGGGACTGGACAATTAAACTTATGGGTCCATTACTGCTCCGACCAGTGTCTCGGGTTGGCAAGCAAAGGCTCACTCCAGCTCAGACCCTCACACAGTAACCAAAAAAATACGCAAAAAAACACAAGAACTTGAAACAGACTTCAAGGCACGTGGTATATCTTGTGTATGAAAAACAAAGAAGAGAAGATAAGGGTGCCGTTAAAGAGGCTTACAGAATTCAGTAAGGGGTGACTGGTGGAAAGGTGGAGGTCCCTCCCTTTGTATGTGTTGTGAGTTAAAGTGCCAGGAATGCATGTTTTATTTCTTTCATAAAGGTTAACATATTAAGTTGTTCACTCTGCTTCTTTGGGTAGTTTTAAGTTGTACACTTTGCTACTTTTCTAATATCATAAAATGTGTGTTTCTTCTCTGGTAAAAGGGGGTTTGAGTTAGATGTTTACCCCATTTTCGATAACCCTCCGGATCGTGGGACATGTAAGGCGGGGATTTCCTACTGTAGATAATGCCAATTTGGCAAACATGGGTGCAATTCTCTCAAATTCTAGAATTGTCTGTAGACATTTCCAAATGACTTCAATTATTGTCTCGGCTGTTGTTGATCGGGAAGTCCGACACAGTGGTCATTCAGAGACACCAGACCCTAGTTGCTTGGGGGATTTCAGAATGTCCTGGCACTTCCTGTGACTTTAGAAGGAATCTTAGAAGGAATCTTTGTAAGAGTCATCAACGAACTCTTGGTTACCAACTACTCAGTCTAATATTAACTTGCCTGGTCTCTCAGTGTCTGGAGAAACATATTGATGCAATATGGACATCTCAGAGGTGCAGGATTTTCTAGTTCATCTCTTTCTTGTGGATTGGGTTTGTCACAGTATCATATATCAGCTTTATCTGCATTCCAGTCTCTAATCATGGGTATACACTTCATAGTCAGAAGGGACATCAGGCAAAAATAAACAATTGTATAGGATGCCCGATTCACAAATACCTCTACTGCTCAAAGTACTTAAAATGATATGTTTTGACACAAACCTCGGCTTAGTTGACTATGTTAGTATGCCTTTTTCTTTCCACAGGGTTTCAGATGTGTGATTTTGTCTTATGAGGAATAATAATACAAAAACCCAATTACCTCTCCTATGTTTATCCATAATCAGGAGACAACGAGTCCCCTCAGAATTATTTAACTTTATCAAGGGGCAGGGTCAACCATCTTCTTATAGGACGTACAGAATCCAGGCTGGAGCAGTATCTTTGAGGATGCATAACTGATATAAACTTTGCCTAACAGAACTGCTCTAAGTATGGAGTTGCCTCTCCATCAATCTACATACTGCCATTTTGTAAATAAACAATAACGATTCACCTCAAATTATATCTGGAAAACATATACTGCATGTAGTGAGTTCACTGCTGTGGACTTTATCTCCTACCATCCAATAGCAAAAAGCACAGATTCTACGCCTTATCACGCATGTACACACCCCACAACAAACTCTCTATGCCAGAGTTACTTGAACGCCCTTCTGGATGATAACGGCCTCTCTGTGTGCTGTGGCCATTGTAAAGAGCTACAAACCCTGCCCTGGTCTAGACAGCTCGAACTAAACCCTAAAATAAAAAATAAAAGTACCTTATCCATTACAAGTTGGCTCAAAACATATTCAGATGGAAGTTGGAGTATATAATAAATACTGACGTATTTAACATAAGCAAATATGGTTATTCCAAGGTAAGGTCATGATGGTGCAGGCAGGAAATTGGTGGAGGAAGAAAGAGAGTACTTTGCATGGGCCAAGGCTCGTCAGTTTAGACATTCCTCCAAGCCACTCAGGGAATCAGGAGCGAAGGATATAAGATTACCTTAAATGAGAGCCTCTATGGACGAATGACAGGGGCTAAAGGAAGGGAGAAGGAAGTTCAGAGAGATTGAATGGGGGAAGTAGTTTCCAGGAATGAGGCGAGGGTACATTAAAGAAACATCAGTAGACTGAAGACATAATAATGCAGAGAAAGGTGAAAATAATACAAAGTAGAGGCCGCAGGAGAGCAATGAAGAGGGGTTGATAGAGAACGATGGCGACCGGGAGAGGAGCAAGCATCTGTACTGGGGACAGATTCCTGGTACAGAGAGAGACAATGGGGAAAGCGGTAACGAAGGAGGATGGATACCTAGTGGACACTGAGGGTGCTAGAAGAGAGACAGAAAGTACGAGTATCGATATCTGTTGGAGACAGGGAGCGGAGTCCAGTGAGTATGGCGCAGACACCTCCTAGAGAAGCAGAGGGGCAGAGACAAGGAGCTATAGAACATGGGGTAGATACATTTTAGAAGCAGAGGAAGAAAGAAAACAAGGTGGAGCCATATGGCGTGGGATAGGCACTGGAGAGGTACAGAGGGAGACAGAGAGGGCAAGCCCTAGCCGATGAGAAAGCTCTGTAGTAGAGAGACAGAGAGGGTGAGCATTCATGAATGAGGAGAGAAATAGAGTACGGGTGAGATATCTGGTAGAAACAGAAGGACACCAGGAATCCAAGCAATAGAATATGTGGACAGAGAATTTGTAAAGCTAGAGGGAATCCGAGAGGAGAACAATAAAGACTATGGGGACAGACAAATGGGAAAGGGAGAGGGAGACCCTGAGGGTAAGTCGTAGAGTATGGGACTGGTTTGAAGGGCTCTCACAGAGAGCGGTAAGTGAAAACGAATTCTTCAAGCCTGCACCGACAGCTGTCATTCACTAAGTTGCTGTCAGAGGTTGCCGCTTCTCCACTCTCAGTGTGAGAAGAAAGAGCATGGCTTTGGGTAGTGAGCAGGAGTCAGCGTGCAGATGGTGGCGTGAGACGGTTGGTAGGACCCAAACACATCATTTTGTGTATAGGAAAGGATGTTGGGAAATGTATTAACAATTGTGGCTATTTGCAAGGGAGTTGTCTTTTATATATTTGATTATGAAATGTATAGGTAATGTTAATGGTGGAGACGGTGGTTGGCTGAGCACCCCATATTTCCCTTAATACTTGGGTGGAGAGGGGTGCATAACGTGAACTGTGGTACAAGTGGGGGCAGAACATTAGATATTCAAATATTTGAGAAGGAGAGGCCTAATATAGAGGAGGGTGGGTACGCAACTGAACTCTAGATTTGTTTTTAATATTTTGGGATAGTGGGGGCTGAAGTTGTGGGATGCAGGATACCAGGTTGTGCATAGCTCCTCCTTGATTCCTCTACCCCTGTGCTGCTCACCAGAGCAGGGTAAGACGAGGAGCTTCATAAATATGATAAAATTCTAGAAGGATAACTATCAATGAAGGGGATATTTTTTTTCCTCTGGGTCCTGAAAGACACCACAGATAACTCGAACTCCACTTCTTGTCTATTTAGTGTCACGCCAAATCCTCCAATGAGGAACATCCTTGTTCTTCCCAGTTACCCATCTAAAATTGCATAGATTTTCCTGGTTGAGGCCAGGGGTTTGCCATTGAGTGTAGAGAAGATACCTGGCAGGGGCTGAGGAGACACGGTCGTCTGTCTTTGAGTGTGGTAGACACCTGGTAGAGGCTATGGGAGAACCAAGGGGTTCTGTTGACCTTATCACAGATACTTGGTAGAGGCAGAGGGAGACCCAGTGGGCTGTCATTGAGTATGGCATAGATACCTCATAGATCCTGGGGAAGAGCCGAGGGGCTGCCATTGAACATAGCATAGATACCTGGTAGGGGCAGAGGGAGACACAAGTGGTGCCATTGAGTATTGCAGTGATACCTGGTGGAGGCTGAGAGAGACCCAAGGGTTTCCCATTGACTTTGTCAGTAATACCTAGAAGAGTCAGATGGAGACACGATAGGTCGCCGTTGAGTATGGCTTAGATTCCTGGTAGATGCTGAAGGAGACTGCAAGAGATACCTAGTAGAGTCAGAGGACAACTGCGAGAGAGAGAGGATCTCGAGGGTTACCATGTGGAGACATATAGAGACTCAGAAAGCATAGTGAATGGGCATAGCTGCCTGGTACAGGGTTGGGAAGACCAACAGGGAGGGCAGTATTTAGGGCTAAGTCCGTGGAAGGGAGTAGAAGCAAGACAACGGAGGGGATAAAGATTCATGGAAGGAACCGAAATAAAGAGATGTGAATGAGACTACACGTTGTGTTTTTTGTCTGTTTGTAAATGTTGCAATAACAGCTGACTACCCTCTAACCATAGGCTCTGGAGCAGAGTGCAGCCTTGTTTAAAGGCCTTCAGTGCTTGTCAGGTTTGGTACACGCTGTACAAATGCAATTACAATACAACACAAATGAGCTCAATTGATTTTTAGCAACACGTTGCAAGGGAGAGACAGGACAACGAGGGAGATGCTGTGATAAAGATGATGGGAAAAGAGGGAGAGAACGGAAGATGAATACTGGGGCGGGAAACGATGGAGGGGACAAGAGCGGGTCACCTTGGCACGCGGACAATGAGCGGCTCAGCATGGCGTTCATCCTCTTCCACATGCTCTCCTTATCTTCCTGCAGCCGCCTGAACTCCAGCCACAGCTCGATCATGCCCAAGTGAAGCCGCGGCACCATCTGCAGGGGGGAAGGACATACACAGAACGTTTCTTTTTAATATATTAAGCATTCCCAGTGCATATATTACAAAAGACAGCGATACACCGTACAACAGGTAAAGGAAAGAAAAACAGTTCCCCGGAATACCAGTAGTACTCCAAGTATCATATCAAGATACACAAACGGGCCCCCGCTGGGAAGGCTGGCATTGAGTACAGTCTGTTCATGCCTTACCCCGGGTAAGTTTCATTGGGCAGGAACGGGAGGTACATAGTCAACAGTGCCCAGAACTCTGGACCTGAGGCTCTTGGTAACTCGCCTGCAGAAGTCTCCAGCCTATCCCCGCAGTACGCAATGTCTTTATGGAGGGCACGTTCCCCCCACCCCAGTGAATAGCCACCCCTCCTTCAGCCAGCGGTAGGCTCCCAGCGACCAGTGTCCTGTGGCAGGTTGCAGGGTTTGACAAATCCTAGAAGACGAGTGCGTGGATCACAAAGGACCGAGTCCATTGTTACCGCGGTGAGTGTCGACGTGACTCGTTCCCAAAATGTATCAATGTTAGCAGATCCCCAGGCCATATGTAGGGAATCTGTTCCCGGTGCCCCGCGCCTTATACCCTTGTCATCGAGTCTCAGCCCATCTTTAAGCAGTCGGAGTGGTGTATAACACATCCTTTGTAGGAACTTTAAATGTATTATTCTAAAGTTGCCATTGGCTGTGAGCTGCCCTTCTAATGAACAGCAACAGGTCCAGTCTGATCTAGTGAGAGGAGGGTCGAATAGGGCATTCCACGTATCCAGGAAAGCACTGGAAGTGTGCAATCCACAGCTTGAGCTGCAGTGTATTCATGAGTAATAAGCCCTTGGCTTGGGGTGGGTGAGTAACGTCTGGAGTGACTGCAGACTGGGGGGGCAGTGCTCACGGGGTGCAGTCCGTAATCTCATATGAGTGAAGTGTAACAGAGGTGAGCACATGGCATGCTGTTGCAGGTCCGTAAACTGTAGAAGGTGGTTATCGGGAAAGGCCGGGGTCTCCCATCATTTAAAACCCAATCTTACATAAGAGGGCCAGGGCTTTTGCTTCCTGTGTAACTGACAGGGCTGGACCGTGGGCGGGAGGAGGGAAGTGGGGGGGGGGGCGTTGCTGGGGCGAACAGTGGGATTTTCCTGCGCGTCCGCCAGGGGTCTGTAGTGTGCAGTGGACAGCGCTAATGCAGTCACGCGTTGCGCCTATTCGCGTACGTGGGAGTGGCATGTGTTAGTGCGTAGGACGCACCTCATCGTTTTCAGTTGCCAAATGTGGCGTACATCGCGCTGGGCGCACCCGGTGGTGTGCGCGTTGTGCCTGTGCGCATAAGCAGTAGAGATGGAAGTCCGCGCATTGAAGCCACCGGGTCGGAGGAAGCGTACGTTGGTTCCAGGCTATTCTCGGTTGTTTCCTCGCCCAGACTAGTGACAGGAGAATGGATTGCAGCGATTAGAAGAAGGCTTGGGTGATGGGCACTGGTTTATTGATAAATAGATAGAGGGATTGGGGCAATACCGCCGTTTTGAGCACCGCTATACGGTCCGCCAAGGACCATAGCAAACGGGACCAGCGTTGTACTGGATCCTCGCGTTTGGAGATGCTCTGCCGTAATTATAGCTGATAACAGAGACACACAGGCAGTTAAAGGGATTTGTTCCTTTTGAGGACGGAGTAGGGGGGAGATTTACAAATATCACAATGTTTGCTATTTATACAAATATGTCCGGAAAAGATGCCTCTTCATAAATCACACGTTATTAGTCTAGTAAGGCATAATGTTTTTACGTGAAAAATGCAACGCATTATTTATAGACCAGGGTCCCGTTTTATGAGTGGCCGGTAAAAAGGCACAATAATGCTAGTTTCCAAGGGCCCAGTATGCACGTGTTGCCAGTTTCAATCTGCCCAGTAAGAGGTATTCCCAGTTTTCCAAGTGATGTCCCAGTGGCCACCATCCATATACGCAGCATTGGTAGTTTTCGCATGTACAAGGGACAAGCAGACTTTGAGGGATCGGTAGACCATGGTGGGATGTAAGTGAGACCAGGCCTGCCCTGAATCATGTGGCAGGTGTGAGCCAGATATCCCCGCGCCCCCTCCATGTAGTAGCCTAACTGGCACATGTGGCGGCCTGCCCAAGGCCTTTCTCTATGTTCTTAACCACTAGCCCGGCAGTGGGGAGCCAGTAGTATAGGGGTGTAGGTGAGGTGATTTACCTCAGCCAAGCTGGGGGTAGTTTAACTTTAACCTTCCTCCTTTTGAGGAGTTTTGACAAAGGCTTACCCCACCCGAAGGCCATGTTATGGGTTTATGTCAAAATATTGATCAATGAAATATCAACCTTTCAGATTTATTGACTCCAAAATATTGTCTTCTGCTATACGGACAATGAACTCATTCAAAAGGAAGTATAGGTTTACTCTTCTACTTACACATGGACTCACCTTGATGATATAGTGCTAGTCGATGTATGCAAAGATGATATTTAAAAACTATATTTAAAACTCGATATTTTGGAATGACACAATAGGCTATTCTCTCTCTGCGAGCAAAAAACCTGCCCCTGGTGTTGATTACCATGAGTCCGTTCCAGGCTTGATAAGCATAGATCCACACACCACAGAGCCTGTCCTCATTAAAATATATTTTATGAATTATATTTCTGTAGCTCTTTTATCCAAAGCCTTGAACGTGTTGGGTACAGAAGCCAAATGAGTAATTGGAAAGACCACTAATAATCACCTAACAATGTATTACAATTGGTTAGACATTTCATGAAGATAGGCCTTCAATATTCTTCTTTATTAAATTAATGTTTCTGGATCATTGATGTGTCCAGGTAGCCTAAACATTGGGTACTAAAAGGGAAAAATATATGTATTAAGGACATTTTAGGCATTAATACAAGCAAAAAGAGTGAAAATGAGAGCATGTGTACGATACGGAGCAGATAAAATTAATAAATTAGCAATAACGTAGCAGAAGAGGGGGTCTAAAAAGTCCAAATGGCATAGATAGGGATTAACTAAAGAACAGACATTTTAAAACAGAAGACAAAGAAATCTGAACCCAAAGCAAAGGGCAAAAGAAACCCCGCTGGGCCAGATGAGGTGAAATGTGTGAAAATAAGTGTAAATAAACTACTTGCACAAACATACTGAGTAGCCTGATGTAGAGCAGCAATATATTTAGGACACTCACATTAAGAGAGCAGTAGTAACTGAGATGGAGTTATAAGTGGAGCAGCGTAACATAACATGTTTTTGTAAAGCGCGTCTTCACCTCTCAGGACCTAGCGGGTGCTTATTAGCTAACTAATGGAATGCTTCCCAATTTATTGCCTTCAGAAGGAAGAAAGGATGCCTGAACCAGCTGGGATTTGAAACTGTGGGATGCAGGCAGGTAAAGGAGTAACTCCATTACTCCATTCAGTCTCAGACCCAGCAGGAAAGAAAACGACTTCCATTTTTTCGGGGTGAAGCATAAGAAAATATGAAGGCAAGAGCGTGTAGCTTAGCATGCATGTGTTATTCTATGTGCATGTGTAGGGTGATATTCTGTCTTTGAAAGAAAATTACATGTTAGGGATTCCAGGTTCACTTTATAACCAGTTCAGCGGTTTCCATTACCTCGGCTTGTGTGCAATCAACAGCGCCAATGGATGTGTTCCTTTGTTAGATGAATGTGTTAACTTCAGTAAATTGTGGTTGATGGTGTTTGATGGGAGACTTTGGAGGTTGTACCAAACCTTTTCTCTGTCTTCTAAGATTGAAGACATGTCATTTTCCCAACAAAAGAGTAGGGCGGTCATCGTTAACGCGTGTTGTTGTGTGTCCTAGAAGCCAATTTATGACATCATTGGAATGAGTAGGAAATAGGTTCTCTGTTCTGTCTGTACTTGTCTGTCCTGTTGTATGACAAGTAGTGCATGGTGTGACAGGAAGAGTGCTGCTATGAGCTCAGTGAATCCCAACTGCGCGGTCTATCTGTGGCGCGATAATGTTGCTATGAGCAAGAGGTTACCAACAACATGGCCTCTCTGTGCTGCTTTTCATGTCTGTGCGCAGGGTCCTGTCTAAGCAGCATTGTGGGATTTCGAGTATGTGTTGCATTGTAAGAGGTTTGTGTTGTTGTGCAGGTACGATAATACCCGACTAAAGGGCACACTGTGCCATGCAGCATGTGTAGGCTGTATCCAGTCTAGTGTGTTATTCAGATCAGCACTTCCACAGAGGTTGGGTGAGTCCGCATGGTTGGAGAAACAAAAATAATTTTTAAAAAACGAATCCGTAAACAGATGTTCACAAAATGGAACGGTGTATTACGGGCAGCTTTGGATGCCTCGCTTGGCAGACAGCCGACACCTCCTTGTCAGTGAGGCTGGTGGCAAAGGGAATATGAATTCATATAATGCACTACACTGTAGGCGGGATTGCTTGCCCGCGCACACCCACTGACATTCCTCACAACACCTCCTCCACCAACATCTGGACTCCATGTCATCCTTGACTCAGACCTTGTATCACCTTGAACCAAAGGAAATGAAAATACTTTTACATGACAGTTGGTGAACCCCACCACTTTTTTCAGTTGCCCTCCAACCCCCGCCTTGTCAGTGGCCCTTCAGACAACCACATTCCTACAGCATATCCCGCCACGAGGCCACTAAAATCCAGGAATAATTCTACTCCGGAGACGATAACACACCTTTTTCCTCACACGAGAGTGAAAGCCGCCCTGACCCCTTCCACAAAAAACAGAGAGTGCAACACCCAAGAGGCCCCAGAAGACAGGCCTTTCATTCACTACTCACAAGTGATTTGTTGGTGATTAAGTGCAATGAAATCAACTCCCTTTCAAACATAGAGCATGTTAGGCCCCGAGTAAAAGTGTATCCGGTCAGTTAGCAGTAAATAAACAGCACCAAAATGCAACATTCTGGGCAAATCAAGTCAACTAATAATGATTGTAGTTGTGAATTTGTCTGACACAAAAATCCACTGTACAGTGGTTTATGTACCTCTTCTAGCTTGCATCTGTAGTTTATTCGCTAACCACATAAATACCGTTTAATGAACAGCATTTGGTGTTGAGATGTGACAATAAACGTTCTCCGCAAAGTGCAGCTAGGAGCTGGCTTGCTTCATCTGACGTGCTCTAAAAGGGACCATCTTCTTACACTGTAGCATGGGAGGGCTTTAGCGTCACTGGTGGCCCCGTGCACTGGTGTTATAAGAACGGACTGCGTGGTGAGATGGGAAGCTTGCTCCTGTGCAGACGAGGGCTTCCACTATCCAGAACGCATGACAGAATGAAAATTAGTTTAGGCTTCAGGTTGTGATTCTTCTGTAATCAACCCAATGCTTCGCCATCTTGGAACGGGCCCGCTTAAAAACCAAAGAGAGGAGGAGAAGCAATTGTCCCCGTCTTAGCTGTTCTGCAATTCCAAGGACTATCACAAGAAGTGATGCAGCGGTATGTTTGGGCGCTCGAACCTTTCGTCTCTCCTCCTCTCCCTCTGCTGACTCCACTCACTCCTTAACACAGGCTCCTTTTAACACCAAGTTTTTGGCTTCAGCTTATGGCAGAAGAGCAGTTGCTGGACGCCCTCATAGCTAATTTACTGTTCTCACGCCTGCGCTAGAACCTTTGGGGAAAGTGCTAGTTTTTCTATTTACTATTTCAGCTTTAATCAGAAGAGGGCATTTGTGGCTTGGGATGTGCACAGTGCACGGCAGTGTAATTAGTGCTTAGTGCTACATCATAAATGGAATGTGTGGGGTTTTCTGCATCCTGTGTGTAGACCATGACTGACTATCCTGATTGCATCAACAGGGTGTCACCCATCGCCCATGACCTGCCACCCTCCAGACCCATGGAGGCCTTGCAGGTTGGAGCAAAGTCTGTGGCACAGAGTCTGGTGGTCAGACAGCTCAACTAGCTCCCGAGTCATTCATGTGTATGACTGACTCAGTCAGCATCTCAATCGCCGAAAAAGTGCAGAGAAGAGTCAGCCATCTGGGACAGACTCATATCCATTCGACTCTGACCCAGCACAGGCGTTTGAAATCTTCCTGTAGTCAACTCTCCCTCTGCTGTTCTGCACCAACACAGTTAGCTGATAGTAGCTCCCTTCCAGGCCCTTTCCTGTGGCTGTCTCCCCGATCTCAATCTCAACCTCACCTCAACCTCACTTACTCTTCATCTCGTTATCATCAATTTACCCTCACTCCAACCTCACAGCGCCCCTTAACTTCTCCGCTACCTAACCTCGCCCCATGGTAATCTCAACCACAGCTCTCAATTCACCTTCACTTCAAACAGTCCTCCACATAATCTCAAACCCAGCTACTCTCATCTAACTCAACTTCACCTCAACCCTTCCACACATCAACTTCACCTAAGCCTTTCTTCATTACGGCCTCATCTAAGCCTCAAGTCCTTCTCCTTAACTGCAACCTCAAACTGACCTTTCCCTTGTCTTAATCTTTTTTTTAACAGCAACCAAAACTCAACTTTTAGTTTGTCTCAATAAAACTTCTAACCTGTCCTCTGCTAACATCATGAGTGCTAGCATATGATAGCTCGGCATGCAATGAAAAACAGATTATTTTGGAATAAAGCCCAAGTTGCACAATAACAGGAAGGAAATGCTCTTCTGAGCTTCAATATCACAAAAGACTAGTCCATTTAAAGGTCAGCATTGAGCTAAAAAGAGGGCAAATTATTTTTGAGCCCGTTTTTTACAAATTGCTAATCATGCATAATGTTTTCAGGAAAAAATCATAAATTGCATAATTTATTACCCTGCCCTTTATCCTGCAGATTACTTTGGGAACTTCTTCAGGATTGCTACGGCAGAGAGGTGACTGGGCTAAAACATGAGCCTTCTACCACAGTGTTCTGGGGCTAGACCTTACTTTTGCACTCAAAACTGAGCACCAAATACATCACTTTAGTACTTGGATACAGGATAGCAAATTTGAGCAGTCGAAGACTAACTGAAGAAGGTGGTGCACAGTAGAAACTCAGTACTAAGTGAGCCACATAATTGTATAATATAGTTACTACAACCAAGGACCCATTGCCCTTTTTGTAAAAACTGTTGTTAAAGGTGTTTTGCCCCCAGGTTAAGTTCCTGCTGCTTGCCCTTCTTGTAGGAAATATTGTTTTGTTCATGGTTCGTGTGAGTCACACCTTCCCGCAACACCGCTCCCTTGGCCTGCATCTTAGGGCCTGATTATGATCTTGATGGAGGGGATTACTCCATCACAAACGTAACGGATATCCCGCCTGCCATATTACAAGTTCCATTATATCCTATGGAACGTGTAATATGGCAGACACAACATCCGTCATTTTTGTGTTGGAGAAATCCCCTCACCAAGGTCGTAATGAGGCCTTCGGTCTCTGGCTGACTTTTGCCAGCTATGGGGGGACAGCTGCATGACTCCCAGTGAAGTGCGATCTTGTACAGCCCACCAGGAATGATCATTCTGACTCGGCCCTCCCCTGCTGCTGACTCTTCCCTACTTCTTGAGTTCAATTGTGCACCCCAGCTAAGGAGGCAGGGCGGAGTGCACACAGGTGAGGAGATGGCTGCATTCTGCTGGTGCTGCTCAGAGTTGAGTGGTTCTACTCTTATGGTTTTTCCTCAGGTCAAAACACAAACCTAGCACTGCCAAGCGAAGACTTCAGTCCAGATAGCAACAATGAGCAAGATGAAATCTCGATATAGTGCAACCTTCTCATAGCTCCTTGACTACTTTTGTATGATCACTGAAAGGTGATCATAATTCTGTAGGCACCACTCAGACACAGGTGTTTCGTCTTCTCTGAAACTGGCGAGTGCAGCTGCAATCTACCTTAGGGAAAATCCACCACAGGCCCTTCTAAGCATGCGTCAGGGGCTCCAGGGGTTCAGGGTGTCACCACATGGCCTGGCTGTGCAAACTATTCCCTGCTTGCAGTGGACTTTTTATCATTTTTAGGTCTTTTCTACACAGCTCATGCACTGTGCTGCGAGATGCATTGTTCACAGTTGTGGAATTACAACCATCCCGAAGCATACCATTAGTTGTTTTCATTGTCACTCTTACTTTAAACTTTTTGATTGCTTAGGTCCCATGGGCTTCCCTTCTATTCTTGTGTTAGCTCCACCCTGGAGCATGGACCAAGTACATGTATTCTTTATGGTCTATGTTCTTCACTGTCTTTTTGCAGCACATTATTTTTTTATTTTATAAGCATTTCAGTATTATTCCTGCAGTGCAATGTGCTTTCCTAGTTTAAACACAAGCATGCAGCTTCTGTTTTTTTACCCTGCCTGCTGTCTTTATTGACACATTAATTACACCCACGGCTGTATTAATCTACGTCACTCTACACCACTCCACTCTACACCACTCCGCTCTGCGCTACACAGAGGTGTAATGAAACTTGAGGGGTCTCCCCTGCAAAGTACATGGAGGGGCACCTTCCTTCCCCCCAGGCTCAGTTTGGAGCTCTAAGACCAGTGCAGGCTGTGCTGAGTGGGCCCTCTAGAGCTCAGGTCACCCTGCACCAAGGGGGCTGCGGGGGCAATGTTATGCCACTGGTGCTACACCACCCTGTGCCACTCCACTTTGCACAAGTCTATGCCATTCCACTCTACTCTATGCCACTGCACCCCACGGTATGTCACTCCACTCTATGCCATTCCACACAACTCAACTTTACACCACTCAACTCTAATCACTCTATAACACTCTACTCCATACCACTACACACACTGCCAGTCTACAACACTCCATTCCATTCTACGCTAATCTCTTATATGCTACTCTCCTCTATGCCACTATAGGCCATTCTAATCTATGCCACTCCTTTACACTCAGCACCCCTCTGTGTCATTTCACTCTACTTCACTCTATTACACTCTACACCACCCTGCTCTATGCCACTCCCTTCCACACAATACCACTCTGCTCTACACCATCCAGTCTATTCTACTCTACGTCACTCCAATCCATGCCACTCTATTCCACTCCACCCTACTCTGGGGTACGCCACAGCACCCTACACCACTCTACGCCACGCCAGTCCATTCCCTCTACTCCACTCTCTTCTTTGCCACTCTACTCCACGCCACTAACTTTAAGCCATGCAGAACAGCAGCCATGCAGCTGTACCATACGGCTAAAAGACATTTGCAACACCAACAGCTCTCACATAGGCGAGACCTACTGGCTTTGCCATTGCTTGTTATAATTCCTCCCACATTAAGACCTAAATTCTAACTTAATGAACAAGAGATCATTTTTAGAATGACTTTAACCCTTATTTTCACATTTCTTTTTCTTCTTCGACTCTCTCCTCTATCCAGTTTCCCAAATTTGTACGCAAAGCCCATAAAATGCCTAAGTGACAACAACATAAAATAAATAAAAAGATAAATGCTTCATTTGTTTGAAATCCTTTAGAGGGAGATCTTATTTGTTTTGATGTCAGATGGCTATCTGAGGTCACAAGGATGAAACAAATAAGAGATGTAAATAGGCTGCATTGTGTGGTAAATAGCACACAGTTTGCTGTGGTTGTTAAGAATCCCACCATCCTGCTGCCTGTCGGCTTTTACACCATGTCTGAAAGCTCTGAAGCGGCTGCCCACCATTCAAGGTCAGACTGGGACAGAACATAGGTATGGGCGCAAAAATAAATGTGACTCACAGCAAATCAGATAGCTAAAAAAGTTGGCCACACTTAGAAATCGGAGCAGTGTTTAACTTGTAAAGACATGCGTAATGGTTTGGGGAGACTGCATGGATTTGTGCTTGCTGCAGGCAGTGCTTATGATAATATCAGGGAAATCAACAGTAAAAACTGGCCCAAGACATAAGACAGGCCCACAAACAGAGAACAAGCATTGGCAAAGCCAAGAGGTCTCACCTATTCAAGTATATTGGCTTTGGCAATGTGTTTTGCCATGTTGTACACTAGTGTGGTTGCTGTTCAGCATGGCTAAAAGTTGGTGGTGTGGAGTGTCATATAGTAGAGTGTCGCAGAGTGGATTTGTTGGTGCAGAGTGGAGTAGGGGGAGCAGAGTGTCATAGAGGTGAGTAGAGTTCAGTGGTTCAGTGGAAGAGAGCGTCACCGAACGCACATTGTTTTGGTTTGGAGTGGAGCTGATTCTGGAGTGGGGCACATTGTTTAGGACTGGAGTAGGGGAGATTGTTTTGAATTGGAATGGGACAGGTTGTTTTGGACTGGAGTGGTGCAGAATGGAGTAGGAGCAGATTGTTTTGCATTGGAGGGGGCAGATTGTTTTGGATAGGATAGGGGCAATTTGGTTTTGACTGGAAAGGAGCAGATAGTTTTGAATTGGAGTGGTGCAGACTGGAGTGGGGCATCTTATTTAGGATTAGAGTTGGGCAGACTGGAGTGGGGCAGATGGTTTTGGATTGGAGTGAGGCATATTGGAGTGGGTCAGATTGGTTTGGATTGGAGTGAGGCAGATTATTTTAGAGTGAGGCAGATTCATCTGGACTGGAGGGGGCAGATAGGAGTAAAAAATATTGTTTTGGATTGGAGCGTGCAGGTTGTTTTGGAGTGGCGCAGATTGTTTTAGATTGGAGTGGGGCAGGTTGTTTTAGATTGGAGTAGGGCAGATTGTTTTGGATAGGGCAGATTGTTTTGGATTGGAGTGGGGCAGATTGTTCTGGGTTGAGTAGAGTAGATTGTTTTGGGTTGGACAAGGGCACATATTGGAGTGGGGAAGATTGTTTTGGATTGGAGCAGGGCTTATTGTTTTGAATTGGAGCTGGGCAGATTGTTTTAGATTGGAGTGGGGCAGATTCGTGTGTCACTTTGTTTTGGATTGGAGTGGGGCAGATTGTTTTGGATTGAAGTAGGGCAGATTGTTTTGGAGCAGATTATTTTGGATTGCAGTGGGGCAGATTGGAGTGTGGTGTGTTGCGAGGATTGGAGTGGGATGGGTTGGGTGAGTGGTATGGATTGGAGTTGGGTGAACTGGAGTGGGGTGGATTGGATTGGTCTGGGGTGGATTGATGTGGGGTGAGGTGGGGTGAATTTGCGTTTATTAAAGTGGGATGGACTGGGGTGTACCTCACAGTTATGTGTTAAAACATAGTTTCAGAAGTTACACATAAGAAAGAAATAATGCTGCTTTGCAATGTTTAGAACAAGATAACCCTCATCATTTGAGAACAGTGCCCACCATCAAAAAGAAAACAAAACATGAGTGCAAAGTAAGAAAAGAAGACCTGGCAAAATAAAAGAAAGTTAACCATAGAAAATAAAACTTTGCAATTTGGTTTATCCTCTGGGCATGTTTTTGCCAGTCACACGCCTTCTGATTGCATGGCACTAAAAGTTAACAAGCATTTGTAATGCAATGGGTCTTGCATATTTCGAACATGTTAATTGTCATCTGTTGACAACCACGCCCACGAGCAAAAACAAAAGAAAATACAAAAAGAAACAGAAAAGACGACTTGGCAAAATAAAATAAAGTTAGCAGGCATGTTTTTGCCAATCACAAACCTTCTGTTTGTGGGGCACTCGAAGTTAAAAAAACAACCAATAGTACCAGGCCTTCTGGCACTGCCAGACTGCCTGATAGGCCAGTATGAGCCGGTGGTCAATGTCATGTGGGATCTTTGCAAAACACAAAAAACAGCTGTGTGTACCATCTAGATAAGTTCTAAATGCCCTGCCTCTGTGACAACTAGAAACGTTATTATATCTACAGTGTAATGCTAAATGAGACACAACTGATTACTATCCCTCTATTTCCTACCATCAACTTTCCTCTTCCTCCATATGTGCTTTTCCCTCACCACTAGTTCTCCTCCCAACCTTTCTTGATCAGTGCTTGAAATGGAGAAATAGAAGTGCAGGTACTCTGAACCAGAGTACCTGCTTACTTCTGGGAAGTGCTGGTACTCTCCAATTAGAATTTTTCTTGAGAAGTGCAGGTATGCCTTCCTCTAAAAATGAAAAAGTGCTGGTACTCAGTAAAGGACAGTCCCGCCCATTTACAGCACTGTTCTTTGTCATTTTCATCAGTGTTTCCCCTCCAGTCATCATCCTCCTTTTCTGATCAGTATATCTGTATCAACTAGAAGCAAACCTGTTTGTTGAGATCTGCAAATTATCCAACAGCTGGTGGATTTTGTGGCAAGTGCAGTAAATCCATAATTATGTGGTAAACACCACCGTTGCAAAAGCTCATTCTTTTATTGTTCCTGGTCTTAGCTGCCTCTAGCGCTTGTCTGTCTGCCACTGCTCGGTGGAATAGGTGTTTAACTTGTGGAATGTTACTGTGACACACTACACCCGGAGTCAGTCACTTCAGGGGGAGGAAGAACCGGATCTGAGGGCTTCCTACATTCTAGTGTGGCCTGCGTTTGTCCCTGGGGCTACTTAAATGGACAGTCCAGTGAAGAGAGGAAAAAACACCGTTTTCTTTTCCCAGCCCTACATCTCTAACAATCTCCACCAATAGGCATTCTAGAATGTTCCCCTTGTTTGATGATCTCTCTATGGGTTTTGAGACCTATTGTGACATCATTCACTCGACGCCCCCTTTAGTAAAGAAATTACTAACATGAACTTGAGAGTCTGCATTCCTACACTGTTTTCCAGTCTGTTCAAGCAGGCCCTGCTCGTTGGGTATTAAGACTTGTTGATATATGTCAGGGTCTCCGCCAGTGTGGTCTCCCCCAAGACCTGTCAACCCATCCTCTATAAGTAATGTTCCCCAACAAATGCTTTCGTTGAGCACGTGTGAGTGATCCTTTGGGTGTATTGGTTTTCAGGTGGATTGGGGAGAGTCAAAGAGCGGGCAGAGGCACTATAAGGTGTGGGCAAAGCTGACAATCGTCCTTAACCCCTCCTTCCAAGAGGCCCCTGGGAAAGTGAACTTTTTTACAATTTCACATCTGTCTCTCTATCTCAAACTTTAATATATAATTCATTATTGTTTGAGTGGGCCGTGAATTAGCAGGAATTGGGTAATAAAATTCAAAGCTATTCTGCACAGGGAACCCAAAGATATTTCTTGCTCTAATAAGACACTGAAAGCAGGCAAAGCAGCCATAAGGGAAGCCACAATCAAACTCCTTGTGGGAGTCAAAGATCCCTAGGAGGTAATATCTCAGAGCAGCCAAAAAGGGGGTGACTCGGGAGAGTTGTAACGGGAAGGTGGAAGTCACAGAATAGCCACGGAGCAGACAGAGGGACCACAAAATAAAACATAGAGCAGCTTTACTGGGAATCCCCAGGGCAGAAGAGCCATAGAAATGGCTGCCAAGTTCTGTCAGTGGCATAACAAAGGCCCCCGCATCCCGGTGGGGGGACATTTAAAGGGGAGCCCTAAGGACAGTGCCTTCATCTGAGAGCTCCTGAGTGAGTTCCGATGGGAGAGGGCCATCCATGTACTTTGCAGGGGTGGGGGCTCACCTGTCGTTACGCCACTGAGTTCTGTGGGCCCGTGGGGCTTGGAACCAGCGGTATTTGTCCTGAGGGGCCACGTATGTACAGGAAGAGTGCATGAGCTGCGGGGCAGTTCAGAACCGTGTCGCCAGGGTGCAGAGGGGGAAGTGTGTGTGAACGGAAGGGACAGGTAGAAGAGACCGCAACGTGTGAGCAGAGGTGCAACGTGTACCGGTGGCGCCTCGAGCAGCAGTGGAGGAAAGTCGAGGAACAAATGGACAATTCAGCGCAGTCACAAGTAGAGGTAAGTCGGATCGAGGCACCCAAGGAAGGCACGTCAGCTAAACAGGACACAGAGGAGTGACAGGCAAGGGGACGCGTGGAGAAGACATGGAAGAAAGTTATAGAGTAGCAAGAGACGCAGAGAAGCCACTAAGGAATGTCACGGGGGAGCCGCATACTGGGGGATACCAGGAGCAGCCTCCGATAGAACTATTACTTATCAAACAATTGGCGTGCGGAGGTTTCTATTTCCAGTGTTACACAGTGCGAACCCGGCCCGTGGGCACGGGGGCGCTTTAGACGAGCACCAGATTAAATTACGCAAGGTCACTGATTTTTATTTTTTGGCACAAAGAACATAAGTGATTTGCCCAGAATTCATCGGATGTCGAGCCGACGCCGGAACTTCAACCTGGTTCCTCAAGTCCAAAGTCAGCAGCTCAAGCCGATAGTCCACGTCTCCTCACAGGGCCGCAGTTGAAAGTCAAGGACCAAGGCACAAACTGGGACCACGCAGGGATGCCACAGACACGACACAGATACGTCACACCGCAGCGACAATGAGAAGGTACAGAGCAGGCACACAGACATTCTCAAACATGGGGCGTCAGCTCACACCTAGGCCTGGCTTTTCTCACCTGGTTGATTTGCTCCCTCTGCCAAGGCAGGAAGCTCTTCCTGTTGAGGAGCTGCACCGCTCTCTCCATGTCCCTCTGAATGTCGTCCAGGGAGGCCTCCTGGTACTTGTGGGCCAGGCCCCCCGTCCCGGAACAACCACCACATAGAAGGCCGAGAGCCAGGCACCACAGAGCACCCCTCAGCCCTCCCAGGGACATGGTGTGGGCACAGGACCTGTGACCGGTGCAGGAAGACTCTTTGTGGAAGCCAGACAGAGGGTAGCGTGCACACAGGGCTGCTTGGCGCTACATTCTGTGGACCCAGACCTGCCTTTGTGAACACGAAGACGGGCGCACCATCCGTGAATGGTGGTGGGTGTGGGAAGTGCTGGGGTGTCCGGTGCCACACACGGCGCAACCCGAGCCCAGCTGTGGGGAGGTAGAGTTAATGTGTGTTTAGATAGCAGCCCTGGGGGCGGAGCCGGGGGCTGGGGACTGACTGACCGTGTGTGCAGTGCGAGGCAATCTGCATGCGGGGAACACCTGGGAGGCATGGAGGCTGAAAGGGAGCACTTAGGCTGTGTGCACAACGGAGAGATAGAGGCCGAACGGGAGCAGCGAGGCTGTGTGCACAGAGCACCTTGGAGGGATGGGGGCCGCACATGGAGGCTGCGTGCACAGAACAGGGACAGAGGCTCGAACAAAAAAAGTGAGGCTGTGTGCACTGAGCACAAGTGAGGGATGGAAGCTGAACGGAGCAGTGAGGCTGTGCGCACAATGCACATAGGAGGGATAGAGGCCGAACACGAAGAGTGAGGCTGTGTGCATAGAGCACACAGGAGGGATAGAGACTGAACACGAAGAGTGAGGCTGTGTGCACAATACACATGGAAGGGATAGAGGCTGAACACGAAAAGTGAGGCTGTGTGCATAGAGCACACAGGAGGGATAGAGACTGAACACGAAGAGTGAGGCTGTGTGCACAATACACATGGAAGGGATAGAGGCTGAACACAAAGAGTGAGGCTGTGTGCATAGAGCACACAGAAGTGATAGAGGCTGAACATGAAGATTGAGGCTTGTGCACAGAGCAGACATGAGGGATGGATGCTGAATGGGAGCAGTGAGGCTGTGTGCACAGAGCACAAGTGAGGGATGACGGTTGAACGGAGCAGTGAGGCTGTGTGCACAATGCACCTGGGAAGGATAGAGGTCGAACACCAAGAGTGAGGCTGTGTGCATAGAGAACACGGAGGGATAGAGGCTGAACACGAATAGTGAGGCTGTGTGCACAGAGCGCCTGTGAGGAATGGAGGCTGAACACGAAGAGTGAGGCTGTGTGCACAGAGCACACATGAGGTATGGATGCTGAACGGGAGCAGTGAGGCTGTGTGCACAGGGCACAAGTGAGGGATAGAGGCTGAACACGAAGAGTGAGGCTGTGTGCACAGAGCACACAGGAGGGATAGAGGCTGAACACGAAGAGTGAGGCTGTGTGCACAGAGCACACTTGAGGTAGGGATGCTGAACGGGAGCAGTGAGGCTGTGTGCACAGAGCGTCTGGGAGGGATAGAGGCCGAACACGAAGAGTGAGGCTGTGTGCACAGAGCACCTGGGAGGGATGGAGGCTGAACACAAGGAGTGAGGCTATGTGCACAGAACACCTGGGAGGGATGGGGGCTGAACACAAAGAGTGAGGCTGTGTGCACAGAGCACATGGGAGGGATGGAGGCTGAACACATAGATTGAGGCTATGTGCACAGAGCACCTGGGAGGGATGGGGGCCGAACACACAAAGTGTGAGACTGTGTGCACTGTGCACATGGGAGGGATGGAGGCTGAACAGGAGCAGTGAGGCTTTGTGCACAGTGCACATGAGAGAGATAGAGGCCGAACACGAAGAGTGACGCTGTGTGCACCGAGCACACAGAAGGGAAAGAGGCTGAACATGAAAAAGGAGGCTGTGTGCACAGAGCACACATGGGGGTTGGAGGCTGAACTGGAGCACTGAGACTGTGTGCACAATGCACATGGGAGATATAGAGGCTGAACACGAAGAGTGAGGTTGTGTGCACAGAGCATGTGGAGGGATTGTAGGAAAGTACCATCTTTCTTGGCATGTTAACCCCATTTTTACCTGTATGTCAGTATGTGTTTGCCTGTCTCAATGGGATCCTGCTGGTCAGGACCCCAGTGCTCATAGTTTATGGCCTAATGTATGTGTCTGTATAGTGCTTAACTGTCACCGTGGCTCTGCTAATCAGAACCTCAGTGCTTATGCTCTCTCTGCTTTTACATTTGTCACTATAGACTAGTCACTTCATTTACAAATTTCAATTGGCACACTGGACCCCCCCTTATAAGTCCCTAATATATGGTACCTAGGTACCCAGGGCATTGGGGTTCCAGGAGATCTTTATGTGCTGCAGCATTTCTTTTGCCACCCATAAGGAGTTCAGACAAAACCTTTCACAGGACTGCTAATGCAGCCTGTGTGAAATAACGCACACATTATTTCACAGACATTTTCACTGCTCTTAAGTAACTTATAAGTCACCTATATGTCTAACCTTCACTTGCTGAAGGTTAGGTGCAAAGTTACTGAGTGTGAGGGCACCCTTGCACTAGCAAAGGTGCCCCCACATAGTTCAGGGCCATTTCCCGGGACTTTGTGAGTGCGAGGATGCCATTACATGCGTGCACCACATATAGGTTAATACCTAAATGTAGCTTCACAATGGTAACTCCAAATATGGCCATGTAAGGTGTCTAAATTCATGGAATTGTCCCCCCATTCCAAATCTGGTATTGGGGAGCCAATTCCATGCATCCCTGGGGTTCCACTGTTGACCCCAGTACTGCCAAACCAGCTCTCTGAGGCTTGCACTGCAGCTACAGCTGCTGCCACCTCACAGACAGGGTTCTGCCCTCCTGGGGTCTGAGCAGCTCAGTCCCAGGAAGGCAGAACAAAGCATTTCCTTTGGGAGCAGGGTGTTACACCCTCTCCCTTTGGAAATAGGTGTAACAGGCTGGGGAGGAGTAGCCTCCCCCAGCCTCTGGAAATGCTTTGAAGGGCACAGATGGTGCCCTCCTTGCATAAGCCAGTCTACACAGGTTCAGGGACCCCTCGTCCCCTGCTCAGGTGCGAAACTGGTCAAAGGAAAGGGGAGTGACCACTCCCCTGTCCATCACCACCCTAGGGGTGGTGCCCAGAACTCCTCCAGTGTGTCCCAGACTTCAGCCATCTCGCTTTGCAAGGTGAGTTTGGCACTCTGGAGGACTCTGGCTGGCCAGTGCCAGCAGGTGACGTCAGAGACCCCCTCCTGATAGGTCCTTACCTGATAAGGTAGATAGTCCCCCTCTCAGGGCTATTTAGGGACTCTCATGTGGGTTCTCTTCAGATTCTACTTGCAAGTTTCCAGCAAGGATCCTCTGCAACTACTACTTCATCCTCTGACCTCGGATCAACCGCAACCTGCTTCAGGAACCGCTGTAACAGCAACAAAGTATCTCCAAGGGAGACTTTTCTTCTGCAACTTCAGCTCCCGCCAGCAATTGCAACAGTTTCTACGGTGTGCACGCTCTGAGGACTCCCTGTCTTCACCCTGCACCAGAAGGACGGAAGAAATCTCCAGTGGGGTGACGGAGTCACTCCCCTGCTCACACAGACACCTTTTAAGTCGATCACCGGTTCTATTGAAACTCCTCTCACAGCTACGAGTGTGTTCCTTGGAACACAGAGGGTTGACCCCATCGACAAAGACTGTCCTGAGGGCCTGCTGTCGCCTTTTGGAGGAGGTAGGACCTTGCCTTCCCCCAGAACGGCAGTGCCCCTGTGCACCGCATCTTCTTCACCTCCTGAGGCCTCTGTGCACTATTTACACAATTTCTTCATGAACAGCCTGGCCCAGGTCCCCAGCACTCTAGCCTGCGATGCTCAGCTCGCTGAGTTGTTCTCCAGCGGCGTAGGACCTTCCTGTGTTTTGCAGCACCAACTGCATTTTCCACCTCCTTTGTCCCTGTGTCCTGGGACTCCCATGGGTGCTATCTGGTGCTCTGAGGGCTTCCTGAAGTGCAGAGAGTCCCCTCTTCCTCCTCACATAGAGTTGAAGCCCCCAGTTCCCTCCTGGGTCCAGATAGCGCCTAGTTGACACAAAACACTTGCCGGAACCAAGGCTTGTTGGAGGAATCCAGTGCCAAATCTTGCCTGCATCCAATTTCACAACGTGGGGCATCCTTTGCATTGCACAGGAACCCGCTGGCATCTTCCTAGGGTGCATTTCTGCAGTCTTCGTCCAACTGGGTACTCTTCTTTTGCACCCTCTTCTGGGTTGGCAGGGGCCCCTGTCATTCCTGGAACTTCTTTTGACTTTTGGACTTTGTCTCTTTTCTTTGCAGGTCTTCAGGTCCAGGAATCCAATGTTTGCTGTTTGCAGACTTGGTTGGTTCTTGCAATAATTCCAATCACAAGGTGTAGTGTGTCCTAAGGAAACTTGCAGTACTTTACTCCTGCTTTACTGGGCTCTGAGGTGGGGTAATTTACTTACCTTTACTGTATTCTTACTCTCCGAGCAATTCTACACACATTACACTTGTCTACAGGGGAATTTGTGATTCGCATTTCACTTTCTTACTATATGGTTTGTGTTGTCCCTAGACCTATTTTCTCCCATTGCATTCTATATCATTTCCTATTGTTTGCACTATTCTATGTTTAATTACTTGCCTTATTTTCGTATCTAGTGTATATATTGTGTATAAAACTTACCTCCAGAAGGAGTAATGTCTCTAAGATATTATTGGTACTGTGTCACCCAAATAAACTACCTTTATTTTTGGTAACACTGAGTATTGTCTTTACTTGCGTATAAGTACTGTGTAACTATAAGTGGTATTGCATGAGTGTTGCATGTCTCCTAGTTCAGCCTAAGTGCTCTGCTATAGCTCTATGAGCCTAAGCTGCTAGAACACTACTACATTTCACTAATAAGGGGTAACTGGACCTGGTATAAGGCTTAAGTACCCAAGGTACCCACTACAAACCAGGCCAGCCTCCTACAGGGATAGAGGCTGAACACGAAGAGTGAGGCTGTGTGCACAGAGCATTTGGGAGGGATGGAGGCTGAACAGGGCAGTGAGGCTGTGTGCACAGTGTACATGGGGGAGGTAGCGGCTGAACACAAAGAGTGAGGCTGTGTGCACAGAGCACACATGGATATTGGAGTCTGAACGGGATCAGTGAGGCTGTGTGCACAATGCACATGGGAGGGATAGAGGCCAAAAATGATTAGTGAGGTTGTGTGCACAGGGCACTTGTGAGGGATGGAGGCTGAAAAGAAGCAGTGAGGCTGTGTGAACAATGCACATTAGAGGTACATTTAGACTCACAAAGAGTGAGGTTGTGTGCACAGAGCACATGGAGGGATAGAGGTCAAATACAAAGAGTGAGGATGTGTGCACAGTGCACATGGGAGGGATAGAGACCGAACACTAAGAGTGAGGCTGTGTGCACAGAGCACATGGGAGGGATAGAGGCCGAACAGTGTGGCTGTGTGCAGAGAGCACACGTGAGGGATAGAGGCTGAACACGAAGAGTGAGGCTGTGTGCATAGAGCACACAGGAGGGATAATTGCTGAACACGAAGAGTGAGGCTGTTTGCGCAGAGAACCTGGGAGGGATGGAGGCCGAACAGGAAGAGTGAAGGTGCGTGCACAGAGCCAATGGGAGGGATGGAGGCTGAACGTGAGTAAGGCTG
Source organism: Pleurodeles waltl (assembly GCF_031143425.1). NCBI lineage: Eukaryota > Metazoa > Chordata > Amphibia > Caudata > Salamandridae > Pleurodeles > Pleurodeles waltl. Next base: position 295,938,767 of record NC_090449.1, on the reverse strand, counting down.
TGTGCACATCAGAGGAATAGAGGCTGAACACGGACACAAGCCGTGAGGCTGTGTGCACAGAGCTCTTTGAAGGGAAGGAGGGACCAACACCTAAATACTGAACTCATACACTTAAATAAGTTGGAAACCATTTACTCAGTAATAGAGTGCTAATGAAAGCGACCACTCTGTGCAAAAACAAGGGGAGGTAAAGTGTATATTGGTGAACTAGTGATTCTAGGTTCAGAGAAGTGCATTGAAGAACATAGGGGGTCATTCTAACTCTGGCGGGCGGCGGAGGCCGCCCGCCAGAGTTCCCCCCTCCGAAATACCGCACCGCGGTCAGTAGACCGCGGAGGGTATTCTAAGTTTTTCCCTGGGCTGGCGGGCGGTCGCCAAAAGACCGCCCGCCAGCCCAGGGAAAAACTCCCTTCCCACGAGGATGCCGGCTCGTAATCGAGCCGGCGGAGTGGGAAGGTGCGACGGGTGCTCTTGCACCCGTCGCGTATTTCACTGTCTGCCAAGCAGACAGTGAAATACTTGTAGGGGCCCTCTTACGGGGGCCCCTGCAGTGCCCATGCCAATGGCATGGGCACTGCAGGGGCCCCCAGGGGCCCCGCGACCCCCCCTACCGCCATCCGGTTCCCAGCGGGCGGACCGCCGGGAACTGGATGGCGGTAGGGGGGGTCGGAATCCCCTCGGCGGCGCAGCTAGCTGCGCCGCCTTGGAGGATTCCAAAGGGCGGCGGTACACTGGCGGGAGACCGCCAGTGTTGCCGGTCCGACCGCGGCTTTGCCGCCGCGGTCGGAATGCCCTTGGGAGCACCGCCGGCCTGTCGGCGGTGCTCCCGCCGACCCTGGCCCCGGCGGTCTTAGACCGCCGGAGTCAGAATGACCCCCATAGTCTATGAGTCTAAATGTATATCAGTCAACATTGTTTTGACATTCATATAAATTAAATGTCATTATCAGTTCTGGGATTAATTTTGAAATAGTGCAATAATAGGAGCAGGCCAGCCGGTCCCAGAAGGGAAATTACTGGTATGGACAGGACATGCCATGGTGGAAGATACGACATAAGACCAAACAAGCATTGGCAAAGCCAATAGGTTTCACCTATGCATGAGCTATTGACTTTGCCAATGTCTTTTAACCTTGTTGTACAGTGGAGTGGAGTGCCTGGAGTGTAGTGGCATTGCGTAGAGTGGTGTCAAGTTGACAGACATGGCATAAATGAGAGTGAAGTGGAGTAGAGTGGTTGGAGTGGTGTACAGAGAAGTGGCGTACAGGGGAGTGGCATAAAGTAGAGTGGGAAACTGTAGACTAGAGTGGAATACAGTGGCGTACAGTGGAGTAGCGTATAATAGAGTGGCATAGAGCAGAGTAGAGTAAAGTGGGGTCGCATAGGCTGGCGTTGCATAAAGTGTAGTGGCATGGAGTGGTGCAGAGTGGAGTAGAGTAGAATGGTGTGGTATAGAGTGGAGTCGAGAAGAGTAACTTGGAGTGATGTAGGGTCGAGTAGTGTAGAGTACAGTGGCCCTCGGGAGTAGTTTAGTACAGTGAAGTGGTGTAGTGTGGTGCACAGAGGAGTAGTTTGACAGGGTGGAGTGGCGTACAATTGAGCAGAGAGTCGTAGAGTAGTATGGAGTGAACTGGCATAGAGTGCAGTGGCATGCAGCAGAGTGGTGCAAAGTAGACAGTGCTGCAGAGTGTAGTAGCATAGAGTGCAGTGGTGAAGAATAGAGTATTGTAGAGTAGAGTGCAGTTGCCTGGAATGCAGTGGCATAGAGTGGAGAGGTTAAGAGTAGAGAAACGTGGTGTAGAAAACAGTGGCATAGAGTGCAGTGGTGCTGAGTGAAGTAGAGTGCCACAGAGTCAGTGGTGTAGAGTGGAGTGGCTCAATGCAGAGTACAGTGGCGTAGAGTGCAGTGACATAGAGTAGAGTGGCGTAGAGTGCAGTGTCGTAGAGTAAAGTGGTGCAGAGTAAAGAAGCGTGGAGTGGCATAGAGTGAAGTGGTGCAGGTTAAGTAGAGTGCAGTGGCATAGAGTGGAGTGGTGCAGAGAAAAGTTGAGTGGCAAAGAGTTCAGTGGCGTAGAATGGAGTGGCATAGAGTGGAGTGGTATTAAGTGCAGTGGAATACAGAGGAGTGATGCAGTAGGGTAGAGTGCAGTTGCCTCGACTGCAATGGTGCAGAGTAGAGTAGAGGGACGTAGAGTGGAGTGATGTAGAGGGGAGTGGTGTAGGGTGCAGTGGTGTAGAGTACATTGGCCTATAGCGGAGCAGCACAGAGTGCAGTAGAGTTGAGTGGTGTGTGGAGTAACATGGTGTAGAGTGGAGTGGTGTAGACCAGGGTTGCATAGAGTGGGGAGGAGTGGTGTAGAGTTCAGTGACATAGAGTTGAGGGATGCTGAGTAGAGTAGAGTGGCATGGCATAGAGTCCAGGAGTGAATAGTGGAGCAATGCTGAGATGGGTAGAGTGGCACAGAGTGCAATGGCATAGAGTGGAGTTGCGCAGAGTAGAGTGTTGTTAAGTGCAGTGCCATTGAGTACAGTGGTGCAGAGTGGTGTAGACTGCAGTGGCGTGGAGTAGGGTGTTGCAGATTAGAGTGGCATAGAGTGCAATGGTACAGTAGAGTGGTACAGAGTGGAGAGGCGGAGAGTGCGGTGGCCTAGGGATCGTCAGACTAGGTGGGGGGCATAGGTGAACCTCAAGTGATCACAGGGGGGTGCCAAGCTCTGGCCAAAAGAAGCATCATTCTGGTAACAGGGATTGGTTTTAAGCTGAAAAAAAATGAGCAGCAGTAAACCGCCCTGTAATGGGCCTTCACAAACATGTTTTGTCATTTGTATAAAAGCTGGGAAAGTGCGTCAAAACGGAAGGGACTCCAAATATTCTTCAAAACCCCCACCCCTACTTCTAATAATCCCACTGTGAATACTTTTACATGTTAGCAAAGCCTGTCTGACCAGAATAGTATGTTTGGCTTCATGTATTTGATTGCATTGTTGAAACATAATTTAACAGCAGCATTTAAATAGGTCTGCACATATTTAAACATTGCAATTTTAATAGAAAAATTGTAATTTTTTTTTTAGGGTGGCCCGATATTTTTTTTTCACTGGGGAGTGCATCATTAAAAAATTTGAAGAATACTAGCCTAGAGGAATAAAGTCAAAAGCCTATGTCAGAGCTCAGTTCAAATTCTATGTCGTCCTTAATCTCTGAATAGAAGACACTCTCATGTGTCTTGTCAATGTTTCCCAGACACACTGCACTGGTGAGCACTGTATTTTCGACAAAGTAGAACAACACAGCAGAAACAACGTTTTATTCAGTTAATAATATTTGCAGAACAATAATTAATGTTGCAGCATTCTTTATTTGGAAGGCACACAGAATCACAGTCACACTTGGGAGCTCATGGATATGTATATTCCATGCCACAATGACAGACCTATTCACTGTTACACATGAGCTAATTTGCTTACATTGGTGTGCAGTGGGATGGGAGGAAAAAGAACTAACAAAGAAGGGTTAATAGAAGCTACATGGATATGGGAGAGGGACTGAAAACACAAGCAATCACATGGAGTGCTTGAACCCCCCCCCCCCAAAAAAAATAGCTCCCAAAACGGGATCAGTGAAAGGATTTAAGTACTTGGTCCATGCTCCAGGTGAGGGCCAAATACAAAAAGAGGACATGATGAAGGTATGCAAAGACAAATGGGAAGAAAGGAATGAGAGCGACGCTAAAGCTAACAACTGGTAAGCTATGAACGGGCTGTAAGTCCATTGTATATAAACAAAATGTTTTGTAGAGACAATGCATGCACTGTCTAGGCGAAACCTAAGGCTTTTCAGATTTGGACTGTCTGTAAGGCAATCAGGCAGTGCTCTTGGGCTGGTCTAATGGTAGTATGTGGGCAGTTTTTTGTCTGTTTGTTGGCCTGTTTTATAGCACAGTAGGCCATTTTTTACTGTTGATTTCCCTGATATCAAAACAAACATTGTCTGTCACAAGCTCAAATCAGTGCAGTCTGCCCAACCTTGCAGAACACTTATAAAGTATGTATTAACAAGTTGAAACCTGCCTCAATTTGCAAATATGGTCCATTTTTTAGTTTTCAGATTTGATAATGTTGTCCAGATGTATTTTGGTTCCTGGGTGTTGGAAATGACCCTTTTTGCAGGGTCATCCCCAGTCTTCCGCCTTCCTCCTATTTTTTCTTACCTGTTTTTGTTGGCTTTAGGACTCTGGGCACTTTACCACTGCTAACCAGTGCTAAAGTGCATATGATCTCTGTGTAAAGTGTACTGTTGATTGGTTGATCCATGATTGGCATATTTGATTTACTGGTAAGTCCGTAGTAAATTGCACCAGAGGTGCCCAGGGCCTGTAAATCAAATGCTACTAGTTGGTCTGCAGCACTGGTTGTGCTGCCTACATTGGTAGCCCTGTAAACATGGCTCAGACCTGCCACTGCAGTGTTTGTGTGTGCAGTTTTAAACTGCCAATTCGACTTGGTAAGTGTACCCAGTTGCCAGGCCTAAACCTTTCCTTTTGCTACATGTAACGCACCCCTACGTTAGGCCCTAGGTAGCCCCATTGGCAGGGTGCAGTGTATGTTTAAGGTAGGACATATACTAGTGTGTCTTATATGTCCTAACAGTGAAATACTGCCAAATTCAGTTTTCATTGTTCAAGGCCTATCTCTCTCATAGGTTAACATGGGGGTGCCTTTAAATATCCTTAAAGTGCAGATTCTTTTTGAGAGCAGATAAAAATGTGGAGTTTATGGTCTCTGAGCTCACAATTTAAAAATACATCTTTTAGTGAAGTTGGTTTTTAGATTGTTAGTTTGAAAATGCCAGTTTTAGAAAGTAGGCATTTTCTTGCTTAATCCATTCTGTTACTCTGACTGTTTGTGGATTCCCCATCTGGGTCAGTTTGACAGTTGGGCTGTTCACACCTCTCCTCTAGACAGTGACACAAAGGGGGCTGGGATGTAGCCTGCATATCTTGATTAGCCATCTGTGCTGGAGGGGAGGGGAGGAGTGGTCACTCACACCTGAAAGGACTGCGCCTGCCCTCACACAATGGCATCTCCAACCCCCTGGTGAGTGTCTGGGGCCTGGCCTGGACAAGGAAGGATCTTGCAAACACTTGAGATTTTGCTTTGATGTTTGCCAACTTCAAAGGCAGAACTGGGTATAAGAAGAAGACCCAAAACCCCAGACATTTAGAATCTTTCTGGAATCAAGAGGAACCTCTGCAAGGAGAAAAGCTGAAGGAGGAGTACTGTTCCTTTGCTGTGCTGCTTTGCTGGCCTGGCCTGCAGTTGCTGTTTTTGCCTGAAAAGAGCGCAAAGGGTGTCCTGCTTGAGAAAATTCTCCAAGGGCTTGGAGTAGAGCTTGCCTCCTGTTGGAAGTCTCAGGGACACCAAAGACTTCCGTTTCCTCGGCCTGCAGCACTGGGAACTGTGTGTTTTGTGCTGTTCAAGAGGAGAAACCACTGCAACGCCACCAACGACGCCGCTGGCCTGCACCGTGACCTGCTGATGCCACACGGAGTCACATTGCCCCGCTTCGCACCACGCCCCTGGACTCCCCGGCACCGTCATCGGGCGACTTCACCGAGCTGCTGCTCGCACCGGGACCTGTAGGCCCCGCACTCCTGCATCGCCTGCTCACACCGCAGCCTGGGCATCCCAGACGGCGCTGGCCCTGCTGACACCGGCGGCGCTGCCTGCACCGTGGCCTGTGGACACAGCTCGTGAGGTACACCGTCCTGTCCCGCACCGCAGCCCCGGTTCACCGACGCCAGCACCATCGACTCCTTTGTTGTCACCAGGCATCCTGCCTGCACCATGGCCTGTGGACACCGCTCGTGAGGGTCACGAAGCACTGTCCCGTAACGCTGGCTTGGGCCTACCGACAACAGCGCTTCAGCAATGACGATGCCGCTGCCTGCACCGTGACCTGTGGACATCGCACATCGCACCGCCCCACTTCACACAGCAGCCCTGGTCTCACCGGCACCGCTGGACGCCGTCAAGTAGCAGCTGCCTGCACCACGACCTGTAGGCCCCCCACGTCGCATCGTCCCGCTTCGCACTGTAGCCCAGACACCATCCACGCCGGCGCACCTTACTTCATCAGCCTGGAGTTCGAACCGCAACGCGTGTGACCTCAAGGGCCCGATGACTCCTGCACCGACTCTGGAACCGACACTGCGACGTCAGCGAGGCCACTCTCTGGAGCTCACCGCGAGGATCACGACGCCCTGCAAATCCAAGGCACTGTTTGTGGGTCTTCCCGACACCGTAGCTGGCCCGCAAGGCAGCGGCCGGCCTGAACTGTTGGTTTTGTTGATCACTATGCCGTGATAGCCCCAGGTAGAGCTATCGACTTCAAGGAACTGTATTTTTGAGTAAATCTTGCAGAATTCATATTTTTATTACTGTATGTTGGATTTGTATCGTATTTAGTCTTGTTTTATATAGATAAATATTGGCTATTTTTCTAAAACTAGTGTGGTGTCCGTTTGTAGTGTTTTCACTTATTACTGTGTGTTATGTGCAAATGTTTTACACATTGCTTCTGAGATAAGCCTGACTGCTCGTGCCAAGCTACCAAGGCGGTGAGCAGGGGTTGTCTGAGTGCGTATCTCCCTTATCCTGACTACTTGGACAGGGTGCAAACCGACTGCCAACTAGAGACCCCATTTCTAACACTGGGCCTATATTCCATCCCAGTGTGACCCTGGAGCTTTTTTGCAGTTCCATAACAGATGAAAGGATCAGATAGATTTCATTTATCACAGCCATGTGGGTTTACCACCTAACAATATGTTTGCGGGAATCCAATATTAAAATGTTACATTATGCCCAATAAAGGAGAATTATGTAGCGTAATGAGGACATTCTGTGATGGTATCATTTTCCTATTTTGATACTTTAACACACATCAATACTGTCTGAGCAGATGTTTCATCTCATTAGTACCAGATTAACACCTGAATACTGCAATCAGCAATTGAAAGGTGACCACGTAATACTGCAAAGGGTCTGCCACTATGCAGCAATTATTTTAGAAGATCAATTTGAGCTAGTCTTGGGAAGTGAATGTCCCCTTCATAATGTACAGGAGTGTCCTCTACCCTGTGTACCCAAAGTGTGTGAATCTGTGATTCTGTTTTTTACATTTTTTGCCTCAACACACTTATCTAGTGTATGAAGGCCAAGGCCTGCTTTGACTATAATAGATTCTTATCTTGTCCTATACCTGGAGGGACACACACAGAGAGTCCGCATAGTGACAGAAGCTCTACTGTCTCTGTCATTTGGTTTCACATGTGTAACAGTCATGGCTGTGTACCGTGTTTTGTTATGATGAGAGAATTATAATGACCATGTCTTTTTACCTCTGTCATGTGAATGCAAGCGTACTGGCCCATTCATCTGTCAATTCCCTTGCTCACAGTGAACCTCGAATCCTAGCACCGAAGACCAACAAGCTCTGCCTGTGCTGCTGCGTTGATAGAGCTGTGGCACTGGTTGAGTGTGTTAGGTGGTCTCCCTGCATTATGCCAGTCATTGCTGCCTAAGCACCTGGACCATGTGCCTGACTGGTAGGCCGGACTGAAGCGCCTGGTTGTATCATCTGCTCTGTGTGTGTGCCCGTGAACGTGGACAGTGTGCCCATGGCAATGCCGATCCCAACCGGTTCAAGAAGTAAGGACTACCACTCATGAGGTGCCCCATGGTGCCCCATAACGAGCAAAGGACCCCGAACAGTCCAGAAGTGACCTATGCCTACCCTTTTCAGAAGATTTGAGACCATTGCCTTTTAGCACTATGTGCTGTAAATAGTGCCTGGAATCTGAGGCACCAAAGACCTCAGTGTCCAGTTGAGTGACTATGGTTGTTTCCTAGGCCACCAGCTGATAGTATGTCGCCGTAAATGGTTGTATGTTTCCCACAGAGCTATAGTACGAAACGTCACAGGCCAGTGCAGGCAAATGACTCCAGCCATCACCATTGTCGCTCAGTAGCCCCTGCCTGCTACTCAAGATCTGACAGCATTTTGTTGTTAAACTCTGTGAATTATGCAGCAAATTGTGAAGTATGTGGCAAGTCCAGTAAATCTACAGTTATGAGGACAATCCTGCAGCCACAGAATCACAACATTCTGGTTTCTCTGGGCATGATCCTCAGTTCCTTGGTGTGCCTGGTGCATTGTTCTGTGCGCAGAGTTGATGGGGGCCCTGCTTTGTTGGCTAAACGTCAGGCCTTTATCTTCTACCTCAGTTCTAGGGAGAATTGAATGCTTCTTATCTTGCTGCAAGTTTTACTCACATTACTCAGAAGGATGTTGCATTGATGACTTTCTCCTTTACTGTGAGATGATCAGACGAGGTTGCAGGCCAGTTCATGGGGTTTTGTTCTGTAGGAATATTTCCAGATTTACTTGGATGAAGGAAAGCACCCTGTTGTGAACGACACCTTACGGGCAATGGAAAGTGCTCTGGAATTGGGGCCAGACGGGCTGTGAGGAAAGGACGCTGAGCATTAGACCTGGAGGTAGTCTGAGCACAAAGCACCAGTGACGGAAGATGGACGAACACGAGCACTGTGTTTAAGACAGCCTGTGTGCACAGATCACATGCGTTCTTCAATTGAGGGTGCAAGGCAAGCAGTGGGTACAGAGCACCAGCGAGTATGAGTGGTTCTAAAGTTTACATTTAAAGTTGCCTCTAATTCCTGATTCAGCTCGCAAAGGGAGTTATAATTGAGAATTATGGGAAAGCCATGACTTTCCTTTTTTTACACGCAGATATTTCACTTGCTAAATGGATCCATAATGTGCAGCTAGAAATAAGGCTTTTATTAATTCATGAAATAAGGAAATCTGTATGTAAAGTGTAATACCTTCTGTTAATCATTTAAAAACTTTGTTTTTCAGATTTGGAAGTTGTAACTGTGGTTCTTTTTTCATTGGCAGATGCTGAAGGTGTTCGATAGGTACTGGTATCTTGGACCTGCTTTACGAAATAACTAAGGTGAGCTGATACCAAAAACACTTGTGCTCAAAAGGCCAGTCATGTATAATGTAAACTTTGCTGGTCTTTCAACTTCAAAAAGCAGAACTGCCTTCTCAAGCACAACTCGGCCTTGAGGAGCAACTCAGTAAACAACAAGGTGTAAAACTGGCTGCACCTCAAGAGATGTGTTGAAACAAAGAGATATGCGAGATGACATTTATTACGAATTTGAATCTTTTTAAACAGAAGGAACAATATATTAATTTTGTACATCTGTAAGGTGCAATATATTGCAGAAGCACTAAGGGCCAGATGTACCAAGAAGGCCTTTTGCGAGTCGGAAATAGCGATTTTTAAGAAATCGCAATTTCTGATTCGCAAAATACAATGTATCACATTTGCGATTCGGTAATAGCAATTTCTTAAAAATCGCAAATGCTATTACCGAATTGCAAATTGCAATACCGGCCCCATTCGCACCCATGGGCCTGTAGGCCCATATTTGCGAATTTTTTGCATTTCCAAAATTGTGATTTCTTAACTGGAAATCGCAATTTTGGAAATGCAAAACCCCAGGGTGCTTGGGGCCTAAGGCCCCCTCTGCTGCACCCCAAAATAATTTTTTAGGACATGTAAGGTGCACACATGCCAAAAGGGCATGTGTGCTTTACATGTACATTTTAAAAATGCATTTTAAATGCATTTTTAAAATTTGCACATGGTTACCACCAAGTTCAACTTGGTGGTAAATAGCGATTCCTTAATGCCCAATTCGCATTAAGGAATTGCTTCTTACATGTGCTTAGAAATCGCAAATAAGGAATGCTTATTTGCGATTTCTTATTAAGAGAGTCACAATTTGTGACTCTCTAAACAGGGTCGATATTTTAAGGAATCGCTATTTTAGTGATTCCTTAAAATTGCTTTCAGAATGCCTTTAATACATTCTGAAATGGCTTTTTGCATTCGCAAACGGGCATTCGCACCGTTTGCGAATGCAAAAAGCTTTCATACATCTGGCCCCTAGGCCCATATTTATACTTTTTTAGCGCCGCATTTGCGTTGTTTTTTATGCAAAATCTGCGCAAACTTACAAAATACAATTGTATTTTGTAAGTTTGCGCTGCTTTTGCGTTACAAAAACAACGCAAATGCGGGGCTAAAAAAGAATAAATATGGGCCCAAGGGTGCCTGATAAGTATGCGAGGGAGAGGGAAGCTCGATCCCAAGGGAGAAGTTAGGTGGTTGGGGAAGGTGGCTAGGGAAGTTCTTTATCAAACTACCAAGTTTTTAAAGCATCTACAAAAGGCAAAAGGTTTCGAGATGTCTCTGAGGTGTTGCGGAAGGATGTTCCACAGCAGGACACCTCTGATTGCAAACCTTCTTCTGCCAGTGGAGGTAGAGAATTTATATGGAGGTGAGTTAAGAAAGCTCAGGTATCAAGACAAGTTGTCTCTTGTTAAAGTTGTCCTAGTTATGAAGAGCTTTATACCGTTGCCCTATGGCAGAGGTTTTCAAACTTTTTAATGTCGTGCCCACCCCACGTGGGAAAAAAAATGATCGAACCCTCCCTCAGAATTTTTTACAATTATTCCAATAAGTTGGCAATGTTTAAATATGTCTAGGCTCATTTAAACATTGCAGTTAAGTTCTGTTACCTTTTTTAAAAGGCAATACATTTTTTTCTGCTTAAACAAACCACTGTTATCTGCATAATGCTTCTTTTGGCCAAAGCCTGGCACCCCCCATCTACTGGAGGCCCCCCTTGTGGGGCCCGCCCACCAGTTTGAAGACCCTCGCCCTAGGGCGAGGTGGGATACTTGGCTCCTATTCTGAATGTGCAACTTCAAATGAGGCTTAAGGTGGAGAATCAGTATTTAACACATCAAATACTGCTTGTTTTGCCGTTTTTCTGTGCCTTTTTCCCCACCGAATTTCAGCTGGTTTGACCTGCAGTAGGCTATCAGGGGGAAATTGCAAAGGTGTGATAATTACCACGCAACTCGTAATTCTATTCCCTGCGCAAACACCTGCTTCCATGTGAAAATAATTTAGCACTGAGCTTGTAGCCAAAGCCTACATAATTTCAGACAACTGCAGCGTTTCTTGAGGATACAGTACACCACTATACCACTTACCAAACAGCCAGCAATTGTTACATCCCAACCTGATGTTATCCAGCCATGTGTGTAATCGAGAAGAAGTGGAGGAGGGGTATTTTAAGTATATGACACAACGGAGCGTATTGAACTTCATGTAAAATATGGCTGAAGAGTTTGGCAGTATGGAAGACACATACTTTATTATCTTGTAACTTCTATACATCATAATACTATCTGGGCAAAGAGTCATCTCATTAGCACCAGTTTAACAACAATATACAGAAAAAAGCAATCAAAAGATGAGCAGTTAACCTTTGCAAAGGGCCTTTCAATGCACGCAAATCCACATTGCCACGTTTTATTAACTTTTGATGCGTTTGAGCTAGAAACAAATTTTTTATTGTGTCAAAATATGATTATGCAGCAAATGATGGATTATGTGGCAAATCCATTACCATGCGAAAAAACCCATGGGCGTGGAATCACATAATTACAGCATCACGCATTATCTAACTTGTAAAGCCTATATTATGACTTATACCTCACACCACCACCAACACCACACTTCCCACCCTGCACTACCATCCCACACGCTACACCTACACTCACTTTCACCACCCACAATATTCATCACCACTTGCAATCTAAATGGCCATTTACTCCCTAAAACTGATCAAAAACTTGCTCCTCCACCATACACCACACTCACTGCCCACACCATTAAATACACCATTTACACACTACCTGCAATGTGAACACATTGAAACCACGAAAATATTATTATACACTTTGTAGCACTCCCTTTCGATCAGAAACCAGAAGAAGAGTGCTGAAGTGACGTAGGTAATCAATCAATCAATCAATATGCATTTGTATAGCATATGCTATCACCCTGTGGGATATCTGGGCGCTGGGCCTAGTCCAATAGCCAGGTCTTAAGCTTCTCCCTGAAATCCGTCAGTGAGGGGGGTGTTCGGAGGTGGGGTGGCAGGTTGCTCCAGGCTCTTTCAGCAAAGTATGATAAGGCGCAAACGCCACACCGGCTACGATATATGCAGGGGTGTGTGCGAGGGAAAGAGAGGCAAAGCGGAGGTGTCTGGCGGGATGGTGGAATGTAAGACATTGGTTTATGTAAGAGGGTCCGAGGTCGTGGAGGGCCTTGTAGGCGAGGGTGAGGATCTTAAATAATGAAAATCTATAGCACATATTTATGAAGTACCCTTCTTAACCTGATTCAATACGGATGTTCAACAAATATTTTGTGGCGGAGAATAACAGGTTAAATGGAACAATTATAGGTTCATTCTAGAGATTGATATATTTCATAGAGAGATGCATGGAAATCTAGAGCCTGCAAAAAGAAAACTGTTATGACAAAATTGTATTATATTATAAAATTAACATTTTAATTCAAAAAAGCTCATTGATTGCCTTACCTATTGAAATAGGTCATAAAAACATATCCACTAAAGAGTGTTGTCCATTACTGTGCAGTGTGCAGCTGTACCTATCTTGAAAGCATAGCACAATGATACTTTTTAGGTCTCGGCTAGACAGCGCATGCCCTGTCTCGAAGAGACATGTTGTTTTCAGTCTGTGGGCTTCAGCCCGCCCATGGGCTTACCATTTTCTTGCTCCTTTGTCGCTGTCATATCCTTTGTCCCCATTTGTTCATGACATGCATACGTCATACCTTTTTTGTGTGTAAACTGCCCCCAGAGCATGGTCCAAGTACCTGTGTCCTTTCACTGCTTCTCTTGTGGAAACAACTGTTTTTTTATGTTCAATCAGTCCTTGCAAGTGCACGTTTCTTCTACTACTTCTCTTGTGGAAGGTACTTATTTATCTTCATGTTTAATGAGCTCTTCACAGTCGCCCACAGCCGGTTTAACTTTTTATTCAACCCTGGCCCTTTATGTCTTTACGCTGGTGTATTTGTATTTTTGGTCATGTAAAGGCAGCATATGCCTTCATATTTGTGCTCTTCATCTTTAATTTTGTGTTATTATTAGGTTAGCTTCCTAATGAAGTGATGTGCCCGCAATCACAAGATGCTGGAGCGACGCCGGGACTAGTCAACCCGAAAATATTGGATCGCTTTACATGAACTGCACTTACAGTACATAAGTTCACAATCATTTTTTTTTGGGGCACAGGGAAATTTTGTAATTTGCACAGAATCACAGTAGGTTGAATCCAAGCCGGGACACAAACCTGGTTCCGCAGCTCCCAAGTCAGCAGCTTTGGCCATAAGGCTACAATTCCCCCATGCAGCCTCTGAGCCACAACCCTTGACACAGTTTTACAGCCGCAATGTATGTTGCATTACCTCTCTTTGTCAAAGAACCCTTTATATTGAAATGTGTGACAGTGAAGCTACCAGCATACACAAATTACAGAGTGCAGCTATAACCACATGCGTACTTTACCTCTTCCTTCCCGTATTCCGCTGTGAATACAAATTCTAAATCGGTGCTACAGCCCCAGTGACTTTACTCTGCCACATGCACACCTTAGAGCAAAATAAGGACATCACTTGATTTAAGTCATGGGTGTCCAACATTGATCCATGAGGGTGATGTGAACAGTATAGTTCTGAAATTGAAAACGTGCTCCTTTGACTTTTTTGTCATGCGAGGGATCAGCTTGGCATTTTATGCAAGTGCATTTTTTGTGATTTACCCAGAATCACAAGCTGTTGAGCTGACGCCGGGACTAAAACCCGGTTCCACAGGTGCACAGTCGGCAGCTCTGGCCTTAATGCACATCTCTAACAAAGCATTTCTAAAACCGCATCTCCCTCCTTCAGCCTCTGAGCCAAAGCCCTCAGCACAGTTTTATTGTTACAACATAAGTTGCTTTATATCTGTCTCCGAAGCCAAAACATATACCTGGTAGTCAACGAAGTGCCTTTTATTATCATTTATTCCAGTCAAGCTGCGACTTTACGAGGGTTTCAAACAGTGCCACCCCAATGATTTGACGATCACAGATCCACATCTAAACAATGCGCGGTTACTGTTCTAATAACTCTAAACGGTGGATTTTTTTAAATGTTGTATCTTAAGTGGAAACAAGAAATTCAAAGGTTCAAAGAAGGTTCGCACATTGGTGTTACTTCTTACAATGCCTGCAACGTCGTGTGTGTCTCTTACACATGCATACTTCGATTGCATTCATTATTTTTCACCCACCTGTAGTTTATGCTGTCTATTTAACTAATTTAATTTTACACATTCATGTCATGTTCTTTTGGGTGCTGAATCTTTAGTTTTAGTTATTATGCATCTTCATGTGCACGGATTTTACAGTTTTCTTAGCTCCATCTTTCCAAAAACGCTTCTTTCACGTGTATACCTTCAGAGCCAGAACTTCCGGTCTCTTCTCTCGCGCTCCAAACTTCTGATTTGCACCCTCTCTCCATCCCCCTCCTATGTTCCCAGTTTGTTTTATGAATCTCCTTCTTCCCCTTTACATGTTCAGTTTAGTGGCTCATCCTCTTCTTAACAAACATGCTTGACATACTTTTTACACATTTGATTATGTCCTCATTCCATATTGGATTGTTTTCCCAGCCAAAGCATTTTTTTTTTTTGGAAAACATTCCCTGCATGTGTTCGCTATACAGCCTCAGCCGTATACAGGATTATCGTTAGTTCTGCACTTCAATCTACACTTTAGCATGTTTAATTATTTTTTTTGTATCATATGCGTGTCCTTTAGGTTCTATTTTTTAATAAAATATGTCTCTTTATGTACACGTTCAATCTGTTTCTTTTGATATCAATTTCATTATAGTCTCCTGGCCATGTCAAAGCAATTTTTTCAACAAAATTAGACATGCTGCACAGCCACACTGCTGTATAACACAGCTACAATAAATAAGCAAAGCCAATAGCTTTTGCATAGACGAAACCTACTGGTTTTGCCAATGCTTGTCTTCTTTTTGGTACAAATTTCAACCACATTTTTTAAGAGACGTGTGTTTGTGTAATCAGTGCCTATTTATTGTACACCTAAAGTTATTTGAATAGATTAGCGAGCAGAAGCTGTCTGACCTTGGCCGTGAGACAGCCCTCCCTCGACCTCCGCAGACACCTTTAATCTGAAGGAGAAAGCAGCCACAGAAGCACTTTTTAGGTCAAAGACTGTTAGACAGGATAGCTGTCTGGTTTGCTAAATACATTTTGGGGACATTCAGAAAGCTTCCCTGGGAATACATTCTCCTGTTGCTTACCATTAGCTTTGTGGTTTGTAACTCACGTTTTCCGGCTTTCTATTTGCTTGCTTCATTTGTTATAGGCTGTCCAGGTTCAGTTTGTTCCTCCGAAGGAGCAAAGCCTTTCCACACTATCTCGCCTTGTATTCTTCCACGAGTGCTCTTTTCTGTAAAAAGGCCTGTAAATTTTGTTCTTGTCACATTTCCTATGTATTCAAAGACAGAGGTGAAATTATGTTTTCCAAGGAAGCTTGGTGTTTACTTTTCTTTCTCTGACTTGAAAGTGAGAAGATTTAAGTGACAATCTTGCCTGATGCTGGGGATAAAGGGAAGGTTTTTTCTAGCACACAACAGCATTTAAATGAACTGTGCAAGTATTTACACAATGCATCAGAATCAGCAAAGCACAAATGAAGTAAATTTTTTGTTAATTCTGAAGGGTGTTTTGGCACTGACTAATTTAATATGATCAAAACAAATCAATACACTAGATGATGCCATTTCCACATATTATGGTTTGTGTGCTGTATAGTTTTGTTTGTAAAACTGTATGTCTGTACAAACATAATGGGTGTTTTGACTGAAAATGTGTTCTCTGTAATGACAGTGTGCTACTACACCATGTGTACGCCACTCTATGCCACTCCACTGCACCACTCCACCTTACACCATGCCATTGCACTCTGCACCACTCCACTCTGCACAACTCCACCCTACACCACTGTCTTCTATGCCTCTCAACTCTACACCTGCCTACTCTATGCCAGTGCACTCTACCTCACTCCATTCTACACCACTGCACTCTTTGCCACTCTAGTCTAGGCCACTTCACTCTACTCTGCACAACTCCACTCTACGCCACACTGCAACACTTCGCTTTACGCCACTGCACTCGGTGCCAGTACACTCTATGTGAATGCACTCCACCTTATGCCCCTGACCTCTATGCCAAACCCTTGTATGCCACTCTAATCTAGTCTGCACCAATGCAATATTTGCTACTGCACTCTACACCATTTTATGCCTTTACGCCACTCTACTCTACCCTGCACCTCTTCACTCCATACCACTTCACTTTACACTGAACCAATCTACTCTACACCATTGCTCTCTACATCACTGAACTCTGCACCACTCTGCTCGACTCTGCACCACTGCACTCTATGCCACTGCACTCTTTGCCACTCTACTCTAAACCACTTCACTCTACACAACTGCAGTCTATATCACATCACGCTACTCCCCACCACTGTAGTCTATGCCACTTCTCTCTATGTCACTCTACTCCATGCCATTGCACTCTATGCCATTGCACTCTATGCTGCTCTACACCAATGCACTCTACGACACTCTACTCTGCAACACTTAAGTTTATGCCACTCTACTCAGCACTACCATGCTCTTTGTCACTGCACTCTGCAGCACTCCTCTCTACGCCACTGCTGTCTACACCACTCTACCCTGCACCACTCCACACTACCACACTCTATACCACTCTTGTACTCCAGACCACTGTATTCTATGACCTGGTATCCCATGCCACTGCACTCTATGCTGCTCTACTCTGCACCACTCCACTCCACTATATGCCACTGAACTCTGCTATGCACTACTCTAATCTATGCTACTGCATTCTACGATGCTGCATTGTATGCCACTGAATTCTATGCTGCTGCACTCTGTGCCACTACACTCTGCAAAACTGTATGCGAATACACTATACACCAGTCCTCACCAGTGTACCCCACTGAGCTCTACTCTATGCCACTACACTCTATGCCACTGCACCACTGTAATCAATGCCACTGCACTCTACACCACTCTACTACAGTGCCTTCTACGCCATTCTACACCACTGCACTCTACAATACTCTACTCTGCAACACTGCACTTCATGCCACTGAACTCTATGCCAATCTACTCTGCACTAATGCATTTTATGCCAGTGCACTCTATGCCACTTTACTCTACATCACCCCACTCCATGCCACTGCACTCTACGACACTATAGTCTATTCAGTACCACTCTACACCACTGTACTCTGCATCACTGAACTCCACTCTACTCTGCATCATTCAGTGCCACTCTACTCTACACCCCTGTACTCTACGCCACTCTCCTCAACACTAGTCCACTCTGCACTACTGCGGTCCATGCCACTGCACTTTACTATGCATCACTCTACTCTACTCCACTCTACTGTTCACCACGCTATGCGATTCCCCTCTATGCCACTCCAATACCCAACACTTAACTCTATGACACTCTGCGCCACTCTCCGCTACACCACTAACTTTAAGCCATACTGATCAGATGCCACACTGGTGTACAACATGGATAAAACACATTGGCAACGCCAAATGCTCTTGCATAGATGAGACCAATTGGCTTTGCCAGTGCTTGTTTAGGATTGAGGTTAACTCCGCTGGATGGCTGTGTTTGAGTGAAATCAGATATGGGACAAGTTTTAAGGAAAGGACAGGGCATCTGCCTGCACCTCTGTCTACACCATCACTTGCACACATATATCCTATTCCTTGACCACAACTTAGACCTTTCTAAACCACCTACACCACCATCTGCATCTCACAGCCTCATGCTACTGTCATGTCCCCACCTACCACCCAGGCCACGACCTGCCACCTATGCCACCTGTACTGACAGCACCACCTACACCCAGAGCCATTGGACTTGCTGCAGGTTGACTAATTTATGCAGCAAAAAAAGACAAATTATGCAGCATAATACAGCACATTTTTTGATACTCTTACTTCATTATTTTGTAATGTTTACAAATCATAATACTGCCAGGCAAAGATTCATCTAATTAGTACCAGTTTAACAACAAAATACAGAAAAAAGCAACAGTAAGACGAACAGTTACCAATTTGGAAAGGGCTTTTCACTGCATGCGAACCCACATTGCCACATTTTAGTAACTTTGATACATTTGAGCTAGAAACAAAAGTAATTTTTATGTTAATACAGTAGCTGCAGATTATGCAGCAGATGATGGATTATGTAACAAAAACGGCATATACTAAAACCTGCATTGTGAATTATACCTCAAATCCATCACAGACACCACAAATCCCACCCTGCACACACATCCCACTTACTACACCACTGCCTACACCCCCACAATATTCATCACCATCCGCAATCTAAATGGCCATATACTCTCTATAACAATCTATACCCTGCTCCTCCACCATACAGCGTGCTTACTGCCCACACCAATAATTACAGGATTTACACACTACCTGCAATGTAAACACAATGCAACCACCAAAACGTTACTATACATTCTATAGCACTTGTAGATCCTAGAGTGCTTACAAGCCACATCTTTGCCGTCATCCTATTTATCTGCCCATGCCTACATGCACTCTGAGGATCAAGTCTGGGGTGTAGCTCTGGAGGTAAAACCTTGGGTATTGTGTCTATGTTGACAGATGTAATCTGGAGTATTGTGTCCAATACCAGTAGCCAAAATTGCGCTACTGTGAATAGTTGTGTAGGTCACTCCTTAAGTATTGTGTTCGATACTAAAGGCCACATGTGAAGGCCTGTGCCCAGGCCTAGAGGACTCATCTGAAGAGCTGTGTACATTTCAGATTGCTAAAGCTAGCGTTATGACAGGTTCTTGAGGTCACACCTATAATATTGTTTTAAGTTATAGATTCCTCAAAAAATCTAGCATATAATGATCCATTCAGGAGACAATGTGCGGAGAGTTGTCTTTAGTTCTGGTGGCATCCTATGTTGTATTGTGCCCTGTTCTAGAGGCTTGTCTTGGAACATTTTGTTCATTGTAGAAGACCATGTCTGGAGTGTTGTATTTTGTTCAGGAGGTCACATCTTGAGTGTTGTAGACCACTTCAGTATAGTGTGTCTACTCCTAGTTACCATCTGTTGTCTCAGGGCCTGAAGCATACCTCATCAGTTTGTGTACAATGCTGGAGGCCACATTTGGAATATTATTGTCACCTCTGGATGACTCCTCAGGCATACAATGTACAGTTGTGCCTGTGACTTCTAGAGTGGTGTGTCAAATTTGCAAGGCCGGATCTGTGGTGTTATGTGCCCTTAAGTAGGCTACATATATGTTTTATAATCATTTCAAAAGGCCACCCCTTATGTATAGTGCCCAGTTCTGGAGGCCACTTCAGGCTCATTGTGTGCAGTTATGGTGGCGACCTCTGGCATACTGGGTCCAGTTCTGAAAGTAAGAACTAAAGATTTGTGTGAAGATGTTTTTTATGTGTGAATTTGTGTATGTATGTTTGTTGTTCTGTTGCCCACCTGATGCTAGAGAGTGGATTAAGTATTTGCTGGTGGATGGTTGAGTGAGTGGGTAGAGAGGTATGGATAGATGAGTGAGAGTGAACCAGTGGTTAAGCAGATAAATGCATGGACGAGTGAGTAACTTTATAGGTGGATGTGTGAGTGCATAGATGGGTAAGCGATTGAAGGACTAGTTGTATGTGTTTATAGGGGACTGGGTGGACAAATGAGTGGTGATGCACAAGTTACCCCACGGCTGTGTAAGGTGGCCCTTATCACCCTGAAGTGTCTTCAGCTCCACCCTGCTTTTGTTTAATGATACCCAAATGCATCTGTAAGCAAGTTGCAATGAACAACAGTAGCCCCTTTGCAATTGCTCAGACCCACTTCCTGCATCCCACAGTAGTGGCCCTGAGGGAAAGCCCACCACGAAGGCCCTGAGCCCACAGTGGTAGAGCTTGTACCCTTTGTTCAGGTTAGTGAGAGCACCACCACTAGCAGCGAGGGACTTCATGTGCGCAGTAACAAAATGGGAGCAGACACTGGCGGCTCTGTCATGGTTGCCTCAGCAGCACTTGCCGCCACTGTCCTTTCTGTTCCTGCTGTGCTATTTGGGGCTCCTGGCTCACACCTGTCCATCCAGCTGAGCTTGGGTTCTAATAATAACTCACATTGAAGCCCGTTAATTTTTGGCTGAACTGCTGGAAGCCGATAGAGAAGACACATGTGACCACTTTTTAAAGCTCTTGCAAGGCACTGCCTTCTTCCTGATAGAGCTTCACAAGTTGTGAAGTGGGTTGATTAACAAAGCAGAGGATGCTGGGGAGATATTTATGGTTCACAGCATGAACAATCCATTATCTCTTTAAACAAATGTTCTCAAAAGATGTGTTTTAATCCTTCACAGTGGTGCCTTTCTAAATAAACCAATCAAGCATCACCCCTTCTCCCATCACTGCCTCTAGTTCCGAATATTCCTGAAGGTGGAACTCTTTAGACTGGTTCCGTGTTCCTCTGTGGAACACAACTGATGATAGAGGCAGCAATAGAGTTATACAGGCTAATGGGGGTTAAAATTGGCATTTGTTTGGACTTTACCTACCATAGTCCAGCTCTGCACCTTTTTGTGCTATCTACAGCGCTATGTATTTTCTAGTCTTCAAGTTGCAAATTGGCAGATTTTTTAGGTGTTGTCCCAGCCATCCATGTGGAGTGCCAGCAATGGTCCCACCTTGACAGGGCTGGCCTTGTCCCTTAAATCCAGGTGGAGTGATCAGTCAAAGTACCCACTGAGATTATGGGGGTTATTACAACTTTGGAGGTGTTAATCCGTCCCAAAAGTGA
This sequence comes from Pleurodeles waltl, assembly GCF_031143425.1. Taxonomy (NCBI): domain Eukaryota; kingdom Metazoa; phylum Chordata; class Amphibia; order Caudata; family Salamandridae; genus Pleurodeles; species Pleurodeles waltl. Next base: position 295,917,791 of record NC_090449.1, on the reverse strand, counting down.
CGGTAAAGTGATGGATATACCACCAGCCGTATTACGAGTCCATTATATCCTATGGAACTCGTAATACGGCTGGTGGTATATCCGTCACATTTGGGACGGATTAACACCTCCTCCAAAGTTGTAATAACCCCCTATATCTTCAAATAATGTAGTAGTCTATAAATGTAGTGTGCGTGATACCAGGATTCCAGATCGTGTAATTTTGTTTTTGGCGAACACCTCTGGAGCCAGTCAAGTTACTTACTTTGATTGTAAATTGGGAACTAGCTGGATGGCATTTTGAGGAGCGGGAACACCATCATCACATCCACACAAGCAGAGCAGGAGATGGCTTTTACAAAAGATATTGAGGGATTTAGTGGCTGTGGGCTTCAGGGTCAGCGTTCGGGGAGAAGGTCATCAGAGTTGTATGACAGTGAAAGCCTCTGCAGGGGAGTGAGTTCCTTTTGAGGGTGGAGTGGGGCAAAGGACTTTGGCCCTCATTACAACCCTGGCGGTCAAAGACCGCCAGGGCTGTTTTGGAGGTTGCACCGCCAACAGGCTGGCGGTGCAAATTCGCATATTACGACCGCGGCGGAAGCGCCGCGGTCACACCGCCGGGACCAGCGGTTTTCTGCCACGTTGATCCGGGTGGATTTAATCCTCCAGTGCAGAGCTGCTTTCAGCGCTGCCCAGGGGATTACGAGTCCCCTTCCTGCCAGCCTTTTCATGGTGGTATGAACTGCCATGGAAAGGCTGGCGGAAAGGGGAGTCGCGGGGCCCCTGGGGGCAGTGCAGGGGCCCCCTGGCACAGCCCCACACAGCTTTTCACTGTCTGCATAGCAGACAGTGAAAAGCGCGACAGGTGCAACTGCACCCGTCCCACAGCTGCAACACTGCCGGCTCCCATGTTGCGGCCGGCATCCCTGCTGGCCCGGCGGGCGGAAACTCGGTTTCCGCCCGCCAGCCCAGCGGGGATGTCGTAATGGCCACCGCGGGAGTGCGGCCGCATTGGCGGCCGCACGGCGGTTACAACATGGCGGGCAGCGGTTGCCGCCCGCCAATGTTGTAATGAGAGCCTTAGCCTAAGTCCCTGCTTTTCTGTACTCAGAGAGTCCAAATGCATTAATATACACCAGGAATCACAAGCGTGATATGAAAGAGACCACTCAGACAAATGGGTGGGAAGAATGTATATAAGTGTGTGTGAGTATGTGCATTTTTTCCTCGGTAGCCTTTGTCTCATCTTGAAGATAATATACCTGCAGAGCCAGGCGTTCCTGTACAGAGGGTTAAAAAGACCCACTGAAACTGAGGCAAAAAACGTTCCCTAGAGTTAGAGATAATATGCAACATCCCACATGACCTGTTCCAGGGTTGCTAGAGTGGGAGATAACATTACTGTTTGATGTAGGCCTGGACCACAGATCCTGTATCCAGAGACTCAGGAGTTAGGCATGACATGAATACAGAAGCTAAGCACAACTGTACTTAGAATTAAACATACCATTGTGGTCTGTCCTAGGCAAATGTCGTTAGAACTAGACATCCTGCATAAAAGACAAAGATGGCATTAAAGTGTGAATTTACAAGTCTGTAGGCAAGAGGATGGTGCTTTTAGAGAGAGAGGTTGGCATATATATAGAACCTGGGGCCAATCTTCTTAGGGTGAGAGGTCACATCTCTTTGGGATCTGAATTTAAAGGGAAAAAATACATGCCGATAGGGAGGTAAGGAGTTCATCCTTGCAGGACCTTGGGGTGGTGTTCTTAGAGGTAAAGAATACGTACTTGCAGTACCTGGAGCTGGTGTCCTTGGAGGTAAAGATTATAAACCTGAAGATTCTGGGGCTTGTGTCCATAGATGTAAAGTTGATTACTTTTACTATTTCGGTCTGGAGTCCGTGTAGTTAAATATTTAGTCCCCACCCTCTAACTCAACATGACTCACATCCGACCCCCTCACATTCCCAATAATATCAATGACGTGGTTTCGTGATTACTGTGCTACTATGTTTTCTCTAGGCCTGCGTTTATTGACATTTTGTGTTATTTTGCTTTCATTGTTTTACTTAAAAAATGCTAATACAAGTTGACCCTTGTATGTCTACCGTAACTGAGGCTGGTATCCTTTAGGTTAGAGAACTCCTGTAGGACCTGTGGCTGTTTTCCTAAAGTTGTAGATCGCATTTCTGCAGGACTTGTGGTTAAAGTCTCTGATGTAAAAAAGAACATATGTGTAGAGCCTTCCAGAAAATATGGCTAGATTTTGAGGTAACGTGTCTCCAGAACCCCACCATTTTCAGGATCGTCTTACCTTGGACAATAAACAATTTTTCCCAGTTTGCCCTTTTTCAGCATCCAGAATTTAAAGGCCATGGCTGGACGTTAAGGGCTAAACTGTTGTTTGCACAAGGATCTGAATTATGAGTTGCGTAATTAGCTATAATTAAAGTATTAATTATGATTATTTAATTGTAATAATATTTATAATTATCACACCCTTGCAGTTTTCCCCTAATAGATTCCAGCAGGTCAAATCTGCTGAAATGTAATGGGGATGTGGAACACCATTCGGGAGGCCACAGGGCAGACATGCACTACTGGCCTTCAAAGTGGTGGTTGTGGTAGTTTCCTGCTGCTATGCTAGTGTCTGTTCTGCTATGACTCAGAAAACTGGGCCAAGTGCACCCCTTCCACACTTGACTCTCAGGTTAGCAAGGGGGAGCAGTCAAAGGCTTCTTAGGGAAGGAGTATGGCGGGAAAGGGCTCTCAACAGTCAACCAACAGGCACAGTAATATAATGTCCACCTGAGTGCTTATTTTTTAGTTTAAAAGAAAGTTCTTCACCCTAAGAGCAAAACACAATAAATGCAAACTCCTATGATATTTCAGTTGCAGTTACCTCAACTATGAGTTCTAGTGAAGTGCTACATTGTCTACGGTGCCACTCCCCCCTTACAGGACAGTCCCAAATGTCTACGGTAACTTACGTACACATACAGGCAGTGTCTAATTTGAGCCAGTGGTTGACGGAGGGGGCCACTGGAGCCTATTTTTGGGGACTGGCACTCATTTTTCCACATCTAATGTTTGGCAAGCACAAGAGGGGGAAACCACACTAATCAGAAAGGCAGAGGAAGACAAGACAGAAAAATTTCACAAAGGGAGAAAAGAGGAACCGGCAAGAGTGAGATAAAGGGGCAGGGAGCGCCTGTTAGTGGATTAAAGAGCCAAGAGGTGGTTTAAGACTTGCAGCCGTGATATTCAGCATGTGGTGTTTAATTGAACTGACCAGAAGCGTCTGGGCAGGACTGAGCACTGGCACTCTTTCTTTTACGAATTAAGCACTGGATATGAGTTTAGGGTGGGCCTGGGCCGAATTACAATTATGTTGGAGTAATCAGAGTAATATTGGTAATTTCACGTTACTCTTCGACCCTGAATTACTGATAATATTGTGATTATGACCGCATAATTAAGAGTACTCAGTGGCAGAAAAATGTTACTGCAAGAGCACATTTAGCAAGCGGATACTTGCTCAATTGCTTATGTGCTGTTGCATTTAGTGCTATTTTCATAGCACAAAATGCATCCTTGCCTTCAGTTTGGACGCAAGGGTGCATTTTGCGCTTAGAAACTAGTGCTAAATGCTGGAAGTAAAGTGGGGAAAAATCCTACCCCAAGTGCACGTTTAGCTAGCGTGAGCAGCTGCTCACACTCGCTATTCATGTTCTGTTGCATTTTGTGCTATTTCTAAGTGCAAAATGCATTCCTGAATGCAAGGGGGCATTTTCGCACTAAGAAAATAGAGCTAAATTCAGAATTACTCTCCTTTCATAATTCCTTATAATCTTGCAGAATTTTGGGGTAATTCTGTGTGATTACACTACACAGAATTACACAAGTTATGCTCACTCCTAGTATTGGCACTGATGAGGCACAAATGCAGATCCCTACTGTTTACTCCAATTGATAGTTTGTAGGTTAATTCACTAATCTTTAAGGCCACAGAGTTCCTACTGGCAAAAGTTACTGATCGAACAGTAAATGCCACACTTGCACAAATGTGTTTGAGTCTCTCAAGTTGCTCAAGGTCAGCCCTGCATTACCTGTTTAACGGACTTAGGAATCAGTAACGCAGGCTGGTGTGGTCAGTGACCTTGCATCTTTGTTGTCACCACCAGCAGACAGTGGTCTCACTTCCCCGTGGGCAACTGGTTTGGAAGGGTGCAATGGACCTCATCTCTGAGTGCTCGTCTTCGTCAGGTTTCAGAACTGGCTTTCAAGTGGATCTGTTTCAAATGTCATTTTCTGGTTGTCTCTCCGGTACAGCCTTTGTAAGAAGTGATGGCTGTCACAGTAGGCAGCAATGATGTTGGTTGTAAGGAGGAGTATCCACACAAGGGTGCAATGAGTTGTGAGATTTCTGCACTCTGCTGTCATTAGGCTTCCTGAAGCAGTTACCTAAAAATCTCCTCACCTAGAACAAGAAAATCTTCAGTCCTACCCTTCTCCGCTACCATCTACCGCATCACAGTGCTGAAGAAGAACTAATCAGCAGCACTTTGCTAACAAGGACCTTACTGGATTTCTGAGGGTAGCTATACCTCCATACTCCCCAACTTCAATGTCTTGCTCTACACCCTCTGGGCACAGGAATGCAGCCTATATACTTTTATTGTCTGGGGGAGCAGTATTCACCCTCCATATTGTGCCATGATAAAATAGAGGTATCTAATATAGATCCCACTATTACCAGTAATCTCACCATACAGGGCCCCACTACCACACAGGTGCTACATTTTCACTACACATACACACACTCAACATGCAAACTGAATGCCAATGCAAGTGTCTGGGATGCACACAGAACTGGAACTCTACAGAAGTCAGAAGTCCACACTTTCCTCTGACTCAGCAAAACTTCTGGTCATAAATAATGTGTCACAAAATATGGTATGCTAACATCAGATTTCTATTACTAACCCACGACAAGGAGACTAGTACCATGTCAGCTACGAGGGCATGTTTGGCATGCCCCTCCAGATCACAGAACAGAACAGGTTCTGGACTTTTCATTATAGTGGATAGGCCTAGACCTCTGTGGATATGATTGATTGGCATGATTGCAAAGACACTATATTCACCTGAAGTTGGATATTTAGGGCAGGAATAAACACCCATTTACAATGCAGGGAAACATCCCTGTCCCAGCACGGGAAAAGGGGCAAAGAATGCGGAATTTGGTGTATTTAGAATCAATTATTTATGTTCTGCTTCATTTTCCTGATACTACATGTCATAAATGCCTAACCCTGGGGAATTTATATTTACAACATATGGTAAATACCCCACCCTATTCCATCCACCTTGTAACAAGGGCCTCACTGTAAAGTCTAGAGAGGAGGAGAGGACCTCCCAGGGGTTTGGTGAGGGCAGAGAAATACCCTCTTCTTCGGTCAAGCACGGCAGCCAGTCAGCCACATTGAATTGGCTCTAAAGCCACAAAGTAATTTTTAGGTCGAGCATAGCAGCATACAAGCGCTGCTCTTCGCAACATGCTGTAATCTATTCTGTGGGCTTTAACCACACCCATCACTTTCATTTGTTCCTAGGCCTGCCTTTCAAAAATCCCTTGATGTTGTGGGTAAATGCTTTACGTTTGTCCTAACTTGAGGCTGGTTTGTTACAGCCTTGCAGACCTACCCTGTTGCATGGATTATTGCACAATCCGCCATATACTGGGAGCACTACTTTTTAGGTTGAGTGTAAGCATTCAACCTCGTGTATACTTTTAGTATACTTCTTATGGCTTAAAGCGATTTCATTTGTTGGTTGCAGTGTCCTTTAAAGATTCTTACTCGCTAGTGGTCAGGTCTGCCTTTTTCTCCCTCCTTTTTCTGTTTCAGAGCAGTGACCGACTACTGTGTTATTACACTTTGGTTTCCTTATCTTTTGCTGTAACAGACTACTTTTGTAATTTCTTTGTTCCTGCCTTTACGCTGTGGGTGTTTTAGGCTGGTAGCTGCCTGAGTTTTATTGCAGCATTTCGTTCCCCCCACCGCCTCCCCTGTTGCTGACATTTGTTTTGGCTTTATTCCAGTGCTGTCCTTGTTTACGTCTGGCTCCTGGAACGGTTGCTCCACCATTAAATCGTAAAAAGGTAGCTCCCAGGTGTTAGAAATGAGGTGCTTGGTTGGCAGTCAGGTAACCCCCTGTCCAAGCAAGGACCCTCAATCTAGTCTGGGTAAGTCACACTCAATCCAAATTAACCTGTGCCCACCCTCTGGTTGCTTGGCACTGAGCAGTCAGTCTTAACTTAGAAGGCAATGTGTAAAGTATTTGTGCAATAAATCATGCAATAACACAGTATAAACACCACAAAAATACACCACACAGGTTTAGAAAAATATAGAATATTTATCTGATTAAATGCAGGTCAAAACAATCAAGATTTGATAAGTACACATTGAAATATCACTTTAGAAGATGATAAAAAGAGTCTTTAGTTCTTAAAAGCAATAAGTGTCTCCTACAAGCACAAGGTACCTGGTTTGCGTATAAATTATCTGCAAGGGACCGCAGAGGAGGAGATGCGTGGAAAACTGTGATGTGTGCGTCGGTTTCTCTGGGCGCTCACAGACGATGGATTGATATTTTTCACACAGCCAGGGCCTTGCGTCGATTTCCGGCGTGCAGACTTGGATCCTATTTGGGATGCTGGGTGTTTGGACGCCCCGGGAACGATGCAGAGAAATCCTAGGTGTGCAGGACGAAGTCACCGGAGCTGTGTCGATACAGTGGGCAATGCAGGAAAATTTCTGAAGCAAGGAAGGCGCTGCGTCGATTCTCCTTGCAGAAAGTCAGGTTGCGTCGTTCAGGCTCGGCTATGCTTCGATCCAGTGGGCCGTGCGTCAAAGTTCCGGTCGCAATGCTGGTGCTGAGTCGATCTCCACTTGGGGAGCCGGGCTGCGTCGTTCCGGTTCAGCGTTCAGTGATTGTCTCACCGCATTGCAGGCTGTGCGTCATTTCTGGCAGGCTGTGCGTCAAAATTTTGCCACACAAGGAGCTCTTTGCAGAGATGAAGTCTTTTTGGCCCTGAGACTTCAGAAAACAGGAGGCAAGCTCAATCCAAGCCCTTGAAGAGCACTTCCCAGCAGAGCCAGAGGACAGCAAGGCAGCAGGGCAACAGCAAGGCAGTAGTCCTTTTCAGCAAAGCGGTCAGGTGAGTCCTTTCGACAGCCAGGACGCTTCTCTTGGCAGATTGCAGGTTCAGAGTTTCTACACCAGTGGTATCTTGTCCAGAAGTGTCTGAGTTGGTAGGGTCAGAGGCCCTGTTTAAATACCCAAATGTGCATTTGAAGTGGGGGAGACTTCAAAGAGTGGCTTAGAACTTCACAAGGTCCCCTTTCAGTTCCATCCTGTCTGCCAGGGTCCCAGTAGAGGGTTTGGCAGTCCATTGTGTGGGGGCAGGCCACTGCCCTTTGGCATGTAAGTGTCAGGCCCTCCACCTTCTCAGCCTAGAAAGACCCTTTCAGTATGCAGATGTGTGTAGGTGTGACTGAGCATCCTGTGTTTGGGGTTGTCTGAGTGAAATGCTACTAACCCAGCCGGACGTGGATTCTAATGCACAGAAGGATTTAAGTGCAGAGAAATGCTCACTTTCCAAAAGTGGCCTTTCTAAAATAGTAATATTAAATCCAACTTCACCAGTCAGCAGGATTTTGTATTGCCATTCAGGCCATCCTAAATATGACCTTGTTACTATTTTCAGATAAGAATCTACCACTAAACAGTATATGAGGATAGCCCTGTTGTTAGCCTATGAAAGTAGCAGGTCTCACAGCAGTGTAAAACGAATTTAGGAGTTTTACACTACCAGGACATATAAACTACACAGGTACATGTCCTACCTTCTCCCTACACAGCGCCCTGCTCTATGGGTGACCTACGGCCTACCTTAGGGGTGATTTATATGTAGAAAAAGGGGAGTTTAAGGCTTGGCAAGTACTTTTTAATGCCAAGTTGAATTGGAAGTGAAACTGCACACACAGGCCTTGCAATGGCAGGCCTGAGACATAGTTAAGGGGCTACTTATGTGGATGGCACAATCAGTGCTGCAGGCCCACTAGTAGCATTTAATCTGCAGGCCCTGGGCACATGTAGTGCACTTTTGCTAGAGACTTATAAGCAAATTAAATAAGCCAATTGGGTATGAGCCAATGTCACCATGTTGTAAGAGAGAGAGCAAATACACTTTAGCACTGGTTAGCAGTGGTAAAGTGCACAAAACCAGCAAAAACATTGTCCGAAAAGTGGAGGGAGACAGGCAAAAAGTTAGGGGTAACCACCCTAAGGCTGTCAGGTCTAACACTGGACTTCATTTTTTTATGTTATTTATGTTCTTTCAGTACTGCCCAGCTTGCACGTGTTGATATAATCCTGAAGTAAGCTTATTTTTGCGTGTTTTTATGTAACATTAAAATAGGCTTATTTTACAAAAGAAACACCTGGTGCCGAAACGTTTCACTCACTGCTCAGGAAAGCCACAATATGCCCTTTCTCATAGAATGTAGCTAAACCTAGAAGCAATGATGTGAAATTTGCAGAGCCTGGCATCTGGAGTCTTTCTACATGGCCCGTCCCTGCCAGCCCTCACACACACAGGGCATTGCTTATCTCCTTTATTGGGGTCATAGAACTGCTCAGGCTGCTCTGTTATTAACTTCATTAGAGCTTTGTTGAAATGCAAGGCAAGAATGCTTGCAAGACTTTCCATTCTGTTAACATAAAAACAAAATACTTTTCCAACCTTATTTTCCAATTTCTGTTCAGACATTTACACAACTTGAGCTAGTGCAGTCATCTTCTCAGTTCTCCTCAAGGGCTTGTGATTTCTAATGTCAGTAGCTGCCACTGACCACCAAAACATGGCAGGAAGACATAATTATGAGGCAGGGTTGACCAATTTATGTGGCAAGAAATGTCTAGCTCTGAATTTACAATGGCAGTTGCTCTAACTCAAGAAAATGTGAGACCTATTGCATTGCAAATGCTTGTTTTTTTTGTCTCTCCCCTTGGCGTTGCGCTCCATGGCAGCCAAGGTGCTTGCAAGCTTCATGCGGCATGAACTTAGAGGTATTGGAGTTGGTCATTTCCAGCTGTGTGGCTGAAGGTTGCTGGCTTGCCAAAGGCACTCTGAATGTGCACCGAGCACCTCCCTAAAAGTGTGTTTGTTTTTTGGGGCAATATGACCAGCAGTCGCTTCATCTCCTGGGTAATTAACTTCAGCACCGGCTGATGGGTGCTGCAATTAGTGCAGCATAGTTGTGAAATGTTTTAAAAGTAAAAGATGTGTGACAGGCACAAACAGTGCACCTCTGAGACCCTTTTGAGCGGTGCACAGCAGCAGGCAATCATGCACTTTTTTGTCTATGCAATCCATAGTTGAATACATCAGGTTATTACACAATGCTGTTTCCAGGTGTGATAGCACATTGGAAATGTACACATGGTTTAAGCTACACAGAAACGAACAGATGTGCCTTTACGGCTACTGCTGTAGACTTTTAGTCTTGGGAACCAGGGTTCTTGCCTGTTTGACTGTACTCTGGGATTTACGAAAATTAATCCGAATAAAATACCTACTAGAACACCAAGAGAAATACTGAATTATTTATTAACAAAACTGTTACATACAAGCTTTCACTTGTTCTTTCTTAAGTTGTACATTGTTGAGTGCTGTGGTCATTTGTGTTCATTCTTGTCTTGGTTGATGGTTTCACTTCCTGTGTTTTGGGGTAATTTACTGTATAGCTTTGTGACAAAAAAAGCATCTAGTAAAGGAGATAATCTTTGGCTATGCTAATCTTTTGGCTCATCTGTGCCACCTGGCGTATTTAAAAAGCAAAACCAGCAGATTCTCTACTTTTCAAGGCTATATGTGACACCATTCTGATGCCCGTTTCAGGCAAAGAAGGGGAGAGAGACTGCGAAATTCATTAAAACTTCTATAGGTTCTGTAAAGACTAAGGGCCAGATGTAGGAAGGAAGCAATTTGCGAGTTGCAAATTGCGAGTCCTTCCGACTCGCAATTTGCAACTCGCAAATTGCTATGCAGTACGGTGTCTCAGACACCGACTGCAACTCGCTATGGGGTCGCAATGACCCACCTCATGAATATTCATGAGGTGGGTCGCAAATTGCGGCCCCATAGCGAGTATAGGCACTCGCTAACATGGAGGCCTGCTGTAGTCAGCAGGCCTCCATGTTAGCGACCTGCTTTTCAATAAAGCAGTTTTTTTTTTTTTTTTAATGTAGCCCGTTTTCCCTAAGGGAAAACGAGCTGCATTTCAAAAAATCCGAAACCTTTTGTTTCGTTTTTTTCAGGGCAGGGAGTGGTCCCTTGGACCACTCCCTGCCCTGAAAAAATATTTTGGGGTCCATTCACAAAGGGGAAGGGGTCCCATGGGGACCCCTTCCTGTTTGCGAATGGGTTACCATCCACTTCAAGTGGATGGTAACTGCGACTCCATTTGCGACCGCATAAGCGGTCACAAATGGAATTGCATACCATTGCGAATCGCAAATAGGAAGGGAACACCCCTTCCTATTTGCGATTCGGAAATGCATTTTGCGAGTCGGTAACGACTCGCAAAATGCATTTCTGCATAGGAAACACGCATTTGCGAGTCGCAAACGGCAAATTTTGCCGTTTGCGACTCGCAAAGTGCTTCCTACATCTGGCCCCAAATTCTCACCACAGTGCATTAAAACACGTGTGCAACATCTTAAATTTCCTTTAAAGTTCTAAAGGATTACGGATTTAAAATGCATTTACTCCAAAACTTTTTTTTTTTTAAAAGAAGAAGGCAGCGCAAATCCCCTTTTGGTGTTGCAAAGGAAGTGTGTCCATAAATAGCTTTTAAAGATTTCCGCTTGATAACCTGCCGATATGCAGTTTTAGTCAATTTTACAATATTTGTTAGTAAGCAATAAACAACGAAAACCTATGGGCATGTTACTTTGTTGCTTGTGAAAATGAATTTGTTTCCAGGGGTTCAGTTTTGGACGCAGTGGCTGCTTTAACATCCCAGGTTCTATTTAGGCTCTCTATTGCTTTAAGCATAATACAAACACAAGTGTGGTGTTTGTTTTGCACAGTAACACAAAATATATTGCATGGAAATGGACAGCGATGTGGAAACGCACTGGCTGGAGCACTCCCATCAAGGGTTCATGTTCTGCTGGACTTGATCGGGGCGGCACGTCACGGGTTGTCATGGTAACTGTCATCATTTGGGCCGAGCTACACGCTGCCTTGCAGCTGAAACCTTTCAATTTTAATACAACGAAAAAAGGTTAAATCCTTCCTTCCACTATGTTTCAATTCCAACCGATTGCGGGATTGAAATGCAATTGCTAGAACGCTTTCTCTTTTGCTCTTCAAGGCAGCATGTTTAACATGTCTATTTCGTTTAAGGAAATGTGTGTAACTAAACTGCAAACAAATACTACCTTTCAACACTTCAAATCATTAGGTACAATCTTTAAATATGCATTCACTAATTAGATGGTGTTAATAAAAAAAAAATGACATCACAGTTCTTTTCACGCACATAAATTCATTTGGGGTGTAAGCAGACGAGTGCTTGCTTTCACTCAAACAAAACAGTCAATGCCAACACACTCCCATACAAACACATCCATTGCTGTTAAGCAACATGCTGCCTTGCACATGACACTTTCATTTTAAAATAGCACAATTAGCTTTAAAAACAAGATTAGTCATCATGTGCTTTTCCATTTTACAAAAAAAATAAGGTACGGCTGCAGACATTACATCTGGTGACACGGGTTCCTGTCGCCACATCCATTAACATATGTGAACATTTACAAGAAAACGGTACCACAAACAATCTAAGAAATGTTCAGGGTCAGCAGGGCAAGACTCTGGAGTAAACGGAAGTGTTTTGGAGATGTGCAGGACCACTGGAATCATGTGGCAGAGAGGAACAAATTATGTGTCAGGGTTGACCAATTTACGTGGCAAGAAAAGTCCAGTTGTGCTTTGGCAAATGCGAGACCCATTGCATTGCAAATGCTTGTTTGCATGATGCCAACATGCACCAGCAGGCTCGTGCTGACGACTGACTAACCTGTCCGATGACTGACACTTCCGCAGTTTTCCAGTTCCTCCCAGCCGTCAGCCTCCTGTTTGCATCGGAAACAGTGATCATCGCAGCATCTGGGGCAGCTGATGTCTTTTCCAACCGCATCTCTGAGTCTGCAGTGCGCACACCTGTCATCATCTTCCTCTCGCTTTGAAACATCCCTTCTCCGCCCCACCTGTTCCTCCACATTCTTCTTCCGGACAACGAGCCTCTTGTGTGGCGCCTCAGCGACCACCCAGTCTGGTTCGTGAGCTCTGCATTAGGAACTAATCAGAAATGCTTTCAGTCATTAGCGGCTATGTCTGTGCTTGAAGGAGCTGCAACGGCCTTAGGGCGCAATCTACTCGTGGCATCAGTTACTATAAAGGAACCCCAAATGCCTTTTGTCAATGTACGGGGAGCGCTCCAACCAGCAAAATGTATTTTGCTGCGAACACTGAAAATCCTTGCACCTTGTGTGCAATGTTGTGTGAAACCCCATAGGAATATCTTGATGCAAAGTGAAGCCTGTTGTTGGTATGGTCACAGCTAGAGAATTGTGTCAAGTTGTATAGTATTGCGCCCAGACCTGAAGACCACATATGAAGTGTTGCGTATGGTCTTTTAGGTCTCATGTGGCGACTGTGCCCTTTTCTTTAGGCAATTTGTAATAATGTCTCGAGCCCACCTCAGATATATTATGTTCTGGAGAATTGCCTCCAGTTCCAGAGGCCTAATCTGAGTTACATACTCGTTCCAGTTACAAGGGAATATTGACGGAATCGGAGCCGCTGAACCAAAGAGGATCTGAATAAGTAAGCGAATGAAGGGGGTTGGGTGTGGTGGGGCGAGTTACAGGGGCAGCAGGCACTGGGACGGGGGGGGGGGGGGAGCACGAGGATCAGAAAGCACATGGGTCAGGGAGGCAGTAGGAAATTATATTTGGACAAGAAACATGCACACATACTGGGAAAGAAAATGCATATTACGACAGTGAGATGTGTTTTGGATAGGGAACCACGCACATTGAAAAGTGGTGGCATGTACGGGAACAGGTGGTGCATGGGCCAAAAATACAGGTAGGCCGGAGACACAATAAGCATTGGCAACGCCAGTAGGTCCCCCCTTATGCAAGAGCTATTGGCTTTGCCAATGAATTTTAGCCACATTGGACACCAGCATGGCTGCCATTCAGCATGGCTAAACGTTAGTGGCATAGAGGAGATTGGCGTCAAGTGGAGTGTAGTAGAGTGGAGGGGCCTAGAATGTCATGGACTGGAGTGGAGTGGTGTAGAGTGGAGAGGAGTGTCATGCAGTGTCGTAGAGTGGCGTGTCATGGAGTAGAGTGGAGCAGAGTTTAGCAGAGTGGTGTAGTGTAGAGTGGAGTGGTGTGTAGTAGAGTGGTGTGGAGTGCTATTGAGTGGTAAAGAGTGGAGGGGCACAGAGTGGAATAGAGTTTTGTGGTGTGGAGTGGCATAGAGTGTGGTAGAGTGGGGTGGCACAGAGTGACAGAATAGAGTGGTGTAAAGTGGAGTACTGGGTCATAGAGTGGAGTGGAGTATAGTAGAGTGGGGTAGAGTGGAGTAAAGTGGCATGGAGTGGCATGGAGGGAGTTGTGTAGTGGTGTAGAGTTGCATAGTGGAGTGTCATAGAGTGGAATTGTGTTGTGGAGTGGCATAGAGTAGAGTAGAGTGTTGTGCTGTAGAGTGGAGTGTTGCGGCACAGACTAGAGTGTCATAGAATGGAGTGGCGTAGAGTGGAGAGTCGTAGAGTGGAGGGTAAAAAAATTGAAGGGTGCAGAGTGATGTAGCATGGCGTAGAGTGTCATGGAGTGTTGTGGACTAGTGTACACTGCAGTGGAGTGGCCTAGAGTGTTGTAAAGTGGCATAAAGTAGAGTGGCATAGAGTGTAGTAGAGTGGAGTGGCGTAATGTGGTTTGAGGCGGTGTAGAGTGACATGGAGTAGAGAGTCACAGATTGCAGAGGGGTGTAGAGTGGAGGGGCATATTGTGGAGTGGATTAAAGTGTTGTAGAGTGGAGGGGTGTAGAGTGACATAGAGAGGAATAGTGTGTCGTAGATGGAGTGTTGTGAAGTGGAGTTCTGTACAGTGGAGAGGCATATAGTGGAGGGGGATGGAAAGAAGGGGCATAGAGTGGAGTAAAGTGTCTTATTGGAGTGGCATAGAGAAGAGTGGAGTAAAGTGTTGAGTGGAGTTGTATAGAGTGGAATTGAGTGGCACAGAGTGTTGTAAATGGAGTGTTGTAGAATGCAGTGTTGTAGAGTGGTTTGTCAAGGAGTGGAGTAGGGTCATAGAGTAGAGTGGGGTAGAGTAGCCTAAAGTGAAGTCGTGTAGTGAGTGTCATAGTGGGGTGGCATAGAGTGGCGTGGAGTGTCATAGAGTGGAGTGGCATAGAGTAGAGTGTTATAGAGTGGAGTAGAAGTGTAGGGTGGCATAGAGTGGTGTACGATAATGTGTTGAAATGGCATCACACAGCGTATGATTTGTTTTGATCATATAGAAATATTTGTTTCCAGCACACTTCAAAAAAATGTACTTTGTGCTTGCCTAATTCTGATATATTCTGAACTATTTACGTATTCCATTTACAATCATTTACATTTTGATGTGAGCTAGAAAAAAGCCTTTAGTAAGTAAATAATATAAATTTATAGATGCACAGTACCCAAAGGTGTCACGGCGCTAGCAAATCCCAAATGCTATGACAGAGGCAAGGAAAACAAATGAAAGAGTATCACTTGAGTATGATATTATGTTCCTGCTGGATCTGAACGTGCTGGCCAGTTGCAGATAACATAACTACCGGTCCTCTGGGCTTAGAGACTCTTGAATTTGTCCATATGACCTGGAGAGGATACAACTAGGGAGGGAGATAAAAGGACTCCAAAATCTCTTAAGGATCCTTAGAATTTGAAAACCTCACGTCACCTCACAGAGTTAACCACATAGATAAAGCTCAAATTTATAAAGCTCAAGTTTTTGAGTAGGGCTCGCCCCTTCGCCAAATGACAGGCTTGAAGCCAGTGCAGACCACAGACCACTTATACAGCCTGGGTCACAGATGATGGTTTTATTTATTATTTTTAATGAATCACAGCTACTAGCCTTTATAGCTTGTAATCTCCGTTTTCATAATTTTGTATTTTCAAATCCAATGTCCATCCTGATAGTAGCTGAACAACTCTCTTTCATAAACCCAACTCTCACTCACTATTTTTGGTAGGACCCAAAATAATGGAAATCAGTGTTCATAATTTTGTCTTTTTTCTTGGAGCACTGCAGATACATACCAACAGTTAAACAAAAGTGGATTAAACCTATGTAGCATCTTTCATGAGTTCCAAGAGATCTGTACCCATAAATAATAAACAATACTTCCTTTTCTCTATCAAATTTCACAACCCATGAAATATTGGAAACAATAAATACATTGGGGCAACCAAGTTGAGGATTATTAAACTTAATCAATTTCAAAGTCAACATAAGATTGTCACCATTGAATTAAAATCATACTATATGCTAATAGTTTCAATAGGTCAACACAATGGCATTAAACTCTTCATTTTAAACATCTATTTTGTGCCTCACTTAATAATGAATGAAAATGAGTACTATTCCACATTAGTAGAATTAGACAGGATCTTAGAAAAATACGCTACGTCATTCATTATCATAACTGACATCTTTAAAAGAACCTTTTATCTCAACCTTCTAATGAAGTACTATCTGAGTATTCCCAAGACACAACTTATAATATTCAATTGCCCCACATAGCTTTCCATGGAAAAAATAAATCTCATATCACAGCAGCAAGTATACCTTCAACCACTCAATGATAGACTTGTAAATGATCTATGAACAAAAACAACATCTGGCTGAACTCTATCCCCTGTGCCTTTATAAAAGGGGTTACTCTCTAAATTGTTGGGATAAGATACTGTAGATCTCAAGGTGGTAGGTGTGGCTGATAAACAGTTAAGAATGACCAGATGGATTATGCTTCTGTACATTACATGAATTTCCACAAATGTAAACATTTAGAATTTATCTGAAAGAAGGAGAACCATTATGATCCACAAAAGATATCTCTTCATTTCAATTACGATAAATTCACCACTAGCAAAACCTTAAATAATGACCGCATGACTTTACTAAAAAAAAAGTTAGTAAGATGGAACTGAGAACTTAAATCCAAAGTCTAAAAACTAAAGACAGACCAAATTATAGCATCAAGATTAACAACTACTACAATAATATAAGTAAATCATGGAGACTGTATCATAGACTGGAAACCGACAGAATCAATCTTGAAGTTTATATCTACAGAACCATATCACAAACATAGGATCACTAATCACCCATTGTCCTCCATTAATCAGTTCATTACTAATGCTAAAAGTAAACTAATATAAAGATCTTCAATGCCTCTTAAAGAAATGCTGTTTTATGTGACAGGATAATCAAATCAAATATATAAAGTACCAATTAAGGAAAAAAATAAAGGAAATAAAAATAATCACCAAGACAAATCTTAGACACAAATAGTGGAAACAATCAAAACAAAAAATACTAAAGTTTTTAGATTTTTGAAAGGTAATGGAATAAAGACATATAGCATCCCAAACGACCAGTTTATTGCAAAAGATAAGTGGACAGACCACATAAAGACTCTTTAACAAGCAGCGTTGTAAGTCCAAATGCAAGCATGCCTCCATTTAAACCATTCTTCAAAACAAGCCCGGATGATGTAACCACTTTGATCAAACATAGTCGCCCTTCAAAAGCAAGAGGCCCAAATGATATATGAATTGATTTGGTTAAACTCAACATACTTTTATGAAGCCACTCATTAATTCCCTCATGGAAAGGATCCATTATTCATCTTATCCATAAAAAGAGCCAAAAACATGATCCAAAAAAATTATAGATGAATTTCTCCTTTGGGCTTTGAAGAAAAACGTTTCGCAAAATAACTATTAAATATCTTGACAACAAATCTGCAAATTAAAACAACCTGGTATAATCAAATCTAACTGGTTTTTGTTCAGACTGCTCAACTATAGATAATATCTCTGCTTCGACTCTTATAGTAAAAAGAAATAAAAAAAATACTGCACTAGATGTCTGTTTTATAGACTACAGGACTGCATTCGACAAAATCAATTGTTAAAATCTGTAGAACAAATTGTTAAAATGGGGAATAAACCACTCTCTTCTATATTTCTTGATGGAACTATATTATGACACCTGGTTACGAATAAGTCTAACTCACAGAAATATTTTATTGCACAAGAAATCAACTTTAAACTGATTATTTTGGTCCCTCTTTATTTTCACTGTATACTGCAGACCTACAGTAATATTCACGTCATACTCATGGATTGCCACCGAAATATGTCATCCATGGGATCACTCATCTGACCTATGATGAGGATTTAGTAATTCTCTCACAAACTCCAAAATGATGAGAATATCAGCTAACCCAGCTAAGTGAATTCAATCTAGTGAATGGATTATCAGTCAATTATTAAAAAACAAACATGAAGACCTTCGGGTGAAAAAGTAAATCAATTTCTTTGAAAATTGGTAATGAAGTAATTGAATTTGTCCATCAGTATTACTAGTTCGGTACGTCGGTTCAGAAACTATCTTCGATCTATCACATCCTCACTAAGCAAGAGAAACTGAGTATAGTAACAAAACCAGTAAAGAGGTTTGTTAGACTTCATGGAGGAAACAAAATAGGGCCGTTATTAAAAAAAAACATTAGGCATGAAAGTAACACCAACTGCTACTCTACGCTTCCCTAATATTTACTACCAAAAACATAGTTGATTTTGACAAAACTTACATGTGAAGCATTAAACAACTATTACATCTCTGGACATTTAACCCAAACTGTTATTTGAGCTTGAAATTGAACATAAAATTATTACTTACATTCCATACTGTTGCAGCAATAAACTATATCTGTGACAGTGATACAGCAAATCTGACAACATTAACATATCTAATGTATGAGGAATTAAAAATGATTTCTTACAAACATTTTGAAATAAATTTCACGTTCATTAACATGTAAGTCAAGGAATACTACAGCTGTTTGAAACACTGACTACAATGTCAACCACAACACAGAAGAAGTTATAAAGAAAAACACTGGCCAGGATTAAGTAAGTGAAAGGTATTTTGTACTTGCCTGAATACAAACACACGGATCTGGTCTACAAATCCTAATCCTCATTAAAACAAGAATCTATTACATTGAGCATGCAAAGCACATTAAAAAGGAACAAATTATTATTTAGGGCCTCATTAGGAGTTTTGTGGTCGGAAGAGTGAGCCGCCAAACTCATGGGGATGAGGTGGCCGTCAACCAGGCTGCCTCACCCCCTGCCGTAGTACGATGTTACCACTGGGCTGACCGGATGGAACATCATATTACAATGTTCCCGCCGGCCAGCCTGGTGGGAACAGTGCTACAGTATTGGTCTCAGCTCCTTTAAGCGAGCTGAGGACAATACTGTAGCACACCTACATTCTCAGAATGCACACTGTCTGCAAAGCATACAGTGTGCATTCTGAGTGTGCAGGGCAGGGGGCACCTGCACTGCCCATGCCACAGACATGGGCAATGCAGGCCCCCGTGTCCCCCAGCACTTTGTTTCTGCCAGCCTTTCCATGGTGGGATCCCCGCCATGGAAAGGCTGGTGGAAACAGGAGTTGTGATCAGCATGGCGCCGTTGTGGCTGACCACAAGTTAGACTGTCGTCTGCCCGTCAGGAACCTTGTTCCCCACTAATCTGGTGGGCCTTGGACAGCCAGGCTCATAATAAGGCCCTTAGACTTTTTTTATATTGCATTATTTGAGTTTAAGGGAGCATGGAATCTGAGGTTCTAGGGAAACAGTGGATGTTGGCTGTGTGGCTACAAAGTAGAAGCTCTTGGTCATATTATTTGCCTTTGGACTTTTATTAGTAAAAAAATGAAGTTCTGAGACAGGACACATAGGGCCTGATTCTAACTTTGGAGGACGGTGTTAAACCGTCCCAAAAGTGGCGGATATACCACCTACCGTATTACGAGTTCCATAGGATATAATGGACTCGTAATACGGTAGGTGGTATATCCGCCACTTTTGGGACGGTTTAACACCGTCCTCCAAAGTTAGAATCAGGCCCATAATATGCTGGAAAATACTGGATCAACTAGTTATTATACTTTATAACACTGTACAAAGACACATATTTTTTTTTTATTTTCTTAATTTTAAAATCTTGAGAATAATGTTTTTTTAAGTGTTACACCTATTATAATCAATGTGGTTAATGCAGTAAACGCGAACGTACCCTTTTTATCATTTCACAGCTTTGTGTCAATGGCCCTGCGCCATGCCTCTGACCGACATGAACAGAAAACACAGTTAATACAGAAGCAGCTGCTTGCCTGTCAAGACACGCATCTCTTCTTGAACATTATCAGGGGTGTAGCTTCATGCAGGGTTTTTGGGGTGTTAAAACCCCCTAATAAATGTATTATGTAATAAGTAGTTGGGTACAGAAGCTTTCAGTTGGGTATAATAAGGTGTCTGTTGGATTTCACCTGGGATTTCTAAATAATCACTCAGACAAAAACACACACTTACACTCTTGTCTGGTTATTGTGTTTTAAGTACACCTCACAATCCGCAATCCATTCCGTTTCCACTGGCTCACAAGTCCCCTCATGTTCTGCTTCTCATATGATGATTAACATGATATGCCAGCGTGACTGCCGGAACATCTGATGCTCACCCCACCCCCTTCCTCTACCGTCTTAATGACCAGGCTGTTCCCTTGATTATTGTGCTCCTTACCTCTATGATCTGAGATGGCTTCCTAAGGGCTCACTGATCAATTTCAAGATAGATGGCTGTTGTGCCCCATAACGTTTTTCAAGGCTCTAGGAATCAGAAAGTGCAGGCCTAATTTGTGCAAAGGTTAAGTGAGTGATATTCAATGAAATCCTTTGACTAGACCGGTGGTCTTCAAACTTTTTAATGCCGCCCCCCCCCCCCCCTGTTGAAAAATAAAAATCATTGGGTCCCCCTTCAGAATTTTTCACAATTATTTTAGAAAGATGGCAATATTTAAATATGTCTAAACCTATTTAAACATTGCAGTTAAGTGCTATTACCTTTTTAAAACTGCAATAACATGCTTCTGCTCAAAACAAAGGCATGTTATCTGTATACTATTTCTTTTGGCCAGAGTTTGGCGCCCCCCCCTGGGATCACTTGAGGCCCCCCATAGAGGGGCACGCCCCCCAGTTGGAAGACCTCTGGACTAGACCATGCTGTTCCAACGGTCCTTTCCTACATGCTGGGTGCACATGCCTGTAGATGTCCAAGTCCCAAACTTCCGCCAACAGGCTGTGAGGGCCTTGAAGTCTCCAGCACTAAGCAGCCTGTGCAAGCCACATTTATGGCTCTCTGTAGAAGCCGTTAACAACTGCAAGCCAAAATTCCTCCTACGATAGCCTTAAATCTGTTTACTTCTCCTGCAAAGTATGTGATGCTTAATTTACAGGGCAGATAAATCATGATGATTAGCATTACATATGCGTAAAATAGGAAATCAAAAAAACAGACGTATGGGCTTAGTAAGAGGGGTAGAGATATACACGCAGGTCTGCAGTGGGTTGTTCCGCTGTATCCTCCCACTTCTATATGTAAGCCAAGAAGTCAAAGGATTATCAAACGCTGCTTCCCTGAATGTATTCAAAGAAGCAGCTTTTGTTAGCTGCTAAGCAAGGTTTCTGGTCCCCCCTGCTTCATTTGCACCCACATAGGGATAAAAGATACGGAGATGTATTTAAGTGAACATAAATGGCACTTCGATTTCATGGTAACATTTATGAATAAAGATGCAGTTTCACTTAACTGAAAAAAGTTACAAAGTTCATCTTTATTGTCTGTGCTGACAATGGAGGATGAATGCACACTGCTTCGAACTGATTGTGAGACTCAAGTGTTTGCATAATGAATGTCTATTTAACATTTTGAAACAATGTAAATTAATTGTAAAAGGAAATATAAATGGAACCCCAAGGGAGTGAAATATTTCACAAAGAAAATTAGGAGAGTTAATTAAAGCACGTAAAAGCAGCACCAGATTCAGGTAGTCGGGAGTTAAGTGGTCTTACTGCAGTTTAGACTGAAAGTGAATTCACATCTGATAAAGGTGCACTATATTTGTGTTTCTTTTTCAAGATAGCATGAGTACTTGTGTTTGAAGAGATTGTTTTATCTCCTGAAAATTGACCTATTGAGTTCTGAAATGCATTGACAGGAAAATATGTTTTATACTGCCACAAACCGTGGTTAAGGGCAGAGGGCCCTGCCTCTCCACCCTTTTGCAGTGCACGAAGAGTGTCTGTCAGGCTAAGCAAAGGTAAGTCTGACAGACACTTTTTATGCTTGGGTCAGACAGCCAGGCGTGGTATGTGCGCGAAATGAGCAGCCACGTGGCTGAAGATTTCACACCCCAAAAGGTGTGACTTCCTCAGCCAGGCAAATTCCTCTGTGAACCTCCCCCTCATGAGGAGGCGGAGCGTCACCGGTAGACTGGGATCTTCAGATCTAAGTCCTAAAGTTCCCAGGTAACAGAGGTCTAGCACTGACGCTCATCACAGAATGGGGTGGGGTCAGCAGCTCTCACTGACCCCATCCCACTGTGGGATGAGAGAAGGAAGTTATTCTTTCATTGGTTGAACCTTGACAAGGTCAGAGATTGCAAAAAGGTGGCAGGATCTTCCTTTTGTCCCTTCCTTACCCAAAGCCTTCTGAACACAACAGAGCTTTCTTCATCTTCATCCCACCACCATATGTCACCGCTTCAGCAGGTAAGTCCTTAATGAATGTTGAATGCATATGTGTATGTATGAATGTATCGGTATGTGTATGCACATGTGTGTAGTATATGCTACTGAATGGTGGCCCGGAGCTGCAATCAGTGAACCTTATTTGTTAGCCACCTCTCTGCCAGTGATCATCCCAGAGGTGGGCTCCACAGCCTACAAGTGACGTGAACGGCCATCCATCCACTATTTCTTGCATCTTTGCATAGTTGAGGTGACAAAGATAATCTCAGGCGGTAGGGCAGCTGGTCAGGTTGTAGTCTATCATGGAGATAGTGTATCACACCGTACTTGGCCTTGCCTGGTTGAAATTACAGCCAAGTCGTGTTCATGCAGCTTTAGATTACTAATATGTGCTGAAGCTGGCATGTGGCGTACCTAGGATGTCCCTCATATGCAGAAATTCAGTATTTGATCCGGGTCAGAGCCACAGTCCTAAACTGGGCTGCTGGAGAGTCAAACTTTACAAAGTAGAAGATGTTTTTAGTAAGTTGTAAACTTTGCATGCCTTGGCCACATTTTGATCCTGTCTGCCAAAGGCAGGTCACCGAAACTGCAACTAGTCGAGTGCCACCACTCCACCATCTTGGCTTCCTTGCGGGTGTTAATGAGGTTTGTAAGTGGGTGATCGCTAAGGCCAGGACCATGCCTCAGGAGGCTACCGACTCACGAGAGAGATGAGCCCAGCTTTCCAGTACTACCCTCTTTCCACCGTAATCTAGTTTTCAAAGAAGTGCGTTCAGCTTCCTACTACTGCTGCAGCTTCAAAACATGTGCACCCTTTTCATCAGCTTGTACTCTATCTAGCGACTGAAACTGCAGCTCAAACACAGACCGGGTGAGTGAAACACCCCAGGCTGGAGCACAGCTGCAGTGTGCAGACCCGCTGCTTTGAAAAACGTTAATTGAAAACACTCTAGGATACTGATGCCCTCATGTTATGGAGATTTCTTTAAATGCCTTTATGCTTGCCCCTACCCCGAAATATTTTTGTTTGTTAATGCAAAGAAATATGGTTATTTTGCCTTTCATATTCCTCGTTTTAGAAAGAGCAGCACTTTTTTTCCATTGAATTTGCTGGATTGAGTCGTATGTTCCAAATACTCATTTTCGTTTGTTCTTGGCCAGGTTTTAGATTAAAGGCTGCTATTTTTTCTAGAAACATTTCTTCTACAGTAAGTATCAGATTGACGTAGAGGCATCTGTATTTTTGAAGTCATTTCTGTTGAACACTGCACTCAAATTTAATCCGTGAAAGACAAGTTCTGGTGCTGACTTTCAGAATGTCTTATGGGGAAAGCTGCACTCAAATTTTAGCAGCCACATTTTACCACGTTTTGTGATCCTAGGCAAGTGGTTTACTTCACTGCGCCTCATGTTCCTCTATTGTCAAATTTGTGAACACTTTAAAGTATGTTAGCTTCAGTATGTGTCCTCTACAAAAACCTCACGTGTACATGGTTTACCAAAAACGTCTCAGTATATCACTGTAAGTACATGATATAAACCTTGATACACAATACGAGTCAACAGGAATCCCTCTGTATTGTTCATTATAAGGTTCCCTTGCAATTATAACTCTTAAGAATGTCAGGCATACACACAGTAAAAACCTAACAGGGTGTCCTTGAATCAGTCTCTGTGCAGATGTCTACAGATGTTAGGAACCAAGGGATTGTCATTGTACGAGTAAGAGTACCCACAACAACATAACATCCAACAGGGTGTCTCTGTAGGACATCCTGTACCAGTGACAGCTGAGCCTGTCAGTGTGTAACAAAAACCAGACATTTGAATATTTGTGTATTAGCCAATGTGATGACCCTTAAACAAGGGATTAATTATGTTTTGGTGACCGAGCAAGGCAAACCTTAGTGTATGTTGTTGTTATAGATAGATGCTTGCACTGATACCTCTCACATTTTCTCTGAATCCTGAGAAAAACAAGTTTTTTTTACACAGTTTGCATGGAATGATTTATTGCAGAGGAAACATTTCTTACTGCGTTCTGGACTATGTTACAGTTTAAAAAAAGCAATTGAGAAACCCAGGACTCTCTTATCCACCCTGCCTTACTCTCCTTGGATTTGCCTGTCTTGATCCAGGACCCAAGCATAGGAGCCATGAGCTGGTCAACAAAGATTTGTGTCCACGAGACATGTGCAGAAGGACCCATTGCAAGCTCCAACAAGTAATAGTGAGACCCCAGGAAATGCCAAAGAGCTTTACTTGCCACAAGGATAGAGTAAACACGCTCTGGTAAGATCCAAGGAGGGGGCAATGGGCAGTGCTGAGAACCTTGGGAAGGGGCTAACGAGACATGGTGGGATTCAGAAAAAGGGCGGCCTCCAAAGATGACCAATACAAAAGTTTCCCCCGGGACTTATTGTTAAAATTCAAACCTTTGCTATGTGGATGGTTAATTAGCAACACAAGAACGAAAGATATCACTTCGATCTCAAACAATAACCAATTATGCTCCAACCACAATGTTTAGAATCTCATATTTTACAAAATACACATAAAATACTAGTGACATTTGTTAATAAAGTTCATCATCCATTGGACAGCATCAAAATCATTTGGAACAAAAATAACATAGCAAACAACTTTATACAATCAAAATACTAAAAAGGTTATTGTGTCTTTTATAGTATTTTGATTACATATATTTATTTTCTATGTAATACTTTTGTTCTTGTGTTTGGATTTTAACTATAATTCCAGGGGAAAACGTTTTATTGGTTTGGCTGAACTCTATCCCCTGTGCCTTTATAAAAGGAGTTACTCTCTAAATTGTTGGGATAAGGCACTGTAGACCTCAAGGTAGTAGGTGTGGCTGATAAACACTTAAGAATGGCAAGATGGATCCCGAGGACCAGTTGGTAAGGTCCTATGAAGAACCCCTACAGATCAGAGAGTGCTGATGAATCCTCTTCTCGCTAGTTTCTAGTGAGCCCTCGTGATGAGTCATTGGTTCCACAGGTGGGGAGCTATGTAAGCACAGGATGGTGAGATGCTGAGTCCGAGGAGAGTGTTCATAGTGGCCCTGGAAGAGTAAAAGTGGTTGCTCTATAGGTAAAGGTGTTTAAGATTAAAAAAAACTGACTAGCCACAAGGAAGCTGTGGTAATTTCTGTCCCCCAGGAGGGGAGCACTGTTGAAGAGTGTACACGCCTGGCAGACATTTATAACTGACAGTGGTAGTGAGTGAGCAAGATAAGAGAAGATGGCGATCTCTTGTTAAAGGAACTTTTCCTGTCTATTGAGACAAAGGGAAATCAAACACCCCAAACCTGGAAAAGAATCAGGCATTAAAGCCAACAACAAACACATCCATGTGAATTAGGGCATCCAGCCCACGACAGAAGTGGCAGCAAAATATATGTATACACCCAAAACACCAGAATCATTATATAATTTATGAAGCAATAATGTGCGGTATAAAATAGAGCTCTCAATGCAATACAAAATAAAACAAAGATAGAAGGCAAAAATGACCTGTCAGTGTCTGCAGGAGGGAGGATATATTGTCTTAGAGGAGCTATAATGCTGAAGGCTTACACCGCCTAAAAGGCATTTGCATGCAACGAGAAATCTAAAAGGATAAGAGTGCGTGAGTCTTACGCTATCAGGTAGGGATCTCCCTCCAGAGGGATGTCTCAGAATGGCAGGAGTACTGGATCATCTCAATGTTCACAGAGTACTGGAGTCTCACAAAGGACATACCGAATGGCCAACTGAATAAAGGAGGTTAGCCTATCGTAAAAAAAATAGTATTCCAGCTCAGCAACTGTCTCTAAAAAGCATGCAGATTTGGGGCAGAGATGGTCACATGCTGTAAAAACTCTAACATACTAATTTCCATAGAAGGTAAGGGTGTGACTGACAGTAACAACATAGAAGGACTACCCTGTTGGGGAATCGCCCATTATCACTATTGGCCAGTTCTCCTTCTGGCAGAAAGGAGTGGTGTCAACAAAGACACCGTCTAAAGGCCGAACATACAAGGGGAGATAGCACAGACAATAGGAAATGGCTGAGAACGCCCTACTACCTCATTTTGACTGCTAATGGCAATTGTTCAGTGCATACTAAAACAACACTTCCCTACATTGTTCCACTGTGACTCCAAATGAGGTCTTCAGGTGCTGCCACAATCGAACATGAGACACATGTGACCAGCAAGGGGCCACCAACTCAATGTGTCCCTTTCTTATACGGCTAGTACAAACCCTAAAAGTGGTTTAATTAGTATGCACAATCCCTTTAGGCTCACCTTCCAGGCCCTTACTGTAAGGAATATGCTTCCTCCCTGAAGTCCCAAATCCCAGAGTCCACTCAGTGCATGGAGTCTAGATATCCAGAGGGTCCAGGTGCTCCCTCTGTAAGGGCTCCCTACACTCAGGGGGTTTGGCACCCCCAGTGAGAATTGCTGTCAGTCCATGGAGGTACTCATACCCCAAGGTCCAGGCAGAGCCTTTAAAGTTTGCACTCAGAACATAAGCTCACTCTATTCTCAGGCACAAGGTACTCTCGGTGAAGAGTGCACTTGTAACGTTAAGTCAATTTAACCTCTCTGGCACTCTCTCTAAGAGGTGATCTTTGTTACATTGCGTCCTGCCATGCATAACAACTATGCACTCTGTAGGAGGTGTACTTCCAACACGGAATCAAGCTACCCTCAGGTGCCAGGAATTATTTGTAAGAGATACACTTAAATGTGGAATTCTGCTACCCCTGGGGAACAGGAATTGTTTGCAAGATAATATGCGCAGAGAACATGGAATCCTGCTACCTACGGGGACTATAGGTTCTATGTAAGAGATGTACTGAGAACATGGAATCCTGCTGCCCAGGGGACTAGGAACTATGGGGGTGATTCTGATTCTGGCGGGCGGCGGAGGCCGCCCGCCAGAATTCCACCCCCATTATACCGCTCCGCGGTCAGAAGACCGCGGAGGGTATTATGAGTTTTTCCCTGGGCTGGCGGGCGGTCTCCAAAAGACCGCCCGCCAGCCCAGGGAAAAACTCCCTTCCCACGAGGATGCCGGCTCGTAATCGAGCCGGCGGAGTGGGAAGGTGCGACGGGTGCAGTGGCACCCGTCGCATATTTCAGTGTCTGCAAGGCAGACACTGAAATACTTTGCGGGGCCCTCTTACGGGGGCCCCTGCCATGCCCATGCCATTGGCATGGGCACGGCAGGGGCCCCCAGGGGCCCCGCGACCCCCCCTACCGCCATCCTGTTCATGGCGGCTTTCCCGCCATGAAGAGGATGGCGGTAGGGGGGGTCAGAATCCTCATGGCGGCGGAGCGCGCTCCGCCGCCATGAAGGATTCCCCCGAGCAGCGGTAAGTCGGCGGGAGCCCGCCGACTTGCCGCTTCTGACCGCGGCTGAACCGCCGCGGTCAGAATGCTCGTGGGAGCACCGCCAGCCTGTTGGCGGTGCTCCCGTGGTCGGTGGCCTTGGCGGCCACCGGCCGCCAGGGTCAGAATAACCCCCTATGTGTAAGAGGTGCAGCCTGAATATGAAAACTGGTCTTACAGGAACCATGCAGTCTACGAAATTGGATCTGGACGTTATGTCTGCCTTCCTCAGGGACCAGAAATTATTAGTTAGAGTTGTACCCAGAATACAGAATCCTGCTATCCCCAGGGACTCGGAACTCTGTGTGAGAGATCCACTCAGAACATGGAAATCTGCTACCCTCAAGGACCAGAAACACTGTGCAAGAGGTGCACCTTTGAACCTGAAAACCAGTATCTTCAGGTACAAGGCACACTCTAGACATAGAATCCTGCTATCGGGACCAGGCACTCTGTAAGATGTGCACACTGAACATAGAATCCTGCTACCATCAGGAAAAATGCATTTTGTAAAAGATATAACCTCAACATGGAACCCTGAAATACCAGTGCCCGGATTGTTCTTTATATACTGTGGTCAGTCCATGAAGCAATTGTGCCTTTTGAGTCCCATAAGATCAGTGCTTGGTCTATGGATTTCCACTGGCATCATTGCAGACACCATCTTTCAAGAGATAAGCTCAGTCGCCTCATGGAGTGGGTATCTGTTGGAACCAGTTCCAACAGACTTTGCTTGAGATAGAACTTGTTTATTTTACAATATTTGGTTGAGCATAAACCAAACTCTTAATCTGTGATAAGAGCTGTGCAGAGAAGGTTTCTACCTTGCATATAGTTGTGTTTCTAAATTTAACAGGTGTGCTTTTACAATGTTTCCCTTAACATTCCGAATATCACAGCTCATTTATTTTCAGTCCATAATCCTTGAATGCCACAGGGTAGCCACAGGTCCGGGGGACCGAAAGATGGTAAAAAAAAACTAAACTTTACAAAAGCATATTGTGAGACAACTGAGGAAGCAAATCATTGCATAGGTTGTACCAGGGGTCATCGACCACAGAGGGTCAAGAAGAAGAAGTTGTCTATGTTTTTGGCAATAAATCCAACATCCCTTTAAAGCTGTCACCCTTTCAGGCAGGCTGGCAGGTGTGACATCCTGACCTCGACAAAGCTTTGCTGTACCGGGTCACCAAGAACGTGAGATTTACAGACAGTGCTCTAGGCAGGTGCAGTTCACCCTCTGTACAAGTCCATGGACAGACGCAACATCACTCAAGGTAAGTATAGCGCCCCGTGGCTGGCCTTTTCCTGTGGCAATCCCAGAGACCTCTCCTGGAGAAAGAGATCGGTTCCACATAGCGAAGCCAGCCAGGCTGCCCACAAAGGACTCTGAGCTGTCAAAACCCCCACCGATGGTGTCCTGCTCCTGGCCCAGCACAAGGGATCCACCCGGTGGGAGCTCATAACCCTTCTGGAATCTGGAGCCAGTGGTAGCCAGTCGACGGTCCACGTAGAACCAATATTTACCCTGGATGGAGGACCAGATGACGCATATGTGATGCCAACGGTTGTCCAACAGTGCTACCACCGGTAGCTCCCGGAAGGCTGGGTCTCCAATGACAAATTGTATTGTGCCTTGATTTGTGGAGTTGCGTCCATGCAACACTAGTTTGTTGTCATTCTCCTCTGTGGCGTAGGACAGCATGGTGCCCAGATAAGTGGCACCAGTCTTCACCCAGGTACAGATCGATAGCTCATGGATCGCCTCTTTGAAACCAGGGCTAAAGGTGGCAACATTCTCTGAAGAAGGATTGGGGAAAACCAACATGGAGTCCACGTTGCAAACTAGGAGGAAAATAAAAAGCAAAAGTGGTTATTTTCTGGCAGAAATATGCGGTGTCTCAAACTTACATGAAAGAACAATTACAGCTGATAGGCTGTGACACAGATAAAAAATATGTGCTTTATAAAGAGACTATGAGTTTGAAACGAAGAAATATGTTTTTTGCTGTGTGTGACATGCAAACGAGACATTGAAAACAAGCAGTATCACTACAGTGCACCAATACACAAAGACATCCTAGCAGCAGGTAATAAAGACATTACAGAGAAGTAGCACATGCAGGGAGATGGTGACAGCACAGGACCCAGGTATAGAACATCCTACTAACATATGTAATACACTTACACCACAGAATAGTGTAGGGGTTCTCCCTCACCACACAGAGGTTCTTCCGTCAACCCCCATTGGCTATCTACTCCACGAAGGAAGGATCCTTAAACATGTCCCTTAGATTCTGAAGAAGAATAAGGAGGAATTGCACTGTACATGCGTGTGAGGCAGATGCCCCAAAACACATGTGCACTGTGTAGTGAAGGGCTAAGGGCAATTACCATTTTGCTAGGCCAGTGTTTTGTCTTTGCCCGGGTGCTAGGCGTTCTCATCCTAAATAGTGGAATAGGTGGTAATCTAGCATCTCAAGTGCACTGTTAGTACAGGGACCACTACATTAGCAGTAACTCAGCAGGGACCTTGAAGGGGTGCCATGTTGAAGTTGCACTGAAGGGAGAGGGCATGTTGCAGATGACCTTTCTATTCCTTAACAGCATACCACTTCACTGCACTGCCACTCTTTGTGAGAAGCATAAACCTAGCCACTGGCCAGTGTATGTGCTTTCATGAATGCTGAAAAGTGAAGGTTATCCCTATGATGTCTGGGCAATCACCATCCTTTGGATCCCAGTATCTAGGCCGGGGTCTTCATCCTTTTTTTGCTCCGAGCCTCCCAAAGCAAAATGTTTTGAAGATGGGCCTAAAACTTTATGGCAAGACTTGGTGGTGCTGGAGGGAAAGGGCTCACTATTTGCAGCATGGCTTATGAGATCATTTCATTTTAATCCACATTAAATGTGAGACTTATAAAGCAGCAAATGAGTCAAAGTCATTGATTGATCCAAAAATACTACTCCCCATAACTGGGATGTTGTGAGCCAATGCAATTGCACCTGCTGCACTAATGACAGCTGAGGCCCTGAGTAGCAGGCTACCATTTCTGCTTCTTCACACTTTGCCCACCATGCCTGACTATTACTTCAATCTTGAAACAGGATCTCTGTTTCTTTAAATACTAAAGAAATGAGCTCTCACAAGTTGTCTCCTCTTTTTCTGCATGGGTGCTCCTGGTGTTCCTGGCACTAATACTAGAATGTAAAATAAGTCCCTGTTCCACCTTTTAAAATTGAGCCAGTCATAATTGTAATACACTAGGCCCCCTAGACCCCTGGAGCCCAGTGCTACTGCTCTTGCTTCACTAATGATAGCTCCTACTTTACTAAGTAGGCTGTCTCCTCCCCACTTGTTAAAACACGGGCTCCTTTCTTGCCACATCGCCCCTCCCTGCCATCCTTTTAAGGCTAAACTAAGGTGTCCCTTCTGCTTCAATTTTCTCCTCCATTGTGCTGTTGCTCTGAGGCCCAAGGCAACACTGGCATAGCAAGTGTGAACAGGGCCCTAATGCAAACAAGGTAGGCTAGTGAACCAGACATGATTGGGGTTTATTTGGATCCTCATATCACAGGGCCCTGGTGCCAGTGTACCTGCAGCATTAATGCTACTTTCTGCTGCTTTGTTTAAAAAGAAAAAAAGCATCAAGAGTGATCTGTGCTCTAATGCTAACAAGGACAATGGCCTTCACTTACACACTTGGCCTCGGAACGTGCTGCACGAATGGTAGTGAGGGGCCTTTCAAAAAAATGCCACGTAACGTGCCGCCTTCTCTGTGGACAACTCTCTGCTGAAACTATCTCTGTACATTTGAAATAGAGAATAAACAAGCTTTGGGAAAGCCAATAGCTCTTGCCTATGGTAGAGACATTGGATGTGCCAATGTGTTTTAGCTATGTTGTATACCAGCATGGCTGCTGTCCAGCATGGCTAAAAATGAGTACTGTAGAAGAGAGTGGTGTGGAGTGTCGTGGTGTGGGGCAAAGTGAAGTAGTAATGAGTGGAATAGAGTGGATTCGAGTGGTGTAGAGTGGACTGGAGTCCTACAGTGGAGTAGGGGGTAATAGAGTGAAGTGTCATAGAGTGGAGTAGTGTACAGTGAAATAGACTTGAATGGAGTAGAAAGTCATACATTAGAGTGGAGTAGAGTGAAGTGGCATAAAGTGAAGTGGCAGAGGGGAGTAGAGTGGCATAGAGTTGAGTGTCAGAGTGAAGTGTTATAGATCAGGTGAGTGGAATGGAGTAGGGTAAAGAGTCCAGTGTCATAGAGTGGCATGGAGTAGTATAGCATTGAGTGCAGTGGAGTAGAGTGGAGTAATGTGTAGTTGAGTGGAACAGAGTGTTCTAGAGTGGAGTGGAGTAGAGTAGAGTGGCGTGGCATCAAGTGGAGTAAATGGTCATAGAACAGAGTGCAGTAGAGTGTCATAGAGTGAAGTGGCATAGAGTAGGGTAAAGTTGCTTACAGTCTACTAGACTGGAATGGAGTCGAGAATAATAGAGTGGAGTGGCATAAAGGGTCGTAGAGTGGAGTGGCACAGAGAGGAATAACTAAGACTGTTGTAGAGTGGAGTGGCATAGAGCGGAGTGGCGTTGAGTGGAGTAAAGTGTTGTAGAGTGGAGTCAAGTGAAGTGGCATAAAGTAGAGTGTCACAGAGTGGAGTAAAGTGGCGTAGAGTGGAGTACAGTGTTGCAGTGTGGTGTGGCGTGGCATGGCATGGCGTAGAGTCGAGTAGGGTTGTGTGGAATGAAGTGGCATAGAGTGGAGTAAAGTGCCATATAGCTGAGTAGTGTATTGTAGAGAGGAGTGCAACTGAGTGGAGTAGAGTGGCATAAAGCGGAGTGGTGTAGAAGGTAGCAGTGTGGTAGAGTGGAGTGGTGTAGAGCTGAGTATAGTGTTGAAGGGTGGAGTGTCACAGAGTGGAGTAAAATGTCATATAGTGGAGTGGCATAAAGTGGAGTAAAGTGGTGTGGAGTGTCATAGAGTAGAATGGTGTAAAATGGAATAGAGTGGAATGTCCTAGACAAAGGTAGAATGTTGTGAAGTGGTATGTTGCAGAGTGGAGTAGTGTAGATTGTCATAGAGTGGAGTACCTTAGATTGGAGTGTTGTAGAGTAAAGAGGCACAGAGTGTGGTAGAGTGGAATGGAGTAGAGTAGCGTAGAGTAAAATGGCATATAATGGAGGGTCATAGAGTGGACAGTTGAAGAACGGAGAGTCATAGAATGGCATAGACTGGAGTAGAGTGGCATAAAGTGGAGTTGAGCATCGTACAGTGGAACAGAATGTCCTACAGTGGAATAGTATAGTGTGTAGTAAAGTGTTGTATAGTGGAGGGGTGTAGAGTATCATAGAGTAGAGTGTCATGAAGTGGAGTGAGTTAGAGTGAAGTATCCATTGTGTGGTACCGCAGTACCACTAAGACAACACATTTTCAATTGAAATTGCCATTGTATTTGCACAGATACCAAGTTTTACGGAGAAAACTATATTAAGCACAAACAATAATGTGCGGAATTCTGCATCCCCTAAGGGACTGATTTGTTTTGATCGTAATAAAATATTTGTTTCCATTACACTTCAGAATTACAAAAAATGTGCTTCATTTGTGCTTTCAAATACTGATATATATATATATGTGTACAGTTCATTAACTGGCATTTAAATTTTGCTGTGTGCATTAACATCCTACATAACATAACATCCTACAGCCTTTCACACCCCCATTACCCAGCAAGGTTGTCACATAAGTCCTCGGATTTTGCAGTCAGAGAAATGAAAGTAAACACCAATCTCCCTCAGAAAACTGAGCCTAACATTTGACCTCTCTATTTGAATGCACAGCAAATGTAGCAAGATAAAAACACAATTCAAAGAGCTATTTATTGCTCATTCATATCTGAACTCCAGCATCTTTATTTTGGGGGTGCTTCAGCACCCCCTGCTCATCAATTTCCAGCACCTATAGCTTGGGCATGAAACTGAGGAAGAGGATTATTTAAGTAATCTTATTAGTAAACAGCACTGACGAAAATAAACAAGTTCATAGACAGAATATTGTTCCTCACAGACAGGCAAGATTAAAGAACTGGGGTGGTGGCAAAGTTAAATGAAATCAGTCAAGCAAAAGACAGGAGGCGGAAAACCTCTTACAAGAAACACAGCATGTTTCCTGCTTCCTGAACTTGCTTCCAAAGGAGACAGCTGAAAACACATGTATTCCTGCAGAGTGCCTTACAAAAATGAAAAAAAAGGTTCACAGAAAGCAAGCAAGCATGCTGGAATGCAAGGAGCCAGTCAGAGTTCTGAGAGATGGTAAACAGGCTATGCGCCTTGGGAGTAACAAACAAAATCTGGGCACCCTAATACAAATAAAGCCAGCCAACAGAAAGTAAGCAAATGTGGATGACAAAAGACAAGGCCAAGGGTAAGCAATAGATGGAATGCATTCCTAGGTCAGCTTTCTCCCGTCCGCAATATGTCTTTCGCAACCAGACAGCTGTGCTATCTGGTAGGCTTCTATCTAATGAGTCCCCACAAAGTCCACCGTCTTCTGTATCACATGTTGACACTATCCATGGATCTTGCTCCTTCCTCTTGCCTGGCCTTTAGTATGTGGTCCCAGGTGGTCCAGAGGATTAGGGCTCTGCATCTGAATGGAACTCTGTTGGCCTCCTCGCTGCCACCCCATGGCAAGCTCTTTTGCAAAAACAGCTGTTCCTGAACGGTTAATGCTGACCTTGCAGTGCCTCTGCCAAAACATAAAGGGAGGCGAGGTGCAGAGAGCGAAAGAACAGGTTTTCTCATCAGCCATTAATTGTTGGAGTCACCTAAAGCTTCATGGTCACCGAGATTTATTCTTTTTAAGAGGTAATGTAGGGGTGTTATCAGCTGAGTTCTAGAGTAATAGACACGTAAATAATGATTGCACTACACGTAAATAATGATTGCACTAGGCAGAGTCTGATTATAAATTGCTAAAATACTTGTTTTATCTCAGAAACTACCTCGTTTGGTGCAGCCTCGCTTATACTGTGTATGGTACGATTTTAAAATAATAAGTTACATTTCTCTGTGCTATCTGTCACAGGGTGAGACCTTGCAGAACTAAAAATACACAAAGTACTATTCGCCACTACACTAACTAAGATTCAACTCTGTGCCTCACTGGCCTCACACAGACATATAGAGTGCTCGTGTTAACCAGCTTAGGTTTCATAACGTGAAAGTGTACATTTCTCAGCAATAAGTTTAAGTTGCATTCATTTTTCATTTCGGCTTTGTGCGCTTTATATTAAATGGTGCTACCTGAATGCGAAAAATAACAAAATGCTTATGGAATATTTTGTACCTTTTATTCGCCTCTTTGACTCTACCACCACACTCACAGGCCCTTACCTTCATGGCACTCATGATTACAGTTCCAATACATGTTTGTGTGCTGCTTGTAAATGAAGACAGCCAAATAATTTGACCCACACATTTCCACCTGTTGAAAACGCGCAGATAAAAGGGCCAGGAATTGGAGAATCATATGGGGTAATCGGACAGGTAATTCTGGGACCTGCATCTTATCCCCCCTTCTAGGTCTATAAAGATATAATTGGACCCAACAGGGACAGCCAAAGTAGTAATTCCTTCCCTGGTAACTGCGCGCTCCCTTTACAATGCAACAAAGAATGTGGTCCTGTGTGTTTTTTCCAACAATGAAAAACTGGAATTT
The DNA here is from genome assembly GCF_031143425.1 of Pleurodeles waltl. Taxonomy (NCBI): domain Eukaryota; kingdom Metazoa; phylum Chordata; class Amphibia; order Caudata; family Salamandridae; genus Pleurodeles; species Pleurodeles waltl. The sequence continues at coordinate 295,882,651 of NC_090449.1, read as the reverse complement.
GATAACAATTTTATTGAGAAAATGACAGGCTTATAATTGGTGTAAATGAGTTTATTTACTTAGCTGCTATTTGGGTAAAAATTAATTTTCCAAAGGTGATGTCAGTGAAAAAGGAATTCATTCACTAAAAACAAAAAGTCTATATTTGTCAAGAAAGGGTGCATTTTCAGAAAATGAGCTAAAGGTGCTCATTGAAAAGAAACAAGCATAGGCAAAACCAATAGGTCGTGCCTATAAATGATCTATTGGCATTATCAAAGTGTTTTAGCACTGCTCTGCAACATGGCTGAAAGTAAAGAAAATAAAAGTGCTATTATGCAGCCAGTGTTGACTGCATCATATTGTTTTTTTTCTATTTGCTTGCAGCCATATTGCACAGCAGGGTGGTTGCTGCTGTACTGCTTGGCTAAATATTAGGGAAAAAGTGCTATGATGCGGCCAATGTTGGTCGTATAACAGCTCTTTTTTCTGACAGGGTTGGTAACAAGGAAGCAGGAAGGGGTGGGAGGGGAAGGGTAAAGCAATAGGGACGCGAAAGAAGTGGGAGGGATGGAGGAAAGAAGCAAAGATGTGAGAAGGGTCGGAGGGACAGGAGAAGGCAACAGGAAGTCGGGAGGGATGGGAGCAAGTAACAACTACGCAGGATCGGGTGAAAAGGACAGGGCAAGCAATGACATTGCGAGACGGTGGGAGGGGCAGGGGCAAGCTGCAGACACATGCACTCATATGGAGCGCTAGCCTAATGGTAAAAAATGGTACCTCTACAACAGCATGGCCGGTGGAAGGATACTGGTTGCAGACAGGAAACTGTACTTAGTCCATGCTCCATGGACAACAAAATACAGGAAGAGAAACTGAATGCAGGCAGTGATGACCAATAGGAAGCAAGGAAAGCAAATGATGTGTAAGCCAACCAGTGATAAGTAATGGAAAGTAATGGGCAGGCTCTAAACCCTTAAAAGGTTTTTTTTTGTATTTACACAGGGCTTGCAGAGACAGCACATGCGCTGTCTCAGGCGAGACCTAAAAATTAAAAGCTAGCATTTAGTGTATTTACAGAAAATGTTCCATTGACTTTCTGTTGATGCTACTGCATCATTTCCATAGTGAATGAACCAATTAATTGCTTGCTGCTGTTGCCTGTATCCTATTGAGACGTTAAGTGACCCATAGTGGTAATTATTACGTTATTACTACCATATCCCTCTATCGCCCTGAGGTGTGAAACTTCAAGATGGGTGTGATATGAAATATATATTTCCATATGATGTCCATTGGCTATAATTGTAGGCTTATAGCCAAAATATCTCCATTTATACCCATTAGGAATTCACAAAAGAATTCCTCACAGCTGTAAATGGTTTTACTACTTTGTAATTCTCTGGCACAAGTGCGAAGAATAACACTTTAGTAAAACCCGTGCAAGGGACGGGAGTGAGTGGAACGAAGTGCAGTTGCTTTGTAAGTTTCTGAAAACACTTAAACTTGTAAGTTTGTGGCCATTAACGAACTCTTGTCCGGCTCTTTGCCAACGCTAAATGATAGGAGTTATTATAGTCATGCAAAGGGATGACACAGAAGCTTTCAGGGCTTTAAGTGAGGCGAACAAAGTTGGGTCTCTATGTGGGGCATGGCCTAAGAAGCATAACTAGGTATCCTTTCCAATAATTAAGGGTGTGCTTTGACACGTAAACTAAAATCCTGTGCTTCCCATATTGTACCACCGGACCACAATTATGGTGCCTCTCTATGTGCTTTCTGTTATTGCATCCAGACATATCACAGAGTAACATACATGGACTTATTACAAGCCACACCTACTGGCTTTGACAGTGCTTGTTAGTAGTAGCAGATAAATACGTAGCAACAGTGATTTGGTGTGAATAAATAAAACGGGAAATTTTCAATGCTGAAATGATGAGCTTGTGAATTAAACATTGGTAAAGTCTGTGGAAAGGGTCATAGTCTTTGAAGTGCCTCAATCCCTTCCGTTCTTCCCTTCTCACCACTTTCCACTTCAGTCTCTATTAGACACTTACATACTTTTTGTCCCCAAATCTTTCGGAAATCCTCCATCTGCCTTTCTCCCATCTCATATTTTCCTCTTCAGGACCCCCTTTTCACTTTCTTCTTCATTTCACCACCCCCTAAACACACTATACATACTCTCGCTTCTAAGCACTGCATTTTCTTTTTCTTGGGCGTTGAGAATATTTTCGAGAGCCGTGTCCCGTGTTCAAGCACACTTTAGCACAGACTCACAATTACAAATGGCACATGTGACCACGGCTCTCTGCCATCTGCAGTGAGGCCTCGGACTGGATGGGCATATATTCTGAACATCGTAATGACCCACTAATGACAAACTGAGAGACACTTTCACTACCTTTGTCCTCACTTCCAGAGCTCTAAATTGTGGCTCGTTATAAACCCCCCACTCACCATCTGAACTCGGACACCGAGAGGTGACTCTTTTCACAGGACCTGCTGTAAACGAGTCATATGCTGAATGAAAAAACACACTACAGAAACAGAACATCCTGGAGAAAGCTAACACTCATGGGATGAAAGATTAAACAAAATGTGAAATGTAAACAGGAACTACTTTGTTTGCGTGAGCTATCTTAAGGGTTTTTACAGATACTGTGAGTTGTTTTGCCTGCAGATTTCAGGTCCTGGACATGGGACCTGAGAGGGCACCTTTTCATTGTACATTTTACATTTTTGCTAAGTGTGAGACCTGGTTGGCCCGGCCTACCTTAAAGCCCTGGGAATATACACTCAGTTTGGAGGGGAATTATGGCAAAAGTTTCCCGTCTGTGAACAGTGTTTTTCCCTTGGAGGAAAAAAAAGAAAAAACGTGTATGTGCACATCAGGGTACATTTCCCCTATGCGTCATTGTACCCTATAAAGGACTGGAGAAATTGGGGTACGCGGATATGCACTTTGCTTTCCTTATAGGACGCCTGGAAACTGCAAATGGTGACGACGGCTAGGCGTAGTACTGGGAATGTTTGTGATGTACCTCTAAAGTGTAAACGTACGTTCAAAGTGGCGTCCTTTTACTTTGTCATGTGAAACGGTCCCGTAGAATATAAATCAATATTTGATAAGGCTGTAAAATTGCGAATAATTTTGGATCACTAGTGGCATCTAGTGGTCATTACGCTGCACTGGCCTCATGACTTATATATCACGTGAAGCCACTTCAAACATTCACCAACTACGGAATCAGATGGCAGAGAAGGAAGTGGAGAACGTGGCATTTGATGCCCTCACTGACTGAGGGGTTGTTATGAAAAAAAAGAAAATGTGGGCAAAAAAGATCAAAGACGAGTTGCAAAATGGCGTGTTTGTAAAAAAGGCGAGTAGAGGTGGAGTCACGGGAGTGAAAAGACGGTGGAGACTAAGGAATATAACAAGGAAGGGTGCGTGTAGAAAAGATGCTTGTGGAGGAGGGATTGTAAAAGAAAGTTGCTTTCTGAAGAAGTCGGGTATGGGGAGTGCGTTTGTGGTGGACAAAAACATACCTCTCAAGTTGATAACTCTAAAATAAGGGTGAGTCAGATATTTCAACAGACTGACACTATCATTGATAATAGAGAACAGTTTCTTCGAGCGTGGTATAAGCAATGCTTTGTTTGTAAGAGAATAAGCGGCAGCGCTCAAAGTTTTGCTCAGGAGCTGTGGAGTAACAGAAGTGTGAAGACCAGGGCAGTGCACACTATCTCCTCGTGCCTCTTTTATCCACCACAACACACTCCCTGCGTCTTTATCTCACTATTTCAGCTTATTTTCATAATTGCTTTCTATCCTAGTCACTATTTTTCCCTGTTTTAATTCCTCCTTCTACCCCCTCTTTCTCCCCCCCCCCCCAGTTTTAATTTCTCTCTCTCTCTTGCTCTGGGTCAAAGACCCATGAGGAAGAAGACGTGCCTGTCCCAAAAACGAGTCTCGGTTGGCCCCACCTGCAACCACTGGTTCAAATTAAGCACTCGAAATAGCCTTGAATAGTGGGGGACTTCACTGAAATCTATGGAGAAATTCTGTTTGTCAGGAAGACGAAAACAAGGGAAATGAGGCTACGTTGACTGGTGTGGAGGGAGGAGTGTGTGTTAGATGGATCTGTGGTGCAGGCATTGTATTGTAAACCATTAGTGTGTGTGTGGTGCGAGGAAAAGGGGAGTTCCACAGACATGTCCACGGAATGTTTGAGTGATGTGGCAGCAGAGTCAGTGCCTACAGATGAAAAAGTTGTGGAGGCCGTGTGGAGAAGGTATCTTCTTATAAGAAACAGAGAGCAGGGAGGGCCTTATACTTGGTACACGTTTAAGCCACAACATGTGATTCTGGTAATCGCTAGCTGGCAAAACCCGAGCACCAGAATTGAGATGTGTACAGAAGTGACATCACTGAGCTAAAAGCTGCCAGTAGGCATGTAAAAATAGGCCATAAGAAGAGGAAGGAATAGAGGTAGATGTTATGATATGGAAGGGAGGCTCTGAAAGGAAGGCGTTGATTAGAAGATAGCTATTTAAAATATACCAAAAAACCCAGAGGCTTGGAATGTACATTTTAAGTAAATGTGACGCTCATGGCATTTCTAAAGTAAGCACAGATAAACCCAGCAAAGAATGGCTCAAGACATTGCAGCAGTATTAAGAATGCTCAGCTGTCCTCTCCCTTCAAAGGACAGCCAGGCTCGGAATATCTGACGCCCACCCATAATAGCCGTGCCTAATAGTGAACACAGATCCTAACGTTAACACTCCAGACATACTTGTGCCTTGCGCCCCGGGAGGCGGCTCTTGCTCTTCGGGGGCAGCTGGCCCTGGAGGCTTCCTGGTGGCTGTCAACGCTGCTGGTACAGCTTGCTGTGGAGCGCTCTTCTCTGGCCGCCTGGCCGACGGTGGCTCTCCTAGGACACGTGGCGTAGCTGGCGTTTCCTGCAGGCTTTCTTCTGCTTCCCGGAGCGCCTGCGGCTGTAGTGCTGGCACGTGAGACTCTACAGGTGCGAGAAACTCAAAGGGTTCTCCTCTGTCTTCTGGCTCTTGCACTTGGAGCGCACTCTTTCCTTGCTGTCTCGAGGCCTGTGCCTCTGCCAACATTGGCAGCCCTAGTTCGGCCTCTTTGTCCTGTCGAAGTTTGCCCAGCAGCTTGGCTGCCTGAGGAGGGACGAGGTGCTTGTATTTCTCCTGCAGCCGCTTCTTCTGCCTGTGCTTCGTCTGGAGTTTTAAGTTGCTGTGCAGGGGTTCTGGATTGTCCTGGGGATCTGGGCCTACGCTTGTCAGTTGCTTGCCCTGCGGTGTCTCATTAGGGAGTTCTGCCGCCAAGAGGGAACCTGGAGCCAAGATCTCGTTCTGGACGGCATGTTTAAGGCGCTCCTCAAGGCTAGTTATTCGTGCCCCTTCACCTTGGACGACTTCTTGGACTCTCTCAAGTTGGTCTTTTAACTCTCTCTGCCCTCTAGCCAAAGAGGCAACGTCCTGACGATGTATGCCAAGTTCCTGTGTCAGGTTGGTCAGGATGACAGTCTGCTCTTTCCTCTCACGAGAGCTTTGTTTGGTCCTTTCGCCCATTGCCTTCTCCAGGGATGAGACCTTCAGCTCCAGCTTCTTGTTCTTGCGCTGCAGTTTCTTCATCCAGACCTTTAAGCTACCCATGTCGCCTTGCAGCGAGGTGCGGGTGGAGTCGAGGTTGCTGGTCAGGGTTCGGTACTGTTCAGTTAGGTGCTGGAACTGGGCATCAATGTTATATGAGATGTTATAGTTTTCAGCGATGCCCTGTAGTCGATTGAGGGTCACTTCCTGAAAGCGGCGAACCTGGGAAGACAAACATATACAGCTGTTACAATAGATGGAGCACCCCTGGTTCATTCATGTATTAAAATGTCAAAACCAATTTACACCTATATAGTGTTTGTTGCACATAAACATGATATTGTTGCCATGAAGCATCCACATACATATATTTGACATTCACTTTCTGTCTTCGCATGTGCTCTCTCCTCCTAGGTCCCCATAACAAAGCTACATTTTTCAAGCTCCACACCCACCTAATTTCTGCAAACTACTGTGTTTATGCCCCCCAGCAACCTTGCAACCTAGTGCTAAGGTGTACCGCACAACTCATAAAAAGCAAAGGGCTGGAGCGGGAGGGAAGCACCTTATGAAACCCCCCATCTGAACACTAGAGAAGGTATCAGGATCTCTTTGTTCTGTAAGGCTTTAATGCACAGCAATTTTAATCGCAGTCTCTGCACACTTGAGCCCTGGAGACGCAAGGGTTATTCACTGCTAAGTACATGATTTGATTGATTGCCAATTTACAAGCAGCTCAAAACTCCTACAGTAGGAAATTAATGAACAGTTAATAAATTAACAAGACTGCCATTACGAACAAACTCTAAACCATGCAACACATATTATTTTTAACACTACTACTACTACTACTACTACTACTACTACTACTACTACTACTTATAATAGTTATCCCGAAAACAGGTCATAGGGTACTAATTGCCCCATGTGACATCTGCAGCCAGGCACGCCATTCTTACGTAAGGAGTTTTTGTTCATTTAAAAGTAATCGTGTTACTTTCACTTTCCCCATTATATAAGGATAGTCCTATCCTTCTCACAGTGCAAATGGTAGTGGGTAAGTACTCATCCTGGCCTGCAGTGTCAAACTTGACACGTGGCCACTTAGAAGTCACGGCACAGAGCTTTGAACTGGGAGAATATGCTCTGAACCTGGTGAGACGGCATTTTTGGACTGTAGTTCTCTGCACTTCTGGTAAAAATTACAGCTTCTCATCCTCCCAAGGAGAAAGCATTGTTTAACAAACAGGTTATATCCCATCATTGCTAGCAGGATCCAGGTAAGCACTTCCACTCAAAGGTGGTAAATGCACACATTTCTTTGGCCAGTGTGGTCTACTAAAACAATTGTTGCATAGCCAACAGGTCTCACCTACACCAGCTATTGCCTTTTGTCAAAGTGTTTAGCCTTTTGCACAGAATTTCAACTGCTGTGCAGTAGACCTGAAAGTTTAAAAATAAAAAAGTGTTTCTGACCTTGAAATATAGATAACAAGGCACTTGTCTCAGACTGATGCGCCATTAGGTGTTTTTATCAATGTCATTGTCTGCATGATTTGACACCTTCACGGTTTCCTAGAAATCCAATGACATGTGGTATCTAAGTCAAAGATAGGCCAATGATCTGGCAAACCCTAATCATTTGTATCATCTTTAGCTCATGTTTACTTTAAGCGTTCACTGTCTGACCTTGAGAAAGAGATAAGAGGGAACTTTTATCAGACTTATGCCACCTTAGGTGTTTGTGAAGTCATAGTTTAGATGTATTGACACTTTTAAAAGTTCTTTGAAAGACAGTGACATACAGTATCTAAGTCAAAGATAAAGCTGCACAAAACCAAGATGGAGACAAAATGAAACCTGTTCGGTATGTGTTTAAGATCTTAAAACTAAAATTAAAAGCCTAAAGCAAATGATTAAAATAATAGAATTATGAAAGGAAACAGTCATAACATTTATGACATTACTGGAATGATTTCTAAACAATCACTAAATGCTCACTGAATTTTTGCATGATCTGGCTTATCATAACTTCATGACAAAATCATTACACATTTACAAAATAAAAGCACCACAAAAACATGCATTTGAGGAAATAGCTATTTATTATGTGTTACATGTTCAATAACGTTTTCAAAACGAAAAGAAAAAGGTGTCTCTGCAATGGAAGATTTGGTCTTAACAATATGACAAAGAGCTATTTAGCTATGTCATTTGTATCAAACGTGTCCAATCACTGTTAAAAAAGGAAAATATATAATAAGAACAATACAATGTATGTGCAGTGCACTCTGTGAACAAACAGTTGTGGACAAAACATATATTTATTTCAACAAATAATCCTTTGTTGATTGACATGTATCTATTTATCGGGGCAAATAAATGCAAATCCTAACTGGCCAACTAGTGAGAAAAATTGAGATACACTACATAGTGACTCTAGACATGCAGGATAACCACTCAACAGTTCTTTATAAGTCCATGTGATAAATTCATTGTTCTCTGGTCCAGTGTCAACTTGTAATCCATTAGGAAGAAGTTGTAATGGTTAGGACGTTGACGTTTCAGTGTCTTAATGTCAGAAAACTATCTTCAGGACAAAGTATCAAGATAACGATTATGGACCCTTAATAAGGCCTAATGTAAAAAAAAAATACTAAGTACCAGCATACGTAACACAAAAAAGTAACAAAAAATAAATAAAAAAACAGAAGTATGCCACCGGTGGTTGCACAATGTTAATCAATCATTCACTAACTGCATACCAACACTAACCATGCATTCATTACCAATTAACAACACCTTGGGTGACGCAAGCAAAAACATCATGAAAGGTGACAAAAGACTAAACCTAGTAGGCAGATAGGTAAATCGCATAATCACTTACTAAGTACAGGTGTACACACCAATTGTAAGAAACCAAATAAAAAAACCTGCAGTAAAGAACAGCAGTATAAGCATATGTCCAATAAGTCAATGCACCAAAAGTGAGTCAATCATGTGAATACTCACAAACCAGGATGAAATCAAGCTCTAATTCTAAACCAAGAAAAAGATTATGACAGTAACAATTTAGGGGCAAACAACTACAATTCTTTCCTACAAATCACAGTGGAGTTGGTTGTAAGAATGGCTTAGGTCTTAACCATCCATGTTGATCCGGGGCTGGGTTATGAATGCCTGGGCTCACTAAGCAGCTGATCATGTACGAACTCAATTTAAGATGCACTTATGAGGCACATTAGTATTGACACTTTACAACTGACAAATTGGCTTTATTGGACTTGGACTATTTTCATATATGAGCGCATTTCAGAACTTGCAAAATTCCATGTTATACCATTACAAGTAATAGCTAGTTTTCCAAAGTATGGATCGATTAGTATCTTCTGCTTACTATGCAATTTCATTCAAAGATGGTGGCTTTCCATTATCAGTTTTCATTTGGTTTTTGACCAAAAGGGCTACCGCACTAGACACTCCTTAGCCTATGACCTTGTCCTTTTTCCTTTAGAAACCCAGATATTCTAGCAGCTAGTCCCAAGTTAATACAAGTGGTTACGACCTCAGATGCTCCTACATCCACCGATTAGAAGGTAAGACTTGTAGTTGTTGGCCCATATATTTCTGGCCATAGGAGCACTTGCTGTTCTCCTTGATGCTTTCACAAACGGGATTTTTTGTTTTATTAACACAGCATCAATTGCTTTAATGAAGACAGGCTGCTTTAAGAAACATAACATTACCAATCTGAGAATGCAAACTCAGAGATGGCGGTTTGCTTTTTCTTGCAGGTCACCATTCCTGTGTTTGTAGCCAATGGCAGGGAATCGCAAATAGCGACCTACTTAATTAATATCCATTTCCAACCTCCTGTGACTGTAGATTTTGTGATGCAATTTCGCGACCACTATTTGTGTCTTTTTTTTGTATAGCAGGCCCCTATTCGGTTCTTTTCCATGGGTTTATCACCATTTGTGGTATGTATTTGGGCCAGGGTTCTCAGCAGGAGATTACATAATTCCACTGGCTGATTGTTTTATACACATAGTCTAGGTTTATTGAATTTTCTTTCTCATTTAATGTAGCCTTATCCTAAAGAGCATGGACGTTTTCACACTGTAAAAAAAAAGCCAAAATAAAATTAAATAAATTACAATTGGGTAATCTATTATTAATAGATAGATAACTTTCTATATTTCTGCCTATCATCATGTCATTTTTGGCCCTGCATTATTGATGCAAGTCTAATGTCCTTCACAACCTACTGAAGGATACAGTTTCATGTTTTCTGTTGGGCTGGTGATCAACTTGCTGCAAACTCTGGCTTTTTTGTGAAAACCAAAGCTTTAATGTATAATTCATTATTTTTTATCACCATACATAGCAGAGCAAAAAGGGAACTGTGCCCCAAACCCTCTGCTATTTTAGGTCTTTCTTCTTCTACTACAAAGGTACTTTATCGATATTAAAATTGGCTTACCTGTTCACTAATGATGAGGCAGCTAGGCAGAACTATACCACTGAATTGCACCAGATGATGGAGCCTCTGTTTTTTAGGGTCGAGCCTGCGTATCACTTGCAAGATTCTGTAGTAGTTAGAAAGGGGCTCAGAGCCCCGTCCATGTCACATCAGTGTCTTTCATTGGTTTGTAGGCTTGCCTTTTAAAATCTGCTTGCTTTCATTAGTGGAAGGCATGCATACGTCATGCCTTTTACGGTGGTTAGCCCGCCTCGAGGGCAGCGACCAAGTATTGAAGACATTCGAGCCTCGCTGTTTTCCGTCTGGTTTGTGGACTACTTTTTCTCTTTTTTTGCAGCACGATCTCGCTTGTTTAGGAGCGCGACCACGCACATTTTTTTTCCATTTAATGTGGCAAGAAAAGTCCGGTTCGGAGTTTACAACTGCTAATAGCTCTAACTCAGAGAAATGCGAGACCCGTTGCATTGCAAATGCTTGTTCTCTTTTCCCTGCATGATACTTTCTTTTACAAGAGCATATGGAAGTTGGCATAAATGTAAGAAAGCAGATTGGGGCCTGGCATGATGTACTTGACTCAGACCCCACAAAAACTTCTGACAGGTATGGTGAACGGATCAGGTCATTGGCATGGAACAGGCCACTAAGTGTTATATCTCTCCGAGTTAATCCAATGGGATTTAGAGTTTTCATGACTACCATGTTTCACTAATTGCTTATCATTGAAACTGTCTGTCCTCATGTTACTTAAGTTAAAAAAGCATTGTGTCTGGAAGTTCATTCCTTTAACTATAACACACACGCTTCCATCTTACCACTTGTAAGGCATTTTAGAAAAAGTCCTTTGTGCCACATTTAGTCGAATTTCTTCAAGATGGCAGGGTAGCTTAGTGTATTCAATGCTCTCTGCTGTACAATGCGGTGATCTGAAGGTCACAATCTTAAATGCTGGTAATATGGCCTCATCAGTCCATACGTCTGAGGTTAGGAAACTAAGTAACAATAGCATCTTTTAGTTATAATATTGAGAAATGGCAGAGGTGTGGTACCAAGCACTGTACAGAAATATGAATGTGTGCAGATTACATTTACAATTGATTATACTGTAACTGGCCGAAATTCTGATTTTGGCTCTTGTTGGGATGGGAATGTCCACTGCATGGCGCACAGTTGTGTTCCCATACCCTGAGTACCTGGCTTTGGGCATCTGTGTCAATAAACTGAGGACTTATAAGGGATTCTGGAGTGGCCTCCTCAATTGGATGTGATGAGTCTGAACTGTTTATTCTACAGGACGGGACATCCTTATGTCTAGACTCTGTCCCTTTAAACGTCATCTTTCCTTTGGGCAGGAAGCGTGGCCAAGGATCCTAGTCAGGAATCCAACAGAACTAATACGGGTGGAACTGGTCGTCAACTTCGAAGAAGAAGATCCCTGGTATTCCTGACCTCGGGAGGGGGGTGCAGATGGGATGATCGCCATCGACGCAGGATGCCTGGTGGAGCTGCTGGCTACAGAGGAAGGGGCCACTGCACCGAAGGACTCTGAAGACTGGGAATGCCGCCGATTGGATGAGGTTTCTAGCCCGGCTCCACATAGAGTGTGGCTCTCGCACGTGCAAACCCGAATTAGGTAAAAGGAAAGCGCTATAAAAGGGATTCATGGGAGGCGGGCGGTGATATTGGGGTTTTTTGTTTGTTTGGTTGCAGTTCTTATTTACTGTGTTGTACTGTGCTTCTCACCCTGGCAAAGAACGGCCCTCACCTTAGCTTATTGCCCCAACTTGGTTTGCTGTGTTTGATTCGGTAAACACGGCATAATAAAGCCTCTCACTAGCCCTCCATGTCCTGGCATACCGTGGATCGTTGCAGTCATATAGAGGTAGTTTTCTCACATTAAAAAGCCACTGTGCAACTAACCGGGTTAGGGAAGAGATCACAGGCCAGAATACTACACTTGCCAGCTACTATCTTACTTATACCGAGAGATACTGGCGGCTGTCACATGAAGACTGGTGCTAACATCCAGATGCCCATTTCAAGAAGACCTACACCTACCTGACCCAGAAGACCAGGACTCTACTCACACCTCTGAAATACAATAAAAAGAAAAACACTTCTCAGGAACAGGTGACGCCACTCCCTTATTCCCTTATTCAACTGGGGCTAAACCCTATGGGCTGCAAATCCCACAATCTGGTATCATGACTTTTAGGCCTAGGCTCGCACTAATCTAGCATGTGCACAGAGGTCTCCGCTTGATCCCCTTGACAATAGTAAGGTCCTGGACTTGTCCTGTAACTTAGAGGGGGTCACAAAACATGCCTTGATTGACAGATAAGGAACTACTGTCCCTCTCGCCGGTTTAGTAGATTCAGCAGCAAGGGTAGCAAACCGTGTTTTGTGAATCCATAGTTGTGATCAGACCTATTTATCTGTGTCACTGGACAGGAGGCCTATAGGCCTACTCATGGAAAGTTCTACTTCTAGCCTCTTGCCCAACTCCTAGTACTAACATCCCGATTGTATGTTTTGCATTTTTATGTGTGTAGAGTGTATGGTGTACGGGTGAGCCATAATAATGGATGCCTGTGGGATCCATTTTGGATACTCTGAGCTGGCATTTGTACAAGATGAAAGTAAGACTATTTTCCCAGACAGTGGAAGTGTATGGTTAGTATTCCTGAAGCTGGAGGGAGAGGACCTAGGCGCTGAAGTGAGGGGAGTGGAGAGAGAGCTCATATAGAAATTCGATCAGGACTTTTGCTTGTCCAGGGCCCACTGATTTGTCTTACTGAACACTGCCATTTATTAGATGATATGTGTGGGGGATGGAACTGCAGACCGAATTGAGCAAAATAAGGGAATTCCCCTTGATCAAGTCTGCATTTTATTTATCCCCGATTACATGTTCAGTTGGCTGATGACAGCCAGTTGCAGAAACTTCACACCCATTTGCCTTTCTAGATCCTGCTTCAGCCTGGAGAGAAGCATCACTACACAACGGCTGTTCCACAGGGCAGCCTGGAAAGCACACTTGAGAACAGAACGAACCCCAACCCGGTTCTGAAGATGCAGACAGTGGATACCGATCTCTGATCTGATTTTGCTGTATAAAAGTGTGACCTCACTACCCCACTTGTCCCAATTTCAGCAGTTGCGGAACACACCCGTAGTTATGCTAGCTGGTGCACAACCTCTCAAACAGGCGGTGGCAAGTGTGCTAAAAAAGAAGCAGGGCGGCTGCCCTAAGGATTGACCCACATTATGGGGTAAGAACCATAAGACGGAGAAAGAATAGATGCAGTACAAGTCCATCAAGTAGTGAGAACTGCACCTGAGCTCTAATCACACCAAAATCTCTTACCCTGAGGTAATGGACCAACTAGATCATTGGGGGACCAGTGGAGATAGAAGATACAGACACAGCACTGCCTGACAGCGCCAATGGACAGTAAATTGTATTTGGTTGTGTTAATGAGTAGTGTTAAATTCTAGAGTACTTTTTCATGAAAGATAAGCACTGGGTGGGACATTCATATATTGTGCTACAGTGTGATTGTTGAGCTCTGAGCTTGAGCATCCCCACACTACCACCCTGAGAAGCCTGTGACTGGACGCCGTCATTACCATTGAAATTCAAGTGCTAAAGGAGATTTACTTCGGCCTGTCTGCAGAGCCATAGAAGGGCCAGCCACTGCCCATCAGAGACAAACTGCCTCAAAGCTAAAGGCAGAAGCCCCGTAACCCCACTTGCATGATGGCCACAAAACTGGAGTCGAGAATCTCTTCCGTAGGGTTTATTTCCCATTAATATAAGTCTGAATTATCCTATTTAGACTGGCATTAAAATAATTTCTCCAGCTAGTTGCTTACCCAGTTATAAGACCAAAAGGCCTTCGTTCCTGTACTTAGGATTAGTAAGTTTTGGTTATTGTCATGAGCTGAGTTTGAGATTCAGTGGTTTCAATTATTGCTGATTTAAGGCTTAAAGTTTTGCTTTTAACTATTTTATTGATTATGTTTGGTCTTGTACTTTGCCTGAGCTAAGTTTTTCAGTTGATCCTGTAACTCTGGTATTGTCACTAAGGTATCTAGGATGGTTAAAAGCATATTATTGACATTTTGAGTCTGTGCAACATGTGCTGATGTAGGTCACAATATCATGGCTTTAATATTGACATACTAAAATATTATCTCAGTGATACTACCAACATATAATCAAGGTAAGTGCATATAGGGAAGTATAGATTTACTAACCTTAACTCCCACATTTGTTTACTTGAACAATACAAACCCACCATACTATGGTACACCACCCTCCAGTGACAAACTACATTTACTTTTGTGTGTATTTCTGGTTTCCCATGGTTTTATAAAGGACTGAGAAAGCCTATTTTCATACATTCCCAGCAATTATACCTCAGTCGTTTGACCATTCTACTCCAATTTCTAGGAGCTGCTGTCTGTTCAAAAGATGTGTACTATTTTATCAATAGTTCTTGATTCTTTTAGGGCCCCTTGGCCTTCGCCTACTACCAGGATCACTGTGTATTTACTTATTTAATTTCCTAAGTGCTGTGGGGCAGTGGTCCTTAACCTTTTGCCTTCTGTGGATCCCCACTTAATCATTGCAGGAACCCGGGGACCCCCAGTGAATCATTACTGGAATTCAAGGACCCCACTGACTAAAAGCCGGGGACCCCGGACTAAGCATTTTCGATTATTTGAACTACAAAACCATACACAAAGATACGCGGATTCATCAAACACATACACAAATGAAGATATGTTTCATATAATTCACTAATTAAAAAAAAGAATCTACATTAATGGGAAGTTTGGAGCTTTTCTAAATTCAATTCAGGCCACTCATCGTCCAAACAATATTCTGTCTGATGCAGTTACATTGCTTCCACAAATCAATCTGAGAATACTACCTTAATATTTAGCCTGCATTTTCAAATTTCTTCACATTTACAGAACATCTTAATATTTTCAGTGTTGCATTTTACTTATTCATTTTATACACTTTATTAATCTGTTAATGCTATTTGATTTTCTAAGCAGTCACAGACCCCCAGAGGAGGTTTCGCAGACACCCATTGGTCCCCGGACCACAGGTTAAAAACTACTGCTCTATGAATTCTTTAAAAAAAATAATCTCTGAGGTGTCCACCTTATCATTCAAGTCTAAAAGCAATCCGATTCTTCCTGAAAGTAATTACATTACCCCAGATGTTCTTTCAAGTGATAAACTACTGCGAATATGAAATACGATCTAAAATTAAAACATTATTTTCATAGCGGAATAAATTTAGCAACAAAGGAGAAAGAGAGGGTGGCGAGGTAGCTACGTGAGTTCAAGACGTGAGAGACTGACTAGATAGTAATTATTGAATAAGTGACCATCAAAGAGTGATAGACAGAAGGGGTGAGAAAATAAAAGGAGATAAGGAGAGATGTGAGCAATAGGGAAAGGAGCAGTGATGGAGGGAAGTAGTGAGTGGAAGAGAGCGGGGAGGAGCAGAGCTGAGATGAGAGGTCAGAGTGAACAACGCAGGAGTAAGGAGAGGAAGTGAGGGAGAATACGTGGTTGAGAGAGAAGAAGGAAAAAGACAACAGATATTAGAGGAAGGTAGGAGGAAAGAAGGGAAGCAATGTGTGGAAGAGAAGAAAAATAGGGAGAGCAAAGGAAGGAATGAAAGAGTGGATGGATAAATTAAAGGCAGAAGGGAGAGGGAAAGAAGAGAGAATGAAGAGAGGAAGAGGATTGCTAAAGAAAAAGAAGCACTGAGAAGAATTGGTAGATGAGGAACGGACGGAAAAAAGGACAAGAAAAGAAAAAAGAGAAAGAAGGTGGAAGAAAAATCAGAGTAAGGAAGACTGGTTTAAAAAAAATGTAATAGAGGAGGAGAATTAGGGGGGAAGTGAGAGACCGAGGATAAGAGAGACGGAGGAGTGATTGAGGGGATCAAATTGCAAGACAGAGGAAATCTGCAAACTACATTTGGCCCGGTTCTGAGGATGACAAATACTCATCACAAATGAGAGGGAAACTAAGCTTCATCCAGCGGGAAAACAAAAAACAGCTGCTAAGTATGTTAGTTCTGTGCGGAGGCTTAGGCAATGTTCTAATACTTGTTCAAATCCGCACAGAGTGCATATTTGTACAGTGCTTGAATGTATTAACAGGATTTGCAAGCTCTGAACAAGTTATCAGCGTTTACTGCACCAGCTACCGCATGAGCAGGCTAGTGCCAGTGGGACAACGGCTTATGAATATTACCGGACCAAGCACCATCTAAATATCTAAATACCATCTGGTATGAAGGCCTGCTGCCCGGAGATACATTCCAGATACATAAGGTTTTCTCCGAATTCAATTTGGACATATAATGATTTGAACATTGGACTACATATCCAGGGCTGTTTTTTTCTCCAGGAATCATTTGTGTTTGAAGTCATCGTCACAGGTTCACTCAGCCTTTCAAACCTACTGAGGTCGATAAAATGATTACCTTTGACTTGGGTAGTAATAAACATGTTATTCAGTGCCAGGATACCTCAACGAGTGCGTTATGTTAAATGTCCAGCATACAAAACAATGCAAATTCTAGCAGTAACATATAGAATCATAGATCTGCAACTATGAATAATGTGGATATTTTCACTGAGGGGTCTGAGTGTTAGCACAAGTTGTCTATGATACCACTCAAACCCCATGTCTAAGTTTATGTTTTGTATAGTCCCTTTATTTCATATTCCAGTGCTGTCATCAGCCTTGCAGGAGTAGAGGGTCGACAGGATAAGCAAAAACACAGTCTCACCTGCACATGTCTCTGGTTAGTATTCTGCCAACCACCACACCACCCTCTGTTTTAATACATCCCCGCCTAATTAAAAAATATATATCTGGTGTCCTGCTAACTACCCATACTACCCTCTCTTCAAATACCTGCTCTGGCTCACTCTAATATGTAAAACAAATACCTGGTCTCCTACCACCCACCTCCACCACACTCTATGTGCCCTCTCTCCTTCCCTGCCCAAAGCTGTTCTCTGTGCTTTCCATCAGAACAGAGAGCCCTGTTAGTGCAGCCTGAAATTCCCTGCGAGGTCGTAACAGCAGAAACTTAATTTATGTTTGTTTGCTTTTGTTGCCCTAAGTGGGTCCCGTGCTCACTGCTCCACTGGATTCAAGCTGGTCTGGCCGATGAAGGTGACACCCTGAAACAGGTCCTAGGATGCTTGTTTCTGGTCCAGGGAGGACGGGCTTGGCAGTCTGGCAGGACTGTTTCTGTGGGAAACAGGGTCAAGACTGAATTGCATATGTCTGGCTCCAAACTGGAGCGCAAAAAAACGATGGATTAAACCCAGAGCTTTGTGACTGGGGGTGAATGTTTGCATTGTTCAGCATTCCATCCATCAACCGTTCTTTTTGCAGCTACCACATGGTGACGCAGTTTGTGTGAGTTAGAGATGAGTAGAAAAACTGTTGTTTATTAATTCAACATACAAGCCATTCGTAGTGTTTTGGGATCCTCGAACAGTCTGCACTGTCACAGTTGTAGGATTGTAGTGATTAGTAGTTGTGTAGGTACTGGTAATGGCAGCGCTGGCGATGGGTGTTGTAGGCGTGTAGTGATTAGTAGTTGTGTAGGTACTGGTAATGGCTGCGCTGGCGATGGGTGTTGTAGGCGTGTAGTGATTAGCAGTCGAGTAGGTACTAGTAATGGCAGCGCTGGCGATGGGTGTTGTAGGCGTGTAGTGATTAGCAGTTGTGTAGGTACTGGTAATGGCTGCGCTGGCGATGGGTGTTGTAGGCGTGTAGTGATTAACAGTTGAGTAGGTACTGGTAATAGCTGCACTGGCGATGGGTGTTGTAGGAGTGCTGGCGATGGGTGTTGTAGGCGTGTAGTGATTAGCAGTTGAGTAGGTACTGGTAATGGCTGCGCTGGCGATGGGTGTTGTAGGCGTGTAGTGATTAGCAGTTGTGTAGGTACTGGTAATGGCTGCGCTGGCGATGGGTGTTGTAGGGGTAAGTGATTAGCAGTTGAGTAGGTACTGGTAATGGCTGCGCTGGCGATGGATGTTGTAGGCGTGTAGTGATTAGCAGTTGTGTAGGTACTGGTAATGGCTGTGCTGGCGATGGGTGTTGTAGGGGGTAAGTGATTAGCAGTTGAGTAGGTACTGGTAATGGCTGCGCTGGCGATGGGTGTTGTAGGCGTGTGGTGATTAGCAGTTGAGTAGGTACTGGTAATGGCTGCGCTGGCGATGGGTGTTGTAGGCGTGTAGTGATTAGCAGTTGTGTAGGTACTGGTAATGGCTGCGCTGGCGATGGGTGTTGTAAGGGGTAAGTGATTAGCAGTTGAGTAGGTACTGGTAATGGCTGCGCTGGCGATGGGTGTTGTAGGCGTGTAGTGATTAGCAGTTGAGTAGGTACTGGTAATGGCTGCACTGGCGATGGGTGTTGTAGGAGTGCTGGCGATGGGTGCTGTAAGCGTGTAGTGATTAGTAGTTGAGTAGGTACTGGTAATGGCTGCACTGGCGATGGGTGTTGTAGGAGTGCTGGCAATGGGTGCTGTAAGCGTGTAGTGATTAGTAGTTGAGTAGGTACTGGTAATGGCTGCACTGGCGATGGGTGTTGTAGGAGTGCTGGCGAACGGTGCTGTAAGCGTGTAGTGATTAGTAGTTGAGTAGGTACTGGTAATGGCTACACTGGCGATGGGTGTTGTAGGAGTGCTGGCGATGGGTGTCGTAAGCGTGTAGTGATTAGTAGTTGAGTAGGTACTTGTAATGGCTGCTCTGGCGATGGGTGTTGTAGGCGTGTAGTGATTAGCAGTTGAGTAGGTACTGGTAATGGCTGCACTGGCGATGGGTGTTGTAGGAGTGCTGGCGATGGGTGCTGTAAGCGTGTAGTGATTAGTAGTTGAGTAGGTACTGGTAATGGCTGCGCTGGCGATGGGTGTTGTAGGCGTGTAGTGATTAGCAGTTGAGTAGGTACTGGTAATAGCTGCGCTGGCGATGGGTGTTGTAGGAGTGCTGGCGATGGGTGTTGTAGGCGTGTAGTGATTAGCAGTTGTGTAGGTACTGGTAATGGCTGCGCTGGCGATGGGTGTTGTAGGGGGTAAGTGATTAGCAGTTGAGTAGGTACTGGTAATGGCTGCGCTGGCAATAGGTGTTGTAGGCGTGTTGTGATTAGCAGTTGAGTAGGTACTTGTAATGGCTGCGCTGGCGATGTGTGTTGTAGGCGTGTAGTGATTAGCAGTTGAGTAGGTACTGGTAATGGCTGCACTGGAATGGGTGTTGTAGCAGTGCTGGCAATGGGTGTTGTAAGCGTGTAGTGATTAGCAGTTAAGTAGGTACTGGTAATGGCTGCACTGGCGATGGGTATTGTAGCAGTGCTGGCAATGGGTGTTGTAAGCGTGCAGTGATTAGTAGTTGAGTAGGTACTGGTAATGGCTGCACTGGCGATGGGTGGTGCAAGCTGCTGTGGCCTCCTGACGAAGACCCTGGCACTTATCTTTATTTACCAATAAAGAACTACCTATAGTCACAGTACTGACTTCCAGTGGAGGCCATACATTACAAAAATACAAACACATTTTGACACCAAAAAGCAGTTGCAAAGTGCAGCTGGAATCAAGTGGAATATTCTCCAGGGTAAAAAAAAACACATTCCAGTTGCTGCATTTGTAATTGCCTATTTCGCGTTTCTGGTGGGGTATGATTGTAGCTCTCCTTACTTTTGCTGGATGTTTTAAGGCCAAAACTGGCAATGCACTTCTGTTTACCCACACTTGCAATACAGTACAGTTTCCCTTTTACCCCAAATCTTGAGAGTGTAAATGAATTTGTGCTGCTGGTTGCAGGTGGTGTGCATGGGCATACTTTAGTGGGGAGCAAGATTTATTCCTTATCATTAGACTTTGACCAAGAGCAAGAGAGACAAATGTAGAAAAGGGAGAAAAAAGTGAAGAGAAAGGCAGTAAAACAGTGACTCATGGTAATGTGTGTTTATGAAAGAGACCCAATATACCCTTGTGGGCCTGGGTATTGACAAACTCACAGGTAAAGGTGCCTGCAAGGGAATTTGTTTCCTTTAAAAATCAGTAAATTGAAATCAGTGAGTTGATGGCCCAAAGTGACATCTGTCTTGCATTTACTTCAGTTTTATAAACAACATGATTTCTTCAGAATACATAGAAATGAATCACTAAGAATAATTCTCAAACGCAGATGTATCTTCAGCTAAATCTGTATTGGTAAACAGTTTCACAATCAACTTGGAAATACATTGAATCAGAGGTCCCGTAATGGTTGTTTCTGGTATATTGGCATTGTCTGCACTAACGAAGTGATATGCCACTCAAACTTAGTATTTATGACAAATGACAATGTACTCAATGCCCACTTTCTAAATGTCACACTGAAATGCGGTCTGAATGACACAACAGTTCATGGGTCCGAAATAGTTTTGAAAGAAAGATGGGCCCAGTGTCGACATTTCGGTCTCACCAGGGATAAATCCATGAGATCATCTTCAAGATAAAGGGGATCATTCTGAGTCTGGCGGTCTTGAAACCACCAGATTCGGGGTGGCCATCGGACCGTCGCGGCAGTGGCGGTCTGATTCGCCACATTCTGACTGTGGCCGAAACGTTTACACTGCCGTGAGCTGTCAGAATGGGAATGCCGGAGGCCCCCTGGCGGCCCCTGCACTGCCCATGCACTTGGCATGGGCAATGCAGGGGCCCCGAAGCACAGCTCTGTCACGCATTTCACTGCCCCAATTACGTGCAGTGAAATGCGCGACGGGTGCTGCTGCACCCACTGCACCGCCACATTGGCGCTGTCTCAGTTTCGATCAGGCGTCAATGTTAAGGTCCTCTTCACTGCAGGGCCAGCGGGTGGAAATGCTGTTTCCGCCCACCGGCCCTACGGTGAAGTCGTAATAGGGGCAGCGGTGTCCTGACGGCACCAGCGGTCAGGTGGCAGGTGAGGCCGCCCGCCAAACTCGGAATGACCCCCAAAGTTATTAGCATGAAAACATGGTGACCCCCTGCAAATATTATACATGTAATGGTATAAATTCACAATACGTGTTAGTGTGGTCTCAAGAATACACCTGCATACCCTAGTTTGAAAAAGACATGATGCTGTGAAAAGAAAAGACATTCACCAAGAAGACAGGCAATAGGGTGTAGCCATTAGAAGGTTCTAACAAAGGATTAGGACATAGAGTAAGAAAAAATTACACAAACAATATGCTCATGAAACAGTTGTAGAGATGTGAAATATCAACAGATGCAGGTGCAGACAGTCATCGCTGTTAGTTCAGAATAAGCCAAGTATGAATCTTAATGTGCTCATAGGAAAATTGCCAAGAATATCAGTGATCTTACTTCTGATCGGATGTCTCAGATAATAAGAGCAATTTTCAAAGGGTATGAGCTTGGTTAGGATCAACAATATGGTTGTTGATCTTAAATGGGCCTATTGTAATCACTGGGATTAAGCAAGATCATATGACTTACATCTATCTTGGATCACTTTAATTAATTTGAGTGTGTGACCATAAGCTGAATTCAGAGGCACATCTTTTAGCAAAAAAATGAAAATTATGAAAATTAAGTAAAGGTCAAAGAAATACCCATGAGTGGCATTATGAGATATGCAGCGGAGTTTATGAGTTTCTTATCTGGTCTTTGATGTGTTAAATCTTGCATTGTCAGGCAGCTGAGATGGACAAAAGTCAGACTTTTTCACTGCGTATTAGATGCCAATGATCTGTAATGAAGGAGTGCCTACACCCTCTTTGACAAATGTATTTGTAAGCATGAGAGGTGGCCTACTCTTGGTGCAGAGGTTAGCAGTATATATTAAAACCACATGGTTCTGTGAGATAATTAAAGACAAGATATCTTAGGTAGGGGGTGACACAGAGTGCGCCATGGGTCAAAAAAGCGACAACACTTAAGGATATGAAATGCCAATTAATGTGCAAAAAAACAAAAAAGGCTCGGTTTCAAAGTTTCAGAGGCTCATTATGACATTGGTGGTCCCACCGCAGGACCACCAATGCCATGAGGAGGACGCTGCTGTAATGCTATGCAGTAATATCGTAAAAAAATGTGTAGGAAATTAGTTGGCTATATTGAATATCTTCTGTATTAGTATATATAGCTTGTTAGTAAAATAAAAGTAAAGTAAACTTTAATGTTAAGAAGGAAAGTTGTTAAATATCTCTGTTACACCCTTATCGTGAAAAGACAATCATAGATATAATTGTTCATACTTAATTTCACAGAAAAAAAATACATATTTAAACACATCCTGTAGTTGAACATAACTATTGTCATTGTCCTTGTATGCCTTAAAAGCAATAACTTTGGTTGGTGTGCTTTTTGGAAAAAATAAAAAGTGTGTATTGTTTTGTGTTGAAAGGATGGAGATACCTGGACGTATAATAAGTCTCACAAATAATGTGTGGATGGTTCAATGTTCAAATAGTTGCTAAAGTCTGCTATTCCATATCAATGCTTAATCCTTTCCTAACGCTGCCAAGTTGCCAAATCCAAAACGTAATTTTTGGTACATCTAATTGTAGGTTTGGCAACATCATTTCTTTCAGAACTTTATTTATTAATTTTTCATGCCATACAATTACTTAATCATGACGTGAAAGACACCTGCCAGGGTTCTTTTTCTCTGACAAGGCTCCAGTTTCCTTTTTTTTCAACCCAAACAAATGGGGGTAACAAAACAAGTGAAAAAACAGGGATAAAGAAGAACCCACAAAGTGAGATAAAAACAGGAAGTATAGAGTGGAGGAAGCAAGAATCGTGAGGTGGAATCAAGGCAAGGTAGCTTTTATATTCAGCAACTCAATATTCAGCAGCGTCAGCTGTAGGCTCCTAAGAAAATCCCAAGAGAGGCAAGCCTGGCCCTGTGCACTTACGATGTGGCCAGGTAACCTAGTTGTTTTGGACAAGTGGAAGCCCACTATGGCTGAACACCCTTTAGTACAACAGGCTTATCCTACCATTGACAACACCGCGATCCCAGACCGCCCACTTTTACACAGAAATGCCTCCTGCAGTTGTGTCCATTCTCACCTAAATGCCTGAACAAATACTGTTGATAATAGCAACCATGTGCATACTTGTGTAAATTAAATCCATACGGACAACAAATGGGGGCTTGATTCCCCAACATGGAAAATAGCACTATTACCTTATGAATGAAGGTACGAGGAGAATTTACAAAGCACAAACCTAACTAAAACAAGCATTGGCTAAACCAATAGGTTGTGCCTTTGTCTTTTTTCCCTATGTAACAGGCTTACAAATATTTTAAAAATGTTATAATAATGTTTGTTTTATTAAATTAAAAACAAACATTATTATAACATTTTTCTAATATAATTAAGCCAGTTACATTAAAAAAAAGACAAAGGCAAAACGTATTGGCATGCGGGAAAGACAGAACAAGACAGCAGAACAGAGAGGAAGACAGAAGACGGCAGAAGAGAGCAGACAGGAGAAGAGAGAAGATGGACAGAGACAGAAATCGAAAGAAGACAGGAGACGGAAGAAGACAGAAGGCGGAAGAAGAGAGAAGACAGAGTACGGAAGAAGACAGGAGACGGAAGATGGAAGAAGAGGGAAGACGGAAAAAGAGAGAAGGTGGAAGAAGAGAGAAGATGGAGGAAGAAGAGAGAAGGCGTGAGAAGACAGAAGATGGAAGAAGACAGTACATGGAAGAAGAGAGAAGACATGAGAAGAGTGCAGACGTGAGAAGACAGAAAACTGTATGCGGTAAAGCAGACAGCAAAGACAGTATGCAGAGAGAAAAAAGAAAGAAGACATCAGTGAAGTAAGAAGGCAGCATGCAGGAAGAAAAAAGAAGACAGCAACACAGAAAGAAGACAGAAAAGATGCTAGTGAAGAAGGAAGATGTCAGCGAAGAAAGAAGACGGCACACAAGAAGAAAAAAGAAGTACCTTTGCGTTGCAGCCAGTGGGAAGGACACTGAAGAGTGTCCAATAGGAAATGACCGAAAGGAGTAGGAGGTCCACAGGCAACTCGAAAGCAAGATCGGTGAAGAAGACGATGACAACGACAGGAAGTGACGTGATGACGACATACTTTCCAATCCGAAGCAGGTAAATAAGAGTGACGTTGGAGTAAGTCAGTGGAAAGTTAAGGTAAGTAATGGACTGGTTCCAAGCCCCTTTTATGTTTTTTTGTTTTTTTACCAACAAAAGATATAGCAAGCATGTGCACAAGCGAGTGTGCAGGCAAAACCTAAAAACAATGGAGCGCTATACAGTTTAAAAAAAAGCATTATAATTGTACCTTGTGCTGAAGCAGGGGTACACCTTGACAATAGCATTGCATATTATTATGCAAACACACACACATTAGAATTTTGAGGGCAGACCTTAAAAATAGATGCAACATGTTTGAGATTGTTCTAAACTCTGAGTGTACTCTTTAAATAACTGTTACTTTGAGAGCAATTGTCTTGTATTTCAAAATGAACTTCAGATATATTCAAAAAAAATATTTTCATGTCAAATAAGGAACCATTCTTTTCACCCTATCTGGATTCTATGCCTATGTGTAAGACTTTTATTTGCTTCTGTGGGCAAAAGGACTCTAAGGTCCATCAACAGGGTTGGTAAAAGCAGCTGTGTAAACTGTCACATCTTTAAATGCCTACAGACATTAATCAGCAGCTGAAATGTGGGCAGTTAACCTTTTACCAAGTACATGGATGTAATGGTGCCCCTGGCGCCTGTTATCTTTAATGGCTAAGGATCAATCTGAATTAGAAACCGTTTTTGTTGAAATCTGCAAATTGTGCTACTGATGGTGAATTGTGTGTCAGACTCATATTTATGTGAAAACCTCGATGGCAGCAACATTTTTTAATTCAATTGGGGCTGATATAAATTCTCGGGCTTTTTACAGACACAGGGCGCCTTAACTGCTATTTCATATGCTAAATCCTCCAACTTTTTCTTTATCGTTTCTCCTTTTTCTGCATTTTATGGGATTTGCTCATGTCTTTTTTTGTCCTGGTGATTAAAACTGACCATAATACATTGCATAGTGTAATTCTGTTCACAGTCTGTTCAGTCGGGAATCATGGCACCACTCCCAATGTTTTAGTATTTGAAATTCAATCGACAAGACATTTAGGCCCATATTTATACTGTTTTAGCGCCGCATTTGTGTCTTTTTTTGACGCGAAAATGGTGCAAACTTGCAAAATACAATTGCATTTTGTAAGTTTGCGCCGTTTTTGCGTCAAAAAGCAGCGCAAATGCGGCGCTAAAACAGTATAAATATGGGCCTTAGACCCATATTTATACTTTTTTAGCGCTGCATTTGCGTAATTTTTTTACGCAAAAACAGAGCAAACTTCCAAAATACAATTGTATTTTGTAAGTTTGCGCCGTTTTTGCATCAAAAAAAGACGCAAATGCGGCGCTAAAACAGTATAAATATGGGCCTTAGTTCTTCAAAAAATGTTTTATTTCAACTTTTTTTTTGTAATTTACAACTGTCACTTTTCGCTCTTTCTTTCCATTTTAAGAGCTTTTTCGAGGCTCCAACTATATCCTGTTCCGTAAGAGAAATCTGAGAGGAGGCATGACAGTAACATGATTGTACTCGTCACCTGTAGCAGCTACATGTTCTGCTTTATTGCTGCACTGTGTGCCTCCGTCCATTCAGACAAGCTATGCGCACCTTCCCCACACCAGCTACTCACATGTACTCTGGTCTGTTACTATGCAATTCACAGAAGTTCAGCCATCAACCACCCACTTCAAAATAATTCTCCTTTCTGAGTTCCTGGTAGGTGTGAATGCCTTTAGGTTAATGGAGTTACAGTGAATATGTGACAGAACAACTAGGTCCTAAACAACTATAGCCTAAACCACTACTGCTAAACAACTAAAAAGTCTCTACAACTAAGTACTGAACAACTACTGTCTAAACAACAATTGTGCCTGAATAAAAATTGCCTGAAGAACTAATATATATATAAATATATATATATATTCTGAACAACTAATAAACCATAAAAACCAAAAGGAAAACCTTACCTTAAAAATGAGTTGTTCAGGCAATTGTTATTCAGGCACAATTGTTGTTTAGACAGTAGTTGTTCAGTAATTAGTTGTAGAGACTTTTTTGTTGTTTAGCAGTAGTGGTTCAGGCAAGTAGTGGTTTAGACCTAGTTGTTCAGGATGTTTCCCAGTTAGGGTTGATATCCAATTTGACAACAAGACACATTTCAGTCTCTGGATGCTGGCCTGATTACCAGGGAGTGTTCCTGCTGCCCAAATACCAGAGGCAGAATACAGATCAGGTCCAGTCTATTTACATTTGAAATGAATACCAGGCAGGGATGCCCTCATGGAGCAAGTTATGAATATAAATACACTCCGAGACCCTTATTTTATCACACTCCCGGGGAGGAGTTGCTGCTTTAGGTATAATGTCGCCCAAGAGATAAACGGCAGGCCTCACCACTCACCTCCTCACAAGCAGGGAGGAAGGACTATACCCTTCGAGGCACCAGCCTGGGACATCCTGACCGGGACATATAATGCCAGCCTACTCTCATCCCCAGTACTGCAGGCACACCCTGCAGCAAACTGATAAATAATTTATAGCACACATTGTATATCTTAGTATGTACTGAAGTACAATATTGGAATTTAAAACATGGTACTATACACGAGGACTGAGATATTGGGAGTAGTGTCATGGTTCCTGAACTACGCCATATAGAATTTCACTTTACAGTGTATTACGATCAGCTTTAATCTCCTGGATACCCTCTTGAGTGATTACTGCGCTATACAGATCAATATAAAACAACATACATAACATAACAAATATTGACAAGGCTCACACAATGCGCCTCTCTGCTGCACTGAATCATGCCCTACCACTGAGAAATTCATGGATCTCTCAGAATGCACATGTCCGGCATTGCGTCCTGGTAAAGCAGTAATGAGAGATCTACATACCTCTTGTGGGGCATCTCAGTCTTGCCGAGCATCATGCCCTGGCATCCCACTTCTGAAGTATCTAAATGGCTCCCACTTTACAGCTGCCCGGATTGGCATCATATGTAGTATACATATAGTTTGCAACATTCACTGGTATACCAGCACTCAGGCATCTACAAGGGTGCCACAATTTGCCTATACTCATTGGCATCAAGTGCTATATACAGAGCCACTTGACTTATGCGTCAGGGGAGGGTCCAAATTATGTGGCAGAGTTGACTAAATTATGGGCAAGAAAAGGCAAGTTAAGCAGCAAAATACAGCACTTATTGCAATAGTATTACTTTTCTTACTTTGACATTTTTACACATACAAACATTGCATGGGTTTTTACACATACTAACACTGCATCAGTAAAGCTTTTGCCTCATTAGCACCTATTTAACACCCAAATACAGCAATAAGCACCAGAAAGCTGACCAGTCAGCCTTTATGAGGGGCCTTTCACTTCACGGCAACAGGTGGTGCTGCATTTTTAGTTAACTTATTGATCGGGTTGAGCTAGAAACAGAATGTTTCTCTTGTTAAAATCTGTAGCTTACTTAGCCGATGATGGATTATATGGCAAATCCATAATTATGTGGAAAATGTCACAGTCGCAAAATCACATAATTCCAGTCGCCCTGGTTATATACCACTACTGAGACATCTGCAGAGCTCTCACAACACACCTCAGCCCTCCGTGCACAGAGAGACCAGTTCTATGGGACTCCTACAATACATGTGGCTTGTAGTAGCAACTGGTATACCAGGTCTGAGCTATCTACAGAGCTCTCGCAATCTACAGAGCTCCTGCAAATCTTTCACAAAACATGTATTGTAGTTTGTAGTAAGCACTCTTTCTGAGACATCTACAGTGCTCTCATGATGCACCTCGGTGCTGACTTGTGCAATCTACTGGTGCACCAGAACCGAAATTATAACATGGCTCCCACAAAACTCTTACGTTGATTTGCATCATGCACTTGTGAACCGATACTGAGGCATCTACAGAGCTCTCAAAATGCACTTCGATCCTGACTTGTACCTTGCAACGATATTCCAGTACTGGGACTTCTTTGTGGATCCATTAGTCCTGATTTACACCATGCACTTGCAAACCATGGATGAAACATCTATGGAGCTCTCACAAAACACCTTGGTCCTGCCTTACATCATTCACTAGCACATCAGTACAGAGATTTGTACTTCACCCCATAATACCCCTAGCCTTATTTATTACTTAGACATCTAAAGAGCTCTCCAAATACACCCCAGTACCAATTTGCACTAGGCAGTGTATCTACTAGTACTGAGAATTATTTAATGGTGTCACAATACACTTATCCTGTTTGTATCATACATCCATATGCCATTAATGAGACATGTACAAAGCTCTCACAAAGTACCTTAAGTCCTTCCTTGCATCACAAATAAGAATACAAGTGTTCATGTTTTTACAAGGCCCTCACAATGCACCTATCCTGTTTATAATCGCACATTTGTATATTAGCCGGAGACAGCTACAGGGCTACACAATAGACGTATCTTAGTTGCATCATGCACTAGTTTTGATTGACTTCAAAACCCAAAGAGCTTTCATAAAGCCTTGGTTTGTATACAGGGTTCCAGGTTGGCAGGGGAATGCGGAAACGGCATTCCCAAACTTTGGGCCTGATTTAGATCTCGGCGGATGGAATACTTCGTCACAACCGCGAAGGATATCCTGTCCACCGTATTACAATCTCCATAGGATATAATGGGATTGTAATATGGCGGATGGGAAATCCGTCATGTATGTGATTGGGTATTCTTCTCCACCAAGATCTAAATCAGGCCCTTTATCAATTTTATAAAAATAGTCACCATACTTTTTATTTAAAAAAGCAGCCGTTCCTGAACGGCTGAGTTGTTGCATGTTGAACGGAGAGAAAGATCTTTACTGTGAAGTGAGAAAAAGGAGAAGCAGCTAAAGAAGTTTCAAGCCTTTTCTCCTGAGTAACCGCCACCTGAAAGAAATATCCCATTACTCACTATTATTGTAAAAAAAATTGAACACACTTATTTGGATTGTGATGTTTAGTGGCAGTTTCGGTGAGTAAAATGCTTTTAAATGTATGCACGCTTGTGGGCGAGAGTGTGTTTATGTGAGAAAGAGTGTGTATGTGTGAGCATGTGTGTCTCTATGTGTAAGCATGAGCGAGTGTGAGTGAGTGAGAGTCAGAGACAGGCAGTTAGTGAGATTGTGAGTGACTGACACCCAGATTTATTATTCTTTGAGGCAAGTCTGTGCTGCACCAAAATTGTTGCACTGCCTTGCTTCAAAAGGGAAAGAGAAAAAGTGCACCATCTCTACTAACATATGGTCCTTTTTTCTCGCCCCGTGCTCTAGCGCACTTTTGGCAGCCATGCGCCAGTGCACCCACCCTTGAGCCATTGTGCAGAGTATGTGCCTTCTCTGAAGCAAAAACAATGCTTTAAGAGCTTTCTCAATTTTGTATGTATGCTGTACAGCACAGATGCAAACTTGAAAAAACAAGGAGAAATTAAAACATTTCTCCTTGTTACACCTGCCTCAAAGAGGCATAACACTGTAGAGCAAATTTCAGTCTAGCAATGTTTGTAGATAAGGGTTTGTGTCGAAACAAATGGGTCGGTGCATGAGAACATGCATGCACCACCATTAGGGCACCACTTTACACAACGTAGTGCCCAAAGGCTAAAGCAGATAATACTAGTGCTCTCTTTTGTAGTAGTGTGGTTGAGCAGTTAGGCTTATCAGCATTTGTTGTACAGACACAGGCAATAAATGAAGCACATGCCCAATGACTAACTCCAGGCCAATGTTTTTTTATATAGCAAAAATATATTTTGTTACTTTATTTTTAGAACCACAAGATTCAAGTTGTAGGTAAGTGCATTTGCAAGTAAGTATCCCACATACGTCTCAATACCACTTTCTTTTAATTTGGCAAGTTATACGGTTTTTGAATAAATAGCAATAATGTGTTTTAAAACCGGACACTGCAATTTTCAGAAACAGTTCTGGGGGGAAAGAAAAGTTAGCACAGTTTTGAGGTAAGTACAAGACTTACAGTTCCAGTCTCTGGGGATTAGGATGTCCACAGGTTGAGGTTCAAGGTTAACCCCAAACACCCACCACCATCAACACTGGGCCGGCCGGGTGCAGAGGTCAAAGTTGAAATTGATTTAACATGGGATCCTATGGAGACTGGGGGCACTTGGAATCAGGCCTGCTTGCAGGTAAGTACCCGTGTCTTCGGAGGGCATACCTGGGTGGTTTACAGTAGCACCGAGGGGGCCACAGGTCAGCACCAAACACTCACTCTCACCGGCGCAGGGGCAGCCGGGTCATGGTGCAAACACAGCGTTGGGCTCCGAACGCTTTCCTATAGCGGAACCTGGAGTCACAAAGATGCTGCAGGCTGGGCCCAGGGGGTCTGTTCCGGGGAACCACAGGCTGGACAAAGAGGAGGGTCGCCTGCGGAACGTTGCTGCACCAGAGGTCGGGATCCCCAAGGCTGGGGGCTGCGGGTAGAGGGGTACCTTTTGGCATTGGGAATCTTTGTCCGGTTCTGTCGCAGTCAGGGGGGTCCTCTAGATTCAGGCTGCAGGCGTTGTTGTGTTGGGGAGGGGTCAACTCAGGGAGGGTACTTGCTCAGAATCGCCTGGGGACCAGCTCTAGTCAGTTGGGCCACCTGGACACGGGCCGTGGGCGTGGGGTACAGAGTCGCACGACTTGCGGATCCAGGTCGGTTCTGGAGTCCTTTGTTGGTGTTTTCTTCTGTACAGGGCCACAGTCCAAAGAAGTTCATGGTCCTCTGGGTGCAGACAGTCCTCTTAAGGCTTTTAAGAGGTTGCTGGTCCTGCAGGATGCATCGCCTTTTTTTAGCAGGGCTTTAGAAGCTGGAGACAGGCCGGGAGGGCTGGAGCCAAGTCAGTTTGCATCTTCAGTCTTCTCTGCTGGGGGTCAGCTTAGCAGTCCTTTCTTCTTTCTTTTTGTGAGTTCACCAGGAATCTGTCGAGCTTGGTTTAGGGGAGCCCTTAAATCCTGATTTTGGGGCGTTACAAGCGTCAAAGGGCAGTAATCAATGGCTACTGTCCCTGAGGGTGGCTACACCCTTCCTGTGCCCACTCCCTATGGGTAGTGGGATACATACCTAATGCTATTGGTCCCTGTCCTCCAAACCAAGATGGAGCATTTTGCAAGGAGGGGGTCACCTCAACTCTGGATACCTTAAGGGTGGTCCCGGCTGAGGTGGTCACTCCTCGTTGTTTTCCCTAATTTTCGCACCAGACTTGCCGCCAAAATTGTTTTTTTTCCAGGGTGGGCATCTTCACTAGCTGGAGTGCCCTGGGGCTCTGTAACAAGAGGCCTAAGCCTTTGAGGCTCACCACCAGGTGTTACAGTTCCTGCAGGAGGGAGGTGTGAAGCACCTCCACCCAGTGGAGGCTTTGTTTCTGGTCACAGAGCGCATGAAGGCTCTCCCCCCATGTGGTCAGAAACTCGTCTGAAAGTGGCAGGCTGGCACAGATGGGTCAGTCCTGCACTATCAATTTGGCTAACATACAGGGGGCATCTCTAAGATGCCTTCTGGGTGCATTTTTCAATAAATCCAACACTGGCATCAGTGTGGGTTTATTATACTGAGAAGTTTGATACCAAACTTCCCAGTATTCAGTAAAGCCATGATGGAGCTGTGGAGTTCGTAATGACAAACACCCAGCCAATATACTCAATATGGCCACACTGGACTTACAATGTCTAAGAATTGACTTAGACACTGTAGGGGCATATTGCTCATGCAGCTATGCCCTCACCTGTGGTATAGTGCACCCTGCCTTAGGGCTGTAAGGCTTCCTAGAGGGGTGACTTACCTATACCACAGGCAGTGGTTTGTGGGCATGGTACCCTAGGAGGGGTGCCATGCCGACTTTGACATTTTCTCCCCACCAGCACACATAAGCTCCAATGGCAGTGTGCATGTGCTTGGTGAGGGGCCACTCTTTTCCAAGGGACTTAATTGTGTGCCAGGGGTGTGGCAATTGTAGGAACAATGGTACAGTTTTTGGGAAAGGACACTGGTGCTGGGGCCTGGTTAGCAGGATCCCAGCACACTCTTAGTCAAGTTGGCATCATTACCAGGCAAAGAGTGGCGGTTAACCATGCCAAGAACGGCACTAGTGCATAACGCAGCTTTGCGTTACTTAATGATACTATCTAATGCAAATCCTGATTTGTGTTGGGTACTAAGTCGCACCTTAACACTTTGCACCAGGTTTGCGTCACAAAAGTGATGCAAACGTGGTGCAAAGCATAAGTAAACCTGGATCTGAGGATTAGTAAGTATGAGTCATTGAGAATAAGTGGGATTAAGAATGGATGCAAGTGAGTGAAAATAAGAAATAGCGTAATGTGTGGAAAAGAGTGAATGTGAGTGAGAGAATTAGTGTGAGTGAATGAATGTGATGTGATGCTTGTAAGATTGTTGCTGGCCTTGGCATACTGAAGGTAATTATTGTTTTATAGCGACACCCACAGCAAAATACTGGTCCTGGCATACTTGCAGCTATTCTTAGCATGTTTGGACTCTTGTGACAAAATACTAGCACTGGTACACTGGGGTAAATTCTTAGCTTAAAAGGCACCAATGGTAAAATACTGGTACTGGCATACTAGAGATAATTCATGTCATATATGACACTTGAGTAAAAATACTGGCATATTTCAGGAAATTCTTGGCATATGGACAACAATGGCAAAATTCTGATACTAGCACAATGAAGGAAAATCTTGGCATAAAGCTGGACAGTCTGGCATATGGAAGGGTGGCAACCATGGCAAAATGATAGCCCTGGCGTACTGATTTAATTTTTGACATATGGGTCAACATTGGTATATGGGCAGCCTAACTTACAAAATTTTGGCAGGGGCATATTTTATGTTGTTTTTGGAATACGGGGTTACCCATGAAAAATGCTAGCCACAGCACAATGGAGGTAATTATTGACGAATGGGGCTTACATACCAGATTTTAAAACAAACGGGGTCAAGTCCTGAGGAACGTCAGGTTTCATTGACTTAGAACACCAGGAAAGATTTGAATATTTAATGAGTGCCATTTAATGTCTAAGGCATTTTAGCAAATGTATGTGAAAATTGTGATTTTAAATGTGCTATTTCACTGAATTCTTTTCCAATATTTCTCTTGGGGAGAAACATCCCAGAAGGGTTCAGGCTTACTCCTTTTGCTCTCTAATTACAATTCAGGGCAACTATTATGCCCCAGAACTTTCAAAGATTGTCAGCACCATAATATAGATTTCACCTAAAACAGACAGTTGTCCATTTTATGCTATAACTAATCATCCAGTTATTAAGGAATTTTTGCAGTTTAATTGTTGTAATGTTAGGGTTACGTGACATGCTTCCTGGGAAAAAGAGATGTCACTTCCTGTGATTTCATTAAGATCAAAGGGCATTTGATGTCACTTCCGCTACCCCTGGTATTTTGGTGAATCGCCGCCCATGATTGTGTGCGATACATGCTTTAAGCGAATAAATTCACTATTCTTCCTATCACAAGCTTGGCCCTTTTAGCACTGTAAATACCTGTCACGATTTCCCAAGGGCACTGACCAGGATTCAGATCAGTAACTGCCCTGGTACATCGACAAATATCTGAAGTGATCGCATTAAGCAACCCTACTGCCCTACCGGAACAATTCATTTCCCACTTTAATTTAATTTAATTTAAATTGCATTTATTTTTTATTTGAGGTGTGTGCTCCATATTTTATATGCAGTTACCTGTATATCAAAGACTAACAAAATATTAACAGAATATTTTGCTCTTTTAGCGTCTGTGACCCCGTCCCAACACTCGCTGAACACGCTCGCATTGTACTCAAGATCACAGTTCCCATACTTTTCGTGATACACTTCGACTGCTGTTTGTATTGTATTCTTAATTGTAATCATATAGCACCTACTACCGCTGAAGAAGTGTTGAAGCGCTTTGCAGCACGCCACTCCTTGGTTACGGGTGTATTTGTATTTCAGTTTTAGGACATCTAGAAAACTCTCAGAATACACCTCCGCTCTGATTGACAGCGCCCCCTAAAATCAAAGTACTGAGACGCCCACGGAACTCCAGCAAGGCGTGGGCACCCCAGTACTAAGACTTCCACAGCGCTCGCAGAGGGCACCTCTGCAGCGACTGCTGGTATCCCCGTCCGAGATACAGCAGCGGCTTTAATCATTTTTAGCCAATGCTTTCCAGAAGTGAACTGAAGCAAGAACCGCTAAGACAGCTCAGGGGGTTAATGCGACTACTGCACAGCTACACTCCATCTACAAGTTCAGAGTTTTAAATTCCAAAGAGGTCATTTCAGCTTGTCATCCTTTAACCGTGAACAAAATAAGCACCCCTGGGCACAGTCATAATAACACGGTCTTAACTGACTCATGTAATTCGTCGTAAATTTAATACGTAAGTGCTTTATCACCTGATCACCCTAAGAGATTGTATTAATCATTGTACTGAATGGGATACAAAATCAAGCGCCCGGTCTCTGTGGGTACAAAAAGCTTAAACTGGCACTAGCCCAGTGCCCCTAGCACATGCCACCCTGCTGGAAAGCAGTTCCAGTGGAACTCCAAGAGCAGTCTTGTCTTCCTATAGGACCATACAGTTTCTTACACTTGTGTTCTTGAGGCTACTCAGGTCCTCATACCCGCACCTCAATCTGGGATAATGAAAGATGTGAATAATCACAGAAGAGGCGCCTTGATGCATCCGTGAGGTATTAGCGCTTTACAGCTACCCATAAGATAACAACAACCAAGAAAAACAGGCTAACGTTAATAAGAGTTAGCAACACCCAGCCTGCGCGTGGGTGCATCATTGGAAGAAGAAAGATAGTTCCACAGTATCGTGATTTCGACATTTTGTATTATGGAATTCTAGGTCCAGAAGCGCCCTGTCATCCATCCACCAAGGGAGTTAATTATCGTTGGTGCCGCAGGTACGGTGGCACCTGGACCAGTGGGATGGTGGGCCTAATGCACCTTTACCAGGGTTACTGGGGCCATTTAGACCGTGACACTCTTTCTGCACTGCACCACCGAGGCCTACACATAACCAGACTACACCCCGGGGGTGGCCCCGTGCCTCACCTGCTCCTCCAGTCTTCTGAACCTCTCGAAGAAAGGCTTCCCCTGCTTCGGACCGGAGCCGGCGTCCTGCTGGAGGCTGCTCTGCACGGCCAGGGCCAGCAGGGCCAGGACCACCGCCTGGACCCCCTTCATGATGGGTCTCATCTTCACAGGTGGGACTGAGGCGAGCCGGTCTGCACGCTCCGCGTCTGTGAACAGCGCTAAGTTCGTCTGCACTCTGGGTGGCTCAGTCACATTCCTTCCACCGCCACCTGTCTCTCTCCCGCACGAGGCGCACGGTGTTTCAGCGCCCACCTCCTCGTCTCCAGACCTCCAGTGCCTCCCTGGCACTGTCGACTGACCGTTTCCCCTCCGGGTTATTTCCTGACCCCTCTATCGGAGCTCTTTGTCAGGTTCAGGTGGATCGGCCTGTCTTCTCGGGGTCGCTCTCGTGTGTCTGTCAGCTCCCTCCCTTGTGTGACCCCTCCTAACTACGACCCCCTGCCTCTCTCTGTCACTTCAGGTCTGATTAATTGCCCCTCTCACTTCAGCAGGTTCCTTTAGCTGGTACTCCGAGCCCCTCCCAGCTCAGTACTAAGACACACTGCTGGTCACTTCTCCCCTCGGCCTCTCTTTGCTCGCTCTGTTGTATCTCTTCTCAGGTCTGTAAACTTCCCTCGTCTCTGTCACCTCACTTCTGATTGATTGCCACCCTCCTCTCTTAGACTGGGCTGGAAGAGGAGCCTCGATACCTCCCAGCTCAGTAACTGGCGGCACGGCCTCTCCCCTAAATAGATGAGATTTGCAGGCTTCAGGAACATTCCTTCACCAGCCGCCAATTATAGCCATGGGAACTTGACAGCAGTGGTGGTCCAGGCGCCCCTTGAGTGGGTCAGGCAGACAGAGCTGGCCTCCAGCTCACAGCAGGCCTTCTTCCCCTCCCTGGGACAAGAGACCTGGGGGCGTGCGGCTGGGCCGCTACCTGCTCTTAATATGGTGGCTTGGTGACCCTCACACTCCTCGTGCTGACTGAAAAGTGTAAGCAAGCATCCGCCTACGCTAGGCCAACAGCTGCATTAGCAATCAGCAATTACTCTGTTCCTGAGTTCTGTGTTTTTACACTAGTAAAGCCCGTGTCCAAGTTTCTAAACTGTAGCTCTGACGACGCGGAGATATGAGCTGGTGACTAACTTAAGACATTTTTGGTCACCAAATCTAGTGTGGTTGAAGTGCAATGTAAAAAAAAGTATTATTGTTCCTTCTGGGATACACTGTAGGTCGAAGCTCCTTTTAAGTAAGAAATATCCAGGCAACTGCGGTGAAAAAGGAATAAAGTGTACAAAAAAGGTTCACTCATTCCATTTATTATGTCTTCATAAATTAATATATATTTCATGTATTTTGTTAGTGCAGAATGTGAGTCCCAGAGCTTTGTAAGTGCACTCGAGGACTGATCCACTCAGTTGTCCGGTTACATTTATAGGTAGTGTTATTGTGGAGTTTAGCCTTAAATATAGTGGCAATGACCACAAAGAAGGGCCTTCACCTTCTGTAATGAGCCTCTCGCACACTCCCTGTGTTCTACTCGCAGATTTTCAATATGAGGGCTCAAGAGAAAAGGCGTTTGCCTTGTCTTCCAACAGATTTGTTGGACAGATGTTGCCATGGCCAGATTGGGACAGAAAACAGGCCTAGGCAACAAAATAAAAGCGACCACCCCAAATTAGCTAACCAGTTAGCTAAAAAAGTGGCCCATATTTGCAAATCATGGCAGTTCTGAACTAAAGGGATACCATATAGCTGATCTGCAAGTTATGGGAAACTGCATGCATTTGAGCTTGCTATAGGGCAGTGGTTCCCAACCTGTTGATTTCCTTGTCCCACCACTTTATTATTACTGGGACCAGAGGACCCCTACTGAATCATTATTGGAAACTGGGGACCCACCACTGAATCATTACTGAAAGTTGGGGAAGTAATCTGTTAATACTATTTAATTTTCTAAGCAGTTGCGGACTCTCAGGGTTCCCCAGACCACAGGTTGGGAACCACTGCTCTAGGCAACGTGGTAACATCAGGGAAATCAACAGTAAACATCTGCCCACCAGGTGCTGTGTACAGATAGTGCTCCAGGGGAACAACAGACTTGTGTGCCCACTTTTTGCACCGCCGGGGCACAGTAGTATTACAGAAGGGGCTGCAGACGCTTGTGCAGCCCCTTTGGTAATAGTGATAGCGTGGGCACACATGCAGCGCCATCTTTATCTTCAGATGGCGTTACATTATTTTCAAGGGGGACTGGCTCCTGGCAAATGAGGGAATATGCTTCCCTCTGCACTCAAGCCATATTATGGATTGGGGTACAGAGGCAAACTTTCCCTTAGGAGGCGTACTAAGAGTGCACCACAAAAATGGCGGCTCACTGTGAATTCACCCCCTGAGGGCAGCCATCTGGAGGGGAGAAGAGGGTCCCATTACCCCCACCCCAGACATCCCTCTGTAGGCAGGTGCAGTCACTCACCTGTCTGCAAGGGGATCTCTTTCTCCTTTTCAAAGTGCAGGCAAGTGGCCATTTGCATTGTGAAACACAGAGTGGCTTGAAATAATTGTTCCATATTTCACCGAATGCGCCACACAGAGGGCAGCGTGAGTTCGCAGCTGCACTGGGGACACCACCTTTATTGTTATGATGCACACTGTCTCTGTTTGCACCCAGCGCACCTTTTAAAGGTGTGTCAAGGCACAAACTGGGATAGTGCACCTACTGCCTAATACGGCCCCAGGCCATAAAACAGGCCCACAAACAGACCCTGACAACCTCCGTTATACATTTTTGAGAGAGTAAATTTCAAAATAGCGCCTGAAAGATTCACCCCAACGCCAGACATCTGCTCATGTGAGAACAGGTCAAAGTTGAATTTTAAGGTTCACAGCAAAGGGGCACGGTTCGTATACAAGAAGTGGATTGAGCCCGGTCAGAGCTTACCTTTGGACTTGGAAAACCTTTGAGAGAAAAACATGCCTGAGAAGGTAGAAGTTCAGCGAGGCGAGGCTGAAGGAGTGTCTGAGGAGTGCGCATCGTTGTTGCATGGCAGTGGAGCGAAGCAGTGGTGAAGATTTTTACCTTTGAACTTAGCCGCCTAAATGGAAGTTGCAAATCTCCAGTGGGACGAAGCAGAGTGCTGTGGCTGAAGCCAGTTCCATGAGGTCAGATAACCCTTTTGTGAAGGATCGCGGAAACAGAGTTGCTGCTGAGGAGAAGAATGTAGCGGGTGAAGCTGCAAAGCCAATTTGACCGAGGATGCACCTCGGGCAGATAGGCAAGCACGTTGGTCCGGCCTTCTGGTTCTTAGAGCACCTTTTGGCCAAATTTTGTCTAAAGTCCTCAGTGTTGGAAAATGACCACCTGGGTACCTTTAGCACCATGACCAATGGTCCAAGAGTGGGTGGAGACCTCTTGGGGGGTCATGACTCACTTTGGCAGAGTCCAGGTGCAGGTTCAAGATGGTGAGAGCCTGTTATGTCCCTGTGGCTCTGAACAAGAGGCCAGCAAACTAGCCCTTGGAGTCACTTCTGGGAATACCTAGTGCAGGTATGGATGAATGGCTCAATAGCAGGGCTGGCTTCTAAGGGTTTAAGGCGGGCTTCAGGCAGCAACGCAGTCCTTCCAGATACGGCAGCAGTCTGGCAGAGTGCACAGTTGGTCACAGCAGCAGGCAGTCCTCAGAGTTCTTCCGCAGGTCCAGTAGTAAACTGAAGAGTGGGTTTGAAGGTCCTATTTTAATAGCCTGGTGCCCTGCTCTTCAGAAGATGGGAGATATTTCTAGAAAGGTTCTTAGAAGTTCTTGGAGTTTTCTGACCCTCCTGCCCTTGATACAAGCTGCCTGCAGTGACAGTACAGGGTTGGTAGGCCTGTTGTGAGGAGACAGGACAGAGGGGGTGATTCTGATTCTGGCGGGCGGCGGAGGCCGCCCGCCAGAATTCCGCCCCCATTATACCGCTCCGCGGTCAGAAGACCGCGGAGGGTATTATGAGTTTTTCCCTGGGCTGGCGGGCGGTCTCCAAAAGACCGCCCGCCAGCCCAGGGAAAAACTCCCTTCCCACGAGGATGCCGGCTCGTAATCGAGCCGGCGGAGTGGGAAGGTGCGACGGGTGCAGTGGCACCCGTCGCGTATTTCAGTGTCTGCAAGGCAGACACTGAAATACTTTGCGGGGCCCTCTTACGGGGGCCCCTGCCGTGCCCATGCCATTGGCATGGGCACGGCAGGGGCCCCCAGGGGCCCCGCAACCCCCCCTACCGCCATCCTGTTAATGGCAGCTTTCCCGCCATGAACAGGATGGCGGTAGGGGGGGTCAGAATTCTCATGGCGGCGGAGCGCGCTCCGCCGCCATGAAGGATTCCCCCGAGCAGCGGTAAGTCGGCGGGAGCCCGCCGACTTGCCGCTTCTGACCGCGGCTGAACCGCCGCGGTCAGAATGCTCGTGGGAGCACCGCCAGCCTGTTGGCGGTGCTCCCGTGGTCGGTGGCCCTGGCGGCCACCGGCTGCCAGGGTCAGAATGACCCCCAGAGTCTCTTTAGAGGCAAGAGGGGCTTTGCTCAGCTCCACCCCCCCCATCCCAACAGTTTATGGCCTATTGAGGCTTCGCTGATAATCACTATTGTGTGACTGTCTGGAAGGAGTTCACAAAGTCTGTTAGCTACACCTAGTCATGTGATCCAGGACAGGCTGTAGGCACAAAGGGCTAATGGTCAAAACATGCCAACTTTCTAAAAGTAGCATTTTCAAAATTGTAATTAAAAATCTAACTGTACCATTAAACCGGGGTGGGCAGAGCTTATGGAGTTCTACTTGGCGGAATTTCACGGAGTTGGAAAAAAACGGTGGAATTCTGAGCAGTTTAGCGTGCGGTGGAGTGCCGCCTGCCCAGTGGCCTACCACCTTGACCTGAATGCGCCCGTCCTCGGAAGCACAAAGCAGGGTTGGGCGGCCCGACCCTGCTTAGCGCTTCCGAGAACAGACGCATTCAGGCCAGGGTGGTATGCTGTAGGCAGCGAAATATGCCATTTCAGGCTTCTTGTGCTAGCACAGCCCACTGGCCTGGAGCCTGCTGCAATCCACACCTGCACACTTTCCTTCACCAACTGCCTTCCTTCACAAACTTTCTATGGAGGGCCAAGCACACCTCCTGTCTTGCACCAACATTGCAATCACTTCCTCTGCACTTACACACAGCCTCAGCCTGCCCTTTCTTTAGGGCCCGGCACTAGCAGCAGCAAACCAGCTCACCACCAGCAGCCTGGTATTTTCACAAAGTGCCTAGCCTTGCTTGCCACTGGGATCTAAGGCACTCTCTCAGACAACACACATCTCTATTTAGCGTGGGCTGCCGGACTACCACTCAGTAGCTGATGCTCAACCGGTCTCCAGCCCTCCCTGCCGGCCTCAGCACCGCACCGCACCGCATCCTATAACATCACTTCCTTTCCCAGAGACTCTGAGGAGACAGGTTCTTTTCAAGTGAAGTTGGGACTTCACACTTCCTTTTTTTTCAAACACAGACCACACTCGTATGCAAATACTGCCCATGCCCAGTGCTGGCCCCAAAGGGCACATAGTAGAGAAAGCGAAACAAGGGTCTTACCTGGGTCCAGGGTCCCTGTTGCTAATGGCCTAACTCACTACCTCTCTCTGCCCCCCTGCTCCCAGGATGCTGTGGATAGTGAAAGGCCTGGATCTGGGACAGGTGCAGCCACTTAATAGCAGCTTGGAGCAGCTCCGAGTGTGAGGGGCAGCTCAGTTATAGGCCTCACAGCGCAAGCACAGACTGTCTGCGCTTGCACTTTGTGGCCTACAAGTGGACTGCAGTGCGCCCGGGTGAGCTCCACTTCGCTGCCAGGGCTAGCAACATTTGTGGCTGAAATCCATGCTCCAGGCGGAGAGCGAAGTGCTAGAAACTCTGTTAACTCCGCCAGTGGAGCGGAGTTTGCCACCCAACCCTACCATTAAAGAGGGTTTATCATTACAATTCTGTCAACACCAGGACAGTGCGCGCTCTACGGGCAGCATAATGCAAAAAGACAAACCTTATGCATTGTAATAATTCATGCATTATGTATTGATGCAGTATATTAACCTTTTGCATTGCAGATATTTATCTAGAAATGTCATTAGTGCTGTTTGTAACGTATTGTACATTTTCAAGGCTTTGCTGCAGGATTACAGAGTGTGGTTTGGGTTTTGTCCCTATTCTAAGCCTTTCTAGAATCCTTTCCTGCAGCCTGGCTGGGTGTGGCATGTGGGCGGGGCTTGGGTCTATTTAAGGGACCCAGCCCAGCTCCACATGCTCACTATTCAGAGGTCCCGGTGCGGAGCAGCAGCATTTTCCAGGGCTCCTGTTCCAGAGGCCTACTTGGACATTTCCAGGCCCTGTCCTCATTACCTTGGTGATCCTCAAGCAGGGCGGTAAGGCGGAGGTCAGGGTAGGGCCCCCTCCGCCCCGACTCCATTTCCAGAGATTTTCGAGTTTTGGTCTTTTGATTAAATCGCATGTGCGATTCGCTGCCAAGGCTAGCAACATTTGTGGCCGAAATGCATGCTCCAGGTGGAGCGCAGAGTGCCAGAAACTCTGATAACTCCGCCAGTGGAGCGGAGTTTGCCACCCAACCCTACCATTAAAGAGGGTTTATCATTACAATTCTGTCAGCACCAGGACAGTGCGCGTTCTACGGGCAGCATAATGCAAAAAGACAAACCTTATGCACTGTAATATTTTATGCCTTATGTATTGATGCAGTATATTAACCTTTTGTATTGCAGATATTTATCTAGAAATGTCATTAGTGCTGTTTGTAATGTATTGTACATTTTCAAGGCTTTGCTGCAGGATTACAGAGTGTGGTTAGGGTGTGGTCCCTATTCTAAGCCTTTCTAGAATCCTTTCCTGCAGCCTGGCTGGGTGTGGCATGTGGGCGGGGCTTGGGTCTATTTAAGGGACCCAGCCCAGCTCCACGTGCTCACTATTCAGAGGTCCCGGTGCAGAGCTGCAGCATTTACCAGGGCTCCTGTTCCGGAGGCCTACTTGGACATTTCCAGGCCCTGTCCTCATTACCTTGGTGATCCTCAAGCAGGGCGGTAAGGCGGAGGTTGGGGTAGGCCCCCGACTCAGTTTCCAGAGATTTTCGAGTTTTGGTCTTTTGATTAGATCGCTTGTGCGATTGTTTCTTGGCAATTGGCGCTTGCAGTTCAGATCGGCAGAGTGCGCGATCATTTCCTGCCATTTGAATCTTGATGGTTGAATCGGCAACAGTGTGCGCAATTCATTCTTGGCAATTAACCCTTGCAGTTCAGATCGGAAGAGTGCGCGATCATTTCCTTGCATTTGAATCTTGATGGTTGAATCGGCAACAGTGTGTGTAATTCATTCTTGGCAA
This sequence comes from Pleurodeles waltl, assembly GCF_031143425.1. NCBI lineage: Eukaryota > Metazoa > Chordata > Amphibia > Caudata > Salamandridae > Pleurodeles > Pleurodeles waltl. The sequence goes on along the minus strand of NC_090449.1, from coordinate 295,839,883 downwards.
TTAACTCTTGTAGTACCGATCAGCAGAGTACGAGATCATTTTCAGGCATTTGAATCTTGATATTTGAATTGACAACAGTGTGTGCGATTCATTCTTGGCAATTAACCCTTGCAGTTCAGATCGGCAGAGTGCGCGATCGTTTCCAGGCATTTGAATCAAGATGGTTGAATCAACAACAGTGTGTGCGATTTATTCTTGACAATTAACCCTTGCAGTTCAGATCGGCAGAGCGCGCAATCATTCCAGGAACTTGAGTCTTGATGCGCAGTCTGGCAATAAGGTATGCAATTACTTCTGGGCAATTGAATCTTGTAATATAGATCAAACCGAGTGTGATCTTTCTAGGCAGAACAAGTTGAGTCAGTTTGCCAATGCTACAGAATCATTCATGAATCATATAGCAGTTAATACTTTGGGAACGAATGTACTCATTTACTCTTGTTGTGATGTAGTTGCTAATTTAAGGATTACCTTGAGAAAGTTCAATGTTCAGAGTATATGATTATAAAAAGGTCATGGTATTGAAAAGTTCTTGATTTCTCATGTTATTAGAGCATAAAGAGTTAAAGCAAAGTTCATGAAGATTAATGCGAATGACCTTGCTATTGTGTTCTTAACTCTTGCTTCCACAGGTCTCCTTCCCCGCTGTTCCCAACCTAAACCCCATCCCCCCTTGGCCATTCTTTAACTCTGTGCTATAACGGCTAGTAGAGTTTGGAGCTGCCAAGAGGTGGACATATTGGGAACAGGCGCAAACCCTGAGGATCCGGTCTCGCTGACAAATTTCATAGGTCCCCAACATGACATATCTTCCTCCACCCAATTAGAAATTACAGCTTTTTAAATGGAATAAGGAATACCCAGAGATATGCTCAAAGAGGGGTAGGCCTCACAGTAGTGAAAAATTAATTTGGGAGTTTTTCACTACTAGGTCATATAAAACTTAAACATATATGTCCTACCCTTTAATTACACAACGCCGTGCTGTATGGGATATGTAGGACCTACCTTAAGGGTGAGTTAAATGTTATATAAGGGGAGTTTTAGGCTTGGCAAGGGGGTGTAAATGCCAAGTCGACATTGGAATGGGAACTGCATTCAGGTTGTAATGACAGGTCTGGGACAAGTTTTAGGGGCTATAGGTGGGAGGCACCAGTCTGCAGGCCACTGCTACCATTTAATTTAAAGGCCCTTGGTATACGGTATAACATTCTGCAAGGGGCTTACGAGAAAATTAAATATACAAATTAGTTATATGCCAATCAAACCATTATTGCAAGAGCGAGCACAAGCACTGGTTAGCAATGATAAAATGCACAAAGTTGTAAGGCCAACATAGGCAAAAATCCAGCAAAATGTGAGGCAAGTAGGAAAAAAGTTCGGAGGAAAACCAACCTAAGGCTGACTAGTCTAAAACGTGTCCCCCAGCTCAAAGTAGGGAGAACTACCCAACCTCCAGGGGGTTCTCATCACTAGGGTGGAAGAAACTGGAAAGACCATCAGTATTGGTGTGGCCTGACCCAGGTCTATGTTCTGCTGTAAAGTTTATTGCCTATAGGGAGATGGACCACTTCAACAATTTTGGATTCTCACCCCTCATTTGCATTAGCCACCTAAGGGGCCTGTGGTCTCTCTGAAATCAGGAGTGAGTCCTAAAGAGGTATGATCTCAGCTTTTTCAGTTTTCAGACCACAGCAAAGGTTTCTCTCTCAATAGCACTCCACCTCTGTTCCCTAGGAAGTAACCTCCTAGAGATGATATTCTTGCCTGGAGGGGGCTGCACCTTAACCTCATCCACCAGTGTCCCAAGTGCACCATGGACCCCTCCCCATCTCGCCATAATGGCCTTGATAGTCAAGCCTACATTCTGCAGTGGTTGAAGCAATTCCTGCAGGTGAAAGAGGTGGTCATTCCAGCTGCTAATGAAGACAACTATGTAATGTAAGTTACCAGCTCTGAAAGTCTCCATAGCAGACAAAACCTGGTTCACCAGCCTCTGGAAGGTGGCAGAGCCATTTTACAATTCAAAGGTCATCACCATAAACAGAAAGTGGCCCTCTAGAGTGGAGAAGGCTGGCCTCTCGTTAGCTCCTTCAGTTAGGACAATCTGCCAATATCTTGAAGTAAAGTCAGATATGCTCAGGAACCTGGCAGCCCCAAGCTATCAGTGAGCTCATCAGCTATTTGGATGGGGTGATCATAATTCTTGGTGCTAAGTGACTGATTTTAGCCCCATGTAGACAACATAGACCCGGAGTTGTGGGTCAGCGCCCAGAGGGGCAGATTTTGCCACCATTATTAAAGGGATGTACAGAGGCTATTGAAGGGTTCAGTCACTCCCAACTACAATATCTTAGAGACTTCCTTCTTGATTCTGGCCCTCACTTTGTCAGACAGCCTTTAAATGTAGTTTTAACAGAGGGCTGACTCTTGTATCAATATCATGGTTACACAGATGTGTAAGCCCAGGTGTTAGGGAAAACAGAGAGGCAAACTGCCACAACAATTGGTGACAGTTGATCTGCTGCTCTGGGGTCAGAGTAGAGGAGAGGTTTACATAGTTCACTGACCCATTTTCTCTTCTAGTGATAGGAGGTCAAGGAGAGGCTCACTCTTCTCCTCCTCCCCATCACCTGTCATCAACAGCATGGTGACCTCAGACCTGTCAAAGTGGGGTTTGAGGCGGTTGGTATGGGGGACCCTTAAGTGGTGTCTTAAGATCCACCAAGTAGGTGGTTTTCCTCTTCCTCTCAACTATTTCATAAGACCCATTTCAATGGTCTTGGAGGGCCCTGGGTTTCACTGGCTCCATAACCCACACTTTCTGCCAAGGGTTGGAATTCCACAGGGGTAGCTACCTGGTCATACCACCACTTCAATACCTCTTGGCTAGCCCTCAAGTTCTCAGAAGCCTTCTTCCAGAACTTGGCAATCTGGTTCTGGAGACCTAGCATGTAGGTAACCACATCCTGTGGAGGCTTCTTGGCAGCTTGCTCCCATCCCTCCTTAACCAGACTGAGAGGTCACCTTACAGGGTGACCATACTGAAGCTCAAACGGGCTAAACAAAGACCCCTTCTGTGGTACCACCCTGTAAGCAAAGAGCAGGCATGGCATGAGGTTATCCCCCTTCAGCCTCAAGGACTCAGGTAGGCCCATAATCATGCCCTTCAGGGTCTTGTTGAATCTCTCAACATACCTATTTGTTTGTTGATGGCAGGGAGTAGAGATCTTGTAAGTCACTCCACACTCATTCCACGTTGACTGCTTATATGCAGACATAAAGTTGGTGCCCCTGTCAGACACCACTTCTTTGGGGAAACCCACTCTGGCAAAAATCCCTATAAGGGGCCTAGCCACTGCAGGCACAGTTGTAGTTCTCAGAGGTACGGCCTCTGGGTATCTTTTGCCATGCTCTACCAAGACCAGGATAAACCGTTGCCAGAGGCTGTCTTGGGGTCCAGGGGCCCTAACATGTTGATGCCTGCCCTTTCAAAGGTGATACCAAGGCCAGGTAAGGGATTCAGGGGAGCTTTCAGCTTTTTCTTTGTCTTCCCATTGGCCTGGCAAGTTAGGCAAGTCTTGCAGAATGCATCTGAGAAAAATTTCATCCAAGGCCAGTAAATGCGGGGGACAAGCCAGGGAAAGGTCTTGTCCTATCTCAGATGTCCTGCCAGGGGTGTCTTATGAGCCAGCCCCACGGGCAGGGCTGTAGCATTAGGGAACTACTAGTGCCCGTATTGTGACATGGACAGGTGCCGTAGGCTCACTATACAGAAGATCCTTCTACCAATAGATGTTGTGATCTCCAGCGGTATCTCCAGCTGCCGGGCCTTCAGCCTGTTGCCTCATGCCCTCCAGGGTTGGACACTCTCTCTGTGCCTTACTGAACTCCTCCCTGGTGGGTCCCCCTTCTTCGTGCCATCCAGCAAGCTCAGGCAGGTCACCAAGGGATGCAATGTCCTCCCTAGTAGTCTCCAGAGCAGCTTCTCTGGCATGCCACCTACCTCCTCTGGGGGAGATTTAGGGGCTTGTTTTTTAGCTCTAGGGAACATTCCTAATATACACGCCTCCCATGTGTGCAGTAGTGGGCGTGCCATGCAGGCAGAGACCCAAGCTGACACACCCCGCCAATAGGAGTACAGACTTGGGCAGGGCCATAACATGTGAAGCAGGTCCACTGCTACCAGCGCACATCGAGGAGAAGCTGCGTCAGTGTGATGCAAGTACTGGTTAATTTTGCTACTGGTCTGCCCTTCCCTCACTTGGCAGTTGTCTGGGTCATTTTTCCAGGCTCCAGACCTCTTTGACTCCCCACCTGAGCAGCCACCGACCTGCTGGTCACACAGACCCACTTAGGCAACCTTGACATACCCAGGTGTGACCTGAGCTCCACGTCTTTCCAGTCAGTGTGCTCAAGATCATATCCTAGCAAATAATCCACAGACATGGCAGGGCTCACAGCAACTTTCAGATGACGTGAGACCCACCGCCCACTCAAAGGGAATAGAGCCACAGGGTAATGGCTCTCCTGGTTGTCTGCTACTACAACCTGAAAGAATGTATTGGGAATCACTTGTTCTGAGGACACCAGATGACACTTTACTGTAGTCATACTGGCAATGTTTCCCTCAGAGCCTCCACCCTCTGCCCAATGATGGTGACCCACTGCCTATACTTTGCAGTATTGGAAGACATGTGGGTTTTGAGAACTATCTCCTTGTCACCCAAGGACACTAGGGTGACCTCACTGACTTCCTCCCTACTAACTGCAGCCATCGCCTCCCCAAGCCGTACACTAGACAACCTTGGGGGTTTTCCTCCAATGGGAGGCTGTGCCATCATCTTGGGGCACTTAAGATCACCCTTGTAATGCCCATATTCATAACATGCATAGCACTTGGGGGAAGAAGTATTGTGATTTTTGTCTGAGACGCCTTTCTTCTGGGGCCAGATTGGGATTGGGACCCTTTCCCTTGAGAACTATTTTGGGGGTCTTATGAAGACTCCTTCTTTATATTTCCCCCCTTCTTCTTCTGGTGGGAGCCCTGACCACGGTTTTGGGAGTCCCCCCGGATACCTTTTTGGACACTCAGGTGCTGACCCAGAGGTCCGCCGCCTCATCAAGCTTCCTGGGGTCAGTCAGTTTGCTATGTAGCAGGTTTTAGCGCAACTCTATAAAACAAGTATTGAGCATGTGCTCCCTTAAAATCAGGTTGTACAGCCCAGTGAAATCATATACCTTGCTGCTCCTCACCTAGCCCTTTAGTGCCTTGCTGGAGTAGTCTAGGAAATCCACCCAGCACTGGTTTCGGAGTTTGTTACTGTCCCGGAATCTCTGCCTGTACTTCTTAGGGGTCAACCGAAATTTGCTAAGATAAAAGGCCTTCATGGGGGCATAGCTGATCTGGTCCTCTCCCTCTAGTGTTAGGAGTGAGTCCCTCCCCACTGTTGGCATGATCACCATAAGCTACCCTTACATACTCCTTTGTGACTTTGTGTACCCTTAGAACCACTTCACAAACTGAGAACCATTTATCTATGTCATCCTCCCCAACATAAGGTGGTGAAGCACGTTGGGGCCTGCTCAGAGTCTCCATTGCAGAATGCACATTTAAGCTTGACATTGTTTTCTAATGATGACTTTTTACACGTTTATACATTTACACGACAATGTGCTAAGATGACACAGTATGTGCAGTTTATTCCTAGTTGTAGGAGGCTGTCCTGGTTTGTAATGGGTACCGAAGTACTTACACCTTATACCAGGTCCCGTTATCCCTTATTAGTGAAATGTAGGCAGTGTTCTAGCAGCTTAGGCTGTCTAGAGGTAGCTGTAGCAGAGCAGCTTAGGCTGAACTAGGAGACATGCAAAGCCCCTGCAATACCACTATAGTTACAGAGTACTTATACACAATAAAAGACAAGATTCAGTGTTACCAAAATAAAGGTACTTTATTTTAGTGACACAAGGCCAAAAATATCTTAGAGGCAATACTCCTTCTGGAGGTAAATATTATACACAATATGTACACTACTAACCAAAATCAGGTAAGTAAACAGTCATAGAATAGTGCAAATAGTAGAAAATACAATAGAATGCAATAGGCCTAGGGGCAACACAAACCAGATACTAAGAAGGTGGAATGCGAATCACAAATTCCCCCCTAGGCAAATGTAGTGTGTAGAGGGGCGCTGGAAGTGTAAGAAAACACCAAAGGTAAGTAATATACCCCACCCCAGAGCCCAGGAAAGTAGAAGTAAAGTACTGCAAGTTTCCTCAGGACACATTACAAATCGTGATAAGAGATTTTGCAAGAACCAAGCAAGACTGCAATCAACAACCGGTGGATTCCTGGACCTGAAGATGTGTGAAGACAGGAGACCATGTCCAGAAGTTGCAGAAGATTCCAGGAAGGACAGGAGCCCCTGTCAACCTAGAAGATGGTGCAAAAGTGAATTCTCCAGTTAGAAGAAGAGTACAGAAGAGCACCAAAGAAGATGGCTGCGGGTTCCTGCATGGTGTAGATGTCCCACGTCGAGTTGTTGGATGCAGGCTGTTTGCGTCGCTGAATTCCGCCAACAAGTCTTGGTCCAGGCAAGTTCGTGCTTTGTGTCAAAATGGCACTGCCTGGTCCCAGGAGGGGCCTGGGGGTCTCAACTCAGACTGAGGAGACAGAGGGGGCTCTTAGCACTGTAGAGAGCCCACAGAAGACCAGGCAGCACCCACTGGAGTCCCAGGACACGGGGACAAAGAAGATGCAAAGTGCGGTCATCGCAGCACAACAAATGAAGGTCCCACGTCACAGGAGAACAACTCAGCGAGTTTTGCATCGCAGGATGGAGTGCCAGGGACCTAGGCTACACTGTGCACGAAGGATTCTTGGAAGAAGTGCACAGAAGCCCAAGGAGCTGGAGAGGATGAGGTGAACATAGGAACTGAACCAGCATGGGGAGGCAAGCTCTTACCTCCACCATATTTGGACAGCTGGACCTTAGGACAGTCTGGGTCACGTCGGTCCACCACCTGTGTTCCAGGGAGCACACTCGTCGTCAGGAGAGGAGTCCCAGAGTACCGTTCGTCGTCGCCGAATGGTGCCTGCAGAAGCAGGGAAGTGACTCTGTCACTCAACGGGAGATTCCTTTGGTTCTTCTGGTGCAGGATGAGGACAGGGAGTCCTGAGAGCATGTACACCTTGGAAACTGTTGCAAATGCTGCCTGGAGCTGAAGTTGCTGGTCACAGGAGTCGTCCTGGATACTTTGTTGCAGTTATAGCGGTTCCTGGAGCAGTCTGCGGTTGATCCGACAGTCAGAAGCAGAAGCAGAGGATGCAGAGGTTTCCTGGAGGAGTCTTGCAAGCTGAATCTGAGGAACCATCCAGAGGAGAGACCCTAAATAGCCCTGAGAGGGGGAGTGTCTACCTACCCAGGTAGGCACCTATTATGAGGGGCCTCTGACGTCACCTGACTCACCTGAAGGCACTGGCCACTCGGAGGTCTCCAGAGTGTCCCCACTACCTGGAATCCAAGATGGCTAACGCCAGGTACACACTGGAGGACCTCTGGGCACCACCCTTGGGGTGGTGATGGGCAGGGGAGTGGTCACTCCCTTTTCCTTTGTCCAGTTTCGTGCCAGAGCAGGGTCTTGGGGTCCCGGAACCGGTGTAGATTGGCTTATGCAAGGAGGGCGCCATCTGTGCCCTTCAAATCATTTCCAGAGGCTCTGGGAGTATACCCCTCCCAAGCCTGTAACCCCTATTTCCAAAGGGAGAGGGTGTAAAACCCTCCTCCCAAAGGAAATGCATTGTTCTGCCTTCCTGGGATTGAGCTGCTCAGTTCCCAGGAGGGCAGAGCCCTGTCTGTGAGGTGGCAGCAGCTGGGGCTGCTGTGGAAACCTCAGAGAGCTGGATTAGCAGTCCTGAGGGTCCATTGTGGAGCCCAAAGGGTGAATGGGATTGGCCCCCAATACCAGATTTGGAATGGGGGGACAATTCCATGACCTTAGACACCTCACATGGCCATATTCGGAGTTACCATTGTGAAGCAACATCTGTGTATTGACATATAACTTAGTGCACGGGTATAATAGTATCCAGCACTCACAAAGTCTGGGGAATTTGGCCCTGGACAGCATGTGGGCACCTTTGCTAGTGCAAGGGTGCCCTCACACTTAATAACTTTGATCTAGCCTTCAGTAAATGAAGGTTAGACATATAGGTGACTTATAAGTTACTTAAGTGCAGTGAAACGGGCTGTGAAATAGTGTGTGCACTATTTTACTCAGGCTGCAGTGGCAGTCCTGAAGAAAGGTTTATCTGAGCTCCTTATGGGTGGCAAAAGAAATGCTGCAGCCCAAAAGGATCTACTGGAACCCCAATGCCCTGGGTACCTAGGTACCATATACTACGGACTTATAAGGGGGGGTCCAGTGTGCCAACTGGAATTGGAATATGGGGGTCACTAAACTATATTGACTAATTTGGTAAGTAGAGATAGCATAAGGACTGGAGTTCTGGTTAGCAGAACTTCAGTGACACAGTTAAGCATACTGACAACACACACATAGGCCACAAACTATGAACACTGGGGTCCTGGCTAGCAGGATCCCAGTGAGACAGGCAAAACACACTGACGAATAGGGTTTTAACTATGAGCAGTGGGGTCCTGGCTAGCAGGATCCCAACGAGCCAGTAAAAACACACTGACCCCCACTCACAAACAGGCCAAAAGTGGGGGGTAACCATGCTAGAAAGAGGCTACTTTCTCACACCAGTAAGCGTTGCCGCCATGTAATCTGTCCTCTGTCTGAGGCTAGGAACAGAACGTGATGACCTAGTATCAGGACTGTGTGTTGGATACAGCTCTGAAGCTGCAGTTCTATTATCGCATCAGCTCTGCACATTTGACACAGTGCAATATAAACAGTGTTTTATTATATAAACAGCCTCTATGTTACATTCAGTAGAGAAGCACTTCTGCTAGGATTATCCTGGAATGTGGTGCACTGTGACTGAAATACACCCCTGTTGACTCTGACCTCCATCCTGCAAAGGCTGATTGCCTGCACTACATCAGACAGGCTTTCTGGCACATCACACCAGGTATGGGGGTAGGTCATCCCAATGGATCTGGCAGAAGAGAGTACTCCCACTATGTTCTTGATAGTGTAGGTAGTAACAGATAGGAGTGTCACACCACAGTAACATTATCATGGTTGAACTGTTTATCTTTTTTTTACCATTCTTATAATGCTGGTCACCATGCTTTGTTTCATCTGCCTAATAATAGTAGCTCATACTTTCTAAACAAGAATACAATTGTTTCAATAAATGTTTGAAAAGCTATTTTTGTACCTTTCTTATGTTTACCTTGGGCATGCAAGAGCCACATCGAAAGGGTACATCTGTTTCCACGACTACATTTGGATTGGTCATGTTTGAGGTTGCAGCTTCCACCTGGTGCCCTGGTAAGGTTGGGGGTTCATATGGGGCACTATGAGCTAGCTATGAATCCTGTCAGCATGTACTAATGGTATAGATAGAGTACCTATATTCTGAAGCTGATGCTGACAATAACTGGGCACAAGGTCTTTGCATATGTAGATTCTCACTTCTTCATTGGACACTGCTGGTACGCTGCTACAGTTACTGCTGGTCATAATTTACTTGCCTTTTATGTTCAGTTCCTTGAGTTTAAGCTTGTGGCCATCTTCTTTTCCCCTATCCTTAGTTTGGCAAGCTCCAGTTTGTGTTTCAACTCCTACTTCCTGTCCTCTAGCTCCTGTGGGGTCAGGCCCTGGCACATACACTGCTCCCTGCTCCATCCTGGACATCCAGGTCATCTGCTGAGTCAAGTTGGGCTCTCGTGGAAGCTCAAGACATTAGTCTGGGTCCTCTTCCTTCTCCTCATTGTCATCATTGCCTCTTTGTCATTGTCATCCACCTCATTCTCCTATGAGTTGGCCTGCCATTTCTGCACTTCCTCAAAGGCCATGGGGGCTACCTGGAGACCCAGTGTGATAGCCTTCTTGGTTGCTTTCAGCCCTTCCTGTTCGCAGCGTTTCAGCAGCTCAGCCCTTCTGAGGGTGTTAAAGTTGCAGGAATCTAGCTCCGCAGTGCAAAAAGGAAGTAAGTTAAAACACTTACATTTAGAAAAGGTGGAGGAATAGCCAATAAGGAAGAATTTAAAAAGGTGGCACTCGTAGGTCAAATTAATTATCTGGGATTTTTGAGTAACATAAATCACTGTATGGTACTGCACAAACACAAGTCCGGCTGAACACCAATGTGAGACAAAGGGTTGTTGGTTGACTGGGGTGTGAGCCCTGGTCAAGCGACAGTCACAATCCCTTGTAGGATAAAGCACAAAAACTCACTAAATGGCTAAACCTGGATAGCTTGGCACAAAAAGCAGTCAGGCGTAACTTATAGGCAATGTGTAAAGTATTTATGAAGCACAAAACATAATAAAGTGAAAACACTACACAAGAAAAATCCCAAACCAAGTTAGAAAAATAGAGTAAATTCTAATAAATTATTCAACACCAAAACAACAAAAACCAATCAGTAGAAACGGAGTCATGAATTTCTAAAGGTAAAGGTTCAAAATAGCACCTACAAGATAAAAGCGGCAACCACCAACATCGGGTCAAGCAAAATCAGGTCAAAGTCAAAAGTTAAGGCCGACCATGATGGATATAAGAAATGGATTGGGCCCGGTCAGCGCTTACCATTGGACTTAGAAACACTTTGAGGGAAAGATGTCTGAGAAGGTAAAACCTCAGCAGGGCAGGGCTGAAGGAGTGTCTGAGGAGGAAGCATCATTGTCGGATGGCAGTGGAGCAAAGCCATGGTGAAGATTTTTACCTTTGGACTTAGCCACTGAAATGGAAGTCGCAAATCACCAGTGGGATGAAGCAGAGGGCTCTAGCCGAAGACACTTCCAGGAGGTCAGATACCCCTCTGGTGAAGGACCGCTGAAACACATTTTCTGCTGCAGAGAAGAATGTAGTGCGAGAAGCCACAAAGTCAATCCAATCCACTGTGCACCTCGGGCAGATAGGTGAGCAGGTTGGTTCCGGTCTCCTGGTTCTCAGAGCACATTTTGTTTTATGTTCTCAGTTTTGGAAAATGCCCATCTGGGCAACTTTAGCACCACAACCAAGGGTCCAGGAGTAGATGGAGAGGTCTCTGGGGTTCAAGACTCACTTAGGTTGGGTCCAGATGTGGGTTCAAGATGGTGGGAGCCTGTTATGTCCCTGTGGCTCTGAACAGGAGTTCAACAAACTGGCCCTTGGAGTCACTTCTGGGAGTCCCCAGTGCAGGTATGGATGCAGGGCTCAACAGCAGGGCTGGCCTCCAAGGGTTCAAGGCAGGCTCCAGGCCGCAAAGCAGTCCTTCCAGATACAACAGCAGTCTGGAAGAGTGCACACAGGTCACAGCAGCAGGCAACATTCCGAGGGTCCTTCCGCCAGACTAGTAGGTAACTGAAAAGTGGGTCCAAAGGTCCTCTTTTTATACTCTGATGTTCTGCTACTAGAAGGTGGGCGACATTACTGGAAAGGTTCTTTGAAGTTCTTGGAGTTTCCTGACTCCCCCCCTCCCTGGCTCCAAGTTGGCTGCAGTGGCAATAAGAGTCAGTAGGTCTATTGTGAGGAGACTGGACGCAGCCTAGTCACGTAAAAGTGGGGCTGTGCTAAGCTCTGCCCCCACCCCCATCTTGCCTGTTAATGGCCCATTAAGGCTCAGCTAATCTCACTATTGCGTGACAGACTCGGAGGAATTCACAAGGCTGTTAAATGTAATAAGGAATCCCCAATGGTATCCTATGGGACAGGTAGGCCTCACAGTAGTGAAAAACACATTTGGGAGTTTTCACTACGAAGACATGTAAAACGTCAGTGTACATGTCCTACCTTTTAATTACACTGCACCCTGCCCTATGGGCTACCTAGGGCCTACCTTAGCGGTGACTTATATGTAATAAAAGGTGAGTTTAAGGTTTGGCAAGGTGGTTTATATGCCAAGTCGACATTGCAGTGAGACACTACATTCAGGCTGCAATGACAGGCCTGGGACAAGTTTTATAGGGCTCTTAGGTGGGTGGCACAATAAGTGCTGTAGGCCCACTGGTAGCAACTAATTTACAAGCCCTGGGTATTTAGTATACCTTTCTGCAAGGGACATACACATAGATTAAATATATCAATCAGGTATATGCCAATCAAACCATGTTTAGGGGAGTGAACACAAACACTTTAGCACTAGTTAGCAATGGTAAAGAGTCCTATTACCAACAGAAGCAAAAATCCAGCAAAAATGGGAGGCAAGTAAGCAGAAGGTGTGGGGGAAGACCGCCCTAAGGCTGATAGGTCTAACACCCTTACTTTGGACAGCAAAATAGTGTGCCATATGAAATGGGTGAAGGATCATCACCAGCAATTTATACAAAGTCTACAATATAAAAATGTCATGAAAGACAGCTGAGGGCAGCTAAGTAAGATTATTCAAAAAGATGAGTCATTATGGTTTTTTTTTCTAAGCAGTAAGTCCTGATTTAAATGCACAATCCCCTCAAGAAGTGTATTTCAAAGTCTGCTCATCAAACTGGAGCTGGTCCAACCTCTTGCCTTTTCTTGAGAATATTTATGTGATCTAGCAGATGCATCTCATCCCATCTTAGCTACCCAGTTGGGCTCTAAACTGTAAAGCCCTGCTTGATATACACAGAGGCAAGTCTACAAAGTTACCTCTGTACTAAAGTGAGCATCTTAAAACATACTGTAGACTCCACAAGCATAGGTATGGCGAGTTTGGAGAAAGGAGGAATTTAGACAGTCTGTGATAGGAGGCTTTTTCTCTTGTGCCACTGTCAGTCTGTGGTTACTTGGCAACATACAGATATACGTATAGCATTAAAAACACAGGATGCTGCACACAGCAGGAGACTATAGGCAACTATAGTTGATTATCTACTGGTTAGGGTAAAGGGACTTCTGCACTTCTGTTGTTAGGCCCTGCACCTATTCTAGTAGATAGCTACTGCCCACTGAACATGCTGTTTGGCTTTGTATGTTTGTATGTTGTATACTGGCCACAGATTCAGACATCGGGCCAGTTCCCACTGTGCCTGACCAATTGCCTTGCACAACTGGGATTGGTTGCCTGTGGAGGCTTCGGCTTAGGGGCTGAGCATAAGCCAGGCCCTGTTGTCAACCCACTAAGGCTTGACAAAAGGTAGTATGGAGTGCTAGTTGCTTTCTTAGCAGATGCATGTAGTATATCATAGAAAAACTGAAGTGCACTGAAAAAACTCTTTTAAAGGTTAGTTATAGTTTTGTCTGCTCATAACAACTAAATGTAGGTTTTAAAAAACGATCTAAGTTGAAGTTATGGGCCCAAGTTAAAACAATACTTTAAATTGGCCAGTTATGGTTCATTACAAAATCCATAACAAAATCCATAACTCAGACCCTACCATAAAAACATAATTTACCCACTCAATACTTACAACCTCACAATACTTATAGCAATAAATTACAGAAACTAACTTCATTACAAAACAATGCCTAACCAAACAAAATGGTGTCCACATCCTTAATGTCAATGCTAAAGTGATACGTAATGTCACCCGCAATGTCATTTCTGATGTGATCTCTGACATCACGTGTGAGGTCGTGAGCAGTGCATTTTCTGAGTGAGATATTTTAATTTTGGAGTGTGAACTTCTGTTTGTGTGACAACTAAAAGTGGACAATTTCTGGATTTGTCAGTTTTATTTCATAACCATTTCTGGACTGTAGCTGTGTTTTTAAAGCTATCAATATCTATACTTATATATTTATGTTCACTAAAAACACCACAGTTCAAAACTTAGTTATGGTTCTGAGTCAAATATGTAGAACCACTGAAATTCACCAGTTATTATTATCAACACACACAACACACTGTGAAAATCACGCTGCCCGCCATGTTATTCTCCAGATAACTGTTTCTGTACTTCTGTGCAGTTTGGCAAATTTGTTTTCAGCATGGTAGACACATGTTTGTGTGTGTTTCTATGTGTGTGGGTTTGTGTGTGTCTGTGTGTGCGGTTGTATGTGTGCGTGTGGTCAAGGGCATGAAATCTCCCTGCACACGGACATGGGTAGCATTGTTTGGGCACCGAGCCTGGCCTCATCCAACCCACCACGATGGCTCAGCCTAAGCTGGTCATTGCCTTCGGTAATGCCATTGGGTAAGGCCTTGCACCCCACCCGATGTAGGGCCTCAATCCATACTGAACTTGGCCTTCACCCATGCATAAGAAATTGGGGACAGAGCGTCACCTTCTGCCAGACCCTGCGTACAACTCACCACAGGCACTCAATACCTGCTGCGCATAGCTAATGGTCATGCACAGCAGTGGTTGGAAATAGGGTGTTGCCAGGCCCTGAGTCCAACCCACAGCAGGAGTGAACGCTTGCTGCACAGGGCCTACTGTTCATTGTAGCTGGTTTGGGCCCTATACCCAACTCGCTGCAGATACCCAAACCCCACTGCATATGGCCCATTGGGCCTGCTACTGTCCTGAATGGAGTCTCAAGGGCCAGCCGTGTTCTCGGTAACCCTGGACCTTGACGCTACATCCACGTCACATGAAGCACCTTTGTCTCCGCAATGGGCATTGGTGAAGCCCGCCATGACCGATAATAGTAGCGCCGCCATTCTGGACAGCTAGAGAAACGGGAGTGAGAACTTGTGAGATGCAGCAATTTATGTTGGGCTGGCTCCTATTTGAGCCACTCCCACTGTTCAGACATTGCTTGCTATTACTCAACTGATCATCCACATCTTTGAGCAGCGGCTTCGGAAGTTCCTGTTCCTTCACCAACATCATCTTCCAAAGTTCCTGTTCCCTTGCTCGCATCTTCTGGCCAGCCCTGCAAAAAATACCAAACCATCAAAGATTAAAGGTGCTAACGTGTTTGTGCAACAATTCTTTGCATTAATGACTGCTATGTACCTTGGAAACGTGTGCTGAACCCTACCTAGAAGGGTGAAAGTGTAGTGGTAATGGTTGCTCTTTGCTTTGGAAGCATTTAATAATCCTGCTAAAAATGGGGGAACTCTTGATTTAAAAACAACCTGAGATTGTGTGTCAATGTTTGAGCATGATCTCTGGTGCACAAGTGGTTAGATATTGTGCTTGTACCAAACCTTTGGCAGAAAATTCACCAAATCCAGGGATGTGAATTTAACATTCCTGAAATAACAGTTGTGTTTAATATTTTGGGAAGCACATACAATCCTACCAACCTACTGTTAAGTTGTGTGGCCTGTTGTAATGCTATCTGTATTTAACCACCGATTTCATCTTGACCAATGACTCCATTTTGTGCTTAGCTTAGCTTCAAATGCCTTCACATTGGTGGAGTAGGTATTTTTCCATGCACATCTTGTTCATGTGTTTTCGCTTCTCTCACCAGGGAAGGGAACATAATGTGGGGGATGCAAGAGTGTACAAGGATGAGAATGTTTATAGGAGAGAAGGGTACGGCTTGGTCTTGGAAATACACCTGGGGATCTGACCAATCTCTTTGCGTGTTTTTCAACACTGACCCAGTACAGCCAGTGCTTGAATTTCACAACTTACTCGAAGGGAGGGGAGAACCTTCCTCTTAAGTTTATTTAAAGTATATAAGATGGGGAAGCTTGGTGCTGGGGCAGATGGAACTCATTCCTGAGGGTGGAAGCATTGCTCAGGAAAATCAGAGTCCCATTGGGGAAATTTATCCTCTCTTAGCTGCCCCGGGTTCCACAGCTTGACGTTGGCAAAAGACAAGGATGATGTTGGATTCGATCCCCATGGTGATGCATTTTTAATTCTTAATTATCTAGCTTTACTGTGTGCCTGCAGAAACAAATATATGTATATACTGCATACATATTCATTGTTGATATATTGCATTGTCTCTGACTATTATTATCCAACAGGTGTGACTATTTTAGTAGGTGCACATGTTTGCTGCATTCAAATTAAACGTTCACATTAATATTTTTGTATAATTCTATTTGAAATCTGGGAAATGCCTTACTAAATTCATTACTCAGACTAAGAGTGCTGCATTCTTTGCATTCTTTATCCTCGTTGCCTCTTAGTTTGAAGTAAAGCAGAACACCTATGCAAATCATATGAAAGTATATGTGCTGGCTCATGTACACCTGATGAACGTATGTGTATTGACCTTTGCATGCTTAGTCATAACTGGCAGAGGACATCAACCCTGAGGACATGGCACTCCATGAAAGGAGTTGGTGCCAACATGTATTGTCATGCAGGTAAACCACCTCACTGAGCAAAGGCCATGTCATGTAATTATAGTTACTTACCTGACATCTAAATCGTGTGACCGAATAAGAACATGTACATTATTGTTCTTTTTAGTTAAGGCACAGGACCACACCACAGAATACGCAAGGGAGAGCGAGCATTGAAGGCAGGAAGGGGACACCATCAGGTGTAGTATGTGGTTGGGTGGAAGTGGTGGAGACATAGAAACTATAGTGTGGAACTACAGGGTGGTGTGTTCAGTAGTGATGTTGTTCTCTCCCCTCTCCTTGCAGAAGAACCATGGAAGCAGGAAGGTTCCGAAGTCAAGAAGAGAATCCTGGTAACCGGAGAACCTCTCATTCATCTCTCACTCACTTGTCATCCCATTCCCATTTTCCCCTGAGGCCACAGACTTGGCCAAGTTGCCTCTCGTTCAGGAGCCGGGAACTAAATTCTGGACGTGTCTTGCCTCTGCAGAAAACCAGATAAGTGAGTGACACTAAGCATGACATGGCCTTTGATATGGACAGCACAGTTTGCTAACAGGATGTTACATCTGGTCCCCACCCTCCACGGGGACCCAACCCTGGCTTTGTGAGAGATAATTTGCTCTTGCAGCAGCCAATCAGATCTCTCACATCCACAGTACCAACTCTGGTATTGCACATCCGAAAGGGAAAATGGAAGAAAATGCTCCCTTGTCCAATCATTTTTTTTCATCTGAAGAAATCCCAGACTTACAAATTACTCATGAGTCCCAAACGGTCAAGTTTCTACAAAAGTGCTAACCCTTTAAAACCAACTGAGCAATATTTTAAAAAGCTGAAGTGATTTAAATCAAACCAACAACATCTACTTTCACGCCGAGTAGGTTGATGCAAATCTTTCAGCAGTAATGGGTGTAGGCATGAGCAAAATTTCCTATGGAAGCTAATATTGGAAAACACTTCTTTGTTCACACCCCTAACTTTTTTTGGTGGACAGATCTTCATGAAACTTTCCATGCTTAAGCTTAGCCTGACTAAACTAGTAAATTGACAATTTTCATGCAAATCTGTTGATAGGATCAAAGATGTAGGCAAAGCAAATATTGCCATTTCAATGGAAAGTGTGCCTGAACCATAAATACAAAGTAGCACCTACCACTATTTATATACAAACATATAATGTGACATGGTCCAATTTTGCCATTGAGGGCTTCAGGTGACATCATAAATCACAAAATCACAAGGCAGAAAGAAGGGTATCATATCTCACTATTTCATCCATTTACAAATTGTGAAAGACGTGCAGGTCTGTGGGTGCGAAGGGACAGCTGCATCACAGGAGGGATCCTACACAATGCAGCTTCAGGGACAGGTTCTCCTTTAGAGATGCTAATAGGGAACGTTGAAACCTGCAATTAAACAACCCTGATTTTGTGTTGGAAACAATACTGGGGGATTTGCTTGGACAATCCTTTTAGTAATTATTCTGTCCATTAAGCCTCCTTCAAGTTGCACCTATATTGTTGGCTCAGGGTTAGAGAGACCCAGAGAACGTATGAGTTGCCAAAGGTCAAACTAATTTGTAAAGTGGAAAACCCAAGACAGTGAAACAATACTACTTGTTCAAAAGGCTATTTCTTTGCCAAAATATTGCATTTTGGTGAACAGACCATGAGAGTAGCACTCTCTACTCAGCGTTCCCTGAGGTAATATCCAGTACAGTAAAGGTATTTTATGTGTGTTTTCCTTTCACTACAAACTTACTAACAGCGTTTAGATTGATGCAAACTACAGCCAACCTTAGACAAATGGTGATTACCTAGTAGCACAGCATTTTAGAACTTGGTCAGCAGTGATTTTGATGGACAGGCTGAAGGACCACCTCTGCAGGAAAATGTCTCAGTATAAGGGGCCCTGACCTGTTTTGCAATTTAGTGTTTATTTCCAGCATATGTAAGTAAAGTGGTAAAGCCAGGATTAGACTTTCTGGTGTGGTGTCTGTCCACCTCAGTAAATTGCCCAGCTTGTTAGAGGACATGTGTAGGTGTTTTTAATAGCACTGGCTATCTGTATTACGCTGATTTCTACTCCCCCACCCAATATTTTCATATAATGGGAAGAAGACAAAAATAAATTGTGAGACCTTTTGTTTAGATCCCGGTGCAGTAGATGGCTACTATGTTTACCAGTAGTATTTAAGGACTTAAGACTATTTCCTTCCATTTGGGTGATGAAATTATTCATTTTGTAAACTTGTCTCTGCAAAAGCTGCTAATAGCGAACAGTCAAGGCATACTCCAGGAAGTGGTAATGGGGTAGAACTCCAGTACAGCATGATGGAGTAATCAGACCAGATAAACCCAATATCCGACCAAGTGATTTCTTTGAAAATGGCCTGACTTAGTGAAGGAAGTTATAGACTGAGCCCCTAATATGTTTTCTTATAATCCCCTTGCTCTCCATCTTCTAATATGTCCATGCAGACAAAGGGCCTGATTCTAACTTTGGAGGACGGTGTTAAACCGTCCCAAAAGTGGCGGATATACCACCTACCGTATTACGAGTCCATTATATCCTATGGAACTCGTAATACGGTAGGTGGTATATCCGCCACTTTTGGGACGGTTTAACACCGTCCTCCAAAGTTAGAATCAGGCCCAAAGTGTCTTCATGCACAGAAAGTGTACACACAAGTGCGGTGTCATATGAAGTGATAATGGCAATCTGGCCACCCTAGTCCAGAGACTCTACTTCCCATAGACAAGGATCTACCTGCTAGATCCCCACCTGCGTGCTAATAGAGCAAAATAAGATCTTAATGCTTGTCACACATATTGCTGCGTAACAGCCAAAAAGTTCTACAAGACAAAAAACGCAAGATGCTACAAAAAGTTAAACACTGGCCAGTGCTAACTGTGTGATCCGCAGAACACAAATTTGAATACCGTGAAGCGTCCACTGTCTTCCAGGTTTTGAAAGATGGGTTAGTATCATCCTCTCTTATTTACAGGTGTAGTAAAATGCAGCACGAAGAACACTATTAATATGATAGTGCAGGGTTTTAGGTGTGACCCACTGAACCATGATTATTGCTGAATTTCACAGTTCATGGACAGCGGGCAGGAGACCCATTTCCTTCTATGCACTAGGACCCATGACACACTGGCTACGTCAGTGGGTTTCTGTACTACATGAAAGGTGGTAGCACTGCTGCCTGTACCTAAAGTGTTCGAGGAAGGCTTGTCTAATATTCTGTGTGTGGAAATAGGCTGTTGTACTGCTGAACACCTGTGCACGTGGAGGAAGCTTGCACTGCCCTTGCTCCTAGCTCTTATGAAGGATGCTTGTCCTACAGCAGCTCGTGCTGTGTAAACTCATGCTCACAAAGCTTAGCACACTGCTGTCTGCTCCAAGCATGTTGGAAAGTAGTTCCTAGATTGATGGTGGGATCTCAGTCCTGGTGGTGGAACCTCCAATTTTGCTTCCTTCTTTTAAGATAATTTGCGTGCTTTTGCAAGCTTTGTGTTTTGGAGTACCATGTGTGATCTTGCATTCCTCATTCTTTGAGAACCTTAATGGCTTCCTTTTGCGGTGGGGACCTTGTTCGCCCTCGGACGCGTGGCCTTAAAAAATAAAAGTAAATAATGTAAACCTACAAAGCAAACATTAAAATAAAGAGAGCTTAATATATATATAATATGAGTTAATGCTTGGTTCTAAAACCAGTAGCCTTAATCAGAGTCAAGAGCACACGGCATGTGTGATCAATAAATTAGGATTTTCAACATCTTAAAAGTGCTGCTTAAGCTAAAACGATTCCTATCCAAATAAACGAGGAGGATGGTACCCACATGTACACCTGCATCTGCTCTCCCATCTGCATCTACTCTTAACACATCATGCTATAGGCTGCTACCATGGCCACTGAACACTTGGAGCACAACACTAAATCTCACGTGCCATCATATAAGACAAATTGCAAACCACGCCTTTTGGGAATAGCCCTTTTTGCAGGGTTATCCCCAAACATTTTGCCTTCTTCCTCCTATTTTTTGTATCTGTTTTTGCTGGTTTATTGTCTCTGCACACTTTACCACTGCTGATCAGTGCTAAAGTGCAAGTTCTCCCTTTGTAAGTTGTATTGGTGATTGGTTTATCCATGATTGGCATAGTTGATTTACTAGTAAGTCCCTAGTAAAGTGCACTAGAGGTGCCCACGGCTTGTAAATCAAATGCTACTAGTGAGCCTGCAGCACTGGTTGTGCCAACCACATGAGTAGCCCTGTGAACATGTCTCAGACCTGCCACTGCAGTGTCTGTGTGTTCAGTTCTAAACTGCCCATTCGACCTGGCAAGGGTACCCACTTGTCAAGCCCAAACAGTCCCTTTTCCTACAAGTAAAGCACCCCTAAGGTAGGCCGTAGGTAGCCCCAAGGGCAGGCTGCAGGGTATCTTAAAGGTGGGACATGTACTGATGTGTTTTACATGGCCTAACAATGAAATATTGCCAAATTCGATTTTCACTGTTGCAAGGCCTATCTCTCTCATAGGTTAACATGGGGGCTGCCTTTAATTGTCCTTAAAGTGCAGTTTCCCTTTGAGAGCAAATGGAGAAATGGAACTTGGGGTCTCTGAACTCACAATTTAAAAAAACATATTTTGGTAAAGTTGGATTTTAAATTGTCTGTTAGAAAATGCCACTGTTAGAAAGTGGGCATTTTCTTACTTAAACCATTCTGTGCCTCTGCCTGCTTGTGTATTCCACTGACACTTGGGCAGACTGACAGTTGGGCTGTTGTGAATTCCCTCTAGACAGTGACACAAAGGGAGCTGGGATGTAGCCTACATATCCTGATGGGCCATCTGGAGGGAGGAGTGGTCACTTACACCTGAAAGAGCTGTACTGCCCTCACACAATGCAGTCTCCGCCCCCACAGAGTGTGTTTGGGGCCAGGCCTGGGCATGGCAGGATCTTGTGAACAACAGAGACTTTCCTTTGAAGTATGCCTACTTCAAAGGCAGAAAGGTGTATATATAGTGGACCCAAAATCCCAGATTTTTATAATCTTTCTGGATCAAGAGGAACCTCTGCCAAGGAGAAGAGCTGAAGAGCTGGAGGTGCGCCTTTGCTACGTTTGCTTGTAGTTGCTGCTTCTGCCTGAAAAGAGAGCAAAGTGTGAACGTTGCTGTGCATCCTGCTTGAGAAGGCTCTCCAAGGGCTTTGAGTAGAGCTTGCTTCCTGTTGGAAGTCTCAGAGATACCAAAGACTTCAGTTTCATCTCCCTACAGCACTGGGAACTGTGTGTTTTGTGCTGTTCAAGAAGAAAAACCACTGCGACGCCGCCAACGCTGGCTTGCACTGTGACCTCCCGACGCTGCACGGAGCCGCACTGCCCCACTTCGCACCGCAACCCTGGTCTCACCGAAGCTGCAATCTGATGCCACCACCGAGCCGCTGCTTGCATCATGACCTGTGGGCCCCGCACTCCGGCATCACCTTGCTCACACCGCAGCCTGGGCATCCCCCGAGGATGCCGCTCCTGCTGACACCGGTGCCACTGCATGCATCATGGCTTGTGGACACCGTTCATGAGGTACATGAAGCACCGCCCGTCCCGCACTGCAGCCCTGGTCCAGCTACGCCAGCACCATCGACTCCAGTGTTGTCCCCAGGCGCCCCTGTCTGCACTGTGACCCGTGGACGCCACACAAAACCTGTCCCTTGCCGCAGCCCGATGCCATCCACACCAGCGCTCCTGACTTCATCAGCCCATAGTTAGATCTTCAGCGCGTGTGACTTCAAGGGCCCGATGACCCCCGTGACAACTTTCCGGATCTCAACGCAAGGATCACAACACCCTTCATTTCCGAAGAACTGTTTGCGTGTCTTCCCGACTCCGTAGCTGGCTCATGATGCCGCGGCCGTCCTGAGATGTTGGTTTTGTAGATCACAACGCTGTGATAGCCCCAGGTGGAGCTATCGACTTCAAGGAACTGTCCTTTTAAGTTAATTCTTGCAAAATTAATATCTTTATTACTGTATGATGGATTTTATCGTTTTGTTCTTCTTTTCATAGATAAATATTGGCTATTTTTCTAAATCTGGTGTGGTGTTGTTTTGTAGTGTTTTTACTGTATTACTGTGTGTTATGTGCAAATGCTTTACACATTGCTTCTGAGATAAGCCTGACTGCTCGTGCCAAGCTGCCAAAGGGGTGAGCAGGGGTTGTCTGAGCTGGGTATCTCCCTTATCCTGAGTAGAGTGAGGGTCCCTACTTGGACAGGGTGCAAACCGACTGCCAACTAGAGACCCCATTTCTAACAACACCCTTGCAACTATAGCTCAGAATTGTCGTCAGGATCCCAACATGAATCAAATCCCAGGCTTGGCTACCATTGTTTCAGCAGAAATAGAGGCATTGAACTCTGACAATTGCTGTATTTTACTACCTCAATAGCAGTCAAAGGAGCCATTTTCCTTGTTTGGACCAGGGCCCATGCCATCCTTCCTACTTATCAGATCACTGTGTGGCCTTGTTAGGAGTGTGATTTGCTATATAAATACTCCAATAGATAACCTTAGGCTCTCATTACGAGTCACCCATAATAATGGGGGGATACGACCATGTCTGGTATTACCTGAAGATTATAAATTGAGCCCCTAAAATTCCCTTTGCAGTGGGAAACAACATGTAATTTACCAGGGGCAGAGTCCTGGAGACCTTGGGCCAGATGTTCAATGGTCAGCTTTTGCAACTCGCAAATTGCGATTTTTAGGAACTCACAATTTGCATGTCACAAAAGCTGATGTACATCAGTGTCTCAGACACTGTTTGTGATTCTCAAATGGGTCTCAAGTGACCAGCGTCATTAATATTCATGAGGCAGGTCGCAATTTGTGATCCCTTTGAGAGTGTCCAGCACTCACAAGGATGGTGGTCTGCTGGTGTCAGCAGATTACAATGCCTATGACAGCTTTTTAAATAAAGCAGTTTTTTAAAGGAAAACGGGATGGATTTGTTAAAAAAAATGAAAAATTTCCTTTTCATTTTTTCTGAGTACGCAGTGGTCCGTGGGACCACTGACTGGTCTGGGAAAAGTTGGCACCCCATTCACAAAGGGGAAGGGGTTTCTTGACCTTGACCCCTTCCCCTTTGTGAATGGGTTACCACCAATTTGAAATTGGTGGTAACTGCAAGTCTTTTGCGACCGCATTCCTGGTCTCAAAACAATTGTTCATCCCCTTGGAACTCACTATTAGGAAGGGATGCCCTTGACACGCCCCTTCCTAATAGCAGCTTGCAAACCCTATTTTGCGAGTCGGTACTAGGTTACCGACTCGCTCCATAGAGTTGGTACATGGTACAAAGCCATTTAACAGTCGCAAGCAGCATAATTCACCCTTTGCGACCACTAAATAGTTTTGCACATCTGGCCCTTGGTCTCTGGTGAACCATGCAGTATTATCCCACTCTGTAAGACCAGGTGCAGTAATACTGCAACTGTGAGTCCCAGTGGAGCTGGTAAGACGGGATACTGCCACCTTAGGGAATTATAGGCCGATTGTAGAGTGGGCTATAGTGATGGAAGTTTTACCAAAACTTTGAATGACACCAGCATTTCCTGTGCCAACTTCAATGCAAAGTGCCACTTCTTTCCATAGATGAACACTGATCTCCAGTAACGTTCAGTCTCTATACAACTCTACCTTTCAGAATAGAAGAAGACTTTTGGAAATTCATAGGTGACTGACATGTTTGGGAGGAATTTGGAGTCAAGCTGGCCACAAATCACTTGTTCCTTAGTATCTGATTCACCTATTATTTTCTGTCAGGAGATG
The DNA here is from genome assembly GCF_031143425.1 of Pleurodeles waltl. Classification (NCBI taxonomy): domain Eukaryota; kingdom Metazoa; phylum Chordata; class Amphibia; order Caudata; family Salamandridae; genus Pleurodeles; species Pleurodeles waltl. The sequence continues at coordinate 295,815,746 of NC_090449.1, read as the reverse complement.
TGACTTATGCCTGAATTTCAGGAGTATGCTATTGAAAAAAGCTTTTCCCATTACCATCAATGCCTGTACTTGTTCTGTTGGTTTTGGCAGGTTGCCATGTTGCTTTGTATGATGTATGTGAATGAAGCTGGCCCTGTTGCTGCTCTTAATTATACAGCCTTTATCTACCCCTTCACTTTCTGTATCAGCTATGGATGTTCTATGGAGGTTTGCTGTGCTGCACTCTATATCATGCATGTTGTTTGTATGCTGGAAACTTACGTCACTGCTGTCTGTACCATACAAGTCCTGGATGGGAGTGTTATGGATGCTTGCACTGCTGCAATCCATACTATGCATGTTCTCTGCCTGCACTGGAAGCTCGGCCTGATGGGACCAGTGCTATCCATGTTACTTGTGCGGTACAAAACTTGCACTACTGCTGTCTATTACATACATGTTGTGCATGTATGATGGGAGGTTCTCCTGGTGAGGACAATTGTTGATGTTGTGTGTATGATACACGCTTGAAAAAGGTGTTTACATGCCACACATGTTCTCTATGCATGATCACAGCCTGCACTTGCTAACATCCAATCCATATGTGTTATGAAAGCTTTTTCTAGTAGTCTCAATACTACATGTCTTTTGTGTGTGATAGAAGCTTGACCTCCTACTGTCCAAACAGTGAATGTCCTCTGTATGTGATGGAGTGTCCTCTGTATGTGATGGAGTTTGGAGACTTGTCCAGCCCCTGTCCATACCCCATATGATCTCTAAGTGTGTTGACACTTGAATGCTGCTGCCTATGCCTTGTATGTTTTGGGTGATGGAAGCTCGTGCTGCTCCTGCGCATAGCACACGTATGCCCCTGATGGAAGTTTGCAATACTGATGTACATACCTGTCATACTCTGCATATCACCTCAAAAGGCAGCTAATGTAGGCCTCCCCTTCACTGATATCATTTCTCTGATCCAAACAGAAAAGGTCGGGAGGAACATCTCTGCACCAACATTTCTCATACCTCTGGAAGTCCTTTCACTGCATCTTTGCACTACACCCAGCATCCTGTCTTTCCCAAAAATAACTAAAGAGCCACCTCTTCCTCCAGGCGTCCACACATAACTTACTTTTATAACCCTTCTTCTTGCTGTCCCTGTTCATTTTAGCAGCTTTTCGCCTTTGGTCACGACTGTATTATAACAACTTAAAAAAAATACATCTGTAATAGAAGCTTGTCCTTTTTTCCAGACAGTTCATACTGTGTGTGTGAGAGTTGTTGTTGGGGGGTGGGGGTGGAACCGTGCTATGGTACCATTAATACATGACCTCTGTGTGTAATGGAACCTTGTCTTACTGCTGTCTGTACAATACATGCTCTTTGTATGTGATGGAAACTTGACCTGTTGATATCCTATGCATGTTCTGTGGTATGTGTGGTGTTGGAAGCTTGCAACATTCCTATTAATGCCTCGTATGTTCTTTGTATGTGATGGAAAGTTGTGCTATTACTGCCCATTCTATGCATGTTCTTTGTGGGTGATTAACGCTTGACCTGTTCCCCTCCTTCTATGTATGCTTTATACATATGCATGGTGATGGAAGCTTGCACTGCTGCTGTTAATGCCACTGATGGTCTCTGTATGTGATGGACGCTTGTCCTACTACTGCCACACGTTCTTTAAATGTGATGGAAGTTGGATCTGCTGATGCCCATGCTGTGCGTGTTTCTTATGTGTGGTTGTGTGTGTGTGTGTGTGTGAGGTAGGACCTTGCACTGATGAAGTTAATGCCAACTCGTTCTCTGTTTGTGATGGACGCTTGCACTGTTGTTCCCTATGCTTGACCTGATTGATACTCACTGGACCTGTATCAGGCCTGCTCCTACAATGCCACTGCCAAGCTCTAGCTGAACGTCAGCATTACCGTTCCCATGGAGAAGTCATCTTCCCAGCTGCAGCTGGTGTGAGGCTGATGCAGTGCGAAGCTGAGGACTATTGTGGTGGCACTTGCTTCCCACCTGTCGAGGATGCCAGGACCCACGGCGTCAGGTCGCACTTGGAGGGTCAAAATAGTGGCTATAAAGTCTCCTTGTTTCGACCTAGCTGACCTCCCACCTGTTTTCCCAACCTTTCATGTGGTCTGCGTTTGGAATGTACAAGCCAATTCCTGCCACACAAAGGACTACCCAGTGCACAGCCAGAATATTTAGTTTGTATGGCAATTAAGACGGCTATTTTAGCATGAAGGGCTTCTCAGTGTATTTGGGCTCCTATGTTGAGAGGATGAGACGCCACACGTTACATGGATACATTTATGAGAGAGATAATATGAAGAATTTGAACTAGTTATTTAAGATCTGGTATACGATCCCAGTTCCAAACATTTGCAGTTTTTCTTTCATGTTCACGATTTGTCATTTCTCTGTCTTGATGAAATGTTATTAAAATACTTCATGTTTTCACCATGAACAAGTCCACGCGCGCTTGCTTACTCACATACAGACACGCACACAAAAAAAGACACGTCACAGGGACGTTATACTTAGATAGATGAAAATGTCAGTTTGACCATAAGGTTTTAAATAAAAAACACTGAAATTCATCAGTTATAGTTATCATTTGGTAACTTTAACCCCTGCCCTCATCATGCACTGTGTTATTGATGATGTAATTTTAATGTCATTAGCAATTAATGCAGTCGTTGAACATGTCATGAGTGTTGCAGTGCATGACCTGGGCGCCATAGTTGTGGGCAAACAAACAAATCAATTTCCTGTTGAAACATGGTCCTATCTATAACTATCCAGTGGCAGCAGCCTCTGGCTAATTATAGGATTATAGTTATCTATATATGTCTATTATATATATATATATATATATATATATATATATATATATATATATATATATATATATATATATATATATACACATATATACTCTATTGTGGCTTTCAAAAGCCACAATAGAGTAAATAATGGTGCTTTTGCAGGCAAAACAGTTTCCATTTGTTTATTCACCATCCATGACGCATTCTGGCCATACAAGCGGCCTTGCTCACATAGGTTTCCTGATAGGTGCCATTATTGACTCTATCGTGACTTTTGAAATATTAGCTGCTGGCTTGACCGGTTTTGTGGTCAACCCCCTCTTGGGTGAATTATCAATTATGTGAGCAGAAGGTTTCACTGAAAAAACAAAGGTTAAACTACTGTTATATTGAGGTGAATTTGTCAGTGACATAATTAATGCTTTGAACTAAAAAAAAACACAGACATTTACCAGCCATAGTTGTCAGAGCTAACTAAAACTTGCGTCCCGGCCTTGCACTCACATATGACATCACTCACGATATGCTCTACGGCATCGTTTATGACATCACTGATGACATCTCAAAATGACATCACTGATGACATCATCCAATGAGTGTGTTAGTTTGTTTTATAGTTTACATAGTGGTGGGGAAGTATTGCATTACTTTTCTATCTAATTCTGTACAGTCTTTTCTAGTTAATCGGTATAAGTGTTTACAAAACACATATGCTCCTAATACACCATACATGTGTAGAGTTATTGAAGACATTATCAATTTTAGTACTGAAGAGTATGATAATCTGCACACGTTTTCCGGTACTGTAAGAAAAGTTTCCAGCAGAGAAAAGATTCTATGTACTACATACTGAGTATTGTATGCAGCCTTGAATATTAGACAGAATTCTCTCAGCATGACAATGTCTACATAACATGGAATACTTTGTACACCAGGTATGAACCTATGTACATGTGCTTGTTTTGCTTCAGAACCACAGTAAGGAGGATGTGGGTAATATAATCATTAGCACCCTCAGACCTTGCTTACTTAAAGTGAACAGTGCTCTGTGGACAAGCTTTGCAGAGAGTCTACATTGTGCTTAGTAGATACTTTTTAATACTCTGTGCTGTATTTCTCATGAGAGTGTCACTGTCTGCAAAAAGTGTGGTACAGAGTAAACTCTCTCCATAGAGTAAACAGTGTTAACAATACCCACTTTTCCACTCATATCCACGTCATTTTTTCATGTAGGTTCAGTGACCGTCTTGGGTTTGATACAGATAAAGACTGTAGTAGGGCATTAGTTATGTAACAGGATTTGGGTATCTGGGGAACGTGGTTTTGCCAGAGCAATTGCATACAGATTGATCAGTGTGTGCAGGATAGGTTACCCTTTCATTTGTGGTTCATAGTCAACATGAACTAAGCTACCCATGAAGGTATGCTATAGGGTCAATGTTCCAAATAACACAAGCTTGTCTTACCTATGGGTGCTGTATACATGATAGCGGTAAAGATGCTTCTTATGATTGTGAGCTATTTTGCACTCACTGTTATGGCTCTAATGATAACCTTTTTATAGAGCAATGTGTACAAAAGAAGCTTGGATGATATCATCAGTGATGTCATCAGTGATGTCATTTGAGTTGTCATCTATGATGTCATAAACGATGTAATAGAACATGTCACAAGTGATGTCATATGTGAGGTCATAAGCAGTGCATTTGCGCAGACTCAAGTTCTAGTGTATTTTTAATATAAAGTAATATTTAAATATCAACCTCCATTGTGCACGGCCTGCGACCAGACCCCGTGGCCAACCCCCATTCAGGCAGCCAACCCCAACCTTAGTAAGGCCTTCTATCTTGCACGGCGGGGGGTTTTGGTCACTAGGCCTGGCTTCGGACCAAGCCATGCTGGCAACCCCCGCCATGCAGCCAACCCTAAGCTGCGCATGGATTTTGGCCATATGCAGTAGGAGGTTGGCCACAAGGTCTGCGTGTGGCCAACCCCCATAAAGGCAGCCAACCCCTCACTGCACAGGGCCTTTGACCAGCCTGCCCAAAGGCATCCAACTCCACACTGTACATGGCCTTCGGCTATGCAAGGCAGGGGGTTGGCCGCAGAGCCTGGCCCTGGGGACCCAATCCCCCAGAGCCTTTTTAGGCCCGGGGACCCCACCCCCCAGGGCTTATGTTAAAATAGGAGGGGGCCATGTGGCCCCACTCCCCGAGCATCTAAATGCCTTGGGGAGCCCGCCCCCAGGGCTGACATTTTACATAAAGTCCCTGGGGAGCCCACCCAGGGCTGCAATTTTACAAAACAAGAAGGGGGCCCCCTTCCCTGAACCCTTAAAGGCCCCAGGGAGTCCAATCCAAGGATGGGGTTATTAAAAATCCAGAGGGGGGCCTGCATCAACACCCTCCCTGAGCCGCTTTGTTCCCTGGGTCCCCATTCCCTGGGGTCCGCACATGTAAAAGGTGGGTGCCCTGATGCCAACCCAAGGCACTAAGCATACCCTCGCTAGGGGCCGCGTAGGAGCCCTGAAGCCCCAGCCAGCTTCCCGCGTGCAATGGCACTGCTCCTGCCCACATGGAGCAGCTACTAATGCAGGTTTGCCGGAAATTCATTGCGGAAGCGCTGCAAATTGTTTTTTAAAAAGCGCAGTCTCCTGTGCTTGTTTTATTTTGCCCCCTGGGTGAGCCAGCTCCCGGGGGTACCGATGTTTATATTTTGGGGAAGAGGTTGCTGTGGCCCCTGATTTTGGCCCCAAGGACCCCATCCCCCTGGGCCTGTTGCAATTTTCTGGGGGAGGGGACCACGCAGGCCCCTCCCCAGACTGTTTTCAGCCACAGTGCCCCCATCCTCTGAGGCCCGGCCTCATTTGTAAAGGGGGAGTTACACAGCCCCCCTCCACAGGCTGATTTCAGCCACATGTGTAAAAGGGGAGAAGGTCATGAGGGTCCCCTTCTCAGGCCGATTTTGGCCCTGGATACCCCATTCCCCAGGGCCCACTGCATGGTCTAAGGGTAAGTTGTCCGCGCGCCCCCCTCCCTGAGTCATGGGACCAACTCAGAAGCTATGGAGCAGGGTCCCCATCAGCAGGACAGAGCTGTTTTCCTGGGGAATAGGTAAACCTGTGTTTGCTGTCGCTTGGTAGGGGCATTTTCAAATCTCCTGCCAAGCTGGAACAAACACCATGTCCACTCTCAGGGACACAAATGTCCCCTCCCTCTAAGTGTAATACCAAGCCCCGGAGGACTGTGGTCCCTGTGGCCACGTGCCCACCTCCCCTAATATTAATGCAGAGCCCCGGGAGATGAGATCCCTGGGACCGAAATTGGCCCAGAGGGGGGTCATGTGTCCCACTCCCGTAATGATAATGCCAGGCTCCAGGGGTTGTGGTCCCTGGAGTCAAAATCAGCATAGGGAGTGGTCATGTGCCCCACTCCCCCTCAATCACCCCAGATCCAGGGGGATTGACTCCTTTGGGATGATAAAAGCTGGGGGAGGTGATTCATGTGCCCCTTATCCCCCAACAATAGCACCAGGTTCCTGGGGTATTGGGTCCTGGCATGACTGAGGGGGCACACAGCCAAAGTCTGCCACAGGAACCCCATCCCCGGGGCCCAGTGTGATTTTTAGGGGGAGGGAGGCAGGTGGTCCTCCTCCCAGGACTGATTTCACACACACACACATATACATATATAACCAGACTGGCGGTCACCAGTAGGTAGTTATAGTTGTGACCTAGTTTCCATAGGAAAAGTGTTTTTTGTTTACCTAATAACTTTAGCTCTGTTTGACAAATCTTCACAAAATTTTCAAAACTAGTTTACCACTCACTTGAGCTGCTGTCTAGAATGTTTTGGAGTGATTCGTCAAGTGGGGCCCAAGAAAAAGGGGGTGGGTCCCAAAATGAGAAATAGCCCTAACTATAATTTCTATGGTTTTGTGTATGTAAATTCTGATCATAACTATAACGTGCCTGTAAAATTTGTTTTTTTTAGTGAATTTCTAAGGTTTTTTAAATGCTAATTCTTAACTATAATGTCCCTGCAACCTTTGTTTATTTTCAGTGAATTTCCGTGGTTTTTAAATGCAGCAGATGGGTTGGCCCTACCCCACGTGCTTCCAGCCCTTACCACAAAGGAAAAGCATGGGAAAAGACAAGGAGAAGCAGAGAAAACTAGGAAAAAGCAAGGAGGAGGCACTCAAAAATGCTAATGCCTAATTATAATGTGGCTGTAACCTCTGCATTTCCCTCGTTTCCACTGCTTTCTCCTTGCTTTCCCCCCTGTTTTTTGTGCCTTCTCTTTGCTTTTTCCTCATTCTCACTGCTTTCTCTGTTATTTTCCCCCACATTTTGTGTGCCTTCTCCTTCCTTTTCCCTCATTCTAAGTGTTCACCTTGCCTTTCTCCTGTTTTTTGAGTGCCTTCTTCTTGCTTTTCTTTTGTTTTACCTGCTTTTGCCTTGCTTTTTCAACTGTTTTTTTATATGCCTTCTTGCTTTTCCCTCATTTTCACTGCTTCCTCCTTGCTTTTCCCTTGTTTTATGTGTGCCTTCTCCTTGCTTTCTCTCATTCTTACTGCTTTCTCCTTGCTTTCCCTCGTTGTCACAGCTTTCACCTTGCTTTTTCCCCCTTTTTTGTGTGCCCTCTCCTTGCTTTTACCTCATTTTCAATGCTTCTCTTTGCTTCTTCACCCATTTTTTGGTCTGCTGCGTATTCTTAATATCATCTACATATAGGGAAACGTATATTTCATGCAAACAAACCCAAGTGGGCTACTTCACTTCATGACAATAATTATTCTTCATGGTAACCTGTGGCATTACATCACCCCAAGTTGTTATGATCTGCCTTTCGCATACCACCCTGGTCAGATGAAACTGGAGTGTGACCTCGGTTCTTGCACGTTCTGGTCTGGCCGAGATAGGGGCGACCCCTTCCGGTAGCCACAATGCTGCTGACAAGAAAACGCCTAGGCAGTCCGTGCCCTCTTGAAAGAGTCCCAGAGGAAAAACCCAAAATGGAAAAAAACTCTTTCGCAGGAACTCCCAGAAACAGAAAAAGGTGAACATCAGGATAACAGGACTTCAAGAGCTAGAACTCCAAAGCTACAGGAAAAAAACAAGCAGGAAAAACACTCCACAAGAATAGCAAGCAGGAGCGCGGACCACCACCATCAGGAAGTGTTGCAACGCAAGGAAAACAAGAATCTGGCTCCTTATTTTCCAATGGCCAGAAAGTGACATGCAGTAAGAAAGAAAAATGCCATCGTGCATTGGGAATGCTCCATAGGAATAACTGAAAAAATACACCATCTTGGAAAAGGAAAAAAAAGGAAACCAGTGCATGCAGGGAAGAGAACAGCATCCTGTGAAGAAGAAACATGGCCTCGGAGGAAGAACAGGAAGAAGAGCCCAATGATCAAGACATAAGGTAAGTAAAATAATAGTGGGACCGCAGGGAGCCTTTGCAGTATAGCATCAGGCTGCACGCAGAACGTGCAAGGTCTGAAACTCGACCCTGGGCCGTCTGACACCGCCGCGGGCAGCAAAACATGCCGCGGCTGAGCAGGCAGCCCGGGACACGGACCGCAGACACCACCGCAGGCCGTAAATGACATGCAACAGGTACCTGCGGCGTGACACAAATGAGCGTCAGCAGACTTTTTGACTATTTCCGCCATGGAAAGTAACTCTGCAAACAGAAAGAAAACGTACAAGTAAGTTTAAACATTAAAATATATTTCTACATCACAAACAAGACATTCAAATTCTTTCCAAAGCAAATTTTGCCCATATTTACAAATGTGTGCACATCTCTTTATCGCATTTTAAACCTCTTGGTTTCTTAGTAGCTAGTAACAGGATATGCTAAGACTCCAGTGTTTGTAGAGCCTTCTCACTGCCTCTGCCTCATACATTTTTAGGGATAGAGTCCAATTCACTGTAGTTAAATTTGCTTTAATCTCCCCCATGTGCCATGTGAAAGAATCTAGCAACTGCATAACTGGTGTCATCATTTTTTAAAGCTTTGAAATGCTGTAAGGTTCTCTTGTTCTCTGAGAGTATAGTACTCCATTTATAGATTTTAGGACAGGGGCATTTTAACAAGTAGACTACATGGTTGCTCAGACAAGTAAAATAACCCTTGGCTCTGATATATGCCAAAATTAGGAATCGAAGCTGCTGATACTTTCACCTTTTTGAAATGCCTTAAATTTTTTTATATTTGTGAATCTTTCTCTGTGATTGAGCCAGGTCTCTTTTTCATTTTTAACTGCACTCTTGAAAAAGTGATCTCCCATCAGCCTAGCCCTCCTGAATGCTATCTACTTTCTTCTGGTTTTACTGGCATCTATGGTGGTTTCACTTCCAAACAGCAGTATCAATCTTACTGACTCATGCTGCCACTGACTGGTAGTAATAAAGCAACACTATTTACATTTTGAATTTCTGTAAGTAAACAAAGCCTCTTCTCCGCTCACTTTTTTCATTCTTTCTTGGGTTACACACAGTAGTTCATGTTTGTATCCTTGACAGCAGTTCTCCCTCTATAGCCTTGTGCTGATATTCTGTCCCACAAATTCTCTTTGCTCAGAGGAGCTCTCAAAGGGTGTACTCACTTTTAGTGGTTCTGAGCAGACGCTACTGGTGTGTAAAGTACTATTTCCCACTGTAGGTTTCCTGTAGAGGGTAGTCACAATTCTATCTCCCTTGAGCCAAGAAACTCAAGTTGGCTTATGGTACTTGTGAAGCTCATATTCAGATGATTCTGATTTAACTCAATTACAAAGCCTTCTGCCTCCTCCATAGACAACCCACAAATCACGAACAGGCAAACTATGAAGTGAATCCAAAGAACAATATGGTCGACCTACTTTCCTTTTCTGGGCCATTGACCACCTGCTCCTACCACCAGCTGATATGCAAATTTGCATATCTGGGGCGAAGCAGCAGTCCATCACGGTCCCTCTCTGCTGTTTATACAGCTTATTATCGAATATAAAGATGTTGCTCTTCAGACACCATTCAATAATTTTAAGAGCATGCCAGTATATTGATAAAGCTTTAAAGGTCTAGCTTTAAAAAAATTGGACTGCTCTCAAATCATCTGTATGCTGCCTGCTAGCATACAGAGATGTGACATCTAGGGTCATCATTAGCATTTCACTTTACCATCCCACATCCAAGATTCTTTAAAAAAATAAGAGGTATCCTTTATGTTGGATAGTAAATTCTCTACCAAAGGCCTCAGGAAACTGTTGATGTATTTAGATCACAATTGCTGTTATTATGGGTCTCCATGGGATCTAACAGGAGTTTTTATGTATTTTAGGTATGAGATAAAACAGGCTTTTTAGGATGATCTCTCTTCAAAATTCTGTATTCATCCCAGCTGAAATATGCCTGTTATCTCCACTTTCCCAACTCCACAAGGTACTCTTGTTTGACCATCAAGTAATCCATCCTTTTTTTTAACATCAATTACCATCAAGTAATTGACTATACGTCTCTGATATACACATTGACTTAGAGCACAGTATTACAAATTTCCCCATCTTTCTTAACATGTCACAGTATGGTCCTTATTATTAGCTAGCTTCGTTATGGTTTGCATGTAAACATTCTCACCTTCAACATGTCTAAATATATTCTTTCTAGCATTGCTAGTCTCCAAACTATGCACTTCCTTAACAACAGTCTCTGAAAATACATAAGTGTTATCGTGGGCAGCTTGTGGCAAATATCTAAATTTTGGCTTGATTGTTGCTCCACCTCCACAAAGAGGCCTTTGTATCTTAACTTTGTGGCAGAAGACAATTATGGCTGACAATATCTGAAATTGCTAGGATATGCAAGGCTGCTGATCAGCAAAGCCCGCGACCATGATGACAGAAATGTGGCTTTGGCCCTGTCATCACAATTATGGCAGTTGGAAACTGGTGCCTTCGTCCCCATACTACTATGCCTGCTTACTCTTGGGTCATGGGGCTATACAAGGCCTAACTCATTCTACCTGGCAATGCTATATTTGTTTATTTACCATCAGTGGATTTGTTCCTTTGCTATTGTAATGGACTATGGCCATTCACTTTTAATGCTGAAGAACTTGAGTTCTGTAACTCTAGACTGTAAGGGTTGGCCATTCTGGCATTATGATACATTGTCCTTAGAACAGTCTCACATATTGATGACTTTCTAGACCGAAAGTTCAACAGCTATTCTGCAATGCTTTAGAAGTACCATAAAGTAACTTCCTCATTGTAAACAAAATACTTCTTGGATACTTTTCCTTGTCTTGGCAAATTAATTGACACTGATTTACTCATCTTCTGTATAAATGGACCATGAGTTTAATCACTGTGTGGCATTTATCAGTGTATGCTGTTGATTTGACACTTTATGCCTATATATTGCTTATGACAGATTTAGTATTGAAAAAAAACCTTTGTTTGAATAAGCTCCAGATGTTTGTTATTTGGTATTTTTGACACAGAGTACAAATTCATATATTGAAGTATGCATTACCCCATATGATCAATTCGTCTAAGTTAGTTTGGTTTGTCTGATACCAACCATCTTCAGTCTTTCTCACTCTCTTTAAATTATTACTGCATGTGCTCTTTTTTATGTCTGTGTTGACCGAAAGCGGTCTGCGGTGACGGTCCCCATTTCCTTCTTACAGCTGAGCACACACACCCCCGTTACAGCTACTGATTCATATACATGTCATTACAAATACACTATACGATGACAAGACAGCCCTTCATACCTTATTATGAAGTTTCTATCTTTTATTTTGATTTCCATACAACTTGCACATACCATAGATTGCTGTTTAGCAGCATATGAGTGAGTTCTCTAGGTTTGTAGGATCCTAGCTACAGTACTGGATCATACACATCATACACAGGCTTGGAAAGGACCTAAACCCACTAAATCTTGTAAAAAATCCTTTATTGTACAACACATCTCTGCCTTTAATTGCTGAAGAATATAAATGTTATGGTCAGTGGTGGATTGTGGGAGGGAAAAGGGGTGGGGGGCATGGCGTGTGGTGGGGGGGAGAAATTAAAAAAAAAATGTTTTAAGTACCTTAATTCCGCGCCACGCTGCTCCGCTCCTCCATCCTCGACTGCAGGAACAGGCTCCCAGCAGGCGTTAAAAGGAGTCTTCCATTGTTTACAATGGGCCTCTGGGTGCTTTGCAGGATTAGCATCAACATTTTTTATGCTAATCATGCAAAGCGCCTGACTAGCGTAAAAAATTCAGACTTTAGTTCGCTAGCTACCGCCGGGGTGCGCCATATTTTAAATATAACGCACACATGGAGGCGTTGGGGGGGGCTAAGGGGGTTAAAGAAAAGTGGTGCTGCACTATGTGCAGCGCCACTTTTCTTAAATATGCCCCATAGTTCTGTTTTTTTGCAGCAGGCATATTAGCCCTTCATGCTGTTTTGAGCCAAAGCTGCCGCTAGGCAAATCTCCCATGTAGGAAGTTGGGTCTGTATATACTATTTCAAAGTAAGAGATAGTGTGCACAGAGTCCAAGGGGTCCCCTTAGAGGTAAGATAGTGGCAAAACTAGATAATTCAAATGCTCTATTTTGTGGTAGTGTGGTAGAGCAGCAGGCTTATCAGAGGGTAGTGTTAAGCATTTGATGTACACACAGGCAATTAATGAGGAACAGACACTCAAAAACTTAACCCAGGCCAGTAGTTTTTATATAGAAAAATATATTTTCTTAATTTATTTTAGAACCACAAGATTCAAGATTTGAAGTAAATACATAAAATGCAAGGTACTCCACGATGGTAAGTTAGGAACTTTGAATTAGAGCAATAACATACACAGTTTTAGCTAAAATGGCAATAAGGTATTTTAAAAGTGGACACAGTGCAAAAATCATCAGTTCCTGGGGGAGGTAAGTAATGATTAGTTTGTCAGGTAAGTAAGGCTCTTACAAGTTCAACTTCCTGGGCATAGGCAGCCCACCATTGAGGGTTCAAGGCAATCCCAATGTCACTGCACCAGCAACACAGGGCCGGTCAGGTGCAGAGGTCAAAGGAGGGCCCAAAACACATAGGTGCCTATGAAGAACAGGGGTGCTCCGGTTCCAGTCTGCGAACAGGGAAATGCCTGCATCTTCGGAGGGCAGACCAGGGTGGTTTTGTAGAGCACTGGGGGGGGGGGGGACACAAGTAGGCACACAAAACACACCCTCAACGGCACAGGGGCAGCCGGATGCAGTGTGCAAAGCAGGCGTTGGGTTTTGTATAGGAATCAATGGAGGGACCCGGGGGTCACTCTAGTGGTGCAGGCAGGGCACAGGGGGGCTTCTCGGGCCAGCCACGGACTTGGCTAGACCGAGGGTCACCTGGTTGTCACTTCTGCACTGAAGTTCAGTTCCTTCTGATCCTGGGGGCTGCGGGTGCAGTGCTTGGTCCAGGCATCGGGTTCCTTGTTACAGGCAGTCACGGTCAGGGGGAGCCTCTGGATTCTCTCTGCATGCATCCCTGTGGGAGTCCAGGGGGGTAATCTCGGGTTACTCACAAGGTCGCAGTCACCTGGGAGTCCTCCCGGTAGTGTTGATTCACTGGAGCTCGAGCCGGGGGTGTCGGGTGCAGATGGTAAAGTCTCACGCTTCTGGCGGGAAGAGTGAGTTCTTTAAAAGTTGCTTCATTGTTGCAAAGATGTTGCTGTGGGTGAACAGTACTGCTATTCCTTGGGAGTTTCTTGGTCCTTCTGGTTTCAGGGCAGTCCTCTGAGGCTTCAGAGGTCGCTGGTCCCTGTTGGATGCATCGCTGTGCAGTTTTCTTCGAGTCAGGAGACAGGCCGGTAGGGCTGGGGCCAAAACAGTTGTCGTCTCCGTCATCTCTGCAGGGCTTGCAGGTCAGCAGCCCTTCTTCTTGTTTCAGGTTGCAGGAATCTGATTTCCCTGGTTCTGGGACGCCCCTAAATACTGAATTTAGGGGTGTGTTTAGGTCAGGAGGACAGTAGCCAATGGCTACTTTCCGGGAGGGTGGCTACACTCTCTTTGTGCCTCTTCCCTGAGGGGAGGGGGGCACATCCCTAATCCTATTGGGGGAATCCTCTAAAACCAAGATGGAGGATTTCTAAAGGCAGGGGTCACCTCAGCTTAGGGCACCTTAGGGGCTGTCCTGACTGGTGGGTGAGTCCTCCTTGTTTTTCTCATTATCCTCTCCTGCCTTGCCGCCAAAAGTGGGGGCAGTGGCCGGAGGAGTGGGCATCTCCACTAGCTGGGATGCCCTGGGGTGCTGTAACAAAAGGCATGAGCCTTTGAGGCTCACCACCAGGTGTTACAGTTCCTGCAGGGGGAGGTGAGAAGCACCTCCACCCAGTGCAGGCTTTGTTTCTGTCCTCAGAGAGCACAAAGTCTCTCACTGCAGGGGGGCAGAAACTCGTCTCAGTGGCAAGCTGGCACAGACCAGTCAGTCCTGCACTGAAGGACTGGGTAAAATACAGGGGGCATCTTCTAAGATGCCCTCTGTGTGCATTTTGTAATAAATCCAACACTGGCATCAGTGTGGGTTTATTATTCTGAGAAGTTTGATACCAAACTTCCCAGTATTCAGTGTAGCCATTATGGAGCTGTGGAGTTCGTTTTTGACAAACTCCCAGACCATATACTTAATATGGCCACAACTGTTCTTACAATGTCTAAGATTAGACTTAGACACTGTAGGGGCATATTGCTCATGCAGCTATGCCCTCACCCGTGGTATAGTGCACCCTGCCTTAGGGCTGTAAGTCCTGCTAAAGGGGTGACTTACCTATGCCACAGGCAGTATTTGGTGTGCATGGCATCCTGAGGGGGATGCCATATCGACTTTGCCTTTATCTCCCCACCAACACACACAATATGCAATGGCAGTGTGCATGTGTTAGGTGAGGGGTCCCTTAGGGTGGCACAACATATGCTGCAGCCCTTAGGGACCTTCCCTGGTCACAGGGCCCTTGGTACCACTGGTACCTTTTACAAGGGACTTATATGTGTGCCAGGGGTGTGCCAATTGTGGAAACAATGCTACATTTTAGGTGAAAGAACACTGGTGCTGGGGCCTGGTTAGCAGGGTCCCAGCACACTTCTCAGTCAAGTCAGCATCAATATCAGGCAAAAAGTGGGGGTAACTGCAACAGGGAGCCATTTTCCTACATCCCATCTTGCTCCCTAGCAGGAACATTAATCACAAGAGTATCTTGATATTTTAATTGTTTCCTGAAGTCTGGACGCAAAAGGAACTTTTCAGCAGGTGCTTTTAAATCGCAAGATTCGAACGTTATTGATAAACGCAGCGCACACCTGAGGTCAGCGCCTGGTGCAGCCGCACCGCTCTCACCGCCCAAAAGCCGGCCATGGGTACAAGCTGTTGTCCTGCACAAACGGCAGACTCAGAGTTTATAGCTTTAGATATCTCAGTACCTGCTGTAACCCGTCTCTTTTTAATATGTGCAAAGAAATCGCAATCAGAACAAGAAACTAGGTTGCACAGAGGATCTAGAATGCTAGTTGCAGATTTTAATCTCCTTGAGTTCCAGGTGTTTGAGACATACAATAAAAAAGTTCTACTGTTCAGGCAATAGATATACTCACTATTTCACCCAAATGCATGCATCAATAGGATGTCTACAACATCCAAGTATATAATGTAAGTGGAAATCAGAATCTTCAGCTGATATTCCTGCTCACTATTGGTATAAATTAAATCACTGTTAGATATTCAGAGGTTACCAATATTAAAAAGACTATCATTTTCATAACCTACCAGAATATGTAGATTTGCCAGAGCCATGTTCACCCTGAAGAGAGTATTTTTTTTTTTTATTCTAACACTTCTGAAGAAATTCATGGTTAGTTCTGATCACATTCAATCTATGATCTCCTTGGTCCCTTAGACTTTGGGTTTTGTATCCTGTCAAGAATTAAAGCCCTTGAGTACAATCTCAATTCAGGCTGTGGTAAAGGTCAAAGAAATCGATACACAAACTGATAACAGCCAGGCAATATCTATGAGCAGTTCACTGAACGCACCAAGAACCTCAGCCATGTGTCCAAGAATCAGAAGACCGTTGACTACAAGAGTCAATTAAATAATAATAGAAAAAAAAGGAAAAATTAAAAGCAAACTGAGATCCTGAGTATTCTCTTTGAAATTTATCAGCGCATTGTAAAAATATAAATGAATGTGAGTCAGCTGTATGTGACTCATGGAGAAATTCTCTAAAACCACAGGTCAATAATGCAGATTTTCTTAGGTAAAATATTGAAGGAAATTCTTCTTATTAAAGACAGTGTGTTAATATTATGCTTTCTTAAACTGCTACTTTTATTACGGCAGCCACAATTTATAAAAAAAAACACTTACCAGCTAACTTTAGGTCACAAACTACCAACTGTGAGAAAATTAAACCACAAATCAGTCATATGTTTAGTCGATATACAGTAGTCACCAGGAAGTAATAGCATCTTTTATAAAGTGAAAATAAATTAAACTCTGTGACTGAAATTAAGAACATCAACAGAAGTATCCCAACAGAAACATTCGGTAAACAAGCCTGTTTTCTTTCTAGAAAGTTTAACAAATGAGAAGAGGGTGTTCTTGAATCAGTTGTCTTTGATTGTAGTTATGGCTGCTACATGGAGTAGAAGGAAAATAAGGATACTCAACACTACTTGAGGCCTTGTTTGCGTGTCTGGTGACAGGAAAGAACACCCCTGAAGGGGAATAATGTATTGTAGAAACACCTGGAACTCTGTCATTGGAGACACTTTCAAAAGGAAATCCAGCAAATTAGTGAGGTTATTTTCCAGCGATGGGGCGTCATTTTCAGACTATGGTTGGACCAACTGCAGAATTTGTTTTATATTCCATGTTCATAAACACAAACATCCTCTTAAAAGAGTATTGTACTTTGCATAGTGAGGAAAAGCCTTGACCTATCTCTCGATCTTCTGTTAAAATGGTCACTGTAAGAAATGTAATTATTAGTTGTGCAGGGTTGGAGGCCTGTGCAAGTAACAGGTCCACATCTTCTACTTATTGGAACCAAGCACTCTATTGCAGCTCTTGGGATAGCAAAGCAGAGCAGTCCATGGCCTTACTCAGACAAGGTGGTTTGGGCTAGATTCTCCGTCTGCTAGTACCAAACAAAGACATTCAATAAATGATTGTCTAGTCAGTACTTTTTTAATTTAAAAAATGAATTGTACATTTATTACACACACTACTAAATACTACACATTAATCACAAACATATAAATAGGGCAATCTCCCTGCTGGGTGAGGGGACATCACCCACGGAAAACAAGACCATCTGCTTTGAAGCTTGGAGCACCAGAGCCTGCCTGTTTACCAAGACCAGTGTGCCCTGTGAGAAAGAGGAGAGTGCTGGTGAGAGCAAGGTCCAGTTGGGATTCCTGCTGATTGAACTCCCTGTGCAAGGAGACAGTTGTTGCATTAATCGAGTCATTGTCCGTATGAAGGTTCAAGATGGCAAGCCCCGTAGGCCAGGACAGAGCCAGCATGAAGATAGTCGTGAGCAGAGTGCTGAGTGGGAAAGTAAAGCCAATGCGGACCTGGTTGCAGTGATCCCAAACGTCAGCAGGGGCTGTCATGAAATTTGCTGGATATCGAGCGGCGAAGTCTGTGCCGAACCTAGCGGCGACCGTGTATGCCCCTGTATGCCAAGAAGAGGTGCTGTGGCATGGACTTCCATGCCGTAAGGGCCGGCGCCTAGCTGTCTTGCGCTACGGCAACCCCATATGAAAGGTGGGGCTGCCAGTATCCAGACTGCTGTGAGAATCAGGCCATCACCCGAGAACTGTAAGGTTTTGAGGATTGTACCCGAATTTTCCCAGTGAACTGAGGAGGACGCTGTGGGTACAGTGAAACATCACTTAGCCCCAACTGGCAGCATCAAAATCCAACTCCCTCCACCCTTCTGCAGAACTTAAACGTGCAGGGGGAGTGTTTTAATGAAGACTCCACACACAGGATGTCTTCATTAAGTGTTTATTAGATAACACGAAACAAGTGTGACCTCCACCACAGCCAGGATGAAATAACTGCCTCCAGTGGAATGTCCCAGTTCCTAGCGAACCACGTTCCTATAAAACATACGAGCATTCTAACATACCTAAGCTACACATTATAACATATCCTCCTCCTTTACATAAAAATATACCCCCCCCTTGTGATTTATAACTACAGTAAATACAAATACAACACAAAAAAACAGAATGGATAAACATAAGATAGTAATATTAAATATCACTTACAATTTGTACTACTTTAAATGAGGTAATCTCACATAATCTTGCAAGTATGAAGGAGGGCGTCTCAGTCTCTGCTCTCTTGTAGACAAACACTCATCACCACCTGGATTTATGTCAGGAGATTCACCCCCTGATGGTTGAGAAGAAGATATACTGTCCTCTACAAGAACCCTTGATGAAAATGTAGTGCCCTTCTCCATATCCTGTGACGTCTCACCCCTGGATCCACATACCTCCACATTAAACGCTATAGGGTTAGACCCAACCTCATTAGAAGAACTCGGGCACTCAACCTCTTTATTAGAACCAACTTCTTTAGTGGAACTCAAGTATTCCGAAATTTCTCCTTCACTCTCACCCAAAACTGATCCCTCACATTCACCCCTCTGTGTGCCAAACTTTGAGTCCTGCGCACCAAACCTAGCCACTCTCCTAAAATTCCACTTTTCACCATTCTCCAACACAACATGCCACCTGCCGATATGCTTAACTTGAAATGGCCCTCGAAATTTGTTTAATCCTCCAACACACCGTCCCGATTTTATCTTCACCCAGTCACCAGGAACTATTATTTTCCCATAATCACCAGGAACTATTCTTTTCCTAATTTTCCTTTCACTCTCCTGACTTTCGCACTGTACTCCATTACCTTCTAAAAGAGCTTTAATCCAAAACGGAGTCAGCTTGGTACTAGGCTTCCTGCCTCGCATCAACTCCAAAGGCGAATATACCGATGTGTTGTTTGCTGTAGTGCGATAGGCCCGCACCAAATCACTCACCACTTTTCCTACACTCAGTCTATTTGCCAAAGCAAGCTGAATGGCACCCTTAACCAACCTATTAGCCCTTTCTACAGTGCTATTTCCCTGGGGATTATAAAGAGCCATGCGTGCATGTTTTACACCACACTCGTTTAAGAACTGCTTCATACGATCTGAGGTAAGTTGAGTACCATTATCAGTGACGAGACAATCAGGAAAACCCTCCTCACTGAAAATTTCTGATAAAATCTTTATCGTAGAAACTGTTGTCACCTCCGTCATAAACTTAACAACTAACCATTTGGTATTCAAATCAACCAGAACAAACGCAAATCTCTGACTGTAACCCACACCTGCCATAGGACCAATAAAATCCCCACAAACCGTATGCCAAGCTATGCCTGGATCCCGCATAGTCCCACACACAGTTTGTTTGCTCACCTTCAGCCTTTTCTCACTCTCTATGCACTCAGAACACCTTTCCACCCAGTTTACCACGTCATCGTCCATACCTGGCCACCAAAACTCAGACCTGAAGCGTTTCTTTGACATTGTCTGTCCTAAGTGACCTTCATGGGCTATATCAAATAACCTTTTCCTGACACCTAACGGAGGTATCAACCTTTCTCCCCGTACCAAAACTCCATTGCCCAAAATGGACAACTCGTCCAAGACTTTTCCGTATGGCCTAAGAGCTGGGGGTAACGTGCTTTCTCTCCTTCCTCCTTCCACTATCATTTTGACCACTCCCTTCAACACTTCATCCTGTGTCAAAGCTCGCTCCCACTCTTCTTCACTCACCGCAACAAGAGTCCAATGAACTACATCACAGACACTTGCAACTGCACCTTCTCTCTCATGCTTCAACACACCCTCTCCATCAACCACCTCCCAAGCTAAAGGTAACCGTGATAAACAGTCTGCCTGCACATTCTTCCACCCTGGTATGTACTCAAGAACATACATATATTCCTGTAACCTTGCTGCTAGTCGAGCCAATCTTGCAGAACACTTCCCAGCACCACCAGAAGACAGAATTTTTAACAAAGGTTTGTGGTCAGAACGTAGCGTCACACACGTTCCCCATACGTAGACTCTAAAGTATTCCATGCCCCAAGCTGCAGCCAAAGCCTCTCTCTCGATAACAGAGTAATTTCGCTCTGAATCCGTAAGAGAACGCGAAGCAAACGCAACGGTCTTTTCACCTGTTGGGTGTATTTGCGCTAACACAGTTCCTATCCCACAAGCACTCGCATCCACCGTGATTACAGATCTTTTACCAGTGTCAAAAGGAGTCAAAATGCCAGCGCAGCACACCTCCTCCTTGATGGCCTCAAAACACTCCTGCTGCACTCTGGACCACTCAAATCTTGTCCCTTTCCTCAACAGCGTTCTCAGAATCTCAGTCTTAGAGGCAAAGTTCTTCACGAATTTCGAGTAATACTCTATCATACCTAAAAAGGACCTCAATTGATCTTTGTCCTGCGGTGGTGGGACGAATTTAATGGAATCCAGTAGGTTATTTTTAGGCTTGATACCTTCCCCTGAAAGTGTATGCCCAAGATATTCTATCTCTCTGACCAAAAACACACATTTCTCCTTCCTCAAAGTCAGTCCAGCATTGGAGATTCTATCCAGAACCTGTTCCAAAGTGAAGTTATGACTCTCCACCGTATCTCCAAAAATTAAAATATCATCCTGGAAATATAGTACATTTTCTATATCATGGAATACTTCAGTCATCACTCTTTGAAACACACTGGCTGCCGAACATAGTCCAAAAGGCATGCGTGCAAATCGGAACGTTCCTTCCATGGTTATAAATGAAGTTAGAGATTTGGAGTCATTGTGCAACTTGATGTGATGATATGCGTGCTTCAGATCTAGTTTCGTGAAGAATTTTCC
Source organism: Pleurodeles waltl (assembly GCF_031143425.1). NCBI lineage: Eukaryota > Metazoa > Chordata > Amphibia > Caudata > Salamandridae > Pleurodeles > Pleurodeles waltl. The sequence goes on along the minus strand of NC_090449.1, from coordinate 295,794,978 downwards.
GCTCTTCAATAGAGTCAAGAGTTCGTTGATATTGGGGAGTGGAAAATTGTCTGCAACAACACATTGATTCAGGCTCCTCAAATCAACCCAAAATCTCAATTTACCATCAGCTTTGCGTGTAATTACTACTGGAGAAATCCACTCAGATGTCTCCACTGGCTCAATTATTCCCCTTTTTAACATGTCATTTACTAATTTGTTTACCTCCTCTCTTACCAAAACAGGTACTCTTCTAACTCTATGTTGGACTGGAATCGCCCCATGTTTCAATTTAATCTTATGCACGCACCCCTTAAGTTCACCCATTTCCTCACGAAACACATAGTCTGCACCCCTAATAATGTCTTCCAATGCCACCTCTTGAACAACCATAACAGGATTCTCGGCACGTGGATTTATAGTGATATGTAAATCAAATTGATGAGCCCACCCGAGGATCGGCGGACCAGCTTCCGCAACATACACCTTCCCTTGAGTAAACCTGTCACCAAAGGTGATATCAGCTAACATATAGCCTATGACATCGATTTTTTCCCTTTGATACCCACCAGGGTTGATATCTTTCGGCAATAGCTTAGTGTCTGGCCACTTGGATTTAAATAAACCCTTTGGTATAATGGTATACAGAGAACCTGAGTCAACCATTAAATGAATAGCCTGTCCTTTTATAAGAAATTCAGCTGTGGGTCTTTGTTTCCTATTGCATACATCCTCCACTATTAATACTCTGTAAAAGCATCCATTCAAACTATCATCTGATCCTTCGGACAACACTGCTACCCTCATCTTTGCGGTACTTCTGCACATCCTGGCAACATGTCCTTTTTGATTACACTTCCTACAATCCTTTCCCTTCGCGAAACAATTCCTAGCTCCAGTACTATGATTGTAGCTACCACAGTTACTGCATGTTTTCCCAGTTACTTTCACATTTTGACCACCTTTACTGATTCTGTATGTACTTGCACCACTTTTGTTATTAATGGCCTCACAGTCCGCGTGTTGTCCAATGACTGACACACCAATTTTCTCCTCCTTCTTATCCATTACCCTCATGCAATAGTCTGATTCTTCTATCACCTTAGCTATCTATATAGCATCTTTTAAAGTCGGATTCTTAGCAGCCCACAATCTTTCCTGTATCTTACGACTGTTGCACTGTACTATAAGTTGATCGCGTATCATCTCATCTGTCATTGGGCCAAACTGACATTTTAACGATAACTCTCTTAACCTGGTGACAAAGTCATCAATCGACTCACCAGGACGTTGTGGCTGAGTATAAAATTTGTGTCGTCTAATCACAATATTCCTACCCTTAGCAAATCTAATCTCTAAACGTTTATGCGCATCAACATAAACATCAACATCAGGTTGATCTTCTTGAATAGGTAAACGCCGGTAGATACTTAAAGATGTGTTGCCCTTCCTTGCCCAAAGCATTCAATAAAATCGCCTTTTTCCTCCCAATAGAAAAATTGCGCCCATCAATTGCTTCCAAATAATTATCAAAAACATCAATCCATTCTTCCCACTCCATCGATGGCTCACCTGGTTGGGATAAAAATGGCGGTGGTGGCGTGATAGCATGCAAATCCATACTGATACAGATGCTCAAGTAAATTAATGTCTATACAAGAAGTGGTCAACCACGTACTGCAGTTACACAGACAAACAAATGTTAAAACAATGAGAAAAAAAAAAATGATTAAATAACCAAGAAAAATTCAATATGTAAATAACAGTGTGCACTTGGTATGCGTTCAACACATCAAACTGAAAAACTCGGGGTTGAGTCAATGTCACCTAACAGTGGTAACTTCCCACTGTGCTGCAAGCAATAGCTTATAAACAGTTTATCCGGCAACAATATGTCTTAAGGTCCCTTCTTCTAAAATCCACAAACCCGGAACCAAAGATCCTTTCCTTCAACGTTGTAGAACCGGAAACACTATTCCTTCAACGTCGTAGAGCCGGAAACGCTCTCCGACCCTCCTACTATCCGTCAATCTGGAGCAGACATGCCATTGTGCTCGACGTATTCCACAATGCGAAACAAATCTGCGAAACGAGGTGAGACCGATGGGCTGTACAAGTGAGTTCCACACAGCCAGTCTCACGCGCTGCACAAGCAGAAGTTTGATACCGCTGCGCTCCACACAGCACGCGTGCAGTGTTTGACAACAGTTGGTTTCTCCAGTCTCACAAGATAAATACCAGATAACAGTGCACTCCACGCAGCGCGCACCTGGTATTTTGTCACCATTGATTTCCTCCACCAAACGATAACGATAGACACCATCCACTGTGTATATTTATCGTTGATTTCACCAGTCTCACGCGCTGCACACATAAATTCCAGATATGAGTGCACTCCACGCAGCGCGCACCCGGTCGTTTGTCACCGGTGATTTCCTCCACCAAACGATGACAGTGAACACCATCCACGGCTTAGTTCATACCAGTACTTACAAAATATCACAGGGAAAAGTAAGACAGGCAACGTCCTTTCCCTCTTTGAAGTCGCAGAATCTCTACACGATAGTCCATAGAGGTCACACTATTCCTTAGCTGCTCCAACTCGTCGCCAAAATTATGTTGTAATGAAGACTCCACACACAGGATGTCTTCATTAAGTGTTTATTAGATAACACGAAACAAGTGTGACCTCCACCACAGCCAGGATGAAATAACTGCCTCCAGTGGAATGTCCCAGTTCCTAGGGAACCACGTTCCTATAACAACATACGAGCATTCTAACATACCTAAGCTACACATTATAACAGGGAGCACCTCCGATCGCTCCCGGAGCTGGTCGCTTAAGGTCAGAGGAGAGCCCTGTGCAGGAGAGTGCCGATCTTCCCGCATGTAGTCAACTTTTAGGAACAGGACAGGAGCACTGTGAGTGCCCGTGGATGCGGAACCTGCTAAAACACGGCAAGCTTGCTCACTGCTTGGGTGGGAAAGACTGGTTACAGGCCTATTGGGCCTTGGAAGACTTTCAGCTAAGTAAGCTGCGGCACCAAGACACTTTTGACTATCTTTCTAAGAACCGGAGTGGACTCTTGATTTAAGACCTACTTGTCCCGACTAGAGTCTTTGACTGCTCATCCACAGCTACCACTGAGTCAAGTGCAGAAGTAGTACTTGGTTCAGTTGCTCAGGATCCATAGTAGGTCAGGCCCTGGGACATCAGAAGTAAAAGGCCTCAATCACCACGGTTGGACCCAGTAATCTCTGCATGCCGCGTGGCCCTCTGAAGAGGTTTAGACAGTAACCTATCTACTAAATCTGTTTTACAACATCTGCAAAGATGGGTCTACAAAAACACCGTCTTCCTTCTAGAACACGTGGTCTTCCATGGTAAGCAATCTGGTTTAGGTAATATTACTGCTATTCATTTAGTACCAGAAATATACATATTTGAAAATAACTGGACTAATTGCTTTGTGGTTTCCCGAAGAATGGAGGACTCTCCCTGTATCCACTGTGCCATCCTGCATTTAGCTTACAAATAAAAGGTATCATGTGACTCCTTAAGAGGGTCCCAGTTATAACGTAAGAGTCACAAAGGGCAAAAAGTCATTTCTTTGGCAATATGAAAAGTTTTTTTATTGAAGATGAAGATGTTTTCAAGATTTGGAAAGCAAAACAACAAACTATCCTGAGACAGAGTACTGCAATTCACTTTACTCTAGATGGTCCGGTCTCTCCTCAAACATTTATTTTACTGCTGAAGTATCTGTTGGAGGCGGTGAGGTGGAAGTGGAAGCGATGTTGACATGCTGATGACTGGAGGTGGGTGGTGATCGGCTTGGAGCAAGCCAGAGCAGGCCGGATGCGCAGCGGTCCGTGGCTTGCGGTAAAGTAGTACATTGGTACAGGGGCTTGCAGCTCACGATGATTGCGGCGGCCCTGGGAGATGCAATTACCGGATGCCGCCAAATCCTGCCGAAACTGCCAGGCCGAGCCAAGCCAATCGTGCTGGCCGCACTACCGAGACATGCCCATCGGGTACACAGGGCAGGAGTAGCACAGAGCGAGTAACAACAAGAAAACAGGACAACAGGAGTGACAGGAGTGATAGGGGCCGCAAGGAGCTGCAACAGGACAACAGAACAGGCCAGTGGCTGTGTGGTTGGAGGGACAATGATTGGTGAGGCTGGGGAGGGGACAGTGCCAAGTGCTAGGTGCTAAGTAGTGAGTTGAGAAGACAGAGGAAAGAGGGAGCTGAGAGGGAGCTGTGAGGTGTGTACACAGGAGGAGGTGACTCCAGCCCACAGCATTCCCCCCGCACCCTCCCGCCCGATTAAGTGAAAGACAAACAGTGAAAGACAAACAGCTAACAAACAGCTAATGTGACTAACCTAGTGATTAAAAAAACAAAGCAGGAAAAGGCAGAAGAAAAAAAAGAGAGACGTGAGCAGAGTAGCAGGCTCAGAGCTTCGGCCACTGCCGGTGGGGTGGAAGCGGCCAGCATTAGGTTGGTGCGGCTTGCCCTCCAGCTGGGCCAATTCTGCATGTGCCCCTTAAGACGGTACCACGGTACAGTCAGACACCGGTAAAGCTCAGTCCTGGAGCGTGCTTGTGCCCCTCCTGCCTGAGGTATTTGGAGAGGAGAAAGTGAAAGAGAGAGGCAGGGGGTGAGGCGGCGCTCAGATGGTGTAAAGCAGCAAGCAACAGTACAATAGAGCAACAGTACAAAATTCCACAGTATTTGACTTTTTTTTTCTTTTAAGGAAAACTACGCAGGCTACACAAAATACAATCAATTACCAACAGTAAGGTGGCTGGCACATGCCTTCTCAAGGAGCAGGAGTTGAGGCCTTCATCAAGAACAACAAAGGCTGTTCACTCAACTGCATTAAGATCACTAAGAGGCTTGAAATCCCCGAGGTTGGTACCTGAGATGCAAAAGGAACGGAAAATACGGAAAAACTGGAAAGAACAAAGAGATCTCAAGCTATTTGGGGCAACTGGAAACTTTCTCATAGAATCCTTTCCATATGTAAGATTGCAGGAAAGCGAAGGGGCAAACCACAGTAGTAAAGCAGTCCCATATCGGTGTGAAGTGTACCGGTAAAGGATTGAGGTTGTCCATCATATTCAATATAGGAGCTGGGGAGGACGTTAAGAAAGATGATGGTTGTTTTCAAGATGACAGATGTTTGTCAAGTGCAAGGAGGGCTTTGGGAGGATCTATTGAACCCATAAAACCCCATAGTGACAACGGAGATGTGATGGAGTTGGAGGAAGACCAGCCGCTGACATATGGGCTTAAGACTCAGAGGGAGTACAAGTTGGGTCCTAAGCGAAATGCGTTGAACACTAGAAAAGCATTCATACATAATTACTTTACAAGAGCGACGGGTGGGACAGGAGAGGACATTAAACTTCTCGGCGATCAAGATCCACAGATTACTCCTTTGACTCCAATTCTAGAACTCAGTAACTTTTCCAGTACAAATTGAGCAAGCGCAAGATTCTGTTAGCTGCACTACAGGCTTCACCCTGGATGCTTCAATAATTGGGGAATTGATAGAACTGGCAGATACAGCCTTAGAAAAAAGCAGCAGTAGTCACCATAATAGTCATTATAATAGAACTGGTCTAGACATTAATCCAACGGGAACAGAGCGGTTCAGAGGTAACTGGAATTTCGTCTCTGACGGTGATACCTCGGCCATCGACTGATGGTCATGCTAAACTCTCAAGTAAAAAAAATTGCTAATAGAGGAAGAGATCCATCAGATAATGCAGTCTCAGCTAGAAGAATTTCATGAACAAAAGGTCTTTGGCAATAGCCAGTCTTGCTCTACCCCTCTACAAGGTGCAAAGGAAGGCCCACAGGACATGCTCACCACAACTGCACACGGATGCTGGTCATTGTGAGAGTCAAGTATGGAAGACCATGATGGAGAAGCGGAGAACAGAGGGACACTGGTGCTAAAACAGCAAAGGAATATTCGCCTTGGAAGGAGATGGGGGAAGAGGATAGACCAGACTGTATTATAAACACCATATGCACCTCCCTTTTAGCTGCAGATAAAGCTCTTACCTGGCAGTCGCATAAAATGAAGAACCATCTGGAGCAAACACAAATGTTGGCTCAAAGTGTACTTACGTTGGACATTAAATTGAACGTATTAATCGGAAAGCTAGATAGTTGGGGAAATGGATGGAACTAAGGCAATATGGAGAGGGAAAGTTGTAATGATGAAATAATAGATAAGCTATGGACCCTGCCTGATTTGATTGATGGTGTTGAGTGCCACATTCTTTGGAAGAAATTAGCCACTTGGGGGATACGCAGAAAGTTGCTGGGATTTATAACTGCGCTTTGCTCTGACACATGGGTGCGAATTAAGAGATATCAAACAAACACAACAAAGAAAATCTACACTAACATAGGATTACAGCAAGGCTGTGTTATTGCCCCACTCTTTTCAATCTTTATACGGCTAATTTGGGTGCAGAGTTGCCCAAAGGAAATACATTTCCCCCGAAACTGGGTCAGACTGTGCTCCCTATAATCCAGTATGCTGACGATTTGGTCTTGCTTGCTCAGACTCGGATAGGGTTGAAAAGGTGCCTGGATATATTACACTGTTATAATGAAAATAATGCGTTACAGGCAAATGCAGCTAAAACTAAAGTTTTGATTTTTAGCCACAAAGCTAAAAAACATCAAATATACTGGAACCTTGGCCCACTAAAAAAAGAGATGGAAATTAAATATTACTACCTCAGAGTTTGGATATCAAACTCGGGGAAGACCTCTTATCAGGCAGCAGCACTGGCAGCAAAAGTGGAGAGAATTACTTATGCCCTATCCAAACTTTATCATTGGCTTAAATCTCCGACCTGAGAGGCAATTAGGAGAGTCATTAAGGCAAAACTAGTACCAATAATTTCCTATGGGCACCTTGCAGGCTTACTGCATTGCTTGAGAACTGCCAGGCGAAAGCCTATAAAAAGATATTTCAGATTCCTAGATCCACCAGGCATGCAGAGATACGCATGGAATTTGACCTAGTAAGGATGGATATGGAATGTAAAATAGATGTAATCAAGTTTTATTATTGCGTTTCCAGGGCCAACACTGATAGTTTGAGGGGGTCCTTGAAAGTAATATTTACAGATAATTCCAGTTATTGGGCCATGTATCTTAGGAGTGCTGAGGAATCTCTGAACTTGGCTTCTTCCTATGCATCAGACCCTCTTACGGCTCTGCTACAAAAGACTTGGAAGGAGCATGGGGTGCGAGCCTCAAAGGAAAGTGATATTGCTAGCATCAGGAAAATCGGTGGCGCTGAGGGTCTAGCAGAGTCATATGCGACCATAAATGGCCAACCTTATATATAAGAGCAGCATTAGGAGCTCACACCTTTCAGAGTATTTTGCGGATGCAGCTCTTAACTCTCCCTGCTTGGGACAACAAATTCCATTGGAGGTCTCCTCATGGCTATCAGCAAGAATGTACCTTGTGTAAATATCATACTGAATCAATAATCCATCTTGTATGCTGCTGTCTGGGCTTGGCCTCAGAAAGCTGCTTACTACTAAAACCCCTATTTTTCAAATATGGCCTCAGAACATGTTAAAAGGCTCTAAAATACATACTTTTAAAAAAATATATAATTTTATTGTATTATAGACACTCCAGTATGATACAAAACCAAATGGGATTGAGGTCCCGGCATTTATAAACAATTGTACATCAAAGAACAAGGAAAACGGACAAAATAATAGGGTAATGACATTTGTGCTACGAAAGTGTGATAGATATACTGTTCAAATCGGGCGTGCAGTGGGAAAAGAGAATTAAAAGAAATATAGGTAGGGGTAAGAAGTAGGGAGTAAACAAATAAGCGGGTAGACAAGGTGTCGTGTCGACGGTCGCCCAGGATGTAGGCGAGGAAGGGTAAGGAGGGGAAGCAAATGGGCAAGCTAGTCGTGGAGCAGGGGTTTGAGGGCGGGGGCACCTGATTTCCCAGGGATACGAATACGAACACGAAATAGGTTTCTCGCTGTGTCGATATCTGGATTGGGAACAGGTCCTTGAGGGTCGCAACACTTAGACAGTAGTATACTCTAGGGCTGCGGATTGTCAAAGGTGGCTGTACAGTGAGAATAAGGGGACTTGGATCTCCTGTTGCCGCTTGGCCAGTTCAGGCTGGTACTATGTGTTCTACTCATGGCACGTGGAGAGAGATCTATGAGAGAGGGCAACTGAAGATGGTAGGGAAGATCAGTATGTAGCCTCTAGCGAAGTTAAGGAAGAGAAAAGAGAAAACAGGGGATCAGGGTAGGGAAGAAAAGAGAGGAGAGGGGGAAAACTAATAAGGAAAAGAAAGAGAAAAATACAAAAGAGGAAGGGAGGGAGGGGTGAGGGGAGGAAGGTAGGGGAGGTGGTGGTGGCGGTGGTGTTGTTTCCTGGTGTTTTGCTATCTTCCCACTGTAAGGAAGGGGGCCCACACCTAAAATACATATTTACAGCAGTGGCCCCCATGGAGCTGGCCTGCTTTGGGAAATGTTTCACCAGAGCCGGCAAAGCTCTACAGGATGCACGTGGTAAGCAAAAGCTAGCTACTGGCAGGGGCAGCTTGGCCCGAAAAGGAACCTCACTACTAAAATGGCTACTACCTTCAAGCTAACTCTCTATTTTGTCTAGGACAGTACTGTTTACTGTATTCTAACGCTTTTGCTGTAAACAATATACAAGAATACTGGTCCTGTATCCATATATACTAGGAGGATGAACACAAACGTTGTTATGTAGTACTCACAAATTTTTATCACTACCTCAATTTTACACTTTAGCAATGAGGATATGTGTCAGGGTTTTAAGTCTTAAAGTCTACTACTCTTTCTTTGCACATTTGCCTGATCTTATTTTAAGAGGATGAATGAAAGACAATATGTAATACTTATGCACTTTACCTGTCTATTTTAGGAGAACGTTCGTATGATGGTATGCACTTTTAATCTATTTTTAGGCTCCTATGTCTATGTACAATAAGATAGTGCCTGATAGGATCACGGTACCTCAGGGAAATGATTTGAAAGATAGCATACATTACCTCGGTACTTTATTGGCCTATCTTAGTCTGATGACTTGAGAGATGGAAAGAACTGTTTATGCGTTGAAAGATAGCATTGCAGTATGTTCACTCTTGATGGTACCACATTTTTTTGTCTTTTTCCATCGACCGTTGATAAGTTAGCTACATCAAGATGCTGTACTCCTGACTGTTCACATTTAGGCATGGGTATATATGGTGATTTTTTATTCTGTTCTATCTGTGCAATATAGTGTGTTATAAATAGGTAGATATGAGTTTTGATGCTGGAATGTATATTTAACGTTTGCTTGTGCAATGATTTTAAGTAATCACACAATAAATGTAATACTGTGCTATGCCAGTGCTTTTTTGTACCCTTCACACTTCATACCTCTTCTGCATTCTATCCTCCCCTCCATCTTTGGGTGGTCAAATGTCCTGCATTTTGCCAGTTTGTCCTCAATCTTGTCTTCCGCCCTGCTTCCTACACAGAAGAGCAGCACTGTAGATGCCAATGTTCCACCATTTTGACTTCCACCACTCCAGACCCCCTCACAAGACAAGGAAAAGAGAAGAACTGGAGCTATTAGTTGCAAGACCTTGAATGGCCTGGCAATTGTCAAACTCTCAACCTTTTAGTCCTTTATGAGCTGCATAGGTGGTGCCTGTCGGTTGTTGTGTGAGGGGAGCTGCAGCACAGGGGAGGTTCAGCACAATGCAGCTTCAGGAGAATGTTCAGTTATAGAGAGGCACATAAAGCCACCTCTTATTAAACCGACCTGAATGTGTGAATGAAAATGATGCTGAGGTACTGGCAGTATGCCTTTAGCTTGTTTCTTTCTTTCATTAATCCTGTTTGAAAGTTCTCAGATATTTTCGGTTTAGCGGACAAAGACACAACAAATGTGTAATTTGAAATTGCAAACATCATGCATTGTAAAATATATGAAAATGATAACAAGCACACAAATAAATGTGGACTTTAAGGGGGCTCAAAAGAAGAAATAACACACAGTAAAGGACACCACAAAGCAAGTAACATCTTGGGACAGATAGTCTCTTGGTGTTGCCATCAGAACCAGTGTCACCCCAATTGTAGCCTGCTGGACTAACTTGTAAATTCGGACCCAAGAAACATGTTTTTAGCTCCGCCTCTCCTCTGCCAAAATGTGTACTGGTAGGCAATCACTCATTGAACTTCTTCATTTGCTCCCTTTTTCACAAGATTGGGAGAATGTAATCAGTCTGAAAGTTGCCAGTAAGCTGTGGTTAAAATTCACTATCTATTACCTTGGGGAGGATTGACAGTGCAGGGCTGCGGGGGATCAAACAGTTTGTTAAAGTTGAAGAGCTGAAAGTGAAAATCCGCTTCTGCCAGGTCCGAAGGCTATAGATGTACCCTCATATTGCGTTTTTGTGCTTATACCGCTTGAGACTGTACACTGTCATTCCTCCCCAAGGTAATAGATAGTGCATGATGTTTGTAGTTTCATTTATGTGTATTCAGAGTCTAGCAATGTTTTGTTATGGGTTTAGTGTTTCAGTTGTTCATATAGTGTGTGTTCGTGTAATGTGATAAATGCAGGAAAGTATAATGGCTCTGGGCGAGTATGCACGCTTTTGTTCATTACACAAGTTTGTTTTTCTCAAGATAATGTTGAAAAATGCTATGTAAGTCTGTTCTCGACCCTCGTTTCAGAGTCTTGCTTCAGACATTCTGAAAGACACTTCTAAATTACAGCTTGCATCAAGGCCTACTGCCAGCGTGCTCTCAGCCTCCATGGAGACAAATGACAAAATAAAGGGTAAGAGTGGCCTTGCCTGCAGGCAGCAGACACATAATGGGGAAGGTATGTGTGTACACCATTTAGTAAGCTCGTAACTTTGGTAAGATTTTGGTGGTAATGCAGACATTAGCTAGGATGAGGGAGGAAGGAAACTGAATCAACTGATTCCAGCTCAGGTTTTATTAAAGGTGGTCATCAAACATGCTGCCAGTTTTCATATTACATGTATTGCCTTTATTTTACTTTCTATAGTCTGTCTGTATATATCTGCAATTGCGCTTTTTCATACACCCCACACTAAAACAAGACATTAATACATAATTAAAGCCTTTAAAAATTGCATTGTGGATTCCTTGTGTGTATCCATGAGGGAAAGGTGGTCCAGTAACCCACATGTAAATAAAATGTATTCATAATCGTCTCTGGAAGGATTTAATTATTACCCAATACACATCATCATGAGGTAAATATTGGGAGATGTGCGAGTGGCAGCCTGTATTTTCCTCCCGGCCAGTCTGGTAAATTGGCTCAGATCTAACCTGAGAGCCATGAAGAATCTACTAGGCTGCATTTAAAAGGCGAACTTTCAAAAATCTTGTATCAGTGGGCCCTGCCCAGCTAAAGCATAGATCGTTTATTTCGAGCTTAAGTAAAGTGGTGAATGCAACATCAGATGTCAGGTATCTAGATCTGTGGCCATAACATAGACACTGGACCACATCAAATTGTGTTGTCTAAACACCCTAGTGACTTGCCTTGTTAAGGGTTCTGTCAATATTTTATTTTAGAGCACTCAGAACCTGTATTAAGCTGCGTCCATGCTCCACTAATATTTCTATAAAATGGTAGAAAGACATGTAGACTGTGAGACCTTTACTTTTGTTTCAGTAGCGGAAGGTGGTTTTGCCATGGCTGTCCTTTAGGAATCACAACTATGACTCATGACTTGCCACTTGGGACCTCATGTACTGACTTAACAACTCCTGGCTCAAAAGTGACAAAATAAGTGCCAACCACATAGGGGCTAAATTTTCTGACATCCCTGCTTTTTGCATTTTTTTTATTACAGGAACACTTAATAATATTGTATCATTAACCGTTAGTGTAATACAAATGGAGCACCAAGAAGTGAAAGGCGACCTCCATTGGCAGCTAAAGTAAATCAAAGAAATGTTTTTATTTGTAGGTTGTGTGTGTGCTTGCCGGTGAGAGTGTGTTTGTTTACGAGAGAGCATGCGTCTGTGAGTGAGAGAGAACATATGAATGTGAGAGAAATTGTGTGTACATGTGTGTGTGAAAGTGAGTGTCAGTGACAGGTAGTGAGTGAGTATGAGTGACAATGACTGGCAGTGATTTTAAGTGAGTCAGACTGAGTGAGAATGAATGAGAGTAATAGGGACATGCAAGTGAGAGGGTGGCTACCTGACAATAAATCAGGAAGAGTGTAAGGAGTGTGAGTGAGAATGAGTATGAATGAGAATGAGAGAGGGCCAGTGAGTGTATCTTTGAGTGAAAAAGAGTGAGTCAGAGCAGATGAGAATGATTAAAAGTGAGATAGATTGTGTGAGAAAGTATGAATTAGAAAAAGATTTGATGTGACAGAAAGTGAGCGAGTGTAAATAAATAAGTGACAATTAGTGAGCCAGAGTGATCGAAAAAAAGGAATTAAGAATAAGTGAGTACAATTGTGAGTGAGAAAGTATGAGTGAGTCAGAATGTGAATGAGTGAGAGCGGAAATGAGTGAGAATGAATGAATGAATGAAAATTAATGAGTGTGAGTTGGTGAATGTAAGCATGCTTGAGTGAGAATGTGGTGTTAGCTTGCAATTTTGCTATTGCCATGGCATACTGAAGTTCATTCTTGGCTGATAGAGTCACCCATGGCAAAATACTGGTGCTGGCATACCGGAGGCAATTCTTAGCATGACAGGACCCTGTGCCAAAATACTATCATTGGCACAGTGGAGTTAATTCTTGGCATAATAGGCACCAGTCATAAAATACTGATATGACAAGATATAATTCTTGGCATATCTGCACCCTTGAAAAATGTGGGACCTGGCATTGTTGAGAAAATATTTGGCATAAGATCACCCATGACAAAAAAATAGCCCTATCACATTGGAGGTAATTCTTGGCACAAGGGAGGACAGTTTTGGCATATGGGAGCGGACAACCACGACAGAATTATGGTCATGACATACTAGAGCTAATTTTTGACAGATGGGTTACCCATGGTATACAAATGGGATTAATGGCAAAATTCTAGAAATTGGCATATTGTATGTAATCTTTGGCATGGGGGTACCCACGAGAAATGTTTCCTCTGGCACAATGAAGGTATCAAGTGTACCCAAAGCACATTTTGACAAAACAAATATGAGATCAACTCTTGGAGAGCATCAAGTCTCTGTCGCTTTGTACACCAAAAAGGGCTTGAATATTTAATGAATGCACCATAAGAGCCTGTGATTTCTGAGCCATTTATGTGAAAATTGTCCTTTAAAATTCAATATCTGGCCCCATATTTTTCTAAATCTTTAAGAGGTCAGGCTCATTAATTTCAAATGCTCTGCAGAATTCAGGAAAACTATTAAACCCCATCACTTTCAAAGATCATGTCCGCACCATGCTATTTGCAGTATCTAAAACAGACTTTGGGGGTCATTCTGAACACAGTGGAAACAACCGCCGTGTTCATGCTGGCGGTCAAAACACTGACCGCCAGCGACCCCGGAACCCCGCCGGCCAGATAATGAACCTTTCTGAGGGCCGGCGGGTGGAAACATTGTTTCCGCCCTCCGGCTCACAGAAAGGCTTAGCCAGGACATTGATGGCGGCAGGTGCAGTTGCACCCATCGCGCAGATCACTGCCCGAAAATCGGGCAGTGACCTGCGCAACGGGGCTCTGCACCGGGGCCTCTGCACTACCCATGCAATCTTGCATGGGCACCTCCTCCGCCAGCCTTTTCCTGGCAGGATATCCTGCCAGGAAAAGGCTGGCGGGAAATGAAACATTATCCGCAGGGTAGCCGAGCTATCCTGGCGGATGGTGTTTCAATCCGCCGCCAGGCTGCCTGACGGCGGGAGCCTGGCGGTGGGTGACAGCTGCCGCTGGAGGCCGTCACCAAGTCCATAATATGGCGGTTCTGCCTGCATGCCGGCTGGCAGCTTCAGCCACCACTGCCGGCATGGCGGGCCGAACCGCCATGTTCAAAATGAGGGCCTTTGTCTGTATTTTATTGTTATGATAACCACTCAGTTATTATGAACTTAACTGATGACATTTACAGTCATATCATTAAGATTAGGTTCATGCCTTCTACTACATCGTTCTTACATGGTGGAACAACCTACCACTACTTATCAGAGTCTCCTCCTCATTTGAGTTCCACAAGAAGCTGAAGACCTGGCTCTTCGAGTACCCTGCCCACATGGCCTAGGCAAGACTCTAGTTACAAAAGAGGAGTGTGCCTGGATTGAAGGGAGCACACCAATGATGAGGGGTGTCAGTGGTAGTTGCAGAGGCCAAAACCCCAGCCTGTTGCAAGAGTTGTGTTTGCCTGAAATCATGGCAGACATTTAATAAAAAGGCCAACCTTCTTGTTTGCATCGGTTATTACCAGTAACAGAACAGAACTGTGTGGTTTATATTTTATATACCTGGGAATCCTATGCAAAGGACTTCAAATATGGCAACGAGAATGGCTCTGTGGCCCCTGGTACATTCCTCCCTGCTTCATAGTACAATGTTGATATGAGCAAGCCCAGTGTGTCGGGCCAAACAACACTAGTGTGGCGGCCCAATCACAGTGCAGGAGGACTCAAGGTGAGCCTCCTCCCCCTCACCCCTCGAACACAGCAAGTGGATGTGAGGCCCGATATAGGACCAGTGGTCCCCATATTTCCGCCCTTGTGTGACTACGTGGGGAGGCAGTTCCAGCAGTACCCGGAGGAGAGAATGAGGTGTTTGGATGAGAAAGAGGCCCATGCCCTGGTGGGGGCTATGGCAACATGTGGTGACATGCAGCATTGTTTCCCTATATAGAGAGGATGTGTGTACCCCTCAATAAAAAGGGCAAGCTCTTGGACTGCAGGAAGCTACATACCAGTCGCTACTCTCCCATTCAGCGGTGCATAAGAGGTGGATGAGTTGTTCAGGCACTGGTGGCCAAACCCAGCGGGAGCCCTGGATTTACAAGTGTGCCACATCTACGAAGGGAAGGGTGGAGCTGATGACTATTCCCAGGGGAGGCAGTGGGAGTTAAAAATATCCTGTCTGCTCCCTACAGGTATGACCACGTGATCCCGGCACACCATTTTTGCATGACCATCCCCAGTACTTATTTGTGGCACACATACCAGCCATTGAGCCTTTTATTATGGAGGGACCCCTGTTGGCCCAAGGACCCAAATGGAAGTTATAGTGTAACGGTTCAACCTATACTTCACAGTGACAGGGGTGGAGGAAGAACAAAAGAGGGCCATGCTGATTCACTTCACGGTTGCCGGGATCAGCAAGCTGTCAAGCATGCTGATAGAGGATGGCACCAAGCACACAATGGTAATGACACTCAACACTCATTTACAGCAGATGGCCAATCCAGACTATGAATGGTTCATATTCAAGAAGACTTGCGAATAGACTGAGGAATACATCAAAGATTCCCATGCTCTATAAAGGAGATGGTCAGCACCTGCACAATTCTCATTGAGTCTGAGGAGACTGGGGTGCAGAAAATCCAATAGTGTGTGTAGGAAGCTGGCCTGGTGTGTGGTGGGTACCTAAGATACTTACAACTTATACCAGGTATCCCCTCTTAGTGAAGTCTCTAGAGGTAGCAATGGATGAGCAGCCAAGGCTTATCTAGGAGACATGCAAAGCGCATGCAATACCACTGTAGTCACATAGCACTTACACACATGAAAGAAAACATTCAGTTGTACAAAAATAAAGATACTTTATTTTTGGAACAAATCACCACAAAATACTAGAAAAGCACTCCTCCAATAGAATAGGAGGTAAGTAATAAACTAAATATATACACTAGTATCCAGAAATAGGGATAGAAAAGGTTAGACAGTGCAAATAGCAATAACCAATAGCGACCCTAGGGGGAGCACAAACCATATACTAAAGAAATGGAATG
Organism: Pleurodeles waltl; assembly: GCF_031143425.1. Classification (NCBI taxonomy): domain Eukaryota; kingdom Metazoa; phylum Chordata; class Amphibia; order Caudata; family Salamandridae; genus Pleurodeles; species Pleurodeles waltl. The sequence goes on along the minus strand of NC_090449.1, from coordinate 295,778,975 downwards.
CGAACACAGGACCCCAACCTAGGTAAGTAAAATGTGTAGAGGGCAGATGGGTGTACTAGAAAACCACAGAGGTAAGTATCACTATACCCCTTAGAGACCAGGAATGCAGAAGTAAACCACTGGATTTTCCCCAAACCACCCAAAAGGAGGAAAAGAAGAAAAAGAAGACACCCAGAGAAGACTGCAAGAAAATCAGCAGTGGATTCTTGGAGAAAGAAGACCTGTGGAGAGAGTGGACCAAGTCCAAGAGTCACAGTGGAGTCCAGGAGGAGTCCCACAGGATGGGGACAGAGGAGGCCCACACAGCACTACAAAAGAGGATCCCACGCCGCCAGAGAACCATGCAGGAAGCTGGGCTTTGCAGGAAGAAGTGCTGGGGTTGGAGTTGTACGTTGCATGAAGATCCCTTGGAGGAGATGCAAACAAGCCTTGGCAGCTGCAAGAGACACAGTGCATGGGGGTACTGTTCTGCGTGGGAAGGCAAGGGCTCACCTCCACCAAAGTTAGACAGCTGGCAGAGAGGACCAAGAGGACTACTCCGGACCACCAATCGTGATGCAGGATCCAAGCAGCTCAAGATGAGGGGAGATCCACGCAGCCGGTTGTCGCTTGTTGTAGGTGCCTGAAGTTGCAGGGGAGTGACACCTTCACTCTAAGGGAAATTCCTTCTTCTTCTTGTGCAGGCTGAAGAGTTGCATTCTTCTGAGGATGCCCAATGAGGGAAATATTGCAAAACAGGCAGGAGCCCTGGAAACAATGTTGTAGAAGAGTCCTTTCTTCTTGGAGGCATCTTGTCGGGTCCTGGAGGTTCAAGTCGCAGTTCCGGAGGCAAGAAGTCAAAGCAGAGGTTGCAGAGGAGTCCTGCTGGAATCTTGCAAGCCAAATCTGAGGACCCAACCCAGAGGAAGAACCTGAATAGGCCTGAAAGGGGGGATTGGTCACCTAACCAGATAAGCACCTATCAGGAGGGTGCTCTGATGTCACCTGCGTGGCCTGGTCACTCAGATGCTCCCAGAGTTCCCTGCCAACATTGGGAACAAGATAGCAGAACCAAGGGACCCTCTGGAGAAGCTCTGGGCACCACCCCTGGGGTGGTGATGGACAGGGGAGTGGTCACTCCCCTTTCCATTGTACAGTTTCGAGCCAGAGAAGGGACTGGGGGTCCCTGAACCGGTGTGGACTGGTTTATGCATGGAGGGCACCGAATGTGCCCTTCAGGGCAAACCAGTGGCTTGAGGAGGTTACCCTTCCCAAGCCAGTCACACCTATTTCCAAAGGGAGAGGGTGTTACAGCCCCTCCAAAAGGAAATCCTTTGTTCTGCCTTCCTGGCTTGATCAGATTAAGCAGCAGGAAAGCAGAAACCTGTCTGAGGGGTGGCAGCAGTTGGGCTGCCCAGAGAACCCTGTAAGACTGGTGTTGGCAATGCTGGGGTCCTCTAAGGAGCCCCCAGAGTGCATTGAATCATACTTCCAGTACTTGCAACAGTATTGGGGATTGATTCCGACATGTCTGATACCAAACATGCCTAGGTTCGGAGTTACAATTATGTCTCTGGACATAGGTAGTGACCTATGTCCAGTACAAGCGTAAAATGTCATCCTCGAACTCACAAAGTCCAGGAAAATTGATCTGGAGTTTTTGGGGGCACCTCTGCTAGTGCCGGGCTGCCCTCACACACAGGTACCCGCATCCTGCCCTCTGTGCTGAGAGGGCCTATCATAGGGGTGACCTACAGTGACCTGGTGTACTGCCCTGCAGTGAAAATGGGTGCATGGACCCGTTTCACGCAGGCTGCAATGGCAGGCCTGCAGATCCTTTTTCATGGGCTCCCTATGAGTGGCAGAATAACTGCTGCATCCCATGGGAATCCCCTGGAACCCCAGTGCCCTGGGTACCTAGGTACCTTATTCTAGGGACTTACAAGGGGGACCAGTATGCCAATTGCAGGGAGAAAAAAGTACAATTTACAGGAGACAGCAAAACTACTGGGGTTCTGGTTAGAAGGATTCCAGTAGACACAGTCAAACGCACTGACAATCAGGCAAAAAGTGGTGGTAACCAAGCTAGAAAGAGGCTACTTTCCTACAAGGTGCCTCCAACAAACTAAGGGAACACATATTACAACAGCCTATGAAGCCTCTACAAGATATGCTCACCCTACGACAGACATAAGAGTTGTCACGAGGCAGGGCTTCCCATATAGGAGCCGCACTCCACAAGCCAGTGAAGAGTAAACCGGTCAACCTGGTTATTCAGAGACGAACCGGAAGAGGTTGCCTGGCACTCAAAGGGTTATTCAGATACTGCAAAACCTTAACATTGGCAGGCTGAATGCCTGGCTCGAGGCCAGAAGTGAGAAGCATGTGGCAAGCAAAACCACTTTGCTAGGGTCTGCAGGGCAAGCTGAGGGAGGCAGGACCATGCCAGCAGCCACTGTTAAAAAGGTGGCACAGACGCTGGTGACCTACATAGAGGAGAATACATCGTTGATAGCACCATGAAATCTACCGTTCTCATATTACTAGCTGTAGGTGCCTGCTCTTGATCTATGACCAACCCACCAAGGTGCTCAGTAGGAGCTGGGGAGGAGGACGTACTAGCGATCACAGACACAAGGTCATCTGTCAATACCATTGCCAAGGAAGTCCACGAAACACTTAAACCCTGAACTGTGCTGGCTCCAGCCAAGGTCAAAGTTTTTGCGTACTGACAGAGAAACCACTCTCCATGGTGGGACAGTTCACAGCTATGATTTCCCATGTCGAGCATCAGACAGCTGCACCAGTGTATGTGGCACATGATGAAGCAGGAATGATTTTGAGCAAACGAACAATTGGGGCTCGTGCAGTTCACATTTTGAGCACATGGTGGCAGTCAACATTCTGGAAGAATCTCAGGACCTGTTTGAAGAAACAGGGTCCCCGAAAAACAAGCCAGTTTTACTTCACATACATTTGTCAGTTCAACCAGTAGCTCTAAGACACCGATGCACAGCATTTAACCTCAAGCTGAAGGTGGGGGCTTGTGACAGGTAAGTACAAATGGATATGTTATTACACAAATTAAGTTTACAGTTTTTCTCTTTTTATTTGTCTTTTTCCAATAAACGTCTCTTCTTTTATTTATATTTTCTCTATTTCTACTTGTCCATATGTCTGTATGCTGTATTCTTCGTTTTGTTCTTCCTTGTTCCTTATTTTCTTTTTTTTCTCTTTCAGGTTGGCACCTCAGGGATCCAGATGAGGGTCCACCGTGAAAGGGAGAGAAAAATAAGAATCCTGTTTTAGAAAGGTAAGTTTGTCAATATGGTAGGTATTGCTCTTTCCTCTCTGGCTATTCTTTCTGTCTTCTTTCTTTTCCTTTTCTGTGCCCCTTTCTTTCCGTGATTTTTTCTTTTTTTAGCTTCTAAGTGAATCAACTATTTTCTTTGTCTGAGGCCCTATCACTCTGGTTTTCTGACTTCTTACGTCTTCTTTCATAATATCCTATCTCTTTCTTACGATAGTACCTCGCTTTCCTTTCAGCCAGTGCCTTTTCTTATTTTTTCCTTTCAGTGGTTTTAATGGGTCTTGTAAATAAAAAAATAGTGAACTAAACAGATCGTGCTCCCCACTTTTGTAACTTTTTGTGGTCTCTCCCTTACCTTCCCCAGCTCGTGACACATACCTGGTGGGGCCACGTTCCTCCTGGAATGTGGCCTGCTCCTTCACGTGGTCTCTCTCTCAGTCTTCGGGATGCGAGGTCCACGTTGGTGCTCCCTGCTGTCCGTCCCCGATTTCTGTCTTTTCCTTCGTTGTCTCGCTTCTGCTGTCTTCGTCTTCCTCGTCGGTTTCTCCAACCTACTCGTCTGTTCCTCTGACCTCCTCTTCTGTTCCTCTGACCTCTTCGTCTCCCCAGCGACGACCTGTTTCTTCCTCTCGGCGTCTTCCTGGTTGTGGAGGCCCCGCCCCCTGCGCCGCAGAGCCGGCGTGACGTAGAGGTTTGACCTCTACTCTGGCACCCTGAATAGTGTCCCCGGGGTATGTCCAGTCCTGTGCTGATCCTTGTGCCCCGTTACATTCACTCCCCCTTGCTAGTGGCTGTTGGAGCCACATGTTGGTGGGATTTCAAGACTGAAAGTCAGCATTGGAGAGCAGGGATCCTGGTGAATGTTTCACCTGAAATAGAAAAGGTTGTAGCGATAAAAACCATCTGAGGACTCGGGGAATTAGTGTCCTTATGTTTAGAGTCAGTAGGGCATGGTCCGTAAGGAGGGTAAAAGACCTCCCTAAGAGGTAGTATCTAAGTGATTCAATTGCCCATTTTATCGCAAGACATTCTTTCTCCTCTGTGGGATAATATTTTTCTCTAGGTAGAAGCTTTCTACTGATATATACAATTGGATGGTATTGGCCGTCTTCCCCTTCCTGGGACAGCACTGCTCCTAATCCCTGGTCGGAAGCATCGGTTTGTAATTGAAACGATTTGTGAAAATCCGGGCAATGTAAGACCAGCTCGGTGGTTAGTAAGGATTTTAGATGGAGGAACCATTGCTTTTCTAGTTCGGTCAACTGGGGTATTTGGTTTGGCCATCTCTTCTCCAATAGAGCCGTAAGAAGAGCGGCTATGTCAGAAAAGTGTGGAATGAATCGCCTATAATAACTAACCTTCTTTGGGACTGGTATTTGTGTGATGGCTTCCACTTTCTCTATCTGTGGTTTGATTGTTCCATTTTCTATCACATAACCCAAACAGTTGATTGTATTCTGGGCTATTTGCATATTTCCCGTTTAACAGTTAATCCGGCCTGTTGAAGGGCTTTTAGTATGTCTGACAAGTGATTTAAATGTTCCTCCGAGGTTTTACTGTATATTACAATATCATCTAGATATGCTGCCTCATAGTCTTGAAAACGCTGCAGCACAATATCGATTAATCTCTGAAAGGTTGCCGGAGCCCCATGCACCCCAAAAGGTAATACTGTGAACTGATATAACCCCGAGGGGGTTGTAAAGGCAGTTATTTCCTTATCTGATGCTTCTAGGGCAACCTGCCAATAGCCTTTCGTTAAATCCAAAGTAGTAAGGTATTTTGTGTGTCCTAATCTTTCTATAAGATCATCTATACGTGGCATGGGATAGGTTTTGATGTGTTGTAGGGAATTAAGTTGCCAAAACTCTATGCAGAACCAAATAGAACCATTGGGTTCGGGAACTAATACTATAGGGGAACACCAGGGGCTGGAAGATGGTTCAATAACACCTGCTTTTATCATTTCCATGACTTCTTTTTCTACCATTGCTTTCTAGCTTCCGGTATGCGGTATGGTCTTTGTCGGGAGACTCTTCCATCTATAGTACGTATGCAGTGCTTTATGAGGTGGGTTCTACCAGGTTTAGTTGAAAATACCCTGTTGTGGTTATGGACTATCTCTTCTGGTTTATGGTGTTGGGATGGTATGAGGTCAGTACAAAAATGTGGCTTGGCTTCATGTTCGGATTCAGGAGGGGTAGGGAATACTGACTCTGGACAGGTAGTAATATACAAATCTACATTATGGTCTTCTTTCTCATACCATGTCTTCAACAAGTTAATGTGATAAATGTGACTTTTATCTGATCCTACGGGTATTTCGATCCTATATGTTACTGGTGTTATTTTTTCAAGGATGGTATACGGTCCCTGCCAACGAGCCAACAATTTATTTTCAGTCATAGGTAGGAGTGTTAATACTTTTTATCCTATAGTTAGGTCCCAGGCCTTACTTCTAGTGTCATACTGAGCCTTATGTCTTGTCTGGATCTCTTTTAGTTGGGTGTGTACGTCCTCCCAAACTGTATGTAAGCTTTCTTTTAACTCACTAGTATAAGTGAGAATGTTTTTTATTTCCTCCTCTGTTTCCTGCCACCGCTCAGCCATCATCTCTAATATCGTCCGAGGTTGTCTTCCGAAAAGAAGTTCAAACAGATTATCTCCCGTGGAAGACTGCACATGTACGTATGGCATACGATACCAAGGGTAGTTTTTTAATCCCAGTTCCTACCGGAATCGTTTATGGTTTTCCGTAGGAGATTCTTGATGGTTTTATTTTAACGTTCCACAAGGCCATCTGTTTGCGGATGGTAAACTGACATCCGTATTTGTTGGATGCCCAGAGACTGACATATTTCGGACATTAACCTGGACATAAAAGGTGTTCCCTGGTCAGTTAGGAGTTCCTTAGGGAATACGGCACAGGAAAATAATTCTATCATGGCTTGAGCCACTTTTTTCGTCGTCATACTTGACAAAGGTATGACCTCTGGATATCTAGTTGCGTAGCCCACAAGAACCAAGATATATCGGTGACCTTTATATGACGGTACCAACGGGCCCACCAGGTCCCTACCCACCTGCCTGAATGGGGTCTCTATAACAGGTAACGGAAGGAGGGGAACCTTGGGATCCATGGAGGGATTAATTAATTGACATTTGGGACATTGTTGGCAATGTTTTCTTATATTGCCATATACCCCCGGCCAATAAAACCTCCTTGTTATGTACTCTTCAGTCTTCTCTCTTCCTAGATGTCCTTCCTCTGTGTCCCCATGTGCTAAGTGAAGTACCTGGTCTCGGTAGTCTTTTGGCACTAGCAATTGGGGTTTCCTGTTCCTTTGTGGGGTGACAACTCGATACAGTAAATCATTTCTAATGTGGAAATAAGGACCTACTTGGCATTCTTGTTGGTGAGAGCAGCGTGCCAGGCTTGCTTTAGAGTAGGATTGTCTCGTTGAGACAGTCAAAATTGTCCTGCGACCGAAAATATTGCCTTCCTGGAATTAGGTTTAGGTTCATTATCAATATCCTCCCTGTAGTAGGTTTTCTTTTGCTTTAGTTTTTGTGTCTTAGTTTTTCCCTCTGTATAGTTTTTTCTATTTCCGTTGAGGAAAAAGGGGCTTCAGCCCACCAGGACTCGGTCTGATTAGTATGTTTTAGGCTATCCAAGAGTTCGGGAAATGCTACAGAATCAGAACCTATAATGAGTTCTTCCACCAGGTCTGGGATGGCTCCTACAACGACGGGTTCTTCTTTTTCTTCTTTGGGGTTGATGACACTTTGACTACAACCGGAGTCTACTAGTGTTTTCCTTCTTTCTTGATTCACAAGAAGGGATGTAGAATATCGAGTAGTGGTATTACCTAACCACAGTACTCTTCCTCTGGCCATCCCTATCTCCATTGGTTCTCCCTGATTACGTTTTTGAGGACAATATTGTGCAATATGGCCCCACTCTGCACAGTTATAACTTTGGGGGTTATTACAACTTTGGAGGAGGTGTTAATCCGTCCCAAAAGTGACGGTAAAATGACGGATATACCACCAGCCGTATTACGAGTTCCATAGGATATAATGGACTCGTAATACGGCTGGTGGTATGTCCATCACTTTACCGTCACTTTTGGGACGGATTAACACCTCCTCCAAAGTTGTAATAACCCCCATTGTGGGTTCGTCATTGGTTCTTTTAAGGGAGCTCGATATGGGTAGGGCTTTTCCAGAATTGACCCGGTGCACGGCTTTATAGGGAAAGATTGGGGAGAAGGATTAGGAAGCGGAGAGTTTGTTCTGGTACTTGTGCCCTGAAAACAGCAGACCACAGAGATTTAGGCGTTGATGTTGGATGTAATTGGCAATCTCAACAAGAAAGTCTACAAAAAATTTGATCAAAAGGAAAAAACACTGATCAAAAAACTTGCAGACGTTTCTGCAACCCCTTTTGACTACTACCCATGCCCATCACAGTGCAGACCCAGTGAACCAGTTAATCTGTAACAGTGTGTCATGGCTCAACGAGAAAACAAAACTGTGTCTTAAAAAACTCAAAGTGATTATGGCATAATGAGGCTGCAGCCTTGGTATCCAAAAACATCACTGTCTGATTGAATCTGACAGCCATAGAAGAACAGTGCTGGTGTGGTGATTATTACCAGTAACAGAAGTGTGTGGTGTACCATTATTCTATATGCCTCTGAGGCCTACACCGAGAGCCTCACAACTCCAGGATACTCCTCCGGGTGATAATGAGCTTTACAATTACACATAACACACCTCGTCAGGGTTAGAAAGTACTATATAAAATAACAATACTAGGGAGTGGTCAAGGCTTACTCCAGTGAGGTAGTACATTCAAACTAGTTATCACAGTACAAATAGTAATCATACTCAATAAACTCAGCATCGGACCAAGTTACATTTTCCATGGTTGCTGACTTTGAGAAAGGGGGTATTGGACACCCCTAAAATGCGCGTTGGGACTTACTGTCACTCAGCCTAAAAACAGCTTCTGATGTTTCCGCATGCACAGAGTGTGACATTCATAGATTTAACCCCTTGCGTGTATTGGACGGGCCAGGGGCCTTCTGACGCCATGGTGGGCATGTGCGTCGTCCACCCACGAGGGAAGCGATGGTGTTCCCCTCTCTACACTCCCCTGGCAGTAATGGCAGCAGAAGTGCTTCCGCTGCTACCACTGATCTCCCCTTGGCATCTGATGGCGTCAGTGCGCAGTGTGCACCACGCACCGTCGTCATGAGAAGTTGCTGGGACGTGCTGGAAGCTATTTGCTTCCAGCGTGTTGAGGGGAAAGAGGTGACTTTCTCGTCTGGGAGGGGAGCAGGGGAAAACAAAGAGGCATCAGGTGAAAGGCGTGGCTTTCCCTTTCCTCCGATGTCTCATTGGAGCACTCCTGCTGCCTGAACGCACATGGGGCCGCTATCATGCAACAGGAATTCCCACTAGACACCAGGGATTTTTGTTTTTATTGAAATGTGTTAATGACAATGTTGGGGAGTGGTCCCTTGGACAAGGGTAGCTCCCCTTTGAGGGGCAAGTATTTCATCCGTTTCTGCCCCTACTTGAGGGCAGATTGGACTGTTGTTTATTTTAGGCGGGGCAGAAACCACTAGGCACCAGGGATCTTTCTGTAGGCAATGTTGTAGAGCAGCCCTTTGGGCAATGGTCACTCCCCTTTAGGGGGGCAATTAGTTTGCCCATTTTTTACCCCTTGGGAGCAGTTTGGCCTTTTGTTTAGGCCTATCTGCCCCCAAGGGGGGACAGAAACTACTAGGGCACCAGGGATCTTTCTGTTGCCAATACTGGGGAGCTGCCCCTTGGGCAAGGGTCGCTCCCCTTTAGGGGGTAATTATTTCTGCCCACCTTGGGGGCAGATCGGCATTTTTTTTAGACCCATAAAACCAGTAGGAAGGGGGGTTGGGAGCACACTGCCTCACATCCCAGGACAGTTCGCCGCTTGGCATCCTGGTAAAGGCAGTTCACAGTTAGCGCTTACTTGAAAATTATCTGTAGTTTTTCACCAAAGTTGGTGCAGACATTGCTGTATATCCCTAGACACATGTTTCTGGGTTTAGCCCTTCATCAGTAGAGAGTAGAGAACAAAGAAAAGTAATCTGGGGTTGCTGGAAATGCTGCCAAAATCTTCTCAGGTCAAGTACCACTCACAGGCACACAGGTGCATCACCAAAGCTCATCAGCTCAATGGCTCAAGGGAGCCTTTTAAATAGGAAGGGGGGTTGGGAGCACACTCCCTCACATTCCATAACACAGTTCGCTCCTTTGCATCCTGGTAAATGTAGTTCACAGTTAGCGCTTACTTGAACATTATCTGTAGTTTTTCAGAAAGGTTGGTGCAGACATTGCTGTATATCTCTAGACATGTGTTTCCGGGTTTAGCCCTTCATCAGTAGAGAGTAGAGAACACAAAGTAATCTGGGGTTGCTGGAAATGGTGCCAAAATACTCCCAGGTCAAGTACCACTCACAGGCACATAGGTGCATCTCCAAAGCTCATCAGCTCATTAGCTCAAGGGAGCCTTTTAAACAGGAATGGGGGTTGGGAGCACACTGCCTCACATCCCAGCACAGTTCGACCCTTTGCATCCTGGCAAATGCAGTTCACAGTGCTTACTTGAAAATTATCTGTACGTTTTCACCAAAGTTGGTGCAGACATTGCTGTATATCTCTAGAAATGTGTTTCCGGGTTTAGCCCTTCATCAGTAGAGAGTAGAGAACAAAGAAAAGTAATCTGGGGTTGCTGGAAATGCTGCCAAAATCCTCTCACGTCAAGTACCACTCACAGGCATACAGGTGCATCTCCAAAGCTCGTCAGCTCAATGGCTCACGAATTTTTGGGGGGCAATTTTGGGGACAAAGTATTTTGGCCATTTCTGCTCCCCCTGGGGGCAGATGAGCTTTTTTTTAGGCCCATCTGCCCTAAAATGTGCAGGAAACAATTAATTAGACACCAGGGAAAGGTTTTGAATATTGGGTGGCGGGTGTTTGTGGACTGATGCATTATTTGTATTTGTGATCATAATGTTTTATTTCTACTTTTTATTCTAGTTCAAAGTTTTTGATTCCTTTACCGTGACTCCTGCTTGCGGTTTTGGCAGTAGTAGACCTGCAGTTTGCGCAGTTGCATGTGTTTGGTAAGAAAAACGTTATTGTGCTGTATACTCCAAATAAGTATCGTTGCCATGCATCAATGAGTTTTTTGTAAATGGTGTAATAAAAGCAGCATATTTAGCTTATGTTTTATAATGTGTGAAATTCTCCTCAGATTTGTGGACAATTTGTATTGTGTTGTCTTATGTGTAATTTTATTTTATTTTTCCTTTTTCTTTTTAGTGGGATATTGTTGGTGCTTGTTGTCTGGTGAGTCTAGCTGCCTATGGCAAGTGAGTGGTAGCATTTTGAGCATATAGGTCTTTGTGATAAAGGCACACTTTGTTAATTCCTTATGTTACACAGTGTTGGTTGTTGTTGACTTAATGTCAAGTTACTTTTAGTAGAAAGGATCATGGCTAGCCACAGGATTACTGTCCAGCAGGTTGTTGGTATTCTTTTTGACTCTTCCTCTGACCATGATTGTGAGGCTGACTCTGCATCTGAGGCAGAGGAGGAAGTGCAAGATTTTGGCAGTGAATCTTCTGTCCAAGAGGAATCATCTGATGATGACACCGCTCTCAGTGTGGATGAAGTGCCTGTTTTTGAGGAGGACACTAATGTGCTGATAGTGCCACAAGAGGCATCTGGTTTGCAGCCTGGGCCTGAAAGGCTTCCCATTGGAAGGGCTACACTGTGGGTTGCTCCAAACATGGTGCAGCCGCTTTGCCTGTCTTTACTGGTGTTGCAGGGACTAGAGTGACTGAAAACGTTTTGCCTATACATTTCTTTGAGTTGTTTATGAGTGATGTATTCTTGGGTGAGATTTTTGAGCAGGCTAATTTATATGCTGAACAGTATTTGAGGGACAACAGTGCCAGACTTGAGCCCCACTCTAGAGCTAGCAGGTGGCCTCCCACAAATCTGGACCTGTTGAAGAAGTTCTTCTGTTTACCTTTTTTGATGGGCTTGTTAAGGAAGCCGTCGCTGTCTTAATATTGGTCTACCAGTCCCTTGATTTCCTGCCATCATGAATCGTGATCGGTATTTGCTATTGCTTCAGATGCTGCATTTTGTTGATAATGCTTTGCCATTGCCACAAGATCACCCTGATTGTGACCATCTTTTTGAAGATTCGGCCTGTCCTTGATGACTTTGTAGAATGATTTTCAGAGATCTATGTCCTATGTAAATAAATTGCTGTGGATGAGTCTTTGGTCTTCTTCAATTGCTGTTTGGTTTTAGTGGAATATTGTTGGTGCTTGCTGTGTCTATGCAGAGCAGGTGCTGGTGAGTCTAGCTGTCTCTGGTAAGTGAGTGGTATAATTTTTGAGTATACAGGTCTTTGTGATAAAGCCACACTTTATTTATTCCTTATTTAGGTGGTAAATTCCTAGCAATAGGGCCAAGAGGGCATGTTATGGAATGAAGATGTATATCTGTCTGAGAGTAGTACATGATATGTCTATATTTACAGGTCTACACTGCTAGGGATTCCACTATTGACCCCACTGGTTGTCCGTCTGCTTTTGGAAGTAGTGAGAAAATTGTGGGGGAACTTGGAAGAGGACTTTTCAAACAAAGGTCACCATTTGTACCTAGATAACTTCTACACTGGCATGCAATTTTTCAGGGAATTCTTCAAAGTGGACACTGCTGCGTGTGGCACAGTCCACTCTAACTGTAAAGGTTATCCATAGGTTATCAAAAGGAGCTTGTGTGTAAAAAACTTGAGAGGGGACAGAGCAGTGCCTTGGTAATAATGATCTGATAGCTGTGAAATTTGCAGACAGGAGGGATGTCTACATTCTGACTGCAATCAATGATGAAAGTACTTCAGCTGTGTCTGTCTGAAGTCAGGTTGCCGAGGTGCGCAAACCTGTGTGCATTTTAGACTACAATAAGCACATGGGTGGTGTAGATAGAATAGATCAGAGGTTGGAACCTTAAATTACTGCTCATAAGGCTTAGAAGTTGGCTATCCATCTCTTCCATTTAGCAACCTTTAATCCTTTTGTTGTGCTCAAGGATTGTTCTCCAGAGTCAAGGATGACTTTTGTTTCAGGAATCTGTGATAAGCAGCCTTGTTGTAGTGGAACAGGCAAGTGTTCCTAGATTTGTAGTTGTGGAGGATGTGGCTAGATTGAAAGATCATCACTTTGCTTATCACATTTCTCCCACACCCCAAAAAACAATCCCTGTAAGCGATGTAGAGTCTGTATTTGAAGAGGCATATCGAAAGAGAGTTGTATACACTGCCCTGATTGTCTTCTAGACCTGGGCTGTGTGCTCTGGCTTGTTTTAGAATGTACCACACAAAAAGAGTTTTTGGGAGCACCCATGAACATTGCCTGGTCTGTATCATTTTATATTTCTTCTTCAGTTTCATGGTTGGCATTAGTGTGATGTATTTATTTAGAGTTGTTGTGTTTGTAGTTCTGTATTTACTTTCTTTTTAATTAAAAGAAAATGCGATGGTGGTGTGCATGGACTGGCGCTTGGCTGATGGTGTGTGTGGACTGGCACTTAGCTGGCGTGTCCCTGGCTCGTGCATGGTTGGAGGTGTGAGTGAGCTGGCGCTTGGTTGATGGTCTGAATTAGCTGGTGCATGACTGGCGGGGTTGATGAGCTGGCGCTTGGATGACGGTGTGTGAGTAGTGACTTGATGCTGGTCACTTCACACACAGCTAGCCAAACGCCAGTCCACCCACTCCATCAGCTGGTGTGATTGCTGTGTCAGGCATGTAGGCATATGAAAGTGATGGGCCTTTGAATTGCGCTGTCTATTGATGGGAGTGTTCTAATGTGCTGGGCCCACGGCTAGCAGCGTGAATGGTCTTGTGTGTGTCATGTGTGAAAGGTGGCTGAATGGACTGTAAAGCGGTTGGCGCAGTGACGCAGCTTTACAGCTAACGAGCTGTGAGCCACTGGTTCCGTTTTTGACCTTTCAGTTATTAACAGTGCATTTCATTTTTGTGAAATCTCTTGTAATTAAAATTTCATCTATTGAACCATCACTCACCCTCATGTAAAATCCAACCAATATGTATGAGTATTTGATAGATAAATGGTTGTGTAATAATAATTGTCTTGGGTTACACTGTCTGCACGTTGTCTCGTTTTGTGAGTGTCATAAAATTCTGGGCCAGCACCAGGTGGTATGAATGATCTTGTGTGTGTCACATATGGAAGGAGTGTGATTGGCCTGTAAAGCAGTTGGTGCCTTGTCGTCGCTTTAGAAGCTCACAAGCTGTGAGTCATTGGGTCAGTTTTTTGACCTAGCAATTATTAACAGTGCATTTCATTTTTGTGAATTCTCTTGTAAATAAAACTTTATATATTGAACAATCAATCACCCTCATGCCAAATCCAAACAGTACGTATGGATACCAGTAAAGAGAGTAAGAAGAGGGAACTCGGTCACTTTCCCATATTACTATCAGCAACCACAAGAAGCTAGCATGCTACCAAGTCTCTTTCTTCTGTGATGTTCCAAATGCTCAAATTATGGCAATCGCTGTTTTTAACCTTTGCCCAAGGTTACCACGATTAAAAACACACCATATTGGTGGGTAACCACAAGACAATTTCATTGCACGTCTCCTCTTAGTTGGGATTTCAACTCACAAAAAAAATACAGCTCTGCTGTAATCATGCATCGAAGCACACCCCTGACACACTAGGTATCTCGGGTGGGATCCCAATGATGAAGAATGCCACCAACTAGGTTGGTGGGTGAAGGGTCTTTTTATCAAAACATAACAGTTTTTTTTCACAATTTGAGTGTTTGGGACATCACAGAAGTAAGAGACTTGGTAATGTGCTCACTTGTCTAGGGAAAATCTACCAACTCTAGATATGTTTGAAAACTAGTCACCCAGGGGAGTACATGGTGGTGTGCCTCTCGTAGATCCCAACACATTTTCTTTCACCCAAAATGCCCTGCAAACCTCAAAAGATGACTAAAACCATACAGTTTCCATGCATTTCTGTGCAATATTCTTTGTGAAACAGAAACAAACCAGAAATATCTTACCTCGCAGCATTTCCCTCGGTCTCCCAATAAAAATGCTACCTCACTTGTGTGGGCGGCCAAGTGCCCGCAACAACGAAGAGCCAAAACATAACGTGGACACATCAAAATGATCTATCACAAAACTACCTATTTTTGCAAGGGGAGTGCCTGCATTTGGTCCCGGGCTCTGAGGCCATTTAGGGAAACCTACCAAACCCAGACATTTCTGAAAACTAGATATTCGGCGTGAGTCCAGGGAGGTGTGGTATGCATGGATCCCCCAACATTTTCTTATCCAGAATCCACTGCAAATCTTAAATTTAGCTAAGAAAACACATTTTCATCACATTTCGTTGTGGGATCACAACACTGGCACACATTTTTTACCATCCAGCATTCCCCTCGGTCTCCCGATAAAAATGCTATCTGATGTGTGGTTGGGCAAATGCCTGTGACAGGGAAGGGCCAAAAATGTGTAGAGCTTGATGGGGCACCAAAAAGAGTTCATAAGCGCAGGTTTTAGATATTTAGGCTGACTGCTTTGAGCACCCACACAAGTGAGGTATCATTTTATCAGGAGACCAAGGGAAATACTGGGTGGTAGGAAATTTGTGCTGGTGTGGTGATCCAACAAAGAAATGTGAGGAAAATGTGATTTATAGTTACATTTGAGGTGTGCAGAGGATTCTGGATAAGAAAACATAGGGGGATCCATGCAACCCACAGCTCCCAAGACTTCACTCGATGTCTCCCAAAATGGCCACCAATCCTGGGACCAAAAACACAGATGCCTCCCCATTCAAAAACAGGTCCTATTGTGATAGATCATTCGGATGTGTCTAAGTTGTGTTTACGGCCCTTCCCTGTTGCGGCACTTGACCCACCCACACAAGTGAGTTAGCATTTTCATTGGAAGACCTCGGATACACTGGGTGCTAGGGAATTTGTGGCTCCCCTCAGGTTCTAGAACTTTGCATCACAGAAATGTGAGGATTTGCAAAGGATTCTGGGTGACAGAACCTGGTGAGAGCTCTACAAGTGACCCCATCCTGGATTCCCCTATGTGTCCAGTTTTAAACAATGAACAGGTTTGCTAGGTTTCCCTAAGTGTCAGCAGAGTGAGAGCCCAAAACCCACAGCAAGACGCTTTGCAAAAAACGAGTCAGTGTCCATGTTGTATTTTGGGTTGTTTCCTCTTGCACGCACCAGGCCTACCTACACAAATGAGGTGCCATTTTTACTGGGAGGCTTGGAGAAATGCTGGGTGGAAGGAAGTATGCGACTCCAATGAGATTCCAGAACTTTGCATCACAGAAGTGTGAGGAAAATCCGTTTTTGGACACATTTTGAAGTTTGCAAAGGATTCGGCATGACAGAAAAGAGCCCCACAAGTCACCCCATCCTGGATTCCCCTTGGTCTCTAGTTTTCAAATATGTACAGGCTAGGTTTCTCTACGTGCTGAGTTACAGCCCAAAATCCACAGCTAGGCACTTTGCAAAAAATACATCAGTTTTCAGTGGAAAAATGTGATATGTCCACATTATGTTTTGGGGCAGCTCCTTCTTGTGGGCACTAGGCCTACCCAAACAAGTGAGGTACAATTTTTATAGGGAGAACCCGGGGAATGCTGAGTGGAAGGAAGTTTGTGGCTTCCCTAGGATTCCAGAACTTCGCATCACCGAAATGTGAGGAAAATGTTTTTTTAGACCCATTTATCTGAAGATTCTGAGTGACAGAACCTGGTGACAATCCCATAAGTCACCATAGCCTAGATTCCCCATAGGTGCCTACTTTTGAAAAAATGTACAGGTTTGCTATGTTTCCCTAAGTGCTGGCTGAGCTAGAGCCCAACATTCACAGCTAGGCACTTTGCAAAAAACGAGTCAGCTTTCAGTGGAAAAATGTGATGTGTCCATGTTGTCTTTTGGGGAGTGTTAGACCTGGCAGCTTTTTGACATGTCTCCCCTGTCTTTTTGCCTTCTGACCTCCAGTTTTTATGGTATACTGAGCTCTGTTTCTGCTGATTTTATTACCTGTGCACATTTTAACACTGCTGATGAGTGCTAAAGCGCAAGTACTCCCTATATAAATGGTATTGGTGATTGGTTTATAGATGATTGGCATATTTGATTTACTGGTAAGACCCAAGTAAAGTGCACCAGAGGTACCCAGGGCCTGTGAATCAAATGCTACTAGTGGGCCTGCAGCACTGATTGTGCCACCCACATAAGTAGCCCTGTAAACATGTCTCAGACCTACCAGTGCAGTGTCTGTGTGTGCAGTCTTGCACTGCCAATTCGACCTGGCAAGTGTACCCACTTGCCAGCCCCCACCCTTCTCTTTTACTACATATAAGGCACCCCTATGGTAGGCCCCAAGTAGCCCCAAGGGCAGGGTGGAGGGTATGTTAAAGGTGGGACATGTACTGGTGTGTTTTACATGTCTTAACAGTGAAATACTGCAAAATTTGGTTTTCATTCTTGCAAGGCCTATCTCTCTCATAGGTTAACCTGAGGGCTGCTTTTAACTATCATTCAAGTGCAGCTTCCCTTTGAGAGCAGATAGAGATGTGGAGTTTAGGGTCTCTGAACTCACAGTTTAAAAATACATATTTTGGTAAAGTCGTTTTTTAAATTGTTTGTTTGAAAATGCCACTTTTAGAAATTGGGCATTTTCTTTCTTAAACTATTCTGTGCCTCTGCCTCCTTATGTATTCCACATCTGGGTCAGACTGACAGTTGGGCTGTTGTGAATTCCCTCTAGACATTGACACAAAGGGAGCTGGGGTGTAGCCTGCATATCCTGATGGGCCGTCTGACAAGACCACGTCCACTCACCTGAATTCCAGGTTCCGCAGGAGCGAAGAGAATAAAACTCTCATCCCTAAACACTATTCTCACATATCTGAAATGAAGAGGGAACGAGCAAATAGCCTCCTGGGCAAAGGGATAGGTAACAGGGATTTGGTAAGGGAAGAGAAACAAAACACTGGTTCATGAAGGAGCGTCACTGTTGTTCTAAGAAAGTTGCCTCAGGGCTTGGTGCAGGAATTTCTAAGACCAAAAACAAATAAAAAACAAATGAACTACAAACATCACAGAGTCTTTCAGCAAAAAAAACAATAATTATTTTCATTCGATTGGGTAATCACCGAGTCTTACAGCAAAATCACAATAATTATTAGCGCTTGATTGCTCAACTATTAAGCACGCTTTTTTAACTCACAACAAAATCGTTATAAAATCAAACTCATGAATTTATCTTTTGTTATTCGTTTTCACACAATAGACTTGCTCCAAAACAATCAGAATAAACATCTAAGTTCACATAGATATTAAGTGATGCTTTCAGGAGTTCACAACACTTAACTTCAATGTTGCTTTTAAAACACTTCTCAAGCTATCTTTGAAAAATAGTCTTCTATCTCGGGTTTCTCTGCATTGACTAATGTCTTTCACAACTCACCAAAAGGTCACTAACCTCAAGAAGGCAGAGAACAGGGAGATGAGAAGGGAATTACTCACAAACCGAATTCTCCTGGAATGTTTTGATTATTTGAGGAAGTTGGAATACCGCTTGTAAATTCTCCAGCTGCTGCGAAAGTAATCCACTACAGAGAGGGAAGCTCTGATGAAGCCTCGCACTGAAAAGACGACTCCTGAAAGAATCACGGAACTCCAGCTGAACCGTGAACACCTGTGAGCGAAGAGAGACTCGAAGCCAAGCACAGGAAACCCCTTGGCAGTTCTATTTATAGACTGGTGTGCAACGTGAAGGATGTGGATGCTGTGCTGGTGATTAGTCATCAGGCACATGCTGGTGATGAGTCATCAAACACTTCTGATGATTCATAAGAAGGAATTCTATGTCTCCATAAACCACTTGGCAAACAGTTCACAAATGGGACGACACTTGCTTTTATCAATATAAACAAACATGCAATGTAATATTCGGTTTTGATAATTTTCCTCACTAGTTACAGGGAAGTGCTGTGCTGTAATCACATTCATGACATGTTTCATCTTTCTTCATACATGCTGATTTGTTTTGTGAGGGCGCAGCAAGAAGTTTGTGTGTGTGAGTGCGAGTCCTAGCAGTACCTCCTCCCAAAGGCCTTTTCACTGGCCGAGGTTTGGAGGGGTATTGTGCATAAAAGGAACGTACCAACTGTGGGGCATGCATGGCTGGTTCCCACAACTGCTCTTCGGGTGGGTAGCCTTTCCAGTCTATTAGATAAAAGAGACGGCCTGGTAGTCTACAAGAATCAACAATGCGATGACTTTGAATTCTTCATGATTATCCCTAAGTATGGAAGGTGGTGGGGGAATAGGTTGAGTGGTGGGGAGAAATGGTTTGAGCAACGAGACGTGAAATACTGGATGCATTTTATGTTCATTGGGAAGGTTCAGTTTCATAGCTGCAGGATTGATAACTCTGGCGATGGTGAAAGGACCTATGAACCGAGTCTCTAGTTTACCAGCTCCTGGTATGGATAAATAACAGGTGCTTAGCCATACTTTATCACCTTCTGCATATGTTGGTGCAGATGTAGGTACCTTTTGGGATGGTAGGAATAGTATGCACTTGGGATGATAGCATAGATTAAAATGAAAAGGTGACATGTTATGAGCCGAAAGAACGCTGTTGTTATATGCAAATTCGGCTAAGGGAAGTGCTTGCAACCAACTGCTAGTTAAGGTGGTAATTAAGCAACATTGGAACTGGTCCATGGTTTGGTTAGTTCTCTCTGTTTGACCATCAGATTGTGGATGATGTGCAGAGGATAACCAATGGTCAATACGAAGAGAACATAGTTCCTGCCAAAATTTAGACACAAATTGTGTTCCTGTCAGGAATACGGCAATGTGCGGTCCAGGTCTCACCTGAAACTCCACTGCGCGGCTCTGTGGTGCTGTCTGCGCACCAATTGGCATCCCCTCTTGCTCCAAAGGTGGCATCAGCGTCGTCTGCCCTGTGACAAAGCTCATAGAGCTGCAGGTTCAGGACATTGGTGGACAAGATGCACTTATCAGTGCTATTCCATGAAGGGACTACAATTCCCATGTTTTTAGAGGCAGCAGCCATCTTAGGGTGTGGCAGGTCTATAAAGCCCAGCCACACCCAAGCACGTTGCTCACTATTTTGAAGACTTTGATGCAGTCAGACCTCATGGGGGTTTCTCTGAAGAAGAGCAGAGTTCCTGAATGGCAGAGTGGCATCCAACCGAAGTATCCTTGTTTCCATGGTGCTTTTAAAAACAAGTAGGTCGTACTCGTAGTGGTAAGGCCTTGATTAATCCAATTTTGGAGGAAGTCGTTATTTCCAAAGGTAAAGCGCCCCTTAGCACAACAAGCAAATTGTTTTCAGTTTCCAGAGTACAGCGGCCTTGGCGCAAAGATCAAAGGCGTTTCAGAGCACAGGTGTAAAGCGCTCTTTGCACAGCAATTCAAGCGTTTCAGTTCACAGATGTAAAGCAGTCTAGGCACAGCAATTCAAGCGCTTTCGTTCACAGATGCAAAGCGCTCTTGCCCCGGCAATTCAAGCGCTTCAGTTCACAGAGGTAAATCGCTCTTGGCACGACAATTCAAGCGCTTCAGTTCACAGATGCAAAGCGCCCTTTGCATGGCAATTCAAGCGCTTCATTTCACAGATGTAAAGTGCTCTTGGCACAGCAATTCAAGCGCTTCAGTTCACAGATGCAAATTGCTCTTGGCACGACAATCAAAGCGCTACAATTCACAGGAGTAAAAGGTTCTTGGCACAACAATCAAAGTGATTTAGGCCACTTGAGTAAAAGCGCCCCCTTAGCATAATGAGCGTAGCACTTTAAGGAAAGATACGTAAAAGCGATTCCTGGTATTATTAAGTAAAGCGTTTCAAGTTCAATGAGTAAAAACTTTTTGCCCTTTATTGTTGTGAATGTGAAAGTATTTCTGGAGATAAGCAAATCATAGTTTTCATTGTTCTTTGAAAAGCTTAAGATGTGAAAAGCATATTTAATTTTTGGAGATTTTCTAAGTCATGATCAAAGGTTTATGTTGTGAATGCATAGATGTTACAGGATTGATATTCTGAGTATAATCATAGTCCAAAGCTCTTGCCATCTCTTTATTCTGAGGTCGTAGTTTACTCTTGTTCCATGTTTCAAAGAAGGGGCTTTGCCCTCATTTCGAAAGGGGTCTCCATCTGATATCTCGGAGACGCATTTAGTCAAGAGTCTATTGATGAGTTACATTTCTATGAATGAGTAAATGCATATTTGTTCTAACCTTTATTTTTCAGATCTCTCTCCCTGCTGTTCCCCACCCTAATTCCCTCCCCCCCCGACTGGCTTCGTCATAACTCTGTACTATAATAGCTTTCTGAGTTGGTGACGCCGGAAGGTGGGCCTTCTGTGACATGCAGATCCCGAGGAAAGGACACTGTGACAGTTCCTCGATCAGAGATAATTACTGTTGGCAGGCCATGAAGCCGGACAATATACATTATAAAGGGTTCAACTAGTTCTTTAGCAGTTGGGATTTTAGCGAGAGGAACGAAATGGGACATTTTTTAGAATAAATCCACTACCACAAGTATACATGTATTCCCCTTATCTTTTGGTAGATCAGTTACAAAATTCATACTAATAGTATGCCATGGAGCTGGTGGTACTGGTAGAGGAATGAGTTTTCCTATGGGGGAGGTGTGTGAAGGCTTGTTACAAGCACATACGTGACATGTTCGTATAAACTCCTTTACGTCTGCATCTAGGGAATCCCACCAGAACCGTTGTGTGCACAAGTCCTTAGTCTTGCGCCCTCCCGGATGTCCACTCAAGGAGGATGAATGATACCATTGAATAACCTGCTCTCTCAGATTCTTAGGGATAAACAAAGCCTGATTATGATAAAATAGATTGTCAGAAATTGATTGGATTGGATGTGCTAACCATTGTTCCATATTGTCCTTCTGCAATTCTAGTTTTAATTTGTCCAGGAATGGGAACAACTACCTATACTTTTTCTGGGGGAATCATTAGAATCTGTGTTATCTGTCTTGTATCTGATTGTGTTGTGGTGTTTTGGGGACGTGACAGGGTGTAAGCCTTAAATTGTTGTGTACGGGGTCTATAAGTAATTATGAAATCAAATTAATTGAAGAAAGAAACCCATCTAATTTGTCGTGGGGTAAGTGCTTTTGCAGATCTAAAAAATTGTAAGTTCTTATAATCTGAATAAATCGTGATGGAAAAACATGCTCCCAACAAATTATGTCTCTATTCTTGAAAGGCCAATTTTATGGCTAGAAGTTCTCTTTCAGCACCTGTATTGTTTTTTTGTGCTGGTAAAATTTGTTTTAGAGAAGAAGGCTATTGGATGCATATTCCCAGTTTCACAATCTCCCTGAGAAAGGATTCCACCTACTGCCACTTGTGAAGCATCTGCTTCTACATAGTAAGGTAGAGAGGGGTCAGGATGCCTTAATATGGGTGCAGTAGGTATCTCCCTTTCAGTGAGTCAAGAGCTTTTTGTGCTTCAGGGGTCCACTTAAAAGGTACTCCTTTTTGTAACAATCGAGTAAGTGGGGCTACAGTGTCAGAAAAGTGGGAGATAAACCTTCGATAGCAATTAGCAAAGCCAAGTACAATCTGGATTTATTTTACGTTTGTGGGTTATGGCCATTGTAAAATAGCATCAATCTTTTTTTAAATCCATTTGGATCCTTTGTTTTAACAAAAAAAACTAGAATTTCCACTTGAGGAACATGAAATTGACATTTTTCTAACTTGGCATACAAATGTTGTTCACGTAATTTACGCAACACAGCGGAAACATGATTCTGATGTTTTGTTTCATTGTGTGAATAAATTAAAATATGGTCCATATAGACTATGACAAAACAATCCAAGAATTCACTAAGAATGTTCTTTATAAAGAATTGAAATGCTGCGGGAGCATTACACAAACCAAACGTCATCACACAATACTCAAAAAGACCGTATTTTGTGTTAAAAGCTATTTTCCATTTGTCGCCCTTGTGGATTCTGATGAGGTGGTAAGCTCCGCGAAAGTCAAGTGTGGTAAACATTGTGGCTTTGTGAAGTTGGTTAAGAAGGACCGAATCAAAGGAAGCGGGTACTTGTTTTTTATGGTCACCTTTTTAAGGGCTCTGTAATCAATACAGACCTTGAGATCCCCGTTCTTCTTTGGGACAAAAAACAAAGGAGATGAAACAGGGGAACTAGAATGGCGAATGAAGACAATTGCTAAGAGCTCGTCTAGATAGTTATTTAAATACTTTGTTTCTGGCTCCGATAGAGCATATATCCTTCTACAAGGTAGTGTGGCATCTGGAACCAAATCAATTCTACAATCTAAACTACGATGAGATAGTAAACTGGTTGCTTGAACCTTATCGGACACATCTACTAACTCCTGATATTGTATCGGAAGCGAACTGTCACTGGCGGATGATGAGACTGTACATAACAAGGAAGAATCCCAGCTTGTTGCCTCTTGGTAACAATTCTGAAGACAAAATTGAGAATTTAGTGTCACCGTCCGGATATCACAATCTATAATTATGTTGTTGAAGCCAGGGTACTCCTAAGATAACTCCAAAAGTAGGAGTGTCAATTAAATCAAAGCTAATAGATTCAGAGTGACCATTGTCACAGACTATTGCAATAGGTTCGGAATGATAAGTTATTAATCCTGAGGATTATTCAGAACCATCAACAGTCCGACCGGCCTTAGGTTCTTGTTTGGGGATAAAAGTGATTCCTAATCTTTTGGCTAATGAAATATATAAAAAATTACCTGTTGCCCCAGAATCACAAAGAATAGATTGGACTTTTCTTAATTGGGTTTGGAAAATCATGGTCACCGTTATTAGGAAATGACGTGGAGGTCTAAGAAGACAATATCTGGAACCTTTTGAGGTCTTTTGTCTTTCGCCCAAAGGATAGACCTCATTTTTCCCTGGGCTTTCAAGTTTTCTGATTTTTCACTGGAAAGGTTTACTGAAGCTACTGTCTTTCTGGGTATTGGTGCCTTGATCTTGGGTCTCACGGGACATTCTTGTGCAAAATGACCTGCTTTGCCACAATAGAGACATAATTTCAAAGAACGTCTCCTATCTTTTTCTTCTATGGATAATGAGGAACGGATATCCCCTATTTGCATTGGTTCACTACTTTCCTGATTCTTAGTCTCTTCTTTTTTTCTCAGCACGCACAACAATAAGACGTGTATTACCTCCTCTACCTCTTTTGCCTTTTCTTTCATTTAATCAATGATTAAATTTAACAACTAAATCGATAAATTAGCCACAATCTTTGGGCGGTTCTACTATCTGAGACAAAACGTCTTTCAACTCATCTTGGAGTCCCCGATAAAATAATGAGGTTCTTTAACTCTCTGGCAAATGGGTTTCTGATACTAATCTATAGAAAGTGGTTACGTATGTTAAGAGGTCTTTATTTCTTTGTTTCAAATTCAATAACTCAGTATCACTGGATTGCATGAAGGTGTGTCAAGACAAAACTTTCTTCATTTGGGCTTGAAACTCTGGGAAATTATACAAAGAGGGTCGTCGTTTTGGGCTAAGGGGATGGATCAATTAGCAGCATTCCCTGCTAGGTACGAAAGGACAAAAGCAACTTTTGCGGCATCATCCGGAAAAGCTGCGGGCCTGCACAAAAACTGCAAGTGACATTGGTTCATGAATATATCAAATGTACTATTATCCCCAGTAAATCTTTCTGGCAGACCAATGGAACTGGTGTAGGGGTCACTACAGTGAGTTTCATAGGTGTCGCTTCTTCAGGTATAGTAGGTTTATTAGGAACAAAGGTTGGTGGTTTTAGAAAGGGTTTGTCTGTTCTAGGAATTGCACCTAACCATGTTTCCCCTGTAATCTTATATCTCTCAGGTTGTTCTCCAAGGGAATAATGTTCCTCCCTCAATTGAGCTACCTCAGCCTGAACCTGCGTCAGAGCACGCGCAAGATCCTCCATGTTGACCTCTGTCTGAGACATCTCCGCTCAGGCGGACTTAATTTTCGAGGTCTTGGCTTTGTGACAAGACCATGTCCAGTCACCTGAATTCCAGGTTCCGCAGGAGTGAAGAGAATAAAACCCTCACCCCTAAACACTATTCTCTTGTTTCCGAAATGAACAGGGAATGAGCAAATAGCCTCCAGGGGAAAGGGATAGGGGACAGGGATTTGGGAAGGGAAGAGAATCAAAACATGGGTTGACGAAGGAACATCACTGTTGTTCTAAGAACGTTGCCTCAGGGCTTGGTGCAGGAATTTCTAAGACCAAAAACAAATCAAAAACAAAAGAACTACAAACATCACAGAGTCTTTCGGCAAAAAAAACAATAATTATTATCATTCTATTGGGCAATCACAGAGTCTTTCAGCAAAATCACAATAATTATTAGTGCTCGATTGCTCAACTATTAAGCACGCTTTTGTAACTCACAACAAAATCGTTATAACATCAAACTTATGAATTTGTCTTTTGTTATTCATTTTCACACAATAGACTCCCCCACAACAATCAGAATAAACATCTAATTTTGCATAGATATCGAGCGATGCTTTCAGCATTTCACAACACTTAACTTCTAGACTGCTTTTAAAATACTTCTGAAGCTGTCTTTGAAAAATAGTCTTGAATCACGGGTTTCTCAGCATCGACGAATGTCTTTCATAACGCACGAAAAGATCACTAACCTCAAGAAGGCTGAAAACAGGGAGACGAGATGGGAATTACTCACGAACCGACTTCTCCTGGAATGTTCTGATTATTTGAGGAAGATGAAATACTGCTCACAAATTCTCCAGCCGCTGCGAAAGTAATCCACTCCAGTGAGGGAAGCTCTGATGAAGTCTCGCACTGAAAGGACGACTCCTGAAAGAATCACGGAAATCCAGCTGAACCGAGAACATCAGCGAGCGAAGAGACTCAGAGCCAAGCACAGGAAACACCTTGGCAGTTCAGTTTATAGACTAGTGTGCAACGTGAGGGGTGTAGAAGCTGTGCTGGTGATGAGTCATCAGGCACATGCTGGTGATGAATCATCAAACACTTCTGATGATTCATATGAAGGAATTCAATGTCTTCATAAACCGCTTGGCATACAGTTCACAAAGGGGACAACACTTGCTTTTATCAATATAAACAAACATGCAATGTAATATTCGGTCTTCAGACGGAAGATCGTTTTCCTCACAAGTTAC
Organism: Pleurodeles waltl; assembly: GCF_031143425.1. Classification (NCBI taxonomy): domain Eukaryota; kingdom Metazoa; phylum Chordata; class Amphibia; order Caudata; family Salamandridae; genus Pleurodeles; species Pleurodeles waltl. The sequence goes on along the minus strand of NC_090449.1, from coordinate 295,753,307 downwards.
AGGGAAGTGCTGTGCTGTAAACACATTCATGACATGTTTCATCTTTCTTCATACATGCTGATTTATTTTGTGAAGGCACAGCAAGAAGCGGGAGTGTGTGAGTGCAAGTCCTAACACCATTTGGACTAGAGTGGAGGGAGGAGTGGTCACTTACACCTGAAAGGGCTGTGCCTGCCTTCACACAAGGCAGTCTCCAACCCCCTGGAGTGTGGCTGGGGCCAGGCATGATCTTGTTAACAACAGAGACTTTCCTTTAAAGTATGCCTACTTCAAAGGCAGAAAGGGGTATAAGTAGTGGACCCAAAACCCCAGACTTTCAGAATCTTTCTGGATCAAGAGGAACCTCTGCCAAGGAGAACAGCTGAAAAGCTGGAGGAGGGGTCCTTTGCTGTGTTGCTTTGCTGGGCTGGCCTCCAGTTGCTGCTTCTGCCTTAAAAGAGAGCAGAGGATGAACTTTGCTGTGTATCCTGCTTGAGAGAGTTCTCCAAGGGCTTGGAGTTCAGCTTGCCTCCTGTTGGAAGTCTCAGGGACACAAAAGACTTCAGTTTCATCTGCTTACAGCACTGGGTGTTTTGTGCTTTTCAGGAAGAAAAACCACTGAGACGCCGCCAACGACTCCACTGGCATGCACCGTGACCTGCAGAAGCCACACAGAGCTGCACTGCCCACTTCATACCGAAACCCTGGCTCACCGACGTCGCCACCGAGCTGCTGCCTGCACCATGAATATGACGACATCCCCTTGCTCACACAGTCGCCTGGGCATCCTGATAACGCCGCTCCTACACCACAGCCCCGGTCCACCGACACCAGCACCATCAACTCCAGTGTCATCACCAGTCGTCCCTGCCTCCAACGTGAGCCGTGGACGCCGCACGGAGCCTGTCCCGCCCCTCACCGACGACTTGGGCCTACTGACGACAGTGCTTCAGCAAAGACGACACCGCTGCCCGCACCGTGACCTGGTGACACCGTATGTCGACCAGCCCCGCTTCACACCGCAGCCCTGTTCTCACTGACGCTGCTGGATGCCTTCACCGAGTCGCTGCCTGCACCGTGACCTGCGGGCACCACATGTTACATTGTCCCGCTTCGCACCGCAGCCCCGACGCCATCCACACCAGCACTCCTGGCTTCAAGCCCGGAGTTCGATCCGCAAGGTTTGTGACTTCAGGGGCCCGGCGGTCCCTGCACCAACCTCCGGAACCGACACCACGTAGCCAGCGCCGCCGCTCTCAAGACCTCATCGCAAGGATCAGAATGCCCTGCAATTCCAAAGGTGCTGTTGCAGGTCTTCCCGGCACTGTAGCTGGCCCGCGACGCCGCGGCCGGCCTGTACTGTTGTTTTTGTTGATCATGATGCCGTGATAGCCCCAGGTGGAGCTATCGACTTCAAGGATCTGTCTTTTTAAGTAGCTTTTGCAGAATTCATATATTTATTACTGTATGTTGGATTTTTATTGTATTTGGTCTTGTTTTATAGAGATAAATATTGGTTATTTTTCTAAAACCGGTGTGGTGTCCATTTGTAGTGTTTTCACTTATTACTGTGTGTTATGTGCAAATGCTTTACACATTGCTTCTAAGATAATCCTGACTGCTCGTGCCAAGCTACCAAGAGGGTAAGCAGGGTTTATCTGAGTGGGTATCTCCCTTATCCTGACTAGAGTGATGGTCCCTACTTGGACAGGGTGCAAACCGCCTGCCAACTAGAGACCCCATTTCTAACAGGGAGTTTCCTATTGCAGGCACTAGGCCTACCCACATAAGTGAAATACCATTTTTAATGGGAGACTTGGGGGAATGTTGGATGGAAGGATGTGTGAGGCTGCCCTCTTATTACAGAACTTTGCAACACCAGAATTTGAGGAAAATGTGTTTTTTATACAAATTTTGAGGTTTGCAAAGGATTCTGGGTGACAGAACCTGGTAAGAGCCCCACATGTAACCCCATCCTGGATTCCCCTAGGTGTCTAGTTTTAAAAAATGTACAGGTTTGCTAGGTTTCCCTAGGTGCCAGCTGAGCTAGAGCCCAAAATCCACAGCTAGGCATTTTGCAAAAAACGAGTCATTTTTCGGTGAAAAAATGTGATGTGTCCATGTTGCATTTTGGGGCATGCTGTTGCAGGCCCTAGCCCTACCTACACAAGTGAGGTACCATTTTTACTAGGGGAATGATGGGTGGAAGGAAGTTTGTGGCTCCCTTCAGATTCTAGAACTTTGCATGACCGAAATGTGATGAAAATACGCTTTTTTAAGACAGATTTTGAGGTTTACAAAGAATCCTGGGTGACAGAACCTGGTGAGAGCCCCACAGGTCACCCCTCCTCAATTCTCCAAGGTGTCTAGTTTTAAAACATTTACAGGTTTTCTTGGTTTCCCTAGAGCCCAAAATCCACAGCTAGGAACGTCGCAAAAAACACGTTTTCAGTAGAAAAAATGTGATGTCCACGTTGCGTTTTGGGATGTTTCCTGTCACAGGCCCCAGTCCTACCCACACAAGTGAGGTTCCATTTTTATCAGGAGACTTCAGGGAATGCTGGGTGGAAGGAAGTTTGTGGCTCCCTTCAGAATGCAGAAACATGCATCACAGAAATCTAAGAAAATGTGTTTTTTAGACATATTTTGAGGTTTGCAAAGGATTCTGGGTGAGAGAACCTGGTGAGAGCCCCACAATTCAACCCATCCTGGATTTCTCTAGGTGTCTAGTTTTTGAAAATGTATAGGTTTGCTAAGTTTTCTTAGGTGCCGGCTGACCTTGAGCTCAATATCCACAGCTAGGCACTCTGCAAAAACAAGTCAGTTTTCAGTGGGAAAACGTGATGTGCCCATTTTGCGTTTTGGGGCATTTCCTGTCCAGGTACTAGGCCTCCCCACACAAGTGAGGTACCATTTTTTTGGGAAGACTTGGAGGAATGCTGGGGAGTAGCAAGTTTGTGGCTCCCCTCAGATTCTAGAACTTTGAATCACTGAAATGTGAGGACAATGTTCTTTTTTAGACAAATGTTGAGGTTTGCAAAAGATTCTGAGTGACAGAACCTGGTGAGAGCCCCAGAAGTCACACCAACCCAGATTACCGTCAGTGTCTAGTTTTAAAAAATGTACAGGTTTGCTAGGTTTCCCTAGGTGCTGGCTGAGCTATAGTCCAAAATGCACAGCTAGGGCCTTTGCAAAAAACAAGTCAGTTTTCTGTGGAAAAATGTATCCACATTGCATTTTGGGGTGTTTCCTGTCGCGGGCACTAAGCCTACCCACACCTGTGAGGTCACATTTTTACCGGGAGACTTGGGAGAATGCTGGGTGGAAGGAAGTTTGTGGCTCCCTCCAGACTGCAGAAATTTGCATCATAGAAATTTGAGAAAAAGGTGTTTTTTAGACAAATTTTTAAGTTTGGAAAAGGATTCTGGGTGACAGAACCTGGTGAGAGCCCCACAAGTCACCCCGTCCTGGATTTCCTTAGGTGTGTAGTTTTCAAAAATGTAGAGGTTTGCTAAGTTTTCTTAGGTGCCGGCTGAGCTTGAGCCCAATATCCACAGCTAGGCACCCTGCACAAAACGAGTCAGTTTTCAGTGGGAAAATGTGATGTGCCCATGTTGCGTTTTGGGGCATTTCCTGTCGCAGGTACTAGGCCTACCCACACAAGTGAGGTACCATTTTTATTGGGAGACTTGGAGGAATGCTGGGTAGAAGCAAGTTTGTGGCTCCCCTCAGATTCTGTAACTTTGCATCACTGAAATGTGAGGAAAATGTGCTTTTTTAGACAAATGTTGAAGTTTGCAAAGGATTCTGAGTGACAGAACCTGGTGAGAGCCCCAGAAGTCACCCCAACCCCGATTACCGTCAGTGTCTAGTTTTAAAAAATGTACATGTTTGCTAGGTTTCTCTAGGTGCTGGCAGAGCTAGAGTCCAAAATGCACAGCTAGGGCCTTTGCAAAAAATGAGACCGTTTTCTGTGGAAAAATGTATCCACATTGCATTTTGGGGTGTTTCCTGTCGCGGGCACTAAGCCTACCCACACCTGTGAGGTCACATTTTTACCGGGAGACTTGGGAGAATGCTGGGTGGAAGGAAGTTTGTGGCTCCCTCCAGACTGCAGAAATTTGCATCATAGACATTTTAGAAAAAGGTGTTTTTTAGACAAATTTTTAAGTTTGGAAAAGGATTCTGGGTCACAGAACCTGGTGAGAGCCCCACAAGTCACCCCATCCTGGATTTCCTTAGGTGTGTAGTTTTCAAAAATGTAGAGGTTTGCTAAGTTTTCTGAGGTGCCGGCTGATCTTGAGCCCAATATCCACAGCTAGGCACCCTGCACAAAACGAGTCAGTTTTCAGTGGGAAAATGTGATGTGCCCATGTTGCATTTTGGGGCATTTCCTGTCGCAGGTACTAGGCCTACCCACACAAGTGAGGTACCATTTTTATTGGAAGACCTGGAGGAATGCTGGGTAGGAGCAAGTTTGTGGCTCCCCTCAGATTCTGTAACTTCGCATCACTGAAATGTGAGGAAAATGTGCTTTTTTAGACAAATGTTGAAGTTTGCAAAGGATTCTGAGTGACAGAACCTGGTGAGAGCCCCAGAAGTCACCCCAACCCCGATTACCGTCAGTGTCTAGTTTTAAAAAATGTACATGTTTGCTAGGTTTCCCTAGGTGCTGGCAGAGCTAGAGTTCAAAATGCACAGCTAGGGCCTTTGCAAAAAATGAGACCGTTTTCTGTGGAAAAATGTGATGTATCCACATTGCATTTTGGGGTGTTTCCTGTCGCGGGCACTAAGCCTACCCACACCTGTGAGGTCACATTTTTACCGGGAGACTTGGTAGAATGCTGGGTGGAAGGAAGTTTGTGGCTCTCTTCAGACTGCAGAAATTTGCATCACAGAAATGTGAGGGAAATGTGTTTTTTAGACAAATTTTGAAGTTTGGAAAAGGATTCTGGGTGACAGAACCTGGTGAGAGCCCTACAAGTCACCCCATCCTGGATTTCCTTAGGTGTGTAGTTTTCAGAAATGAAGAGGTTTGCTAAGTTTTCTTAGGTGCTGGATAAGCTAGAGCCCAAAATCCACAGCTAGGCAGTTTGCAAAAAACGGTCAGTTTTCAGTGGAAAAATGTGATGTGTCCATGTTGATTTTTGGGGTGTTTCCTATTTTAGGCACTAGGCCTACCCACACAAGTGAGGCACTTTTTGATCGGGAGACTTGGGGAAATGCTAGGTGGAAGGAAGTGTGTTGCTCCCCTTAGACTGCAGAACTTTGCAACACCGAAACGTGAGGAGAATGTGTTGTATTTGGACAAATTGTGAGGTTTGTCAAGGATTCTGGGTGACAGAACCTAGTGAGAGCTCCACAAGTCTCCCCATCCTGGATTCCCCTAGGTGTCTAGTTTTAAAAAATGTACAGGTTTGCTAGGGTTCTCTAGTTGCCGGCTGAGCTAGAACCCAAAATCCACAGCTAAGCACTTTGCAAAAAACGCATCAGTTTTCAGTGGAAAAATGTGATGTGTCCATGTTGCGTTTTGGGGCATTTCGTGTCGCAGGCAGTAAACCCTCCTACACAAGTGAGGTACCATTTTTATCAAGATACTTGGAGGAACACAGACTATTAGTTATTACCAATTGTCTTGCTCTGCATTTGTGCCTTCCAAATGTATGACAGTGTGTAAGAAAGAAGTCATTTTCAGAAATGCCCTGTAATTCATATGCTAGTTTGGGTACCCCCAAATTCAGAGATGTGCAAATCTTGTGCCCATTTCGTAAATACTTAGGTTTTTCCTATTTTTTACTATGGATATTTTACCAAATTAATTGCTGTACACCCGGTACACAATGAAAAACCATTGCTAGGTGCAGCTCAGTTATTGGCTCTAGGTAGCTTGGACTTTTGGAGACTCTAAAAGCCCTATATATTCTTGTAACCAGAAGGGTTCATCGGACGTAACGGTATGTTGCTTTAAAACATCTGCCATACTTAGAAAAAGTTAAAGAGGAAATTTAAACACAAATGGCAGTTTTTTTAGCTCACTTTCAATTACTTTTTTTTATTTCAAGTGTTATTTTCTATTGGAAAACCTTGAAGGGTCTACACAAATGACCCCTTGCTGAATTCAGAATGTTGTCTACTTTTGAGAAATGTTTAGCTTTCTGGGATCTACCACTGGTTTCACACCCATTTCTGTCACTAACTGGAAAAAGGTTAAAAGCACAAAAAATAGGAAAATGGGTTATGTCCTCGTAAAACGCCAACACTGTGTTGAAAAAGTGGTTTTCTGATTTTAGTCTGCCTGTTCCTGAGGAAGATGGTGATTTTGGCATCCTTTGTTGATGCCGTTTTAAAGGGAAAAAAAAAGAATATTTCTTCTGCAGCACCTTTTCTCATTTTACTCAAAAAATAAATAAATAAATAAACGTAGCTTTCTGGGTTTCCTCCAAGGGAATCCACAAACCCTAGGTAACTTTAGAATGCCCCTGGTGTTGGAAAAAAGGAGGAGAGTTTGGCTGGATACCTTATGTGAACAAAATGTTATGGGGACTCAAGAGCGACGAACCCCAAATAGCTAAAAAAAAAAAAAGGCCTAGGAGCGAAGTGATGAAAGTGTAATTAGCAATCCTATTCATTCTTCTACTACCCTGCCTTAGCCCTGGGCACGGATTATCATTCTCTGCTTGCTTCGGCCACACCCCCTTCTCAGCAGCCCTTTCTACTCCCCCTTGTTACTGCCCAGCCCTGCCTTCTGCGCGCCGCCCCTCTTCTCCCCTCGCCTGCCCTCAGCCCCGCCTCGCTTGCTGAAGATGGCGGCTCTCTTGAAGCGCTCGGCGTCACTCCTCCGTGCAGGTGTGCTCCCTTCCCTCAGCCCCTTCGCGCAGTGACTGCCCGGTCTTTCGGGAGACGTCCGTTGGTTTCTTGGAGGTCGCACGTGGACTCGGGGTGGGTGGTCGGAGGGAGGCTTGTCATTGGGAGGCACATCCAGGGTCACCGCTCCTGTGCCCCTTCACTGGGCCAGCCGCGCTCTCCTCCTTGCGAGTGACCCTCATTAACACCTCCTACCCGCGCTGCGAAGATCCACCCTTTCGACACGTGTCGCAGCGCCTCGATGCTTTACCCGTCCCTCCTCTGCCCTGTGTGGTATTATACTTTAGATTCAGAACCGATTCTTTGAGTATTGTCAGAAAAGTAGAAACGCTTCCTAATTGGCTTGGTACTGTCTCACAAATGAACGCCGATTTAATGTTAAAAGTTTTCCTTTCTTGGAAGGGCAAAAGCTGGTCGTTTCTAACGAATTTGTGAAAAGCATTATTATTTTTTAACATGGGCGGTTCTCTCAGTTTGCTTTAAAATAATTCAGGAAAAAATACTTATTAAGTAATCTGTTCTTGTCAGTTTGTTTCTGTCTGGTAGATGTACAGTGTTTTGTTGATTTGCCAATTTTTATTCTGGCCTTGAAACAAAAAATACTTTTCAGGTGTCAGCCCCGTCTAGATGCCCACTGTCACGGCGAACCCATGACCCCTTGATGTCCCGTGTAACAGTTCTCTTCCAGTGTCTCATTTACCCTTGGCTATGTTCGTTTCCAATTTTGTTTCCCTCTTTCCTATTCTAGAACTGTTGGTACCTGTTGTGATTTTTCAAGACATAGAGTTTTGTTTTTGAAGTTTAACATTTTCTATAACATTTAATTTTTGTTTGCCTTCCTACACTTTTCTCAGAAACTGGAATATGAAGCGAATTCTTTGGCATGTGAAGGTGATACGTGTACGTGCAAGGTGATACATAGTTTGTGTGGTAGCCGCATATGCAAGCAATTAAAGAAAATTAAAAGCCGAGGTTTGAGGCCCAGTGGGTTGATTTAGGGAAATTAAAAAGCTGGTGCATCCTTATAACGTGTGTGTTATTTTGCTAAGGCTTTCATTGCCGGAACCGGTTTGTTTTTCTAAAGTGAAAAGTTTGTATTTCATAGCGAAATCTGTATTTTCTCAAAGTACCAAGCCAGTTTTTTGGAGAGAGTTGAGTGGTGGCAGAGGGCTGACCTTCCACATCTAACTCACCAAACCTCACTACTACCGTGACCTCCAACACAACCCTACTAAATTCTCCCGCATTTATCTCACCCTGCTACTATGCTCTCCCTAACCCTTTCACATACTCTTCCCTCCTCTATCCCCCTTTACTCTTCCCAAGCCGTTGGGTTGAGTAAATTAAGGATATACTTCCAATTAACACTTCTGGATTTCTTTCCTCCTCCACCCCTCCATTACTCCAGTCAATCTAACAAGCTCTCATATCCGCGGCTCAAATGAACTCATAATAATACTAAAACTGTACTCATTTTTTCCCGATACTAATTCTTGTTGGGTTCCAGAGTAGCGTGCGACTCACAGAAAAGGGCATCAACGCCTCGTCAGGGGTAGTGAGCGCTATATAAATACGATTACAATATCACTCAAATATTTTATTTGGATGTAATTGAAGCTTACATTAGAAGACATTGCGTGTGCATTTTATTTGCGCCAATGACTTTAGTTTCTTGACTGACCTTATCCCCAGGGTTTGCCGGATGCACATATTTTTAGATTGGTGCGTCCTATCTGATGTTGAACCTCTACACCCTATGTAATCTAAGTGGTAACACAGCCTTACCAACCTGTTAAATCAAGCAAACTGATTGAGATTGAGATTGTGAGGTCTTTGTAACCTTTACTGTTGCTGCTAAGTAGTTCCCCTTCTGTATAAGAGGAGCAGTAGAACTTATAAAAGAACCAGGTGAATCTGTCTTGATATGGTGTGTACAGCCTGGGACTGTAAGATCTGTTTGTTAGAATTTTTCTAGAGAGCGGGGCTTGTCAAGTTGACATCAAATTGCTGTGCAATCAATGAAAAAAGACCTTTTTGTAAAGACTACTTGATCCTGCGTACATATACTAAATTTGCAGGGATTGAATCTTGGTGGGTTTAATTTTTGAGAGATAAATTGTGAAGTAGATACATATTTAGAGAAGCATATGAACAATATGTAATAATATACAGCTGTAAACTAATACTTGGTAACCAGTGTCTAAATATGGGGCTGTTATGGTAGAGCATTCCCTTTTTAGGGGCGAGCGAGAAGCGCTTCGTCCCCAGTAGTAATCTCTCTTTGGGCTTCTTACCACACCCATGTCACGTCAGTCACTTTGAGTGGTTCGTGGGCTTGCCTTTTAAAATCCCCTTGCTTTCATTAGTGAAAGGCATGCGTACGTCATGTCTTTTCCGGTGTTTACCCCTCCTTGAACGCACCGACCAACTACTGAAAACATGAGGCTCGATGTTTTCCGTCTGGTTTCTGAACTACTTTTTCTCTTTATTTTGCAGCGCAATCTCGTTGGGCAGTAGTCTAGAGCTTTGCATGACATCGACCCTGTTACATAGATAATTGCATTTTTTTGCCAGTTACATGGATAATTGCACTTTTGCCGATACGTTTCACTGCGAGTAAAATTTTATTTCCCTTTGTGTGCCTGCTTTACACTGATGGCGGCCGTCAGTTCGTTTTAATTATGTTTTCATTTTGTTTGTTTTACTCTAGCTGTGTGTCTGCTTTTTGACAGCTTGTAACAGACAACGGAAAAAGGTGTGAAGTTTATTGGCCGTTTCAGTTTAACACCGACTGCCATTTAAACATATGTTTCCTGCTCATTCCTTGATCATTGGGGCATTAATATCCCAGAGTTTCACGAATGCTGAAATAGACCTGTTATCACCACATCCCACATGTTTTCCATCGTCCTATATCTACTTTGAATTTGCACATAAAAAATCATAAGAGTAAAAAAAAGTAGAATTCGTCTCTTTAGTTTACTGTTTTTTTCCTATGACATGTCTGGCAAAATTCGAACGATAGATGAACAGCTTCAAAGTCGGAGTGCTTTTCAGAGCAGTGACACTTTTGTTTGTATGTCGGTACATATTCACCTATTTAGGATAGAATTGCTAAGGCCGTTGAAAACTTCCAATGACCTTCTGATCATTAATATGAATTCTGGTGTTACTAAATCAGGCATTCATCTTTCCAAAATTGATTATATGAAATCCTTAACAATGGCAATACTGGTAGTAGTACAGTACGTAAAATTGGAAAACCGGGATATTAAAGTGCTCTATAAAAACACATTATTTGATTATTATTTTTTTGTCCATGACGCCAATATTTGATCTTTCAGACCACTTCAGAGCAGGTCGGTAAACAAAACAAACAGTGGAAAAACAGTAAAAGCATTAGTGATACATATAGATAAGATATAGATAATGTTGGTGTAGGTTAGTGTGGCTAGATTGAACTGGCGTATATTTATTACATTTCCAGAATTATTGTGAGTTCGCCTTTAAGTGAAGAGTAATTAATAGTGAGGGATAGTAGATAGCTTTCAAAGCTGATGATAGTAACTGAGTTCTATAGGATAGTAGCAGTTGAGGTTTGTGTTGCAGCAAAGATGTCGTAGGGCCTTATGCAGGCAAGGAAATTAGCCCTCTAGTCCGTTTCGGAGCAATATAGAGCGTTAATTGGGGTCAGGATGGCTGCCTTCCAAATCCTGTATCTCGATGCTGTTGCTACCGCTACACTATTGATAGCTGCGCTTCCCCTTGGAGTCAATGAAGTCTAATGAGAGATCTGCACTTCAGCTTCACTAAGGTTTGGTGTAGCAAGCAGTTGGGTTCTGTCCAGTTCTTTGTTTTGTTTTCCTTACTCCTTAGGCCTGATTACAGATGGCCCCATTTGGGTGCAATAATTATCTCACCAATGAAAATCCAACACTGAGGCGTTCTGAATTTATAGGATGTTATACTTATCACATATACAGAGGTTTTTGGGCATGGAATGTGGGTTTTTGTGCTTACTGCATTAAAATCTGCATGTTATTGTAAGCACTGTACACTTTCCATATTAAAATACGACAAGTTTTAGCTGCCAAAATCTAACAAAAGAATGTCATTATGACCCCTGTGCAAACAGGGACTTGCACTGTGGTAGAATAACACCATCTTGGTCATTGTCAGCGCTATTTTATTCTAGGTTCCCTGTTCTAACTTCACAATTTGTAGTAATAATTCAGTTTCAAAGATGTTTCTTGAGGGGTAGGTGCATCATTTCGCTGCCTTGACCGCTGCACTTTAAAATCTCCCAGCATGTCAGGAACAGTGCTACTTTGTGTTTTTCACAACATGCACTCCTCTAGCGTACCGGCCAACTACTGAAAACATACGAGGCTCCATGTTTTCAGCATGGTTTCTGGACTACTTTCTCTTTTTAATTTCCTAAGCAACGCAATCACGCTTTTTTTTTGTTTTTTTTTCTTCTTTCAATTTATGTGGCAAGAAAAGTGCGGTTAGGAGTTTACAACACTAATAGCTCTAACTCGACGTAATGCGAGACGTGTTGCATTGAAAATGCTTGTTTTTCTTCAACCCAAAAAAATAAAGTTAAGCGAACATGTGCAATATGGGACCCCTATGTGTTAAGAGTTTGAAACAGAACAGTAATGTTATATATTTCCCCTAGTCCATACAAGAAGATTTCAAATAATTTCTTATGAATGAGGAAAGAAGATAGAATAATGAAAGCAAGTGGAATGTAGAAGTAAAGAAAGATGCTTTATGCATTTAGAAAACTGAGGGGCAATGTAAAGTTTGTTTTGGCCTCACCAGCTCTATTGTTCACCAACAGGCCTCGTTTTTCAGCATCTGCAGCAAAACACATGCTTGTTTCTCTGCAGAACAGTAAATTACTTAATTCCCCAACAATAAATGCCACTCATCTTTCCTGGGTACCCACCTCCCTAGTGATGAGTCGTACTACTGCTGGTAAAAGAAATGGTTGTCTTGTTCTCTTAACTTGCTTACATCCCCTGCCAATATGAGTGCATTATATTCCTTGAAGCAAAAACAGAGTGCTAACAAAATAGTGATGAGGCACCCAGGAGCCATTCCTCACCCCTAAAAACAAAAAATGCCTCAAAACAGCAGTGGGAGTTTCATGGGGCAGGTTTTGAACTATATATTTTACATAGGCCCTCACCACCACTCTCCTTGCATGTCTAATGTGCCCATCAAAGGCAGAACAATCAACACTTCAGCTTTCAGTTTCAACAAAATCAGCATCTGTGAAGAGCACTGGATTTTCACTTCAGAAGAGCAAGATGGCTCTCGTTTTTGTGCCCCAACTGAATGGCTGAAATGGAGCCATGCTGCTTGGCCCCGCATGGCATTTTTGTACTGTCCTTACCATTTCTGCTGACTTGAAGAACATTCACATAGCAGGAGCTCCAGATCGGTGCCTAAAGTGTGCTTAAGAGTCACTTTTTTATTTTTTATGGAAACGCATTAGAAGTGCTAATTTGTTTACGTAAACAGAACTTACATATTCATTGTATTTCAGGTGCTCTTCAGAAACATGGAGTCCTCACAAAACAGGCCTTGTGCCTGTTCTCCACCAACATGCGGATGTTTACCAACAAGATTTCAGTCGAAATGGATGGCACAACAGGTATTTTGAGTTGTTTACCTTTTTCTTCAGCACCTAAACACAGCATTTTAATGAGGAACAGAACTACAGGGAGTTGGAAATCCCCCCCCCCCCCCAAATTCATGACATTTAGGGCCAGATGTACAAAGCCCTTGTGCATTTTTTAACGGTCGGAATCGCTATTTCGGGCTGTTAAGAAATGCAAGACAGCCTTTTCTTATGTACAAAGGCTCTTAAGAAATCGCAAATTGCGATTTCTACCTTGTAGAAATCAGTTTGCGATTTCCAGAATAGGAAATCGCAAGTGGGGATTCCCTATTTGCGATTTCTGCTCTGATGTACAAAGAATTTCCTTAATGCGACTTGGGCATTTTGGAGATGCAATTACCACCGTAACCAGTTGCAAAGTGCTTTTTTAATTGCAATAGAGCACACAAATACCCCGTAGGCATATGTGTGCTCTAGAGGTGCACCCCCTATCTTTGGGGTGCACCAAGGGGGGCCTTTTGCCCTTTGCCATCCCTGGTTTTCCGTTTCCTAGATAGTGATTTCTTAACAAGAAATCGTTATTTAGGAAATGCAAAACCAGCCCATTGACTAAAATGCAATGGGATTTCTTAATACTGATTTCCTAATAGCGATTCTTACTTTGTAGGAATCGCTATTAGGAAATTAGCATCTGTGTATATTGCATTTTACATTCCCTAAATAGCAATTTCTAAGAAGTCGCTATTTAAGAAATGCAAAACTGCATTTTTGCACATCTGGCCCTTAGTGATCCTATTTTCCTGCCTTTCGAGAAATAAGGGTTCAAAATGTACAGAAGGTGAGCGTGCAGTTTTATGAATGAAATGTTGGAGCTTGGTTGAGCGACGCATAAACATGTTGGTGTGTGAAATAAGACTTACCAGTACTCCCCAGTCACTAGAACCACAAAAATCCCACCTTTAAACCCATCTCTCTTGCACATTAAAAAAGAAAATGCATATTCCACATAATATATTCCTCTGTCTTTAATACCAGATGTTTGCTTAAACGAAGCAGGAAATGAAAACATTTAATTCCAGTACTTGTTAATTATTTTTTTTCCAATCAAGCATAGTCATGCGTCTCCGCATGAAGCAGCCCCTTGAGTAGCTATTATATTTGCATAGGATTCTGATTCTGTACACTCAAGACCCAATTCATTGTCTCCACCAGCTTTATCTCTTGTCCGTACTGCTACCCCTAATAATTGACATACATACCCCTACACATCTTCAGGTTAAATGGAGCCTTTCCTCCATTTACCTTGCGGCATAGGCGTTACACTCCCCTATTCTTTAACTCCTCACCACTGGTATGTCTGGGTCAGATAAGGTAAAGGGGGAACAGCTTTAGTGGCCCATGGTAAACATGGGTTAACACTTATTTGTGCAAGATAAATTGCTTGAAGTGCACTGTGGTACAGGCTGCTAGTGGCTTCTCTTATAGGTGGTCCACTTTGGGAGTTATATTTGGAGTTGGTGGTTTGGTTTTTTGACTTGTATTGATTTCCATTCTGCTAAAGAGTCATACGTCTAGTAGTAATTGAATCTGAGTGGCAAAATGTTTTCTTGATGTCCTCACACATAAACAATTGAACCTATGCTTTGATGTCTTCCAGGAGTTGCTGTATTGACCATGAAAAGCCCGCCTGTCAACAGCCTGAGCCTGGACTTCTTGACAGAGTTCACCATCAGCTTGGAGAAGTTGGAGATGGACAAAGCTTGCCGTGGGGTCATCTTAACATCGGTAGGACTTGTGTTCCTTCAGACCACAAAGGCGGATATGGCAGATGCTCAAACAGACACATTGCAGCTCACTGATAGACCCCTCAGAATCTTATTTGCTACTTGTTCATTGAAAGAATGTTTCTTTCAAGACCTCTATCTTTATAGTCTGGTTCAAGAAAAATATATTTTCAGTTAACAATAAATAGAAAATGGGAATGAGCCTTCAACATCTGTATCAGATTTTAAGTGTCATTCACACACTAAAAGGATCGAGGAAACCAAGACCTCTTGTACTGATTACTTAAAAGGGTTAGGGTAGAAAATTCAACACTTATTGTGGGTGATGCCCTCCTCTTTTACAGAATGAGGTGCTTAGAGAGAATGCAGGGCACACTGGTTGGTGGGTGAGTGGGCATCAACACTTTTCATTATTTCACACTGAGGGTTCAGTGTTCTACTGATGTGGGTAGTAAATGGGACTTGTGAACATGAAAATCATACTGGAGTTCCAGTCTTTCTTGATCTCCTCCTGGCACCAGCATAATCAAGTAGTTTGATTGGTTTTTGCCTTAGTGTTCCATCAACCATGAAGCGTGATTCGCATGTATTTTAGCACCAGCCAAAAACTTCATTTTTATTCATCCCTTTCATCTTCCAGTTCCACAGTAAGTGCACTTTGCCACAAAACCAGGAGCAAAGCTTAAACTGAGAACTCCAATAAGTGCACAATCAATGGACATTTGAAGTTCTCTTCATTGGTTGTGTTTATCTTTAGTAAGACTGAGAATGTGTCTGAAGTACTTCCCAACACCCTGAGCATAAGCAGAACTACCACTTTCGGAAGGTGTATTTTAACCATAATAATATGTGTCCAGCATGGTCAAAGTAGTGACAGGCTCTTAAGAGGATTCAGTGGTCTGGTTGATCATGTTAATCAAAATAAGCAACTTTGGAGTGACAGTACATGGTTCCTTGACATACAATAAGAGAATATCGAACTCCAGAGGCATAATATAGCATTGTTTGGCAAAGAAGACCTCTTCCTGACCTTTCTTCCCTATCAGCAGATGTGCTAGCTAATCTAACAAATACGCAAATAGAATGGAAGACCATGGATATTCCTTTTCCAGTCCTCATTGAACTTGTCTTGGTTCTTGAGTAAATTCTTTTGTCTTCAGCTCAGCTTTAAGCTTCTTGTACAACAGTTTAGCCCATGTCTGCATTTCAGGGCCAAAATATATCCTTATTATGATCTAGAAAAGATGCCCTAAAGTAGGGAATTGCTGTTCAAGAAGGTCTGCCTATTTCATAACTTCGTCCATTATATGGAAGAGGTATCTTATGTTAGCTTATAGGCAGTGTACAGGAGTAAATCCCAGTGGTTCTCTTTCTGCCACATAACTAAAGCACTTCCATTTACCTTCTTACTCTATCTGCAGCCAAAAATGAAAATGTTGCCATTTAGCATCCTAATTTAAGTCTGCCATGCTAATTCCAGTAGAATACCACTTTCACCAACCAACATCAGAGTTGCTGGCTGGCGAACACAATTCCCAAAACAAGACAGTCTCTGAGAAGTAACAAGAGAAATAAACGAGAAGTGTCACCCAAACATATCAAAAGTGTTCAAACAGTCATAGTGGAATAAGGATGTTAAGGGGGCCTGAGTCATGATCATAATTGCAATAAGGAGCAATTAATAAAACATGCACTTTTCATATAAACCCAATGAAACACTTTATCAGAAATCAATGTTTGGCATTAGACTGTAATGCTCAGAACAGCCCCTAGAGGACACCACAATGAAAATACTGTTTGTAAGAAACATGGTTATGTTACCACATAGTTAGCCCCTAGAAGTATAACCACATCACTAGAAAAATTAATGAAAGTATTGCAGTGTAGCCATATATTTAGCCCCTAGGGGGAATAGTGCATAACACATTTTCAGGGCTAGCAGGCCTACTGCAATGATATGACAAACAGCCCTTAATACACAAACTACTCTCAGCTGTAAAACAAAAGTTCCAACCACAAGAGAGGTTCAAAATGAACTGAATGGTGGGAGGGTTATTATTTTGGGGTCCCCATTAACCTAGAGTGTGGACCAATGGATGACCTTGACAGAGAGAGTGTGTCATGCTGAGTTTGGTGGTGGCCCCATTGTCCTAGGACCACCACAGACTGAGTTATGAGCAAAACATGTTTTGTAAAACAAAAATGCCCTGCAAAGCATTATGGGACGACTGAGTGCAGCAAACATTGTAGTATGTTGACTGTAATGCTCAGACCACATCCTAGAGGACACCACAATAAAAAATATCAATTGTAAGAAAAGTGGTCATGAAACCATATCATTAGCCCCCAAAGGGCATAACCTTATGAAAATAAAATAGAATGGCAGAAAGTAATGTAGTGCAACAATATATTTAGCCCCTAGAGGGCATAGTGTATTACACATTTTCAGGACTAGCAGGCCTACTGCAATGATATTACAAACGACTCTTAGAACACAAACCACTCCAAGCTGTAAAACAAAAGTTCCAGCCATAAGAGAGCTTAACAAATCTTTTGCAGTGCAATAGATTTCACATTTTCTTGAGTTAGAGCTATTGGCATTGTAAATTCAGAACTGGTCTTTTCTTGCCACATAAATTGGTCAATCATCTCTCATAATTTTGTCTTTTCCTACCAATCAGCAGCTAGGCCACTTTACTTCCTGCGTAGCAGCTTTCTGGCCAACAGAAAACCCAAGAGATTGGTAAGTACATTTGAAAGGCTGCTATACCTTGGACAGGGATATCCACAGTGCAACCCAGTGTTATTGGAACACCTCAATAATCCAAGGGTTTTTTCACACCATGGTGGCTTACATGAGTACTCAGTAATCACATTTCACGAGAAACAGTCAGTTTTGATTACTTTAAAAGAAGCATATTTGATTCTAGTAGAATTAAAAAAAAAAAAAAAAAAAGTGGGGTATTGGATAAAACAAATACAGAACGTCTAGGATACGTCACACCAGACACGTTTGAAGTCATGGGCAAAGTGGGCAAAGACCCAGGACCCCAGTTTTCAGGAGGTCCCATAGAGTTAGCTCTGTTCTGTTCTGTCCGTTTTCCTTTAGTTTATTTTTAATGTGTGTGATGTCTGAGCATCTATTACAGATGTTCTGCAGAGAAATCTGTTTGTGTTTCATGCAACCTCCATAACAAAGTTTCTTTTGGATCAAAACCGGATTCATCTATGAGCAACTGGAGAGTGTAACATAGGTTTGCTCTAATATATATTAGTAGGCTGCTCCTGTGTTACAGTATTGAATCACAAATCACTTTCTGTAAATATTAGAAAAAACACGTTTAGAATCTGGCGAGTGTGCCTGCCCAGTGTCAGAGACCTGACCAAAGAGAGCATGAAAAATCTGAAACTGGATCATAAATTCAAAGCTGTTCAGACCAGGACCGCCGAAATACAGTTTGTATAGGGCCCACAATATCCTTAAGATGCCCCTTGACAGTCTCAAGATCCCTGGAGGACTTGCACCCAAAAGCATCACAGTATAGTGCAGTCGTTAAACCTGACCATCTCAATACCGCAGGACGTTTCACATCACAGAATCTCAGTACTTTAAGAGGCCACATGGCACAGTTCTTCACAGTAAAGGTGACTACTCATACCCCAGAATCTCAGTATTGAAAAGGGACTCCAATGCCATACTGTACTGGAGATGCCCCCACCTCTGAGTGTCACTGCTACCGTGGGTCTCGTACTACACTGCCTCACTTACACAAGTGAATGCTCACAAGCGAGGTTCTCAATACCACAGGGGCCACATGAGTCAGACACTTGCTAAAACTGACGGATGCTCCCACAAGCATCTTTGTACCTTCACTGGCCCACTATGTAGACATATGTGGGAGTTGACAGCCAGAATACTACTACAGTTTCAGTATTATCAGCATCAATACATTAGGGATAAACATAACCTGCAGTCTTACTACACAGAGCGAGGGCTTACACTAATGTCTGTCTAAACCAAAGAGGCAGAGTCATGCTTTAGAATCTCCCTCCACCAAGAGGGATTATTAGGATGTCACACAACAGTGGTACCTACTCAATACCAAGACACACAAGGGCTTCTCATGCAGGAGTCTCACTTCACTACACTCACATAGGCCATATCAGATCAGCAGGCAGAGCAACAGCACGGCGGCACAAGAGCTCCTCATCTTTTCCAGGACCGTTGTGGGTGCTGCATATTCAGACCTGGTTGAGGGGTCATGACTCTGTCTTGGGGACAAGCAGGTGTTGTCAAGGGCAGTGAGGTAAGCAGAGGGGGCTGGTTTGCCCCGTTGTTTCCAGTCAAAGACCAGGAGGGTGACACAGCGAGAGCTGCGAGGAGCGCCAGCAAAAGCCAACCTCAAGCAATGACCCGCCACCCGCTGACAAAGCCAATCCTCACCAGCAAGAGCCAACCAGCGGGCACGCACCCTGCACTACCTCCTGCCCAGGGAGCGAGCTGACCTCCAACTCAATGCTGGTAATGGCCCTGCCCCCTTTGGTCAACGGACGCTGAATTGGAAGCAAGCGTGTCGTCAGCATGTATCTTAGAGCAGCCAGCTTTCTTTCAACATTGGTCTGATCACTCACAAACATGGAACAAGCAATAGCGAAGGAAAAGAGACAGCCTTGTCATGACGTTAATGACGTCATCCCGCATGATGTCTGGCGGCCATCTTAAATTTGAGAAACATACATAAAATATTGTAACTGTAGCGCTTTGCTCTACGCATCGGCCACGTATAAGGAAAACACTGTAAACATAGTTTGTCCACAATTGTATTTGTGCGACAGGGGCGGAAATAGGTGCCCTAATAAAACAGCCTGTAACATTGGACCTCTGTCTTTGAATGCACTGCACATGTAACCAGAGAAGAATGTGATTTACAGCTCCGTATGGAGAAACGGACTGGAGCCACTGAAAACATCCAGTGCTTTGGTCAAACGCTCTTAGTGTAAGAAAAAAATAGTCCCTAAGCACATGTTACAGTGGCACAAGTGGAAGGGTACAAGTGCTTGGGCCATGCTCCGGGGGAGTGTACAGCTGAGGAAAAGGTGGGACAAAGAGGAAGGACTGACCGCTAGCAATCAAGGATTTTATAAGGACACTAAAACCAATGAAAAAGCAGCGAGCCCTCAAGTATATAAGTATATATCAAAGTATATACAAGAGGTTGTACGCTTATGCTCGACATAAAAAGGAACTGAATGGTGGGAGAGGTTATTATTTTGGAGTCCCCACTAACCTAATGTGGGGGCCCTTAGATGACCTAAACAGAGAGTGTGTTGCGCTGAATGCTTTGGTGTAGTCCCCTTGTCCTAGGTCCACCACAGGCTGAGTTATGGGCAAAAATGTTTCGAAAAAAAATGCTTGCAAAACATTATTGGTCAACTTTTCCTTAGTGCAGTGAATATTGTTGTATCGGCTCTCCTGCTGTCCATTATAAGTGTTTTTGGGAAAGCTATGGAGCATGAAGGAGAGAGCCAAAAGAAATGACTAATAAGGTAACAGTGTGCACAATGTGACCACTGCTCCAATACCGCTGATGGAGTTAGGGTGTTTGGGCTGTCTGCACTGTGAGGGCAATGGAGCACGAAGGGGGGGGAGAGAAAAGAAAAAAATAGTTCATCCATGCTGAAGTATATTGGCAATCGTGCAGTTATCTATTTAACAGGGTCAGTCTGCAAGGTGTTAACAGAAACGCCCGAAGGCAGGACAAATGTAAAGCAATTACCAACGACATCAAGGGATTTTTGAAAGGCTAGCCCATGAGCGAGTGAAAGTGATGGGTGTGAGGTGGGTGTGGTTAAAAGCCCACTGTACTTACAATAGGGCAGAGTGCTGCGTGCTCGACCTAAAAAGGAAGTCTTATTTCGAGAGTGGAAATCAAAAAGCAGGAAAAGCTTCCAATAGTATTTGTGTAAAAATAATGTAAGCAGTAGGGAGTAATCCCTCCCACCAGTAATGTCAATTTCTAATTATATAGCATTAATTGTATTCTGTTTCTTTCAAGAAATATGGTTGCACCTTCTTTCAGAGTTGACTTTTTATTTCCATCTCAGTCTTAATGCAGTTTGCTACTAGACTTTATTTGTATTTCTACATCTTCAGTTCACTTGTTCGCAAGCAGATAGGTTAGCTTTACTTTTGAAATTGTCCACCCACTTTTCGGAATGAGTTGGTGTTCGTTTGAACAGTAATGCTGTAACCCAGCCTCGGAAGGTTTTAGAAGAGATCTAACTATTTCAGATGTGTTCATTAGTCACACTTCCTCACTCCCCGTGATTTCTACGAGCACTACTCTCGAGTACCTGTTGTATAACAAATGTTCCAATAGTACAGATAGCATAAGAATCCCTTATTCGGGTTTCATTCCAGCAGCTGAAGTTAGCACTTTCCAGAGTTTGTGAGCTTTGTGGGGAGAAGCTGCCATAAAAGTAACTTTACTCCCAAGCTTAGTGTTTCCTTGTTGAGCACTTCTTTGATTCCTCTGCAGTGTAGTTACACCTAGTGCGATGGTACTACCAGCCTGTCCTCCAAAACCACCGTCACAGCTAATCTGGACTAGGTTTCCATTGAATTGAGAATTATGAATGCGCGAGGAGGCATTGATGTTGAAAAACAAAAGAAACGCACATGTATTGGTTTGGCCCGGATTGTGGTACTTTTGCAAGTCTCAGCACTATTAATACGATGATAGCAGGAGGTACGTGAATTGGTTTTTCCCTTATTGCCTTTTTATTTTTACACATTACTGCAGTGTTTTTTGCTTGTACTGGTTATTATCCCCTAGCACAGTTCACGCTAATATTCTAGCCTTTATGTTGCAGGCACTTCCCAGGGTCTTCTCAGCGGGGCTGGACATCACCGAGATGTGTGGAAAGAGCGCTGAGCACTATGCAGCGTTCTGGAGGGCTGTACAGGAGTTTTGGCTGAAGCTCTACACCTCAAATATGGTCACCGTCGCTGCCATCAATGTAAGTCTCTTTTACGGTTTCAGGGATTAATTATGAAGGGTGCTGTAGTTAAGGGCCTTGTGGGTCGTGCTGAGTGCAATAGCGTGTGGTACCTAATAAATTATAGTGTGATGCACACTGCAGCCAATGCAGTGAGCTATCTAGGTTCTAGTCCTGGTCTGCATGCCTTATTTTTTATCTTGGGGCCTTGTCTAGAGGATTCGTTCTTTTTCTGCTCTGGATGATTGTTATTGTACCAACTAAATCTTCTGCCTCTGATTTGCCTAATTTCTGTATGTTAGCAAATCGAGAATCTGCCTAGGCCATTCCTACCATCTTTACCAGAGGGTGTGCCTGTGCAAAAAGATGCCACTGTCTGCAATATCTAAAGCTCAACAACTGCTTACTTTTCGGAAGCCTTTGAATAACTCAGTCAAATTCAGAGTGTACTCATTTGTTGCACAGAGTTAGACAATGAGTAAATATTACATTGATTCTCTCGTGGAGATTCCTTTGCAATGGGGACCTCAGTTGGCCTTTCATCTTAATAGCACTATTTTAGAGCAATGTTTTCAATCATGAAAATACTTCCAGATGAAACAAACCTTGAAGCACTCTTATCAACACCTTAAACGCCGCCTCATTTCCCAGGTATTATCAGGTGTTACAGGAATCCCAGTAACTAACTAAACCCTAAGCATACTTCTACACCAAGTATGGCTTTGTAAGTCTGCATACATGGAAAATTGCTTTGTCATATCTGTGTTGGGCATTCTTGAGAACAAAGTGAACATCCAACTTGGAAAGATTCAATCAAATTGGAAAAATACACCCTCCACAATCTTTCAATTACCATTTTTCTTTTTTCCACAAATCAGAAATGAAGTTTTAATTTATTAGAAATATGGTATAAAAATGTTTAATTGCATGAGGCATCTAATAATTGTTAAATACTTAGAAATCTACCCCAGCACACTATCTATTCATGACCTATTGTTTTCATTTTTTGAATGGAAGACTTAAGGACAAATGCAATATGCTATTCTACTGTCCGTTCCTTGCCAACCTGTGCTGTCTTATCAAGACCTCTTTTTGCAATCTATATTTCTACGTTCATCACCCATTGAATTCCGAACCTGCTCTCTATATGTTCGCACCCAAGCGGAAAGCTGCTTAAGTTGTTAACCTGTACAGGGAATCCCAAACCCAGTCATTTACATGCATGAAAATTCTGAAGGACAGATTATAGTACGTTGTGAAAGTGGAGAAAAATATGCACATCACAGGACACACCTTTAGACTCCTGATTCACAGGAACTGTCTGTTTGAAACAAAGCCAGATTCTCCTTGTATGGGTGAGAATCTATGTAATGGTGATTGCACTCTTTAATATCATGTTATATTTGCAAAATGAAGTAAACTTTTATTTACCATTATCAGGTGGTCAAGAACAATGCATCTTCTGCAGACAGTAGGGTCTGACTTCTGTAGATGATGACTGGGTTGGAGGGGGATGGACAAGTTTCCAACTTACCGCTAAGTACTATGACTGCAACAAGAAACAGTGATGGGCAGAATTCATAAATTGATCTCTCCCACTGACGATTGCCCTAGGTTGCATTTCAGTCCACCATTTTTGTCACCCTGGCACTCTAGATAGAGCCCAGACCTTTGCAAATCAGTGTTGACCCTGCTCCAGTAAGGACAGTCTAGCCTGCACTGGAAGACTAATTCCCCTCCAGAATGGAGCACAAGCAACCCCAGACAAGCTTTGGCCTAATTATGCCTTCAGTATAGCTTGAGTACTATAACACAGTGGCCATGATATCCAGATCTGGAAATACCGGTCAGTCTTGGGACTTCTTCCTCTTCAAACAAAGTTAAATGCTTGTGTCAATCTTAGCCACTGCTAGCTAAAAGCCACAGGCATTAATCTCATGACCAGTTGTAGCAACTGGTCTCCTTTACTACCCACGAGAGTCAGTCTCTTGACATTCTGGCTAGTAATCCTTATGTAATGAGGATTCCATTGGTTCTTATCTCCAAGTTGGGCAGCATGGAGCACTTTTAACCTTGCCAATGATGCAGAGCATTTCATGCAGAACGATACAGAGCATGCCATCTCCTGCAGATCATGATTTTGGCACAGAGGTGTAGTCCGTTATCTAAATGATTGCTCGAGCCCTGGGCAAACACTCCCCAACCGCCCCCACCTCTAACCCACAACAACACCTTCTCCCCCAATCCGCTGCCTGGTTTGGATAACTTTCAATTATCCTTTTTTAGCTAAATGAAACTCTTGTGATGCCAACTAATATTGATTTACACTATAAAGTAGCCCAAAAGTGGCAAAAGAAATGTTCAACAAGCTGATAAATCCATTTATCTTTGAGCTTTGTATAAATTGTTTTGTCTTGCAAAAGCAATAAATTGTATAGAATTCAGTCTTTGCCTGTTCACACATAGTAGAAACGACATATTAAAGACCTGGATATTTAGAGGTTTAGTACATAATATTAAAACATAGGCTTGTGTAAGCGCTTGAGTTGCTGAATATTCATAATCGCAAGTATATACTCCTTAATTGTTGACATTCTGTCCACAATAAAGAAAATCAAAGCACTCCTCTGTGCTCCTCAGGTAAAAATATGAACATTTTGCTCTCAGTTCTCTTCACCTGCCGTACCCCTTATCTCCTCTTTCTATGTGTACACTTCAGTCCCTGGACTGTGGCCTCTGGCTCTGCTCATTAAGAGAAATGAAGGCAACCGGAGACCCGGTCAGAACAGCGGTATAGAGAAAGATCTAATGGGTAGGCAACGAAGAGGTTGCCGGGAGGTAGAGGCATGTAAGGGTGCGAGGGATGTAAGATAAAAAGAGAAAGGTGAGGTATCCCCAAGGAACAATACTGAGGGTTCGAGGAATGTGGAGAAAGAACATTCAGTAGGCAGTGTTTTAAGTGAGGGAGCGCGTTAGTGAAAGCTAGAGTGGAGGGAAGACGAACAGGAGGTTCGGTAGATTTAGAGGTACGTTAGACAGGTGCGCTAGTGTGGTAAGAACACGAGAGGTTTGACCAGTGTAAGGGGAGACGGAGTGGTGTAGTAGAGAGAATACAGAGAAGTGGGGTGTAGATCAGTGGGTCAGTAAGAGAGGTGAAACAAAGCAAGGTAGTGGGAGTGGTGAAGGGGAGAAAAAGAGGAGGTTTATAGAGAATAACAATTGAGACACAATTAAGAAAGAGGTTAAGTTCTTAAACTGCTAGGGGGAGAGGATGGCTTTGAGAGAGTGATTGTGAGAGGGGAAGATTCCCAGGTGGAGTAAAGAGATAAAATAGAGGCAGGGTATAGAGGATGAGTATAAATGGTGAAGGAGTAAACCGTAATGATAGAGACTGGAGGTAATAATGGAGGAAAAGACTGATTGATGGAAAGGACTTTGGTAGCAAGAAGATAGATGTAAAGGGGAACAGTAGGCGGGTGAGGGGCGAATAAGTGATGAGGCTAATTGGGAGGTTAAATATTGAGGAAAACGAAGGTGTGGTAGGGATGGATTTACTGGAGGATGTGTGGAGAGGTATGGTAATAAATATACGGAAAGTTAAGTTGAGAGGTTAAGTACAGCAAGAGATGGGTAAAGACTGGTTAGGCGGGGAGAACAGCAAGAGATTGATGAGCGGCTGAGAGATGCATAGAGGGGCCAGGTACAGGGTGGGATTAAGATAGATGTATGAGGTGAGGTAAAAAGGGATGCGACTGAGAAAAAGGAGGGATAGATGAATGAGAACTACACATGTGTGAGATCAAACTAGAACAGTGACGTGTAGAGCTAAATAGGCTTGGGAGAGTTGCAGGATAGAGACAGTGTTGAGGTAGCGATCTGCAGGGGACCACAGAATTGTGCTAGAGGTGAGGTTGTGAGGCAGGTGGATAGGGGTGTGGTAGAAGGAGATGGCAGGAAATCAGAGCAAGGCAATTGGAGAAGTGAGGTCGGGCGAAGGAAGGTGATTTACTGAGTAGAAGAGAATGGTGAAATGGAAAGATGTGGGAGGTTGAAAGAGACGGTAGACAGAGGGAGATAAGAGTAAATAAGAGGGAAGTAGAGAGAGGTAAACAATGGCGAGGATGGCTGGGAAAGAGGCGATAGTGAGTGGTGAGGTAAAAAGAGTGCGATAGATACCGGTAGGTTGTGAGAGAAGTTAAGATGGAGAAAGGGACAGATTAGAAAGAGGGGTAAAGATAGTTTTCTGAGTGTCCCTAACTCGTTACCAGGAGGCTCCTTGGACCCTGAGGGGTCCTGGCCAGTTGCCCACTTTTCCCAGGCCTTAAAACATTTCTGGTTGTACATAAACTCCTAGGGAAAAAAACGAATGCTAGTCTTTCTCACGCTTAGAAATCTTTTCCTGTCAAAATCAGGCTGGCTTAAAAAAATAACTCTAATTCACACGCTTTGTGAGGCAACCTTGCTCCCCTTTCCATAGAAGAGCTTTCTTGCCTTGCCAAGCTCCCTTCCTGGCGTACCCCATGCCCCACAGCCTGACAAGTCATGCACTCCACCCTTTCCATTACGTGCTATATATTCCTCCCCCTAAATGCTCCCCTCAATTGGATGCTGCTTGTTTCTTTCCCGATATATTTTTATTATTTATTTAATGTGTGCATAAATTGCCAGAAAAATATAAAACTTCAAGGCACCACTACAGTAGAGAGAGTAACAAGATTGAAATAAATACTGTATAAAACATTTAAAAAAAAAAAACACAAGTACATTAAAAAAAATACACAGGACAGCTGAATACGAAAAGTAACTAACTTAGACTGAAAGCTTGATAAAGCCCTCTTTGGCTTTGTAAATAGGCTTGTGCTAAACAAGTCCACTTTCATACAAAGCTGGGGGGGATACATATGCTATAAGACGGTTTCTTGATTAGATGAGGTGATATCTCTTTTCTGTTTTCAGGGTTCTTGTCCTGCTGGAGGTTGCTTAATGGCACTGGTCTGCGACTACAGAGTCATGGCTGATGATCCGAAATTTAGTATTGGACTCAATGAGACAAAGTTGGGAATTGTGGCACCTTTCTGGTAAAATCCTTAATGTAATCACTTATTTTTTTCAAGTTTCTTCATTTTATTTATTGTGAATGTACAAAGTGCTATTTGCGAGGAAGAGATGCTTTAGACTGTAAAGCCGATCAAAGGGGGAAGTAAGTGGAAGCTGAGAGTGTGCATGATGGGCTGGAACGTGCAAGTACTTGTAGAGAGCAACAAATAGAGACAGGCTCATTGAAATGGTGTGTGGTTTTTAGGGGGCCCAGTATGATAAAAGGTTAAAAAGAAATTACTTTAGTATTGTTTGGGATTATAGCAGGCTGGCTCGTTTCTGAAGGGTAATATGAGGTAATCCCACTTAATAGAGGCTTAATTTGACACTGTATTCTCAAAGAGGTTATCTGGAACATGTAGCCACTGAGAGTAGTAAAGCAGGGTTGGTTTATTTTACTTGTATTGCCAGTGCCTGGAAAGCCTCTCTGCAAGGTGTTAGGGTTGGTCTTGTGCAGTGCTTAGTGAAGCAAAGGGTTTCAAATTCGATGTGAGCGTTCATGGCAGACAATTTAGAGATTGATTTGCAGTGTTCTCAAGGCTTGAGAGTGTACAGTAGCATGGCTGCTCTGTTTTTAGTTTGTTGGGTTTGCACTCTGGTGGCAGGGAAATCTGATGCGGAAGGATTTGTGGTACTACGTTGTATTCTGGTTTGACCAAGAAAAGGCCTGAGGTGCCCAAAATGAGTTAAGTGAGTTTCCCAACCAGAATGAGGAGATGGTTACAGCTGTTTTAAGTGTTTGTTTATTTTTTTAATATATATATATGTTCGATGGCATGTGTAGCTGCAGATACACATGCTGTGCACATCCCATCTGGTGTTGTGCTATATATATTATATATATATATATATATAATTGCCTTAGCCCCGAGGTTCAGACAGTTATAAAATGGTCAACAGATAATCAAGTTGAGCAATGAATACCACAAAAAAAGATAGGTTGACATGGGATTTCATTTCATAGAGATTATTCTTAAACCAGCATTAGTGTTAGATCAATCGATCCGTTTTACACTTTTTTGTTGGGGGAAGAGGGGAGGGAACTCATAACCTGTCCAAATCTAGTTAATTTATTCACTCTGGGACTTGTTTTAGGCCAATGAATCTTTTGACCCTGATTTGAAGACACCTTAGGACGAGATAACTGATCAACATGTCAATCAGCAAGTAAATAACGTCATCAATTAGACTCAGAAACCACCATGACCTTTCAGTCATGAATAACCACACCAGATTAGTACGATTTTGTGATGTTTATTCCCTATTGATTACAATTCTACTAACAAGTTTATTAGTCTCAAAACTATGGAACACATCAGCATTGTCATAATCTGGCAACTCGAATAAGATTTCATCAAAGCAAAGATCACAAACATTAGCACCTAGCACAACTTCAGCATGAATTAACATTAGCAGAGTATCATTAGAGCATTATTCAACAAAGCATTGATTCAGTCATTTGTCTATTTGCGTCCGTTTAGTGAACCCCTTAACTAATCTCGAATTAGCATTAGCATTGGCATGTTGGGCTTCATGCAAAACAATTTAGTAACACAAATTTGGAAAACATCTATCTATGGTCTCTGTCAAAAGAAGCAGTTGGTACTTAGAAAGGAAAGGCAATCCGACAAATACAATTTCATCATCAATAGTTACCCTCCGTAAATGGGTCAGCATACAGAGTCAGGCTTCGTCCTCAGGATGTCAGTTGATTCACCATCAGCCAGGGAATTCAGCAAGCCGGGTAAGAAGGGACACTTCCTTCATAAGGAGGAGAAGTATAGGACGGGCAAGATAAGGGCAAGGATGGTTTGAAAATTAAATAGCAAAGTCTCTATGCAGAGTGACAAAGTGTCTGGGTCATAGCAAAAGTTTGCAATCGCATCTCCTAATGGCTCCTTGTGTCAAAGGTTTTTATCCCTTTTCTGTTGTACAGTCCCCTAATTTCTGATTGAATAGGGTTGGTACCCAACTATCTCCATCCAATGGGTTTCACTGGTAATATCAAAATTTGTCACCCCATAACAGTTCTCCCGTAGTTTATTGGTTCTTGTGATTGACGTCTCCAGCGGGTAGAATGTCTGGTATGATTTCATACTCTCGTGGTCCTCTCGCATCTTCAGTCAGTAGATCCATTGTCTGTACCGGTTTAGGCGACCTTGTACCTGTATCTAGTCTACACTGTTGCATTCAGCAAAAATTAGTTCATAAACATTGCATGTTCATTTTTTAGTATAAGAGCTACGCTCCCTCAAGACCAAGTAAGCTCATCTTGGGCCAATAATATATGGTCCTATGATTCTTTATCATTTGTCTGTTTCTTTTCCTGTACTTTCAGGTTATGAATTGACACTGGAGTAACACATGTTCTGTCTGTAACTGTACAGTTAATTGTTGAGCCTGCATTGCTCTGAATCTTTGAATGCAAAAGTGCCTGTACCAACGTCTGATCCTGCACAAGGATCCATAGCTCATATGTTTATTCGTTAGAGTTATTTACCCAACTTGGGAGCTTACTTGGAGTTTCGCAGAGCTGGGCATTCGCCATAAAAAGTGACATGTTCTGTTTGTTGTGTTTAGAGTGCCATTTACACCGGTGTACTCCTAATACGGAGAAGGGCACATCTTCAGCTTATCCACAACTTACAACAGACAAACTCTAAATAAGGCCCTTCTAATATTTGTGAGCCTTTAATACCTCGGCCAGTGTTCGTACTTTATTAGTTGGTGTGCTGATTTGCAGTAATTCTTTATTCTCTAACTGCTATGATTTTCCTCATAGTACAACAAGAGCCAACCCAGGCAAGCAGAGTAATCCCCCATTATTATAAGGACATGCAATACTGTGTTTTGTAAAAATTTGGCCCATTGAGTCACAGTGGTGTATCTGGTCAGCATGGAGATTTGATTCTCTGGGAACCTGGTCGATTATTAAGTTCTTAATCACAATAATTATTGTAGGTAATTCTAATACACCAAAGGCCCATTGGAGCAGTAATTCGGCCCTAGGTCCGCATTACTATACTTTTTCTAAGATGTCTCTTGTTAGGTGGCAGATTTGAGGTGCCTTATGTGGTTGGCCAAATGACTCAATTACTGATGAGTTCTAAGGGCTTTATCACCGCCCTTTTAAAACTAAACGGAATACATCTGGTTCAGCCAAAACCCCGCCAAAGTCCAGGACAGTGGTTCTTAACCTGTGGGCCAGGGGCCCATGGAGGCATGCATCACCTACTCAGGAGGTAAGAGATTGCTTAGAAAATTAATTATTAACAGTAAAAAAGTGTATGTACACAAAAAAGCAAAGTGTAAAATTTGAAATGATAAAACTCTGTAAATGTGAAGAAATTTGAAATTGGAGACTAAAAACTAATTTGGTATTTCCCGATTCATTTGATGGAGCAGTGCAAGCACATCAAACAAAATATAGTGTGGCTGAAAGGTGGCCTGAGTTGAATTTAGAAAAGCTCCAACCTTCCATTATTTATTTATTCATTAATTTATTTTTATATATATATATAATCTGTGTATTTGTTTGATGGATATTTTTTTCCGTATTGTGTATTGTTTTGCAGTTTAAATCATCAAACGTACTTAGACTGTGGTCCCCGGATTCCAACAGTGGCTCAGTGGGTGGTCTCCGAATTCCACAATGGTTCATAGGAGGTCTTCGGATTCTAGTAATTAAGTGGAAGTACACAGTCATCTGAATTTTAAAACCACTGCACTGGGTCCAGCACCTTTTTGCAACAAGTAAAATGGTTGAGTAGTGAAGTCTCAGTGATAATGCTGGATTCCCAAGTAGCATATATCTCTATGGACCAAACATGGGAACGCAGGGAAATTGTCTTCCGTGGAAAATGGTAGTGGGTGATGAGGAAAAAGGCTGTACTTGCTGCAGTTGATCCTTAGGTCGGACACCATGCCAACATTTGTGTTGTTCCTCCAGTATAAAAGGGATGCACTGTACCAGTTCATATATATTGTCCCACAAGGACCGTTGACCAGATTCCAGAAAAAAAAGCCCATGTTATAATACATTGAGTGTTTACTGCAACGCAGGGTGTTTTCCCAGGTGGCCCTCCTGTTTATTGGGTAATGTTGTGGCTCTGTAATAAACAATGATTATCTGGCACACCTTTGGTAGGATCATGACCTGTACCTATGACAATCATAAATCGTACACATGCCAGCATACAGCACACCTATCCAGGCTGTTATGCAGCCAACCTGATTATTTTTACATATATTTTTTTTAGTCTTTCATCCATGCAATTAATAAAAAAAGAACATTACAAAACCTGTACAATGGACTGCATGTATCAAAAAATGAGTTTCATTTTATCAGCTTAAGACTGGGCAACAGAGTCCATAATCTGATGTGAAATGATTTTAATTTCAGTTGTAGACAAAATATTGTAGATTTAGCTTCCCACTTGATCCGGTCCATGACACCCACCTTCACTACCTGGTTTACTCCTTAGTTACACGGCCCCATTCTGTAAGAAGTCGGATTTTAATGTTGGGTGTTTGACCACCGACCTCAGTGAACAGTCACAACTCTTGTTGGTGTGAACCCTGCAAGTCACTAAATAAGACTAAGCTCAACCCCCTGGTAGCTACGTCACAGAGCACATAGGCTTAATGTGGAACAATGTGCATGTGTTAAGTACCACTCAGAAATAAATTAAAAATGTGAAACAATAAATAAATCCCACAACAAATTAGAATAATCAGAGTACAATTTATGGATCAAATCTTTTTTATTGAGTTTAACATATAAAAGCACATTGTGTAAATCGCAAGCGAGTCAACCTCCCAGCTACAGTGTTTCAGTCTGACATCCAAGAGGGCATGCACATGAACTCCCTTTTTCGCCCACTTCCAAACTTTTAGAAGAGCAAGGTAGGTAAAGACAGTGGCCTATTGACTTTAGTGCTTCGTGCATAAATAAACATAACATAAGAAGAATTAAACAGCAGAAAAACTGTGCCTCCCCCGACGAACATATCACTCCTCTCCCCAGGAATCCCCCCATCTCAACAGGCCAACATTGTGCCAAGTCGCCACCAGCCAAACACCTACTAGGAAGAGGCATATTCAACCCCAGGACCCTCAAGTAAGCCGGGCATGTCAGTTCCGTGAACTCTGTTGACAGTATCTCAAGGAACGGCTTCCATAACGTATTTATGTCACCCACTCTCTGCTGAGAAACCAGCGTAAGCTTCTCCATTGCAAGAATAAACCACAGCTTCTGAAGCCAGGTCGCATATGTCGGTACCCTGTCCGTCCCCCATAAGGCTAGGATAGATTGCACAGCTGGCCATGGTGCCAGCGCCATCTGTCGCCCTCTCAGGGAACGTAGGGGGAAGGAGGGGGTTGGGCAAACCCAGAAGTATATATGATGGAAACCTAGGGAGCTCGGTCCGTAACACTTTATCAATATAGTCTAAAATGCTCGTCCAATATCTCTGAAGTTTGGGGCAGTGCCAGAGCAGATGTACCAGCGAACCTGTGTTACCACACCCCCTCCAGCAAAGGCTGGGCCTGGTAGGGTCCCATGAGTGTACCCTGGCTGGAGTGTAATACCAATAGGAAGCCACTTTATATGCCGTCTCGGTCCCTGCTGCATTGAAAGCTGTGTGATGTGCTCTATAGTATATATTTTCCCATTCTTCGTCAGAGAACTCCCTCTCCAGCTCTCTCTCCTATCTTAGTTGCCCCTTAGTCTTAGGCAAGCGTTCTTTTCCTTGTAAGAGTCTATACAGCTCTGAGAGGACACGCCTGTCATCCTTCTTTGTCAAAAGCCATTTTTCGAACAGCGTGAGTAGCCTATCCATCAGAGCTCTGTTCGCCAGCAGAAGAGCCCAATGCCTCACCTGGTAGTACATTAATCTATCTGCCTCTGTCAGGCCATATGTTTCTCCATCTGATCAAAGGAGACAACTCCCTGTGCATCAAACAGGCTCCCCACCCTTTTACAGCCTCCATCATACCAGCGGCGTAGAGCCTCCAGACATAGCCCAGGCTCAAAATCAGGATTCGCCCCTATCGGGGTCATGGGGGACGGAAATGACGTAAGCCCTGCCCGACACGCCACGGCATCCCAGAAACGGAGCGTCGCTCCCGTAATCAGGGAGGAGTATAGGCCCGGCGTCCTATGTCAACATCAAAGCCAAGGTTCCTTCCAAATGTGTGATCCCGCTACCGCCTGATCCATGAAGCACCAGTGCTTCTCAGTAAGTGGACGACTCCACTCCAAGAGAAAGCGTAACTGTGCTGCCTGATATCGTATGAGGCAGGGGACCACCAGCCCCCCTCTGCTCTAGGGCGATATAAAAGTCTTCTAGGGAGCCGTGCAGGGCGCCCATCCCATATAAACTTAAGTATTGCCGACTGAAGAGTCGCTAATGCACGAGGCAGGGAGCCAGAGGCAACGCCTGGAAAACGTACAATATACGCAGTAATGTGGTCATCTTCACTGCCGCCATCCTGCCCAGCCAGGAAAGTTTATGTTTCGCCCAGCTCTCCAAATCGCGCTACACCTCCCTGACCAATGTCTCATAATTCAAGCTCACCGTCTTCGTAACTGAAGACGCTAGATCAATACCCAAGTAAGGGAGCTGTGATGAGGACCAAAGAAACGGGAATCGAGTCTTCAACTCTTCTCACGCTCTGGGTTCACCGACAAGCTAAGGACTTGGGATTTCTGCATATTTACCCGGAACCGGAGATCTGACCAAACTCCTATTATCGCCATTAGTTCAGACAGTGAGGTCGCGGGCTCAGAGAGGGTAAGAATCACATAATCCGCATAAAGTGTGAAAAGGTGGTGATCCCCTCCAAACTTCACCCCAGAGACCAAGGGGCTGTTGCATAGACGCTGAGCGAAAGGCTCCATGTAAAGCACAAACAAAAGAGGGGAAAGAGGGCACCCCTGTCGGGTCCCCCGTCCAATCGGGAACATCAAAGAGACTGTACCATTAACCCGGACAGCAGCCCTAGGTGAGCGATAAATGCACTGAACCCATTTCCTGAAGGCCGGGCCCAAACCATAACACTCCAAGACCCGAAATAAGTAAGGCCAGTGGACCCTATCAAACGCCTTCTCTGCGTCAATAGAGAGGAGCAGCGTCTCCCTGCGTGAGCTTAGTTTTATCTATCAACTGTAACAGTCGCTTTATGTTATCACTGCACTGATGATTGGGTATTAAGCCCGCCTGGTCTGGATCTATAAGACCCGGCATATAGGGGTTAAGGCGATGGGCCAGTATTCCAATAAAGAGCTTAGCGTCTATGTTCAAAAGCGAGATTGGTCTGTACGAAGCACACTCCTTGGGATCTTTCCCTTGCTTGTGAATCACCGTAATGGTAGCTTTGGACATGCTGGGTACAAGCGTCTCTGACTTCTGAAAGGAGTTAAAAAGACGCGCCAGAAGCGGAGCAAGTTCAGCGCAGAAAGTTTTATAAAAGAGCGCCGTAAAGCCATCAGGGCCAGGGGACTTCCCAACCTTAAGCCGTGATATTGCCAAGATAACCTCCTCCACTCGAATAGCCTGATCTAGGGAAGACTCTTCCCTCTCCGCGAGCGGAGTAATTGCTATCCCTGCCAGAAATGCAGCTGGATTCGCATCTCTCTGGGTATCAGCTGTATACAATACCCGGTAATATTTGGCGAACGCTTCTGCAATGTGATCGTCTCTGTGAGCCTCCCTCCCTAAAGGTGAGCGGACCATTTTTAACGCTGCTGCACGCTGTGCTCTCAACCGATGTGCCAGGCGCCTGCCACACCTATTACTCTCAATGTAGTATTTATGCTTAAGCCACGCTATTGCATACTCTGCTCTGTCCCAGTCCAACCGCTTCAGGTGCTGCCTCATTTTCTCCAGTTCCCGCCAAATTCTTGGAGCACACGTGGATTTATGGGATCGCTCCAATGCTGCCACCCTTTGTTCTAGCGCCGCCCTCTTCTTTCTCCTCGCTCTATTATCTCTTGCGGATAACAACGTTACCTCCCCCCGCACCACTGCCTTCAGAGCCTCCCACAGGGACTCCGAGCTAGTTATCCCATCATCATTGTGGTTAAGGTAATCCAAAATCATGCGCCAAAGCGACTCCTCAGTTTCTCTATTCTGCAAGATCGCGTCCCTGAAACGCCAGCTCGAGATTCCCACCCGACCCACATCCACTCCAATCTCCACCGTGATAGGCGCATGAGCTGTAAGGGCCCTGGGCTCTATTGTGGTCTCTCGGACTCGAGAAGCGAGCTCCTGTGAAGCCAGAAAGAAGTCAATCCGTGCGTATGTCTTGGTAGCTGCTGAATAAAAGGAGTAGTCCCTAAGCGAAGGATGTGATCTCTGCCAAATATCCTCTAGTTCACACTCTGCCAACCACTGTCGCCCTGCCGTCGTCAACGCCCCCGTCTGCCCAAAGCGGTGCCCCGATCTGTCCAGCTCATTGTCCATTACCAAATTAAAATCACCTCCCACTAACACAGCACTATCGTGTGTCGCAAGCACCGGGGCAATTGCCTTTTTCAGGAAGGATTCTTGCTGCGCATAGGGGGCATACAGAGAGGCAATGGTAAAGCAGTAGGCCCCCACCTGTAGTCTAAGGGCCAGGAATCTCCCCCGCACCTCATGAATCTGCGCTACCACTTCCCCAGAGAAGGTCTTTGAAAATAGTATTGCCACACCGGCATGTTTCGTGGGGGACGAGGACCAGAACTGTCTAGGAAACCACTTTGAGCGCATACGAAATGTGTCCCTAGCCAGCAGATGCGTTTCCTGTAAAAGGCAAACATGGCTACCAGAGCGCTCAAGCGTCGACAGGATCGCTAATCTCTTGGCCGGACTGTTAAGACCTCGGACATTCAAGCTTAGGCACTTAAGAGACATGTGATCCAGTGTCAAAAGACCTCATGGGGAGGGTCCACCAGGGGAGCCCGCGCTCAGACCCGTCCCCAGGCCGCTCCGAACGAAGGGGCCCGGCAGCCGAGGTAATCTGTATACAAGATCTAGGGGAAACACACCAACTTACAACCATAACGCACAACAGGTGCACATAACTATAAAGTCCTCTATCACTCATCTCCTAAGAGGCAAAGTCTCAACAGGGGCAGCACAATCACTTAAGTCCGTCGTGTAGCGTCCACCGACTCCGCCGCCCAGGCCCCATCGCAGCAGTCATGTAACCTGAATCGCTGCGGCCCACTCCCAGGCCATCGCCGCGGCCCTCTAGCCATTAAGTCTATGTTCCAGCGGCCACACTACTGAGTACTGATTGCCGCTCCTGGGCCTGCTCCGAAGTCGTCGGTCGCTGCTGTTTCCTTTTCCTCTCCTTGCGCCGCCATCTGTCGATCCCCATCAGCTAAGAGTGTGGATGCACCCTCTTCCTGGGTGTCTTCCTCCAAACGAAGGATCTTTCTCGCTTCCGGGACTGATTTCACCTGGCGGAGCTGTTCTTCTCAACGGAAAGTGAGGCGGAAAGGATGTCCCCAAAAGTATGATATTGAGTGCGCCCGCAGGTGCTCCATTATGGGCTTAAATTCGTGCTGCCTCTGCAGAGTCCGCAGCGAGAGGTCTTGAAATAATTGGAGCGTGTGCCCTCGTAACTGGATCTGCGGGAGATTACGGGCCCTCTGCAAGATGCTTTCTTTAAGGCCATAATTATGAACACATGCCAAGATATCAGGTGGACGCTCTCCGGGTCCGCCGATGCGCCCGCACGATGGACCCTGTCTAATGTAATCTCCCGGGCACCCTCCAGGCCAAGCACAGAGTCAAACAGTGCCACCACAAATTCTCTGATATCGTCCTTCTCTGCTCAGAGTAGCACACCTCAGATGCAAATGTTATGCCGTTGCGACCTATTTTCCAAGTCTTCAACCGCAGACTGGAGGAGCTCTTGCTGGTCCTGAAGGCGTATGACCTCTTGTTGCATGCCCGCCAACTCCTCGCCTCGAGATCTCGCCATCCTCAACCTGGGCCACACGCTCACCCAGAGACGTGACCTCCCCTCGAAGCTCTTTCACCTCTTGAAAAATGTCTCTATGAAGTTCCTGCAGGTCGCTCCGCAGCGAGTCAAACAATGAGGTAAGGAAACCTTTTGTGACCGGGGCCTCCCCGTCTTCCTCAGTCTCTCCACATGCTTCCGGAGACCGACCCGCCGCTGAGCCCTCAGCCGATTTGCCCTGCACCGGGTGGGATCTGGTCAGCATTTCTCTCAACAACTAATCTCGTTTTGGCTTGGAAGACATCTTAGCCCCAGGTACCTCTTTCGTCGCGTCTAGAGCCTCTTCGCACAGCTTGGTATGGGCCAAGTTGCCAGATCCTTCACTGTATGTCCTTGAAACTCTGGGCGCTAATTTCTACTTCTAGCGCGGCCCAAAGTTCGTAGGCCCATAGCATGCCCCAAACTCCTTCTGTCGACCGCACCGCCGATATGTGGCCCAACCCCTTAGCGCCCATCCAAGCTCCACCAACTCGGAGCAGGGGCGCTAATATGTTGCGTAGCGCCCTATCGTGTCTGGGACCTCTAGTCCGCAGCAGCGCTACAATGAAATGGCCGCTGCGGGCCGCAGAGAGCCACCTCACCTCCGCTCCACAACAGGACCACCGTCACTAGGGCCAGCACCCTCCGCTGCACCGTCGCGGGCCCAAGTAGCCCCTGCGTCACTCCGGGGTGCCGGCCGGTCACCGTGCATGCAGCCAGCCCACGCGGCACTGCCGCCCCACGTCGCGGTCGATGCCGCAGGGCCCAACACCGCCGGTGCTCTCCTTGGAGGGCAACTCGACCCTCCCCCGAAGCGTCCGCTGCCTCTTGGCCCCTCTCAGCAATCCAGGAGAGTCCGGAGGTCCCAAAAACGGGGCCGCAATGCTTTAATTGGGACCCTGGCGGCAGAGCTCAGACGGACGCTTCTGCTCACGCTGGCATCTTTGCCACGCCCCCCCCAGAGTACAATTTAATGAACAAAAAGACAAAACTCCAATAAGAGGTACCAGATATAACTTTTAAAATATTTTAAGCAGAAATTGTGCCAAAAAGCACAAACCACCAGTGAAAATCAATGGTCATGGTAGACCAGGACCCAGGTGTAAATTGAGGCTGACTACATGGAGCGCCAGTCGGATACACCAACCAGATTCGTCTTTGTCAAGGATTTACTACCAACTTAGTCCGGTAAGTCCCAATCCACCACAGGATTTCACTTCCGAGTTCCCCATCAGAACCCAAGGGGAGGCACTTACCCTGTGAGACTCTATCAGGCAGAGGTCAACAGCAGAGGCCAGTCCAGGTCCACTTGCCACTGGTCAGTCTAGTACTTCCAGAAAAAGATATCTTGCAGCCTGTACCTCTGTTGCTTGAGCAAGAGATGGAGTGAACTTCTTTGTTCTGGGTACATGAGAGAGCAGGTGCAGACCCTCAGGCCTCCTCTCCAATCAGACAGGTGGTGCAACCTTTTTCTGATCTTCCCCAGGGCCAAAAAGTGTTCTGACGTGGGTGACTGAAAGTGCCACATTCATGCCTGGCGCTGACAAGTGGTGTGAAAGTTCCCGGCACCAACCCTCCTCACTTCAGCTTATTTTACCAAATTACTAAGGACTTCAGCCACGTTGAACTTGGCCTCTGAAGCTTTGGGTGTGCGTGGGGAGTGTAGTCTGGTTATCTTTGTGTCATCCCACATCTAACACTAAAATCCAGTTTGAGCTGCCACTATACCCACAGTAAACCAGGGAAATCTGTTAGGCCAAAAGCAGAATCCTTCAGCAACCATACAGTGGACCCACAAGCACTGTCTTGCTGTTCTGTTCTTCCACTTTCAAGTATGCTCCAAGTATTATATATGATGCCAGCAGACAGACTGAATTGGTGAATTTACAGTGCTACTGCCAGGCTACTATGGTAGGACCAAAACCTTATTTGCACTGCCAGTGTTATAGATAGCACGATAGCCGCTGCAGTCCATTAGTGGCATTCAACTTCCAGACCCTGGGTACTGTTTTCTAAGGCCTTACAGGCAAATTAGCTATGCCAGTCAGGAAAATGGCATTCAACTATGTTTTCAATGGGGATCACGGGCACTTTACTACAAGTTGGAAGGGGTAAAGTGCACAGAGTTCTAAAGCAGACAGTATTATAGGGTCAAGCAAAAGGTGAACAATCCTGGGTGAACACGTAGAAAAGGCTGATTTCCAACACATCCCAAATCCTGACTTTGTATAGATCTAAATGCAAATCCTTGGTCGATTCCTCCCTCAGTGTCTGGACAGTATCCTACATGCCATCAGTACTTCCAATATGCAACACATATCGCGTATTCAAGAAGGTCTTTCATTGTTTCTCCTAGCGGATTCCAATATTGGAACGTCGCATCACTATTGCTTGCTTCCATTCTTTTGCAGCTATCATAGTATGGCATACTAGGCTTTATCCTCCTGCTTCATGTGCTGTGCTTTGTCTTTTGTCAGCTGTTCTTAGGTCTATGGAAAAGAAAGATCTTTGAATCTATTGCAAAATCAGTTTTTTTTGGGCCTACCCATTAATGCCCACACACAGATTTAGGGGTTGTGGACAATGGATATCTGTCACAGTTTCTGCAAATGATAGGGAATGAATTCTATATGAGTCATCAGAGGGACAAGACCTAAATGTGCGATAAATGTGTTCTTTTGTGTGTGACATCAGTCTGGCATGCCAAGAAACATTTTATGTAATCTGTTTGGTGTCCGATCAGCCCTGTACAATATCCTAAACTGATCTGACAGTTCTAGGAGGCTTATTCAGATACCACACCCCTTCCGCCCATTCTCTATCAGTAAGTACCATGTACCTTGTCCACGCCCCTCAGGAATTCACTGTAGTCACAAAGAAAGGGTGTTACCACCCTTCTACCACTTCTCAGCCATAACAACAAAGATATGACTGCATGCACCTTTCGTCCTTTAGTTTCCAGCTGCCTCAACTCAGTTTTTCTGTAGTATTTCTCTGCTGAGGTTCACCTTAAACTTGTCTGAATTCTGTATACACATGCCCTGTATGCAGATCTTAAAGGCTTTCCATTGAAAATAGTGTTACTACTCGAACCATCAGTAGTGTTAAAATATTTGTCTATATGGTCCATGAAAAAGTCCTTTTTATCAAGTAAAAGTGCCCCTGTAATCTCCACATAAGAACTTTAATTCTCATCCTGCCCCTATTCAGTGTATCAACAATGGGTAATGATCTCAAATATTGCATCCTGTATAGTCTGCATGTGTCGTCATACCCCTCTTCTGGGTGGGTTGCACAACCTTAACCGTTCTTGAAAGCAATGTGTGCATGGTAGTGTGAGAACCTGATCCCATCATGGTGTGCAGAGGTCACTTTAACAGCACTTTTGAGATATTGGATACAGAAGGACGTGTGCTGTAGTTATGAGGCTGTTGTGTGCTGCATGTAATTTCCCAGCTTTCTGAGCTTGACTTTTCCTA
Organism: Pleurodeles waltl; assembly: GCF_031143425.1. NCBI lineage: Eukaryota > Metazoa > Chordata > Amphibia > Caudata > Salamandridae > Pleurodeles > Pleurodeles waltl. The sequence continues at coordinate 295,713,480 of NC_090449.1, read as the reverse complement.
AATGATGAAGGACAACACTCAGTCCACTAGTCAATGAAACTGGTTGTTTCAAGAATGGTGATTCTTTTTGGGCAACAATCAACTTTGTGTATCGAGGTGTTCATCTTCAACTTTCACCACCCAACTACTTCATGTGTGTTCAGCATTTTTGTCTTCAAAAGATCTTATGCCATGATTGGAATTAGTCTAGGTGCCTGTTCCATAGCCAGGTGTTGCTGTTCTAATTCCACATCTGCGTCTAATTCTGTGACCACTGAGTCCATATAATCATCCTAGGTTTTCTGCCCTGCTGTTCTCAACATTGACGATTTGGCCACTAAGCCTGTATCCTTTTTTTCTACTGTTTGCTTCCCCATGGTACCCTCCTTTGTGGCTCCAGTATCAACATCTTGTGATCTGCAGCCCACCACTCAGCCTATTCTTTTGCTGCCCCTGCATCAGCGAAGTAGTGGTATTTTGTGCCCTCCAACACATGCATCTTGTTTGAAAAGAGCAACATGTACTAGAGACTCAGTATTCAGAGGTCATTTTGGACCTCCGTGAAATGTGCAGGACTGCCACTGTAAAATCTGAAAGTCTTGCTGTCATGGACTCTAAAAGCACCATTTTGTCTGACTTTGTGGAGCTCTTCATTTCCCTCCCTCTATTTTAACAATTTGGCTACCAGTGGCCGGGGAGGAGCACCAGGCTGAGGAGCATTGCTTGTAAGCTGTGCCCATCCGAAAGTTACAGCAGTGGTAATCTAGTTTTCTGAAGACATTTCCACCAGTGGGCCCTCAATCTTCACACTGGGGCTCGCTATCCGTAGGTTACTCCTTCTGGACCTCCCTCTGAGTACTTGGCCCGGTACTCCAAGAATTTCTACCGTTACTGAAGTTCCTTTCACTTGTTTCTGTAGTTCTCTGTGTGATATTTTGTTCTGTCTGCTCTTAGCAGAGTCAGGTCTGTTGACACAGTATCAATTTTAAGTTCCAAGACTTTGAGGAATTCACTCATCGGCTCGAGAATGCCATCTAAATTTACTGTTATCTTCGTCACCCCTAGCACTGTCTCTGTAGCTTTGCTATAGTCATTAACTACTGATGCTGTTTTAGTAGCTTGTGGTGCAGTAGATTTGAACACTTACATGAGTGCATTTGGTGAACAGTGACCACGTAGCTCGAATTGAGCATACTGGTTCACTACGCACCTATGTCTAACAATGATTATAAGGTGGCACTGTCCTACCTGGGTGGGGCTAGGTGGTCAAATGATGAAGCATGACACTATATAGTGTGTGAGACCACCTAGTCCATAAAGGAAATACCCCCTCCCCACACTCACCCCACACCGCCCGTTTTAGACACCCAGCGAGGTCTAGGAGCCCACGGATAATTTCTCGTGACTGTAGCTCCATATCATTGGTGAACCCCATACTTTTCTGTGACTGAACTCTTTATGTGAACTGCCGTTGACATTGTTCTACCAGATGGATAGGCTGTCAGTGTCCCTGATCTGGGCAGGTAAGAGGAGTAGGGTCCGTCTGAAGGTACTGAAGCTCGACCTGGTGGACGGTGGAATGGATGTGCCGGATCTTCATTTATATTACATGGCAGGTCTGTTGCAGTATGCAGCCCTTTGGTGCGATGATGGACCTAACTGGGAGAAAACCCTGCTGGATGGACAGTACAAGTAGCGGAGCTCCCGACACTCCTTATGAGTAGTGCTGGACTCCCCAAGAGTTATGTACCAAGACTTTTGGGGCCTTATCCGATGAAACTAACTTGTTCAGGGGAGGGTTTGGCGAAAACACAGTTTAAATTATATCCTAACTGTAATAATTTATTCCTATTGTCGGACTAACACAGGGCTTCTAACACCCGTCTTCTGAGGAATGATTGTGGGGCTGTTAGTTTGGCATGTAAAGTCTTTCTGTGCAAAAAGACTATTCACCAGTGGCGATACCGACCGAGGGTGTATTACAAGATGCATCACAAAATCATTCCCAAGCCTCTACCCGGAGAGCTGTACTTCTTAACAAAAGGGGTGGGCACTTTGGTATTGTGGCCACCCATATGGAGCAGAGTTATGAATATTTATCCTTCAGCGACTCTGACTGTAGGAGGCTGGACTGGCTTGTAGTGAGTACCAAGGGGTACTTGCACCTTGCACCAGGCCCAGTTATCCCTTATTAGTGTATAGGGTGTCTAGCAGCTTAGGCTGATAGATAATGGTAGCTTAGAAGAGCAGCTCAGGCTGAACTAGGAGACGTGTGAAGCTACTACAGTACCACTTAGTGTCATATGCACAATATCATAAGAAAACATAATACACAGTTATACTAAAAATAAAGGTACTTTATTTTTATGACAATATGCCAAAGTATCTTAGAGTGTACCCTCAGTGAGAGGATAGGAAATATACACAAGATATATATACACAATAGCAAAAATATGCAGTATAGTCTTAGAAAACAGTGCAAACAATGTATAGTTACAATAGGATGCAATGGGGAAACATAGGGATAGGGGCAACACAAACCATATACTCCAAAAGTGGAATGCGAACCACGAATGGACCCCAAACCTATGTGACCTTGTAGAGGGTCGCTGGGACTATTAGAAAATAGTGAGAGTTAGAAAAATAACCCTCCCCAAGACCCTGAAAAGTGAGTGCAAAGTGCACTAAAGTTCCCCTAAGGACAAAAGAGTCGTGTTAGAGGAATAATGCAGGAAAGACACAAACCAGCAATGCAACAACTGTGGATTTCCAATCTAGGGTACCTGTGGAACAAGGGGACCAAGTCCAAAAGTCACAAGCAAGTCGGAGATGGGCAGATGCCCAGGAAATGCCAGCTGCGGGTGCAAAGAAGCTTCGACTGGACAGAAGAAGCTGAGGTTTCTGCAGGAACGAAAAGGGCTAGAGACTTCCCCTTTGGTGGACGGATCCCTCTCGCCTTGGAGAGTCGTGCAGAAGTGTTTTCCCGCCGGAAGGACGCCAACAAGCCTTGCTACACGCAAATCGTGCGTTTGGCGTTTTTGGACGCTGCTGGGGCCCAGGAGGGACCAGGAGGTCGCAAATTGGACCTGCAGAGAGAGGGGACGTCGAGCAAGACAAAGAGCCCTCACTGAAGCAGGTGGCACCCGGAGAAGTGCCAGAAACAGGCACTACGAGGATGCGTGAAACGGTGCTCGCCGAAGTTGCACAAAGGAGTCCCACGTCGCCGGAGACCAACTTAGAAAGTCGTGCAATGCAGGTTAGAGTGCCGTGGACCCAGGCTTGGCTGTGCACGAAGGATTTCCGCCGGAAGTGCACAGGGGCCGGAGTAGCTGCAAAGTCGCGGTTCCCAGCAATGCAGCCCAGCGAGGTGAGGCAAGGACTTACCTCCACCAAACTTGGGCTGAAGAGTCACTGGACTGGTGGGGTCACTTGGACAGAGTCGCTGGATTCGAGGGACCTCGCTCGTCGTGCTGAGAGGAGACCCAAGGGACCGGTGATGCAGCTTTTTGGTGCCTGCGGTTGCAGGGGGAAGATTCCGTCGACCCACGGGAGATTTCTTCGGAGCTTCTGGTGCAGAGAAGAGGCAGGCTACCCCCACAGCATGCACAAGCAGGAAAACAGTCGAGAAGGCGGCAGGATCAGCGTTACAGAGTTGCAGTAGTCGTCTTTGCTACTATGTTGCAGGTTTGCAGGCTTCCAGCGCGGTCAGCGGTCGTTTCCTTATCAGAAGGTGAAGAGAGAGATGCAGAGGAACTCGGCTGAGCTCATGCATTCGTTATCTAAAGTTTCCCCAGAGACAGAGACCCTAAATAGCCAGAAAAGAGGGTTTGGCTACCTAGGAGAGAGGAAAGGCTACTAACACCTGAAGGAGCCTATCAGCAGGAGTCTCTGACGTCACCTGGTGGCACTGGCCACTCAGAGCAGTCCAGTGTGCCAGCAGCACCTCTGTTTCCAAGATGGCAGAGGTCTGGAGCACACTGGAGGAGCTCTGGACACCTCCCAGGGGAGGTGCAGGTCAGGGGAGTGGTCACTCCCCTTTCCTTTGTCCAGTTTCGCGCCAGAGCAGGGCTAAGGGGTCCCTGAACTGGTGTAGACTGGCTTATGCAGAATTGGGCACATCTGTGCCCAACAAAGCATTTCCAGAGGCTGGGGGAGGCTACTCCTCCCCTGCCTTCACACCATTTTCCAAAGGGAGAGGGTGTCACACCCTCTCTCAGAGGAAGTTCTTTGTTCTGCCATCCTGGGCCAGGCCTGGCTGGACCCCAGGAGGGCAGCTGCCTGTCTGAGGGGTTGGCAGCAGCAGCAGCTGCAGTGAAACCCCAGGAAGGGCAGTTTGGCAGTACCAGGGTCTGTGCTACAGACCACTGGGATCATGGGATTGTGCCAACTATGCCAGGATGGCATAGAGGGGGCAATTCCATGATCATAGACATGTTACATGGCCATATTCGGAGTTACCATGGTGAAGCTACATATAGGTAGTGACCTATATGTAGTGCACGTGTGTAATGGTGTCCCCACACTCACAAAGTTCAGGGAATTGGCTCTGAACAATGTGGGGGCACCTTGGCTAGTGCCAGGGTGCCCTCACACTAAGTAACTTTGCACCTAACCTTTACCAGGTAAAGGTTAGACATATAGGTGACTTATAAGTTACTTAAGTGCAGTGTAAAATGGCTGTGAAATAACGTGGACGTTATTTCACTCAGGCTGCAGTGGCAGGCCTGTGTAAGAATTGTCAGAGCTCCCTATGGGTGGCAAAAGAAATGCTGCAGCCCATAGGGATCTCCTGGAACCCCAATACCCTGGGTACCTCAGTACCATATACTAGGGAATTATAAGGGTGTTCCAGTAAGCCAATGTAAATTGGTAAAAATGGTCACTAGCCTGTTAGTGACAATTTGAAAGTAATGAGAGAGCATAACCACTGAGGTTCTGGTTAGCAGAGCCTCAGTGAGACAGTTAGGCACCACACAGGGAACATATACATGCACACCTATGAGCACTGGGGCCCTGTGTGACAGGGTCCCAGTGACACATACATATAGGCCACAAACCTATGAGCACTGGGGTCCTGACCAGCAGGATCCCAGTGACACATAACAACCATACTGAAAACATAGTGTCTTCACTATGAGCACTGAGGCCTGGCTATCAGGATCCCAGTGAGACAGTGAAAACAGTGACAAACATCCTGACATACACTCACAAATAGGCCAAAAGTGGGGGTAACAAGGCTAGAAAGAGGCTACCTTCTCACACTGACTTCAGAGTCTATTTTCCTGGGCCCTCAGTGGGTCTGAGAATAAACATTACTGCTAGGGTTTCATACATCATACACACACCTTCTTCCCCGCAGGGATCTATCTTGAAGGACCCCCTCCTCCAGGCTAAGAATAGTCCTGAGGGCACCATGCCTTGACCTCTGAACTGCCTCCGAAGAGAGCTTGACAGTCTGAGTCTACAGAGGTCAGCCTTAACACTGAGAGCCCGAGGATCATGTCTCGGAAGGGAGATTGTCTCAGATGTAGACTTTGAAGACAGCCTCTAGCTGGACTCCGAATGATGAATGGCAGATAAGGATTGACCCAGTCTCCTGCCTGATCTTTGCACAACCTCTTTCACCCAAACAAACCCACACCAAGAAGTGACCCTTTACCTTTGACCAGGCTCTGGAGAGCTTAAGGCGTACCCACTACCTAAAAAGAGGACAAGAAAACCCACACCTCCAACTTCACCCTCATGCTGTCCATCCTGGGCAACGTCCATTTACATAGACTTGCATGAGGACCCTTTGCAGACCTCCAAACCCATGCTATGATCCACTACCCATGGATGACTGAGATGACCCTTGGCACGAAAACACTTTGGATCCACCAGGTGGCCCCATGTTGCCATCATATCCTGTCAAACCGTCTTCACCCAACGACACAACAATCTACCCTGGAGTCATACTATGTGTGACAAACTACTTCAAAACGAAACTCCATGTAGAGGCAGGTTGCTTCATTATTGCGATGCACTCCAAAATGAAGCATGATCAGTGTTTGCTGGTAGCTTCAAAGACCCTGTCAAAACACAAGTTCTTGGGTTAGAGAAAAACTATGAGCTATTACTGCAATATTCCATAGTCATTCACAGACATGTTCAACCCGATTCTCTTGATGGCCACATTGCATGTAAATAACATTCATGCAGGGAACAGCTGATACACCTCCACCTGATAAATAAAAAGATTGATGCCATGGGCAGCTGTAGGGACTACCACGTAATGGCAAATCTCCAACTGTCAGCCTTCTCCCCTATGCTATGCTACGGGAGTGTTTAGAGAAGTTCATTGAGCCCCTTTCAGATGCTTACAGAGGGCAAGGGAAAGAAGTTGACGAGGGCAAATCCTTTTCCCATGCAAACGGCACACCTTAGACACCATTAATACAACATCCTGTGAGCCCAAAACTGCTATCTTCCTCTGCCACCACCCTTGGCTCAGGGTGTTTGGCGTCTGACCCGAGGTGCAGCAGCACCTCATTAACGATTACCTCTTTGGACCAGAAGTTGACTTTCTCTTGAGCCATCCCAAGCAGCATAAGTTTGGGCTTCGCCACCAATATCCATGGACAGCAGGAACAAACCAGCTTCCCACATTGATTACTATAACTGATGCAGCAGTCCTTTCAGGTAAGTCAGGCATTCAAGCAATACTTCAGATGCAGCTTCTGTGGCAACATCCACCAGTGGTGCCCAAATCAAGGTTAGCTCTACCTCCAAACAGTGACCTTCCACACACACCTTCCTGTCTAGTAACTACTAAATTTCAATTGGGAGAAGCATTAGGTTGTATCTTCCCAGGGAGAAGGATATAACCATCAACCAGTATGTGCTTCTCTATAATCGCCCATGGCTACTACCCAGAATTCCAAACCACTGCACCCAGAGTACCACCCAGGGGACACGTCAACGAAGCCTACATAAAGCTGCTGCTGTAAAAAGTGGATATGTTTCTCCAGAACGGAGCAATAGAACCTTTTCCACAATAACAGCAAGGACAAGGAGTCTGTGCCCTTTTCTTTCTTATCCCCAAGAGAAACTGGACATTGTGGCAGATACTAGATTTCCGACTGATCAGACGTCACGTCAGACAACTTCAGTATAACAACTCTCCAAGACATCCTTCTACTTTTATGCATCAGGAAACTACATGGCAACACTTGACCTCAAGGACACCACTTGCAATGATCCATCCAGCCAGTACCTCAAGTTCACAGTAAGCGAAGTTAATTATCAATTCAAAAACTCCCCCTTTACACAGTGAGTTTAACCAAAGTCCTCTCAGAAGCAGCATGCTTCTTTGGGGAAACTGCAGACATTTCTTAACATACCTAAATGGCTGAGCTAAAAATGCCTCAGTCGCACTCAAAAAGCTATCTTCTCAACTCTTTGAGATTCACTATTGGTACTGTAGATCCTGTCTTTGTCCACCAATAGATGCAAGCATTCTTGGATCCAGGCACAATACAGGGAGCAGCAAACCTTATCCTAGCAACAACAGTGATGGTATTTCAAAGGCTGCTTCCCCTTTACCACACTTTCTGCAGGAACGAAACTGTTGAGTGATTGTGTCTTCCATTGTCCTGTTCCCAAATGCCCAAAAGTACATGCGTCGTCTGCAAGAGTCCTTTTCAAGACAATGATCACAAGTGACTGGATGAGATGATATAATATTGGTCGCGTCCAGTGTTCAGGACAAACTCCAACGGTGGAAAAGTACATTACTGGACAGGTGGTTCCTCAAAAGCAAGTGACAATCCACACAGATAGCTCCATCCTGGAGTGTGAGCGCACACAGCCCAGCTCACATCCAGTCAGTGGTCTCCACAGCAACATCACCTGCACATCAATGTACTGCCGCTGATAACAGCTTGGGTAGTGTTGCAAGCCTCTTGCAAATTCATTCATTGTAAGACAGTGCTTGTTTGCACATATACTATGACCACAGTGTACTGCTTGCAGAAACAGAGGAAAGTTCTAATGACAATTGTCCAAGCTAAACAATTATACACTTGGTCAGCATTTCTTCACTTGTGGTCTGGGAATCACTGAGGGTCCGTGAATGCTTAGAAATTTCAATTATATCCACAGATTTAAAAAAAACACATTGAAATCACAAATGGGAAATCAATGCTAATCAGTTTCCACTGAGCGCATCCCAGTGGTAGACATGTTTGTTACACATAAGACCGCAAAATGCCCAAGCTACACCTCCAGGAATCTTCAGCCACAGATCATATGCAATGCTATATCAGTCAGCTGGCCAGGAATCATTGCTTATTTCTCCCCACTTTTCACTCATTTCATATCCTTTGATCAGTCTTTAATTTCAGTGGAGTTGGAACATAACCATGTAATGAAGGGCTGTGAATTGTATGTGCTTCATAATAGTATTGAAAGGCTGCATTTTCAACTCCTCTTCAAGAGTTACAACAAAGGGAAGAATTGCCTCTGTCCCCTGGTGCATGGAACCAAGGGCCAGATGTAGCAAAGGTTTTTACCCATTCTGTGACTATGGGAAAAAGTGTTCGTACATATGTCCCTAAATCCCTTGGCCATCTGTAGAATGATGCATCTTTTTGAAATTTGAGATGTTTAACCATGTCTTCGTAGTTGGCTGTTGGTGCCCACTGTGTCGACAGGACTGTACATGCCCTTTAAGACATTTAAAAAAGTGTAGACCCCCTTTCTGCTTTGGGCACCCTTTTTCCAGAGATAATAATAAAGTCCAAGTTTGTGGCTCACCTATTTCTCAGCCTGCCCACCATTCAGATGTTGCAACATCTAGCTTATCTTTCTTCATCCATGACTTAAATTTCCCATGACTTGTATGCGACTCTGAAGGCTGATACTTTAGCCTTCAATCCACCCACCTTTTTCTCAAGATCTGATTTCCTCGCCTCACTTAGCAAACTGTTTGTAACCTTGCACAGATCTTCTCTTATTAAGCCCAAATCTTTTCTAGCCATTGGATGTGGACTGAGATAAAAACTTTTTGCACCGTCATGGTGCAATTCCTGGCTTAGATCACGCTCGGAGTCATGAGCCCCATTGAGCTTGCCCTGTCTTTTGCGGGTAATGCTAGCTAAGAAACCTAGCATGAACATTACCAATTTTGTGATACTTGGCATAGTATTGGCCAAGAGACAGTTTGCCATCAGTTGGAAATACCAAGTATCCTGGATGTGTGCCCCTGGAACCTTGTTTGACAAAAACGACCTGATGCAGGAATATACTCCAAAGCTACAGGTGCGAAACTTCAGTAAGGAACCTTGGGCTTGAACATGTGTTAACAGTTATTCTGAACATACTTGATTATGTGTGAGGTCACCTGACACCAAGAGATGAATACAAATTGTAAAATTCTATAAAATTCTAAAGGAAAAAAATCATTTTTGGAGCTGGGAGTTGAATTTTGCTTTTTTTCATCTGCGGAGTGGACAGTTGGTTGGGTGTGTCTGAGGCATTGGCGAGATGCTTGCTTGTTCTTTATGTAGTTTCTAGTTTGCAGGATGGGCGGCTAAACTCTTGAGGCTTTTGGGATGATGTACAAGGAGAATAGGAAGTGGTATGACCCAGAGACCAGAAAGGTTCATTTTATTTGTGTGAAGTTCTGTGGTCAAGATGAAATGAAGCAAGGATGTCTTTTCACTGTATAGTTAGTGTGCATTCAAACAAGTGAACAAGAAGGTGGCATTTTTTTGCATGTTCTAAAGAATCGCTGAGTTGAAATTGTTGATATTGTCTTTGGGTAAGATACTATTGTCTCCTTTGTGATGACATTGTTCCTATGTTGTAAGGCTTTTTAATGTGTGCCATGCTGTCTTAATGAAGAGAAGAGGTTCACGTGGCGCCCCCCCTTTGCCTGTTATTTTTTCAAGTAATGCGTTAAGCCCTAAAAGTTCCTTTGCGTCGGTTAACTGTTCTTTTCCCCCTCATCTAGGTTAGAGCATGAAGTAATTTTAGAAGAATCTAGCACCTTGATGACAGGTGCCCTGGAACTGAATATTTGTAGAGAGCCTATGGGGTACCACTGTAGTCAGATGGTGGGCTCCAGAATAAAGGATGCTAGCATTGAATCTGGAAGGGAGAATGGCTGTGTGCTTTAGGATTTTGAGCGTTTAAGTGGAACAACATTTCTGTTTACTCTAGTCAGTGGTTTACTTGAGAAGAAAAGCAAGTCTTTAAGTGTAATAGCAATTCTCAGCAGGTAAGATAATAATGTGATTTTTAAAGCGCATAGCTAGTCCTTGCGGAGTGTCCCAGTGCCATGGTACTGACAGTGGACGAGGGGTTACACAGTCTGATGGAAAAGCTCACTGCAAGTCAAGAAAACAGGTCTTTAACTTCTTTCTGAATAGGAGTTCAGATGGGGCTTGCCGAATTTCCACAGGCAGAGTGTCCAGGCTTTAGGAGTTACGAGGCAAAAAGAACTGCTTCCTGCTCTGATCCTCTTGAATTTCGGGGTGATGGCCCATTTGTATTCTGACATTAATTCAATCTGAAACTGTAAAGGCGTTTGCCACTGAAAATTCTAAAATGTAATTGTTTTTATTTTCCATAGTATACATCATCATCTTGTTTCCTATTTCAGGTTTAAGGACACTATGACAAATACGATTGGAAACCGTGAGACTGAGAAAGCCCTTCAGCTCGGGTATATGTACAGCCCTGCAGATGCCCTGAAAGTGGGCTTGGTGGATCAGTTGGCATCTGCAGACAAGGTGGAGACAGTGGCCTCCACTGTGATGTCTGAGTGGTTAGCCATCCCAGGTAGGAATTTGTTAGAACATTCCACATGTGTGTTTTTAAGCATCCCCTCTGCAGGTTTGGGCTTTGTCCAGAAAATCCCTCCGACAGACCGCCATGTATGAAAGTGCGCAACATGGAGATGTGGGTGAGAGCAAAGGTAAGAGTGAGTATTTTCCAGGTAAGTTTGTTGGCCACACTACTCGAGGTTCCAGTTTTCTTTCAAGAGGGTTTAATTGTTAGAGCCTTGGGTTGCATGGAGCTGCATAAATGTGTGATTAGGCCTTGAAGGTTTTGGCATCATGCAGTAATGTTCGTGTCTTGAAATTAGGGTGTTCATGTGAGGAAGTGGAGATGGTGGCCCTTCTTGTTGCATGCAGCCTATAACAGAGAACTATCACTAAGGGTATTATGGCTTTCTACACTGCTGTTTTACATAGTTAAAACCGCCCTCTGGGAAGAAATCGCTGAATCTAGTTTTTGTAGCAGCGTCCTTGATTTCTCTTCGCAGTTCTGAATGAACTTGGATTGATGCAGGAGCCGGAAACTCAGTGAATATTGAGTCCGAGTTCTACAGCACATTTTCTACCATGCTAGGACAGTGCAGAAAACTGTATCAATTTCAGACCTTTTAGTCATGGTCTGTGAACTGCAGTGATTTGTAACACAATGGGCCTATTTCACCTGGGTGCAAAGGTATTATCTAAGCCAAGGATGCATACTGGATTTGGCCATTTTACAGCAAGGACTTTAGACTTGTAAAGAAATGTTAAGGTAATGATAGAGGTGTTATTGAATAAATAAATAACAAAATGATGGATGAAATGATTGAATTACTCTCAGCCAATCACCCTGGGACGCATTTCAGTCCATTGTTTTTCACCCACCATGCCCACTCTAGACAAAGGCTCACCTTACGCAAATCAGCATGGTCGGTACTGATTTGCCTAAGACAGGCCTCTGTCTAGTGTTGCATGGTGGGGGAAAACGATGGGCTGGAATGCAATCCAGGGCGTTTGTCAATAGCTGAGATTGAATAAAGGCTTCCGTCCATCACTTTGTTCTTGTTGCAACTGATGCCCAATGTATGATGGGTATGCCCAGATGTGGGCCAATGCTTAGTGTGCAACAGAACTTAAGCTACACTCTACTGATAAACCCAACTGATAAACCCAATGTAACATAAAACCAGTGTGGGGTTAGGCAAATCAGTACCGACCATGTTCCTCATGAGAACAGTCCATCCTGAACTGCACCCCGTAGGGACTACAAGCAAACCCAGACCGTTTTCACCCTACTTGAGGCTCGTCAGCAGAGTGTAGCTTGAGTCATGGAGCACGGGACCACGTCTGGGAATAACCATCACACTTAGAATGTCCGCTGCAACAACCGATTTTAAAAAAGAACTTTGTGTGGTCAAGCATTTTATCACTGTTGGTTGCCTGCCAGAGAAGTGCAGAGCAGGTTAGTATCTAATCGGTTCTCAAGACTGGTGAGAGCCACACTGTGGGTTCACTTGATGATTACATCTGGATATCAGTTGATCCATATTCAAAGAGATTTCACTGACTTCGTACTTCACAGAAATAGGTAGTCAAAGGGACATTTAATAATAAAGAGGTCTGACAGGAATCCCAACTTTAAATACTCCCCAATAGTGGGAAATAGATTGTTCTTGGCGACTGGGATAAAGAGCACCATATTATTTGTGTATAATGATATGAGACGTTTTTGGTTCGCAAAACTGAGGGGGCTGTAGGAGTAATACTGGTGTTGTCTCTATGCAACTGCAGTCTGCATGCAAGTGGTTGTAGTGCTAGGGCGAATAAGATTGGGAAAGAAGCTTCCTTGCCTGGTGCCATCCATTATATTTACTGGGTAAAAACAAAATGCATTAGTATGAAAGTGCACAGTGGCGCAGGCGTAAAGGGATTTGATCTCATTGATAAAGGTAACAACACTCCCATCTGTTGAATATAATAGAAATTCCCATTGTAGTGAGTCATATGCTTTACTTGCATTCAGGAGCTCATCCTTTGATTCCGGTTCTGGATTCAGTTGAATTAGTGAAACACTGTTGCCAGATTATGTCTGATAGATCTAGCATGAATAAAACCCGATTGATCATTCGATACAAATTTGACGACAAGTGGAAGCAGTCAATTAGCTATTATTTCAACAAGTATTTTTACATCCCTATTTATGAGTGATAGTGGCTGATAGGATCAGTAAAGATGTGGTGCTTAGCCTGGTTTAAGAAGCATACTTCTGTTATGGAAAGAGGGAGAATATGACCTGCTCATGCTTTCTCGAATATTGTCAGTTCCCAAGTGGAAATCTACTTACTGTAGAATTCAGCCGGGAGACTATTTCTATCAAGTGCTCTGCCACCCGGCATGTCCTGGACAGCTCTTGCCATCTCTTTCATGGTGATGGGTTGAATTGGAAAGTCTTGGTGGCTATCTTCCAGCCCTGTGTGTGCAGTGCTATCTCGGTCCAGTGCACATCTCTAGCATGAGATTTGTACGCTCATAACTGTCTGGAATTTAGTGGAAGTTTGGAGAATGCGCTCTTAATCATGACATGGTTGCCCATCATCATTGGCTATTGTGATGGTATCTTTGGATGGCCATGGATGTTTGATCATTGTCCCACCAGGTCTTGCCCTCTCTTCAAAGGAGCATGCTGCTGCTTTCCCAGCATTTCTCTCCCTTCCAGCCAGATCAACAGTTGTGCTAATATGCATCACTTTTGTTTCCTGGTGCAGACTGTTAATAAATCTACCCCTAGTTGCTTTAAAAATGTATGTTTCTGAAAGCTTAGTCAGATACTGTCAAGTGCAAACAATTTTTTTTTTACTTTTCATTATATTACTTCTCGCAAACAATAAGCATTTGTTAACTTGAAACCTCAAATGAGCCAATTAAAGCCACATACAGTTTCCTAGTAGGCAGATTTGCTGATCAACCAATTGCACTTAACATTTCTTTCAGGTAGTGGGCACCCTGGTGGGAAGGCTTATTTCTTCTTTCACTGTCTCTTTCCCTTGGCTTCACAGAACATGAAACAACCCCTTTCTTCTGTGAGATTGTTTATGGAAGTATGTTTGCTGTCCCTTAGATGTTAAGGCACTCCATTGCAACCAGTACAGTAAATATCTTAATTTTAATTCCCTACTGACGCGTGACACAATAAATCAAATACACTGGGTTAGGGTGAAGCACATTATGCCCCACAATGATGAGAGTGGTGGATTTGCAAACTGTAAAGTTATTGTAACAGATTATTAAAATTACAAACCCCAACTTTTCATACTTGGTATACACCAGTAATCCATACTTGAAGGTAATTTGTATAATTCAAATCAATTTGAGATAGCCAACCAACAAAGGCAAGCTGTTTAATATTGTAATAAAGCAAATCAAGCAAGTCCCCTGAAAGTAGGTTCCCTAATATGTTAGGCTAGAGGAATCTGAAAATTGGTGAGAAGTCGCGCAGCAGTGATTCAGGAAATAAAGCCTTCTAAAGACAGAATCAAAGTGTTGTAAGTGAAAAATAAATCTCCTCTGAGGTGAGTGGAAAGGGCATCACATTCTAGCTAACTCCGCAATGCACAATTAAACAATGTCTTTTATAGTGAAAAGCAACCTCTTACAGTTCTATTGAAGAGTATTAATCAGCATCAAACATTTCATAGTAATGTAAGTTTCAGACTTCTTCCCAGCTATCACGCAATGGCGTTTCTGCTGCATGACCTTCAATGGATATCTTGTAGTAGGATGATGCAATTCAGTCAGCGTGTTCTTTCTCACAGGTGCGGAGGTTCATTACTCAGCACTCCAAGGAACTCATACTGATAAACTTTCACACTGAATCCAACACAGTACGATACAATTTATTTAACATGAAATGGTGTAGTTTCACTCCTGAAACGAGATAAAGGAGAAATGCATAGCAGAAAGAAAGGCATTTCAACCTAACTTGAACCATATTAAATTTGAAGCCTACATTAACAATGGCCAACTTTAATGTTAAAATCTCACTATATATATTCACTCATGGCTCAGATTAATGTAAATATTTGTGCAAAGCATACAGTAATGAAAATGCACCATCACAGGCTCAGATGGACGACTCATGATTGCCATCACAGCTCTAAAATTCATACTAACATTTTTTACGGGCCTCATCATGCGGAAAAGAGGGTATCTCAGCCTCCTGGACTCCCTCAGAAAACGATTTTTTCCCCTGCAATTTGCTTAGTCAACTGTCTTAATTTTACATAAAATGGTCGCAGAGTTTGGGTGTTACAGTGCACAGCTGTAGAGAATTCTGTAATGGAGATTCAAGCGTTTGTGGACTCTTGAAAGTGCCTATTGACAGCTTCATGTAACCCAGTATCAGGAGTCTCGGAGGGTGGGATATACCATTTGAAAGATCCTTAAACAGGTACCCTTTACGAATGTCTAAAGGCTGCGTTTTTGTGCTCTGGTAAGAGCCCTGTTTATATTTTGTTTTAACAAGCTGAAACGATTATTTAAAAGCTGGCTGTGACAAACTTGTAGTTGTACTTCCTATCTGGACCTATGTTCTTGCAGTCCCCATCCTTTCTCTATATATTTGGTCTGGGAAGTGTTGCAAATGATGATGCAAGTTACAGCAAATACTTACCTTCGACAAGATGAAAACACTTTTTTGGCCATGAACAATCCCTTATTACATATTCCTTGCACCTTTGCAGTCTTTGTGTCTTTTATATAGGCCCAGGTTTTTATAAAAAGTCAAATGACAACGTGAGTTCTAATGAATTACCAGACTTCAGGAGCATAGTTGTAGGCATGAACATAATAACAAGCATCTATCAGCGAGTCACCGTGAGCAGAACACTGTCTGGCCTAACAGTGAAGTAGAGAGGGACTGACACACCACCTACGATCCTAGCATCTGTGCTCCAGTCCTCTAATTCAGCAATCCTCTCAATCAGCCCCCTGCAGCAACTGGAACCTGAAATTATGCAGATAGCATTGCAAGATGCAAACTTAGAATGTACATCATCTTCTCCACCGATCACCTTTGGAAACAACAGATAAAGCACTAGCAGGTGCAACAAGGACTAAGATGGGAACTGGCCTGTTCTACTGAAACGCACAGTAAGCCTCACAGCACACCATGTTTACTCTAGTAGGCATGTAAATCAATTCACTGATCGGTTCTTAGTCTCTTTGGCTGGAGATTCTCCATGCTAGTAAGGGAAAGACTGCGCTGTAGTATGTTTCACAGACACAAAATGTTTGAAATTCCTCTCTGAATCACCTGTAATCAATTTGTCTACTTTTCCATAATTGCTATTAACTACACTTGTACATTCGTATTTGCCTTGTTCATTTGAATGAGATGCGCTGTATAGTATTTGTATGATTTCTTTTATTGCCTATTTGTTTTTTAATATTGTAAAACAGTGACACGTTTATAAATGTACCAGTACAATTATAGAAGTAAAAGCTAAAAGCAAATAATTGATGTAATATCTACCAACTTGTCTAGTTGCATGTATTCTGGCATGCTAGAATCGAATGACTTTGGTTGCTCTGCTGAAACATTGGAATCTTAAAGATCAAATTATTAAAGCTCTGAGTTTTCCTCGTGATTCCGAGAGCCTTTCTGTGGAAACAGATGTGTTTTTATTTCAGCGCAGTATCCGATGTGGTGAAACAAGGGATTTGCTAATAAGTTTTCATTTGGACACAGAGACTTCCTCAAACAAACTTAATATCTAAACCAAGAAATCAAGTACTGCTTCTCCATGCAGTTACTAAAAGAGCCTTCACCGTGGAGTACCTTACGCAGAGCTGAATATTTTTCATTACTATCTCTTATCTTAAAACTCATGAACTTTCCTGGAGAGCTGCAAATTCTAACACTGTCTTCTTATTGCAGACCATGCTCGCCATCTGACCAAGTCCATGATGAGAAAGCCCACAAGGGACCGACTTGTTACACACCGTGATGCAGACATTACCAGCTTTGTCAACTTTGTCACTAAAGACTCCATTCAGAAGTCATTGCAGATGTATTTGGAAAGCCTGAAACAAAGAAAGAGATAAGAACAATGATTCTGCCTTATTATTAGAGCTCTGAAACCTCGGGGCACCTTCCAGGGTGAACGGGTGGAATAACTGCTGATTTTAAAATTAATCTGGTCTACACCTCGTCTGTGACTCGATCTAATTGTTACATTGCCTGTTTCAGCATTAGCTCTTTTGTAGTGTCACATGCTCCCCGGAAGTGCACCGTTAGGTGTATGGGCCCCTAGTCCTTTTTTTGTTTTTTTTTCCCACAGATATCCACATACAGCTTTCCTACCACCCAGTTTGTTACTTCTATACTTCTACCTTAGAGTTGTGAAATTGCGCTCTGGTCCTAGCGGGATACTTCTAATGCTGAATCAGTATTTTTCTACTCAGTTTTACACTAACCTTTTTTACTTGCTGCTGGTGTTAATCAAGCCCCTCTGCTCTTGCACCAAGCTCGAATGCTCTTTTCCCTCACAAGACCCTCACCCTTTTCCATCACTCCTGGCATTACGCAGAACTTGCATAGTTCACCCCACCGAACATTGCATTGTCAGCTACACCAGACACCAAGCATCTTCAGAACAAGCGAGGGTCCAGAGTACCTTTTCACAATCCACAGAGTGCCCTTCGCTGCTCTGCAATGTTTGTTGAATTTACAGTTCCGAATCTATGAGCGTTCCATTCTTAGAGTTGTGAAAATTTGCGTTTGTGAATTTTGTGGCCTTTTTCAGTAGTGGTTATAATTTTAGTTCCTGTGCTCTGAAATGCATCTGCATTTTGGCTTCTGTAGTTCTTGAGGACCGGGATGACAAAGTGTTAGGCTTTGGGAATTCTGTGTCTGTATTGTTTTATTGTGATGCATAAAGACCAGGGGAGTCCATTTATATGTTTGCCTTTAAATCCTTGATACTGCCAGGCCCTGTAGTCTATGCTGCTGAGAACACTGGTATCAGTAATTAGGGGAGTTGGAAGTGCTAATAGATATTGCATTCTGAAGGCCAGAGGTTTATAAAAATGTTTGACCCTAAAGACCTAGGAGTTTGAAAGACAAATGTTCAAGGATTCATTCTTGAGTAACATTTAGAATCTGTTTTTATTATATAATTAATAAACTATATCATGTAATTAATAAACCTTTTTCTAATTTGCAAGAGACACCTTGTGAAATCTTTTCTATAATGCAGTTTGTAAAACTGTATTGGTAACCAAATTCTTCCTGACAGTGTTGTCTTTACTGAGGTCAAAGTAATCGTTAGAAATACACATGCCTTTCCCAGAATTCTCATGCCTGTGACTTGCGATGAAGGCCTCTTTCAGTGTATTGTGTAGGCAGAAGATTACCAATTTCAAAGTGTATATGCATTGGAATCTGACCTCTAAAAATCTATTTAGCCACTCGCTCTGGCGGGTCCTATTTTATCAGGTTGAGCTATTTTTAGGACCTACTCACCCCTTCTGGCGAGTTGACATGGACAGGTGTTCTATTCAGTCAGAAAGTGAAGGAGCAATAATTACGCCTTTACATCTTGTTCTTATCTTGATCCATTAGTACAGAGACAGAAGTAAAAAATCAGTTGCTCTTTTTACAGTTACTTAGTTCCAGGATTTTGTTGGGTGAGCTCTCTGACCTGATGTACAAAGAGTGTGAAATGAAAGGCTGTAGATTGGCTTGCTTTTCCTAACACACACTTAATAACTAAGTCGACTGTACAAATATTTCAAAATATATTTATGTAGTTGTGAAAGGCCATTTTTTCTTTTTGTTTTGTTGTCTGATGAAAAAATATTTTAATAGGATGAAAACAAATCGTAAAACTTCACTTGGTGGTATCCAGATGATAAATATGTTTTCTGAAACCCAATTTTCAGAATTTCAGATTATTGTTATCAGTAAAGCTTCAAGTTAGTGGGAAGGTTTTTGGATATTTATTGAAAGTTTACTATCAAATTACAGTGCAGTACCATATCATGCTTTAGTAATATATTTATTAAAAGTGAGTGTTTAAACATATAAACTGAGAAACATTCCTGCCCTGATGGCAATGCTATTAGTAAACTAAAAGGTAAGTCATGGATCATTTATACCGTATATGTGGGCTACATTCTTATCATATATGGATCAAAGGTTTAGTCTATTTATTCAAACAAAATAGTTTTTTCCTGTACAGCAGAAATGCTGAACTCTCATATTTGAAGGTCCACTCAGATTCGAGTATGAAGAAAATGACGAATAATATAATATTTGCCGAGGATCACACAGTTCAAGACCCGTTTACAGGTTAAGTACATTATACTCAGTTCGAGTAGATCATTCAAGTTACTCGACCTGCAGGTCTAGTAACATTTTTATGATTTTTCGAGGCCTGGGAATATATAAAGAAAAGAATGGCTGACTTCATCATGCCGATTGACACTCCTCCCACCACTGTTCTAACCATCTTGTCAACTACCTAAGCAGCCATTCTCTAAACATGTAGACTGCAATGAGAAAATCTGCTTAGTTATGTTCAAGGTTTATTTATTTTTTATTTATAACATTTGTGATGTGACAAGTTATGTATTTTGCTTATTTCAGATCATTAATTTAACTTCAGAATATTGTGTTTTGATATATTTGACTAGACCTGCAAATCAGTGACAACAATACTGTAAAGCATAATTTTTAATCCCACATTTTTCAATGATGACTTGGCATTCCTGGCGCAAAAAGCATGATTGGATTTTGAGATGTTTACATTTCAAAAGCACAGCATAAAGTGCAGTTAAACGAAGTGAGACCAAGGGAAACAGATTTTAAAATGAAACTGTGTTCACAAGTAACTTGTTTTAAAAATGCTGGAATCTGAGGTTCAGAGAGGAGATGCAATTCTTCTGGTGTTTTGAAAGGAAGTTTGTTTGGTTAGCAGAGCAATATATTAAAGGTGTCAAAGCAAAAGCAGGGCCATCTATTGGCCTTATGCTATAGTACAACTTTAGAACCATGTCCCGCATTTTAGAATGACAAACTTTTGCGATCCACCGAGCTTTATTGAACATGAGGCAGGCGATGTTTTTAATATAACTAAAGATATGTTGTGTGGTAGTGCACTGTTATATGCAGACAGCACATTTTTCATTAAGATGATCACTAAATGTGCACAATCAGTTTTACTGAAAATATATTTCAGAAATCATAACGTGTGGAAATACATTTTCAGTGAATATTTATGAAATCGTGCATCACCAATTAAAGTGTCTTCATTTGTTCTGATCCAACTAAAATCCATCACATTTCAGAATTACAAAAAAAATGGCTTCTTTTTGCTTTCCAAACTGCTAAATGTTTGCAGTTTGACAGGTATTCAAGTTTTGTAGTGTGGTAAAAATGAAATCCTCCAGCTTGCCTTTCACACTTCATACACCCGAGCAGGATTGACACACATTACGCATTACTATTCGTTCTCTGACTGCAAACTGATAGGATTTCATAAACACCAGTCGTTGTGTTAAAAAATAAACAGCAGTAGACATAGCCTGACATTTGACCTCTGTCTTTGAAGCTGTAGCAAATGTGCCACGGTAAATACAGAATTTAGAGGCATCTTAATTTATTGCCTGGACTTTGGTGATCTGACAAAAATCGGCTCCCCACTGAGCATTGGGTCGCAACCTACAATGTGGGAAACAATGCATGATTAGTATCAAAATTCTTGATTGAAGGAGTCATTAGCCATCCATCTTATGGAAGTATGAAATTTCCAAATTAAGTTTTGTTGTGTATTTTATGGACATTGGAGTTCTAGCTTAATGAAGGAAAACGACCTCCCAACTAATAATCTAGTCCTTTACAGAAGTAAAGTTTATAATTTGTTTAATTTGAACTTCTTACCAGAGATCCTATTTTAACGTTAACATTTTTCTAGAATTTCTTGAGATTCTAGCCCAGGATAAAACTTTTCACGCTTCATACTTTTTCAAAGTTTCAGCGTG
The DNA here is from genome assembly GCF_031143425.1 of Pleurodeles waltl. Classification (NCBI taxonomy): domain Eukaryota; kingdom Metazoa; phylum Chordata; class Amphibia; order Caudata; family Salamandridae; genus Pleurodeles; species Pleurodeles waltl. The sequence goes on along the minus strand of NC_090449.1, from coordinate 295,692,661 downwards.
TTTCTTCAATGTAGAAAATAGAAGTCTGGTAAAATGTTATTGAAACTTTTGAAGTAGTTTGTGATATGTGTAGCTGCATCTAGTGTTGGGCTTTGATGTGTACGACTTGTTTTTTTCCAAAGAAGTCTTTCCAGTCTTGAGGTATATTGACTCCTCCTATGATTGGTAATGCACTTTGGCACCGTCTCTATAGTTAGATTGTTTTCTTTTGCCTTTCGGGTGTCAACTTGCATTACTTGCACTCTGACTTGATGCCACTTTGCGCTCTTCTTTGGGGCCTCTTGAGTTTTCTGTTCCCGGTAGCCCTCGAACAATTCTTCGTGCGCCATGTTTTCCATTCTGTCGTGGTGGAACCTGCGCCTTCGAGTTTGTCAATGCCCGTTTGGGTCTATTTCTTTGAGTCTGGCGCTTGAAAATCAGAGTACCATAATGGAAAGTACACCCTTTGCTACTGTCTACAGTGCCAATCTTCTCTTGGGCAGATCAACATGCAGTTTGCAATCTCTCTCTGTCCGTTCAGCATAACAAGGTATCCTGCTCCTCTTGACTCTCCTTTTGCTTCAGAAAGATGAACTGGACCATTGTGATTGTCAACTCGCGCGACACGCCTTGATGCAACACAGAGAAGACGATACCCCCATGAACTCCGAAATCCAAGACCCGCAGCCCATGACGAGCCAGCATCACAAGACCATTACTGTGAGTCCTAGTTCACACCACCAAGTCACTCACCACCCCTCTGAGGCCCGGGCATCGAGCCCACAATGGGGGACACAGCCTTCTGGGCCACCAGTGCCTCCCAGTCATGTGCAGCACCGACCTAAGGCTTAGGAGCCTACTCCGGCATCAACCAAGCCACTCAAGACCATGCCTGTCTCAATGCCAACAGCTCTCTCAGCGACCTCTGGAGTCTGGGTGCCAGGGCACTGACAGACACTTCGGAGCTGAAACATTGGTCAATGTTGAAGATACCCTGAAACAGCCTTCGGCGCCCAGTCTGCTGTCAACAGCAGACTTGGAGGACATGGAGCTTCTGATTGTTTTTTTGTTTTGGGTCATCCATTCCACAGATGGAGAAAATCACTGCAAAGCCTCCAAAGGTCCAGGAGACCCTTGTTTGCAAGAGGAATCTTATTTTTGAAGAACAACTAAGCATCAGAACCCCCTCCACCTCCAAATCTTAGGAAGTGTCAAGTCAGGGGCACCAGTTCACTGCCCTCAAGACTTGTTCGTCCAATTCCTCCTCTTCTTTGTACACCAGAACAGGGGCCTCCTCCTCCTTCCCTGGAGGTCCCTACTCATTCTTGCCATGAGGAGGGGAGGCCTTAGATTTTTATGATGCTCTCTATGACCTGGAACAACCAATGGGATGATTATGGTGTTGTCCCTTCTGTTGACAATAACCCAGACCTTTACGTTTCCAAACCTTACCCTCTTGACGGTACCACTTCTTGCCACAGGTTAAACCTTTCACAAGGTGGACCTACACCCCAATCCAGAAGAAGAGGACTTTCTTGTGTGAACACTCTCCCTTACCCAGTGTGCCATCCAGTTTTTGCCTATGCTTAAGGGAATGCTTAACTGTATGCAGGAGGTCTTCAAAGATCCAGTCACCCCAAGCCTTGACAAAAAATAAAAACCCTCACCCTACATTAGAGTCCTGCTCAGACCAGACTCATTGGTGGTGTACGACACCCGTAAACAGGCTAATGCCCAAGGTACTTTGGATGATGCCCAGCCACCTAAAAAAGAGTGAAAAGATCGATACAGCAGGAAAAAGGGTTGCCGCACAATCTACAACTCATTGGAGTATTGCCACCTCTGTAGGGTTGTTGTCGAGATCAGCAAACTCAATAGGACAAAATGGGGGACCTAATCCAACGTCTCCCTGACTAATATAAGCAACAGATGTAGGAGACTGTAACAGAAGTGCAAACCATCTCTAACATATCGTCAGTATGCTTATCTCCATATCTCGGTCTTTAAGCCAGACGTCCAGCAGCATCTGATCAACAAGCCCTTTGATGGGGAACACCTCGCTGGAACTCTAGTTCATCAAGTGCTTGAGAAAATGAAAAAACACACAGATACAGCCAAAACAGTGGGGGCTCTCCAGTCTCCATCTCGCTGTGCAGTTTTACACAGTTCCATGGCGGCATGAAGACTACTCCGTCTACCACTGGCAGCAGGATCAACCACAGACTTCCTGGGAATATTTTAGGGGTTCCTGTAGAGAGAAACAGCTAAAGGAGCGGCACATCCAAAGCAGTAACTTACTCTCACTTCCACCTGATCAAAAAACACATGTCGGGGCGTCTGCAGGGTTTCATTCAACAGTGAAGAACCATCACCTCAAACCGATGGGTCCTGGTCATTGTAGAGTAGGGTCACTGCATGGAGCTCACTGCTTCACTGTCAAACATCCTCCCATGGTGCGCACCTCCTCCTCCTCCTCCGAACTCACTCACTCCTTTTCCCCACAACACCAGAGGCTACTCCAATAGGAGATAGATGCACTGTTGCTCAAGGGAGCCATTGAGCCAGTGCCTCCTGAATGATGTACTCCCTATACATTCTAATCCCTAAGAAAGACGGGTCCCTGAGGCCCGTTCTAGATCTCAGACCCCTTAACAAGTATATACTGTTGGAGCTTTTACCCAATATCAGGCTCCAGGATGTCATACCACTATTGCGGCAAGTCGAATTCATGACTGCCCTTAATTTGAATGACCGGTAATTCCACATCCCAATGAACACTGCACATCACTGGTACCTCAGTCATGGCAACAGCACTTCCACTTGAAAGACATACCCTTTAACCACTGCCCGAGAGCTTTCACCAAATGCCGTGCAGTGGTAGCTGCTCATCCTCCGAGGAGTGGCGTCCACATCTTCCTGTACCTCGACAACTGGCTGATTAAAAAGTGGAAGTCAGCAGCAGTATCTGGCTCACACGCAGATCACCCTACTACATCTCTACGATCGGGGCTTCACCATCAACATGGGCATATTCTACCTCCAAACTTCACAAACCCAACCCTTCCTATTGGCTATACTAAACTCAGTCACTGGGGAAGCCTACACCAGTACAAGCCTTTCAATTACTGCTGCCTTCTTTAAAGCCAAATCACCTGCTAAGTTGTGCACCTCCTAGGCATGATGGCTTTCTGCATTGCCATTGTTCCCCATGCCTACTTACATGTGTCTGCTCCAAGAGTGTCTAGCAGCACAGAGGTCATAAGCGAAGGGTGTATGGGAAGATCTAGTGTTGATTTGGGCCAGCACCCATCGCTCTCTGCAGAGGTAGAACAACAAGAATATGCAATGAGGCAGGCCTTTTCTAGACCCAGTTCTCAAAGTGACCATCACCATGGATCCCCCTCTCATGGGCTGGGAGGGAATGTGGGGGTGCATCTACAAGACATGACTGGTCAGTGTCTACGAACACTCCTTAAACAGACTATACACACAAACTGTCTGGAGTTTGTGGCATTTCAATTGGCTTTAAAGGCCGCCTTCTGACATGTACATCGTAAGACTGCCCTGGTCAAAACAAACAACATGACTGCCATGCATTGCCTGCAGAAACAGAAGGGTGCACTCTCTCTCCCATGCGCTCAGTGTTAGGGCAAGACATTTGGCATTGGGTGGTCCACCACAGAGCATGCCTGCTAGCACAGTAGATTCTGGGAGCAGACAACGACTACGCTGACCTCCTCAGCAGGATGCAGCAACAAGTTCACAAGTGGGAACTTCACCCTGAAGTCCTTATCCCCTATTTCCAACATTGGGAGTTTATAGGCATAGATCTGTTTAGAAATGCCAAATGCCCAAGCTTCACCTCTAGGTTTCCACACCCACAGTCCATGGGCAATGCATTATGATGCTGGTCAGGGATATTTTCAAGTGCTTTTCCGCTTCTCCCACTCCTTACGTACATGATTCAGAAGCTTCTGCAGACCTCCCTCATCTTAGTTGCTTCCACGTAGGCCTGGCAGCCATAGTTCACAACCTTCCTCAAGTTGTTTTTAATTCCTCATGAGAAGCTACCCAACAAACCATACCTTCTCTTCCAACACCAGGGCACACCCATGCCATCCAAATCCCAGGCAGCTCAATCTGGCGATGTGGCTTCTAAGATCTTAGAGTTGGTTACCTCAATTTGCTTCCTGAATGTATGCCGTTCCACCATTTGAGCCTGCTATGCTGCAAAGTGGAAGAGGTACTTTCACTTCTGCCTGCCAGGATACATTGATCCACTAAAGCTGACATCACCTGTTACCTCTTTCAGTTGCAGCATATCCTTTTGTTGGTATTTGGCTACAGTGGCAGCATGTGTAGAGAACAGGGAAAACTATTCAGATTCCCCTTCATTAAAGCATTTATGGAAGGACTTGAGGGTTATCCCTCCTGGGGTACCCCTAGTCCTGTCCTTGAACCTCAATGTGATCCTCACTAGGCTCATGGGGCCCCCCTTTTGAGCCCTTTCTGTCTTGCCTCGTCCAATTTTTGGTTTGAGAAGTAGCATTTCTAATTGCAGTCACTTCACTCAAGCGTGTGAGCGAGATGCAAGCCCTGACACTGGAAGAGCTGTTTTCCAAGATTCACGTTGACAGGGTAGTTTTTGGAACTAACTGAAAGATTCTAACCAAGGCGATCTCTCCTTTCCACCTCAACCAGACTATTGAACTCCTGCTGTACTTCCCACACTAAGACTCAGTAGGAGAGAGAGCCCTTCAGACAAATGATGTAAAGAGGACTCATGTACTAAATTGATAGGACAAAATCATTTTGTAAACCGCAACAGTTATTTGTTGCCTACTCTAAATCATACAAAGACAATGCTGTTTCTAAAGCAGAGGTAGCTCACTGGCTAGACAAATGCATTCATACCTGCTACACTAACAAGTAGCTCCCTATTCCACCAAGGCCACATTCTACACATGAAAAAGCAGCCTCTATGGTTTACAGCCTTTTAGCAGGTATATGTAAGACAGCTACTGGGTCCACACCTCATACGTTCACAAAACACTACTGTACGGATGTCTGTGCATGACAGCAGGCTCTACTACATACGTTTTTCTCATTCCTCTGCAAGATCGTCTGTCTAGCCACCACTTCAGGGGGATCTGCTTTACATTCTGTGTGGTACATGTATCTACACTTACACATGCCGCAAAAGGAAAATGTTACCCTGTAATCATCTGTTCGATGGCATGTGTAGCTGCAGATACACAAGCTGTGCATTATCATGCCATCTAGTGTTGGGCTCGGAGTGTTACAAGTTGTTTTTCTTCGAAGAAGTCTTTTCGAGTCACGAGACCGAGGGACTCCTCCCCTTTCGGCTCCATAGCACATGGGCGTCGACTCCATCTTAGATTGTTTTTTCCCCGCCATCGGGTTCGGAAGTGTTCCTCTTCGCTCCGTATTTCGGTTCGGAAAAGTTAGTTAATAAACGGAAAATTCAATGGTATTGTTTGCAATCGGTATCGGGTTAGGCATAGCACATTGACACCGAAGAAAAGAAGAGCTCCGGCAGCCCTTCAGGGCTTCCACTCCTCGACGGGGCCTGGTCGGCCCGACCGCGTGCATCTTCAAGGCTCATGGAACGGACCTCATTCCGCTTCTGCCCCAAAGGCCACGCTAAGTATCCTTACACAGACCAACATTTGGTCTGTAATCTGTGTTTGTCCCCCGAACACAAAGAGGATACGTGCGAGGCCTGTCGGGCATTTCGGTCCAAGAAGACTCTGCACGACCGGAGAGCTCGAAGGCTTCAAATGGCGTTGACACCAGCCGGACACCCCGACGTCAAAGAGGAGGAGACATTCTCCATCCCAGACTCGGACGAGCCCGAGAGTGAGCAGCCGACGAGGCAACAAACCGTGAGTAAACCAGCCCCGGCCAAAACTCACTCGAAAATCATGAAGGCCCAGGGGACGCCACCGCCAACAGGCCATTGCTTTACCCGAAAGCATGGTGACCAAACATCGGCACCAAAAAAGGGCACAAAGCAGCCGAAGACATCCGACTCCGGTCGAGATACCGGCTCAGAATTTACTCGCCACCGAGATACCGGCTCCGACCAAACTCGGCAGCAAGAGATCGGCACCCAGAAATCAAAGGTTTCTTCGGAGCCGAAAAAGACTGCTGAGAAGGTTTCGGTGCCGAAATACCCAGCCTCGGAGCCGAAACAAAGCTCCTGTACGGACGAACAGGGCCTTTCCTCACAACTACAAGGCCACAAGTTTGGACAAGAACTGGAGATGGAAGAGCCAGACCATACACAGAGGAGGCTCCATATACAAAAAGACACGGGGAAAATAACAACTCTTCCCCCAATTAAAATGAAGCAGAAGCTCGCATTCTATGAAACGGAAATGCAGCCAAAAGCAAAGGTGGCTGAAGAAAAAACACCACCACATTTTTCTCCACAGCCATTGTCCCCGCCCTCACCACATCTGTCCCCAATAGCAACACCCCCAATGATGCAGTCACCAACGCACACAGGGATGAGCCAAGATGACCCAGATGCATGGGATCTGTACGATGCACCAGTCTCTGATAATAGTCCGGACCGATACCAGGCAAGGCCATCACCACCAGAGGACACTACTGCTTATATGCAGGTGGTTTCCAGGGCAGCTACGTTCCATAACGTAGCATTACATTCGGAACCTATAGAAGATGATTTATTTTTTATTCAATACCCTGTCATCAACACATAGCCAATACCAAAGCTTGCTAATGTTACCAGGCACGTTGAAACACGCCAAAAAGGTGTTTCAAGACCCGGTCAAGAGCAGAGCCATCACACCTAGGGTGGAGAAAAAATATAAACCTCCCCCTACGGACCCTGTTTACATTACGCAACAACTAACTCCTGATTCAGTGGTAGTAGGAGCAGCCCGGAAAAGGACAAACTCACAAACTTCTGGGGACGCACCACCACCGACAAAGAAAGTCGGAAATTCGATGCAGCAGGCAAAAGGGTGGCAGCACAGGCAGCCAATCAATGGCGAATTGCCAATTCGCAAGCTCTACTGGCAAGATACGACAGGGCACATTGGGACGAAATGCAACATTTCATTGACCACCTTCCCAAAGAGTTCCAGAAGCGTGCCCAACAGGTTGTAGATGAGGGCCAAAGTATCTCCAACAACCAAATAAGATCGGCTATGGACTCAGCAGACACAGCTGCCAGAACAGTAAACATGGCAGTCACCATTCGGAGACACGCATGGCTATGCACCTCCGGATTTAAGCCAGAGACCCAGCAGGCTGTGCTGAATATGCCTTTCAACGGACAACAGTTGTTTGTATCGGAGGTGGATACAGCTATAGACAAACTAAAGAAAGACACTGACACGGCCAAAGCCATGGGCGCGCTCTACTCCCCACAGAGCAGAGGCACTTTTAGAAAGCCGCACTTTAGAGGGGGGTTTCGGGCCCAAGCCACAGAACCTTCCACCTCACAGGCCAGACCACATACCTAGCCAATACCAAAGAGGAGGTTTTCGGGGACAATATAGGGGTGGACAGTTCCCTAAACCAAGAGGGAAATTCCAAAGCTCAAAAACCCCACAAACTAAACAGTGACTCCAACGTCACAAACCCCCAACACACAACACCTGAGGGGGGGAGACTCACTGAGTATTACCAAAATTGGCAAGACATAACTACGGACTCGTGGGTTCTAGCCATTATCCAGCATGGTTATTGCATAGAATTCTGACAATTACCACCAAATGTGCCTCCAAGAGCACACAACATGTCCCAACAACACTTGGATCTGTTACAAATAGAAGTCCAAGCATTGTTACAAAAAGAAGCAATAGAACTAGTACCCAACCATCAAAAAGGAACAGGTGTTTACTCCCTGTATTTCCTAATTCCAAAAAAGGACAAAACACTGAGACCCATATTAGACCTCAGAACACTAAATCTTTTTACATCAAATCAGATAGCTTTCACATGGTGACACTTCAACAGGACTACATGTCAACATTAGATCTCAAGAATGCTTACTTCCACATACCCATACATCCTTCCCACAGGAAATACTTAAGGTTTGTAATCCAAGGCGTGCATTACCAATTCAAAGTGTTACCGTTCGGGATAACAGCACCAAGAGTATTCACAAAATGCCTTGCAGTAGTAGCTGCTCATATCAAGAGGCAGCACATGCACGTATTCCCTTACTTAGACGATTGGTTAATAAAAACCAGCACTCAGCAACAGTGTCTTCTACACACAAAATACGTCATAGAAACCCTTCACAAGCTAGGGTTCTCTCCAAATTACCAAAAATCACATCTACAACCATGTCAAATATAACAATACTTAAGAGCAACAATCAACACACAGAAAGGGATTGCCACTCCAAGTCCACAAAGGGTACAAGCATTCCAAAATGTAATACTAAAAATGCACCCAAACCAACACTATCAAGTGAGGTTTGTGATTAAACTTCTAGGCATGATGTCTTCATGCATAGCCATTGTCCCAAACGCAAGACTACACATGCGGCCCTTACAACAGTGCCTAGCAACACAATGGACACAAGCAAAGGGTCAACTTCAAGATCTAGTGTTGATAGACCGCCAAACACACTCCTCGCTTCAGTGGTGGAATCCTATAAATTTAAACCAAGGGTGGCCATTCCAAGACCCTGTGCTGTCTCAATCCGTGATCACAACAGATGCTTCGATGGTAGGGTGGGGAGCACACCTCAACCAGCAAAGCATACAGGGACAATGGGACGCTCAACAAAGCCAACTTCATATAAATCATCTAGAACTGCTAGCAGTGTTTCTAGCGTTGAAAGCATTTCAACCATTAATAGCCCACAAACACATTCTTGTCAAAACAGACAACATGATGACAATGTATTACCTAAACAAACAGGGAGGGACACACTCGTCACAGCTGTGTCTCTTAGCACAAAAGAATTGGCATTGGGTGATTCACAATCACATTCGCCTAATAGCACAGTACATCCCAGGAATTCAAAACCAGTTAGCCGACAATCTCAGTAGAGATCACCAACAAACCCACAAATGGGAAATTCATCCCCAGATACTACAAACTTACTTTCGAAGCTGGGGAACACTGCAAATAGACCTATTCACAACAAAAGAAAACACAAAATGACAAAACTTTGCGTCCAGGTATCCACACCCTCACTCCAAGGACAATGCGTTATCGATGAGTTGGTCAGGGATATCTGCTTACGCTTTTCCCCCTCTCCCACTCCTTCCGTATCTAGTAAACAAATTGAGTCAAAACAAACTCAAACTAATACTAATAGCACAAACTTGGGCTCGCCAACCATGGTACACAACACTACTAGATCGGTCAGTAGTACCTCATATCAAACTACCAAACAGACTAGATCTGTTAACTCAACACAAACAACAGATCAGACACCCGAATCGAGCATTGCTCAATCTAGCAATCTGGCTCCTGAAGTCTTACAATTTGGACACTTAGACCTTACACAAGAATGTATGGAGGTCATTAAACAAGGTAGGAAATCTACTGCAAGACATTGCTACGCAAATAAATGGAAAAGATTTGTTTATTACTGCTATAATAATCAAATTCAACCACTACATGCGTCTGCAAAAAACATTGTAAGCTACTTATTACACTTACAAAAATCGAAGTTAGCTTTTTCCTCCATTAAATTACATCACACAGCAATATCTGCCTATCTGAGGATTACACATTTAACATCACTCTTTAGAATCCCAGTCATCAAAGCATTTATGGAGGGTCTAAAGAGAATCATACCCCTGAGAACACCACCACTTCCCTCATGAAACCTCAATATTGTATTAACACGACTCATGGGTCCACCATTTGAACCCATGCACTCTTGTGAGATATGCAAACCTGGAAAGTAGCCTTCCTAATAGCTATCACATCTCTTAGAAGAGTAAGTGAAATACAAGCCTTTACTATACAAGAACCCCTTATACAAATACACAAACATAAAGTGGTTCTGCGCACAAATCCCACATTTTTACCAAAAGTTATATCACTGTTCCACCTAAACCAAACAGTGGAACTCCCAGTCTTTTTTCCACAACCAGACTCGGTAGCCGAAAGAGCCTTACATACATTAGACATCAAAAGGGCACTAATGTATTACATTGATAGGACAAAATAATTTCGCAAGAGAAAACAGTTGTTTATAGCCTTCCAAAAACCTCCTGCAGGAAATCCAATATCCAAACAAGGCATTGCCAGATGGATAGTGAAATGTATTCAAACTTGCTATGTTAAAGCAAAGAGAGACCTGCCTATTACGCCAAAGGCACACTCCACTAGAAAGAAAGGCACCACAATGGCCTTTCTAGGGAATATATCTATGACAGAAATCTGTAAGGCAGCCACATGGTCTACGCCTCATACATTCACAAAACATTACTGTGTAGATGTGTTACCAGCACAACAAGCCACAGTAGGACAGGCAGTATTACGAACATTATTTCAAACAACTTCAACTTTTACAGGCTAAGCCACCGCTTTTGGGGAGATAACTGCTTACTAGTCTATGCACAGCATGTGTATCTGCAGCTACACATGCCATGGAAGGGAAAATGTCACTTACCCAGTGTACATCTGTTCGTGGCATGATACGCTGCAGATTCACATGCGCCCTCCCTCCTCCCCGAGAGCCTGTAGCCGTTATAAGTTGATGAAAATTATATATATTATATGCTGAAAAAACTTGTACATTTGTAAATATATATCCCTTTTAGACACATTATGTACATACATACTTACTCTATTGCATAGGCACCTTTACTGTATACACAACTCCTACCTCACCCTCTGCTGGAAAAACAATCTAAGATGGAGTCGACGCCCATGCGCAATGGAGCTGAAAGGGGAGGAGCCCCTCGGTCTTGTGACTCGAAAAGACTTCTTCGAAGAAAAACAACTTGTAACACTCCGAGCCCAACACTAGATGGCAGGATAATGCACTGCATGTGAATCTGCAGCGTCTCATGCCACGAACAGTTGTACACTGGGTAAGTGACATTTTCCATTTGTGGCATATAGTACCATAGATTCACATGCACTCATCCTCCTCCACAGAAGCCTTCTGAAGTTGAAGATTTAGTTTTGCTTTAATTTTCTTTCTTTTGTAAAGTTTTTTTTTTTTTTTTTTCCCCGCTTGCATTATCATTATTGTGCTTTTTCATGCTCAGTCTCCATCCTCACCTGCCATGCAGGAAAACAATCCTTAACTGTGCCCATGTGCATTACCAGTCACAGGAGGATTCACTGTACCTCTTGACTCGAAAGATTTCTTAGAAGAAAAACTAGTTGTGTACGTCAGAACCTAACACTAAATGGCAAGAGTATGCAGAGCATGTGAATCTACAGCACTACATGCCACAAACAGATGCTTATATGGTAACACTTTCCCTAAATGCTCATCAAATCCCAAATTAACAAGCCTTTTGGAACCTAGCTTCTATTATCTACTAAAGTAATACAAATGATGATAAAGTATACAAAACAAGTGATGGCTGGAATCCTTGTATTAATCTGAGGCACTGGTAACTACTCAGGCCGCATCACAATCCACTGTTATTTTGCACACCATGCCACCTCAGTTTGGACAAAGCTATAAGCAAATTAATCTTGACTCCGCTCCAATGGGAACACTCCAGCCTGAACTACCAGGCCAGGTCCTTCCTGAACCAGAACATAGGCAACCCTTTGTGTGTTGGAAAACATATTATAAGGCCATTCAACAAACATTCAGTTCTTTAGCAGAGGCAAATTTGCCTTAAACTAGAGACATGCCAAACATCAATCATTCTGTTGAATGTGGAGTTCATGCATTTTCTTTATCAGAGACCAGTATGTTCTATAAGTAAGTCTTTGTTTAGACAATGGGAACTTCTGGTCAGCTCTGAGGGAAGTTCATTTACATCATTAAATAATCTGAACAAACTGTTCCTGAAAAGGGCCTTCCTAGTGTGAGGGACCAACCTTCCAGCCACACTATAGAGGTAGAAGTACAAGTTGTTTGAGAATAGATTAATTGTGCAGCAGAGGCATTTCTTATCTCACAAGTTGAAGCAGTAGAGGTTTTGTTAAAACACTTTGGGTAAAGAGTGTTTTGAAAAGTTGTAATTTCAACTAACAAGCAGCATTCATAGACAGGTCAATATTTGGCACTTTGCTCAACGGCTATCATTTGATTATTGATAAGTCGATGTACAGAGGAGGAAAAAAACTGCAGCTAGGATAGTAGTCAAAATTCATGAAAGACAGTATATTACTTCTGTGCAGCATTACGTTCAAGCCCTCAAACCAATGGAATTCAATATAGCAATCCTAGTTCATCAAACCATCTGGTCAGCATGTTCTGTTTATCTGAAAAAATATATATCTTTGCTTGCCACGTCCAAATAGGCCATTGAAATTAGCTCAGCGGAGACTTGGTTCAAGACCATTTTTCAAAAGCTTTCTGTGGAGCAGGTGTCCCATCAGTTAAAGTCCGAGTGAGGGAAAGTCTTCACCTAATATTAGAGAATAAGGAAAATATGTTGCTCTTTAGGAAAAAAATTAAAATGTATTTGTGTTCTCTAGAAAATTTTTTTCTTTATGAAATGACACTGAGTATAATTCTCACATGTCCTACTGTACGTCTAAGGAGCCATATCTCCAGAAAGCGTCATCAATTTCACACAATGCATGAGCCACTAACTTGAACAGTCAACAAAAATCTCAGTTGGACACCACCAACATATTTCAAATAAACACATCTCTAAAATGTGCACAAATGTTGTAACAGCACCACTGTTTGAGAAAGAAGAGAGGACTATAATTGGAAAAATGACAAAAGTGAAAAAGAGGGCAATAGAGGAGGAAAACATAATCAAGAGTTCCTTTAATCTGCATACAGTTTCGAAATAAAATAAGTTCTATCATCTTCCCATACAGTTCAAAATTTAGTTAGCTTCAGGCAGAGATTGCCATATCATCTGATCACCACAATATTGTCGTTATCCGAGTTGGTCTGGATACCACCTGACTGGACACTTTCCTGGAAAGGCCACACTTTGTCAGTCTGTGTGAACACATTCATTTTACTGTCTTGCGCTACTCTCAGTTGCGCTGGTTACCAGAGTGTCAAGGTAATAAGTAAGTGTGCCATCTTCATATCCACTTCTTGCAAGTCTCCTCCTTGCCAGCATATCTGTGCTGAGGTCAGAAAAAAGAAAATCAGTTTTGCCTGAACCTGTAACATTCCTTTCTATAATGCCAGTGTCTTACAAATTTACTCTGTTGTGTCGGTTCACAGAGGATTACTACGATGGTGACATTACTTGAACTTGGTAGGCCTAGAAAGCACACCGCTGGCCTTCTTTACCACCTCTGTTGCAGTAAGAACATCAGGTGGTATATATTCCCCAAAAAGGCACCACATTTCCTCTGTTACTGTAATGAGGGAAGAGATGAAAGGAAATCCCAGATCTCTTACAGCAGCCACCTGTCAGACGTTTTCTAACAATTACTAGCTGCTATTCAAGACCCAGCCAGAACCAGCACCCTGGCGTCCAGGTGATCTACCCTACCGCCCCATCGTTTGCTTGATCTTTTATGCCCATTACCTTCACTGCAGCCTCCATGCCTGCCACCCTCTTTGCCATTGTTTTCAGATGCACTCTAACTTGCATTGCCAATTCCTCCATCTTTTCTGGGTTAGGTAAGTTAAGGCTCATGGTCCCTTCCATTTCCTTATAACCCTCCATACAGAGCCTCTATCTCTTGCCTTCTGTCTGAGCCCCTTCTATCTCTGTTGGCTGGGAAAGAGACTTGCTTCTCTTTTCCAGTGTGTTTTTCACATAATAAGCAACTGAAGAGGGCCATGCATCCACTTGGTTGTCTCACTTTTCGGCGAGCGCTTAATCATCCATCTTCCCTCATCACCTGTCCAGCAAGTCCTGGCACCTTAGCAGTGACCACGCTTCAGACGATGTGCTTCTTGTGTCCGAAGTTCTCTCAACATTGTAACTAGGCTTGCTGGAACCGAACTTCATGCTTGTCATCACAGCCGGCCACTCTTACTGGTAGCACCGGTGTTGCAGGAGCTCCTGACATCAATTTGGAGAAACCCTGTGCCTCCAAATTCCGTTGATACAGGATTTCAAGTCATCTTTAGTGTAATGGAGTGCTTTCTCTCCACATCTTTGGGTTATTCTGTGGGCATGTTGAAGGTATTTGAATGTTGGTGTTTATGTTCCTTTGGAAAATCCAGCAGTGCCAGTTGCTGCCCTTAAATTAAAGCTTTACTTTAACTGTGGTCCTCTTATTTTTCAGTACTGGCCAGCACCATTACCTCTGGCTTCATCCCAATAGAGTTCCCTTATCAGCTTGCTGCCATGCCGTGATTACATTTGTTTATCGCTGAGATGGTTCATCTGGAATTAATGTGGTAACACCTGTGCAACTCATCATTACTGTGCTAGTCATATGACGACGACAAAGCTGAAACGGTTACCAGAACATCTAGGTTAAGCTCTGCATCCTCGACTGGTCTAAGCGTGTCTCAATGTGACCTTTTGCCTGTGAAAAGATGGAAGACCACTTAGGACCCCGATTTGGATGCTGCTTTGGTGTTAGCAAGTGGTATTGAACACACACAACTCTGTATGAAAGAAATGAATAGCAATAACAGAGCAAGCAAAAGCAAAATCCAAAACATCCCTAAAAGTCAGCCAGTGGTGACAATGAGAAGAGTTGACAAAAACCTGGTTCTTTTCATTTCAAATCTAGCTACAATTTGAGTGGAAAACAAGGAACCCAGGTCTTTTCTGGGCTGAAATTAGCCAAGTGGTGCTTGTGTTCCCTTCTGGAGGGTCTCTTACCTGGCATGTAGTGATGGGCTTGTTCCTATTAGAAGCATTATCTGTACTTTTTTTTTTTTTTGCGTAAGGCAGGCCTCTTGCTAAAGTGGCACAACTGAAGAAAAATGATTTGGAATGCTTCCCACTGTGTTTGCTAATGGTTTAGACTATTAACAAGCATTCTTTCTATCACCTTTTGTGTGTTTGATGCACAGATTAAAGATTAATGTGTAAAATGTTTCCATGGGTCTTGGCAAGCCCCCTGTATTTCCATCTTGTTTAACACCATGAATGCAGGGGTTTTGCAGTAGTATCAGGGTAAGCAAAGTGTATGCCAAAGGGCAGAAAAGAAATGTTTGCTCTTATCTACTGTAAGATAGGATTGTAGGGCACTGAGCTTGCGCTTTTCTTGTTATTAAACCTATTAGTTTAATTCACCTTCACTGGCAGGTCTTGCCTCGATTGGACAGTCCTAACCCAGTTATGCAGCACCCGAACATAACGTACCATGGAACCCACAGAAGGAGACCAGCTTTAATGTTGAGGTACCTCCTATGGATCATGGAAACAAGGTTTTGATTATTGGGATCCAGGTGCTTAAGCATGGCAAAAAACACTTGAGGGCATAGAGGGCACCTAACCATTAGGATCTAAATCACGCAACTTTGGACCATTGGTGGTTCTTGTAGACATGTACAGAGAGAGTCTGCCAAGAGGGAAGATTCTTCCTGGTCATCAGGAAGATTCTGTTAGCGGTGTACACAGTATGTTACTCAAGTGCATGTGTGAACCACCTTAGTATGTTAGTCATCTTGAATTGCTAGAAAGATTTTTCCTATTCATTGGTTCCCTTAGTGCACACCACGGGATAGTGCCAAGTTTCCGTCACCCAATTTGAAGGCTAGGGTGCATCTGCTGTGCTCTTTCTGAAGACTCAATCCCTGTTTTTTCTTTTATGTGTATGCCCCAACCTGCGCAAATCTAACCATTGGGTACCTACGTCATTGCCAGTAACCAATTCTAGGACTGTATTCTTCAAGTAAGGCCCTTTTCTGCCAACTGTTAAGACCCTATGCTCTCACCACCGACTGTGCACCATGATTATTTATCACCAACGTTTCCTGAGGCAGGTATACTTTTATTGGATGCATTCTCGAGTTCTCCTACTCATAACTATCCATGCCATCCACAGCACCATTGTGACCAGTGTGTGTCATTGTTCACTCCCATTCAGAGACTCTAGTCCAATGATTTTCTTTGAGACAAATTCATATAGAAGTCTAAGGAAAGAAACTCGGGATTGATTCAAACTCTTTGGAACATTCATTCACTCAGCCTGATCAAACCATATGTAGCTCAATCTTGTGTTACTCCACCCATCACAGTCCTCACTTCCAAACACAGCTTCTGCCAGTGTCACAAATCACAATCTTATCTTCATGGATGATGGTATATTTAATTGTGTTAGTGATATGTTTAGCACATTGCCAGCCTCTAGCATGGAAAAGAAGGGTTCATGGAGCCCAAAGGTCATGGTGGACATCTGATTTATTGAGCTGTGCTCAACATCTAGTTCACGTTGTGCAGCTGAGAAAGAAACCTGCAAGTGGTGTGTGATAAGGGTACAATTTGGGTCTAAGTTGCATGATTGAGCGTAATGGATTTTCAGATTTTTGAGATTGTGGTTTCAAAGATCAACAGAAGCTCTCACTGTTGCTGGAAGACGCGTGGGATGGTATTAACAAATTCTCAATTCTTCATTTCTTGATAGATGCTAATGGTTTCCTTAGTTTAACCCCTTTGCTGCCAGGCCTTTTCCCCTCCTGTGCCGAGCCTTTTTTTGGCTATTTGGGGCAGTTCGCGCTTAGGCCCTCATAACTTTTTGTTCACATAAGCTACTCACGACAAATTTGCGTCCCTTTTTTCCCAACATCCTAGGGATTCTAGAGGTACCCAGACTTTGTGGGTTCTCCTGAAGGCGACCAAGAAATTAGCCAAAATACGGTGAACATTTTGTTTTTTTTCAACAAAATGGGGGGAAAAAAGGGCTGCAGAAGGCGGCTCGTGGTTTTTTTCCCTGAAAATGGCATCAACAAAGGGTTTGCTGTGGCAAGATCACCATCTTCCCAGCTTTCAGGAACAGGCAGACTTGAATTGGAAAACCCAATTTTTCAATACAATTTTGACATTTTACTGGGACATACCCCATTTTTACTATTTTTTGTGCTTTCAGCCTCCTTCCAGTTAGTGACCAAAATGGGTGAGAAACCAATGCTGGATCCCAGAAAGCTAAACATTTCTGAAAGATAGACAAAATTCGGAATTCAGCAAGGGGTCATTTGTGTAGATCCTACAAGTGTTTCCTACAGAAAATAACAGCTGAAATAAAAAAAAATTAAATTGAGGTGAAAAAAAACAGCCATTTTTCTCCACGTTTTACTCTGTAACTTTTTCCTGCAATGTCAGATTTTTCAAAGCAATATACCATTACGTCAGCTGGACTCTTCTGGTTGCGGGGATATATAGGGCTTGTAGGTTCATCAAGAATCCTAGGTACCCAGAGCCAATGAATGAGCTGCACCTTGCAATGGGTTTTTATTCTATACCGGATATACAGCAATTCCTTTGCTGAAATATAAAAAGTGAAAAATAGGTATCAGGAAAACCTTCGTATTTCCAAAATGGCCACATGATAAGGTGTTGAGAAGCAGTGGTTATTTGCACATCTCTGAATTCCGGGGTGCCCATACTAGCATGTGAATTACAGGGCATTTCTCAAATAGATGTCTTTTTTACACACTGCCTTACATTTGGAAGGAAAAAATGTAGAGAAAGACAAGGGACAATAACCCTTGTTTTGCTATTCTGTGTTCTCCCACGTCTCCCAATAAAAATGGTACCTCACTTGTGTGGGTAGGCCTAGCGCCCACAAAAGGAAATAGCCCAAAACACAGCGTGGACACATCACATTTTTTCACAGAACACAGAGGACAAAGTGCCTACCTGTGGATTTAGACCTCTAGCTCAGCCGGCACCTGGGGAAACCTAGCAAACCAGCACATTTGTGAAAACTAGACACCTAGGGGAATCCAAGATGGGGTGACTTGTGGGGCTCTGACCAGGTTCTGTTACCCAGAATCCTTTGCAAACCTCAATTTGGCCAACAAAACACTTGTTCCTCTCATTTCGGTGACAGAAAGTTCTGGAATCAGCGAGGATCCACAAATTTCCTTCCACCCAGCGTTCCCCCATGTCTCCCAATAAAAATGGTACCTCATTTGTGTAGGTGGGCCAAGTGCTTGTGAAAGGGAAGAGCCAAAAACATGTTGATATTGAGGGGGAACCAAAGGGGGTCCAAAAGGGCAGTTTGCAAAAAAACATTTTTAGGCTGACAAGTGCAGCAAAGTTTTTATCGGTATAGATGAGACAATGCTGGCTGGTAGGAATTTTGTGGATTCCTGCAGATTCCGGGAGGTTCCATCATAAAAACGTGTGAAAAATGTGTGATTTCCAGCAAAGTTGGAGGTTTGCAGGGGATTGTGGGTACAAAAATGATGCAGGGTGCATGTGAAACACACCACCCTGGAATCACCCAGATGTTTAGTTTTCAGATGTGTCTAGGTCTTGTGGAATTTTCTACATGGCAGCGTCCCAAAGTCCATAAAGTGCAGCCCTCACCATTCCAAGTGGGACGATTTTGAGAGTAAGCCAAGCTCTCATGGCCCAAATGTAAAACTAAAACCCAAAATAATCAAATGTCTTCTTGCTTGCTGTGGGATACGATGTTTTAGAGTGCCGGGGAGAGCTGAAAGACTGTTACCCCCTTCAGTTGAGGTGGGGGAGTAACCAGGCCCATACTGGTTGGTAGCCACCTCCCCAATATATATATTCAATGGCATGTGTAGCTGCAGATACACATGCTGTGCATTATCCTGCCATCTAGTGTTGGGCTCGGAGTGTTACAAGTTGTTTTTCTTCGAAGAAGTCTTTTCGAGTCACAAGACCGAGGGACTCCTCCCTTTCGGCTCCATTGCACATGGGCGTTGACTCCATCTTAGATTGTTTTTTTTCCGCCATCGGGTTCGGACGTGTTCCTCTTCGCTCCGTGTTTCGGTTCGGAAAAGATAGTTATTAATCGGAAAATCCAACGGTATTGTTTGCGCTCAGTACCGGCTTAGTGCTAGCACATCGACACCGAAGAAAGAAGAGCTACGGTAGCCCTTCGGGGCTTCCACTCCTCGGCGGGGCCTGGTCGGCCCGACCGCGTCCATCTTCAAGGCTCATGGACCGGACCCCCTTCCGCTTCTGCCCCAACTGCCACGCTAAGTATCCTTATATAGACCAACACTTGGTCTGTAATCTGTTTTTGTCCCCCGAACACAGAGGATACGTCCGAGGCTTGTCGGGCATTTCGATCCAAGAAGACACTGCGGAATCGTAGAGCTCGAAGACTTCAAATGGCATCGACACTGGCCGGACACCCAGACGTCGAAGAAGAGGAGACATTCTCCATTCCAGATTCGGACTCGGACGAGCCCGAGAGTGAGCAGCCGACGAGGCAACAAACCGTGAGTAAGCCAGCCCTGGCACAAACTCACTCGAAAATCATGAAGGCCCAGGGGACGCCACCGCCAACAGGCCATGGCTTTACCCGAAAACACGGTGACCAAACATCGGCACCGAAAAACGCCTCCCAGCAGCCGAAAACATCCGACTCCGGTCGATATACCGGCTCTGACCAGACTCTGCACCGAGATACCGGCTCCGACCAGACTCGACACAGAGAGATTGGCGCCCCGAAAGCCAAAAAGGTTTCCTCGGAACCGAAAAAGACTGCTGAAAAGGTTTTGGTGCCTAAACATGCAGCCTCGGAGCCGAAACACAGCTCCTATACAGACGAACAGGGCCTTTCCTCACAATTACAAGGCCACAGGTTTGAACAAGAAATGGGCATGGGAAAGCCAGACCGTACCCAGAGGAGGCTCCATATACAAAAAGACACGGGGAAAATCAGAACTCTTCCTCCAATAAAAATGAAGTGGAAGCTTGCATTCCATGAGGCGGAAATGCAGCCAAAAGCAAAAGTGGCGAAAGAAAAAACATCACCACAGTTTTCTCCACAGACATCGCCACCGCACTCGCCACATCTGTTCCCAGTAGCAACACCCCCAATGATGCAGTCACCAACGCACACAGGGATGAGCCAAGATGACCCGGATGCATGGGATTTGTATGATTCACCGGTCTCAGATAATAGTCAGGATTGCTACCCGGAAAGGCCATAACCACCGGAGGACAGTACTGCTTATATGCAGGTGGTTTCCAAGCTACTTTTCATAACGTAGCATTGCATTCAGAGCCCATAGAAGATGACTTCTTGTTCAATACCCTGTCATCTACGCACAGCCAATACCAAAGTCTGCCAATGTTACCAGGCATGTTAAAACACGCCAAACAGAAGTTTCAAGACCCAGTCAAGAGCAGAGCCATCACACCTAGGGTGGAGAAGAAATATAAACCTCCCCCTACGGACCCTGTGTACATTACACAACAGTTAACTCGTGATTCGGTGGTAGTAGGAGCAGCCCGGAAAAGGGCAAACTCACAAACTTCTGGAGACGCACCACCACCCGACAAAGAAAGTCGGAAATTCGATGCAGCAGGCAAAAGGATGTCAGCACAGGAAGCCAATCAATGGCAAATTGCCAATTCGCAAGCTCTACTGGCAAGATACGACACATTGGGACGAAATGCAACGTTTCATTCAACGCCTTCCCAAACAGTTCCAGAAACGTGCCCAACAGGTTGTCGAGGAGGGCCAAACTATCTCCAACAACCAAATAAGGTCGGCTATGGACTCAGCAGACACGGCGGCCAGGACAGTAAACACGGCGGTAACCATTCGGAGACACGCGTGGCTACGTACCTCCGGATTTAAGCCAGAAATCCAGCAGGCTGTGCTGAATATGCCTTTCAACTGACAATAATTGTTTGGGCCGGAGGGGGATACAGCGATAGACAAACTGAAGAAAGACACTGACGCGGCCAAAGCTTGGGCGCGCTCTACTCCCCACAGAGCAGAGGCACTTTTAGGAAGCCGCACTTTAGAGGGGGGGTTTCGGGCCCAGACCACAGAGCCTTCCACCTCACAAGTCAGACCCACATACCAGGGCCAATATCAGAGAGGAGGTTTTCGGGGACAATATAGAGGTGGACATTTCCCTAAAACAAGAGGGAAATTCCAAAGCTTAAAAACCCCACAAACCAAACAGTGACTCCAACGTCACAAACCCCCACCACACAGCCCCAGTGGCGGGGAGGCTCACAGATTATTACCAAAACTGGGAATACATAACTATGGACGCGTGGGTCCTAGCCATTATCCAACATGGTTATTGCATAGAATTCCTACATTTGCCACCAGATGTGCCTCCAAGAGCACACAGCATGTCCAAACAACACTTAGATCTGTTACAACTAGAAGTCCAAGCATTGTTACAAAAGGAAGCAATAGAATTAGTACCCAACCATCAAAAAGGAACAGGTGTTTACTCCCTGTATTTCCTAATTCCAAAAAAGGACAAAACACTGAGACCCATATTAGACCTCAAAACACTAAGGGGGTTATTCCAACTTTGGAGGAGTGTTATCCGTCCCAAAAGTGACGGTAAAGTGACGGATATACCACCAGACGTATTACGAGTTCCATAGGATATAATGGACTCGTAATACGGCTGGTGGTAAATCCGTCACTTTTCCGTCACTTTTGGGACGGATTAACACCTCCTCCATAGTTGGAATAACCCCCTAAATCATTACATCAAATCAGATCATTTTCACATGGTGACACTCCAAGACGTGATTCCCTTGCTCAAACAACAAGACTACATGTCAACATTAGATCTCAAAGATGCTTATTTCCACATACCCATACATCCTTCCCACAAGAAATACTTGAGGTTCATAATCCAATGCGTGCATTACCAATTCAAAGTGTTACCGTTCGGGATAACAGCAGCCCCAAGGGTATTCACAAAATGTCTTGCAGTAGTAGCTGCTCACATCAGAAGATAGCACATGCATGTATTCCCTTACTTGAACAATTGGTTAATAAAAACCAGCACTCAGCAACAGTGTCTTCTACACACAAACTACGTCATAGAAACCCTTCACAAGTTAGGGTTCTCTATAAACTACCAAAAATCACATCTACATCCATGTCAAATACAACAATACCTAGGAGCGACAATCAACACACAAAAAGGGAGTGCCACTCCAAGTCCACAAAGGGTACAAGCCTTCCAAAATGTAATACTAAACATGCACCCAAACCAACACTATCAAGTGAGGTTTGTAATGAAACTCCTAGGCATGATGTCTTCATGCATAGCCATTGTCCCAAACGCAAGACTACACATGCAGCCCTTACAACAGTGCCTAGCAACCCAATGGACACAAGCACAGGGTCAACTTCAAGATCTAGTGTTGATAGACCGCCAAACACACTCCTCGCTTCAATGGTGGAATCCTATAAATTTAAACCAAGGGTGGCCATTCCAAGACCCAGTGCCTCAATACATGATCACAACAGATGCTTCCATGATAGGGTGGGGAGCACACCTCAACCAGCACAGCATACAGGGACAATGGGACGTTCAACAAAGGCAATTGCATATAAACCATTTAGAGCTGTTAGCGGTGTTTCTAGCATTGAAAGCATTTCAACCGCTAATAGCCCACAAACACATTCTTGTCAAAACAGACAACATGACGACAATGTATTACCTAAACAAACAGGGAGGGACACACTCATCACAACTGTGTCTCTTAGCACAAAAGATTTGGCATTGGGCGATTCACAATCAGATTCGCCTAATAGCACAGTACATCCCAGGAATTCAAAACCAGTTAGCCGATAATCTCAGTCGAGATCACCAACAAACACACGAATGGGAAATTCATCCCCAGATACCACAAACTTACTTTCGAAGCTGGGGAACACCATAAATAGACCTATTCGCAACAAAAGAAAACGCAAAATGCCGAAACTTCGCATCCAGGTATCCACACCCTCACTCTAAGGGCAATGCGTTATGGATGAGTTGGTCAGGGATATTTGCTTACGCTTTTCCACCTCTCCCAATCCTTCCGTATCTAGTAAACAAATTGAGTCAAAACAAACTCAAACTAATACTAATAGCACCAACTTGGGCTTGCCAACCATGGTACACAACACTACTAGATCAGTCAGTAGTACCTCATATCAAACTACCAAACAGACCAGATCTGTTAACTCAACACAAACAACAGATCAGACACCCGAATCCAGCATCGCTCAATCTAGCAATCTGGCTCCTGAAGTCTTAGAATTTGGACATTTAGACCTTACACAAGAATGTATGGAGGTCATTAAACAAGCTAGAAAACCTACTACAAGACATTGTTACGCAAATAAATGGAAAAGATTTGTTTATTACTGCCATAATAATCAAATTCAACCACTACATGCGTCCGCAAAAAACATTGTAAGCTACTTATTACACTTACAAAAATCAAAGCTAGCTTTTTTCCTCCATTAAAATACATCTCACAGCAATATCTGTCTATCTGCAGATTACACATTCAACATCACTCTTTAGAATCCCAGTCATCAAAGCATTTATGGAGGGTCTAAAGAGAATCATACCCCGGAGAACACCACCAGTTCCCTCATGGAACCTCAATATTGTATTAACAAGACTCATGGGTCCACCATTTGAACCCATGCACTCTTGTGAGATGCAATACTTAACCTGGAAAGTAGCCTTCCTAATAGCTATCACATCTCTTAGAAGAGTACGTGAAATACAAGCATTTACTATGCAAGAACCCTTTATACAAATACACAAACATAAAGTGGTTCTACGCACAAATCCCAAATTTTTACCAAAAGTTATATCACCGTTCCACCTAAACCAAACAGTGGAACTCCCAGTCTTTTTTCCACAACCAGACTCGGTAGCCAAAAGAGCCTTACATACATTAGACATCAAAAGGGCGCTAATGTATTACATTGATAGGACAAAACAATTTCGCAAGACAAAACAATTGTTTGTAGCCTTCCAAAAACCTCATGCAGGAAATCCAATATCCAAACAAGGCATTGCCAGATGGATAGTGAAATGTATTCAAACTTGCTATGTTAAAGCAAAGAGAGACCTGCCTATTACGCCAAAGGCACACTCCACTAGAAAGAAAGGCACCACAATGGCCTTTCTAGGAAATATACCTATGACAGAAATCTGTAAGGCAGCCACATGGTCTACGCCTCATACATTCACAAAACATTACTGTGTAGATGTGTTAACAACACAACAAGCCACAGTAGGACAGGCAGTATTATGAACATTATTTCAAACAACTTCAACTCCTACAGGCTAAGCCACCACTTTTGGGAGATAACTGATTACTAGTCTATGCACATCATGTGTATCTGCAGCTACACATGCCATTGAACGGAAAATGTCACTTACCCAGTGTACATCTGTTCGTGGCATGAGACGCTGCAGATTCACATGCGCCCTCCCGCCTCCCCGGGAGCCTGTAGCCGTTATAAGTTGATGAAAATTGTATATTATATGCTGATAAAACTTGTACATTTGTAAATATATATCACTTTTTTTGACACATTATGTACATACATACTTACTCCATTGCATGGGCACCTTTACTATATACACAACCCCTACCTCACCCTCTGCGAGAAAAACAATCTAAGATGGAGTCGACGCCCATGCACAATGGAGCCGAAAGGGGAGGATTCCCTCGGTCTCGTGACTCGAAAAGACTTCTTCGAAGAAAAACAACTTGTAACACTCCGAGCCCAACACTAGATGGCAGGATAATGCACTGCATGTGAATCTGCAGCGTCTCATGCCACGAACAGTTGTACACTGGGTAAGTGACATTTTCCATATAGTCTTTTCTCGTCACCTTTCTGAGTTTCTTCTGTTATGGGCCCCATATACCTGCCTTTTGGCTTTCATATTATATGCTATTTCAGTATTGTAGTATACAATAATAATTTTTTGCCACTTTTGTGCATTCTCAGTTATGTGCACTTTGCTGTATAGTGTTTTATTCTGTGCTGATACATATATATATCATAACATATCTTTATCTATTTTGTTTATTATTAATCACTGCTTATCTTGATTCTCTTTAGTTTCACTATATTTGCATCTTTGTAAATTGACTTTTTCTTTATATTACATATTGTACATTTCTGCCTTATATTGCATTACAGCCCTGAAGAAGCCCTTTTGATGGGCGAAACGCGTTGGCTGTTTTATTCACTGCACTCATCGGTGTATGTAAGGAATTGTGTGAATTTCAAGTATTGGACCCAAACAAAATTAAAAGGAGGATTTTCTCATCTCTACCACTGGAGTACTGGACTCATTGTTTACTATACTTTTCGTGTTTATTTGCCTGGCGGTGCACCGCCTTTCGGGTTTGTCTTATTGGGGCTATTTTGGCCTCTCTGGCCCTCTATGCAGCAGGGGCCCTGGTGGAGTTGCACGCCTGTTAACACCGTATAAAGTATTTTTCTCTTTCACTGTACTTAATTTTGTTACTATGTGGTATTTTAAGGGATTCGTGCGTTTTCTAGGAGCGTGCTACATTTGTCTTTGTTTTTTGATTCTGTGGTAACTCCTGTTAGTCATGCAATAAATCTTGTTCTCATCTGATAGGGATGTGTGCAATTGACCTAAATGCCCTCTTTTTAGTTTGGCACGAGCTTTATAAAACTGTGTGTTGTTTAATACATTATTCAACACATTTAAATAAACAATCTGTTCGTCTTATTAACTGCTACTTTATAGAATTATTTTTTTGCTATAGGGAATAGTTTGAAATCTGTTTGGTGGGGCAGTAATTAAGGAGTGCTGAGACCATGGCAATGGTTGCGCCAACAGATGTTGTTGATATGCGAAAAAGCAAAGTCTAGTGTATGCTTAGCACAGTGTATTAGGCTATGGACTTGTTGATTGGAGAATGTAGCATGTATGTCTTCATTTTGTCTTCAATGAGGTCTGAGGCTTGTTTTGATTCTGAATGGTTAACGTACATGTTAAACCCGCATATGAACAGTATATTCTGGACTAGGAAGTCCAGGTGTAAGGACCGTCGAGGGTTTTTGTTTAGGAAGTTCAGGTTGTAACTTGTTGGTCGATATACTGCTGCTGTTATAAAGCTGAAGTTCTGGTTTTTAATTACTTATTATGAAGGCTTAAGTGGCCAGCTTCATCAAGTTTAAGTGCCTTCCCTAAGCAAAGCAAAGGGAGGAGACCAGTCATGTCTGAGACCGAGTAATTTTTTCACCTTCTGTTTCTAGTGCTAAGAATTTACTCCTCCTGCTGTGCAGCCCGTTTTCCCCAGTATTTCCCTTTAGCTAGGCCCGGCCCACAGTCTGCCAGAGGACAGGGACCTGGCAGCACAGAATGTGTAATGATGAGGAGATGGAGGAAGAGAAAACGTCTGCTTTCTCCACAGATTGCCTCTGCAACCGCCCCCCTTGATTGTCCCCCCCCCCCCCCAACATATCAAAGACCACGCACAGCGTATGCCACGCGCACAGACACACGAGGAGGGACAGAGGGAATGGGAAAACACTAACACATAGGACTAAACAGTGACATACATTTTTCCAGTGTTTTAACAGGACATTACCATGGGTGTAGGAAGTGTAGGGGAAGTGGGGGATGTACCCCCTCCCCCCTGGATTTTGGAGTGTGGGGGACATGGGACGAGGGTGGGTGGGGGACAAGGGGACAACATAATTTTTCCTCTCACCTATATGATTTGCATGGCCATATCGTCCTGATGTATTTTGACATTTTCAGAAGTGCTGCACCCACTTTCAGAAGCCCTTTCATTACTTCTGGGTGGCATGAAAGAGGGCTTTCTGATGTTAAATTTCTGCTGTCCCAGAACAAAGGTTAAAATTAAGGGGCCATCAGGCCTCCTTTTGTTTGATTATTCGATCTGGAAGCTGTCTGGAGCCTCACACCTAGCTGCTATTTAGGACACAAAAGCACACAGCTTGCTATTACTTCACAGGTAGCCAAGAGTCATGGTTTTGACTTTGACCAGTCCCTGCATATAAGAGATAGGTATACACTGTAAGAATGTGAGATGTGTTGCTCTGACCTAGTATTTACACAAATAACAATTTACATACCTCTATTTTGTTTTATTTCTTTTATAGCGCTATTTAATCCAATGCAGGATGGCCAAGTGCTTTACATCATATACACATTATTACTCCCTGAGATATATTGGACACACAAAGATCTATTCAGCAGATGCCTTAATTCCTGCAAGATATTTTAAAATGCAGACTTTGCACCAACTAAGCAGAACTGATTTACTGACACATTATTCCCTTATGCCAATTTCTTTGTGGCAGACCCTCTAAAAAAAATTAATGTATAAATTGAGACCCAGATTTTGCGTCAAGGTTGCTTAACTTTTTTGGCCAAACCCTGATGCGAAATCTCATTTGTTAAATATAGTAATGTGCTCAAATGTACTCATGATAGACCTGCTAAACATATGTCTAAGGTGTTAAGATCTGATGCCACTTCCTGTGAGGTCATTGGTTGTGATGCTAAGTGCAATGTTGCGCTGTGTAATCATGCGTTGTGATGTCACTTGCATACTGCCTAACTTGGTTAGTCCCTCCACTTCTTTTTTTTAGTACTTTTGCCCTAAGTATTTGTAGTTGCCTAGGATCACACCATTTACTGAAACAGCGAAGGGGAGATTCTATCTTTTCACACTATACTAGAAGGGTATCTCTTTCTAACATTTACACGTAACGGTAATCCACCCCAAGTGCAGACGTAAAGATACTACCTGTAAATGCCCTTTGTTAATCCCCCAAAAATTGTAAAATCAGACGTTTGGTCTAAATTTAGACCAAAAGTCTAAGTTTACCTTCGTGAATCGGGCCAAATGTTTTTTATCCAAGTAATAAAGGGTTGGATTACAGCGTGGCTAACAAGGGGAAGCCACGTTTTATTTTGGGTAGTTTGCCTAACGTTATTAGTTATGTTGTTGTTATTGCCACTTACTTAAGCATATTGAAGTATATTATCTTTTCTGTACTCAACATTCTCGTTTGACTTGTGTTATAATTTAAAAAAAAATAATTTTCAATTTTTATGAGTAGAGACAGAAAAAATGGCAAATAAAGAATAACAGATACGTATGGATACTTTGGTGATAGGGCCAATAGAATTATGCAGCAGGGGAGGGACAAATTATGTGGCAGGGTTGACTAAGTAATGCTGGCAGAAGAGGCAAATTATGCAACATAATGTGATAGTATTTCATTGTTTTGTCATTGTTATACCTGTGAACACTCCCTGGGCTTGGGTTTCACCTCATTAGTACCAGCGGAACACCTAAATATAGCAACAAGCAAAAGAAAGGTTAGCAGTCAACATTTGCAAAGGGGCCCCCCACTGTGCACCAACACGTGTTGCTGCGCTTTTAGTAACTTTTGAACCGTTTTTGTTTGAATCTGCAGATTATGCAGCAAATGCTAGATTTGATGGCAAATCCATAATTATGCGAAAACATTGCAGCTCACAATCGCATAATTCCAGTGGCCCTGGTGACAGCCAACAAATGCATCAGAAATACAGTGTTCGTATCATTGCATTTGCATAAATCTGCAAACACTTCATAATGTTACAGGACAATACAGCAGTCCTGGCCCATAAGAGCATGTGTTAAAGGCCCTAAATAGCAATATACAGTTTGGCTGTCGCAGTCACAGAGGAGTTCCACAAACATATAGAGGAACTAGGCTGAAGGCTGAGTTCATTAGATCGAAGCTGTCTGCTTTGCTAAAGTCATTGAGAGGACATTTGGAAAGCTTCCTTGGGAATGTATTCCACCCACTGCTTACCTTTTGGCTTTGCAACTTACATTTGCTTGGTTTCTATTTGCTAGCTGTATTTGATATTGATGTTGAGTTTGTCACTCCAGTAGAGCATTTCTTGTATACTGTATTCTTCCACCAGTGTTCGATGTCTGTAAACAGGCCTTTAAATATTGTTCTTATCTTGTCTCACATGCTATGCATTTAAAGACCGAGGTCAAATCACAGGCTGTGTCTTCCCATGGAGCTTTCTTTCTCTGACTTCAAAGTGCGAGAACTTATATGACAATCGTGCTAGCTACTGGGAGTGTGGTGGAGGAAGGCTTTAGCGTGCTACTTTTATCTACCACACAACAAACTTCAAATGTTAGTGAATGAAATGTGCAGATACTTAAGAATATAAGTGTAGTGGAAACAAATATTTTAAGATGATCGAAACAAATCAATACACTAGGTAATGACATTTCCACACATTAACATTTGTGTGCTGTATGTTTTTATCAGTAAAACGGTATGTCTTTGCAAAAGTAATGGTCATTTCAGTTGAAGATGTGTTGCCTGTAATGCAGTGTGCTCCCACACCATGCTACTCCACTTTGTCAGTGATCACTCAATGCCACTATAGTCTACTCTGCACCCCTCCATTCTGCACCTTTCTACTCTACTCTGTACCACACAACTCTATGCCAATGCACTCTACCCCACTCCAGTCTAGGCCACTCCACTCTACATCACTCCATCCTGAACTTCTCTACTCTGTATCACTCCATGCCACTGCGATATACTCTGTACCACTCCATGTCACTGCACTCTACTCCGCATACCTGCATTCTCACCTCTCTACTCTGTACCACTGTACTCTATGCCAATGCACTCTACCCCACTCTAGTCTAGGCCACTCTACTCTGCACCACTGTAGACTACGTCAATGCACTCTGCCCCACTCCAGTCTAGGCTACTCCACTCTACTCTGGATCACTCCATACCACTGCAAACTACTCTGTACCACTCCATGCCTGTGCAGTCTACTCCGCACCACTGCATTCTGCACCTTTCTTCTCTACGCCAATGCACTCTAGTCTAGGCCACTCTACTCTGCACCACTGTAGACTAAGTCAAAGCACTCTACATCACTCTACTGTACACCACTGTACTTTACTGCAGCACTCTACTCTACACCACTCTGTTCTACTCTGCACTGCTGCACTCAACACCACTGCTTTTAACATCACTCTACACCACTGCACTCTGACACCCTTTGCACTGCAACACTGCACATTACACCACTCTATTCTACTCTGTACTCTATGCCACTCTATGCAACTGCACTCTATGACAATGCACTGTGCCACTCTACACCACTGCCCTTTATGAGACACTACTCTGCAACAGTGCACACTTTGCCACTGTACTCTACTCCACTGTACTCTGCACCACTGCACTCTATTCACCACTGCTAAACTCTGTGCCACTCTACTGCACTCTTTACCAATGCACTCTATGCCACTACACTCTACACCCCTCTATGCTGCATCACTACACTCTATGCCACTCTATCTTCCAGCACTCCACTCTACCATGCACCACATCACCCTACGACACAGCACTCTGTGCCACTGTGCTGTACCACTCCACGGCCCTACTCTTCACCACTAGAGTAGTGTACTCTACACCAATGCACTCTACCCCACTGTACTAAAAACCAATGCATTCTATGCCAATCTACTCTGCACCACTTCACTCTAGAACACTCTACGACACTTCACTCTACGACATTACACTCCATAATAACTGTTCAGACACTCTACTCCATTAAACTTTACTCCACTCTGTGCCACTATGCAACACTTTGTGACTCTACACAATTGCCTCTACACCACTCCATGCCACTTTACTCCACACTATTCTTTGACATACTACTCCACTCTATGCCACTCCATGACATTCTATTCCACTTCAATCTACGATACTCTACTCCACTCCGACACTCCATGCCACTGCACTATACCACAATGTACTATGCTCAATGACACCCTATTCAACTCTCTCTGTGGCACTCCACATTACTTTACTCCACTCTTTTTGATGCCTCTCCAATGCACTCTGACACTACTCCACTCTACGATACTCTACTCACTCCTCAACACTCTATGCCACACCAATCTACAACACTTCGACATGTCATTCTCCTTTATGACATTAACTTATAGCCATGCTGAACAGCAGCCATGCTAGTTAACAGCATGGCAAAAACACACCAGCAAAGCCAATAGCTCTGCATAGGTGACACCTATTTGCTTTGCCAATGCTTGTTTATAAAGTATGGAACTCCGAGATGACGTGCAGTATCCTTATCATCTACGTAAAGGGGTACAGTAGCCCATATAATACATGGTCACACCGTCAACGTACCCAGAAGCCACTTCAAACCTTAGTGCAGCAGTTCCCAACCTGTGGTCTGAGACCCCCCAAGGGTCCGTGACACATTCCTAGGGAATCCGCAGACCTGGGCCAGCAGAAAGCCACTTCTCCAGCTGGGGCATCTAGAAACACATGTGCTTTTATATTTATTACTTCCTTTGCACAGCAGTGTTAAAAGCACTGCAAAGTTCCTTGTACGTCCAGCGGCTCCTCCACTAAGGGGGAGGAGCGTTGCCCTACTGCTCTGAGCAGTGCATGAAAGGAAAAATAAAATTATAATAACACAATGTTATTATCATTTTATTTTTCAGTACAGAGCCAAGTTAGGGGGGGGTGGGCTGGGCTGTGTCACATGGAGGAGCAGTGGAATCTGCACCCTAAGCGCGCATGAAGGTTTAGCCGGCCGTCTTGGGCTGGCCATACAGACATGTGCACTTAGTATTTCCCCATCCGGCTATATTGAACAGCCAGGTGGAGAACATGAAAAGGCTCCCACTCCCTGTCTGAGCACTGAACCAGGCTGCTCAGACTAATCACAACGCTGCTGTCATGCTGGTGACAGCAGTGTTTTGATTGGCTTAGGGGAGTCTGGGAGCCTGTGTGCTTCCATGCTGCAGGGACTCAGGAAGAGAAGAGGACAGAGGAGAGACAGCAGCCATACACAGATTAAGTGTTCTTTTTTTTATTTTTCATCCCCCTGCCTTACACCCCCGTTTCTTAGCAGTCACCAGAGGCTTTCAGGCAAAAATAAAAGGTATGTCTGGTGATTAATGTACCTGTGGGAGAGAGATAGGGGTTTTGTCTAGTGGCAGTTTTGACTCATCTAAGGTAGCACAGATGGTTAATATGTCTGCTGCAAAGAATGTATATCATGCAACGAACAGTATGTTCGATGGCATCTGTCGCTGTAGATACGCATGTTCTGCAATAGCTCGCCATCTGGTGTTGGGCCGGAGTGTTACAAGTTGTTTTTCTTCGAAGAAGTCTTTCGAGTCACGGGACCGAGTGACTCCTCCTTTTGTCTCCATTGCGCATGGGCGTCGACTCCATCCTCGATTGTTTTTTTTCCGCCATCGGGTTCGGACGTGTTCCTGTCGCTCCGAGTTTCGGAACGGAAAAAATAGTTAATTTCGGAAGATTTTCGTCGGTATTGTTGCGTTCGGGATCGGCGTACTTAGATTCAACACCGCATCGAAGATCGAAGAGCTCCGGTGCCCTTCGGGGTAGTTTTTCGATCCTCCGTCGGGGCCTGGTCGGCCCGACCGCGTGCTGAGGAACGCCGATGGAACGGACCCCGTTCCGTTTCTGCCCCAAATGCCACAATAAATACCCCTACACAGACCAACACTTGGTCTGCAACCTGTGCCTGTCACCTGAGCACAGCGAAGACACCTGCGAGGCCTGTCGTGCGTTCCGGTCCCGAAAAACACTCCGAGACCGTCGAGCCAGAAGACTTCAAATGGCGTCCGCACCGACAGCCCAACGGGAGTTCGAGGAACAGGAAGAGGAAGGTACCTTCTCGATCCAAGACTCAGACTCCGAAGGATTCGACGATACACAAACCGTGAGTAAGACGTCGAAAACCACACAAAGAAACATTTACAAGGCCCAGGGGACGCCACTGCCACCAGGCCATGGCTCAACCCATAAAATCGGTGACCGACCGTCGGCACCGAAAAAGGCCCAAACAGTGCCGAGATCGTCCGACTCCGGTCGAGACACCGGCACGCAGCCTTCTCGGGACCGAGAAAGTGCTGGAGACAAGCCTCGACACCGAGATGCCGGTGTGGACACGGCTCGACGCCGAGACAGCGGCACCGAAACAGATCGATGCCGAGAGGTTTCGGCACCGAAAAGGAAAAAAGTCACCTCGGAGCCGAAAAAACACGCAGACACAGTTTCGACGCCGAAACAAACTGCAAGCGACCCAGCTTCAGGCTCTTATACAGAAGAGCACTCGCTAACCTCCCAAATGCAGAAGCATAGGTTTGAGGAAGAGCTACAAGCAACTGATGCGGACCATACGCAAAAGCGTATCTTCATTCAGCAGGGGACAGGAAAAATAAGCACCCTTCCCCCCATTAGGAGAAAGAGAAGGTTGGAGTTCCAGGCGGAACAAGTACCACAACCAAAAGTGGTGAAAAGAGTTACACCACCACCCTCTCCTCCGCCCGTGATTAACGTTTCACCAGCACAAACGCCATCACACTCCCCAGCTCACACCACCATGAGCCAGGGTGACCAAGACCAGGACGCATGGGACCTATACGACGCCCCAGTGTCAGATAACAGCCCAGAGGCATACCCTACAAAACCATCTCCACCAGAAGACAGCACCGCGTACTCTCAGGTGGTGGCTAGAGCAGCACAATTTCACAACGTAAGCCTCCACTCAGAACAGGTCGAGGATGATTTCCTGTTCAACACACTCTCCTCCACCCACAGCTCCTACCAAAGCCTGCCTATGCTCCCTGGTATGCTCCGGCACGCAAAAGACATATTTAAGGACCCGGTCAAAAGTAGGGCAATCACACCAAGGGTGGAAAAAAAGTATAAGCCGCCTCCTACAGACCCGGCTTTCATCACAACACAGCTGCCACCAGACTCTGTTGTTGTAGGAGCAGCTAGGAAAAGGGCCAACTCTCACACATCTGGAGATGCACCACCCCCAGATAAAGAAAGCCGCAAGTTTGATGCAGCTGGTAAAAGAGTCGCAGCACAAGCTGCAAACCAGTGGCGCATCGCGAACTCCCAGGCACTACTTGCGCGCTATGACAGAGCCCACTGGGACGAGATGCAACATCTCATTGAACATCTGCCCAAAGACTTCCAAAATAGGGCAAAACAAGTGGTTGAGGAGGGACAGGCCATCTCCAACAACCAGATCCGCTCCTCCATGGACGCTGCAGATACAGCTGCACGGACAATTAATACATCTGTAACTATCAGAAGGCATGCATGGCTCCGAACGTCTGGATTTAAACCAGAGATTCAACAAGCAGTTCTCAATATGCCTTTTAATGAAAAAGAACTGTTCGGTCCAGAAGTGGACACAGCGATTGAGAAACTCAAAAAAGATACGGACACTGCCAAAGCCATGGGCGCACTCTACTCCCCGCAGAGCAGAGGGAATTACAGCTCATTCCGTAAAACGCCCTTTCGAGGGGGGTTTCGGGGTCAAAGCACACAAGCCAGCACCTCACAAGCCACACCGTCCAGTTACCAAGGACAGTATAGAGGAGGTTTTCGGGGACAATATAGAGGAGGGCAATTCCCTAGAAATAGAGGAAGATTCCAAAGGCCCAAAACCCCTACTACTAAACAGTGACTCACATGTCACTCACCCCCTCCACACAACACCAGTGGGGGGACGAATAGGTCATTATTACAGAGCATGGGAGAAAATCACTACAGACACTTGGGTTCTAGCAATTATCCAACATGGTTACTGCATAGAATTTCTACAGTTCCCTCCAAACATACCACCAAAAGCACAAAATTTAACAACACACCATTCCAATCTCCTAGAGATAGAAGTGCAGGCACTATTGCAAAAGAATGCAATCGAATTAGTGCCAAACACACAAATAAACACAGGAGTTTACTCACTGTACTTTCTGATACCAAAGAAGGACAAAACACTGAGACCAATCCTAGACCTCAGAGTAGTCAACACTTTCATCAAATCAGACCACTTCCACATGGTCACACTACAAGAAGTATTGCCATTGCTAAAGCTGCACAACTACATGGCAACTTTAGACCTCAAGGATGCTTATTTCCATATACCAATTCACCCATCGCACAGGAAATACCTAAGGTTTGTATTCAAAGGAATACATTACCAATTCAAGGTACTGCCTTTCGGATTAACAACCGCACCAAGAGTCTTTACCAAATGTCTAGCGGTAGTCGCTGCACACATCAGAAGGCAGCAAATACATGTGTTCCCATATCTAGACGACTGGCTAATCAAGGCCCATTCGTTAATAGAGTGCTCAAATCACACAAATCATATCATACAAACCCTCTTCAAACTAGGGTTCACCGTCAATTTCACAAAATCCAAGATTCGGCCACGCAAGGTACAACAATACCTGGGAGCCATAATAGACACATCAAAAGGAGTAGCCACTCCAAGTCCACAAAGAATTCAAAATTTCAACACCATCATACAACGCATGTATCCAACACAAAAGATACAAGCAAAGATGGTATTACAACTCCTAGGCATGATGTCATCATGCATAGCCATTGTCCCAAACGCAAGACTGCACATGAGGCCCTTACAACAATGCCTAGCATCACAGTGGTCTCAAGCACAGGGTCACCTTCTAGATCTGGTGTTAATAGACCGCCAAACTTACCTCTCGCTTCTGTGGTGGAACAACATAAATTTAAACAAGGGGCGGCCTTTCCAAGACCCAGTGCCACAATACGTAATAACAACAGATGCTTCCATGACAGGGTGGGGAGCACACCTCGATCAACACAGCATACAAGGACAATGGAACGTACATCAAACAAAACTGCATATCAATCACCTAGAACTTCTTGCAGTTTTTCAAGCACTAAAAGCTTTCCAACCAATAATAGTTCACAAATACATTCTCGTCAAAACAGACAACATGACAACAATGTATTATCTAAACAAGCAGGGAGGGACGCACTCCACGCAGTTAAGCATGTTAGCACAAAAAATTTGGCATTGGGCAATTCACAACCAAATTCGCCTAATTGCACAGTTTATACCAGGGA
Source organism: Pleurodeles waltl (assembly GCF_031143425.1). Classification (NCBI taxonomy): domain Eukaryota; kingdom Metazoa; phylum Chordata; class Amphibia; order Caudata; family Salamandridae; genus Pleurodeles; species Pleurodeles waltl. The sequence goes on along the minus strand of NC_090449.1, from coordinate 295,656,670 downwards.
TACAAAATCAACTCGCAGACAATCTCTCTCGAGATCACCAACAGGTCCACGAATGGGAAATTCACCCCCAAATACTGAACACTTATTTCAAACTCTGGGGAACACCTCAGATAGACTTGTTTGCGACAAGGGAGAACGCAAAATGCCAAAACTTCGCATCCAGATACCCACACAAACAATCCCAAGGCAATGCCCTATGGATGAACTGGTCAGGGATATTTGCTTACGCTTTTCCTCCTCTCCCTCTCCTTCCTTACCTGGTAAACAAACTCAGTCAAAGCAAACTCAAACTCATATTGATAGCACCAACTTGGGCAAGGCAACCCTGGTACACAACGCTGCTAGACCTATCAGTGGTACCCTGCATCAAATTGCCCAACAGGCCAGATCTGTTGACACAGCACAACCAAAAGATCAGACACCCAGATCCAGCATCGCTGAATCTAGCAATCTGGCTCCTGAAATCCTAGAATTCGGGCACTTACAACTTACCCAAGAATGTATGGAAGTCATAAAACAAGCAAGAAGGCCATCCACCAGGCACTGCTATGCAAGTAAATGGAAGAGGTTTGTTTGCTACTGCCATATTAATCAAATACAACCATTACACACAACTCCAGAACATGTGGTGGGTTACTTGCTTCACTTACAAAAATCTAACCTAGCTTTCTCTTCCATTAAGATTCACCTTGCAGCAATATCTGCATACCTGCAGACTACCTATTCAACTTCCCTATATAAAATACCAGTCATTAAAGCATTCATGGAGGGCCTTAGGAGAATTATACCACCAAGAACACTACCTGTTCCTTCATGGAACCTAAATGTTGTCCTAACTAGACTTATGGGTCCACCTTTTGAACCCATGCACTCCTGCGACATACAGTTCCTAACCTGGAAGGTGGCATTTCTCATCGCCATTACTTCCCTGAGAAGAGTAAGCGAGATTCAGGCGTTTACTATACAGGAACCTTTTATACAACTACACAAAAATAAAGTCGTCCTAAGGACCAATCCTAAATTTTTGCCAAAGGTTATTTCACCGTTCCATCTAAATCAAACAGTGGAACTTCCGGTGTTCTTTCCACAGCCAGATACCGTAGCTGAAAGGGCACTACATACATTAGATGTCAAAAGAGCATTAATGTATTACATTGACAGAACAAAGAACATCAGAAAGACTAAACAACTCTTTATTGCATTTCAAAAACCTCATGCAGGAAACCCAATTTCAAAACAAGGTATAGCCAGATGGATAGTTAAATGCATCCAAATCTGCTACCTTAAAGCTAAACGACAGCTGCCCATTACACCAAGGGCACACTCAACCAGAAAGAAAGGTGCTACCATGGCCTTTCTAGGAAACATCCCAATGCAAGAAATATGTAAGGCAGCCACATGGTCTACGCCTCACACATTCACCAAGCACTACTGTGTAGACGTGTTATCCGCACAACAAGCCACAGTAGGTCAAGCTGTATTAAGGACATTATTTCAGACTACTTCCACTCCTACAGGCTGATCCACCGCTTTTGGGGAAATAACTGCTTACTAGTCTATTGCAGAACATGCGTATCTACAGCGACAGATGCCATCGAACTGAAAATGTCACTTACCCAGTGTACATCTGTTCGTGGCATCAGTCGCAGTAGATTCGCATGTGCCCACCCGCCTCCCCGGGAGCCTGTAGCAGTTTGGAAGTTACCTTCAATTATTTATATATGTATCATCTCAACCTTAAATAAGTGCATACTTAGTCACTCCATTGCATGGGCACTATTACTACAATTCAACTCCTACCTCACCCTCTGCGGGGAAAAACAATCGAGGATGGAGTCGACGCCCATGCGCAATGGAGACAAAAGGAGGAGTCACTCGGTCCCGTGACTCGAAAGACTTCTTCGAAGAAAAACAACTTGTAACACTCCGGCCCAACACCAGATGGCGAGCTATTGCAGAACATGCGAATCTACTGCGACTGATGCCACGAACAGATGTACACTGGGTAAGTGACATTTTCATTAATGTGCCTAGCACAGTGGATTCCTGCTTTTGTCACAGAGATTATTTTGTTACTGTGCAGGTCATAAATTACAATCACAATCTAGCACGGTGAGCTATGAACTGCCATCAAAGAGCTGCATGCAAACTGCATGGCACAAATCAGGTTTTGTTTTGTTTTCCCAGTCTTTCATTTTCCTTATGCCGCTACTAAAGGTTTGCTTGTGTAGAAATATATTCCTATTATTAAAGTCAAAGCTAACCATAGTGTTACATTCTGAATCCAGAGTTTGTGCTTTTCCACACCACTCTTAGAAAATGCCTACCAGTATGGATGACATGTGAATCCTACACCTTGTAGTTCCCTGTAAAGTGCTCCAACACCTTACACTGGCATGAGAGGTGCTAGTAAACAAATGAATTATACATGACAGAGAGGCAGTGGAGAGATGCGAGACCCTTATGGTTTACTTCCTTTCCCCAGCACATATTTATGTGAAAAAGCCTTTTCAGATCTTATGTACCTAAAATAATAAAAGCAGAAATCGCTTGGGAAATGTGAATCTGACCTGAGGATTCAGCTTTACTAAATAAGACCAAACATTGAAAAGTTAGTCACCTAAGTTGCAGCGCCAACCTTCCCATTAAACTTTTCAATTCTTGGATATTTTTTCAATGTAAAATAATTAGATCTTTAGTAATTCGAGTATTTGTGTGGTGTGAACTTGCTTGTGTATTTTTTGCGAATTAATGTTTTAATACTTCAAATTTTAATTATACAAATTGCTTGGGATTCCCCGACTACCAGTAGTGGTTCACTGGAGGTCCTCAGGAGTCAAAAGGTTAGGAATCACTGCATTAGTGCGTAGCTTCTGTAATTTTAAGGTATTAAAATAGAGCGGAAGAAAGAAAAGCAATGTTTCATTTGTTGCTTTAATTATGTTCCATGACCTGACCTGCATTTCACCTAGGCTGCTGGCTCTGGCAGAAGGCAAGTCAAAACTGAACTGTAATAACCTTATAATAGTGGAGTTTTGATGTATTTTCTTTATAAACTGTGACTTGATGCATTAGAAGTAGCCGATTATATAGAAGTTAATGACCGCTGTTTATCCAGGGATTACAGAATCCCATGTATTAAATAGTCTGTAACACCAAGAGCTTCTTCAGTGTAAATGCTCCCAGTTTTGACTGATGTGGAGCTGACCCGCCCAAAATCACACAGAGGGGGTAGAAGTGTGTTGTGAAGGATGGCACTGGCACAGAGATGATTTCATAGATAGTTTATTTTCAGTTCCAGTAACAGATGTGACCTCCACCTCAGCCAGCTCCCAGTAACCGTCTGAGGCGGAATGTCACGGTTCCCATGGCAATCTTCAAAGATTCTACTCGTAAAAACACACATTATAACATATCCTCCTCCTTTATATAAAAGCCCCCACCCCTCTTGGTTCTCAACTTAAAGGTTACTATAACTTATCCAAAACAAAATTAGATTGAAACTTGACTTATGATAGACATAACTTAAAACATGACTACTTTACATAATCTTTTAAGTATAAAGGAGGACGCCTTTGTCTCTGCTCCTTCGAATGCAAATGACCCTCCCCGGGACTCTGTTCAAACTCCGGAATATTCTGAGGAGGCTCAACCTCTGATGTTTGAGAGATTGTCACACGCTCATCTTCTGAACTCCGAGAAGTTGACATCCCACTTTTGTCCACATTCTTCGGTGCTCCAACTATGGGCCTAGCGGTCTCATCATCAAGTGTTGGAGAGCCTGACTCACCCTCATTTCTATAACTCTGACTTTCTGAGAGCACGCCTTCATCCTCCATCAACATCGTCCCTTCACATTCACTCCTCTGTGTACTGTACTTTGAGCCCTGCACACCAAATCTAGCTACCCTCCTAAAATTCCACTTTTCACCATTTTCCAACACAACGTGCCATCTCCCAATATTCTTAACTTTAAACGGCCCTCGAAACTGGTTTAATCCTCCAATACATCGTCCAGATTTTATTTTTACCCAATCACCAGGGACAATTTTGTTACTGTGTTTTCTTGCTCCCTGTTGGCATTCCTGCACACCTCCATTCCCTTCCAATAAAGCTTTTAACCAAAACGGTGTCAATTTGGTACTAGGCTTCCGACCACGCATTAACTCAAAAGGCGAAGATACAAGTGTGTTGTTCTCCGTAGTCCGATATGCCCACACTAAATCACTCACGACCTTTCCTACACATAGTCTATTCACCAAGGCTAGTTGAATGGCTCCCTTAACCATCCTATTAGCCCTTTCTACTGCACCGTTACCTTGAGGATTATGAAGAGAAGTGCGTGCATGTTTCACGCCGCACTCACTTAAAAATGGTTTCATACGATGTGACGTAAGTTGAGTACCGTTATCGGTGACAAGACAGTCTGGGTAACCTTCCTCACCAAAGATTTCAGATAATGGGGGTGATTTTAACCTTGGCGGACGGCGGAGGCCATCCGCCAAGGTACCGCCGCCAAATGACCGCACCGCGGTCAAAAGACCGCGGCGGCCATTCAAACATTTCCTCTGGGCCGGCGGGCGCTCTCCAAAAGAGCGCCCGCCGGCCCAGAGGAAATGCCCCTGCAACGAGGACGCCGGCTCAGAATTGAGCCGGCGTAGTTGCAAGGGTGCGACAGGTGCAGTTGCACCCGTCGCATATTTCAGTGTCTGCAAAGCAGACACTGAAATACTTTTTGGGGCCCTCTTACGGGGGCCCCTGCAGTGCCCATGCCTTTGGCATGGGCACTGCAGGGGCCCCCAGGGGCCCCTCGGCACCCCCTACCGCCATCCTGCCATGAACAGGATGGCGGTAGGGGGTGTCTGAATCCTCATGGCGGCGGAGCGCGCTCCGCCGCCATGGAGGATTCCCCCGAGCAGCGGAAAGTCGGCGGGAGACCGCCGACTTTCCGCTTCTGACCGCGGCTGAACCGCCACGGTCAGAATGCTCGTGGGAGCACCGCCAGCCTGTTGGCGGTGCTCCCGTGGTCGGTGGCCCTGGTATGACCCCCAATATCTTTATTGTAGAAGCAGTTGTCACTTCCGCCATAAACCTCACGACTAGCCACTTGGTATTAAGATCAACCAAGACAACAGCAAACCTCTGATTGGGATTCACACCTGCAATTGGACCAATAAAATGACCGCAGACTCTGTGCCACGCTATGCCTGGGTCCTGCATGCTCCCACACATGGATTGCTTACCCACCTTCAAACTTTTCTCACTTTCAATGCACTCAGAACACCTCTCTACCCAGTTTACTACATCATCGTCCATTCCTGGCCACCAAAACCCAGCTCTGAGACGCTTTTTTGACATAGTTTGCCCTAAATGTCCTTCGTGGGCAATATCAAATAACTTTTTCCTGACACCTAACAACCTTTCTCCCCGTACCAAAACTTTGCTGTCTAAAATAGACAATTCATCCAAAACTTTCCCAAATGGCCTAAGAGCTGTGGGTAACGTACTTTCTCTCCTTCCTCCTTCCACTATCATCTTGAGTACTCCCTTCAACACTTCATCATGTGTCATCGGTTGTTCCCACTCCTCTTTACTCACAGCCCCCAAGGTCCAGTGTACTACATCACAAACACTTGCAACTGCCCCTTCACTCTCATACTTTAACACGCCTTCTTCGTCAACCGACTTCCAATCCAAAGGTAAACGTGATAGGCAGTCTGCCTGCACATTCTTCCACCCAGGTACGTATTCTAGAACATAAATGTATTCCTGTAATCTAGCTGCTAACCGAGCCAGTCTTGCCGAACCCTTGCCAGCCCCACCAGAAGACAAAATCTTCATCAAAGGTTTGCGGTCCGAACGTAATGTCACTCGCGTTCCCCATATGTAAACTCTGAAGTACTCCATACCCCAAGCTGCAGCCAAAGCTTCCCTTTCAATAACGGAATAATTGCGCTCAGAATTTGTTAAGGAACGCGAAGCAAATGCAACGGTCTTTTCACCTGTTGGATGTATCTGCGCAAACACTGCTCCTATACCGTATGCACTCGCATCCACAGTAATTACTGATCTCTTCCCTGTATCAAAAGGCCAGCAGCACACACATCCTCCTTTATGGCCTCAAAACACCCTTGTTGCGTGTTAGACCACAAAAATCTTACACCCTTCCTCAATAACATTTTCAGTACCTCCGTCTTAGAAGCAAAATTCTTCACAAATTTTGAATAATACTCTATCATTCCTAAAAAAGACCTCAATTGATCTTTGTCTTGAGGCGGTGGAGCCAACCTAATAGCATCTAATAAGTTACTCTTAGGCTTGATACCATCACCCGAGAGGGTATGCCCAAGATATTCTATCTCCCTGACCAAGAACACACATTTCTCTTTCCTCAATGTCAACCCAGCATTAGAAATTCTGTCAAGGACCTGTTTTAAGGTGAAATTATGATTCTCGACTGTGTCTCCAAAGATTAAAATATCATCCTGAAAGTAAATAACACATTCTAAATCACGGAGTACCTCACTCATTACTCTCTGAAACACACTGGCCGCCGAACATAACCCAAAAGGCATTCGGGTAAATTGGAACGTGCCTTCCATGGTTATGAAAGATGTAAGACGTTTAGAATCATTGTGCAATTTGACTTGATGATAAGCATGTTTCAGATCTAATTTTGTGAAGAATTTACCACCCTTCAGTACAGTCAAAAGTTAATTTATGTTGGGAAGTGGAAAATTATCTGCAACTACACATTGGTTCAAGCTCCTCAAGTCGACGCAAAATCTCAACTTGTTATCAGCTTTGCGAGTAATTACAACCGGAGAAATCCACTCTGAAGTCTCCACTGGCTCAATTACCCAATTTTTCAACATTTCTCGCAATAATTTGTTGACTTCCTCCCTAACCACAATAGGTACCCTTCTAACCTTATGCTGGATTGGCATCGCCCCTTGTTTCAATTTAATTTTGTGCACATACTGTGAGAAAGTAGCCTCTTTCTAGCCTTGTTACCCCCACTTTTGGCCTATTTGTGAGTGTATGTCAGGGTGTTTTCACTGTCTCACTGGGATCCTGCTAGCCAGGTCCCAGTGCTCATAGGGAAAACACTATGTTTTCAGTATGTTTGTTATGTGTCACTGGGACCCTGCTAGTCAGAACCCCAGTGCTCATAAGTTTGTGACCTATAGGTATGTGTTACCTGTGTAGTGACTAACTGTCTCACTGAGGCTCTGCTAATCAGAACCTCAGTGGTTATGCTCTTTCATTTCTTTCCAAATTGTCACTAACAGGCTAGTGACCAATTTTACCAATTTACATTGGCTTACTGGAACACCCTTATAATTCCCTAGTATATGGTACTGAGGTACCCAGGGTATTGGGGTTCCAGGAGATCCCTATGGGCTGCAGCATTTCTTTTGCCACCCATAGGGAGCTCTGACAATTCTTACACAGGCCTGCCACTGCAGCCTGAGTGAAATAACGTCCACGTTATTTCACAGCCATTTTACACTGCACTTAAGTAACTTATAAGTCACCTATATGTCTAACCTTTACCTGGTAAAGGTTGGGTGCTAAGTTACTTAGTGTGTGGGCACCCTGGCACTAGCCAAGGTGCCCCCACATTGTTCAGGGCCAATTCCCCGGACTTTGTGAGTGCGGGGACACCATTACACGCGTGCACTACATATAGGTCACTATCTATATGTAGCTTCACAATGGTAACTCCGAATATGGCCATGTAATATGTCTATGATCATGGAATTGCCCCCTCTATGCCATCCTGGCATAGTTGGCACAATCCCATGATCCCAGTGGCCTGTAGCACAGACCCTGGTACTGCCAAACTGCCTTTCCCGGGGTTTCACTGCAGCTGCTGCTGCTGCCAACCCCTCAGACAGGCATCTGCCCTCCTGGGGTCCAGCCAGGCCTGGCCCAGGATGGCAGAACAAAGGACTTCCTCTGAGAGAGGGTGTTACACCCTCTCCCTTTGGAAAATGGTGTGAAGGCAGGGGAGGAGTAGCTTCCCCCAGCCTCTGGAAATGCTTTCATGGGCACATTTGGTGCCCATTTCTGCATAAGCCAGTCTACACCGGTTCAGGTACCCCTTAGCCCTGCTCTGGCGCGAAACTGGACAAAGGAAAGGGGAGTGACCACTCCCCTGACCTGTACCTCCCCTGGGAGGTGCCCAGAGCTCCTCCAGTGTGCTCCAGACCTCTGCAATCTTGGAAACAGAGGTGCTGCTGGCACACTGGACTGCTCTGAGTGGCCAGTGCCACCAGGTGACGTCAGAGACTCCTCCTGATAGGCTCCTTCAGGTGTTGCTAGCCTATCCTCTCTCCTAGGTAGCCAAACCCTCTTTTCTGGCTATTTAGGGTCTCTGTCTCTTGGGATTCCTTAGATAACGAATGCAAGAGCTCATCCGAGTTCCTCTGCATCTCTCTCTTCACCTTCTGCCAAGGAATCGACTGCTGACCGCGCTGGAAGCCTGCAAAACTGCAACATAGTAGCAAAGACGACTACTGCAACTCTGTAACGCTGATCCTGCCGCCTTCTTGACTGTTTTCCTGGTGGTGCATGCTGTGGGGGTAGTCTGCCTCCTCTCTGCACTAGAAGCTCCAAAGAAATCTCCTGTGGGTCGATGGAATCGTCCCCCTGCAACCGCAGGCACCAAAGAACTGCATCACCGGTACCTTGGGTCTCCTCTCAGCACGACGAGCGAGGTCCCTTGAATCCAGCAACTCTGTCCAAGTGACTCCCACAGTCCAGTGACTCTTCAGTCCAAGTTTGGTGGAGGTAAGTCCTTGCCTCCCCACGCCAGACTGCATTGCTGGGAACCGCGACTTTTGCAGCTACTCCGGCCTCCGTGCACTTCCGGCGGAAATCCTTTGTGCACAGTCCAGCCTGGGTCCACGGCACTCTAACCTGCATTGCACAACCTCCTAAGTTGTTCTCCGGCGACGTGGGACTTCTTTGTGCGACTTCGGGTGAGCACCGTTTCACGCATCCTCGTAGTGCCTGTTTCTGGCACTTCTCCGGGTGCTACCTGCTGCTGAGAGGGCTCCTTGTCTTGCTCGACGTCCCCTCTCTCTCCTGACGCAATTTGCGACATCCTGGTCCCTCCTGGGCCACAGCAGCGTCCAAAAACCCTTACCGCACAATTTGCAGCTAGCAAGGCTTGTTGGCGGTCTTTCGGCGGGAAAACACTGCTGCACGACTCTCCACGGCGTGAGGGATCCGTCCTCCAAAGGGGAAGTCTCTAGCCCTTGTCGTTCCTGCAGAAACCTAAGCTTCTACAGTCCAGTAGCAGCTTCTTTGCACCTGCAGCTGGCATTTCCTGGGCATCTGCCCATCTCCGACTTGCTTGTGACTTTTGGACTTGGTCCCCTTGTTCCACAGGTACCCTCGACTGGAAATCCATCGTTGTTGCATTGCTGGTTTGTGTCTTTCCTGCAGAATTCCCCTATCACGACTTCTATGTCCTTTGGGGAACTTTAGTGCACTTTGCACTCACTTTTCAGGGTCTTGGGGTGGGCTATTTTTCTAACCCTTACTATTTTCTAATAGTCCCAGCGACCCTCTACAAGGTCACATAGGTTTGGGGTCCATTTGTGGTTCGCATTCCACTTTTGGAGTATATGGTTTGTGTTGCCCCTATCCCTATGTGTCCCCATTGCATCCTATTGTAACTATACATTGTTTGCACTGTTTTCTAAGACTATTACTGCATATTTTTGGTATTGTGTATATATATCTTGTGTATATGTCCTATCCTCTCACTGAGGGTACACTCTGAGATACTTTGGCATATTGTCATAAAAATAAAGTACCTTTATTTTTAGTATAACTGTGTATTGTGTTTTCTTATGATATTGTGCATATGACACTAAGTGGTACTGTAGGAGCTTCCCTCGTCTCCTAGTTCAGCCTAAGCTGCTCTGCTAAGCTACCATTATCTATCAGCCTATGCTGCTAGACACCCTATACACTAATAAGGGATAACTGGGCCTGGTGCAAGGTGCAAGTACCCCTTGGTACTCACTACAAGCCAGTCCAACCTCCTACACATACCCTTTGAGTTCACCCATTTCCTCACGAAACACATTCTCCACACCCCTGATAATGTCTTCCAACATCACTTCCTGTACTACCATAACTGGATTCTGCGCACGTGGATTTATGACAATGTGTAAGTCATATTGATGAGCCCACCCAAGAATCGGTGGACCTGATTCTGCCACATATACTTTTCCCTCAACCACCCTTTCACCAAAGATGATGTCAGTTACCATATAGCCTACAATATCGATTTCTTCACCCTGATACCCACCAGGGTTGATGTCTTTTGGCAATAACTTGACATCAGGCCAATTAGACATGACCAATTTCTTTGGTATGATGGTGTATAAAGACCCCGAGTCAACCATTAAATGAATTTTCACTCCCTTTATCAGAAATTCAGCTGTAGGTTTTTGTCTCCTATTGTCTTGATGCCCAACAATCAATACTCTGTCCGCACGCATACTCAAAGCCTCATCTGGTTCTTCTGATAACACTGCTACCTTCGTCTTTGCAATCCCTCGACACATCCTTGCAAAATTTCCTTTTTGCCCACACTTCCTACAATCCTTTCCTTTCGTAAAACAGTTTCTCACCCCGGTACTGTGACTATAGATGCCACAGTTGTTGCATCCCTTACCAATTACTCTCACATTCTGACCACCTTTACTGCTTTTACACGCACTTGCCCCACCTTTGCTACCCATAGCTTCACTGTCTGTATGCTGACCAATAACTGACACTCCAATTTTCTCTTCCCTTTTATCCATCACTCTCATGCAGTACTCCGATTCTTCAATTACTTTAGCTATCTCAATGGCATCTTTTAACGTAGGATTTTTCGCAGCCCACAATCTCTCTTGTATCTTACAACTGTTACACTGTACTATAAGTTGGTCACGCATCATCTCTTCAGTCATTGGACCAAACTGGCATTTTAGCGACAATTCTCTTAACCTGGTGACAAAATCATCGATCGACTCCCCTGGACGTTGTGGCTGGGTATAAAATTTATGTCACCTAATTACTATATTGCGACCCTTTGCAAATCTGATTTCTAAGCGCTTACGTGCATCAGCATAAACATCCACATCAGGTTGATCTTCCTGAATGGGTAACGGAGGTAGGTACTTAAAAATGTGTTGTCCTTCCTTACCCAAAGCATTTAATAGAATAGCTTTTTTTCGCCCCAGGGAAAAATTACGCCCATCAATTGCCTCTAAATAATTATCAAAAACATCTAACCATTCTTCCCACTCAAGTGACGGCTCACCTGGTTGGGGTAAGAACAGAGGTGGTGGTGCAATGGCTTGTAAATCCATATTGTTATTGTTCAATGACAAATATCATATAAACATATATCTATAGCAAAAATATATATATATTAAAACTTAATGAAATACGCCAACATCAATTGCCCCCCCACTAGTGGACTGTCTCTGCAAAGTACTGTTAGTGCCAAGAAAGCATGAAGAAAGAAAAAAACAACAACAAAAAAAACACAATGATCCGAAAAGTTTCAGTAACATGCGTGCACATCGCAGAGGGTCCCCATCATGGCAACAGGTACGGAATTTGTTCAGCGTGCTGCCAAAAGAACAAAGAAAATGATCCCAAAATCAATATAAAGACTGATTATTAGCTCAGTATATGCTGTCTTAGGTGTCAGTGTGAGTATCAGAACGGCCTTTCCTCTAGTGCTTGCGTACCGGAAGTAGTCCTCACACAGATGCCGGAAAGGACACTGACTGCTAAACAAAATTGTGTTCCTGTGCACTCTGAACTGCACCAAGATGATGATGCGCTCCTACACACTTTCGCTGGCTGTGTGCGGCACTCAGGTGAGATTTCGCTCCCACGTGCTTCTGCTTGCCGTGTGGCACCAAGGTTGCGTTGCGCTCCCACGTGCTTTTGTTTGCTGTATGGCACCAAGATGACGTTGAGCTCCATGTGCTTTCGCGCCACGAGTGTTCCACCAATGTTTGAGTTAAAGCTGCGCGTGCCCGTATCAGCCGTTGATATGTAACATATGATGACTTGCACCACAGACCTCCACACTGGCCCAGTTAAAAAAAACTGTAAGCAGCTGCTGATCCAGAGACAACACAGCACACAATTCTTACACGATGTCTTTCTGCCATCTCACATCTGAAACGACCGCAGCTGATCGGCGAAGTCTCTGGATAACATCAGATTAAGATTCTGATGCTCCTTACACAGTGCTTTTCCTTCCTTCGAGATAGAGATCACACCACTCCTTCACTGAAAAGCTGGCTCAACCTCATCGCCAAATTTATGTTGTGAAGGACGGCACTGGCACAGAGATGATTTCATAGATAGTTTATTTTCAGTTCCAGTAACAGATGTGACCTCCACCTCAGCCAGCTCCCAGTAACCGTCTGAGGCGGAATGTCACGGTTCCCATGGCAATCTACAAAGATTCTACTCGTAAAAACACACATTATAACAAAGTGTTATTAAAACTACAGTTTCAGAGCACAGTTTACAGTTATTGTACCGGATCGCTTTTGATATCCCCAGTGTGGTTTCAATTTGCATGAGGCAAGGGGCATGATCGGTGTGGGGCACAAAGGGTATGTTCTTCCTTTTCTCCCTCCTACCTTTATTTGCTTGGTGCATGAGGATGCAAGGTTAATCAACATGTTCTTTTCACATTTGGTCTAAATACTTTGTGAATGTAAATAACAATAAAACCTACTTTCAAACTGACAACATGCCTTCCTTTCTCCCTACTTCAAGTCCAAACTATATGTGTACATTTATGGGAGCCTGCATTTCGCAAACAGTGGGTGATTTGTATAGGGTCAATTGAGAAGTCCCCAAGGCTGTTGCTGTCTCCTCAAGACATTTTTTGTCTCCTACGCCCCTGGACATTACAAATGTTCGCTTTGTATTGCTCTAACATAAGCTGTATCCCGCAAAGTGAGTACCCCGGTCGGCCCGGCCAGCTTCCAGTGTTCCAAGGAGGTGGAAATATGTATTGTTCCCCATCCTAGTACCAGGCTCATTATGAAGGGGGGGCAGCTCCAAGCTTCCAAATAATGCCATCACAAGGGATTTTAGCTGTGACTGGCACTGCAGCGTTCTGCACAAAATAACAAACATACGTCATAGAGCTAAAGAGTTACATTATTGTAAAACGTGCTCCCAGTTAGCGAACAAAACAAATGTCAGTGTGAGCGTTGTTGGACTAAATTAGGCCAGAGCTATTGCAATCCACAGCGCACTTCGCTCTCGGCTCCACTCCCTGTTGACCTGCTGCTCAGTGCAAGACCGAGTGCCTCCCCTGTGAGTGCCCTCCAAATTATTCTGTGGTCGAAGCACCGGCACGCAAGGGCACCCAAAAAAACTGCAATGTTTAATTATTTAGCAAAAGATATAAAAACACAGAATGGCTGTGTGCTGTAACATTGCCCATGAAAAACCATTGTTCCTAAGCATTTTGTAATATTCACCTCATAGGGTAGACACACAGACCTGGTCTCCCTCCTGCTTGAGTGAAGCTTCAGCCAGGTGCAGCTTGGTCACTTGTGGGATTCTGCAACCTTCACACCGTGCTCAAGTATTTCCTGAGTGTTCTCCTCGCCCCAAAAAATGGCTAGGGACCAAAGCTAAAAGTAGAAGCAGGTGGCAGGCAACTTTCCTCTGGATTATAAACCACTCCCACACATCTCCAGTGAGCAGCATCTTCGCTATTACCATCTTCTGCCACCAGTGTGCAGAAGTGATCCAAATTGCACTGCACACTGCCATCTCCAATCCTGCAGGTTTAGTACATTAAGAGTAATAATTGATCAACATAAATTTGGCACTTTGAGCAACAGCTTTGAGTAGCTTCTGGCCACAGCGAGCAGCTGCTTGCACAGCACCCTCGCGTAAGTGGATCATACACTGGGATGTTTGAACTGCACACTCCGTGGTTACGCAGCATCTCGTAGCGTGTTCGGCCGACTCCCTGCATGGGACACCTAGAACAAAGTCAGGGCTTGACTGGGAACCCAAAGCAGCCCTGCTGCATTTTGTCAGACCAGCATCCATACGGTGTGTGCAGCAAGCAAGACTCACCACTAGAAGAGGACTGGGGGTGTTCGCTGAAAAAATGGCAAAAACGGTGCATTCTACAACCTGTTTTCCTTATATGTTCAATTATAATAGCTTTTAAAGCATAGTAAATGACCATCTCACAGTGCACCCAGATACAACAATTGACAGAACCCCTCATCTCTCCATATTCCCTCTCTCACACAGTATTAATTTGTATAACAACACCTCTCATACCAGTGTAGGATGTGAGAACACTACATCTCTCTCTCTCTCACACACACACACACAAAAAAGCAATGAATTATACGTGTGTGTATCAGTGTACAGAAAATGTGATATAAGACAAAAGGGAATGCTAGGTTTAGGATTTACATGTCATCCATACAGGTAGGCATTTTTTTATGAGCCTTAGGTTCTGAATCCTGAGTTTGTGCTTTTCCAGACCAAACGCAGTAGTTGGGATTAGATTTACAATCAAGAATGTATTTCTACTCAATCCAGCCAATTTTAGCAACATGAGGATAATGAAAGATTGAGGAAAACATATCTTTCAAACCTGTGCCTGCAGTTCTTTGATGGTAGTTTATAGCTAAGTGCTATATTACTATTGTAAGCTATGGACTGCAAGTTACAAAAGGCTTTCTGTGAAAAAACATTAACCCACTGAGCTATTCACATATACAGTTCTGTAATCTTCATGGTACACGTTCTTTGCAGCAGGCATATTAACCCGCAGCACTACTTTAAATTAGTCAAAACTGTCAATAGACAAAACTCAAACCTATTTCCAGGAGGAAGATTAATCATCAGAGATATTAACCTTAACACTTTTATTGTTGCCTGACAACTGCTGGATATAGGTTTAATTCTGCAGCGAGAGTAAGATGTGAGTAAATATGCTTGCCAGGTCTGCTGATTTTGTTACTGGAGGCTGATATTACAGCACTGCTGCAAAACGGGCTGCAGTAACTAAACGACTCCTCCAGTCTCCCTTGGAAATGCCCAAATGCCTGGCATAGTCAGGCTGGCCTTGAACAAAGTGGGGTGATTATGACCTGATTTTTTGTACACTTTTTTCCCAGAAGGGATGTGAGTACAGTGTCCCAGACTTCAGCACCAGGTTGCATTCGTTCTCCTTTCTTCTCTGGATGCTCTAGAAAAACAGCATTTATGTAAAATGATTCTTTTAGCTTGTGTTGGCTCCAAGCAAGAACACCCACTACACAGGCACAGTGAAGCGTGGATTCTCTATACATAGCTTTCATCAGCCTTTCTAAAGTAGCAATAAGGGACAGATAAAAGTTCAGGTATGGATTAAAAACTTCCTCACTTGATCAATAGAAACTACAGTCCCATTTCTTGCCCATACCCCCGTCCAAGTGTCAGTGCTCAAAACAGGTAATCAGCGGCTCCTTACTAACCCTGTTTATGGAATTTGTAAAAGTAGTTCTGTCTCCTACTGCCTCACTTCAGTGTCAGGATCCCCATCCTCAGGAATGCAGGCAATAGACTTCCTTTGTGGAAGCCATGTTCCACCTCCACCATGTACCATTCTAAACCAAGGACATCCGAAATTGACACTACTGTCTTAAGCACTTAATACTCATACAGCTTTACTAACAAGTGTACTACACACATACTATGCACTTTACATGGGATGTCGTGCATGGTTCTGCGGTAGACATAACAGTAACTTTACACAAAAGAGCTCAGTAGAATACACTCTCAATGACACAGATAAAAAGGTCTGGTCATACTAAGGTTTCACCAAACACAGCATGCTGCCACCACTGCTTCATGTGCTACACTTGGAGGAGGGACAGCAGTCCTCTGTCCACTGTGAGGATATGCTTGGTGCCCCACTCCAGGTTAGAGGACACGTCCTGGGCCTCTCATTGCCAGGCACCGGCCTAGACCTCTACGTGTACATTAATTTAGCTTGACACCTGGACCAAAATACAAGCAAGTACACCAGATCTGCATGCTGTCTGGCACCGAGGGCATGGAAACACGCCTGTACATTATACCATGTGGGGGATATTTGTGTACCAACAGCACCTTATTGGTATGTTTCCCTAATCTAAGGCTAACAAAGCAGAGAAGGAACATTTCCCGTTCTCTGATTCTTGAACCCAGCACTTGAAATGTGGCTACAAAGATAAGAGATAACATTGTGTCTTCCATCTCGTTGGCAGAAAAATAGCAGTTACCTTCCTTGTTTATTCCTTATTTTGAGCAAAAGGATTGTTCAGTACCTTGATGCAGGAGCTGAGTGGGAGCCTTCCCACCCTTCCTTGCTCAATAGAGTGCCATGCTTGAGTAAGTTACATAATATACTGATAATGTGCCAGGTATTGTGAAGAATGTTGTAACGTAGGTAATGTATGTAATTCTTTAAAATTATGTATATTGAAAGATTAGCACAGTCTTGTGCTATGATGTAACATTAGAACCTTTGGTGTGGGGAATTCTATGGGTGGCGGTTGGAGTGGAGGAAGCTGGTGGTGAAGGATCCTCTGCCTGTACAATGTTGTCTGGGGCTGCTAAATTTGAGAACCTACATCAAAATAAGACTGCAGTGATTACTACAGAAATTGGCGACGAAGGTGGCGCAGCCCTGGACGTGGTGAAGCAGATTGTGTTGATGGAGAGGAAGTGACACTACTCTGCCTGTTGCAATGATACTGTAGGCCCTACAGTAATCAAGCTGGGCAGGTGAATGGGACGCAGTACAGGATTGAAGAAGACCAAGGAAACTGTTAATTAGTGAGCCACAAAATACTTGTTCGTTCCCACATGAGTCCTCTAAACATACAAGGAATGCACTTCGACAGTCTCAGAGGACGGATTCAGCTGTGGCAAGTATACGCTTAATTCAGCACGAACGTGAGTACATTTAAAATCCATTACCTACTTTATGCGTCTCCCAGCCAGTCCTCAACTGCCGGATCTCGAGGATTGTTGTAAAGAAATGGCTCCCTGTTGCAGTTACCCCCCACTTTTTGCCTGTTACTGAGGCTGACTTGACTGAGAAGTGTGCTGGGACCCTGCTAACCAGGCCCCAGCACCAGTGTTCTTTCACCTAAAATGTACCATTGTCTCCACAATTGGCACAACCCTGGCACCCAGGTAAGTCCCTTGTAACTGGTACCCCTGGTACCAAGGGCCCTGATGCCAGGGAAGGTCTCTAAGGGCTGCAGCATGACTTATGCCACGCTAGGCACCCCTCACTCAGCACAGACACACTGCTTGCCAGCTTGTGTGTGCTGGTGGGGAGAAAATAACTAAGTCGACATGGCACTCCCCTCAGGGTGACATGCCAACCTCACACTGCCTGTGGCATAGGTAAGTCACCCCTCTAGCAGGCCTTACAGCCCTAAGGCAGGGTGCACTATACCACAGGTGAGGGCATATGTGCATGAGCACTATGCCCCTACAGTGTCTAAGCAAAACCTTAGACATTGTAAGTGCAGGGTAGCCATAAGAGTATATGGTCTGGGAGTCTGTCAAAAACGAACTCCACAGCTCCATAATGGCTACACTGAATACTGGGAAGTTTAGTATCAAACTTCTCAGAATAATAAACCCACACTGATGCCAGTGTTGGATTTATTAAAAAAATGCACACAGAGGGCATCTTAGAGATTTTACCCAATTGTTCAGTGCAGGACTGACTGGTCTGTGCCAGCCTGCTGCTGAGAGACGAGTTTCTGACCCCATGCGGTGAGAGCCTTTGTGCTCTCTGAGGACAGAAACAAAGCCTGCTCTGGGTGGAGGTGCTTCACACCTCCCCCCTGCAGGAACTGTAACACCTAGCAGTGAGCCTCAAAGGCTCAGGCTTCGTGTTACAATGCCCCAGGGCACTCCAGCTAGTGGAGATGCCCGCCCCCCAGGACACAGCCCCCACTTTTGGCGGCAAGTCCAGGAGAGATAATGAGAAAAACAAGGAGGAGTCACTGGCCAGTCAGGACAGCCCCTAAGGTGTCCTGAGCTGAAGTGACTCTGACTTTTAGAAATCCTCCATCTTGCAGATGGAGGATTCCCCCAATAGGATTAGGGATGTGCCCCCCTCCCCTCAGGGAGGAGGAACAAAGAGGGTGTAGCCACCCTAAAGGACAGTAGCCATTGGCTACTGCCCTCCCAGACCTAAACACACCCCTAAATTCAGTATTTAGGGGCTCCCCAGAACCTAGGAACGGAGATTCCTGCAACTTACAGAAGAAGAGGACTGCTGAGCTGAAAAACCCCTGCAGAAGAAGAAAGAAGACACCAACTGCTTTGGCCCCAGTCCTACCGGCCTGTCTCCTGCCTTCTAAAGAAACCTGCTCCAGCGACGCTTTCCCCAGGACCAGCGACCTCTGAATCCTCAGAGGACTGCCCTGCTTCAAGAGGAACCAGAAACTCCCGAGGACAGCGGCCCTGTTCCAAAAAGACTGCAACTTTGTTTCAGAGGAGCAGATTTAAAGACCCCTGCAAATCCCCGCAAGAAGCGTGAGACTTGCAACACTGCACCCGGCGACCCCGACTCGACTGGTGGAGAACCAACACCTCAGGGAGGACCCTCCGGCGACTCCGAGACTGTGAGTAACCAAAGTTGTCCCCCCTGAGCCCCCACAGCGACACCTGCAGAAGGAATCCCGAGGCTCCCCCTGGCCGCGACTGCCTGACTCTAAAATCCCGACGGCTGGAAAAGACCCCGCAGCCCCCAGCACCTGAAGGATCGGAACTTCAGTGCAGGAGTGACCCCCAGGAGGCCCTCTCCCTTGCCCAGGTGGTGGCTACCCCGAGGAGCCCCCCCCTTGCCTGCCTGCACCGCTGAAGAGACCCCTTGGTCTCTCATTGAAATCCATTGGGAACCCGATGCGTGTTTGCACACTGCACCCGGCTGCCCCAGTGCCGCTGAGGGTGTACTTTTTGTGTGAGCTTGTGTCCCCCCCGGTGCCCTACAAAACCCCCCTGGTCTGCCCTCCGAAGACGCGGGTACTTACCTGCTGGCAGACTGGAACCGGGGCACCCCCTTCTCTTCATTGAAGCCTATGCGTTTTGGGCACCACTTTGAACTCTGCACCTGACCGGCCCTGAGCTGTTGGTGTGATGACTTTGGGGTTGCTCTGAACCCCCAACGGTGGGCTACCTTGGACCCCAATTTGAACCCCGTAGGTGGTTTACTTACCTGCAAGAACTAACATTACTTTACCTCCCCTAGGAACTGTGAAAATTGCACTGTGTCCACTTTTAAAACAGCTAAATGTGTTTTATGTAAAACGTATATATGCTATTGTGATTATTCAAAGTTCCTAAAGTACTTACCTGCAATACCTTTCAAATGAGATATTACATGTAGAATTTGAACCTGTGGTTCTTAAAATAAACTAAGAAAATATATTTTTCTATAACAAAAACCTATTGGCCTGGAATTGTTTCTGAGTGTGTGTTCCTCATTTATTGCCTGTGTGTATGTACAACAAATGCTTAACACTACTCCTTTGATAAGCCTACTGCTCGACCACACTACCACAAAATAGAGCATTAGTATTATCTCTTTTTGCCACTATCTTACCTCTAAGGGGAACCCTTGGACTCTGTGCATACTATTCCTTACTTTGAAATAGTGCATACAGAGCCAACTTCCTACATTGGTGGATCAGCGGTGGGGTACAAGACTTTGCATTTGCTGGACTCCTCAGCCAATACCTGATCACACGACAAATTCCAAAAATTGTCATTAGAAATTGATTTTTGCAATTTGAACTATTTTTCTAAATTCTTAAAAGTCCTGCTAGGGCCTTGAGTTAGTCCCTGTTTAGCATTTCCTTTTAGAGTTTAAAAGTTTTGTGAAAGTTTGAATTAGAACCTAGAACTAGTTTTAGATTCTTAAAAAGTATTCCAACTTTTAGAAACATAATGTCTAGTACAGATGTGAATGTGGTGGAACTCGACACCACCCCTTACCTCCATCTTAAGATGAGGGAGCTAAGGTCACTCTGTAAATTAAAGAAAATAACAATGGGCCCCAGACCTTCCAAACTACAGCTCCAGGAGCTTTTGGCAGAGTTTGAAAGAGCCAACCCCTCTGAGGATGGCAACACAGAGGATGAAGATAGTGACTTGGAGGAAAATTCCCACCTACCAGTCCTAACTAGGGAGAACAGGGCCACTCCAGCCCTGTCTCCAAATATAGTAGTCAGAGATGCTGCTTCCCTCACAGGAGGGACCAACATCTCTGAAATCACTGAGGATAACTCCAGTGAAGAGGACATCCAGTTAGCCAGGATGGCCAAAAGATTGGCTTTGGAAAGACAGATCCTAGCCATAGAAAGGGAAAGACAAGAAATGGGCCTAGGACCCATCAATGGTGGCAGCAACATAAATAGGGTCAGAGATTCTCCTGACATGTTGAAAATCCCAAAAGGGATTGTAACTAAATATGAAGATGGTGATGACATCACCAAATGATTCACAGCTTTTGAGAGGGCTTGTGTAACCAGAAAAGTAAACAAATCTCACTGGGGTGCTCTCCTTTGGGAAATGTTCACTGGAAAGTGTAGGGATAGACTCCTCACACTCTCTGGAAAAGATGCAGAATCTTATGACCTCATGAAGGGAACCCTGATTGAGGGCTTTGGATTCTCCACTGGGGAGTATAGAATTAGATTCAGGGGGGCTCAAAAATCCTCGAGCCAGACCTGGGTTGATTTTGTAGACTACTCAGTGAAAACACTGGATGGTTGGGTAACTGGAAATGAAGTGCATGACTATGTTGGGCTTTATAATTTGTTTATGAAAGAACACATTTTAAGTAACTGCTTCAATGAAAAGTTGCATCAGTATCTGGTAGACCTAGGTCCAATTTCTCCCCAAGAATTGGGAAAGAAGGCAGACCACTGGGTCAAGACTAGGGTAACCAAAACTTCCACTGGGGGTGACCAAAAGAAAGGGGTTACAAAACCTCAGGAGAAAGTGGGTGACACTAGAAACAAAGAAAAAGAGTCCTCTGTAGGCCCCCAAAAACCAGACCAGGTGGGTGGGCCCCGAGACACAACCCAAAACAAAGGTGGGTACCAGGGTAAGAACTGGGATGCCACTAAGGCATGGTGCCATAACTGTAGACAGACAGGGCACCACACCAAGGACACTTCTTGTCCCAAAAACAAACCCCCTAGCAAAATCCCAGGGGTGACCAGTGTAGCCATTGGGGATGACTCCTCAGATGAGGAGGTCTTCATAGCCTTCAACTGGAAAAAGGGCCCAACAGGTGAGTTGGAGATTCCAGAGGGAAGTAGACACTTCCACCACCTACTGGTGAATGGAATCCCAGCCACTGCCCTGAGAGACACTTGTGCCAGTCACACTATTGTGCATGACAGGCTGGTGTTCTCAAACCAGTACATCCCAGGTGAGACTGCCAGAGTAAGAGTTAGCCCAGACAGGGTCACTGATAGGCCTGTGGCTTTTGTGCCCATAGAAGTGGGTGGGACTTTTAGCTGGAGAAGGGTGGTAGTCAGTACAGACCTCCCCCTTGATTGTCTCCTTGGAAATGACTACCCAGAGGTTAGTCAGAGCCCAAGAGAGGAACTGGTCCAGTGCCAGTCCTCTCCCAAGGATTCTGGAGGTGCTACCCCTGCAGTAACTGCAAGTAGGCCCCAGAAGAAAAAGAAAAGAAAACAGAGTAGGAAAGTTGGACAACCTTTAGCCAAGGTTCCAGCAAGCCAGGGAGATTCTGCTCCAGTAGAGGAGAACTCCAAAAGTGGCTCTGATAAAGTCCAACCTGACCCACAAGAAGTCCTGGCTAGTCAGGCAACTGTTAAACCTGAGTGGGTGGCTCCTCAGCTAACAGAAGAAAGAGTGGAAGAAGGGTGTTTACTACAAGATGTGGTAACCCCCCACTCTAATACAGCAGACAGGCACCCTGAACCCAAAGAAGCCTGTAACTTAGCCCCTTCCCTTGTAAGTGAAGAGCTAAAGGTGTGGTTCTGGGCACTGACAGCTGTCAGTGGCCTCTGCTGGGTGTTAGCCTTTATGGCTGCACTATCCTTGGCATGGTGGACTGACCCCATGCCAAATAGCAAGTTAGGCCCCCTGACCCTGTTGGTCATGGTGGGGTTACTCCAGCTCTGGGTAACCTCTTTGGGTAAGCTAGGGGTGACCCTGGCTAAGATAAGATTAGCAGAGGTGGATACCTCTAACCCCAAAATAGAGAGAATGGGTGAAGACATTAAAAGCACAGACAAGCGGCAGTTCAGATTAGGTCCTATCACTGTGGAAGTGGGTCAGTTCCCCAGAGGGAATGACCTGAACAGGGGAATGTAAGGCAGAGTAGGCCCTGCAACAAACCAGCCTATTTCCTCTACTCTTCCTCGCCTGACAGACTAGGAAGACTCTCCCAGCTTTGGCTGAGTCTCCTGGCCTGTGGGCTGGGGGGGGGGGCTTGTGTAAAGAAATGGCTCCCTGTTGCAGTTACCCCCCACTTTTTGCCTGATACTGAGGCTGACTTGACTGAGAAGTGTGCTGGGACCCTGCTAACCAGGCCCCAGCACCAGTGTTCTTTCACCTAAAATGTACCATTGTCTCCACAATTGGCACAACCCTGGCACCCAGGTAAGTCCCTTGTAACTGGTACCCCTGGTACCAAGGGCCCTGATGCCAGGGAAGGTCTCTAAGGGCTGCAGCATGACTTATGCCACCCTAGAGACCCCTCACTCAGCACATACACACTGCTTGCCAGCTTGTGTGTGCTGGTGGGGAGAAAATAACTAAGTCGACATGGCACTCCCCTCAGGGTGCCATGCCAACCTCACACTGCCTGTGGCATAGGTAAGTCACCCCTCTAGCAGGCCTTACAGCCCTAAGGCAGGGTGCACTATACCACAGGTGAGGGCATATGTGCATGAGCACTATGCCCTACAGTGTCTAAGCAAAACCTTAGACATTGTAAGTGCAGGGTAGCCATAAGAGTATATGGTCTGGGAGTCTGTCAAAAACAAACTCCACAGCTCCATAATGGCTACACTGAATACTGGGAAGTTTAGTATCAAACTTCTCAGAATAATAAACCCACACTGATGCCAGTGTTGGATTTATTAAAAAATGCACACAGAGGGCATCTTAGAGATTTTACCCAATTGTTCAGTGCAGGACTGACTGGTCTGTGCCAGCCTGCTGCTGAGAGACGAGTTTCTGACCCCATGCGGTGAGAGCCTTTGTGCTCTCTGAGGACAGAAACAAAGCCTGCTCTGGGTGGAGGTGCTTCACACCTCCCCACTGCAGGAACTGTAACACCTAGCAGTGAGCCTCAAAGGCTCAGGCTTCGTTTTACAATGCCCCAGGGCACTCCAGCTAGTGGAGATGCCCGCCCCCTGGACACAGCCCCCACTTTTGGCGGCAAGTCCAGGAGAGATAATGAGAAAAACAAGGAGGAGTCACTGGCCAGTCAGGACAGTCCCTAAGGTGTCCTGAGCTGAAGTGACTCTGACTTTTAGAAATCCTCCATCTTGCAGATGGAGGATTCCCCCAATAGGATTAGGGATGTGCCCCCCTCCCCTCAGGGAGGAGGCACAAAGAGGGTGTAGCCACCCTAAAGGACAGTAGCCATTGGCTACTGCCCTCCCAGACCTAAACACACCCCTAAATTCAGTATTTAGGGGCTCCCCAGAACCTAGGAACGGAGATTCCTGCAACTTACAGAAGAAGAGGACTGCTGAGCTGAAAAACCCCTGCAGAAGAAGAAAGAAGACACCAACTGCTTTGGCCCCAGTCCTACCGGCCTGTCTCCTGCCTTCTAAAGAAACCTGCTCCAGCGACGCTTTCCCCAGGACCAGCGACCTCTGAATCCTCAGAGGACTGCCCTGCTTCAAGAGGAACCAGAAACTCCTGAGGACAGCGGCCCTGTTCCAAAAAGACTGCAACTTTGTTTCAGAGGAGCAAATTTAAAGACCCCTGCAAATCCCCGCAAGAAGCGTGAGACTTGCAACACTGCACCCGGCGACCCCGACTCAACTGGTGGAGAACCAACACCTCAGGGAGGACCCTCCGGCGACTCCGAGACTGTGAGTAACCAAAGTTGTCCCCCCTGAGCCCCCACAGCGACGCCTGCAGAGGGAATCCCGAGGCTCCCCCTGACTGCGACTGCCTGACTCTAAAATCCCGACGGCTGGAAAAGACCCTGCACCCGCAGCCCCCAGCACCTGAAGGATCGGAACTTCAGTGCAGGAGTGACCCCCAGGAGGCCCTCTCCCTTGCCCAGGTGGTGGCTACCCCGAGGAGCCCCCCCCTTGCCTGCCTGCACCGCTGAAGAGACCCCTTGGTCTCTCATTGAAATCCATTGGAAACCCGATGCGTGTTTGCACACTGCACCCGGCCGCCCCAGTGCCGCTGAGGGTGTACTTTTTGTGTGAGCTTGTGTCCCCCCCGGTGCCCTACAAAACCCCCCTGGTCTGCGCTCCGAAGACGCGGGTACTTACCTGCTGGCAGAGTGGAACCAGGGCACCCCCTTCTCTCCATTGAAGCCTATGCGTTTTGGGCACCACTTTGAACTCTGCACCTGACCGGCCCTGAGCTGTTGGTGTGGTGACTTTGGGGTTGCTCTGAACCCCCAACGGTGGGCTACCTTGGACCCCAATTTGAACCCCGTAGGTGGTTTACTTACCTGCAAGAACTTACATTACTTTACCTCCCCTAGGAACTGTGAAAATTGCACTGTGTCCACTTTTAAAACAGCTAAATGTGTTTTATGTAAAAAGTATATATGCTATTGTGATTATTCAAAGTTCCTAAAGTACTTACCTGCAATACCTTTCAAATGAGATATTACATGTAGAATTTGAACCTGTGGTTCTTAAAATAAACTAAGAAAATATATTTTTCTATAACAAAAACCTATTGGCCTGGAATTGTTTCTGAGTGTGTGTTCCTCATTTATTGCCTGTGTGTATGTACAACAAATGCTTAACACTACTCCTTTGCTAAGCCTACTGCTCGACCACACTACCACAAAATAGAGCATTAGTATTATCTCTTTTTGCCACTATCTTACCTCTAAGGGGAACCCTTGGACTCTGTGCATACTATTCCTTACTTTGAAATAGTGCATACAGAGCCAACTTCCTACAATTGTGTTTCCTCATTACCTTATGATATAACTGCACTGTGAATTTACCCACAGTGTCTCCTTGTGGCAGACATATTTCTGGTTCATTTGCTGTTCCTCACTGCTTGTTAGTTAAATTTCAGCATTACAAAGATTTACTGATCAGCACAGCTTATATTGTTGACAGATGAGTCAATCATTCTCTGCTGATCATCACAGCTGATTACGAACACGAACGTTCGAACATTTTGAATGTGGAATCAATTTGGAGAGTTTAATATCATTAAAATGTTATACAACTTCGCCACCTACTGGGCTTTTATGTAATAACAGCATTTTACACAATTGTATCATTACAATCAACTGTTCACATGTTTGTTGATCTCTATTACTAACACATTGCTGTTTATTATCAAATGTAACTGATATATTGTGCACTTGTGTTATTTTCTTTGTTTCTGCCATCTCATTACAAGCAGTGAAACATGTGTGCATTACACTCATTGAACTTATCCAATCCTCAACCATTTATTCCTGCGAAAGGAGAGCCCACTATGCCTTGGAAGGAATGGAAAGAGTACTTTTGTAATTATATAGACACTTTTGAGGAAGAGGATTTCTCCCTGGAGAAGAAAAAAAAGGTACTTCTGTATTGCTTAGGTCCAGGAGGGCTTAAAACATACAATCAGATTGAAAAGAAACCCAGAGAAGGAGGGAATGTATTTACGCATGCTTTGGAGGATCTTGATGCACATTTTTCACCTATTGTGTGTGTTGCTGTATATCGGAATAAGTTTTTCCAGAGGAAACAAGGAAAAACTGAGAATGTTGATGACTATGTTGCTGCACTTCGTGCTCTGGCGTTAACATGTCGTTTTGGCCCACTCCAAGAAGAACTTATTCGTGATCAAATTATTATGCATGCGAGCAATCCAAATATTCAGGATAAACTGTGGGTCAACGGAGAAGCGCCTCTAAAGGAAGTGATTGCTCTAGTAAAGAAAGCAGAACTTACAGGTAGATGTGCCAAAGCGGTAATGGATGAAGTACAAGAAATAAAAGAAGTTAACAAAATATCTAATGCAAAATACTGGAAAGGTGGTGAAACTAAAAAAAATCTTCAAGAAGCAACGGATTATAATTGCAAACCCATAAGTGTGGAACAAAAGAAGTGTTATAGGTGTGGGAGCACTGACCACTTAGCATTTTTCAAAAAATGCCCCGCAAGGAATCAAAAGTGTTCTTATTGTGGTGTTGTAGGTCACTATGCAAAGGTTTGCAGGAGGGAATCTGTTAACTCAAAAGTGAATGTTAAATACATTAGAGAGGACAGTGACTCTAATTCCGATGATTTGGAGAATACGAATGTTCATCAGGTGTTTTGTATAGATTACGACATTTTAGGTGTAGATCAAGTTAAAAGGATGAAACCATGGTGTGAATTGGCGGTAGGAGGGGTGATTATTAAGGTGATTGCAGATTCAGGTTCACCCTTTACTATAGTGAATGAAGATGAATGGAAGGATAAATTGGTGGAAAAATTAGGCACACATCTTGACAAATCTGAGGTTGTTGCCAAGAGCTATACTGGAGACAAAATTGAATTTGTGGTTTTCCGGGAGTTAGAATTTCAGTTTAAAGAAAGCACAGTGCAAATTGTACGTTTCTAAAAAGGGACCCCCAGTCTTAGGTTGGACGGACCAGGGTGATTTAGGAATAATTTTGAACCCCAACAGTCCAGATCCAGTGTTGACATTTAAAGAAAATTGTGAGGGAAAGGAAGAAATATTGGATTCTTACCCAGAATAATTTTCTGGTAACGCGGGGCTGTTGAATGATTTTCAGCACAAAATAGAATTAAAATCTTCAGCAATTCCATGTATTCATAAGGTTAGACACATACCTATCTCTATTAAGGAGGAGGTTCATAATGAATTGAAAAAACTGGTGGAGGGTGGCATTATTGAGCAAGTTGAGTCAGCAGAATGGGTTTCTCCATTAGTAGTTGTAAGGCGTTCCAATGGTAAAGTAAGATTATGTGTGGACCTTAGGGAGCTGAATAAAAACATCTTAATTGACCAGTATCCATTACCACGCATAAATGAAATGTTTTCCGCAACAAATAATATGTGTTGGTTTTCAACTATTGACCTAAAATCTGCTTACCATCAGGTGCCATTACACCAGGATAGTAAGAAATACACAACGTTCATAACACCTTTTGGATGTTATCAATATACCCGAGTGCCTTTTGGACTAGCATCAGCTGCAGCCATGTTTCAAAGGATTATGAGTAATATATTTAGTGGAATCTCTGGGGTGATGTTTTTCCAAGATGACATCCTAGTCATGGGTAAAAATAGAGAGGAACATGACAATAAGTTGAAACAGGTTCTAGAAATCCTTAAGAGGAAAGGTTTGACAATAGAGTATAGTAAATGTAAATTGGCTCAAGAAGAAGTGGTTTACTTGGGTCATAGCATCAGCAAGAATGGCATTAAACCGAAGCAAGCTTTAGTGGAAGCTATCAAAGAGGCTCCTTGTCCTGCTGGGAAAGAGGATGTGAGAGCTTTTCTAGGTTTAATTGAATTTTATTCCAAGTTCATTAGGAACTTTTCTGAAAAAACGTATCATATACGACAATTACTCAAGATCAAATCCAAATTTATTTGGTCAGATGAGTGTCAAAGGGTGTTTCAGGATTTAAAAATTGAAATTTGTAAAGCACCATTTCTGAAGAGATTTGATCCCAAATGCAAATCCATTGTGACAACAGATGCAAGTAATAAAGGGTTGGGGGCGGTACTAACACAGTGTGATGATGAGAACAATGAATGGGTTGTTGCCTTTGCATCACGGTCTTTGACCCCAGCTGAAGAGAGATACTCAGTCATAGAGCGAGAAACATTAGCTTGTGTGTGGGCACTGAACCATTTTCGTCAATTTGTGTGGGGACTGCATGTCTTGTTGAGGTCTGATCATAAACCTTTAACAAAGGTTTTGACGACTGCTGGATTACAAAATGCATCTCCGAGATTGAGCAGGATGTCTGTAAAATTGTTGGATTTTACTTATGATGTACAGTATTGGCCTGGAGTCAAGAACAAAGTAGCTGATTTTCTAAGTAGAATGTCATTACCAATTTAAAATGTAGATGAACTAATGGGTGAGGAGAGTTGTGTGGCTGGATTATTTGATGAGGGGATGGAAGGTACTGATATTATGGAATGGAAGGAAGGATGGATTAAGGATGACAGTTTAAAAAGAATAGCTGGTTACATGAATGGAGGTTGGCCTGAAAAAAAAGATCTTGGGGCAGAGGGAAAAGTTTTCTGGGAGGTGAGAAATGAACATTATTTAGAAAACAATATAATGTACAGAGGTGGAAGAGCTGTACCTCCAGTTTCTCTTAGGAGAAAGATCCTAGATTTATGTCATGAAGGACATCTTGGAATATCCAAAACTAAACAAAGAGTCAAAAGCAGGTATTGGTGGCCTGGTCTTGATAAGCAAATTGAAAAAAAAATAAGAGACTGCATAGAATGCAATAGTTCTGATAAGTGTCAGAAAACATTTAAACCACCTTTATTACCCTTTGCTTGTCCCAATATGCCCTGGGAAAAGATAGGTTTGGATGTGGTGGGACCGGGGGAATGCAATAATGGTGAATACAAATGTATTCTAGTTGCAGTGGACCATTTTTCAAAATGGCCAGAGATTGAAATAGTTCATAAGGCAGAATGTGAAAGAATTATTACATTTTTAGACCAAATATTTACAAGAGAAGGTCTACCTAAAACTATGATTACTGACAATGGTCCACAATTTGTGGCTGAGAAATTCAAACATTTTTTACAAAGAAATGGTGTAATCCACATCACTACCTCATTATACCATCCAGAAGGAAACGGTTTAGTGGAACGATTCAACAGGGTCATCAAAGGGAGAATCCAGTTGGCCAAGAGTAATGGTTTGAATTGGGAAAGTGAGCTATGTAAGTTAATTTGGGCTTACAGAATTACTCCCAGTAGCGTCACTGAGGAAAGTCCATTTTCCTTGATGAGAGGTCGTAAACCTATCAGCAAGGATCTTGGTTGGCTATCGTCTGGTAAGCGAGTCGAATGGTCACCTGATCAAGTAAGATTGAAAATCAACAAGGCCCAACAAGCATATAAGGAGTGGTATGACAAGAAAATCGGAACAAGAGAATCCAAAGTAAAATGTGGAGATTGGGTTAAAGTGAGAAAAGAGAGAAAAGTTCGAAAAGGAGAAAGCAGATATTCAGAGCCTCTGAAAGTATATGAAGTATTCCGTAACTCAGTTAAATTAAGTGATGGGAAAGTGTGGCATTTGGGCAGGGTTTCCAAGTGTAGGAATGTTAAACAAGCTGAAACAGAGAATGTCAAGAGTTATGATTGGTTGGAAACAGATGAAAAGGCGAGTAGTGAAGAGGTAAATTTATACAGTAGATTAATGAGGAGTGACAGTAAAACGCGTGCACTTGAAACACCAATTCATGATAGTATTCAGCATTCGCTGCGTGAAAGTGAAGCGACAGGTACACAAAACGTACAAAACAGTACAAACAATGACAGTCAAATCAACACTGGAAGGTTTGGTAGGATTATTTCCAAACCAAAGGGGTTTGATGACTTTGTATGTGTTAATACAGTTTAATGGAAAAATATTATGTTTGTTTCTGTTAGATTTTTTTTTACATTTCTGTTTTTATCAACCTGTATGAATTTAAAAAGAAAATGTGTAACTTGCTTGTAGTGTATTTATGTGATAAGATATACGTGTATGGAAGTTCTACTATTATTTTTTATTTTATTTTTTTAAATATAAAAAGGGAAGATGTGTTGTAACGTAGGTAATGTATGTAATTCTTTACACTTATGTATATTGAAAGATTAGCACAGTCTTGTGCTATGATGTAACATTAGAACCTTTGGTGTGGGGAATTCTATGGGTGGCGGTTGGAGTGGAGGAAGCTGGTGGTGAAGGATCCTCTGCCTGTACAATGTTGTCTGGGGCTGCTAAATAAAGAACCTACATCAAAATAAGACTGCAGTGATTACTACAAAGAACTACAGCCGTAGCCTTCTAACTGGTTATAGCTTGGGTAGATTATGTACTCATAGGATAGGGATGCTATGAAATAATGTTGGGGATTATTTAACCTTTTCGTTGATTTGTGTAATTTTTGCTGGGCTACTTATAATATTTACAGTTTCCCAGGCTCAGTTCGGGGAGGCCTAAGTCAGAACAGGGCTACTGGTCCTCATCTGTGGTGGTTGGATTTGCTACTGGTGTCCTGGGGTGCACTCCACTGAATACCTGTCCAAGTGCACCCCTTCTGTGCTATACACTTGGGGTGGCAGCATGCACAGTTAAAGGGCTTCTCAGGGAAGTAGTGTTGGGGGGAGGGGTATAAAATCTGGGCACAAATACTCAAACGAACAACATAATATACTGTCCTACCTCATGCTTATCTTAGAAAAAAAAGTTAATATCACAGTAAAATGAGCTACTACATGCAATAAGGGAGGCTCGGATAAAGGTTTCTACTAAATACACTATGGAACTCTAATCATTTTCTAGTGCATTCTAACACAGTTGGTATGGTTTTCATCCCCAACTACAGTGGCTTAACACAAGTGCTACAATTCCTACACTACTACTGAGTTTTAGCCGCACTGAAAAAATCATGGACCGGACTCAACACTGCGTGAGTTCACCGATTGGCTTATATGGGCAAATATTAGGGTTGATATTCCTTAGGTTAATTCAGTTTGTATCTTGAATAAAAGAGTTCACACTTGCAATTGTTAATCCCTCTACTTGTGGATTTATTTGAGCCTTTATGACATAGGCTTTCAGTACAGGTCTCGTGTTACCTGCCTAGTGGGCTGTGGTCTGGTGCCGAGGTTTATGGTGCATTCTTGATGGTTGCACAGTCAGTGCTTCAGCCAATGGGTGTGAGATCACAAGCAGTTGTCCCACCTCTTGGATCCTGCCCCTGGGGACGTACAGCTCTAGAGGCCTCAACAGTGGTCATATATCTTCAACAGTTTTGGCTCCAGCCAAGTGAGGTGTCCTCAGCTATAACTATGTTACTTGGATTCATAGCATGCCAAGCAGGGGCAGGTCAGGTCCCATTGGTCATGTTGCAGTGACGTTGGACAACACCCTGTCTTTTGAGGGTTCTCTGTTCTTCATGCAGCTCGCCATGTGAACCATGCAGGGAGGCCAGGTGACCCTTCACATCTCTGATTAGCACCCGTCACACTGTCACAAGTCCACTCTTCTGGGTGCATCACTCTCTGTGGACATGGCCGGGCATCTCCTTCTGATCTCCTCTTCTGGCCACTCAGAGTCAGCTGGAAGCTAGGCCATGTAGTTCAACAGCAGGACCATCCCCACTTGGACTAATTGATGAGATGGCAGATCATCTGGGCAACCTCCTGTGGACAAGGTGGTGATGCAGTCCTGTTTTGGTCTCCGGGCCGGGGCATTTGGGCCACTTGTAGACGCTTCACAGTTCAGCTGCAGCGTAGTCCAGTTTGGTGCACTTCCTGTCAGTGCTTCATACAGCCACACACCCAGAAAACAATATGTAGTCTGCTGTAGCATGATTCACAAATGGTTTATTCTAAGTTCATTGCAGATCAGTCAGTTGAAACACATGTAGTTTGACAAGACCGAACACTTCAAAGGGCTAGAAGTAATACACAGTCCTTGTAATCATTGATTGAGATGTAAGTACATGATTCAAGTGTCCATTCTGCACCACCCTGAGGTAGTCCATAACTAAGAAAAACGATCAAACAGACTACAGGTCTTTTTTAAAAATCTGCATTTGTCTTTTTTAATGCCAAACGCAGGTCTCAATGCGAACTCTTGAAAAAAAAACAAAAAGTTCACTCATTAGACCCACAGTATTCAGCCCTGATCAGGACATTTACAAGGACCCCTGCATGGATCTCTAAAAAAAGATACATAAATTGTGTTGCCTTTATATTTGGCTAGGTACGAGTCACAAAAGCCTGCTGTACTCACAAGCTATACTGAGTGAAACGTGGGGCGGTAAATCTTCGGTGGATTTGTACACCACCAAGAGGGGAGACGAAGTAGAATAGCTCCCTCTGTGCACGGCTAAATCCAGTGTAGGCATCTGTAATTGGTTGAAGTGCACACACGGAACAAGGGAGCACTTGGGGCATTCAGTGACCCTTAATGTTTGTTAGGTAGACAACGGTGTCCTGATGAAACTCCTAAAAAATGTCTTTGGGGTTGAAACGTCAACAGTATTCACCTGTTGGGTTGTAATATTAACAATTATGTGGGTGTAGCTTAGGATGAAGGCTTTCCCCATAGGATTGATACCTAATCAGAGAACCATTGGTGAACTTACAGTGTGTCATTGTATTACTTGTTTAATTGTTTTTCTTTTAATCTGTGTGAGCACTGCGTCGTCTGCACTATCACAGGTTCATATTTTGACAATGGTCAACGATTAATGTATGAGAATGCGTTGAATAGAAAGATTGATATATGCATAATATTGTTTTGTGTCCAACATCTTTAGGGGAGATTTATCATATATGTGATATACATATATTTCAATTGAATTGAGTTTGAAATATTGAAAGTAACAAACAAGGCTTGCAGACCCATGGGGTTGCTAACTCTGGCTCAGTGAATCCCACATGACGACTGTCCTACGTATGGCTCCAGCCACAATGTCACTTTGGCACAGAGTGGTCAAGTGACTTGAGACAGCAGCTTCACTTTCAGTGGTGTAGTCCACTCGGGTGCACTACTTGGGCAGCTCATGACAAAAGTCTCTTCAGAGGCACAGATCACTAGGCCAAGTGTCACAACTGTGACAACTGAGTCTGGTTGGCCACACTTGGGAGAGAGCTACATACTTCAGTAGTCACTCCTTCTGCTGCACAAATGTTCTCACGCACACTCTGGCTAGTACCCACCCCGTGTCTCCGGAGTCCATCCCTCAGACACACTAAAACAGACAGTACCACAGACTGAGCAGCCAGATTCTGAGGTGGTGATCTGTTTGGCGACATCAGCAGAGCTGCAGAGGGTCCGGGTCAGCGAGATAATATGTGCAACAGAAGTCACTTGGGACACATTTATAGAGTGGTGCAGAGTAGAGTATAGTACCATAGAGTGCAGTGGCACAGAGTGGAGTAGTGCAGAGTAGAGTGTTGTATAGTTCAGTGGCAGAGAGTGCAATGTTCGCAGATTAGAGTAAGAGTGCAGTGGTGTAGAATGGAGTAGAGTGGCATAGAGAGCAGTGGCATAGAGTACAGTGATGCATAGTAGAGTGCAGTTGCGTAGTGTGCAGTGGCATAGAGTCTAGTGACGTAGAGTGGAGTATAGTTTCATAGAGTGCAGAGGTATAGAGTAGTTTTTTTCAGAGTAGAGTGAAGTGGCATAGAGTGGAGTGGTGCAGGGTAGAGTGCAGTTGCATAGAGTGTAATGGCGTAGA
Source organism: Pleurodeles waltl (assembly GCF_031143425.1). Lineage (NCBI taxonomy): Eukaryota > Metazoa > Chordata > Amphibia > Caudata > Salamandridae > Pleurodeles > Pleurodeles waltl. Next base: position 295,622,945 of record NC_090449.1, on the reverse strand, counting down.
GTAAAGTTGTGTAGAATGCTGTAGCATAGAGTACAGTAGTGCAGAGTAGATCCATGTACTGTGGATTTTCGTAGAGGGGAGGGGCATTAGATTTGAGTCTTACAGAGTAAAGTGCATTGGCATAGAGTGCAGTGTTGCAGAGTGGCGTAGAGTACTGTGGCATACAGTGGCCTGGACTGAAGTGGTGCAGAGTAAAGCAGTGAACAGTGCATTGTCTTAGAGTAGGTTGATACAGGGTAGAGTAGAGAGGAGTAGAGTGCAGTGGAGTGGCATAGAACAGAGTGCAATGGTGTGGAGCGGTGTAGAGTGCTGTAAATGATTACATTTGCACAGATAGACAGTTTTGCTAAAAACCATTTACAGTGCACATGTGTAGAAATTATATTACCTAGTTTAATGATTCTTTTTGATCATATTAAAGTGCGTGTTTCCAACACACTTCAGGAATAACAAAAATGTGCTTAATTTGTGAGTTCATAATTGTGATAAATTCTGAAATACCTACACAGTTCACTTAAACGTTGTCGCATGCTAGAAAATAACTCTTCCCACTCCCAGTATCTAGCAAGATTGTCACATGAATCCTCTCACTTTGAAGTCAGAGAAAGAAAAGTAAACAAGCACCCTTGAAAGACAGCCTCTGACATTTGACCTCAGTCTTTGAATGTACAGCAAATGTGATGAGATAAGATTTAAAGGCTGGATAATGGAAATCAAGTTTGTTGAAGGATTGGAAAAACACAATTTAGGCAACGGGAGAGATTAACTGAATCTGGTGAGCCTAAAGCAAATAAAGGCAGCAAATGGAAAGCAGGAAAGTATGATTTACAAACTACAAAGCCAATGGGAATAAACAAGCGAAATGCATTCCTCGGTCTACTTTCTGAAAGTCCCCAAGATGTCTTTAGCAAACTGTCTAGTAGGCTGCACTCTAAAAAGTGTCTGGTCCACCCAGAGAAACTAAGTAGCTAATTCAAGCTTACAATAATGTAGGAGTAATACCACAGAACAACATTATGTAAGAGCTAGATATTTAAAGCCGGTATTTTAGAATTTTGAATTGGTGTATTATTACTGTGGGGCACTTTGCATCAGATTACTCACCTTGGCATGGAGCCCTTAGCTAGTGCCGATCTGGGCACTACCAGCAGAGGTTTGTAATATAAATGCTGCAGGGCAAACATTGATTGAAAAGAAAAAAAAATTGACTGCTTGAAAAAAAGAGTAAAAAAGTTGTGACAAAAAAAAAGAAACGTATGCTGCATAGAGCGAAGGTCAGTGTACTGGGATCAAGGGAAAGGAGGCATCCTCCTGCTAAATTAGAGGGGAGCATTTACAGTGAGGTGGGAAAACTAACAGGGTTTTTAGGATTCAGGGAAGTTTAGCTAAAAGGGGTTCTAAGGGGTTGATAAGTGTTGGAACTGACCATCTTTTGCATGGTATTCTACCAGATTTTACCTTGACATTTTTTCATCATAGAACTCTGTGCAGATTACCCCTTCTAACCAGGAATAAAGTGTTTTGCTCTTCCTTTAATCATGGTGAAATTGGAATACTTCTTATTAGCATATTTTACTTATCTACACATGCCCAATATATGGTACCATGGTGTACCCAGGGCCTATAAGTTAAATGTCACAATTGAACTGCAACGCCCATTGCTTCATCCACTAAAGTGACAATGTCGACAGGACTGCAGGCCTTCCTCCAGCAGCCTATCTATTCAGCTATCAACCTCAATCTCGACCTTTCAAAATAATCCCATTTGACAGGCCTAAACCTTCCTTCTCAATATTTAGAGGTCAACTTTAAGTGGGCCTTATTGCCCATAAGGCAAGGTGCATGGTGTTGAAAAGTAGGGCATGTAAACATTTAACATTAAACATGTTCTTACAGTGATTAGCCCTTGAAGCTATTTTCTGTAGGAAGGTTTTCTGTAGGAAGGCTGGCTGTTCCGTAGAGAAACACTAAGATGCAATACTTAATGCTAATACTGTATTCTGCGAATGGGACTAGCCTGGAAAATAATAAACAACTATTTTTAATACTTATTACGAATCAAATTCAATGGTCAAGTCATATTCTTTTTCCAAATGTTATACGAAAGTTACTTTTGCCCTGACTGACAGTCCTAGAAGCTAGATCTGCATTTTGTCCTCCCAGTTTGGCCAGCCAGAAAGGAGCACTTAAATAGGCCTGGTTGTGCTCCAAGAACCAAACAGTAGGCTTACCTGAGTGGGCAGAGAAGACCCATCTGAACCTGCCAGAATGTACCTGGTGGGTTGGGAGGATCCCTTTTGACATTAAAGTGCCAAGTCCTCTTGAATGTCACATCCTGTATGACAAGTCTGCTCGGGGTTTTCACATGGCAAATGGGGCGCACGTCAAAGAGGCCTCCTCTGTAACAGGCAAATGTTAGCTACCACTCAGACAGAGCCCTGCTTTTGTTCCCACTGCCAGTCAGGCTCAATCACTGTGGCCCCTTTTTGACCTTAACAGTACCAGCCTATTTGACAGGTCTGTTGTATTTATGTATAACATTTGAGGTGCACTTCAAAAGGCAAAGGTCGCAGGCCAAAACAATTTTTGTATCTCCCATGTCTTGTTGCTGAAAGATCAGCTTATTTCTACTAGACTTCTGTATCTGAGATAGTTATGGGTACCGCAACTGCCTAAAACTGAATTTTAGTGTTAGAAGTGGAAGGACACTAGGCTTACCATAGTACACTCCCCAGACATACCCCCAGCCACCCGAGCCTAAGTTTAGTGTAGCCGAATCCTTTGATCATTTTGAAAATGCCAAAAGTGGTTAGGGTTAGCCATAGGATCCATTCCCCATTGGTTTAGGGTGTCCCCAGGGGTCATCTCACCCATTTTCCCGTGCCAGGTATAAATTTGGCATCCCAAGGCACACTCTTCAGAAAACATTTTGACCTGTGGAAGCTCAGAAGAGGACTGAACATGCTGTCTGAGATCTGAAACGAGAAGAGCCTAGAAGACTAGGCCTGCTTTCCCTCTGGGTCCCTGGACAAAGAAGTGAACTCCAAGAGTCATAACGCCTTCAAAACTACAAAAGGCCTTTCCTGCAACTGACCAGTGGCAACTAGACCTAGACTGGACCCTACTGTTGGCCTCTGACTGCCACCCTGTATGTCACTAAGTGCGTCCAGGGTGCTCTTGCGCTGGATGAGGCTTAAAGAACTAAAGTCAGACTATAAAATATTTGACCAGGACAAACCTGGTTAGTGTAGGTGTCCCACATATCTTCACAGTTTGCTCCAATTTATGCCTAGGTCCTGTTCTACCATGACTGTGGGCTATCATTGTCACTTTTTTTTTCACTCTGTTTCAATTTATAATTTGAAAAATTAATATTTCTGGTTCCCCTTATTGGATTTTAGTCACTTTGGTGGTAGTTTATGTATTAAATTTTACTTTGGCTTTGTAATTAGTTTTGGGATTTTTATTGTTTTACATTTGGACATTATTATTGTTTTAGTACTGCATTAATACTATAAATGTTGTCTTTAAGTTAAACTCAGCTCAGGTTTATTTAGTAGCTTTAGTGACAAACATTGTCATTATTAATTGACATGGGTACTTACCCAATTTCTTACATTGGTATTCAGCGGTAGGATTGAGGAATTGTTTGGCAGTACAACTCAATACAGTGATTTAGGATAAAATAAAAAAATCCCTTTTGTAATCTTACATAAAAATTGACTTTTTATTTCTAAATTGACTTCTGAATTTTAATTGGTAATTTTCAGATTTTTTCCAGTTATCCTAAATTTCATTTCCTTTTGCACCAGTGGTTTTTGAAAGAATGAATTTGGATTTGAGCAGCAATGGGATCCTCAGCACAAGAGATCTGAGGAAGCTGTGTAAAGAGAAAGGGCTGAAGCTGGCAAAGGGTCTAAAAGGGAGGATTACCAAATAGTTCTCAGAACATGGAAAAACTGTTGCAGTCCACCACACAGGAGCGAGAAGAAGATGGGCAGAGGATGAGGAAGAAATGGAGGAGGAAGAGGAGGATGGCCTTACAGTGGCCCAGTGCCACTGGAGGAGAAGGTGGCTATAGGATTCAGATCACGTGCCTTGTTCAGCGCAGAGAGCAGTGCATCCTCTCGCAGGTTGATTCAGAGTTGGAGGATAAGCAATCAAAGAAGCATAAAATTACAAGTGGTTACACTTCCCCTGGAGTAAAAGAAAATGGAACTGGCCATGGAGGAGAAACTAGCCATAGCCTTAGAAGATAAAAAGGCCCTGCTAGCTCATAAAGTGAGCCAGAAAGAACTGGACCTGAAGGAAAGAAGGTCAAGTATGTCTAGTGTTGATGGTGGCTGATGAGCTAATTGATTGTTTGGGAGCAGCCACATTCCTGAGACCCGAAAGGTAGGGGTTGAGACTGAGGCCAGAACAAGGGCTGAGGCATGAGAGAAGTGGGTTATTACCCTCAGGAGGAACACTGGGAAGGCAAACGAAGCAACAACAATACAGGTTGAAGAACCCAGAGATGAGCCCCAGACAGGAGCCTCTGTAATCAACTTATCCAGCCAAGTCACCATGTTGGGGTATTGGGTAAAGTTTTCAATAAGCAATAATTGCATCTCTGTTAGACCTCATTAGCTACAATACTGCCAAGGTACAGTATTTGGATATCTTTAAATCGCTTGCCAAATTGGATTTACAGACGTAGTTGGGGGTTCTAAGATGGGTGATTAAGAAGGGACTTTGATAGGAATCCTGAAATCCATCAATATAACGGCTGCTGCTAGGGACAATTTAAGCTCGCTGGCTCCCTATCCCACTCTATCCAAACTGTTTTTATGAGCAAATATCAGCAATTTTGTACAATTCACGTAGTTTTCACATTGCACATTCTCGTCAGCCTTATATTTGGGAATTGCCACTTCTTGCACTTTTTGCATAATTTTGCACTCTGTATAGGGCTCTACCATTAATGTATTAGGACACTGTCATTATAGAATGTTAGATAGAATTTGGATTTATTGGATTTTCATCCTTTGGCTACTGCCAAATAATAAAGATGATCCACACGGCTGCACTTTATGCATTATTTTGCATACGCTGGTAATGTCAGATTTAGCTAGGTTGAACTCATGCATATTGATTGTATATGATTGGCTATAATATTTTATATTTCATTTATTTATTGTGGTTTCAACTATGCATTTTTTTGATGTTGATTTGTTAGACTAATAAACGATTTCATACTAAAAATGTATGCAACCATTCTGTATTGAAAGGAGAGCTCAAAATACTATGTAAGGCAATGCTTCCTAAACATTTTAGAACCGTGACTCACTTTTTAGTATGACAAATGTTTGCAACCCACCTACATTTAATGGACATGAGGCGGCAATTTCTTTTCATGTAACTAAATTGTGTAGTAGCACATTGTCATTTACTGAAATTACATCTCCATTGAAATGGTCACTGAATTTGTACAGACATACACTTTTACTGCAACTAAATTTCACTCAAATGATAATGTATGGAAATTGAAATCAGTGAATATTACTTGTGCATCACCGAGTAAAGTGTCTTCATTTGTTCTGATCCTATTAAAATCTCAGTTTCCATTACACTTCAGAATTACAAAAAATTGGTTCATTTTTGCTTTTCTAACTGCTGAATGTGTACAGTTCATTTGTAGGTATTTATATTTTATTGACAATCAAGAAAAGGAAAAAAGGCAGCGAGTCTGTAATAGCACCCCCACTCTGCCATTATACATTTTCAAACAAACCTACTCCCGATGTGCAAATACTATGTGTACCTGCTGCCAAGGGTGTCACATAATGAATCCAGAAACTCAAATAGCGATGCACCATCCAAATATTTAAAAAAATCAACTAAAAATGTCCAATCATGCAGTTGAATCTTTTATTCAGTTCTTTACATGATAGGTGTCCTGTGATCCCAGTTTTCAACAAGTGCAGCATTGAAAAACAGCCAATCAACACGTTTCGTCTACAGCAGTAGACTTCAGAGCTGTAACATTAACAAACACACATACAAAATGAATTACAAATATATAATGTTGACATGTTCCCATGTTCTGAAATCATTACAAACGAAACATCCTACATTAAAAACAATCCCTACGTGAAAAGAAAAGACAAGGGAAAGATGTACACAATGTGGTGGTGATGTAATCTAGTATTTTCCATACTGCATAGCAATTATTATAATTGACAGGGATTTTGATACAAAGACCAAAAAGAAGATCAACTGTACATCCCACTACCATCGTACTTTCAATCTACCTGCATTCCACATCGGCTGTATTATAGCTCGGCATGAAAATGTCAACCATCTTCAAATATATACAAGCAATATTACAAACTCCTACAGCAACCAAATATTTTATTGTGTTCTCAAAATATCAAAAATGCCAAGCGTGCCATGTTGTAATGATATAAAATACCAACTTTACATACTACTATCATATCTTTAGCATGTAAACATCCCAAATAGGATGTACTATAACTCAAAAAAACTGTGTTGACCATCTTAAAGTATTTCAAAACACTACTAAGAGATACTACCACAGCCATTTTTATCCTGTGTCTAATAGCTGTTAGTCAACAGATATAAGCCAAACATATTGCACCATTATCAAAGTCACAAAGTATGCCCTGTTGTTAATGGTACAAAAAATAAACTTTACATCCTGCTGCCGTCGTACCCTAAATGTACCAACATCCCATATAGTACATATGATGGCTCGACGTAAAAGTGTCTGCCATCTTGGAATGTCTCAGAGCAATGTCATAGACTCCTACCAAAACCAACTAATATATTGCAATTTCAAAATATAAAAACCAATGCATATACCACATTGTAAAGATACAAAGGACCAGCCCTGTGTATTACTATCATCATCCTTTCAAAGTGCAAGCATCCCATACAGGACATGCTATGGCTCGACTTCAAGGTGTCAACCATCCCGAAATAAAATAAAGCAATATTGCAGACTCCTTACACAGCCAAATACTATATTGTGGCTAGTGCCTGTTAATCAACAACCATAATTCAATCTTATTATACCATTATGTTATCGCCTTCCACTACTCTGCTAAGACAAATGATTGGAAAAAATCCACACTGGTGCTATTGGTGCTACTACAACCAGTGTTACTGATTCAGTACCTAGCATATAACCCGTCAACAAGGAAAGATTAGTTTTATCAAATTATATCCTGACAGTGGGTACTGTTACCACAATAAGTAATTATATCAAGCCCCCCAAAAAAGAGGCAATAACAGACTTATAATGGTCCAGAAAATGCTGTAATATTACTAATTAAATATATCAACCGTAATTCCAAGTCTATAGTAACACAGTACAATGATTAAATCTGTGCTTTATAGACCAAAAGTCCCAAACTGAAAAAAAACAGGAGCACTCAAAACCAAAGTGCAAGAGAGTGAAGTGGAAATGTCACAACAATTCAAAAAATTGCACTATGTTTTTCTCAGATGGTCAACTGAACATTATAAAAAATAATGTAATTCATCATCTGTGTTGTGCCTACACTGCGCAACTGGCAAATCCAGCTTACCTCATTATGTCGTAGTGATAGTTCCCTATCACCTCCTTCGGTTCCCATAGGAACATGAGCAATACCATGAAACCAAATTTTGGTGTTAGCTGCATAATGTTCCATGAAGTGAAATGTCATAGGGTGTCGTATAATCTCTGTTCTTGAATGCCCACACATGTTCCTGAATGCAATGTTTTAGCGGTGCTATCATACTCCCTACATAAATCAAATAACACTTACATCCAATTACATTCGTAACATATTTGGTGTTACAATTTATAAAGTGTCTGATTTTGCAAATTCGTTTTGTGTTATAGGAGAACTGTTTTATTTTATTTTTCCCAAATTGACATGTTACATTCATTGCATGTATGAACCAACTACAGGTTGATGGTAACCAAGTAGAAACACTCCTGTTTTCTGTTACATAACTGCGACATAGTTGACCCCTAATCACCCTGTCTCTACGGTAGACAACCAGGGCTTAGTGGCATTGTCCTGTTTGATCCCTTGGATGTCAACAAGTAGGTAACAATGTTTACATAATATTCTAAAAAAAGCCCCCGCTGTGCATGGAGTACCTAGTGATTAAAGCCAAAGCATTCCGTTTGGTTTTCTGTCCTGATCTCCTAATCAAAGTGGTTGCCCTATACACACCACATATTCCTTCCTCCGCTTTCTGCAAGGTCACGCCATCATACTCTCTAGCTAGAAAGCTTTGCTTTGCTGCTTCTATCTGGCACATTAAAGTTCTTTCCCCACTGCAACTGCGACGTACACATACTAGTTCGCTATATGGTATGTTGTTAACAACCTATCGTTGATGTGCACTGAAAGCACGTAAAATTATGTTACAGGCAGTACTCTTCCTGGACATTGTACTCTGAATTTTACCATCCTCAAAATTATGTTTGCTATAATTCATAGTGAGCTTGACATTATAGGGATTATCATTTAAGAATGTGTGCTAATCTTGCAGTTGTTCAACAGATCCTTTCAACAAAACAATGATATCATTAATATACCTCCCCCCACAAAACAGATAATCAGTCCAGGAGGAGGCATAACTGCCCCAGGTATGCTCTCTCTCATACCAGCTCTTAAAGATCCCGACATACGAGGGAGCAAACCTGGAACCCATTGCTGTCCTTTGAAGTTAGTGGTGCCAGGTCCCATTGTGGATAAAAAAAAATCTTAGAAAGGATAATATCAATCATTTCAATAAGCATCTCATTATGCTCTAAGAAGTCTGCGCTCCTAGTGCATAGAAAGGTTTCTACTGCCACAACCCAAAATCCTTGCGATACACATATACAGACTAGCGACATCAAATGTTGCAAACATCAGTTCCTCCGACCAAGTCACATGAGTAAATTTATTAAGGATGTCTTCCCCTCCTGAATATATGGCGGGAGATTGCATACAAAAGCCTAAAGGAACCTCTCCACGTACTCCAATAAATGTTCTGTAGGGGAGGGCACCCTGGATATTATCGGCTTGCCCGTGGGAAAGGCTCCTCCTTATGAATATTCGGTAGAACATACATGCCTGGAAATCTGGGGTTAGCAATCACAAGATATCTATATTCCTCCTCCGAAATCAGACAACGTTCCGTCCAACCATTTAGGTTAAGATTTATGAATGTAGCCCATTCCTCCATAGGATTGTGAGTAATCAATTCATAACAATTGTCATCCGATAATTCCCTACTTCCTGTATATAGTCTGATTTATTCATTATAACGATGTTGCCTGTGTTGTCTGCTTCCCTGATTACAATTCTTTGATCCTGCTGTAGTCTAATTCATGCAGATCTCTCAGCCTGTGTTAAATAGTGCATGTGACTCACTTTTTTGGTCAGTTTACCAAACATTTTATGCAGGTGTTTAGTGACTTTCTCCTTAAACATATCTATTATCGGAGTTGCATTGGCAGGTATAAACTTGAAATGTGGCTTTAAGCCACTATCCATGTCAACATTTCCATTAATGTTGACATGGATATTGGCTTAAAGCCACATTCCAAGTTTATACCTATCCCTCCCTTTGTGTGTTCACAACCACTGGTTCCTTGTCAGTCAAAGACAGAAACAGCTCATGTTGACCAGATTTACCATTGAATAATTTTTAGTGCACATATGAATTTGAACAACTCAACATATACCTCAATGGGATCCCCCATTTGTATGGGGCAAAAACCCAGCCCCTTGCATAATCATTTTTTTCATCAGCATCCAAATCAAGTTTTAGAATGTAACACTCCTTTCAATTTGTTATCCCGTAAATACATTTGATGGTCCTCAGTCACTTTATTTAAAATGTCATAATTCTTTGCCACTGTATCAGTTGGATCCATCTCATCAATTTCTTTCTCCAACCTTACAATATATGTCTGTAATTTTGTTACATTCTTGTTCATATGTTCGATCAATGTACTTATCATTGTAAATGATGTGTTCTATTCATTTTCCTCCCATTCCTTAAGTGATTCTGCAACTAAATCTTCAAAAGTGGGAAAAATCAAGATCTGGAGACTCCTTAGAATCTTATTGTTGTCCAAATACTTTTGTAATGTCACCCCATCCCACCACCTTGCCACTCTTGTTTCTTTAACTGTCAGCTCCCACAGACACATGGAGGATGGAGCTAATGGCAACAGTTGTGTGCCTACCTGCGCCTCTGAAGCTATATTAGACTGAATACTGCTGGTGATCCGACATACCAAGGAAGCCTTAGAGCAAACAATAGACATAGTGGTAGTTGACATGACCATCCTCTTTGATGTGCAGTGCGAAATGGCAGAGCGAAAAATGACCACTGAACTCAACATGACATAAATGGAACCATCAGTGGAAGCCCTAAATGAACAAATGGCTGAAATAGTGGAGAAGATTCAGGTCCTGGAATACAGAGCAGAAGATGCAGAGTGAAGAGCATGCAGGAACAATATTCGAGTTGTTGGGCTACCTGAACACATAGAGGGTACATATATAATTACCTTCTTGGAAACCTGGATTAAGGAATCTGTGGTGCATGACGGCCTCTCCAGGTTCCTGACCCTGGAACATGTTCACAGGGTGCTGGCCAGGGTGCTCCTTCGAGTGCTGCTTCTCACGATGGAGAAAGACTGCTGCATTTTTGCAATAGAGATCACATCCTGCAAAAAGTGGGAGACAAGGGTGAGCTCTAAATTGAAAACCATAACATGATGGTGTTCCCAAATATTACTATGGTGGCCAAGAACCAGTGGGCCTCCTCCTTTCTGGATGCTAAAAAACATCACCAACTGGATATAAAATACATCATGTTTTTCCCAGCAAAACTGAGAGTAATCACAGATACTGGCTCTACATTTTTCACCAACCTGCAAGACATATGGAACTGGATAGACTCAATTACATGGGAAGAGAGTGCCAGACTTAATTCCCTGGAACTATAATTGATCACCACTGCAGAACGGATCAGTGAGAAAGACTGTCGCCACAAAGGAACAAGCCCAAAACGATAGGCTGAGTGTGGTGGTGGCAGCAAGTATTAATACTTCCGGCATGGTCCCTCAGCCAGAGGAAAGAGGGGAATCTCCCTCCGCAACAGACTCAGAACCACTCTCTATTATACTCTGCACACTAACTCTGGAACTGATATGCCGTGGGTTACAACGGGGTCAGCTGATGATCTAGGTTGAACTGCTGCATACTACATGTATTAAATTGGCAGGCTGGGAACCTAGGGTTCATTTCCCCTGAATGCGACCACCACCCCACAGTTTACCTAAGTGATTTGCCCATGTGCTGTTTGTTTGTTCTACTCAGTTTGGATGAGGGGGTGTTACCGTTCTATCCACTGGAGGGAAGGGTGAAATAATAATGCTTCAGTCCTATGGCAAGTGAAATGTTACAACAGCCTATTGCCCATTTGTAGAGGGCTTCTAGAAGCAAGCTTGCATTGTACCTGGCTACATATTATACCTTATCAATGTTTTGATAACAAAGCACAATACTCAATATAAGATAATGTTGTGGAATGTCCGGAGACTCAACAGTATTTCATAGAGATACAAGGTACAGTCATACTTGAAAAAGTACGGGGCACATAGTGCGCTATTGCAAGAAACACATTTGACCGCAAAGGAGGGGGTGGCGTTCCACAAACGCTGGTGGGGACAATTATACTATTTGACATACTCTGCTTTTGCACTGGGGGTTCTTATCTAGGTACAACCAGAAGTCTTGTTACAGTTATTAGAAGAGACACTTGACAAAAACGGTCACTTTGTTGTGATTAGCAGACACCTAGGGGCCAAAGATATAACAATTATTAATATGTGTACACCAACAATAGAACAACCTAGATTTTTTGATGAGATGTCATATATAAAAGGACCTGCCTACAGCACTTTACTATTATAGGTGGGGATTTCAATTGTATGACTAACTCCATGATGGATCGCTCACACATGAGGGACTCCCCAGTGTTCTGGATAGCAAAGAAGTTTCAAATTTGGCAAAAGCACTGGGGACTACTAGACACGTAGATGGTGACACCCTGAAGTGACTGAGGTTACTCATTTGATTTAACATTGCATGAACTAAATGTACACCTGAATGCATTCTTATGTATCCCAAGCATACACATGCTGAGTACAGGCCTGGGCCCAGAATATCTAGACAAAACTACATCTGATCACTACCAGATCATTTTAATACTCGCCTGGGTACCAGTCTGAATCAATATGCCCAATTGGAAACTCAGTGGTGAAAACCTGGAGAACCCAGCGTTCTAGCATACCATAGGTGAGTGGATACACAATTACTTTTGAGATAATGACAGTACAGCCTTCTCTGCCCCTCCATAATGGAAATCTTTAGGGATCCAGCAGACACTGGTACTGAGGTCAACATGCAGGAAAAACACTCAGATATTTAGAAAGAAACAGACATAACAACCCTACTCATCACCAATCACACATGAACAAAAATAGAAAAAACAGCCAACCAGTACATGGCGGGAGCTTATACAGAACAGGATAAGGCCGGGACACTCCTGGCCTGAGTGGCAAACCGGACCAAGAGTGGGGGGCACAAATTATAGAATTAGAGGATCAGAATGGAGGTCGAGTTTATAAACAATCTGAAATTAACAACTGATGGGCTCCCAGTGGAGTTTTATGCTGCCTATGCCGACCAATTAGTGCCACATCTGCTGGGCAGTATACAAACAGGCAAGGGAGGAGCACACTCAGCCCCTGACCATGAAGGAATCAATAATAATCCCCCTACGTAAACAGAATAGCCCTTGCAGAACATTGCAGCATATAGACCTTTGTCGCTGCTGAATGTCGATTATCAAATACTGAGCAGAATATTAACCACATATGCTATCTGCAGAGGGACTTCATCTCCCACAATACTCTGCCACCTGAGCCCTGAAAGAGGGAACTGTTGCAGACGCTGTAGCATTATCGCTTAAAAGCGCCAGGAGACCCATGGCACGCGGGATGTGCATGAGACGTGCCCAGCATATCCCTAGGCAAAGACTGGGCCAAGAGTTGGCCTGTCTGCGCCGCCCAAGTCCGGAGGAGGCCAGACGGGGCCCACTCTCTTGGTTTTGTCCTATTTTCAGCATTCATACAGCATGGTTAAAAGAAAATTCCCCACCACAGGGCAAGACCTGTTTGTGGATGATGAACTTCTTGACAAGTGCTATAGACTCGAATGATTTTAGTGGAAGAGAGACGGGTGACATGCCATCGCACATCAGCAGTTATTGAAAGCATTTTATCTTTGCCCACTTTGACTCATAGTGCTGGGGGTCCCAAGGACATGGCCACGAGTACAGTAACCAATGGGTGTGTTCAGCCCTTCACCGAGGATATTACCCCTATTTCTCCACTTGATTTGAGCTTCCCCCCGTCCTGGGACGCGTAAGAAAATGCCTACTCCTTCCGCGAAAGCATCAGTTAACAATGATCAGACTGAAACTGTGTATCTTGTGAGCCCTTGTGGGCCTGTTACTAAAAGGGGCAGATCTGCTTCTGCAGTAAATTCAGATGATTTTAACCCCTTACTTGTATCTTTACAGTCTCTGTAAACCTTTGACAAATCTTTATTAGACTCTGTCTTCTATAGTAACTTCAGTTGAAAACACTATGGGTAGCTTCCTAGAAATTCTGCAATCCAACATTAAGCCCCTGATTACGACCTTGGCGGAAGGGACACTCCTTCACAAACGTGACGGATATCCCGCCCGCTGTTTTACAAGTTCCATAGGGTATAATGGGATTGTAATATGGCAGGCGGGCTATCCGTCACGCTTGTGACGGAGTATCTCATCCGCCAAGGTCGTAATCAGGCCCTGAATCTTTTTCACAATCAAACCTGAGTACCAACGCAGCTCTTCCCTCTGTTGCCTCTTCCCACATACCAACACCATCTACTAATGATTACCACAAAGACCCGTGCAACCAAGGAGGGTACAGCTATTGCCCCAGCTACCAAGACAGCCTTTCTGATCTCCCTTCCCAATTTGCAATTTAACAATTCTATATTTCCTAATACACATTCAGCTGAGGGTTGTTGGTAGCTCCCAATCGCCCTCCCCAAAGCCACACAGTATGTTGTTGCCTTGAGTGAACATACCAACCCTTTCTCAACCTGATACAGCGTCTTGCGACAGCTTAAAGATCAAAGCAATTCATTGGATGGTCAGCAAAGCTGGTTTGACTTAGGCTATCTTTGAGAATGTTAATAATGGTAAGAAAGGTTAGCTGGATCACTAGAGGAGCCAAGTCTCTTCCAGGTGACTGTGTAATTATGTTCTTCAAATCCCCCGGCTTGGTAGAGCTAATCTTGTGCAGAACTAGAGGGAGGTATCGATCTTCTCCTCCCTATCGTGTGTTAACCCTTCCATTGGGGTGTTTATATTGCTCCCCGAATTTTAAAGAGGGGATGGGTTCAGTGATAGCCTGAATTCCACCCTCCATTCACCACTCTCAAATGTTTCACCTGTTGAATAAGTTGGACAATACTGATTAACAGTCATCTCATATGGAGATGAATTATCCCCTGGATGATCCCATGCCTATGAGTTTTGGTCATTTCGCCCCTACCCCTACATTGAAAGACAAAATGGCCGCACTCTGCTCCTCTTTACCCTACCCTTGAACCAGTGCAGCTGGTCACGTCCCTCTAGACCCCTTGACTGTGACTCCTGGACAACCTCACCTTATATGTTTTTATTTTAGAATGTGGCAGGTCTTAGCTCCATGGTGTCGCTAACTTGTTGACCTGATTTCATACTTAAATTCGATATCCTCTGCTGCCAGGAGACCTGGGCCCTAGAGCTGATCCATATTAACAGACTTAAGACTTTTCATTAACCTGCTGTGCCAACCAATGCTGGTAGACCTAAGGACGGGTTAGCCATCTTTGTATCAAATGTATTACCTCACCCTTAAAGTACAGTCCAATTTGCCATTCTTTTTAATTATTGTTTGGGAACTTTGGCACAATGTTCATTTTATAATTGTTAATCCGTATAATAAATAATGCTTCGTTATTTGATTTTACTAATGTATTATCTCACCTTGAAAATGATTTGGACAAGCTATGCTGTGCTGAAGGGAAAGATACCTTTTTACTGTGGGGTGAGGATTTTAAAACTCACCTATATCATCTACCCCTTAAAAGGGTTTGTGGTGTGATGGACATTTATGACAGTGACCAAACTCATATTATTCATAGTGGTTCTGGTATGAAATTGACTGATTTACTGGTCCAGTTTGATCTTGCCTTTTCTAATGAATTATGCACCCCTCCAGTTCCTTTTTATTCTACTTTCAATAGTCGAGGCTTCAATATCGTTATTGACTATATTCTTGCCTCTCTCAAGCTTGAAAATGTATTATGTGACTTTATTACTCACTCTATTGCTATGAGTGACCATTGCCCATCATTGCCCACAAGCAAGCGTGGGACTTGAAAGTCAACCATGTTGAACATCCTTTGGATAACTGTGTTAACTATTCAAAACGGTACCTCGCTACATTGGTCACAGATCAATTCTGACATCTTTCTTGAAAAATTGATCAATGCTCATAGGGGTGCCTTCGATACCTGTCTGGACGATTCAGCCTCCAACAAGGATGTTAAGACAGCATTCCTTAAGATTTCTGGTGGGATTAAAGAAGGTTTACTCAGGAACTTGCCTCTACTCAAAACTGACAGGCCAGGGTGGACTAAAAGCAACTGCACTAATACTCTAAAGCATCTTTTGACGGCCCTTTACAAGACACTGCACTGTCCTGTTTAAGTGGAAAGGTGCAGGCGTGAGTATAGACTAGCATTAAGGACCAGGAAAAAGGAGTTGAAGGAGATCGCATGGGAATCCCTGATTGAAGCCAGTGTGACCAATGATACCTCAGTCTTTTGGTGTGTAATTAACAGTCCCCTTATTAATGAATGATAGTGCTACCAGATTAGAACTGGCTATTAGTCTGACTGGATTGCCCACTTTTCCAAGTTTTATTCTATCCTAGGCACGCACGCCCAGGGCCTAAATCCTGTCACAGCTGAAGGGACAGCGTTTGGCTCTAGTAATATCTCTTTTACCTTGGACAAAATTGTCTTGGCACTGACGGGCAGTAATGGTGGTAAAGCTCCAGGTCTAGATGGTATCCCCACTGACTTATTTAAGGGCAATATAGCTTTGTGGGGCCCAATTCTGACCAGGATGCTAGGGGCGTGTTGCCGTTCTGGCATCTTGCATTTTGGTCAGAGTCTGTCATCCCCATCTTTAAGAAAGGGGATCTCTCAACCCCTGCTTGTTACTGCCACATATCATTACTTGCCTTATTGTTGAAAGTCACAGGGAAAATCTTACTAAACCGACTTGAAGAGTGGGCGGAAGCCACTACCATTCTCTCAGATCTGAAGTATGGCTTCCGCAGAGGCTTGGAAACAATTGAACAGGGGTTAAACCATAACCTGATCATTGTTAAATACACTTGAATGAAAAAAGGACAGTTGTATTTAGCCTTTGTCGACCTGTCGAATGCCTTTGAGTGTGTCCTTCATAGTAAACTGGGGTTGGGTTGGATCCCCTGGTAATCCCACTAAGACAAATTTATGCTTCGGGCAAGGCTAGGGTACATTTTTGGCCGCAGTGGTGTATGCACTAGTACTTTCAACCTAGAAAGAGGCATAAGACACTGCTGTATACTTGTGCCTTTTTTTATTTACCTTGTATATTAATAGCTTGGGTTCTGTACTTCCTAAAAACTGTAAAGACCTCCCACAAGCTGCCCATAGACCTATCCTTCACCCGCTTTATACCGACAATACCATCCTTATGTCACTCATCCCCTTGGGACTTCTGCGGCTACTTCATTAACCATATGTCAGAGCTGGGCTTAATTGTCCACAAAGGTAAGACCTTGTCATGAAGAGTGGCAGAAATGTCAGGAGGTGCTGGAACTTCATGGCAGGTGACATAAGCTAAATTTCACTTCAATTTTCTCCTATCTGGGTATTTTATTTGATGAACACGGCACCTGGTCTCCAGCTGTAAACTATAGGAAGCTGCTTTTTAATACATCTGGACCGTTCTATCAAATTCTGCTATTAAATTAGGCAATCAACATGAGAGGGAAATGCCATTTGGGGCTTTTCTAACGTTAATCAGATCCAGACGGCTGAGAACGTCTTTTTTTAATAATCTTATGTCTGTTCCCGAAAGTTGATCTTCATTTGCTTGTCATGCGGAACTTGGGGTCTTGTTTTTATCGAATTTAATGAGAATTCAGCCAATTATTTATGGCATAAAGTATGGACCTCTAAAAATATTGTTTTAAATTTCATGTTTATCAGTGACTGTCGTAATTTGACTGTGTTTCATCTTGTGCCTTGGTTTACATTTGTTCAAACAGTTCGCAACAGATCTGTGGCATGTATATTACTTTATTACTCCTGGAGCATTATAAAACATCAGTAGAAGTGAATTAAAGAAACAATACTTATCCTTACTGGCAGAGCGAAGGCTGCCTCGGGAACTGAAACCACTCAGTGTTATTAAAAATCCGATGCTTCTTATAGCAAACGGCGTACAGCCTTACCTTAATCTTGTGCAGAGTCGTGGGCACAGGTTTGTGTTAACTCGCTTTAGATCAGACATTTTCACCGATTAGCTACGTTTCCTGTTACCAACGTCTCGTCAGACACTTTGATTTAATGTTCCCTGCGATAATCTAGCTAGCCAAGGTAGTCTGCCTATTACTCTCTTTTGCACTTTTTATGACATTACTTGTAGGCGTTTTATTTTGCCAGTTCTTTGTGAACTAAATTTTAAGCAATGTCCCACTACACTTCTGTATTCACAATTGTCTTCCATAGTGATCTGCTGTAGAATGTCCAGCTATTTCTGGTCAGTGATACGAATAAGGAAACATTGTTCAGCGATGATGCGTTATTTTCTTCCTTTTAATAGTCAATTGATTTAGGCCGTTTAATATATACCTCATTGTGTTGCTTATATTTTTTCTGAATGCTTTTACGGTTTTTATTCATGATAATTGAATAAAGCTGATTTTGATTGATTGATTAATGCCACATATGCTCCAACTTGTACACCCTGACCAGACTGAATTTATACCAGAGGGAAATACAGCTATGAATATCTGGCACGTCACAGCAGGACAGCTAGCAGCCCAGACAGCCAAGAAGCAGTGGTGATGTAAGTGGACATGTCAGTCTGAACTGGGAATATATGTATACATAATGGACAGGATTGGGCTGGGTAGGCGATTTGTCGAATGGACCCGAGTGTTGTATTCCAAACCCACGGCAAGAGTTAAATCCAAAGGGATAATCTCAGCTTCATACAACATGGAGCAGGGCACAAGACAGGGGTGCTCTTTCTCCCCACTGCTATTCGCGATTGCGGTAGAACTATTGGCATGCAGGGCAAGACAAGGCGCACTATGGCATTAGAGCCCAAGGAGGCACCCACCAGAGAGCTTTCTAAAGTGATGACATGCTGCTCTTCCTCAATGACAAATGGACTGACACAGATAAAGCTGCCTGGATACTGAGCAAGTCTGGGACAATGTTTGGGTTACAGGTAATTTGGCAAAAGTCTTTTTCCCCTTACAGCTGATGGGGGAGATGATGCCAGATTCTCGGAGATTTAAGTGGGAACGGTATCCTTCAGATATCTGGGGGTTCAGCTCTACTGAGACGACCTCAACATCCTGAAAGGCAACATGGGAAGAGTGATCACAATATTTTGCACAGGGGTAGGTTTCTGGAAGTCGCTTCCAACTATCGTGGGCCAATGAGTGCCAATTGTTAAAATGATAACATTACCTAGGCTGTTATAACATTTTGCCACCCTTCCCATAGTAATCCCCAGAAGTAAATTCCGGGAAATAAATGCATTACTCATAGATCTGATATGGAGCAAGGGTAGATGAGGGGTGCCACTCACAAAGCTTCGAAGTGTGGTACATGATGAGGGTCTGGGCAGCCCCAGACTTTGAAGCATATTACCTTCCAGTGCAGATGGATTGCGTAACGTGATGAATAGCTCTACTAGGGCTTTAGTAGAACCCTCTTTGGGGGGTGACACCCCATGTCACCAATGGCTGACTCAATATTAGAGCCCTAACAAGTTAAGACAAAAGAACCTTGGGGCTTACAGACTGCTGACTAAGCTATCTGCAAAAAACTGAATAGATGCTTCCTACTCCCCAGAACTACCACTGAACTGGTTATCAATTTTTTACAGGATGTTCAAACTCAATTGTTAGATTGGACAGCATTATACATGGAAAAAGCAGGTGACCTATATGGTGCAGACACACTGCGATAATTTGAGGAACTGCAGACCACCTATGATTTACCAGCAGAACAGGTCCTATTATATGGAGTGAGTATGACAACATTGTGAAAACTTTGGAAAAAAGGCCAGAAAGAGCACAGCACAAGTAAACATAAAGAAGTTACAGACCTTTATTGAGCATTAAGAGAGGATATAACTACCCCTCTATAAGACCTAAGAGACAAATGGGTGGCAGATGTGGGCATCCCAATATCTGACGCGGGTTGGCTACAAATCCTAGACAGTATTCCACGAGTATCTAAAAATGCTCATTTCAATTTGATTAATTTTTAATATATACATAGAGCATACCTTACACCAGGCAAAACAAAGAAATATTTCCGGCATGCTTGGTTGACAAGCCCCAGGTGCAGTGTGGCGGGAGTTGAGAGGTTGCATATGGCATGGAGTTGCACACACCTTACTCAATATTGTGTGGAGGTGATGACAATAACCAATGACATAACAGATCACAATATACCCTTCTGCCCACAACACGTTTACTGGGATTGTTCCCTAGACCTGACAAACATAAAATAACTACCAAATACATTGATCTTGCTTTAGTTCTAGCCAGAGTGCCCCAAATAGAGAAACTGCACAGCAGATCTGTTCATTGGGTGGAATATAAAAGTATTAACCTTCTAAGGAACGCCTTGAGAGGGAGGAATTTTTTAGTTGAAGCACGAGCATGGGAGGGCCTGCTAGAGGAGTTGAGATCGGAAGAGGATCACTCAATGGACAATACCTGCCCAGATGTGCAGGATACAACAGGGATCTGAACATGCAATAACCGCAATATATCATAGACCTATATACGCCTTGACTACATCAACTCCGTAGGACATGGGTAAATAGCTAAGTAACCTCCAACCTCTCACCACTCCCTGACTTTACACTACAGGGGGCGGATATAACAAGATACATCACACATGACCATTGAGTATTAATGGGACCAACAAGGAGGGTGGGGGAGGGAATGATATTGTGTTTCATAATTGTATAGATACCTTTTGTTGTAGTAAATGAGGGTACTGATTTGGCACACAATGTGAAGTAAACACTTATACTTGTGAATAATGCTCAAACCATACAGAGGAGAACCTTACATGTGAAAGAGTTATGACATTGTATGTGCAGAGCATCTTTTAATTGAGTGCAAATGTGCACTGATTTTCTGCAAAATGCTAATAAAATGTGTTTAAAAAAGGTTTTCCATATCAAAAGACTTCCCTTTCAGAAACGTCGGTTGCCCTTCATTTGGCTAGTTCTTTAAATTCTGTTAAAGAGATAAAGCTGCTTGAATGTGCTGAAAATAAAAAGATTTCTAGCTTACGCATCAAGAATGTTCAATTCTATTAAGGACACGGAGGCGAGGATTATGCTTTCTCTTTCTTTTACTGTTCCAAACAGCAGCCAATGAAATAACAGTAAAACAAAAAACATCAATACCCATGTTGCTAGATAATATAGGGCCAGATGTATCAAAGAAATTTGCATTCGCAAACGTGCGAATTGCAAAATTCGTCCGTTTGCGAATGCAAAATCACCTTTTTGAATGTAAGAAAGGCATTCGCAGTGCAATTTTAAGGAATCGCTAAAATAGCGATTCCTTAAAATTGGGACCCCATTTAGAGAATCGCAATTTGCGATTCCCTAAATGCGGCATCGCAAATAAGGAATCCTTATTTGCGATTTCTTAAGCACATGTATGAAGCAATTCCTTAATGTGAATTGGGCATTAAGGAATCGCTATTACCACCAAGTTGAACTTGGTGGTAACCATGTGCAAATTTTAAAAATGCATTAAAAATGCATTTTTAAAATTGACATGTATCGCACACATGCTGTTTTGGCATGTGTGCACCTTACATGTCTTCCAAAATTGTTTTGGGGTGCAGCAGAGGGGGCCTTAGGCTCCCAGCACCCTGGAGTTTGCATTTCCCAAATTGCGAATTCCAGTTAGGAATTCGCAATTTGGGAAATGCCGAAAATTCGCAAATATGGGCCGATAGGCCCATAGTTGCGATTGGGGACCGTATCGCAATTTGCGATTCGGTAATAGCATTTGTGATTTATAAGAAATCGCTATTACCGAATCGCAAATATGATACATAGCATTTTGCGACTCAGAAATAGCGATTTCTTAAAAATCGCTTTTCCGAATCGCAAAAGGCTTTTTTGATACATCTGGCCCTATGTCACATGGTCCAATCATATCCCAGGACCTCAGCCCATAAAAGCTATGACCCCAAAAGTCACTTCCTCTTTTTTGTAACACTCAGATAAGAACCAGAACGCAGTAGCAACAAAACTCCTGACAGATTAACAGTCCATGAACAACAATTCTGAAGTCCAAAACATCCCAGTCCGAGCTCAACAGGTGGCAGGACAAAATGCAACCTCAACAGCATAAGCAGAGAAACTGAAAGCGCAAGAGCTGTATTCTTCAAACACAGGAATCGATAGGTCCAACCCATCACGGTGTCTTCTAATCCAATCCTAGAGATGATAAACAAAAATTGAAGGTAATACTTTTGTTAAAATATCATATACTCAGGATAAAACATCTGTATAGAATCCATAAATCAGGACGGGCAAAACCCAAAACATAATACAAATTTTAATCATACAATTCTCATCAAAATGAATCAAATATGGTTTATATAACATTATGGGCGGGATAATCCTCATCTCCGTGTCATTAATAGAATCGAAAATTCTTGAGGCGTTAGCTAGAATTGTTTTGATTCTATGTCAGGACCGGAGGTGAAGATTATGCTCGTTTAAAGCTGCCCAACAACTACAGTTGCAACATCAACCACCGGTTTGTGACAGAATTTCCTAAACGTAGATTCTGATGACCAATCCACTGCTCTCATAATGTCTTCCAGACGAGAGCCTTACACATAGGTCTTGGAAGCCATTGCTCCCCTAGCTGAATGATCCCCATATTTAGAAGTGTCTATTCCTTCCTCATTCATCAACCATCTCTTCCATCTGGATAAAGTAGCAGATGACAGTGGTTTAAATGTTTTCTGCGATGATATTAACAATTGACCCTTAATATCTAATCTGATATCAACTGTAGCAATCTCGAAATCCTTAAACATTGAACTACACACAACTGTTGATTTTCAGAAAACCTAGGATATGTTACTAACCTGCAATTGGTTTTCGTTCTTCTGGTGACGTTAAACGTAACTCCCTCCAGAGAATATGTTCTCCCTGCTAAATCCAAAGCTCTAACACCCGAAACATGTTTACAGGAAATAAGGCAAAGTAATATAGTTAACTTTGCTGATATTTGTTTTCTAGAAAGATAACTGTTAGCTGGCCATTTGTCCAAAAACTTTAAAACTACATCAAAGTTCCAAAGGGAAGAATACTTTGATTGAGGCTGATGCTTGTCAACTCCACCCAGTGGCATTTTGATCCCAAAACCTGACACCTTCTAAGTTCAAAGAACTGTTAGCTTGAAATGATACATTCCAAGAGTGGAGACATTATTTGTTGGAAGCTCGACATGTAGTTACTGTATTTTCTGATCAAAAGAACTTGCAATTCCTAAAGACAGGTCAAACACTAACTCCCAGACAGCTGAGAGAGTCCCTGTACTTCGCTTAATTTCTACCTTGTTAACACATATTGTCCTGGATCAACCAACAGAAAAGCGCATGCCTGCTCAAGATTAAACACAGACCCCACTCAGAAACCCCAGAAAAGTATGCAATAACTCCTCCTGAAAAGTGTATCTGTACAACAACATGTTGTGAATTTGAAAAGGGAGCTCTTGAATTTATAACACTCTTGTAAACAAAAGAATGGGTGAAAGAGAATCCTTAAAGAGAAGTCATAAATGATCTTCCATATTGCAAAGGAGCTTTGTATTTGTCAACTAAAGAGTTGCATAAGTTGGTCTTAAAAACATATCATGATGAATTATTATGCAGACATAAAAGAGTTTTCAAGACTGCAGAATTGATTAAGATGCATTTTGGTGGCCAACAATGAGCTCTCAAATAAAATAGTATGTTCAAACCTGCGAGAAATGTTTTAGAGGAAAGCCCAATTGCCAGGGTCCTCAGGGATTACTTTAACCCCTCCCCATTGCTCCATATCGAAGGAGCTAGTTCACTATGGACATGATTGTAGATCTTCCTTCCAGCCAAGGTTATCAAACAACATTAGATTTGTAGATGCCTTCTCAAAAATGAGCCATTTTATTCCCTTAAAGGCTTCTACTCAGGCTAGAGAGCTAGCACAATTATTCACACAACACATAGTAAGACCACATGGAATTCCTGTGGTGATGGTTTCAGACAGAGAATCCCAATCTGTGTCATATGTTTGGATGGCCTTTAAGAAGAGATTAGAAAAGAACGCTGGGTATTCCACCAGCTTGCACTCAGAGACTGATGGACAGACTGAATTGGAACTGTATTTACGCCTATACCTAATTGATCAAGAAGTACAGTGACTTGATATAGATGTCAGAATATGCCTATTACAATGCAGTCCATGTCTCCACTGATTACTCTACTGTATTTTCGAATTATGAAAAACACCCTAATGTCCTTGTGGGTAAACAAGACATCTCAGTACCAGTTGTAGGGTCATTCGTCCATTACTTACAGGTTTCATATCAATGTGCTAGAAAGCATTTACTAAAAGCTATGCTTTTGTATGAAAGTCAGAGAAAAAAGGAAAACTAAACCCTCAGTATGTTAAAGGTGAAAATGTTTAGTATCCACACAACATTTGCTCTTGGAATGGAACAGAAAGTTCCAGCCTAGGTTCTTAGGTGTTTTTGAAGTAATCAGAATGGCGAATCCTGCAACTGTTAAACTGAAAGTACCTCAGTCAATTAAATTGTATCCAGTTATCCATGTATCACTGATTAAGAACCCCCCTCCAACCTTAGAATACATGTACGACCATCATCTATTCAAACTTGTGGCAAAAATACATTTGAAGTAAGCAGAATTTTAGGGCCTGTTTTAGGTCTTGGAAGAGGGGAATATTCTGTCAAAAATGTGACAGATAGCCCATCTGCCGTATTACCGTCCAATTCTATATTATGGAGATTGTAATATGATGGACAGGATATCCGTCATGTTTGTGATGGAGTATTCCTTCCGCCAAGACCTAAATCAGGTCCCTAAATTTGAAAGTAGTGAAAAGATGTTTGTATTATTTGATTGATTGGAAAGGTTTTGGCTTAGGACAGATCTAGGGAGCCCTCTTCCAATGTTCATGCTCCACTGTTAAATAAAGAATTTGGCTAAATATTTCCAAACTAGCCTGGAAGTGTGATTCACCTTTCAGAGGGCGGTACTGTCAGGAAATCTGGAGGGAATATCATAATTAAAGAAGTTAAGGCATTCAAGAGGTTCCATACTAGAAGTCTTCCTCTTTGGAAACGTCGGCATCCCTTCATTTGGCTGGTTCTTCAATTTCTGTTAATGAGATTAAGCCGCTGGATTATGCTAAAACTCCAAGATTGCGGCTCCCATTAAAAGCAGTGAGTTTGCTGTCCAGTCTATTTTTCTTCAGGCACTCCCTCCCTTGTAGAAGGCTTATTGTGCATGCTTGAGGAATGCACTACGTGCTTCAACTGCTCCCTGAGACGGATGAGTGGCGTTCTGTGCCCATGTTTGTGAAGAAACTTTCCTCAACAGAAATCCTAATTTTATAACTCCACCTTCTTAGTAGCCAGCATGTGTATGCACAAAGTTTATTCCTTATAGTTAGCGATTACATTTTGTTCCTGCTTTCTCTCTAAGAGAAGTTCTGACTGGAATTCTTAATTGGAGAGAGATGCCAATGAGGACAGTTTCATGGATTAGTCTTCATCAACTGAACTCAATTGAGAAATTTCATAAGACTCAACCATAAGGTGATATGGAATTTAAATTCATGTGTATAACTGTTTTACAAGTTACTCCAGCCTAGAGACTTCATTTGAATATCCCAGTTACAAGACCCTTAACAAGAATAATTCATCAAGGGTCAGCAATAATCTCTGAATTATCAGATAATTCAGAGATTTTTATGATACAAGAGAAGAGCTAGTCCCCCTGAAGGCTTTTGGTACAAAAAGGTTATAAATGCATGACAAGTGTGAATGAGTATTACCACAGTATGCAAG
This sequence comes from Pleurodeles waltl, assembly GCF_031143425.1. Taxonomy (NCBI): domain Eukaryota; kingdom Metazoa; phylum Chordata; class Amphibia; order Caudata; family Salamandridae; genus Pleurodeles; species Pleurodeles waltl. The sequence goes on along the minus strand of NC_090449.1, from coordinate 295,597,348 downwards.
AATGTGAGAGTTCACAGAGAAATAAACATATGTCAAGTTCTAGAATGTGATTGTTCATAGAAAGTAATTGCTCAGACATTGTGGTATTAATATTTCAGGTGTTTGCCCACATATAATACAGACCATTAGAACATCTAGAAGGACTTCCAAACTGTAAGCACTCTCTGCAGCATTGCAAGCATCAGACAACAGTCTCTCTTTATTCTCTCCATCCTATTATCCCGGTGTTTGCCTTGCATTGGAGTTGCAAATTACTGGCATATAGATATCAGAGGGTGTTGAGAAAAATCTTCAGCTCTTGTGGGACACTTTGGTACTAGGTTAGTCACAATTTACCTTTGACATGGATACATCTACTAGAGATGGTACACAAGGGTTTAAATGAATATGAGGAAATAAACAGACAAGTGGCCTATTTGAATAATGGATGAACAACTACAACTAGGAGAAGATATTCAATGTATTTTCTTCACAACTGTCGCTATGCTTTTCTTTTGTGATTGTTGCTAATATTCGTATTTCTTTATCATCACCAGTCTCAGTATTACACTTGTGGTTGTATTGTAAGATACATCTGTCAACCGATGCGTTCTGTACATTGGTACCAAAAGGTAGTGGAGCATCTCAATTTTATGTTAAATTCAATACCCTCTCATTTCCATGCATTTCCATACATCATAGGCTCATGTGTGCACCCCAGCAGCTATAACAGAATAATACATGTACTATTACTTATATTTGTACCAAGAAATGCAGAAACATTTGAAACAGTTGATGACTTTATTTGTTCATAATTACACTCTCCAGTCACAATGTAAGTGGCATACCATCGACTGAGGCTAGATTTCCCTTCTTAGACCAGGAACACTAATCAGCGTCGGCCATCTTGGAAAGAGGCTTTTTGCATCCCCTCAGTGTGCATGCCAATGTCCTGGTGCATTGACTTATCATTATTTTTATTGATTTGGAAGAATGCGATAATTGTGTTAAAGAAAAAAAAAATGTGCTACATTTTTCACTCATTTTGTATAATGAGCGTGCCACAGGTCTTACAACTCTCTACTGAGAAACCCACTTGATAGGCACTGATTCTAATTCATGCAGCCTTTTCATTTGTAGTTCCTAGAATACACATTATCTTATTTAAAGAAAGAAAGAAATAGATGCATTCATGTTATAACTTTAAGGATGGGTGAGTTAGATGAATGTATTAACTAGTACTGCCAAGACATCCCTTTGATGTAAATAGAAAATCCAAAAATAAATATTTACTTCTATTATTCTTTTAGAGATATGCTTATTGAGGCCACACTTGATGTTGCTTGAGTATTACGTTCCCATGATCGCCAGGCAAGTCCCTAACCCAAGATGATTTCGGCCATTAAGATATGCTGTCCTAGACCAACCCACAAGGTCTGACTCAACTTTAATTCATTGAACATGGTGCTCCTTTTGCCGTTGCCTGTTCCCAGTAGTCAGCATGTGTGCACACAGAGGTTAGCCCTCACAGTTAGTGATCACATTTTCCTCTTTTTTCTCTCTATGAGAAGTTCTGATTGGAATTCTTCATTGGAGACAGAGGTCAGTGAGGACAGTTTCATATATTAGCCTTAGGCAGGTAAACTTAAATGAGACATTTCATAAGACTCGACTGTAAGGTAATATGGAACTTAAGTTCATGCGTATAACTGTTTTACAAGTTACTTCAGCCTAGAGACTTCATTTGAATATCTCAGGCTCCGTTTCTGCTTTGCTTCAAGCTAAGAGGGAACAAGTCTAAAGAATGCAAAGAATGCAGCACTCTTAGTCTGAGTAACACATTTATTAAGGCACTTCCCAGGGCTCAAACATAAGTATACAAAAATATTAACATGAGCATTTAACTTGAATGCAGCAAAACACGTGCAGCTACTAAAATAATCACAGCAGTTGAATAATAATAATAAGATAAAATGCAATGTCTCAACAATGAATATGTATGCAGTGAATATATATATATATATTTATGCATGCACTCAGTTCAACTAAGTAATGAAGAATTAAAAATGCATCACCATGGGGATTGAATCCAACATCTTCCTTGTCTTTGCCAACGTCAAGCTGTGGAACCGTGAACAGCTAAGACAGAAGACATTTTCTCCAATGAGACTCTGATTTTCCTGTACAATGCGTCCACCCTCCGAAATAAGTTCCTTCTGCCTCAGGGCCAAGTTTCCGCACTTTATATACTTTAAACAAACTTAAGAGGAAGGTTCTGCTAATCTTCCCTTTGAGTAAGTTGTGAAATTCAAGCACTGGCAGTACCCGGTTGTAGGAGGCTGGACTGGCTTGTAGTGAGTACCAAGGGGTACTTGCACCTTGCACCAGGCCCAGTTATCCCTTATTAGTGTATAGGGTGTCTAGCAGCTTAGGCTGATAGATAACGGTAGCTTAGCAGAGCAGCTTAGGCTGAACTAGGAGACGTGTGAAGCTACTACAGTACCACTTAGGTGGTCATTCTGACCTCGGCGGTAAAAGGCGCCTACCGCCGGTCAGAAATCCTCCATAATCCCGCCGCGGTCGCGGAAACCCGCCACGGTCATTCTGACCCGCAGAAGGCAAACCTCCGAAAATCCGACCGCCACAACAGACCGCCAGACCAGCGGTCGGCGGAAAGGTGGAGGTGACCAAACCTCCACCGCCACGCCAACAGAAATACGCCCATGCCATTACGACCCACGAATCCACGCGGCGGTCATTCAAACGCGGTATTCCATTGGCGGGACACACCGGCGCGGTCAGAATACACACAAACGAACAAAACTCAGCCACATTGGACGATTTGAATCCCACACACCTGATACACATACACACACCACTCCCACACACACAATACAATATAAAACACCCACCCACATCACCCACAAACCCCTACGCTTAAAAATTCGTAAAGAAGACAAGAGCGAGACACCAGCATCCAAAACATAACAGCCACAGCCACTCAACACCATCACCCACACACTATCCACACACAAAACAACACACACCACCACACTCAACTCACTTAAATACACATACTCCACCCCACACATCATACACACCACCCCATGGCACCCCAAAGACAACCCCGCTTCACAGACGAAGAACTCAGGGTCATGGTGGAGGAAATCGTTCGGGTAGAGCCCCAGCTGTTCGGCACACAGATACAATACACCAGCATTGCCCGGAGGACGGAGCTATGGCAGAGGATTGTCGACAGGGTGAACGCAGTGGGACAGCACCCCAGAAATCGGGAAGACATCAGGAAGCGATGGAACGACCTACGGGGGAAGGTGCGTTCCATGGTATCCAGGCACAACATCGCCGTGCAGAAGACTGGCGGAGGACCCCCACCTCAACCCCCACAATTCACATCATGGGAGGAGGAAGTCTTGAACATCCTGCATCCTGACGGCCTCGCAGGAGTCGGCGGAGGAATGGATACTGGTAAGTTGAAGCTTCAATACTGCTTCCCCCCCACCTGCATGCCAAATCAGACCCCAACCCTCACCCCCATCCTCGAACCCCACCCTCACCCCCACCCCCATCCTCACCCCCACCCTCACCCCCACCACCATCCTCACCCCCACCACCATCCTCACCCCCACCACCATCCTCACCCCCACCCCCAGCACACCTATTCCCCGCCAATGTCTCACCATCACAACCCACACATCCCAAAACCTAGGCCTGCATGCGTCCACTAAGCATGGACACCCATCACCAAAGCATGCCCAATGCATATACACATCCCCCCCACAAGCCACCCTCACCAAAGCCCCCACACACGAATGCCAGCACTTGGGGACACGAGAACCCACAGATACACCCATATGCCACACATTTAAACTATAACCATACCTCTATACCCCTGCAGGACCCGACCGTCAACACACCGCGGCGGAGGGGCCAGAATTATCCACACCCCCCACCCAAGAGGCCGTCAGCGATGACAGCAGCTCTGTCGACCTGGACACCGATGACCAGCCCGGACCATCGGGGACCTCTGGACAGTCGGTTCCCCTCACACAGGCCCAGGCCACTACAGACCCAAACCCCTCTGGGAACACCAGCACAGCTCCCACCCAGCGGGCCCATGCCTCTGTCTCCAGGGCGCGTCAATCTGCGGTGTGTCTACCACTACAGGGCACCCAGGATAACCCACCACCCCAACAACAACAGGGACCTGGGGGCAGTGGTAGTGGGCACACCGGCCAGGGGGCAGAGGCCCAGGGAAACAGGGCAACTCGGCGGGCAGCTGTGCGACAGGGGGGGGAGGAGAGGCCCAGGGAACCCACTCTCCACGAGGTCCTCACCACCATCATGGGAGCATACAACCGCTCCCAGGAGACGATGGCGACGGTACTGGCCCGGTTCCAGGAGATCCAGGTGCTGCAGGAGGAACACTATCGGGGGTACAGGGAGGACATCAGAGCCATCAACACCACCCTGGTTACCATGGTAGGGCTGCTGCAGGACCTCGTAAACAGCAGGGCGGACACTGAACAACACCCAAGGGCCCCTGCCACTAGCCTGGACCAAGAACAGCCATCCACCTCCGCCGGCGCTAGTGGACAGGAGGCCCCCGCACAGCAGCAGCCCACCAGACCCCCACCTCCTGCAGGAGAAGAACCACCCCGCAAGAGGGCCCTGAGATCTCGCAAGAAGACAGAGTAGGATGTCAAGACCCCCGCCAGCAAAGGATACCACCTGATGTCATCCCACTGTCCCACATTGTCACCCTGTCCATCCTTGAACTGCCCATGCTCCATCTCTCCACAGGCCTCTGGACAATGCACCTGTGTGACTGTTACTCTGGACTCTGCCATGGACATTCCTTCACCATAGCCCCCACCCACTTGAAACCACCCATCCCATTTTGAGCACTTCAATAAACACCTATTTTGCACCAAAATATCAGGAGTCTGGCTGTGATTTCAATAGATTGTAATTGACATGACAGTGCAAATATGTCCTTGTACATGGTGAAGTCAACAAACAGCTGCCACAAAGCTGTAGTCCATGGGGAAACGAAGCACAGGACTCGTAGTGGGGACCCCAGATCTGAAATAGGGAGGGAAAAGCCAAAACTCAGTCATCATACACTGGGGCAAATAGACAGGCAGCAGAGATGCTGCAGAGTAGTTAACATTTACTAAATTATCTTTGAAATGTTACCTGTGTCCTATTGGAAGTACTGTTCAATGATTCTGTCCCTGTTGTCTGTTTCAGCCCCGTCGTCTTCCTCCTCGTCACTCTCCTCAGGTTCCACCGCTGCCACAACACCACCGTCTCGACCATCCTCCTGCAGGAAAGGCACCTGGCGGCGCAAAGCCAGGTTGTGAAGCATGCAGCAGGCCACGATGATGTGACACACCTTCTTAGGTGAGTACATTAGGGATCCACCGGTCATATGCAGGCACCTAAACCTGGCCTTTAGGAGGCCAAAGGTGCGTTCGATCACCCTCCTAGTACGCCCATGGGCCTCATTGTACCGTTCCTCTGCCCTGGTCCGGGGATTCCTTACTGGGGTCAGTAGCCACGACAGGTTGGGGTACCCAGAGTCCCCCACTAGCCATACACGGTGTCTCTGTAGCTGTTCCATCACGTAAGGGATGCTGCTATTCCTGAGGATGTAGGCGTCATGCACTGACCCTGGGAATTTGGCATTTACATGCGAGATGTACTGGTCAGCCAAACACACCACCTGGATGTTCATTGAATGGTAATTTTTTCTGTTCCTGTACACCTGCTCCCTGTCTCTTGGGGGAACCAAAGCCACATGGGTCCCATCAATGGCACCAATTACGTTGGGAATATGTCCAAGGGCGTAGAAATCACCCTTCACTGTAGCCAATTCGCCCACCTCAGGGAAAATGATGTAGTTCCTCACGGATTTCATCAGGGCAGACAACACTCTGGATAACACCTTCGAAAACATGGGCTGAGACATTCCGGAAGCAATTCCCACAGTTGTCTGAAATGACCCACTTGCCAAGAAATGTAGTACTGACATGACCTGCACCAGAGGGGGAATCCCTGTGGGTTGGCGGATGGGGGACATCAGGTCGGGCTCCAGCTGGGCACACAGTTCATGGATAGTGGCACGGTTAAGACGGTAGGTCAGGATAATGTGGCGTTCTTCCATTGTCGACAGGTCCACCAGCGGTCGGTACACGGGAGGATTCATCCGTCTCCTCGCCCAACCCAGCGGACGGTGCCTAGGAAGGACAACATGGAGCACACAGTCAAGCAACCCACAGGTACGTACTCACAGCTAGCACAGTATACGATTCTCTATGCAGTGAATGGCGTGTCTGAGTGGCTATGCAAGGCCTAGGCCTGTGTGACGCAGTTGAAATTGAGCCATGTGGGCCCTGGAAATGGCGGCTGCCTGACCTGTGAAGTGTGACAATGGGATGTGAGGTCAATGCGCTGGCGTGGCACACCGCGGCGGGCGGCGGGCGAAGACCGCGGCGCGAAGCCGCATTGGTTAACATTGAAGCCTATGGGTTTCAGGAGCCAATGGCGAAGGGCGCCGGCGGTGGCGGGACGCACCGCCGCGGTACGCACCGCCGCGGACGTGACCGCCATTTTATATCTACTTATCCACTTGCGACTTGAACTTTCACAGGAGAGGACCTATACTGCAAGTGTTGCTGTGACCTCGGTCTGGAAGGGACAATGGCTGCTGCGACTGGGGAAAGGGCCCCTGCCTTCACTGGAGAGGAGTTGGAGAAACTTGTGGATGGGGTCCTCCCCCAGTATGCGCTACTCTACGGTCCTCCAGACCAACAAGTGAGTTTAATTCAATATGGATTTGGGGCCACTGGCTGGCTTGGGGGCCTGGCGGGGATGGGGGGGCATGTTGGGGCTGGCGGGGGGCCTGGCGGGGGGCCTGGCGGGGATGGGGGGCATGTTGGGGCTGGCAGGGGGCCTGGCGGGGGGCCTGGCGGGGATGGGGGGCATGTTGGGCATGGCGGGGGGCCTGGCGGGGATGGGGGGCATGTTGGGCATGGCGGGGGGCATGGCGGGGATGGGGGGCATGTTGGGCATGGCGGGGGGCCTGGCGGGGATGGGGGGCGTTGGGCCACTGGAAAGGAAAATGCTGAGAAACTTGAACGTGGTATTTCTCCCTCCCTTTACGTGTCACATAGGTCCGCGCCCATGAGAAGATATGGATTTGGCGTGCCATCGCCAAGGAAGTCCGGGCCCTGGGGGTCCACCATCGACGGGGCACCCACTGCCGCAAGAGGTGGGAGGACATCCGCCGCGGGACCAAGAAGACCGCCGAGTCTCTGCTGGGGATGGCCTCCCAACGTAGGCGGGGTGCCTGCCGTCAACTGAGCCCCCTGATGTTCCGGATCCTGGCGGTGGCCTACCCTGAATTGGATGGGCGCGTGAGGGCAGCACAGCAGACACAAGGGGGTGAGTACAAGCATTATCTACTCTGTTGTCGCGCAGTGGAGGTGTCTGGGTGGGGGAGGAGGGCTGGGGGTCCCCCTAGGCCAGGGCGATATCTGTAGGCTGGGCACCCCCGTAAGCCCCTGTGTCCCCAGCCACCACCCTCAGTAGTTTGTCAGTACAGCCATCCCTGGGCCGTGTCATCCATGGGTGCAGTTGTCAACTCTAGGCGTGTAGGCCATGTTCCACGGAATGCGTAGCGTACCCCAAGTGCGCAACTTAGTGCAGGGGGCATCTGTGTCTGTCATGTCCGCTAACTGTACCGGAGATCCATGTACTCAATATGCCTTTATTTCTCTCTCCCCCCCCCTTTTTGTTTGTCTTTCTGTGCTTGTGTGCATCAGCATCATCAGGCGGAGGAGAAGTGGCATCGGGGCAGGAGGGAGCTGCATCTCACATGGCCCAGGAGGGCCATGCCACAGAGTCAGACTGGACCAGTGAGACGGAGGGCGAGGGGAGCTCCACGACGGGGACGACTGGACCCTGCAGCGACACGGACACGTCCTCGGAAGGGGGCTCCCTTGCGGGGGTGGCACCATCCGTGCCCCCCGCCATTACAGGTACAGCCGCCACCCAGCGCACCATCTCCGCCCTCCCAGCAGCCCCTCCGCGTTCGCCCCGTGCCCGCTCTGCCAGGAAGCCGGGCATCTCCTTCGCCCCAGGCACCTCAGGCCCTGCCCCTGTTACCCCCGCTGCCCTCAGTGAGGAGGTCATTGACCTCCTCCGAACGCTCATTGTTGGGCAGACTACCCTTTTGAATGCCATCCAGGGGGTGGAGAGGGAGGTTCATCGCAGCAATGCGTACCTGGAGGGCATTCAATCGGGTCAGGCTGCCCATCAGCGATCGTTCCAGGCTCTGGCCTCAGCACTGACAGCAGCCATTGTCCCTGTCTCCTGCCTGCCTCTACTAACTCCCTCCTCCCAGTCTCCTGTTCCTCTGCCTGTCCCACCCACACCATCAGACCAGCCTGCACACACCTCAACACCCAAGAGAAGCTCATCCAAACATAAGCACCACAGATCACGCAGACATTCACACACGCAACATTCCGATGCAGACATGCCAACAGTCACTACCACCTCTGTGACCCCCACCTCCTCGTCTCCCTCCTCCCTCCCTGTGACGTCTACACTCACACCTCCATTCACCTCACCATCAGCCAGTGTTTCCATCACCAGCACACCCTCCACTCCAGTCCGCACACGTGCAGTCACCACCCCCACTGCCATTTACACGTCCCCTGTGTCCTCTCCCACTGTGTCTGTCACCCCCTCTTCCACACCACACAAAAGCAGCCACCCACCCACCCAACAGCCATCCACCTCACGACAGCCTATCCCTCCTGCACCTGCACCCAAAGACAGCAAACGTGACTCACCTACAACCACATCCTCTCCCTCCACTCCCATTCCCACTGTACCTACCACTCTCCATTGTCCCAAGAAGCTCTTCCTCGCCACTACTAACTTCTTTCCTGACCCTGAGCCCCCCCCTCCTTCTCGTCGGGGTAAGAAGAGCACCTCAGCCACCACCAGCCCTGCAGCCCCCTTGTCAAGGGTGCAGGGGTATTGGAGCCCGCCAGCCCGCATGTCTGGATCTTCGCCCAGCAGCAAGGGGACAGCCAGCCCACCCCCTGGGAAGAGGAGCAGAAGGCGGAAGGGGCGCCGCAGGAGCCCGCCTTCTACATCCCCCCCGGACACCACCCAGAGACAGTCACCAGCCACAGCTCCAAAGGGAGGAAAGGGCCACAGGCCGACGACTAAGGAGGGCAAGGGCAGCAAGTTGGAGAGGTCAGGCAGCAGGCCTGCTGCCCAGGAGGAGCCCACAACCCCCATAGCCGCTGCCCCGGGAGGAACCGGCACAGCTGCCCCGGGAGAGCCCACCACCCCCATAGCCGCTGCCCAGGGAGGACCCAGCCCAGCTGGCCAGGAGGGCCCCACCACCCACAGCCCAGGTGGGCAGTGAAGGAGCACCATCCCCGCTGCCCAGGAGGGCACCACCAGGCAATTAGCAGTTGGCCATAGACCGTCCGCCGTCTCAAGAACCGCTGAACTGGGCCCTTCAAGGCAAGGACCGCTGAACTGGGCCCCGCCGTCTCAAGAACCGCTGAACTGGGCCCCGCCGTCTCAAGAACCGCTAAACTGGGCCCTTCAAGGCAAGGACCGCTGAACTGGGCCCCGCCGTCTCAAGAACCGCTGAACTGGGCCCCGCCGTCTCAAGAACCGCTGAACTGGGCCCCGCCGTCTCAAGAACCGCTGAACTGGGCCCCGCCGTCTCAAGAACCGCTGAACTGGGCCCCGCCGTCTCAAGAACCGCTGAACTGGGCCCCGCCGTCTCAAGAACCGCTGAACTGGGCCCTTCAAGGCAAGAAGCGCTGAACTGGGCCCGCCGTCTCAAGAACCGCTGAACTGGGCCCCGCCGTCTCAAGAACCGCTGAACTGGGCCCTTCAAGGCAAGAAGCGCTGAACTGGGCCCCGCCGTCTCAAGAACCGCTGAACTGGGCCCCGCCGTCTCAAGAACCGCTGAACTGGGCCCTTCAAGGCAAGAAGCGCTGAACTGGGCCCCGCCGTCTCAAGAACCGCTGAACTGGGCCCCGCCGTCTCAAGAACCGCTGAACTGGGCCCTTCAGGGCAAGAACCGCTGGCCCTTTGGCAGACGTGGCAGGGCAGGATCTATCTCGGGCAGGGCTGCAGGATGTCCTCTGGCCAACTTGCCTCCTCCAGTGGCAGTGGGGTCTGTTATGGACTGTATGGACTATGGCTTTGCTCTCCCCAGGATGGCCCAGTGGGCAGGCCACCCACTGTATGGACTGTATGGACTGTGGCTTTGCTCTCCCCAGGATGGCCCAGTGGGCAGGCCACCCACTGTATGGACTGTATGGACTGTGGCTTTGCTCTCCCCAGGATGGCCCAGTGGGCAGGCCACCCACTGTATGGACTGTATGGACTGTGGCTTTGCTCTCCCCAGGATGGCCCAGTGGGCAGGCCACCCACTGTATGGACTGTATGGACTGTGGCTTTGCTCTCCCCAGGATGGCCCAGTGGGCAGGCCACCCACTGTATGGACTGTATGGACTGTGGCTTTGCTCTCCCCAGGATGGCCCAGTGGGCAGGCCACCCACTGTATGGACTGTATGGACTGTGGCTTTGCTCTCCCCAGGATGGCCCAGTGGGCAGGCCACCCACTGTATGGACTGTATGGACTGTGGCTTTGCTCTCCCCAGGATGGCCCAGTGGGCAGGCCACCCACTGTATGGACTGTTTGGACTGTGGCTTTGCTCTTCCCAGGATGGGCCAGTGGTCATGGAGTCCCCTCGTGGATCTGGCGTCGTGTACTCAAGTGGCTGAGGTGCCCCCCCTTCCCTTCCCCCTGAGGTGCCTGTCCTATTTTCTTTCTGATGCCCCTGCAGTGTTCTCTCCGTGGAGTTCTTGTCGTGGGACTGGGCCTTGCCCCTTTGCACAGGACCCCTGTGATCCACGGACAGTGGTTGGACTACATTTAGTAGCTGTATATATTTTGTACATAGTTTATTTATTAATTGGGATTACTGGTGTACATATTTCAATATATCTGCCCGTTTATGATCTCTTCTTTTGGTCTTTGCATTATTTCGGAGGGGGGTGGTTTGTGGGTTGTGACAGTGATCTGTGGGAATGCATTGATGTGTGTGTTGTAGTGGGTGTGGGTGGGTGGGTGTGTGCCGGTAATCTTTTCCCTCCCCTGTGTCGTAGGTGCCGTACTCACCGATGTCTTCCACGCCGCCGGGCGTGCTCCTGGTATATGAGCAGGAATAGGAGTGCGGGGATGACCTGCAACTCTGGCTCCATACTGCCGGAATCTCGCGTGGAGTGCGTAGAGGTGAGCGTTTTCCCGTTCGTAGTCTGTTTCCGCCGTGTTCTTATCGGCGGTGCTCCCGCCCCGGAAAAGGTGGCAGATTGGTGGGTCGTAATAGGGTGGGCGGTACTTTGTCTGCCGCCGGGCTGTTGGCGGGAACCGCCGCGCTGTTTGTTTGTACCGCTGTGGCGGTCGGAGTGTTAAGTTGGCGGGCTGTGTTGGCGGTTCCCGCCAGGGTCAGAATTGCATATTTTAGACCGCCGGCCTGTTGGCGGCTTGGCCGCCGCTTTATCACCGACCGCCAGGGTCAGAATGAGGGCCTTAGTGTCATATGCACAATATCATAAGAAAACACAATACACAGTTATACTAAAAATAAAGGTACTTTATTTTTATGACAATATGCCAAAGTATCTTAGAGTGTACCCTCAGTGAGAGGATAGGAAATATACACAAGATATATATACACAATAGCAAAAATATGCAGTATAGTCTTAGAAAACAGTGCAAACAATGTATAGTTACAATAGGATGCAATGGGGAAACATAGGGATAGGGGCAACACAAACCATATACTCCAAAAGTGGAATGCGAACCACGAATGGACCCCAAACCTATGTGACCTTGTAGAGGGTCGCTGGGACTATTAGAAAATAGTGAGAGTTAGAAAAATAACCCTCCCCAAGACCCTGAAAAGTGAGTGCAAAGTGCACTAAAGTTCCCCTAAGGACAAAGAAGTCGTGTTAGAGGAATAATGCAGGAAAGACACAAACCAGCAATGCAACAACTGTGGATTTCCAATCTAGGGTACCTGTGGAACAAGGGGACCAAGTCCAAAAGTCACAAGCAAGTCGGAGATGGGCAGATGCCCAGGAAATGCCAGCTGCGGGTGCAAAGAAGCTTCTACTGGACAGAAGAAGCTGAGGTTTCTGCAGGAACGAAAAGGGCTAGAGACTTCCCCTTTGGTGGACGGATCTCTCTCGCCATGGAGAGTCGTGCAGAAGTGTTTTCCCGCCGAAAGAACGCCAACAAGCCTTGCTAGCTGCAAATCGTGCGGTTAGCGTTTTTGGACGCTGCTGAGGCCCAGGAGGGACCAGGAGGTCGCAAATTGGACCAGCAGAGAGAGGGGACGTCGAGCAAGACAAGGAGCCCTCTCTGAAGCAGGTAGCACCCAGAGAAGTGCCAGAAACAGGCACTACGAGGATGCGTGAAACGGTGCTCGCCGAAGTTGCACCAAGGAGTCCCACGTCGCCGGAGACCAACTTAGAAAGTCGTGCAATGCAGGTTAGAGTGCCGTGGACCCAGGCTTGGCTGTGCACAAAGGATTTCCGCCGGAAGTGCACAGGGGCCGGAGTAGCTGCAAAGTCGCGGTTCCCAGCAATGCAGCCCAGCGAGGTGAGGCAAGGACTTACCTCCACCAAACTTGGGCTGAAGAGTCACTGGACTGTGGGGGTCACTTGGACAGAGTCGCTGGATTCGAGGGACCTCGCTCGTCGTGCTGAGAGGAGACCCAAGGGACCGGTAATGCAGCTTTTTGGTGCCTGCGGTTGCAGGGGGAAGATTCCGTCGACCCACGGGAGATTTCTTCGGAGCTTCTGGTGCAGAGAGGAGGCAGGCTACCCCCACAGCATGCACAAGCAGGAAAACAGTCGAGAAGGCGGCAGGATCAGCGTTACAGAGTTGCAGTAGTCGTCTTTGCTACTATGTTGCAGGTTTGCAGGCTTCCAGCGCGGTCAGCAGTCGATTCCTTATCAGAAGGTGAAGAGAGAGATGCAGAGGAACTCGGATGAGCTCTTGCATTCGTTATCTGAAGTTTCCCCAGAGACAGAGACCCTAAATAGCCAGAAAAGAGGGTTTGGCTACCTAGGAGAGAGGATAGGCTACTAACACCTGAAGGAGCCCATCAGCAGGAGTCTCTGACGTCACCTGGTGGCACTGGCCACTCAGAGCAGTCCAGTGTGCCAGCAGCACCTCTGTTTCCAAGATGGCAGAGGTCTGGAGCACACTGGAGGAGCTCTGGACACCTCCGAGGGGAGGTGCAGGTCAGGGGAGTGGTCACTCCCCTTTCCTTTGTCCAGTTTCGCGCCAGAGCAGGGGCTAAGGGGTCCCCGAACCGGTGTAGACTGGCTTATGCAGAATTGGGCACCTCTGTGCCCAACAAAGCATTTCCAGAGGCTGGGGGAGGCTACTCCTCCCCTGCCTTCACACCATTTTCCAAAGGGAGAGGGTGTCACGCCCTCTCTCAGAGGAAGTTCTTTGTTGTGCCATCCTGGGCCAGGCCTGGCTGGACCCCAGGAGGGCAGATGCCTGTCTGAGGGGTTGGCAGCAGCTGCAGTGAAACCCCAGGAAGGGCAGTTTGGCAGCACCAGGGTCTGTGCTACAGACCACTGGGATCATGGAATTGTACCAACAATGCCAGGATGGCATAGAGGGGGCAATTCCATGATCATAGACATGTTACATGGCCATATTCGGAGTTACCATTGTGAAGCTACATATAGGTAGTGACCTATATGTAGTGCACGCGTGTAATGGTGTCCCCGCACTCACAAAGTTCAGGGAATTGGCTCTGAACAATGTGGGGGCACCTTGGCTAGTGCCAGGGTGCCCTCACACTAAGTAACTTTGCACCCAACCTTTACCAGGTAAAGGTTAGACATATAGGTGACCCATAAGTTACTTAAGTGCAGTGCAAAATGCCTGTGAAATAACGTGGACGTTATTTCACTCAGGCTGCAGTGGCAGGCCTGTGTAAGAATTGTCAGAGCTCCCTATGGGTGGCAAAAGAAATGCTGCAGCCCATAGGGATCTCCTGGAACCCCAATACCCTGGGTACCTCAGTACCATATACTAGGGAATTATAAGGGTGTTCCAGTAAGCCAATGTAAATTGGTAAAAATGGTCAGTAGCCTGTTAGTGACAATTTGGAAAGAAATGAGAGAGCATAACCACTGAGGTTCTGATTAGCAGAGCCTCAGTGAGACAGTTAGTCACCACACAGGTAATACATTCAGGCACACTTATGAGCACTGGGGCCCTGGGTTACCAGGGTCCCAGTGACACATACAACTAAAACAACATATATACAGTGAAAAATGGGGGTAACATGCCAGGCAAGATGGTACTTTCCTACACCGGTCAGTGTTGAAAACACCCACAAAGGATTGTCCAGATCCCAAGGTGTATTTCCAAGACAGAGCCATACCCTTCTCGCTATAAACATTCTCATTGTTGTGCACTCTTATCAGCGTTGCATTCCCCATGTTATGTTCCCTTCCGTGGTGAAAAAAGCGAAAAACACGTTAACAAGTTGTACTTGGAAAATACCTGCACCACCAATGTGACGCCATTTGAAGCTAAGCTAAGCATAAAATGGAGTCAGTGGTCAAGATGGAATTGGTGGTTAAATACAGATAGCATTACACTCCACCCTTTGACCAGTGACTCTCATAACATATTGGTCTAAAAGTAACCCTTTTTGGTTTAAACATCATAAGTAGATTAGGTATGCATTGTACACAGCAACATAGCATTATTGTAATACCAATCACTATGAGTAGTCCGCCTAAAATATTGGGTAATTGCCCAAAATCAGGTAACCAGTTAAATAACCAGTCCCACCACACTTTGACAACATCCTGTCTTACTCCATTCACCAATTCATGTAAAGCGTCAACATGAGATTCAATAGATTTAGCGTGGTATAATAGGTTAAAGCAGCACATGCCCTCAAATTCTGAGCAACCATGATTGTGCTTTAACAGTGCATAGCCAATAGCAGTCCCGTTTTGCAATGCAGCTTTTCTAGTGCCTCGTATATCCATGAGAAGTTTACTTTAGGTGATGGATGTTTGATTGATGTTCTTAACCATTAAACATGCTAACTTGTTAATAACTAAAGTATTATAAACAGCTAATCCTAGAACTCCTACTACAGAAATGATCAAACTCACATATTCAGATGTAGATAATAACTGAATTTCAGAGTCACAGTCTTTGCTTAATTGAACTGTTTCCCTTCGTTAGCGAGTACGTACAGAGTGAAATGGAAACAACATGAGTCCTAACCACGTAAAAGCACATGGTCCACCAGTTTTATTGGCAGGAATGTATGTATAAGTGGAATTTCCACAAAAGAAAAACCACCCCACTGGTAGTTTGACATGCTTGATGTGGCTAGCAGCAGTCACAATATAATGGCAAAACATGCTACTGTCCATATTCTTAGAAGTTTGATTGTTTCTATGCTGACACAGTACTTGTTCTTCCTACAGGGTCTCTTGTTGTCTCCAGGAGCATTTGAGCACATTTTCCGATTTGGTAAGAATCACAAGTTAAGTTGTAGTAGACATCACCGGTAGTAATATTGCAAGTAGCCACATGGGTTAGTTTATTCCATTTCTCCTCTGTTACCTCTTGGCAAAACCTGCAATACTCATATGGAGAAAAGTGTGACAACACGTCACCCCTATGAACTGCTCCATCTTTGTTGGTGGCTTTAAAGATTTGCAGCAAAACACTGGCAAGAGTTGGTATGGCGACTAAACAAGTAGATATTACATCAAAAGTACTTTGCATATTATACATGCAAAATGTCCGATCTGTTGAGCATAACTTGTGCCAGATGAGTCCAAATATTTTTGGTCAAGTGTAGTAAAGGTGTTGATCGGCGTGATCGGTCAATCATTTCAGAGCTGGGGGCTTTTGGACTCTTATGACTGCACATGCACATGCCCGAAGGGAGACCAAGTAGAACAGCTAGCACAAAGACACCTCATAGTATGATCTGTAAAGGAGACAAGTATGATCATTCTCAAAAATAAAATTTATCCGCTGGTATGTATTCCCATTTCTCCCTTCCTGGTTATATGACTAACAGGACATTGTCTTTGACCTTTGCTATGATTTCTGCTGGTTCAGGAGGACAATTGGGGGATTATACCCACACCTTAGTACCAGTGTTTTTGTCAGTTGAGCCAAAACTGCCCTCCTCAGACACTGTGAGAAGGGCTGGGGCAGTCTCCTTTTTCACTATTCCTCCATACACTGGGATAATTACTAGTTGAGCAATTCTGCCTCCAGGTTGTATTATCAAGTCAGTATCGCCACTATTCAGGAAAATAGTTTTTATTTCTCCTTGGTAGTCTTCATCGATCACTCCCCCCCAAGGCCTGAATACATTTGAGTGCCAACCCAGATCTGGAAACAATTAATCCGAAATGCTCCAGGGGAATCTGTATTCCAACACCTGTTTGAAGATGTGCAATGTCTCTTGGTTTCAAGAGGTGCTTTTTTTAAGGCATGTAGATCAAGACCTGCTGATTCTGGTGTGGCTCGGTAAGGAGCTAAGGCTCTTGGTTTTATTTCCCAATGCATCATGGTGTTGGACACTACATGGGGTTGTATCGTAATGCTGGGGTCAACATTTGCATTAAAGGGGCATTTGTCAATGGTCTGTTATTCAAAATTTGGAGGGTTTCATTTAAATTCTCTCTCCAGTTTCTCAAAGTTCCATCTAATAGTGTTCGTAATTGGGCTTTAAGCAAGCTGTTCATTCTCTCAATCAGTCCTGCAGCTAGTGGATAATATGGCATATGATAAATCTACTCAATATTATGTTCTGAGCAATAATCTTGTACTAGTTTTCCTTTGAAATGTGACCCGTTGTCAATCTAAACTTGCAGTAGGACTCCGTAATACAACATTAACAAGTTTGCAAGGGACGGCAATCAGGTACCCAGAATAAGTGTCCACTAATAAGCAAGCGTATTGACACCACAACTAGTTGGTAGTGGCCCAATGTAATCAATTTGCCATATCTGCCCCGGCAACTTCCCTCTCCCCAACTGACCTTAGACTGTTTGTGGGACAGATCTCTGTTATGTGTGTCGACAAATAGGACACTGCATGATCACGGGTTTTATCAAATCTAGGGGACTGTGCATCCCTCTAATCTCTGCCTACCTGTTAGTGGCTTTCTCTCCCAGATGTCCACAATTTTGGTTCGCCGACTTAGCCATCCCCACCACGTCAGAATCCTGTGCCGCCACTTCTGCCTCTGAGATTTTGGCTTTGTCGCCTGCAAGGGAATTAAACCATTGCTCTAGTGAGTCGGTGGGACAGTGGGCATCTACATAATACACAGAAACAGTACTTTGCTCTAGCATTTCCTAAATTTCTTGCCACAACCCTTTGCCCCACACCTCCTTAGAATGTATTTGCCAGTTATGTGCATGCCATGTGGGAAACGTTAGCAACACAAAAGGATGATGGATGGAGTGTTGAAACTTTTCAAACACTCAGCCCCAGTCACAGATCTGGGTTTAATCCATCGTTCTTTTGCTCATTATGCCTCCCCAGTTTGGACCTAGCCATATGCAAATCAGTCTTGACCCTGTTCCCCATGGGAACAGTCAAGGCTGAACTGCCAGACAAGGTCCTCCCTGGACCGGAAGCAAACATCCTGGGACCGCTTTCAAAGTATCACCCTTCATCAACCAGGCTAGCTTGAATCCAGTGGCACAGTGAGCAAGGGACCCGCATCTGGGCATACCCTTCCCACTTAGGGCAACTTTAGCAACACAAAAGGATGATGGACGGAGTGTTTAAAACTTTTCAAACACTCACTCCCAGTCACAGATCTGGGTTTAATCCATTGTTCTGTCGCTCACCATGCCACCCGGTTTGGACCTAGCCATATGCAAATGACTGGGGGTGAGTGTTTGAAAAGTTTTAAGACTCTGTTCATAATTTTATTTTGTGATATTGCCTTGTGCGCCCAGATGTGGATCCCTTGCTTGCTGCGCCACTGGATTTCAGCTAGCCTGGCTGATGAAGGATGATACCCTGAAACCGGTTCTAGGATGCTTTAATCCTGTCCAGGGAGGACCTGGCTTGGCAGTTCGGGCTGGACTACTCCCATAGGGAGCAGGGTCAAGACTGATTTGCATATAGCTGGGTCCAAACTGAGGTGACGTGGCAAGGGAAATAATGATGGATTAAACACAGATCTGTGATGAGAGTGAGTGTTTGATCCATCATTTTATTTTGTGATATTGCTATGCCATGTGGGAGGCCAGGTGGCTAACCCATTGGCGGTAGACCTAGAATCAGTATACATTTGACAGATCCCAGGCAATTCTTGTTTCAGTGCCTGATATACAGCATACGATTCTGCATATTGACTACTTGCCTTCTCCTGTAGCGGATAACAGATTTTTGATGACTGGGTTAAATGACACTGCCTTCCAATGTCTTTTTTGCCCCCACATACTTGGGAGAGCCATAGGTAAACCATACATGCTTCCTATCCTCAGGGGACAAGAATTAAAATGGCTCACCCCACCTCCCTGATGACTCTTTTATCTCTGGTACCTCCTGCACCCTCTCAATATCCTGCACAGGGGCTTGGGCCACATTTTCATGGTGGGCTGCTGTCCCTGCTGGTCCCACTCAGGCCCTGTCCTGTATGTACCACTTCCATCGGATTATACAGGCCTCTTGTGCATGTTCCATGCAGTGAAGTTTAAGTAAAGTCATCACCCACTGCAATATTGGAATCTCAGGTCTCAGAATCACATTATGCCCTAGGGTCATTTGCTTAGTATCCACTAGAGCCCAGTAACAAGCAAGTAATTTTTCTCAAAAGAAGTATATCGCTCTCCAGCATTAGGTAGCTCTTTGGTCTAGAAACCCAAGGGCATCCTCTTTCTTCCCTGTTTTTGCCACATGCTCCAATTTGCATATTGCCCCTAAACGGTCAAATGTAATTCAGTGTCTCCTTCCTGGCCATAAGTCTAAAGCATGTTGAATCGCCTCCTTTGCCAAGTCAACTCTCACTGCTGCTCTCCCCATTCAAACTCATTTTTCTTTCTCGTCACTTTGTACAACGGAGACAAAATCTGACTCAAGTGAGGGATATGCTGTCTCCAAAAACCAAACAATCCAATGACTCACTGAGTTTCCTGCTTAGTTCGGGGAGTGGCAAATTCTAAGATCTTTTGTTTTGCCTGTGGCAACACCTCTCTATGTCCCTGATTCCACTGAATTCCTAGAAACCTCACCTTTTAAGAGGTTCCTTGGGTCTTATCAGAATTAATCATGCAAGAGTTCCTCCACCTGTTCTTATGTCTCTCCCTGAATCATCACATCATCAATATAATGGGACAATTGCACCCCTGGAATGGCAGATACTTCATCCAGGTGTTCTACAACCATCCGGTGTTAGACCGGTGGCATCCTTGGTGTGTCTTTTTTGCCTCTGCCTCCCATGTTTTGACTGTGTGCTGGACTCTGCTGGACTCTGCTTTTGCTGTTTTTGGTACCCTGGGCACTTTACCACTGCTGACCAATGCTAAGGTGCAAGTGCTCCCTGTGTAAATGTATGTGTAATTGGCTTTTCCATGATTGCCACATTTAGTTTACTAGTAAGGCCCTAGTACAGTGCACTAGAGGTGCCCAGGGCCTGAAAATCAAATACTAACTAGTGGGCCTGCAGTACTGGTTGTACCACCCAAATGAGTAGCTCTGCAAACATGGCTCAGACCTGCCACTGCAGTGTCTGTGTGTGCAGTTTTAAATTGCCAATTCGACCTGGCAAGTGTACCCACTTGCCAGTCACAAACCGTCCCTTTTTATACATGTAAGGCACCCCTAAGGTAGGCCCTAAGTAACCCCATGGGCAGGGTGCAGTGTATGTTAAAGGTGGGACATGTACTGATGTGGTTTACATGTCCTAATAGTGAAATACTGCCAAATTCGTTTTTCACTGCTGCAAGGCGTATCTCTCTCATAGGTTAACCTAAAGGCTTCCTTTAAATAACTGTTTAAAGTACTGTTTACATTTGGGAGCAGATAGAAATATGAAGTTTGGTGTTTCTGAACTCACAATTTAAAAATACATTTTTGATAAAGTTGGTTTTTAAATTGTCAGTTTGAAAATGCTACTTTTAGAAAAGGGGCATTTTCTTGCTTAAACCATTCTGTGACTCTGCCTGCTTGTGTATTCCCTGTCTGTTTCAGACTGACAGTTGGGCTGTTTGTGAATCCCCTCTAGATAGTGACACAAAGGGAGCTGGGGTGTAGCCTGCATATCTTGATGGGCTATCTGAGCTGGAATGGAGGGAGGAGTGTTCACTTACACCTGAATGGGCTGTGCCTGTCCTCACACAATGCAGTCTCCAACACCCTGCTGTGAGTCTGAAGCCAGGCCTGGGCAAGGCAGGATCTTGTGAACAACTGAGACTTTCCTTTGAAGTTTGTCAACTTCAAAGGCAGAAAGGGGTATAAGTAGTGGACCCAAAACCCCAGATTTTTAGATCACTTCTGGAACCAAGAGGAACCTCTGCCAAGGAGAAGAGATGAAGAGCTGGAGGAGGAGTACTGCCCCTTTGCCTGTGACTGTGCTTTGCTGGGTTGGCCTGCAGTTGCTGCTTCTGCCTGAGAGAGGACAAAGACTGGACTTTGGGGTATAATCCTGCTTGTGAAGAATCTCCAAGGGCTTGGATTGAACTTGCTTCCTGTTTAGAAGTCTCAGGGCCATCAAATAGTTCCTCTGCCAGCACCTGGACTCTCTGCTGAGACTCCTGCCCTGCCAAGTGGTGCCCTATCCAGTCCCAGGGCCCTTGAGAGGTGAAGTTGGCGGAACAAGGACTTAATCCCACCCACAAAACACTGTGCAGGGAAACTTTTGGGGCACTACCTGCAACACGGTTGAAAAACAACGCGCAACTTGCTTCACAGCCTAAACCAATGCCCCACCTGTATCGCGGCTGGGAGATTGATGCATCGCGACTGGAGAAACAACACAACATCCACTTGCGGCTATCACTGGGCCTGGGCGGATCCGAGGTGCCCTGTCCGGAAATCGACACATTGATCTCTTGCGGAAGAGAAAAATGACGCATCGCCTATCGAACCGGAGAAGAAACGAAGCACGGCCACACTTGCGACTAAGGAATGGAGGCATCGCTGACTTTTCCGACGCATGCTCTCCCATGCAGCTTTTATTTTTAACGCAAGGCAGGTACTTTGTGTAACAACAACGTTTCCATTGTTTATTATGAAGTAAGACTCTTTTTACTTTTAAAATTCATATCTTGACTTGTGTGTGTTGGATTTTTGTTGTTTTGGTCTCGTTTGAATTAGATAAATATTACCTATTCTTCTAAGTTGGTGTGGTGTCCATTTTGTAGTGTTTGCACTGTTTTACTGTGTGTGTTGGTACAAATACTTTAGACATTGCCTTTGAGATAAGCCTGACTGCTTGTGCCAAGCTACAAGGGGGTGAGCAGGGGTTCTCTTAGGAGGGTAACTCCCTTACCCTGACAAGAGTGAGGGTCCCTGCTTGGACAGAGGGCAAACTGACTGCCTACTAGAGACCCTATTTCTAACAGCCGGTGACAGATGGTGGGGCTATTTATATACCCTTGGGTGAGCCTTAGCATTCAGAATTGTCTGCCGTTCCACGAGAAAGCAAATTGCTCCTGACTCTCAGGGGCCAATGGCATAGAAAATAAAGCATTGACAATATCAATGGTTGCATACCAGGTCCCTTTATGTTTTTGTATTCAAGTAATGGTGTTGGGGACTGCAGCATGTCAACGGGGTAACGAATATTTGTTCAATTGACGGTAATCAATAGTTATTCCATAGTGGATTGTTCCACACAGTGGTGACTGGAGCCACCATACCTGCCTCCGTCAACTCCTGTATAGTCTCACTTATTTCCTTATGCCTTCCTGGAATTCGGTATTGTTTCAAACAAATCACCTTAGTTGCTGGGGGCACCATTACTGGGGGTATCTTCAGATGACCCACCCTCACTGTTGCCATTGAAATGTATATCTTTGATCCAAACCGGTAACAACCATCATCCAAGTATAAATTCATCCCCTTCAGAGTGTCAATTCCCAGTATATACCCTAGGAGGGGCACAATCAAAATAGTTCATTCTCTTTTTGGTATTCTCCCTATTTTCATCTGAACAGTAGTCTGCATGGTGGGGTTTGTTTTCCACCCAACCCTGTGATGGTTTAGTGCTGACCTGTAAACTTTTTTGGATTTCCATAAATTAGAGAGGCCTCCACTCTGGTGTCGACTAATGCCTGGACCCTTTAAACATTTTTTGTGCTTTCAGTGAATTTCTAAATCAGCACGGGGTCTGTTTTATGAGCCTATCCCTGTACCACAGCTTGGCCTATTTCCTAATCTGATTTACACCTGTCAATTTTTGCCCAAGTCAGGTCTTGATATAAGCTCTCATATCTTCAAGGAGATTCCTCCCCTTCCCTGTTCTCAGCAGTTAACCAATTGCTGTCCAAATGTTCTTCCTGTTTCCCTTGTGAAGAGACATTGCTCTCCTTCTATTTTCCTTCCTCCTGCATCTGTGGCTGGCCCCGATTCACTTGTTTATTATCTTGCTTGTTCACTTTCCTGCTGCCCTCCTTTCTGTCCAGCCCTCACTTACGGTACATCTCCTACAAGCTTTTAGTATCTATCCCAGCAATATGCTCCTTGTTGACACCATCCTTCAGTAATGCTACAAACATATCTCTCCTAGATACACTGTTATTATCTGTGCGACCCTCAAACCTCAAGGCTCTCTCAGGTTTTGCCTAGTCTCTAAGCTTTCCTAACTCGTGAACTGCCTCCAGTACATATTTCAATGCCTGCCCTGTCTGATTAATTAGGAGAGAATCATTATTACCTGCTAGTAAGCTGGAGGAGCAAGCCAAATCATTTTATTTCGCACTGACGCAGAGAGCAGTTCATCTACCAGTCGGTGAGCATCACTTAGAAAAATAGCAGTTTTCATTCCATCCTCCTTAATTCTCTGCATTGCATCTCTTAAAGTGTACCAAGGATTGTCAATTTGTGGCCAATCTGATTCTGTAGGATAATTATTATTACACCCACGACTGCTACCTGCAGTGCGTGATCAGTTGGTTACTTCGAGAACCCCTAAACTGCTCCTGTATTATGGGGTCAGTGCTAAAAGTACAAAACTTAGAAGCATCTCCTATATCTAACATTACTTCATAGGCTCCTGTGTCAAAAAATTATACCATCCATCTAAATAATGTTTCCCCAGTCTCTGCTTGAATCTGTCCATAATATCATTAACTTCCTTCTGGGTGAAATCTTCTAGGGAGTGTATCTCAATCCCTCCCGGGTTTTGTGGAGTGCCCTATATTTTCTGTCTAAATATTGGGTGTGCACAAACCTCTTTCTGTTTGTCTGGCTCAAGCTGGCCCCCACCTTTTTTAACTGACTCATCACTGAAATCTGAAAAATCGGTTGAGTCCCAGATGTTTGCGTCTCAGATTTCTGGATCCCAATTTAACCCTGCTTTAGCAATAGCTAAATGAATTTTCTTTTTGATTGACTCTACCCCTCCGTTTCCGATACCTGTATTGGGCAACTCGAACAACTGCCTTCTCAGTGACAGATTGATAAGTATGCGCTTTATCTTGCAATAACTTATTCTGACAAGACTGCATGGTTACATTATTTTAGCTTCAACTAGCTGCCTCTCTAATTGCTGATTTTCTTGTTCCAGCTGCATATATCTTTCTGTCATTTTTTTATAAGGAGATAACAAGATCCAGCCCAGTCTGCCTAAAATAGATAAATCACATCCACGTTCCAGAGCATCGCTAAGACATCCGTTCCAGCTCTCGCATAATCCTGCTCATAAGACCATTCAAACATTATAGGGTGCTTTTTCACACCCTGGTATGTCATTTGAACCTGAGAATCCGCCTTTGACATTTTGCCAAACATTTTTCACTTTTAAAACTTTCACTTTGTATCCCGCAAATTACTATGCCAAATTCTTCTGCTTTGCTTCAAACTAAGAGGGAATGAGGCTAAAGAATGCAAAGAATGCAGCACTCTTAGTCTGAGCAATTAATTTATTAAGGCAGTTCCCAGGGTTCAAACATAAGTATACAAAAATATTAACGTGAGCTTTTAACTTGAGTACAGCAGAACACGTGCAGCTACTAAAATAATCACAGCAGTTGAATAATAGTAATCAGAGCAAATTAAATATATCAACAATGAATATGTATGCAGTGAATATATATATATATATATATATATATATATATATTTATTTATGCATGCACACAGTAAAGCTAGATAATTAAGAATTAAAAATACATTACCATGGAGATTGAATCCAACATCATCCTTAAATTTGCCAACTTCAAGCTGTGGTACCATGTACAGCTGAGACAGGAGAAATTTTCCCCAATGGGACTCTGATTTTCCTGAGGAGCAATGCATCCACCCTCAGAAATGAGTTCCATCTGCCTCAACCTACCTCCCTTTGAGTAAGTTGCTAACTTCATGCATTGGCTGTACTTGGTCAATGTTGAAAACACACGGAAAGGATTGGCCAGATCCCAAGGTGTATTTCCAAGACAGAGCAGTACCCTTCTCTCCTATAAACATTATCATCCTTGTACACTCTTATCAGCATTGCATCATTCATGTTATGTCCCCTTCTCTGATGAGAAAAGCGAAAACACGTAAACAAGCTGTGCGTGCAAAAATACCTGCACCAACGATGTGACGGCATTTGAAGCTAAGCTAAGCACAAAATGGAGTTAGTGGTCAAGATGGAATTGGTGGTTAAATACTGATAGAATTACACTCAGCAGTATAATCCTGATTGTTAATTGAGAGACTTGTAGGATACAATAGAGGACCAGGCTCCCGAAGCCTTTAGGTACCAAAAGTGTGTGACATATAGTGAATGTGAGTGGTTGTAGAGAAACCTTTGTCAAGTTATAGAATCTAATTGTTCATAGAATGTAATTGATCAGACATTGTCATAATATTATTTCAGGGTTGAAACTTAAATGAATTCCACATTTGACTTTAACCTTGCCAATCGGGTTGACTAAAAATAGGAGATCTGAGCACCAGGTCAGCCATAGAGACTATCAGCCTGATTTAGATCTTGGTGGACTGGTTACTCTGTCACAACGGTGACTGATATCCCATCCACCAAAATCTAAATCCGATTGAGCCCTATAGGAATTAGATTTTGGCGGACGAGATATCCGTAACCGTTGTGATAGAGTAACCCGTCCGCCGAGTTCTAAATCAGGCCCTATATCTGGTAGATAGGCCGCCAGGGCCACAAAAATCCCCACAGGTTGATTTTGCATTGCTCAGTTTTATGCACTTTATGTATTGCACAAGTACTTTTTTTTTTAGCAGAAACACATTGAGCCCTGTGTAAAATAATGCTGCTCATAATAATATTTGAAATTTGAAATTTAGATACCATCTGTACATAAGCTATTTAGTTTTGTAAATCTTGTGTATTTGTAAATAATTCATTTAAGCACATATATAGATTGTATAACCACGTACTTGAATCATATTAATTATTGTGAGCAATTCTGACAGAAACACTTGTATGTGCATACCTTCCAGAGAATGGTCAACAGGGACCTAGAAAACTTCAGTGCAGCCTACTTGGATGACATTGCTGTCTCCAGCTCCGTTTGGAATGACCCTCTGTACCACTTCAAAGAAGTGCTTTAGGATCTCCAACAGGCAGACCTAGTGTCAGGGCCAACAAGTGCCAGATAGTGCGTGCAAGACTCATTTGGTGGAGGCTATGCACAACGTCTCCAGCCCAAGATGCTGAACATTCTGGTTTGGAAACCTCACAAGTCCCACACTGAAGTGAAAGCCTTCTTAGGCCTCACTAGATGCTACAGGAGATTTGTCAAGGGGTATGACACCATTTTAATCCATGTGACTCAGTCAACTTCCAAGAAGAAACCACAGAGGGGATCTGCCCAGAGGTGAGAAAGCTTCTGACACCCTGAAGGATGCCATGTGTTCAGCTCCGGTGCTCACGGCACTTGACTTCTAAAAAGAGTTACTGGTGGAGACAAATGCTTCAGAGCATGAGATAGGGGCTGTCCTCTCTCAGATGAATGATGAGGACCTGAACCATCTTGTAGCTTTCATGAGCTGGTGGCTTCTTCTCCCAGGACACAGGTGAAGTGCAATTATGAGAGAGCATTTGCTGTGGTCTAGGCTCTGAAGACGCTGAGATCTTGCATGTTTGGGACTAATTTTTGGGTTCAGTCAGACCACGGACTGCTCAGATAGCTGATACATATGCAAGGTGAGAATCCTAACTTATTGAGGTGGTCCATCTCCCTACAGGGAGTGGACTTTCCAGTGGGACATTGCCCTTTGGCTGACCACGCCAATGCTGTTGGTCTTTCTGGTAATTCTGCTTTAGCAATGAGAACTCCCATGAGGGTGGGCAGTTCATCGTGCTTCAACTGGGGGATACCCATGTTGGAAATGACCTTCTTTTGCATCATATTCCACAAGATTTTTGCCTTCACTGTTTTGTTGCCTGTAGAACTCCTGCTCACCAGGTGTAAAGTGCTGTGGTCCCCATTTAAACACAAAGAAATTGGCATACCCTTGATTGGCATATTTATCTAATCTATATGTCCCTTCTTTATAGTAGTAAGGTGTACCCAGGAGGTGTAAGTTAAATGGCACAAATGTAAACTGCAGACTCTATTGTGTCATTCACTACAGTGGCAATGTAAACATGACTACAGGCCTGCCACCAGAAGCCTGGCTGTGCAGGTTTTAACCTCAAACCTGACCTGCCAAAATAACCCTTTTGACAGGCTTAGGCCTTTCTTTTAAATATTTATGGATTATTGCTAAGTAGGCCTTGTTGCCTATAAAGCAGGGTGCAAGTTTATTTTTAAAGTAGGTCATGTAAATGTTTAGTGTTAACTGTGCCCTTACGGGGCGTGGCTTCGGGCGTCAAGATGGCGGTCGCATTCTGAGAGTGCTCTGGACCCCGCCGTCATCCGCCCATAGTCAGCGCGGTCCAAGGGAGCAGAAAGACGCCGTTTCGGACACCCCTGTGACCCTGGGTCTCGCGGGGGTCGCGCACGGCAAAAAAAACGGAGATCCTGCATTCCATGCCCACGCGGAAATCAGGCTGATCCTGGGAAGGGAAAACAAGATGGCGACCGTGACACGCCCGGCTGGGCCGCGGCCAGGCCGATAGCTGAGCTGATGGCATACGCGGCAGGCTGAAAGAACGGAGAGAGTCCCTGGGGGGGCCTGGACCGGGCCCCGACGGCGGATTCCTGTGGCCGGGCAGCCGAGGAAGAAGGCACCAGGTGAGCGGCCCCGCCCTGTGTACTGCCCTGCGGGTGCAGGCCGGGAGGCCTGGACCCCCCCCCCATCCATCCTGCCTGGCCCGCGAGACGAAAGTGAAGCAGCCGGGCGAGGACAAGAAGACCGCCGCCGCTGCTTGTTCCCCCCGCGGCCCCCTTCTGGTACGTAATAGGGGCTGGGGCCGCGCAGGGGGTCGGGACTCGACTGGGGGTCGGGCGGGTCCGCCCAGGAGGACGAAGACACTATCCGGGGCCCAGGAGAGGAGGAGAAGGAAGGAGAGGGGGTCGACGAGTTGTGAACCCCCCCCTCTCCTGTCATTGTTACAGTGAAGGGGACAGGCAGTGGCCCACCTCCGGCTCTCATTCAGATCTCCATCCAGAGGGGGTTTGCCAAGGCCCACACCAAGAGCGGGGAACAGACCAGGATCCGAGAAGTGGAGACACACACCCCAAAACAGTCTGAAATTTAAGGCCTCGAACTATAGACAATTGATCCTTGTCGAGACAGATCTGAGAAGTAGAGGCCAGCGTGTGGCGAAACAGGGCCCTTTATGGAAACACCAGATCCTGGGTGTGGGGAGACTTGGGCCCGGATCTATAGTGAGTCCCTTTCATCTAAGCAGAGGGTGAGAGGAGGGGAGCTACCGGATGGGAGCCAACGACCAGGTCTTTCAACGGTACCGGCAAAAGATGCTTCCACAGGGCCCAAGAGAGAGTAAATTAGTCCAGAGGACGCCCCTGAGACAGTGACACCCCACCGTCCCTGTGCGGAGCAGCACAGCGATACCTTCCCTGGTCCAAGACACCGGAAAACAAATTTAAAACCTGGGCTTGAAAACATAAATACGGAGAGTGTGACACTCCCGGCCCCCACCCCGGGCACCACGATGGGAAAGGACAAGGCGAACAAACAGCCTCCACCCTCCCAACAAAAAATCGATCAGTTCACGACGACGACGGGCCAGCGGGGAGGGGGAGACACAGCCAGCGGGGGTCCGACCCTGGACGGAGTGAGCGCCATTCTCCAAGCTATTCAATCATCGCAGGTAGCCGTAGAAACCAAGATCGGAGAAGTACGAGTGGATATGGGCCTCATCAGACAAGACCTTAGAAATGCAGTAAACCAAATCACTGAGGTGGAATCCCGAGTTTCTCAGAATGATACTGATTTGTCTGACCTCAAAATCAAAGTGGCCCAACTGCAGACCCGAACCAACGAGCTTCACCGCCGTGCAGAGGATGCTGAAAATCGGGCAAGACGCAACAACTTACGCTTTATCGGCTTCCCCGAGGGTATAGAGGATGACAAGGCCTCCGAGTTCCTAGAGAGATGGATCAAAACGTGGATGCCGGACCAATCCCTCTCGCCCCTGTTCGCAGTTGAACGAGCCCACAGGGCACTCGCACCTCGCCCCCCTCCGGGCGGCCCGAAGCACCCAATGATCGCACGATTTCTTAATTTTAAAGACAGAGACAACATCCTTAAAGAAGCGAGGAGGTTGGAAGATCTTCAATGGGAAAATCACAAAATCCTAATTTTTCTGGACTACACCAGAGAGGTTCAAACCCGCCGCAGGTCGTATGAGCAGGTTAAACAAAAACTCAGGGCAATGCAACTTTCGTACATGCTCCTCTTCCCTGCACGCCTCAAAGTTCTCATGGCTGGGAAAGCATACTTCTTCGAATCACCTGAGGAGGCGTGGGACTGGCTGACGGAGGAGGGCATCGGGGCCCGGAGGGGTCCCCCAGGGGCTACCGGGAAAACCCCTTGTATCGTACCCTCCTCTTCAGAGGGGCCCCGGAGGAGCCGGCGGCGCACCAGATCTCGGAGAGGTAGGCGGAAAGACCTGAACACTCTTGCAGACGGTGAGACGGCCCAAGACTCAGGCTCACAGACTGAGATCACAACAGACGCTCTTCTGGGGCCTCAGACACCGGCCCTAGTGACAGAAGACGGTCGCCTAAGTCAATCTCCGGTGCTCGGCTGACGAGTCGTGTGCGGCCACCTCGTTGGACGCAGGGAGAGACTGGCCGCGCCTGATGTGCTCGGGCAGGCCCCGGTGGGACTGCCATTGACGACACCGGAGACTTTCTAAAAGTATGGTGTCGAATGCTCGTTTTGCGACCGCTAATTGCAATTGATACGAAAGAAAGGAGGGGTCCACCACTCCACCCCAACGACAGCAATGCTGGCTGTCTGGTTTTGGTGGGGTTTTTGGGCTACAGATGCTTCCGGGGTGGGAGTATGGGGAGGGGGTGAGTTTCGGGGGGGGGGGGAGTTTGAGTTGGGTTTAAAGGGCTACGAGTTAGTCAGCCTGGTTTGTAACTTTAAGATTTCACCAAATTGTTTGAAATGGTCGTCCCTAGGTTTACACCTGCACACTAAATCTTGCGTAACACCTGCACACCTCACACTTGGCCCTCGATGACCCAAGTCCTTTCCTGGAATGTAAATGGCCTATTAGACAAGATCAAGAGATCAGCAGTATTCCACACTCTCCGTAGATATTCCCCCTCCGTGGTCCTCCTCCAGGAGACCCACCTCCTTGGATCCAGATGCCCTATGTTCGCGCGAGGAGGATATGATAGAGTATACCACGCAGGATTCTCCAGAGGCTCTAGAGGGGTGGCTATCCTACTACACCGATCTTTACCCATGGTGATCACAGCCACGCAGTCCGACCCACAGGGTAGATTCGTAGTAGTCACAGGGACTCTTCAGGGGCACCCGTTAAACCTTGTATGTGCCTACGCTCCTCCAGCGGGGCTTGACACCTTCTTACTTTCGCTCCACCGAGTGACCTCAGGACTTCCCCAAGGGACCACCCTACTGGGAGGCGACTTCAATGCGGTTCTTGACCCAACTCTGGACATATCTGGGGAAATCACCACCAATAGATCTAAGAGGGCTTCAACCCTAAGCAATTGGGCGGAAAGCCTCGGCCTGTGCGAGGTGTGGCGCACCTGGCACCCCAGAGAGCGCCAGTACACGCACACGTCCGCGGCCCACCAGACGCAATCCAGAATAGACCTTGTGTTTATGCCCGCTCTGGACTTCTTAAACATCACGGGGGCAGAGATTCACCCCCGAGGGGTCTCGGACCATGCGCCAATACTTATCCGACTAGGCGGAGTAGACCCCACCAAGCGGCCTATGTGGCGCCTGAACGCTTGGCACCTGCAGGATAAAGATTACACGCAGGAGCTCAGGAATCACCTCAGTCAATATTTTGAACTTAACGTAGGTTCGGTTCAATCCCCGGGAATAATATGGGCCGCTTGTAAGGCTACTCTTAGAGGGCACGCCAAACACATTCTTCGGTCCCGTGAGCGAGACCAGAACTCCCAGATCTCTGTAATGGAAACCGAGGCCCTAAGACTGGAACGCCAGCATGTAAACTCGGGTTCGGCCTCTACCATGAGGCGACTGACTAGGGTGAGAGAGGATATCAAACATATGATGCTGGAGTCGGCCAAACACATGTGGAGAGCCTCAGCAGCCCGAATATATGGATGGGGGGATAAAAACGGGAAACTGCTGCACTGGCTAGCCACCCGCCCCATGGCCGACAGAATCATACCCGAGATCCTAGAGGACTCGGGCTCCCTTGTTAAAACATCTGCAGAAATTGCACATAGTTTTGCCTCCTACTATACGCGTCTATATGCCAAGCACCCACGCCCCCCCATTGAGAGAGAGATCCCACTACTAAACGATATTACCCTTCCGAGGGTGTCCCCAGAGGCGAGAAATAGATTGGAGGAGGCCATTAACCTTGCAGAGATTAGCAGTGCAATATCCAGCCTGGCAACGGGCAAAACCCCAGGCCCGGACGACTTCCCAGCAGAACTATATAGTAAATGCAGTGACATCCTGGGTCCCCACCTACTTAACATGTACCACGAAGCTGAAAACCAAGGCCGCTTCCCCACTGAGATTGACCAAGCGACAATTGTGGTGATCCCCAAAACCCAGCCCCCTTCATGACGCTGCTCAGCGTACCGGCCCATCTCGCTCCTAAATGTCGAAATTAAGGTACTCTGCTCGATCCTTGCCTCCAGACTAAAGTAGGTAATGCCCACTCTGGTTCACCCTGACCAATGTGGCTTCATGCCTACCCGTAGTACCAGGCACTGCATCAGGCGGTTACATCTTGCTTTGGCGCACCGCAAAACTCTGTCACACAAATACTTGGCACTACTTCTACTTGATTTTGAAAAGGCCTTTGATACGGTGGATTGGTCTTACCTCGAACAGGTCCTGCATAAAAATGGGCTCGGACCGAAATTCAGAGGATTAGTGAAACTCCTATACTCTAATCCGACTGCCCGAGTACGGGTGAACGGAGTAGTCTCCGACCCGTTCCCCATTGGCCGTGGAACGCGACAGGGATGCCCGTTATCCCCTCTACTTTTTGCGCTAGTAATAGAACCCTTGGCGATACTACTGAGAAGCGACCCACTGATTGAGGGCTGGCACTGGCCCGTCGGTTCGGAAGACCGAGTGGCATTATACGCAGACGATGTTCTCCTGTATATCTCTAACCCACCCAAAAGCGGCCCACGCGTCCTAGAAATCCTGAGACTTTTCGCAGAAGCCTCAGGACTGATCCTGAACCCAGCCAAGTCCCTGCTAGTCCCCCTACAACGCTCTCGCGACTGTATAGACTGGCAACGAAACATCCCAGTTCGGAGAAACAGCTTCAAATACCTAGGAATACATGTTTCACTTCCTCACGAGTTAGCGTGGGAACTTAATATCACGCCACTAACAAAGAAAATCAAGCTCGACCTCCTGCGCTGGAAGGTGCTTCCCCTGAATCTACTTGGCAGAATAGCGCTGTACAAGATGATGATCCTCCCCAGGCTCCTATACCTCCTACAGAACTTCCCACTTCCCGTCCCCACGAAATGGTTCAGGGAGATGGATTCCTTAGCGCGCCAATTCATATGGGGCGGAACTCGCACACGATTGTCGCTTAAAACATGTTAGAGGGACATATACGAGGGGGGCTTAGGCATGTCTAATATCCAATACTACTATCTAGCGATGCATACACTTGTAATTAATGACTGGGTGGGAGGTGGTTGGTCAGACCCCGCATACAAACTAGAACTACAAACAATGGGCTACCCACAGATCTTCGGCGCCCTTTATGGGAATCCGATCCCCCGAGATACCCCAGATGTAACCAAAGTGGTACTACAGGGATGGCGGACGGCTCAGAAAGTGACGGGGCGGTGGGGACGCCTTACCCAACAGACCCCGCTATGGCACGGGAGGCAGCTGGAACATGTGGCAGGCCTGGAGGGCTTTCAGAACTGGGACAACATAGGTATCTCCACTCTGGGTGATATCTGGGAAGGGTCACATATGCGGTCCTTTCAGGACCTCCAGAAACAATACGCTTTGAACAAGACACAGTTCTACCGATATCTTCAGTTGCGTCATGCCCTACTAGTCCACGTACAGACAGGGGACACCATCCCCGAGCATAGCCCCATGGAAGCCAAGGCTCTGATGGGAAACCTGGGCAGAGGAGGGGTTTCCCAGATATATCGCACCCTAACTACCGTCGCGGCGGGCCCCCTGGGAGGACTTCGCAAGAGGTGGGAGGATTGGGTGGGTCTCATGGAGGACATGGATTGGACAGAAGCACTGATGGCCCGCGCTCTCTTACAATGGCCACTCGCCTCCGATTAATACAAACCTACTTTCTACATGCGGCATATCTCACGCCCGCCAAACTACACAGAGCGGGCCTCCGCTCCTCGGCGGAATGCACACGTTGTGGGAGCCCCACAGCTGACTTCTTCCACATGGTATGGGCATGCCCGATAATAGCGGCCTACTGGGGTGCGGTTGTGCAGGAGATTTCTGGGGTCTTACAAGAGGAGGTGGAGAGGTTGCCAGTGCCCCTCCTCCTGGGGGTCATGGGTGACATTGGGCTGCGAAGATCAGACCGGACCTTTTTAGGGGTGGCATGCCTGGTGGCCAAGAGGGATATAATGACAGAATGGAAGGCAAAGAATGCACCGACACTGACTAAGTGGAGACGGGGGGTGGATTGGTGTGCACAGCGTGAGAAACTTATATATGAGGCCAGAGGTTGCTTAAATAAACATAACAAGATATGGGGGAGGTGGGAGGGCACGGCAATCTTTTAGGTTTATAGATTGTATATTATATGTATCAACAAGGTGTGGGGGGGACCTAGGATTCGACCACCATTGTTTAAATGCCCGTTGGCATCATGTTGATTTGTATTTATCATTGTTTTCATGCAAAATCAATAAAAATTTCTTTACCAAAAAAAAAATGTGCCCTTACATTGACTAGCACCTCAAAACTATTTTCAATGTAGTAAAGCTGGCTGTTGCATAGGACAACACTGGGATGCAATATTTAATGCTAATGTTGTATCTCTTGAATGGCTAGCTAGAAAAATAATTCAAATGTCTATTTATGTCTATTTTAGTATTTATTAAGAATCCAATTCACTGGTGATTTCAGATTGTTTCTAAATATTGTGGAAAGTAATTATTAGAAAGTTGCTTTTAGCCTGCCTGAAGTTCCTGGAAGCTAAATCTACATTTTGCTTTCCTGTTTCAGCCAGCCTGTAGTTAGCATTTAACTATATTTTAATGAGGTGCAAACTTGCTTCCTGGAGCACACAATAGGCTGGTCTGAATGGGCAGAGATGACCAAGCTGAACCTGACAAGATATGCAATGGTGGACGAGAGTATCCTTTTTGACATTAAAGTGTCATGTCCTGCTTAAATGTCATCTTGCTTGGCAGGTCTACTGGGGTTTTTCATATGACACTTGAGGTGTGATTTAACGGGGCCTCCCCTGCCACATGCAAATGTTAGCTGCCCCCCTAGGCAGGGCCAAGGTTTTCTCTACCCCAATCACAAAGGGCATCTTTTTGACATTACAGTGTCACAGCCTTTTAGCAGGTCTGCTTGTTTTATGTATTTGGGGTGCACTTTAAAGGGTGAAGACTGGAGGCCAAAACAGAACTTGTGCATCTCAAGACTGGTTGCTGAAAATTCAGATTAGTACTACATGACTTGTGTCTCAGAGGTTGTTGTGGGTTCAGCACTGCTTAAAACTGGATTTTGTTGTCAGATGTGAGAGCACACTAGGTTCACCATAGTATACTCCCCACACCCATACTGAGTCCTCAGTGCCCAAGCTAAGAATTGAACATTTTCGAAATCCCCAAAGTAGATAAGGTTTTCAAAAAAATGTTGAAGTCTTTGCTTGGGCACTGAGGGCTCAGTATGAGTGTGGGGAGTATACTATGGTGAACCTAGTGAAATCCCCAAAGTAGATAGTATTGTTTTTGAGGAACATGGCAGCCGAGTAAGAGTGTGGTCACAGGCTCCCATGAACCTCGATTGGTGGTGGTGCATGGTCTGCCAGTTCACACCACGTGCCGTGGGTTGGTGCTTGGTCTTCGCCTGACCTCTCCATGTGTGCAGGGATCGCAGCAGGACATCGTCGGAACTTGCTGGTCGGGCCGCAGGTGCGGGAGATGGTCTCTCGTGGCTCTTGGTTGATGGTTGAAGCAACCTGGAGCGTATCCCTGAGATGCCGCTTCGTTGTGACTTTTCACTTCCTGGGGAAGGGAGGCAACACTATCAGACTCCATTCCCTCTGTCTCTTTCTTGAAGTGGGGCCCTACAGCTTGGGCGTTGGATGAAGCCAGGGTGGGGAGCCCTTGCGTATGAGAAGGCATGACGCCAAGTCGGGCACGTTCAAAGAAGGTGCCCAAGGGAAGCATTTGCAATGCGCCATGCCTTGCTCATAGGAAGAGTAAAGGTAAGGAGGGGGGCAGTATTAATCCCCAAACAACCTTGGGGGCCAGAAAGGATAAACAAGTAGGCTGTATAGCCTTGATTACCCAGAGGAGGGAGGACCCCAACAAGGACAAACTGAAGCAGCCAAATCATAGGGGTTTCCTGTTTTTTTTTAAAGAAAACACTGCAGCAAAGATCCCCAAATAAAAGCTCTTTTATTTTCACTTTTTAAAGTGGAGCTTAGAAGGCTGGACACTATGCAAGGTAGCGATGATTGTTCCTTAGGGGCTAAGGAGACTATTATTGGAAACTATGGGGGGGAAGCACCGAAGGAGGCCTCGGCTCATTAGGGAATGATCTTACAGACATTTCCTTCCCTCCTGAAGAGAATAGAGATTCTATACCGACCCCTTTATCAGGCTTGCTACCAAGTCCCATAGTTTCTCTTACAAATGCGCAATCTATGGACAATGACGTACGTAATATTGCTGACCTCCTTATGGCGTTAGCCCGAGAGATTAGAGGAAAATTCTTAATTTCTGAGCAGAATCAAGCAAGGATCAGAGCATCATGTGAAATTATGGAAACCAAAATAAACACATTAACAGAAAAAAATTGCACTTTTGGATAACACAGTTAAGTAGCTGGATATACAAGTAACTTCTAACAAACAAGATATTCAGCAGCTAAAGTCAAGGGGAAAAAACACTACAAGATTGGTTGGAGAGCCTAGAAAATAACATGAGACAGAACAATATTAGACTTTTGAATGTCCCAGAGGAGGTTGAAGGGCAGGATATTAAAGCTTTTGTGGTATAGCTCATCAGAGAGTTCTTCCAGACCTGCAGCATATGAACCTGGAGGAGAATACCCAACGAGTTCACCGAGACCCTACAAGAAAAACCTAAATAGGAAAAAGTTCAGGAACATTTTGGTTAATTTCAGATCTTACTTCATAAAGGAACGTTTTGACGGCGGCTTTAAAAACAAATAGGTTTATTAAAGGGGACTGTTTTTTTCATATAATGTGGGAAATGTCTAGGGCAATGCAGGACAGGCACTGGGGGCTGGGGAAATATATGCAAGATCTTCTAGCATTGGGGGCAACTGTCCAGATGTGATTCCCTGTAGCTTTCAGCATCAGGGAGAACAAGATGTACAACATAAGAGAACCTAATGAAGTGTGCTCCTTTTTAGAGCAGATGAAGGCAGGAGAGCTATTCTCTATACTGTAATGCCGAAGTTCCTGGGAGTCCAAAATAGGAGTATCTTGCTCCAATGGAGGTAGGAAGGGTTCCTCAGGGTAGGGGAAGGGAGTTCCAGGGAAGGGCACAATCTAATTTTAGAGTAAGTAGAGTAGTACCGGGTGTGGGAGCATTTAAGGGAGAAAAATTTAAAAAAATGTTCCTCAGGGAATTTAAGCTACTAAAGCAGGTTACCTTTCGGCTTGT
Organism: Pleurodeles waltl; assembly: GCF_031143425.1. Classification (NCBI taxonomy): domain Eukaryota; kingdom Metazoa; phylum Chordata; class Amphibia; order Caudata; family Salamandridae; genus Pleurodeles; species Pleurodeles waltl. Next base: position 295,560,586 of record NC_090449.1, on the reverse strand, counting down.
CCTTAGTGGTATAAATCTCCGCCTTGACTACAATGTTAAGTACTAGCATAGGTCTTTTGAGGGTCTTTTCATGGAACGTCAATGGCCTTGGAGTAAGTGGTCGAAGGTGGAAACTCCTTGAGTTGCTGGGAAGGGTAGATGAAGAAGTAATTATTTTACAAGAAACCCATTTATTGCAAGGCGATTGGAAAGAAATTCTCAAATAATTCAGATGGATAGATCATTGTATGGTTACAAAACAGACAGAAGTGGTTTGGGGTATAGCCATCCTAACCAAAAAATCTTTCAAGACAACTTTGGGTGGGGTGGTTATGGATCCTAAGGGGCGATGGTTGATAACAGAGATTAAAGTTGGAAGAGTTTAGTTTGTGGTTGCAGGTTACTACGGCCCTAATTCGGATGACTCTGTACCTTTTCAATCTCTTTATAATCAATTACGTCTTTCCAAACACCCGGTGGACTTAGGTGGCGACTTTAATATTTTGCTAGACCCAGTCCTGAGCAAATCCACAACTAGAGGTACGGTGAACTCCCCAAGAACTAGGTGTTGGGTAAAACAGGCCATGAAAGACTTGGGTTTGGTAGATATCTGGCGTATTTGAGCAAGTGGGGGTCCAAGATTTACTTTTCTAGGATTGATTTTGTTTTGATAGATAATAGTCTCTGTGGGAAGGTGAAACATATTGCTCATGCCCCGGGACATTTGTCTGACCATTTGACAGTTAAAATACACATGAGCTATGATATATTGACTAATTCGCCCAGGTGGACCCTAAATTGGATTTTGTTGGCTGATGATAGGACTATTGAAGGGCTAAAACAAGATTCTAATTTTTTTTTGCAACAAATTATAGGTCTGCCACTTTGCAGGTAGTATGGGACACATACAAGGCATTTATTAGCGGAAGATTAGTTAGTATTTCCGCACACAACCTCAGAGAAGAGAAGAGATAGCTCCAACATCTTGAGTCTATGATCCTGAAATTACAGACTATGGGTGATATAGGGTGGAACGCTCTATCAGGTAACACATTGGACTGTCAGTTGAAGGAAGCAAGGGCAGAATTAGAGGACTTTTTAGAAGTAAAGATCAGGAAAAGATGGGAATCTAGTAGACTGGCACACTATGAGTATGAGGAGGGGTGCAGCAAGTTGTTAGCCTGGAAAACTAAAGTAGATCAATCCAGGAACAGAATCCCCTCACTTCAAATTGAAGGTAAGGGTGGCCACTCCACCGAAGTATTAGAGATAGAGCAGGCATTTGTTTCTTTCCTTCAAAAATTGTATTCAGAGGAAGCAGTGGCTACTGAGGATCAGATCAGGGAATACTTGAATATAATACATTTGTTTGCCTTGGAGGAGACAGCAAGACAGGCAATGGAAGCAAGAATAACTATGGAGCAACTCCAGGAAACGTTAAAGTCCTTGAAAAGGGGGAAATCTGCGGGCCCTGATAGTCTACCTAATGAACTGTATAAGATTGTTTCAAATGAGGTGGCCCATTTTATGCTAGAATTAATGAATGAAGTTTTTCTTGGTATCTCTTCAATGCCAAGGTCATGGAATGAGGCTACGATTACGTTGATCTTGAAACCAAATAAAGACCCTACACAATGCAAATCTTATAGACCCATTTCCTTGCTTACCACAGACTATAAGATCTATACTCATATTCTAATGAAAAGGTTAGCTGGGGTAGTTGATATATTGATACACAACGATCAGAAGGGTTTTATTAGAGGTAGACAGCTGTTTGAATTGACCCATGAATTGTTTAGTTCTGTAGATCTTGCTCAATTGATTTGTCATCCTCTTGCGATTCTCACCATAGATGCCGCTAAAGCTTTTGATCGGGTTAGCTGGCCCTTTTTATCAAGAGTAATGGAGAAAAATGGCTTTGGTGGCTTTTTTATTAAGGCAATAGAGACATTATTTAAGGACGTGGTAGCTAGGGTACTGGTGAATTGCAATCTATCAACAGGGATATTCACTCTCTCCTATTCAATCTATATATTGAACCTTTGGCGTTGATGATTAGGTCTAACCAAAACACAATACCTTTTTGTTTCAGAGAGTGGGAGGAAAAAGGGGCACTGTATGCTGATGATCTCATGAAATGTACTAGCGATTTGATAGGTTCATTACCAAATATCTGGAGTGTTTTGGAGGAGTTTGATAGGGTGTCTGGGTATTTGGTTAACCAACAGAAGACAGAGATAATGTGCTGAAATACTCTCTACGACTCTCCCGTGGTAAAAAAATAGATCAGATACCTGGGGGTTCAGATTACTGCGGACTTGGAGGAGGTGGCCTGGAAGAACTTTAATAAAGTATGGTTATCTACGAAGAAGTTAATAAGATCGTGGGCTAAACTCCCACTGTCCTTGTTAGGCAGATCAAACATTTTGAAAATGCTTATTCTACCAAAATTCACTTTTTTATTTAATGCTATTCCATTAGAGTTTAAAGCAACATGGTTCAGATGGCTGCAGGGGGACTTGACTTCTTTCGTTTGAGCATCACGGGAAGTCCGTATTGCCTGGAGGAAATTGTCCAGGAAGAAGAATCAAGGGGAAATAGTCACTCCAGACTTGTACAAATACTACATGGCATTCCACCTTAAAAACATAAGGAGGCTATTGAATGATCGCCTTAGCTATACCCCGAACCACAAAGTTATGATTGATACTTTGGAGGCAGGCGACCATTTTCTATATAAATATGGCCACCCAAAATACTTTAAGAAGGTCAGATTAAAGTGCCTTAGTGCAGCATGTAAGATATGGTCACGACTCAACGAGAATTAGGCATACCGTATTATAGTGACTTTGCACCAATAAGGAACTCACCAGGCACCCCAGAATGTCTTCAAGATAGATTATCTCTTCCACTACGGGGAAAAGGGGTGGTTCGATGGGGGGGAAATTTGGTAAAGCAGGAATTGATACAGTGGGATATGTTAGTTGAGTTAGCCCAAAACAGGGTTTCCAAGTTTAAATATTATCAATTTTCAATCTGGGCAAGTGTTCTCCCCAGAGAGGATATTTGGGAGGAGAAATTATGTTATAATTCAGTGTTTTGCAAGGAGGTCGCACTCTGGTATTGGATGTTTATGGAGGCGACAAAAGACCCTTGATTATTGCCAGCTAAGAAATGGAGCAAGGAAATAACCTCGCTGAACATTGGCATGCTTTGGCAAGTATCTTTTGCTACTCTTTGGGATATAGTTAATTTGGCTGCATTGAAAAAAAATCAGCTTTTTACTTTGCATAGGGTATATTGATCTCCAGAGAAGATAACTTTCCTGGGGAAAGGAAAGAAATACTGGCCATGATGCAACAAAGAAAGGGCTGACAATATCCATATGTTCTGGAGTTGTCGGAAGCTTGATCGTTACTGGATGGATATAGGACAAGTGATCAGAGGTGTGGTGAGTCTACATGTTAAGGTAACTCTCCCGCTAGTAATATTTGGAATTAGCCTAAGGGAAGATGACTCAGCAAATCTGGCTAAAGAGCAGATGTATATCTTATTTGTGCTAATCATTTTGGCACTACAAGAGATGTGCCTAAAATGGACGCTCCCCCAGACTCCTGTCTCCCATGATTGGATTGCATCAGTCAATAAAGTGCACAATTTGGAAAAGTGTGGCATCCAGAGTAAGAGAAATAGATTTTTTTGCACTATGGAAGGAAAGGAAAAGTTTAATTAAGTCAAATATGGGATGGTCAAATGTAACAGAGAGTCCGATGATTACGTGCCTCGCCAAGGTTCTCTGGTTGCAATAATTTGGGGGGTAAAGGGGCGTACCTGTCTCTTTGGAGTGGTGTCTCCTGGTAGAGCGGGGCTCTAACCGTAAGGCTGACAGATGGCTGGATGGGGCCCGAGCAGTTATCTCCTTGTGGTGATGGTCTTCCTTCTTGGTGCCCTAAACCGGCTGTCTTGGTAGCCTGACTGGATTGGTTATGAGGACAAAATAAAAAGTAGATAGGGTTATGCAGAGGTACCTTTCCCCATCAGTTATGATGTCCACAGGGGTCATCCTATCCACTATCTTGTGCCAGGCATAAATGTGGCATCTCTAGGTGCACTTTTCAGAGTATTCTTGGACCTGTGGAAGATCAGAAGAGGACAGGTCTTGCTATCTAAAGCCTGAGAAGAGCCTAGAAGACAAAGAAGTGGATTTCAAGAGTCATAAGACTGGTCTCCTATTAAAGGTACAGGAACAGAAGAAGCTACAAGAGGTCTTTTCCTGCAAGTGCCTAGGTGACCAGTGGCAACTGGAACTGGACTGGACCCTTCTGTTGGCCTCTGCTTGCCACCCTTTGGGCCTCTAAGTGCCTCTCCCGAGTTTCTGGGGCGTTAGAGGTGTACACCTTTGGAAGATTGGGAAATAAAGGACTAAAGTCAGAAGATAAAGTCTCACACCAGGATAAACCGGGTTAGTGTATTTGATCTGTGATTCATCGCTGTCAGCATCAAATAGCCCCTAGATCCCGTACTACCAAGATCATTGACTGTCATTGGCACTTTGTGCTTCTTGGTGCTATTCATACTTAACACTTTTAAAAAAACATATCTCTGGTTCCTCTTATTGGATTTTTGTCATTTTTGTGTCATTTTGTTTATTAAATGTTACTCTACTTTTTCTAAATGTTTATTTTTCATAAACCAAAATTGTGTTGTTTTTCAGGTTTTGAGTGAGAACAACAAGCAGTGCAAGTTGTCAGGTACAGTGTTACTGAAAAAACACATAGCAAAGTATCAGACAGGTCATTCTAGGTCATAGTGAGCCCACCATTTGGCCTAGATTTTTTTATGTTTATGGGAGCAGCCCCTTGCTAGCTAATTTGGTTCCTCCATTTTTGCTCACCAGTTCATCTCTCTATGTGAGGCCTTTAACATGGGAGGGCTTTGAAGAGTTCCAAGCTTGCACAATCTCCCTCTTCGCAGATGGAGTAACCAGTCCAGTCAGTACCTGTTCCTCCTGCTCCAGCAATCACCGGATGGCTATTTGAGGGGATATGCCTAGAGGGCCTCACCAGGATTTGGGTGAGGGATTGGAATATAGTGCCCAAAACTGTGCAATCACAGGACAGGTCCAAACCATGTGGAAAGAATCTGTGATCCCCTCAGAGCATCATGTGCATGTGAGAGAACCGTCATTGCTGGCCCTCCACAGTCATGCTAGTGTTGGCATTATAGCCTCCCCCCCCACTCGCTGTCCCCTGGAGAGCCCAGACAATCCACCCATTTTGCTCTCAATGCGGTAGGGAGGTCAGGAGAGTTGATGAATTGGGATTGATGAATACAGGAGATACTCCCCTTCCCCAGGGGCCCAATAAACACATTTGCCTCCAAAGCTCTATAATGAGCAACCTCAAGAGAGTGGCCATAGAACCCCAAGGCATGAAGGAGGTGGAGCAACTTATAAAATTGTGAGCAATGAAGGTTGAAGTCTGCCTGCAGCTTCTTAAAGGACCTTATGTGTGACTCCTGCCATACATCTATATAATGAAATGAGGGACAGGGAGATTAAATGTTCCAGTGTACAGTTTCCCCAACAGTTATATTGAAAAAATATGCTTTTCGGGAATGCGGCCCGGGGTAGGTCTCCGGCTACGGACTGTTTCATGTGAATATATGATGACCGCCTATAGGCACACTCTTTCCCATGGAGCCCTGTCCCTACCTAAGGATGGTCTTCCTCAGTTTTTGTCTACTAGATGTATAACTTATTTGAGCAAGTCTACTCATGTTTTTGTTCCTTCACATAGCTAAATAGGCTTTACTCAGTGTAGTTTTCACTCAAAGATTAGGAGAAGGTTATTGCACATAGTCCTGATGAAGCATCAGTTGATCTGGTAGGACTTTTTGAGGTGTGAAACATGTTGACTTTCCTTAGTAGTCAAAGAAAATCTCTACTTCCACAATTTTGGTAGAGTGTGGGATCATCAGTTCCCTCTCACTCTGCAATGTTTTTTAATCTTGACCGGCACCCGTCCTCGCTTAATAAAGTTTGTTTTCTCCAGCTTTTTTCTTTTTCGCCTGTAGGTTTAAATGTATCCCTACTCACTCCAAACCATGGCACAGATCACTACAAACGATCTCCGGTAAAGAGCCCATTTGTGGGGCCCGTCAGACATTGCATCTCCTTTCTGGCGAGGAGCAAGCCCTATGATGAAGCATGACATCGAACAGATGTTTGAGGGCTCTTGCTTCCACATTTAGAAGTGCCTAGTGGAATTGTGTCTATCTTTCGGATCCTGCCCTACATCCCCTGTAGGAAAGTGCCCTCTTTTTGGCATGGTTATCCCCACTTTTTGCCTGCTGTCAGTATGCTTTGACTGTTTTCACTGGAATCCTGCTAACCAGGACCCCAGTGATTATGCTCTCACCCTCTAAATTTCGTTGCTTTGGACTGTGCACCCCTCACAATTGGCATACTGCTGCCCCGTTGTAAATCCCTAGTTTATGGTACTTAGGTACACAGGGCATTGGGGCACCAGGGGTTCCCCATGGGCTGCAGCATGTATTGTGCCACCCATGGGAGCCAATGCTAAATGTGTCTGCAGGCCTGCCATTGCAGCCTGCATGAAAAGGTGCAGGCACCCTTTCACTACAGGTCAATGCACCAGGACACTGTCAGTCACCCCTATGGAAGGCCCTCCTAGCCCATAGGGCAGGTTGCAGGTACCTGTGTGTGAGGGCACCTCCGCATGAGCAGAGGTGCCTCTCCAATCTCCAGCCCCATTGCACTGGACTTCGTAAGTGCAGGGAAGCCATTTTACCCATGTACTGGACACACATACCCTGTGTCCACCTACAAAATGGTAACTCCGAACCTGGGCGTGTTTGGTATCAAACATGTCACAATCATACCCCAATAATGTTGCCAGCATTGGTTGTATAATTCCATGCACTCTGGGTGCTCCTTAGAGGGCCCCCAGCATTGCTCCTACCAGTCTTCTGGGGTTTTCTGGCAGCAGCCCACGCTGCTGCCACCACTCAGACAGGCTTTTGCTCTCCTGCTGCTTGATTAGCTCAGGCAGAGGAAGGCAGAACAAAGGATTTCCTGAGGGAGAGGGAGGTAACACCCTCTCCCTTGGACATAGGTGTTACATGGCTTGAAAGGGGTAGCCTCCGCAAGCCACCAATATGCTTTGAAGGGCACATTTGGTGCCCTCCTTGCAGAAACCAGTTTGCACCAGTACAGGGACCCCCGGTCCCTGCTCTGGCATGAAACTGGACAAAGGAAAGGGGAGTAACCACTCTCCTGTCCATCACCACCCTAGGGATGGTGCCCAGAGCTCCTCCAGGTGGCTACTTAATTCTACCATCTTGAATCTAAGGTGGGCAGATGCCCCTGGGAGCATCTTTGTGGCCAGGTCAGGTAGGTGATGTCACAGCCCCCTCCTCATAGGTGGTCACCCTGCTAGGTGAGCAATCCCCCTTCCAAGGCTATTTAGGGTCTGCCTCTTGGGTGGGTACTCAGATTTGATGTGCAAAATTCCAGCAGGACTCTTCAGCATCGTGCTGCGTAGATCTTCTCTTCTCTGGAACTGTGTGGATCCTGCATCACAGGTGGTGGTCTGGAGTGGTCCCCTTGGTCCTCTCTACCAGCTATCCAACTTGGGAGACAGTAAGCAGAACAGTACCCCTGCGCACTGTGACTCTTGCAGCTACCAAGGCTTGTTTGCTCCTTCTCCAAGGGATCTTCAGGCTTCATGTAGTCAGGGCCCCAAGCACTCATTCCTGCAAAGCACAATCTGCTGCCTGCTGCTCCAGCAATGTGGGGCTCCTCTTCAGGTGGGCTGAGTGGGCCTCACTGTGACTCCTGTGCCTGCTGCTAATGGGTTGTCTGTGGGGGTTGCCTCCTCTCCTTGTGACTCTCCCAACTGCTGAGAATCACCCCAGATTCCCCTCCTTGGGTGTAGTCCCCTGGACCTTGCTGGTCCTCTTCAGCCTTGCAAACCTTCTTCTCCGTCTCTTTCATTTGCCAAGGCTTGTTGGTGGTTTTCCAGCACCACTAACTGACGGCATCTTGACTGCAGATGTAGGACATCACTTGCATCACTTTTGGGAGTTCTCTTCATCTCCTGTGGTGCACTGCTAACCTTCTTTGTTCACTGTTGACCTGGTCCTGCATCCACAGAAGGGTGGGTAGTGGCACCTGCCACTACCGGACACTCCAATACGAACTGGACTTGGTCCCCTTCCTTTGCAAGTCCTCTTCTGTCAGGATCCACCTTTGGGTTCTTCCAGTCTTGGTTGGGTCTTGCATAATCCTTTTCCAATGTCCTCCTGTTGGTTTTGGGTAGAAAGAAGGTACTTATCTCTGCTTTCCTGATGGCTGGGGTCACTTTGGTACCCACCTCTTGGGGTTCCTAGTTCCTCCAGCCCTGTTCTACTGATTCCGCTTCCTTGGGCGGAGGACTGCCTTTCACATTCCATTTTTTTATGATATGGTTTGGCCCTCCTCAGGGCCCTCACAGCTTACCTATACTTTTGCCAGTGCTTATTGCTTTCTATGCTCTTTACTGATTGCTAATGTGTACATAATAGTGTGTTTACTTACCTCCAGTTGGGGGATTGCCTAGTCAGTTTTCTAGTATTTGTGTTACTATAATAAAGTACCTTTATTTTTGTAACACTCTGTAGTTCTTTCATGTGTGATAGTACTGTGTGACTATAGTGGTATTGCATAAGCTTTGCATGTCTCCTAGATAAGTTTTGGCTGCTCATCCACAGCTACCTGTAGAGAGCCCTAGCTTCCTAGACACTGCCTACACTTCACTAATAGGGGATACCTGCACCTGGTATAAGGTGATAACACCGTAGGTGCTCCCCACACACCAGGCCAGCTTCCTACATCCCCTAGCTTGGAGTTTCCACTTAAGTCCCACTTGTCAGAAGCCCTCTAAATGGGCAACCTGCTCCAGCTGGCAACCCCTAAGTAGAGGGGTTTGTATGGTAATCTGCCATCCTTCCAATCGGCAGCATTGCGTTCCAAAAAACAAAAAAAACTAGTCTATAGAGACCAGGTAGCGAATGATCCTCAGATGCCATATCCATAATGGTCTCAGACCTCAGGAATGCCACTTCTTTTCAGAAGGCCGGATTCACCCACCCTCCATGGATCCAGTCACCCAGAACTATCAACTTCAGTGATACCCTCCTCATAAGTGGACTGGCCATATTTGCATAAGGAGATAGTGGGGACCTTATTGGCCCACAGAAAGAACTACACACTGGCCTTTCCATTTCTGTTAGACTTGACATCCTTGGTGTGATCTCCCCTACCTTTTGGCCTCTGTTTCTGTCAAAGCCCAGCTCACCTGAGTTCTTGTTCAGTTCTGATGGAGGTTGAAGACAATCCGACTCCACCCTGAAACTGCTTGTTCCAGCACACTAGTTTTTAACACAGTGCACTAAGAACAGAAGCTCAAGGGTAGGGGGAAAGTGGATAAAATAAAAAAGAGAGACAACACCGTTCTTGCGTTTCCACTGTTGAAGTGCTGCACAAATCTGCGGCCCTTTCTGACTTCTGTAGAAACTGGTGCCTAATGAAACATAAACAAAGAACAGATAAGTGCAACCTATTCCTAAATGGGTTCCTGACTATCCCTTTATTTATTAGAAATTCTCTTCTAAAAGTACCTCTTGGATCCTGGTCTCGAGTTTCCAGGTTTGGAATGTGTTACTGCTCTGGGATGTGCTTTCTATTACTGTAAAGCTTCTAAAACATTAAACAAATACCGTTATCAGAATTACCAATATCAAACATTCATCTTAATATAACTAAAGCCTAAATTCCCAATAGCAGACTCACTTTTCCCATATCTCCAGAATCTTTTGGAAAACAAATACTGTACTTTTACATCAAAATACAGCATGTAATTTGTGCAAGTCCTTGATTTACTGTTTGCCTTGCTGTTAATGGTTTCCACTGTTCGATTCTTAAAAGTTCCATAAAAAAAAAACAATGTTTGTTTCACAAAGCTCCGCAAGGTATTCTTGCAACAAAGAGCCTGAATCACAATGTTCGTGGAAGGTATCTTGCTTCAAACCGTCCACACACGAATCCAGAAATTGTTGTCAAAGTTCCTTCAGGTAATAAAAAGTTTTGCACTTACTTGTTGCTGGCAAGAGATACTGATCAGTCTAACCTTGTCTTCTTTCTGTTTTGCAGGTTGTTTGTAGGAGAGAGGCTGAGGCAAGGAGGAACCGGAAACCAGAAGAAGGAAGAGCCAGCAGCTGCGCCCATTGAAGCCAATGAAAGTCTGTAGAGAGCAGGAGTGCCAGCGCCGAGGGATCTGTTCTCAGGTAAGCGGGAGGTAGACGAGCACAAGCACTGGGTGAGGCTCGGGGGCTGCCTTTTATAGACAGGGCTGGGTGTGGTTCGAAGAGCTGGGTGTGGTTTGAAGGGCTGGGTGTGGTCCTCACATGCTGCACATGTTCTTGAAAGGTGAGCAGAGCTGGGTGTGGTTTGAAGGGCTGAGTGTGGTCCTCACATGCTGCACATGTTCTTGAAAGGTGTGCAGAGTTTCAGTTATTATGCAAATGAGTTGAATTAACACATGGCCTAGGGAGGAGTGTTTTAAAGAAGCCTTGGTAAAAGCAAGGCCCAATGTGTAAACAAAACAGCACATTAAACAACATACACAGAAGCCTAAGGGGGGGGGAAGGTGAGATAACAAGAAAGGGTTTGAATAGTAAGTTTAAAAGGGAGCTATTACAGAACCCACTAGTGCAGTGAGAGGGGACATGCTCTTTGCTGTGCACAAACCCTAACAGTTTCCCAGGTTGTTGATGTGTGCTGGATTCTGTTTTTGATGTTTTTGATACTCTGGGCACTTTACCACTGCTATCCAGTGCTAAAGTGCAAGTGCTCCTATTTAAAATGTATGTGTAATTGGCTTTCCATGATTGACATATTTGATTTACTAGTAAGTCCCTAGTACAGTGCATTAGAGGTGCCCAGATCCTATAAATCAAATGCTAGTAATGGGCCTGCAGCACTGGTTGTGCCACCCACATAAGTAGCCCTATAAATATGGCTCAGAACTGCCACTGCAGTGTCTGCAGTTTTAAACTGCCAATTCGACTTGGCAACTGTACCCACTTGCCAGGCTTAAATCTTCCCTTTTTATACATGTAAAGCACCCCTAAGGTAGGCCCTAGGTAGCACCCTGAGCAGGGTGCAGTGTATGTTAAAGGTGGGGCATGCACTTATGTGTTTTACATGTCCTAATGGTGAAATACTGCCAAATTCGTTTTTCACTGTTGCAAGGCCTATCTCTCTCATAGGTTAACATGGGGGCTGCTTTTAAGTATTATTAAAGTGCAGATTCCCTTTGGGAGCAGATAGAAATATGGAGTTTACGGTCATTGAACTCGCAGTGAAAAATACATCTTTTAGTAAAGTTTGTTTTTAGATTGTGTGTTTAAAAATGCCACTTTTAGAAAGTAGGCATTTTCTTGCTTAAACCATTCTGTGACTCTGCTTGTTTGTGGATTTCCTGTCTGGGTCACTTTGACAGTTGGTTTGTTTGCACCTCTCTCTAGGCCGTGACACAAAGGGAGCTAGGGTGTAGCCTGCATATCCTGATGATCCATCTGTGCTGGGGGGAGGCGTGGTCACTTACACCTGAAAGGGCTGTGCCTGCCCTCACACAATGCAGTCTCCAACTCCTTGGTGTGTGTCTGGGGCCTGGCCTGGGCAAGGCAACATCTTACCAACAAGAGAGACTTTTCTTTGAAGTAGGTCTACTTCAAAGGCAGAAAGGACTATAAGTAGTGGACCCAAAACCCCTGATAATTAGATAACTTCTGGAATCAAGAGGAACCTCTGCCAAGGGGAAGAGCTGAAGAGCTGAGGAGAAGTGCTGCTCCTGCCCGTGACTGTGCTTTGTTGGGCAATCCTTCAGTTGCTGCTTTTGCCTGTGAAAGAGGTAAAAGACTGGTCTATGTTGTGCATTCCTGCTTGAGAAGAATCTCCAAGGGCTTGAACTGAGCTTGCCTCCTGTTGTTGAAATCTCAGGGCCATCAAAGATCTCCCCTGCTAGCACCTGGGGGCTCTGCTGAGTGTCCTGCCCTGCCATGTGGTGCCCTATCCAGTTCGTGGGCCCTTGAAAGGTGAAGCTGGCAGACAAAGACTGAAAATCCAGGCACAGACCGCCGTACAGGGAACTTTTTGACGCACCCTCTGTGATGCGGCTGATAAACGACGTGCCACCGGCTTCGCGGCTGAAATCAACGTTCCACCTGCATCGTGGCTGGAAGATTGACGCAACGCGGCTAGAGAAATGATGCGCAACACCTGCTAACGGAGGCTGATAACGGCGCAAACCCCACGCAGTGCGGTTTGGTGATACTTTTCTGACGTACACTCACCAGTGGAGTGTTATTTTGACGCTACCCAGGTACTTTTGTGAAATAACAGCATTCTCACTGTTTCCAAGGATTAAGACTCTTATTCTTTGAAAATTTGTATCTTAACTTGTGCATGTTGGATTTTTGTTGTTTTGGTCTTGTTTTGTTTAGATAAATATTTCCTATTTATCTAAACCTTTGTTGTGTAATTTTGTAGTGTTTACACTGAGTTATAGTGTGTGTTGGTACAAATGCTTTATACATTGCTTCTGAAGTTAAACCTGCCTGCTCGTGCCAAGCTACCAAGTGGGTGAGCAGGGGTTAACCGAGGGTGATTTCCTTTACCCTGACTAGAGTGAGGGTCCTTGCTTGGACATGGGTTAACCTGACTGCCAACCAAAAACCCAATTTCTGACAGTTCCCAAACCATTTTTGTAGGATCACATGCGGAAAAGTCTAGAGGACATAAAGAAATCTTGGTAGGACATCTGTTTGAAAAGTGCTGACGTACCTAAATACTAAGTGGTAGACAGACCTCCGTCTTGAGGTCACTCTCCATTCTTGAAAGCAAGGATGCGCGTTTTAAGGACAAATAAAAACTGGGAGCAGAGATAAGATATTTCCAAGGTACTGGAATCTCAAGCTATGAATAGGCATCCAAGTCAGCCAAAACACTGCTTCAGCACCCCCAAACCCACAAAACAGTAGGGACTTAGGCTCAATTTGGTATTTTTATTGTTTTGCATTTGGACATTACTACTGTTTAGTACTGCAAACTTTACATTTTGCCTCTAAGTTACGCTGTCTGCTCTGTGCCATTGGTACCCGGGAGTTGAGCTTATTTTTTTTTAGTGATTTTAGTCAAAGCCCTGTGAAGGATTGAAATTATTACTTAAGGTGAGTACTTCTCCCACCCCTCAACTAATAACACACTTTCTTACAGTGGGGTTCATTGATGGGTTGCATTAAGAGGGTGGTTCAGGGTTTTTATATTTCAGGGAGGTGTAGTGTAAAATAGTAGCAAGGTTTTTTTTGGGTTCAGGGTAAGGTAGCATAAAATGCTAAGAAGGAGGCACAGGGTTAAGGGAAGGGTATGATAAAGGGGTAGTGAGAGACATTTAGGGTTCAGGGAAGGGCAGCATTTAGGGGCAACTGGGTTTTTCAGATTAGGGGAAGAGTAGCATCAAAGAGTAGGAAGGGTTATTAGGGTTCAGAGAACGGTAGCATAAAGGGGTATTAAGGAGATTTTAGGGTTCAAGGAAGGGTGGTGTTAAGGGGGTTTTAGGATTTTAGAAAGAGTCGCTGTGAGGAAATTAGGTTTATTATATGGTGTGGTTGTGAGACATCACTCTATATTACACGACCAACCTCATTAGAACCAGTCAGGTTTTGTTTGTTAAACCATAGTTCAACCCTGGGTAGCTGTCACTATGAGCAGTCAGGCTTATACAATGGAAAACGCATAAAGAATGCAAATAGCGCCAAAGCATCTGAAGAAGAAATACTCAAGACACTCAAGAAATCCAACATTAATTAATTACAAATAGTTTAGATTTGTATATACTGTTTGACACCAAAATGTAAAAGATCCACCATTACACCAGGGCTACCCCTAGGTTACCCATAGTGGTTAACCAATACTAGATTAACCCCACCATGACCAACAGGGTCAAGGAGGGGGCCTACTATACTTCCTAGCATAGGGCTGACCCTCAGGCCAAGGTGAGAGTTGCTACAAAGGCAAGCATACAGCAGAGGCCAAAGTGGGTGCTGGCCCGGGGCCCCAACCTTTCAGGAGACCCCTTGATAGGCTCTGTTATGCAGGCAGTCCTGTACTGATGACCTTGAATGACTCTTGAACCTAGATTGTTTTAAATATCATTTTCCTTTAATGTATGTTTAATTCAGGCAATGTGAAGGAGTTTATTACATTTGCAGAAAAAAGTTCATGTTTTTCAACACCATGCAACATCCATAAATATGTTTCTTTCAGATCGAAACAGTATATATGAGAAATGGGAGGGAGGGGAATGGGGGTCACAGAGAGTACTTCCAATAATAATAGCTGCTTCATAAATCACACTACTGAAAACACATGGTAAAATTCCTGACTATTAAAGGGAAAAACATTTAGACTTTGGAGCAACATGCCTATGCACTGTCAGTGACTTCGCAAGAGAGGGCATGAAAGAGCTGTAATTGGATTATACATTCAGAGCAGTAATTAGATCATAAATTCAAAGCTGTCCTGAACAACCCCCTCCAAAATATGTTTAACCCAGAGCCCCCAACATCCTTAAGATATTCCTGCTTCTGTGGGCCTAAACCCCTCTTCTGCCTTTGGATTGCCCCCTGGGTTTTCTTCCGTACTCTTGTCCTAACCCAGTCATCCGCTATCTTGCCCAGCTCGCTTGAGCTAGTTAGCTTTGAATCTATTAGGTGTTGGTGTAGCTCGTCTGATGGAGAATTAGGCAAAATGTGCTCATTAACCAACTAATTGTTGAATCCTTCATAAGTGTCCATTCTGTTACTTTGTACCCAAATTTCCAGTGACTTTACTGATGCACCTACAAAGCCCACCCAGCTCTGTGTTGCCCTCTTGTGTAATGTCCTAAGCTTTTGTCTGTACTCCTCAGGAGTGAGACCAAACAACTCTCCAAGTGCTGCCTTCATGTGTTGTTAGGATTCTGTTACCTTCTTCTCAAGTATAAGCAGTCCACCACTAAAAACAACTGGCACTAACTCCCTGAGTAGTGTCCCTCACTGTTATGTACCCACCTTTCTCATCTTAAGAGCTCTCGCATATGAGGCCAACCTCTTTTCAATGCCATCCTGTGGGACATAACTAGGAACAATCCCCTTGGAGAGCCTGACTTCTGGGGAATCCCTGTCAGATGCATCAGTCACCTTGTTGCTGCCAGCAGTCTCCATGGACCTCCTGCCTAGTCGGTCTTTTCTTTCCTCAAAGGCCAGCTTCAATTCTGGCAGGGCTAGGGCTCTCTCCTCCAGCTCCAAGGCTGCTATGTCTTCCTGAAGGGAATGCCTGCTGCTGCTGGTGCTCAGTACACTGCTTGTTCTGGAGGGCATCCTTGCCTGGTATTGGAGTAGAGGCATCAGCTCTACTTGGAGTATCGCCTTCTCCAACTGTGGTGGGGTCCTACGGGCCTCTTCTCAAGCCCTGAGGGCTTTCACCATGTCCTCCTTCACTGCCTTGTTCCCTACGTTGGCCCTTCTGTTCCTGCACAACTTCCTCAGCTCATTCCTTGGGAGGGTGAACAGATTGTCCATGCCAGGCTCCATGTTTCCCTTGCTTAAAGTGACTTCCTGAGTGTTTATACAACTTTTCAAAACTTTTTCAAAATTTTGAAAATTGTCGGTAACATCACAACTTTTGAAAACGTTTTGCAAAAGTTAGTGAAACTTTTGGAACCAGTGCTTTAGAAGGCAACAAAACACAACTACTGCTTGGGAGGTACAAGAACATAGGGCCAGATGTATGAAATTTTTTTGTACTCGCAAACAGTGTGAATCGCCAAATTCGGTCGTTTGTGAGTGCAAAAAAGTGGTCTGCGATGCATGAAAGGCATTCGCAGACCACAAATAAGAAATCGCTAAAATTGCGATTTCTTGCGTTGCAACCTGGTTTTGCGAGTCGCAATTTGCGATTCGCAAAATCCACATCACAAGGCGATGCTGCAAAAAATCGCAAATTGCGATTTTTCGCAGAATGGCATTTTGCACATGCAAAATACCATGAAAAGAAACCAGGTGGTAACCTGGTGCAAAATTTAAAAATGCATTTTTAAATTGAACATGTACAGCACACATGCCCTTTTGGCATGTGTGCACCTTACATGTCCCTCAAGTCATTTTTGGGGTGCAGCAGAGGGGGCCTTAGGCTCCCAGCACCCTGGGCTTTTGCATTTCCAAAATTGCAATTTCTGGTTCAGAAATCACAATTTTGGAAATGCAAAAAAATCGCAGCTATGGGCCAACAGGCCCATAGGTGCGAATGGGGCCGGTATCGCAATTTGCGATTCGGTAATAGCATTTGCGATTTTTAAGAAATCGCTGTTACCGAATCGCAAATGTGATACATGGCACTTTGCGAGTCGGAAATAGCGATTTCTTAAAAATCGCTATTTCTGACTCGCAAAGGGCCGTGATGATACATCTGGCCCATAGTTTCTAGGTGTCACTGTTGATGGATTCTCAGTGTCTCAAGCTTCAACAACTGTATGGCACTGCTAAAGTACAATACAATTCTGCATCACATGCTAGGTACCAGTGTGAGGAAATGGGGTGTACTATAGGATGTGGTTGGGTGACCTCATCATGTAATACACTACCAACCTGTTTAGTACCAGTCAGGTTTCGCTGCTAGCTCAAACAAGTGTAAAAGATTTAAACAGCACCAAAACAATTGAAGAAGAAATACAAAAAATAAGGAAGTTTCTTTTAACCCTTGGACGGAGGGGACACCTCCTTTGTAGCAATAGCAGAGCCATAGCAACAGAAGACATAACATTCAGACGGATTTTAGTCTGGAAGGTAAATTCATACTTTGAGAAAACAACCTGTTAAATCTGCCCCAAATTCGTTCAAAATTTTTAATTGAATGTGCACCTCTAGAACTCGCCAGAGCACGTTCCAGTTCGTGAATCTGCTTCATATTAGCCCACTATTCATCCACTGTAGGAGGAAGTACAGAGACCCGAGCTCTAGCTATACAGAGTCTTGCCGTTGTAATAGCTAACTTAACAAGAGGTCTGACCCCGAGACAGTTCCGATTGATAGCCCAGAATAACTAGTTTGGGTGAGAATTGTAAATCATATCTAATGCAGCACCCAAGAGAAGTCGGCTCACGTCCTCCTAGAACCCTCTTAATTTAGGACAAGAGACAAACATATCCATATGCATTGCCGCAGCCAGACCACATTTAGGACACTTAGGGGCCTATTATGAGTTTGGCAGATGGGAAAGCCCATCCACCAAACTCCCGACAGGGTGGCTGCCTACGCAGAGACCTCCCCACCAGTGTTATTAAGAGTTTCCTGCTAGGTCGATGGGCGGAGACCTGATATTCCACCTGTTGGCCTAGCGGGAAACAGGCTACAGCATTGTCTCCGGCTTTTAATCGAGCCGGCGAAGTGAGCAGGGTGCACCCGCAAAGCAGACAGTGAACATTGCGGGTGTGCTGGCCAGTGGGCCCCTGCACTGCCCATGCCGAGTGTAGTCCGCCCGGTGTCCCCTCCACCCATTCTCCGCCAGCCTTATCATGGCGGTGCTACCACCATGAAACCGCTCGCGGAGATATGTGTCGTAATCCCCAGGGCAGCGCTACTTGCAGCGCTGCCCTGGCATATTAGGACCGCCACCAACTTCCAGACCGCTGTGATTTGAGATCCTGGCAGAGCTGGTGGTTCCCTGGCGGCCTGATCTCCAGGGTTGTACTGTGATGGTCGGACCGCCGCATTGGCTGCAGTCCAGACCACCACGGCGAGTTTGGCAGTCTATAGACCGCCACACTCGTAATGAGGACCTTAACTTTATCCTGACTCTTGTTCCCGGCCCAGCATGATATCCTATACAGTGTGTAGTAGAGCATGGATATCATTTTAAACAGGTGTACCTTCAAACTAACAGAGTGTACTGAGCATTCTAGAGTTCACAGAGCAGCCATTATGTCTGAAATTACTATTTCCAGCCAAGCACCTTGCTCCACTTATCTGCGAGCAAAGAGCTAACATTAGTTTAAATCTGGCAAAGGCTTGAGTATACAGTTCTAATTAATGATTTCCTCAGTGCACATCATATACAGGAGAATAGCTCAGAATCTGAGGGCAGAATTATGTTGTAATCAATTATGGTTGCTCGTAGGTTATAAAAGATGTAAGTTTATTAGCTTAGTTGTAGGTTACAGGAAAAGCTCCACCAGGAGCAGCATCCTGCCACTTAACCCTTCTCACTCCAACTGTCCACTCATCCTAGCACAAACACTGTCAACATTCCAACCATACAATGACCTCACTCACTGGCTGAGCAGCAGATAGTTTTTAAATGCTGATACAAGTTGTTCCTCCAGCTGACTTTCCTCTAGGTTGCCAAATGTTCAGTGCCACACATTTTTAACTCTGTACACACGCAGTTCAGCAGACCATTTCCTGAATACACCCAGTCCATACAAGCAGGTAAAACAGGTCTGGCTCCTTGCACTGCTGTGCAGACCACCTTCTTAATCTGCGGTCCACTACAATTCCTGTTTGCTGCGCACCTAATAGATTTAACAGCTTGCCTTGAAGTTAAACAGGTCACACGCCCTCTAACATCTGTTGAGTACAGGCTGTCTGGTAGAAAAGACACTGGAGGAGCTCCCAGGGTGTTCTTCTTCACTTCAATTTTCAGTTTCTTTAGCTTCATATTTTTCTCTTGGATTTTCAATCTCTTAGTTTTCCTCTGTAATCTGGTTCCTCCTTAGATTTTCTGTAGGTTCAGTTTCTTTCTTTTTTCACAGATTGGTTCTTCCTTAAATCGTCACCAGTGTTGTAATCAATGATGGTTGCTCGTAGGTCATAAAAGATGTAAGTTTATTAGCTTTTTTGTAGGTTACAGATAAAGCCCCACCAGGAGCAGCATCCTGTTGCTCAGCCATTCTCACTCCAACTGTCCACTCATCCAAGCACAAACACTGTCAGCATTCCAACCATACAATGACCTCACTCACTGGCTGAGCAGCAGGGAACATTAAGGTAGTGGGGAGAATGCATAAGATGGAAAGAGGCCACAACAAATTACAAGCTGGCACCTCTTCAGAAAGTAATCTCTGATCAGCATGTGCTTGAAACAATAATGATGGGGGAACTGTTAGAAGGTTTGCAAACTTTCAAACGATCGGAAACCATCCAAGTCATAGAGCTGGCTTAAAAACAGGACCCCATGATTAGCCCAGCCTTTACAAGCCAGATCTTGGAAGACCGCTGGGAGCATTGGATTATCCCACAGGGGCATATCTGAGCTAACAAGTGAGATGGAATATTTAATGGAGATATCCCTCCAGATGCCTATTATATCTTTTACAAACTTAAATCTAACCCGCTTGAAATAGTTACCTAAGTCTAAATAAAAGCAATTTGCAGTCTGTGCCCAATGCATGACAATAGCGGAAGGTGACCGGGTCCTGATTATCAGCTACCAGTAGGGTGCGCAGGCATCCAGCGAATGCCGCCCAGAAATAAAATTAAAATCCTGAAGCTAAAACCCCTCTTGATTACAAGGATGTTTAAGAAGACAAATTGCCCATCTGGCCTGCCTATATCCCGAAATAAAGCTAAAAATTACACTGTCAAGCTGCGAGAAAAAAGATTTTGGGATGCACAAAGGAATTGCGTGAAACAGATATAGGGCCATATGTACAAACACATTTTCCCATTGATACAGAATGGGAAAAACCCTTTGCTACATCTGTCCCATAGAAACTTAGGTAGTATAGGCATCTTGATAATATTACAGCATCCATTAATACTAATAGATAAGTGATTCCAAGATTTTAATTTCTTTGCAACCGTCCGTAGAAGAGGCTTGTAACTGAGCCTGAAAATGTTATCAATGCAAGTTGTAAGTTGCACCCCAAGATAGGTAGCAGATGAATCTACCCCGGGTAATTACCTGAGTTTTGTCCAAATTTAATTTGTAGCTAGAAAATGCGCAAAATCTTTTGGCTTCACCTATAAAACAGTATAGGACTACTGCAGGATCCAAAGAGTAGATCAAACACCACCAGCATAATCAGTAATCTTAAATTCAAGTACCTGAGAAAAAAACAGCTGGATATAGTAATTACATGATATCGATCACAGTTATGGCTCTAGGTAAAGCGCAAATAATAGCAGCGATAATGGGCACCCCTGTCTGCTACCATGATAAATTCTAAAGGGAGAGGATAAAATCCCAGCACAGGCCAGCTGGGCACAAGGACTCTTTAACAGACCCTGTACCCGTTGAGAAAAGTGCCCGCTGAGCCCGAAAGCATCCATTATAGCCCAGAAGCTGTCGCAAACAAGCCAGTCAAATAACTTCTCTGCGTCAAGACGTATCATACCCATGTTAGTAACAGTTTTCTTCAAAATTTAGAAAGAGGCAATTGCTGTACTGAGATGAGCTATTGTGTCACATCCCGGGATAAAACCATGCTGACAGTGTGATACCAAACCTGACCATGAGGAGGGTGAAGTGGCTCACTAAGACTTTGGCAAATATATTAGCATCTGCATTGATGAGAGATATAGGGTGCTATGAACCACTGTCTTCCTGGGGTTTACCTTTCATCAAGAAGATAACTATCCATGTAATTTTCCATGAGGGTGAACCTTCCCACTAATCCCTATGGCCCGAAAGACTTCCAGGAAAAGCGGGAGAAAAACTTTTATAAAGATTTTGTAAAATTCTAATGGAATGGCACCGTCACCTGCTGCTTTACCAGAGGGTAGGGCAGCTATTGCCGAATTCATTTAATGATTGTTTAGATCTTCCTGAAGAGAAGAGAGAGACATTCCGCTAGGGAGAGAGATATTGGCACCCTGAAGGTAGTGTTTACACCTAAGTTCATCGAACCCCAGGCAGGCCATAAAAGGCAGAGAATTGTGCCGCAATTGCATCTGGGACAGTTTTATAAGCCTGTCATCACCTTTAACAGACTGAATATGACACTTAGATTGCCTATCTGTGATTTAGAGGGCCAGAACTATCCCTATTTGCTCACGAGATTCGTACTGAAAGGATCAGCAACTAGCCGACATCCTTTCCTTCAGGTCCCACCCCAATTTAGCTTGCTGTTCAATAAAAAAAAATACAATCTCTGTTGGTCAGGACCCCCTTTTGCGATTTCTTTAGCATGCAGGTGCTTCAGCTATACTACTGACTGATGGAGAGTCTGCATATTAGCTAACTTTGCTCCGTTCTGATGATAGATAAACTGTTGGGTTATACCCCGCACAAACTCCTTCATTGTGTCCCAAACCTCAAATGGAGACACAGTGCCCATATTGATTGCCAACAATTCTCTCAGAGAAAGAGGAAATGTGGCTTATACATCTGAATTTCCTATTTTGAAAGTTCCTCCGCAAAGGTACCCCCCCACTCCTTCCTCCCCGATCTCTCCAACACGCCCACCTTCTACAAGTCCTGCCACCGAGCTTGGCTGAAAGAATCACCCCCATCCCACAGCTGTCAAAGTCTCTGACAGCCAAGAGTTGCCATCCACCAACTCTCAGCACAACCCAGACCAAACCACCCAAAGTCTGAGGAGCCGTGAAGAGAAAGAGAGAGAAACAAAAAAAGGGAAATAAGCCAAGAAAAGCAAGGAAACAAAAGTGAAAACAGATCATTAAGAATTATAGAACATCTGTGACTCTAAAGAAAGTCAGTCACCCTGTCCCCTAACAACTGGCGGCAGCATCAGGTGAAGACATCTAACAAAGCCCATTTCAACCCTTCATGGTAGCTAGGATCTAAGTAGCGTCCTACTCAGTCAAACAGAATTGCTTTAAGCTGTTTTTGATAACTTTGAACCCTGCAGGTTCTTGCAGGTAGACTTGAGCACCTGCGGCTTTAAATAGGTCAATAAACTGACACATTTTCCTGCGCCGATCAATGTTAGACTTACAAAAATCTTAACGAGCTAAGATGGACATGGAGTCGATGATTAAGGGTGTCGTAGGGTGGACTTTAGTATCTATGGCTTGTCTCAACAGAGAGTTCCCGATAAAAATCAGAATGTGATGGGGCACTCTGAATGGCTGCCAATGGATTTATCAGGACGGTTGATAGGAAGCTGGTGAGCCCTCTGGATTTGTGAGTCCCAATCCCAATCTGACAGTTCTGGGAGAGCCCTCCTAAATAGCTGCACTGTATACTGGGGGAGGTAATCACCTTCTTCTCCCTCACGTATGCCAAAAATAGGGAGATTATTCTGTCTCAGACAGTTCTCCATGTCCTCAACCTTGAGCGGCAAAGGGATCAAGTTGTGACTTTCCTTCTGCCATCCCAGTATCTTCTAAAACTGAAACATGCTTCTGAAGCTCCACCATATTAGTAGATAGACAGGACACCTTAATAGTCACCTCTGCCAGAGAGTGCTGAATTGCAGCATTGTCTGCCCTAGCTTGAGCATAGTACTGATGGGCTTCCTCCTGTTGGGTCTGTAGATACTGCAAGATCGTATGTAGCAAAGGTTCCTGCGCAGTGACTACTGGAGAAGAATTATGCACAATAGCTGGTGGCAAGCAGAGAAGATTGATAGCACCAGGAAAGACTGGGCCAGGCGCAGATGAATCAGAGAGGGCTGCTAAAGGCAGGGGAGGATGATCTGCCAGATCAAGGTTGCCCTACTTTGGTGAGGGTACTTACTGCTGAGATGGCAGAGGGACGTGAAATTAAGGCTTTAACTTCACCTTTACATGTCACCTAGTCTCGCAGAGGGCTGCCTGTAGATGAGTTGCTTGTGGTCTGGCTTCTCTGTCGTACCATGACCCTATTGGCAACCTCTCCACTCCCACATTTTCCTGAATTTTATAAGTACTTGGCTTTAGTCAGGGGGATGCATGGTCGGGGAGCTGCCTATCCGCAGTAGAGGATCGCTAGTGCTGCCAGGCCCCTTAGCAGGAGTAATGATTATACGCTGCAGAGGATTGCTAGCGATGCCGGACCCCTGGTTCCCAACACTTGTGCAGATGCTAGCGGCGAGTTTGTCCCTTTCTTGATCAATTTCCGCCTCTCAATCATTCCCAGAGGCAGCCCACTCAAACAGTATCTCCTGCCAGCATTAACACTCTCAGAGGCTGCAAGGGTAGGAGGGAGTTGCAACAATGTGTCTTCTTTACATGACCCAGAGTCCCTCTTGCAACTTTCTTACCTTCAGGCACGGATTATGAGCATGTGTTGCTGACAGGGGCAGCCTCCATTAGTTTGTCAGTGAGCAGGAGCCCTCCATCAGAGTCCGATGGATCCACTTGGTGCAAGATAGAGGCAACGGAGCCTGACCAGAGGTGCTTAAGAATTTGACACCCCATTGCAAGCTCCTCACGCTCAGCCAGTTGTCGTGCAGCCAGGGGTTGTACATTCACCCTTCTTCTCATCCTGCCCGGCTTTACCTGGGTTCCAAGCCCCTGCCCGCCACAACCAGTGTTAGACCCTGATGGCGCAATCCCCCAGCTGTTCAGCGCCCAACCGCAGTTTGGCACCGTCCCCGTGAGTCCAGAGAGTCCTGAGTTAACAGGCAAGCGCTGCTGTTAGACAGCTGTGGGGACCTGAGTGAAAAATTTGAAGCATGCGTCCAGATTCTACAGAGCAGCTGTAGGAAGGTTCAGTATATCAGCCGAAACACATAAATTAGCAGTCGGGCAGCAGACGGGCTCTGAGTGGCCGACGTGGTATAGCAGTACGGACATCAAGTGGAGCGGCGAGGGGGGGGAGCAGCTGTCTATGGCAGTTTCAATCCACCATCTTCTCTCACCCTGCTCCTGCCTCAGTCTTCCATATAGTCAACAATGGCCTGGGAAATTCCAAGCACATTGGCTACAATCTCTGAATCTGCTCTGAATCTGGTGATGTCAATGAAGCCTTTGAGTATTGCTACACGATTTCATGGAGAAAAAACAGAACATGAGGTTGAATCCTGTTTGAGCCTTTTGTATGTTCATTGAGACTTGTTTTTCCACTTCATCTTAGACTTACCTGAGGACGGCAACCATAACTGAGAATGGTCTTTAGACTTCTAACAAGATCAGCTCAGATTCTTATTGGCAACATAGAGCTTGACCTCATGCTTCCCAGTGGCTTTTGGATGTATTAGGGAGCATCAGTCTTAGGCCTTCAAGCCATGTTTGGAGCCAAGACACCAAAGACAGAGGTTGTGCAGATCAGTGACTGAAATCTGTTCTACTGGTGTGACATGGCTTAAATTTTAGGCGAGACATTCCTGTGCACAGTCAGAATGTAATTTTTGGACGCACTTGGTAAAAGCACTGATGCAATGTCTGAATGAATCAGGTGTCACTATGATGCACCCAATTGTCTATAGTCCCAGAATGATCTGCTATTTACTGTTGCTGAGAAATATTGCCCCAGGATACTGTACTAAACCCAAAAGAAGTGAAATTTAATGACTTCCTGTTTATCAATGGCTGTAAAAATCACGAAGGTGTAGCTAATATTGTGGGGAAATGCATAGTAAAAGACACCGATTAACCCTATTTTTTCCAATTTTTCTTAGGGAAAGTTATCTTCCACCTCTTCTGAAACCACTTGAAGATGCCAGGATAGCGCCCTGAGCAGCCTCCTTGGGTTCTACATGGGGTTTTCATTAAGAGCTTTCCGTGTTTCTGACCTTGTCCATGACCCTGAGAAGACCTGGTACTTTAAAACATACATGCTAAAAAAGGACATTTATATTTTTTTAGAGGCTTTACTTATTCATGTTGTTTTATGATGTAAAACATCAAGAAGAAAATCAGAAAATCAGAAAAATTAGACGGTTCTTAAGGTAACTGTTATATTAAGAATTGGCCCGAATAATCATGTTAAGTTTCTCAGCTCTCTTTTGGTGTGGATGAGTTTGAGGAAAGCAGAAGAGAGTCGGTATTAAATTAGGAAAATACATGTTTCTTTTGTTGCTCTTCATGTATCCACACTCTGGTAAGTTGTGACACAGGCATAGTCTCCCCACATTTTTTTTAAATAAATTAAATAATGAGAGAGAGATGTACGCGAACCTTAGTGAAGCCTGTATGTTAAGTACAATGGCGGGAAGCTGGACCATTCAATTTGGACAAAGCGTTTCGTCGTAGTTGTAAGAAAGGAAACCTCAGATCACCTACTTCACAGTCCACAGATTATGCCAGACTGTGATGGAAGAATGATGTTTGGTTTGAGGCGATATAACCAGTTAGAAAAAAGAAGTTATGATTGCGCTGTATGACGCTTATCAAAGTTGATAATGCCACTGCTTTGCTTATCACTACTTCGTCGAAGTAGGTATACAACTACCATTCTTACCAATGATGATGCAGTATTTATTCCAAGCTTTATGGTAATGGTATACTGGTATGTGAAAATGTTTTTAAACTGATTTTCTATATTTTGATTTATCATCCTATGTGAGAAAGTGATATATTTCAGTAATT
Organism: Pleurodeles waltl; assembly: GCF_031143425.1. Lineage (NCBI taxonomy): Eukaryota > Metazoa > Chordata > Amphibia > Caudata > Salamandridae > Pleurodeles > Pleurodeles waltl. Next base: position 295,535,032 of record NC_090449.1, on the reverse strand, counting down.
TAAACCTGAGCTCAACACCTGGTAGCTCTGGCACAGAGCAGATTGGCTTATTAAGTTAGATAAACTGTTTAATGCATTTAGAATGAGCAAAACAGGTAATAAACCAAAACACAGCATAGTACATTTTAGAAAAATACAGTAAAACTGATACTAAAACGAAAAAAATACAGTAAGGGGAACCAGAATTACCAATTGTAGAAGATTTAAAACACATAGGGGGTCATTCTGACCCCGGCGGTCAAGGACCGCCGGGGCCGGGGTCGGCGGGAGCACCGCCAACAGGCTGGCGGTGCCCCGCAGGGCATTCTGACCGCAGCGGTTTGGCCGCGGTCAGAACAGGAAAACCGGCGGTGTCCCGCCGGTTTTCCGCTGCCCTGGGAATCCCCCATGGCGGCGCAGCTTGCTGCACCGCCATGGGGGATTCCGACCCCCTCACCGCCATCCTGTTCCTGGCGGTTCCGACCGCCAGGAACAGGATGGCGGTGAGGGGTGTCGTGGGGCCCCTGGGGGCCCCTGCACTGCCCATGCCAATGGCATGGGCACTGCAGGGGCCCCCGTAAGAGGGCCCCACTTTGTATTTCAGTGTCTGCTTTGCAGACACTGAAATACGCAACGGGTGCCACTGCACCCGTCGCACATCCTCCACTCCGCCGGCATCCTCATGGAGGGGTGTTTCCCACTGGGCTGGCGGGCTGCCTTTTGGCGGTCGCCCGCCAGCCCAGTGGGAAACCCAGAATACCCGCGGCGGTCTTTTGACCGCGCAGCGGTATTCTGGCGGTTCTCTCCAGGCGGGCGGCTCCCGCCGCCCGCCGGGGTCAGAATGACCCCCATAATGCTGCAAAAAGCAATAAGCAGCAATGAAAAGCTATAGTTGTGGTGGAGCTGGACTTGTGAGCTATTTCAAGCTGACTTGATGGAGCTCTGGTTGGTTATACCAACCAATTTTATTGCAGTCAGAGATTGAAATGAAAGTCACAATCCTGCAGCAGGGCAAGGTTGCAAGCTGTACCAGAGGAAGTCCTCTCAAAGTTGCTTAACCATTGAACGAGGTCCCTGTGAAGGTTTTTGGTTTTGGCAAATATAGCTCTAAGAGGTCAAATTTAAATTTAGCACCCAGGGAAGTCCTCCTATCTGCCAGATACTTTTGGAGTCTCCTCCCGGTCAAGATTTCTACGTTCACACTTACTGCCTGATTTAGATCCTGTCAGAGGGAATACTCTGCCACAAACGTGACGGATATCCCACCCACCGTATTACGATCCCATCATATCCTATGAGGATCGTACCACAGCGGGCAGGAAATCTGTCATGTTTGTGAAGGAGTATTCTCTCCACCAGGATCTTAATCAGGTTCTTAGGCCCTCATTACAACCCTGGCGGTCAGTGATAAAGCGGCGGTAATTCCGCCAACAGGCCGGCAGTTAAAAAAAATGGAATCACGACCATGGTGGAAACCGCCAACACAGACAGCCACTTTAACACTCCAACTGCCACGGCGGTAGCAACAAACATGCAGCGGTCACTGCCAACAGACAGGCGGAAGACAATGTACCGCCCACATTATTACAAGGCACCAATCCGCCAGCTTTTCCGGGGCGGTACCAACGCCATCAAAAGCACGACAGAAACAGCCTGTGAAATGGAAAACACTCACCTCTCGACACCCAACGTGGAACCAGGACGCGATGGAGCCTGAGTTACAGGTGTTACCAATGTTGGTTTACCTCCTCTTCTACCAGGAACATCAAAGACGGCAGCGATGACCACGGTGAGTACTGCACCTAGCACACAGGGGAGGGGGAGGAAAAAGAGAGTGACCCACAAACACAACACGCAACACCATCACCCCTCACCCACAACAACAGACACACAAACACATGCATCAACATTACATTTACACCCCGTAACCCCCTGGAAGAACGAAAGGACCAAATTAAATAATTGTAACAAGTGTAATCATTGAAAATCCAGACTAGGCCAACATAACTTTAAAAGATCAGTATATACAAATATTTACAGCAAATACACAAGTCCGTATACTGTTCCATCACATGTCCGTGGACCAGTGGTCCCAAAAAGCATGGGCGAAGCCCACACATGACACCTGCCTCAAAACGGAGATAACACTGCAGGGGCATCAGGTCGAAAAAAACACAGGCCCCTCAGGGGGAAGGGGAGGGGGGCACCTTAGACGGATGATGGTACAACGCCACTGCTCCTCGAGGGGGCTCCATACCCACTGCCAGGTCCTGGGGAGTGCAAAGCCACAGACTCTCAAGTGGGTGGTTTGCCCTCCGCTTGGTCCTTGGGAGTGCAAAGCCACAGTCTCTCAAGTGGGTGGTTTGCCCACTGCTTGGTCTTGGGGAGTGCAAAGCCACAGTCTCTCAAGTGGGTGGTTTGCCCACTACTTGGTCCTGGGGAGTGCAAAGCCACAGTCTCTGGAGTGGATGCAGTTCTCCAAGGGTTCTGGATGGGGCTTTGTGCCCAGAGTGCTTCATTCTGCCAAGGACTAGGGTAGTGGATGCAGTTCTCCACTGGTTCTGGAGGGGCCTTTTTGCCCAGAGTGCTTCATCCTGCCAAGGACTGGGGTAGTGGATGCCTTTCTCCACTAGTTCTGGAGGGGGCTTTGTGCCCGAGTGCTGCACCTGGGGTGTGGCAGTTCCCATTCCCTCACCTGGGTGTCTGAGCCAAGAGATTTTCTGGGAACAGGTAGCATGATACTCCATGGAGGCAGAGACACACTCCACCCTGTGGCGAGTTGCCTGCCAACTGCTGGTACTGCCAGTGCTGGTTGTAGTGCCTCATGTAGTGTGTGCAGGGTCCAGGACGTCTCCTGCAGCCTCGAACGGCTCCCCACTGGGGATACTGCTGATGTCCGCTGTGGTGGCACTGGCTGGGCACGTCGCGGGGCAGGTGGCAGTGGCTGCAGCGGTGTCTGCGGCGGAGATGCTGCCGGTGGTGCAGGTGTCAGCACCTGTGGAGGGAGACACCAGGACATCTCCTGCAGTCTCGGACGGCTGCCCACTGGGGATGATGCTGGGGACTGTAGTAGAGGCAGCAGACGTGCAGGTGGCAGTGCAGGTGGTGGTGGTTGCGGCGGTGGCCACCACCATACAGGTTGCTGTTCTGTCTTGCAGAAGGGGTGACACAAGTCCCTCACCCGGAGGCTCGGTGCCCTGAGTTGACTTCCCTTTGGCCTTGTGTCCCTTCCCCACCTTGGAAGTCACTGCATGGACCTTGGCACTGTCTTCTTTTGTCTTGGAAGAGGCCTTTCTGGGTGGTTGGTGCGGCTTTTTACCTATGGCATGTGGGCCCCTTCCTCACCTTGGCTGGTGGCGGAATAGGGTGATCCTTGGCCTCACTAGGTGGCACACTGGCAGCCCTGATGAGTGGCGCCTTCGATGCTCCCGAACTTGCAGGAACCACAGTGCTTGAGGATTTTGTGGCTGAGGTGCTGGGCTGGGGTCGGGACATCCTGGCCCTAGGGGAAGAAAGGGGGCGGAAGTGTAGGGAAGAGGTCAATGTTAGCTAGGACGTTTTTTAGACACACTGGGACGGGAAGATGGAGGGGATTTGGGAGTGGAGGAAGAGGTAGTGCTTGCAGGAGGTGTACATCTGCTGAGTTTGGGTGAGGGTGCATGGGCTGGAGGCTGTTGTGAGGTGGATGGCTGTTGAGTGGGTGTGTACCTGCATTTGTATACTTTGGGAGGAGGGCTCACAGACACACTGGGAGAGGACACAGGGGACGTGTGCATGGTAGTGGGGGTGGTGATTGCACGTGAGCGGTGTGTGGTGATGGGCGTGCTGGTGATGGAGATAGTGGCTGAGGATGTAGTGCATGCAGGTGTGAACGGAGATGAGACTGGGAGGGAGGTGGAGGACATGTCGGAGGGGGACACAGTGGAGGCAGTGGATGTTGGTGTGTCTGCATGGGTATGGTGCTTGTGTGAGTGCCTGTGGGATGTGTGGTGCTTATGTTTGCCTGAGCCACTTTTGTGTGTTGATGAGTGTGCATGCTGGTCTGATGGTGTGCTTGGGATAGGCTGAGGTAGAGGGGATTGGGTCTGGGTGGTGGAAGTAGGAGGGGGAGGCTGGACACAGGGACAATGGCTGCAATCAGTGCTGAGGCCAGAGCCTGAAATGCTCTCTGTTGGGCCGCCACACCAGAATGAATGCCCTCTTGGTATGCATTTGTTTGTTGCAAATGCCTCCCGACATCCTGGATGGCATTCAGTATGGTTGACTGCCCAACAGTGAGGGATCTCAGGAGGTCAATAGCCTCCTCACTGAGGGCAGCAGGGCTGACTGGGGCAGGGCCTGAGGTGCCTGGGGCGAAGGAGATGCCCACCCTCCTGGGTGAGGGGGCACGGTAAACACGCTGAGGGGCTGCAGGGAGGGTGGTGCTGGTGGGGGGGTGGCGCCGGTACCTGTTGTTGCAGTGGGAACAGAGGTGCCCGCCACCGCAAGTGAGCTCACATCAGAGGAGGAGTCGCTGTCGCTGGTGTCTTCTCCTGTCCCCGTCCTGAAGCTCCCCTCGCCCTCCGTCCAACAGGTGCCTTCAGACTCCGTACATTCACCCTCTTGGGCCATGTGGGTTGCAGCTCCCTCCTGCTCCGATGCCAATGCTCCTCCACCAGATGATGCTAATGCACACAAGGACAGTGTGACAAAAAAAAGGGGGGAAAGACAGAGGAGAACCAACGTCAGTGCCAGCAACAACACCACCGTTGGTGGACACAACACACAGGGAGCAGCCGTATGCACTAGGCCATGCACTAACAGTTCTTAGGAAAATCACCTGCCCATGGGGGACTGAGCCTAAGCCCATTTGCTGCACACCTGGAATTCACAGGAGCCTGACTAGGTGTAGATGGCCACTACCACTTTTGGGGTTGGAGTGCCACAGAGCCTGCCTAACAAGGGACCTACCCTAGCAAGTTTGCCCTGGCCTAGGGGAACCCATAGCCCACTTCCCCCACCCAGACACCTCGTAAAGCACGCAGAGTCAGCTGAATGACACTGTACTCACCCCCTTGTGGCTGCTGTGATGCCTTCAAGCGCCCATCCAACTCAGGATATGCCACCGCCAGGATCCGGTACATCAGGGGGGTCATGGTGCGACAGGCACCCCTTCCACGTTGGGAGGCCATCCCCAGCTAGGCCTCCACCGTCTTCTTGCTCCAGGGACGCAGGTCCTCCCATCTTTTGCGGCAGTGGGTGCTCCGTCTATGGTAGACCCCCCGGGTCTGCACTTCCTTGGCGATGGCACGCTAAATACCCTTCTTCTCGTGGGTGCTGACCTAGAGGAAAAGTGAAGTAAAAATTGATTTGACTCCCCCGTCCGGTTATTCTTACTCATTGGCCACAACTTCCAAACCATGCCCTGAAACACATACACTGACCATCCTCACATGCTAGCCACAGTCCCCCCCCCCACATGTATCTTCCATCCACGCCACTCCATACATTCATGTCCCATCCATCATGCTCACAGTGTACTCACCTGTTTGTCTGGAGGACCTTAGAGTAGCCTGTACTGGGAGAGGACCCCAGCCGCCAGGTTGTCCAGCTCCTCCGCTGTGAAGGCAGGGGCCCTTTCCCCAGATACTGTAGCCATTGTCGCTTCCAGACTCAGGTCACAGCGGCACTTGCAGTGCAGGTCCCCTCCTGTTGAAGGTCAGGTATCAAGTGAGTGAACAGATAGAAAATGGCGGTTACGTCCGCGGCGGTGCGTACTGTCACCACCGGTGTACATCGTCATTGGCTCCTGGAACCCATAGGGCCCAATGATAACCAATGCTGAATTGCACCGCGGTGTTAGTCCGCTTACCGCAACGCTGCAGAACGCCAGCGTAGTTACCTCATTTCCCCTTGTCCCTCCTTACAGGTTAGGCAGCTGCCATTTCAGGGGGCCACATGGCAGGGCAACTAACTGCGTCACAGCACTTTTGGGCAGGAATACAGATAGACAGCGCCACACACCGATTACATCACAATAGTGCAAAACACCCTTGTGCAAGCTATGTGGTGTATGACCCTTTGCTCACCCTTCTCCTCTATAGGGCACATCCGCTGGGGCAGATGATGAGATGGCGTCATCCTCCGGTATACAGACCCCTGGTGGACGTGCCGACAATGGAAGACAGACACATCATTATCACCTACAGACTTGATTGTGCCACAATCCATGAACTGTGTGCCCAGTTGGAGCCAGACCTGGTGTCAGCTATCCGCCATCCCACGAGAATCCCCCCTCCAGTGCAGGTCCTGTCAGTACTCCATTTCCTGGCCAGTGGTTCCTTTCAAACAACAGTGGCCATGGCATTAGTGATGTCACAGCCAATGTTCTCTAATGTGTTGTCCAGAGTGTTATCTGCCCTGCTGAAAAGTGGAGGATTTGCCCACAGTGAAAGGTGACTTCTATGCCCTGGGACATATCCCCAACATCATTGGTGCCATTGATGGTACACATGTGGCATTTGTCCCACCCCACAGGAATGAACAGGTGTACAGAAACCGCAAAAGCTACCATTCCATGAATGTGCAGATGGTGTGTTTGGCAGACCAGTACATCTCCCATGTGAATGCCAAGTATCCTGGCTCAGTGCATGATGCTTACGCTTTTGAGGAATAGCAGCATCCCTTATGTGATGGCCCAACTCCAGAGCCACCGTGTGTGGCTAATAGGTGAGCCCAAGGTCCCCCACAGTTTGAATAGGTGTCTGAGTATGGGAGAGTCCCTAAGGGTTGGTGTGTGTCTAACAGCTACCCCTCGATATTTGCAGGTGACTCTGGTTACCTAAACCTGCCATGGGTACTGACCCCAGTGAGGAATCCCAGGACAAGGGCAGAGGAACATTACAGTGAGGCACATGGGCGAACTAGGAGGACAATAGAGCGGACTTTCGGCCTCCTGAAGGCCAAGTTCCGGTGCCTCCATCTGACAGGTGGCTCCCTATACTACTCACTGAAGAAGGTGTGCCAGATCATTGTGGCATGCTGTATGTTGCACAACCTGGCTTTGCGATGACAGGTGCCTTTTCTGCAGGAGGATGGGCCTGATGTTGGTCTTGTGGCAACTGTGGAGCCTGTGGACAGTGAAGAAGAGGAGGCAGAAGAAGAAGATATAGACAACTGAAACAACATCATCATGCAATACTTCCAGTGAGACACAGGTAAGAGACTGGCACTGCTCCTCTCATATCATACTACTGTATGACATTGAATGATTCTGCCTTTTTACCTCTGTGTATGGAACCTGACAGTTCACTTTGCCGTTCCATTTCACAGATCTGGGTACCACTTTCTGCCTTCTGCTATGTTTACTGCTGCCCAACAACTGTCAAACATTGGTATGTGAAAATTAACATTGACATTGATATTTTTCAGAGAGGTTGTAATAACACACTTGTGAATGTACAGAATGACTCCAGATCGTTTTGTGATTCAAGGGTGTTTATTTAAGTGCTATTCAGTGGAGGGGTATGTGCAATGGGCTGGGGTGATGGTGAAGGAATGTCCATGGTGGAGTCCAGTCTCTTTCTATCACGGGTGCATTGTCCAAGGGGGTATAGGAAGTGGAGTAATGGCAGTTCAAGGTTGTCAGGGTGACATAGTGGGACAGAAGGGTGACAATCAGGAGAGTCTTATTTTCAGGTGGGTGTCTTGGCAATGTTCTCTGTCTTGTGCCTGGATCTCAGGGACCGTTTACAGGGTAGTTCTCCTTCTGCAGGGGGTGGGGTGCTGATGGCCTGTTGGTCCTCTGGCAGCACCTCCTGTCCACTAGCACCGGCAGACGTGGAGGGCTGTTCATCGTTCAGGCTAGTGTCAGGGGCCCATTGGTGTGCCACTGTCTCCCTCATGGTGTTGGCTATGTCTGCCAGCACCCCTGCAATGGTGACCAGGGGGTGTTAATGGACTTCATGTCCTCCCTGATCCCCAGGTACTGTTCCTCCTGCAGCCGCTGGGTCTCCTGAAACTTGGCCAGTACCGTGCCCATGGTCTCCTGGGAATGCTGGTATGCTCCCATGATGTTGGAGAGTGCACTCATGGAGAGTGGGTTTCCTGGGCCTGTCCTTCCCCTGTCGCACAGCAGTCCTCCCAGCTTCCCTGTTGTCCTGTGTCTCTGTCCCCTGAACCGTGTGCCCACTGCCACTGACCCCAGGTTTCTGATTGTCTTGGGTTAGTGGGGTTGCCTGGGGTCCCTGTAATGGTGGACACACTGCTGATTGACGTGTCCTGGGGACAGAGGGATGGGCCCGCTGGGTGGGGGCTGTGGTGGTGTTTCCTGAGGGGGGAGGTTCAGTGGTGGTTTGGGACTGTGGCAGGGGAACCAACTGTTCAGAGGTCCCTGATGGGCCGGGCTGGTCATCTTGATCCAGGCGTGCAGAGCCTCTGTCGTCACTGTGGGCCTCTTCTGTGGGGGGACTGGGTCTGGCTGGCACCTCCTGTCCGGTGACGTTGGGTAGGGGTCCTGTTGGGGTGTAAATGCATTGTTATTGTATCTGTGGGTGCCATCTTGTGCAATGGGTGAGTTACCCTCTACTCCTGTGCTTGCATTATTGCCTTGGCCCTTGTGTGGCTGGTGATTTTGGGGCCTGGGTGAGTCTCTCTACTGGACATGCTTTGGTGATGGGTGACCATGCATTGGTGTTACATTCAGGGCTTGGTTTTGGGATGTGTGGGTTATGATAATGGGGTATCTGTGAGGTGTTGGGGTGATGGGTGTGAGGGTAGGGGTAGGAGTTTGTGATGGCATGCAGGTAGGGTGGGGGGTTATAATAGTAAATATTTGCCTTACCTGAGTCCAGTCCTCCTGCTACTCCTGCAAGGCCCTCAGGATGCATGATCGCCAAGACTTGTTCCTCCCATGTTGTTAGTTGTTGGGGAGGAGGAGGGGTTCCACTGCCAGTCCTCTGTATGGCTACCTGGTGTCTTGATACCACGGACGTACCTTCCCCCATAGGTCGTTCCACCTCTTCCTGAAGTGATCCCGTGTTCTTGGATGCTGTCCCACTGCGTTGACCCTGTCGACAATTCCCCACTATAGCTCCATCTTCCTTGCAATGGACGTCTGCTGCACCTGTGATCCGAATAGCTGTGGCTCTACCCAGATAATTTCCTCCACCATGACCGTGAGCTTCTCCTCAGAAAACCTGGAGTGTCTTTGAGGTGCCACAATGTGGTGTGGGTGATGTGTGAGGTGATGTTTGTTGTGCTGTGTGAAATATTGTGTTGGTGTGTGTTCTTTGAGGTGCGTGGATGTTGTATGAGTGATGGTGTGGTGTGACTGTGGATGCTGGTGTTGTGTTTGCTATTCTCTCTCTCTCTGCTTTTTGAAAAAATGTCATTGTAAGGGGTTGTGGGTAATGTGGGTGTGTGTTTTATAGTGGTGTGAGTGTGTGGGTGTGGTGTGTGTATGTGTATCAGGTGTGTGTATTTGGAATTGTCCAATGTGGTTGTGTTTTGTAAATGTGTGTGTATTTTGAGCGGGGCAATGTGTACCGCCAATGGATTACCACGGTTGAATGACCGCTGCATTGATTCGTGGGTCGTGATAGTGTGGGCGTATTCCCGTTGGCGTGACAGTGTAGGTTTTGCTATTTCCAGTTTATCACTGAACTTTGGTGTGGCAGACTTGTGTGGGTGTCTGTATTGTGGCGGATTATGAGATGTGGGTCGTAATACTTGTAGTGGATTTCCGCCATGGTATCTTGATGGCCGTCAGCATGGCAGTAAGCAGGATTTACCACCAAGGTTGTAATGAGGGCCATAGTCTCTTCTTTGGAGATCAGAATCCTCCAGGTGAACAAAGGTTGGGTTGCAGTCCATATCCAAGAAAAAGCTCCACAAGGTTAGGCACCTTCTCACCGAGGGCCCACTAAAATGGATTTGCTGTAGTGGAGAAACTTTGAGCAGGAGAAACCTGTTTCTTCAGCTCAAGAATGTTGTGCCTTGGGTGGATTGGCTTGGGTGGTCAGTCCCAGTCCCCTGGAGATCTAGGTGTCCAAAAGGTTTCCAAAAAGTGTCAAGTCACAAATAGTAGTATAAAATCTTTATTCAATGTGTTTTTCCATAAAAGCACACAATGTAAACATTTTATCTAAACTAGTACAATTTAAATACAAAAAATCAAATCAGCATTTAAAAGAAAGTTTTGCCAATTCATTTGATAGGCTTGCCACATATTAAAGTCATACAAGTGTGATACTGAATAAAGGGAAATAACAAGTTCACTTCAACAATATCAATACAGATAGGCCACATAGAAAATAAAACCATTCATGATAAATTCACATGTCATAACATACCTATGCTAAAAAAAGGCAGGGAATTTTTTTTAAGACAAAGTACATCAAAGCTAATAAGAACTGGTACCCACCGCAGTACATATATGTATAGAATCCTCAGACCTAAATACTGTCAGATGAAACCTGTCAGTAGGGAAACCCTAGTGCACATACTTCTGTCTCCAATAGGTGGCCATATAATACCAAAGGTAGTGAATCAAAGTGACACTTGGCTGAGCGATTGGGCAAAATGTGGGATAACAGTGCAATAAATTAAATAACCCTTATGGTTCAAGCAAGTGCTTTTTATATGCAAATGTCCGCTTTTGACTTTCCCTTATTAGAGAAACTTACCACAGTTTTCTCTGAATGACGTTTTCTCTGATACTGTGTCTTGGCATACAGATTTTCGTTATCAGCACGTCCTTACAGATCCGTGTATTAGTAGGAGCTTGAATCTTCGCCACACTTATTCTTGGTTGGACATCTTTCTTACTACTGGCCATTCGGGTACAGGCCACACAGTTATTACAGTGTACACTTTTGCCATTACAACTATAGCCTTAAAAAAGTTGTGAAAGGCAAAACACATGTTTCAGTTAGGGGAGAATTGAAAATTAAAAATGCCAATGCAAGAGAGCAGTAAAAAATGCCAATGTATATCAGAGACAATTGAGTTGAATTGGTCTAGGTGTTAGTAGTAGTGTACACCAATTTACTGTAAAGCACTGTTCAACTACAAATCCTATCCCACCACTGTCACCAATGTTAGAAACTGGGTATCTAGTTGGCATATGTATGTACCGTGTCCAATAAGGGGCCACAATCCTAGACAGGGTAAGTCAGATACACAACCTAAATTAACCTGTGCTCACCCTCTGGTAGCTTGGCACGGAGCATTCAGGCGCAACTTAGAAGCCAATATGTGAAGTATTTTTTGCAACACATATTTTCAGTAACACAGTGAAAGGCAGCAAAAAAAGACTCAACACTACTTTACAAAAGTAGATAATATTTATTTGAGTAAAACAAGACCAAAACAATAAAAGTCCATTCAGTAGAAGCTGAGATATGAATTTATAAAGATTTAGGCGGTCATTATGACCCTGGCGGTCTGAGACCGCCAGGGCTAAAGTTGCGTCCGTACCGCCAACAGGCTGGCGGTACGGAGACCCATATTTCTACCGTTTTAGCCCTGGCGGTGATAATCCGCCAGGGCAGCGCTGCCCTGGGGATTATGACTTCCCTACCACCAGCCTGTTTCTGGCGGTTTACACCGCCAGGAAAAGGCTGGCGGTAATGGGAGTCCAGGGGCCCCCTAACAGGGCCCCGTGCAGCTTTTCACTGTCTGCACAGCAGACAGTGAAAAGCGCGACGGGTGCTACTGCACCCGTCGCACGGCCGCAACACCGCCGGCCGCAACACCGCCGGCTCCTATGTTGCGCCCGCATCCCCGCTGGGCCGGCGGGCGTGAACTAGGTTTGCACCCGCTGGCCCAGCGGGGATGTTGTAATGGGGACCGCGGGAGTGCGGCCGCACTGCGGTTTCAGCTTGTAACGCCGCCCGCCAATGTTGTAATGACCCCCTTAATGTGAAAACAGTGCATAGAAGTCTATAGTGCTAAAAAGATTACTGGAAGTTGCAAGGGACAGGTGCGTATCCAAAATCTAGGCTGACTGCGATGGAGGGTAGGCCCACTACAGAGCTCATGCAGGGTCCGTAGAACAGTACCTTTGTTGGAGCAATGCGCCGACGGTGAGGGCATGATGCAGCGATATTTCTGCAGCAGTCAGGGTGATGCATTGCTTTTTGAAGTCGTTTGAGGCCCAGGACTGGAGGGAGGCACCTCAGGCAAGGGTAGGACCCACAGATGGTAGAGTCCAGCAGCACCAGGAGAATTGCAAGCAGTCTGTGATGTCCCTCAGACTGCAAAGGAACAGGGGCAAGCAAGCCCTTGGAGACTCTCGGTTCAAGGATGTAGAGAGCAAGTCCAGTCCCTCTCACTGCAGGACAGAAGCAGTGGCCAACACAGCAATGCAGTTGCAGAGTGGCAGTCTCTCTTGGCAGCATAGAAGTTCTTCTTCCTGGCAGAGTGGCCTTGGTTCCGGTAGTGTTCTGATTTAGTGGGGTTTGCGGTGCAATATTCATACTTTAGTGCCGTGGTTCTGGAAGGTGGGAGAAACTTCCAGGCTTTTGTTTGAAGTCCACAAGGTCCCTGTCCTGCCCTCCCTGACTCCAGACACTCTACAGGGGATTAAGTAGCCCTTTGTGTGAGGAGAAGCACTGTCTTATTCAGGATTAAGTGACACAGTGCTAAGCTCCACCCCCTAGCAAGCCAGTTTATGCCCCATCCCCTGGTGAGTGGCCATCAGGATGCAAATGTCACACCCAAGCTCCCTTTGTGTGTGACGGTCTAGAGGGAATGCACAAAGCCCAGCTGTCAACAACCCTAGACATTTCTTCAGAGACAGGCAGGGGCACAGAATTGTTAAAGTAAGAAAATGCCAACTTTCTAAAAGTGGAATTTTCAGACTTACAATTTAAAGTCCAACTTCACTATAAGGTATGTTTTTAAACTTGTGAGTCCAGGGACACCAAACTCCATAGTTCTATCTTTTTCCATTTGGAAGTTACACTTAAAAGATGTTTTAAGGTAATCCCAATGCTACCCTATGGGAGAGGTAGCTTGTGCAAAAGTGAAAAATAAATTTACGAGTTTTTCTCTATCTGGACATGTTAAACTCAAAAGTGTGTGTCCAACTTTTTAAATACACTGCACCTGCCTTTGGGGCTAGCTAGGGCCTTCCTTAAGGGTGACTTACATGTAATAAAAAGGAAAGTTTGGGCCTGGAAAGTGGCCAGATCTAAATGGCAGTTTAAAACTACACAAACAGGCTTTGCATTGGCAGGCCTAAGACATGTATGAAGGGCTACTGTAATGGGTGCACAATCAGTGGTGCAGGCCCACAAATAGTATTTAATTTACTGGCCGTGGGCGCATATAGGTCACTTTACTAGGGGCTTACAAGTAAATTAAATATGCAAGTTGTGGATAAGCCAATGTTACCATGTTTTAGAGAACAGAGCACGTGCACTTCAGCACTGGTCAGCAGTGGTAACGTGCCCAGAATCCTAGCAAGTATTTGCAATGCAATAGGTCACAATTGCTTGAGTTAAAGCTATTGGTATTGTAAATTCATAACTGAATTTTTCTTGCCACATAAATTGGTCAATCCTGCCTCATAATTTTATCTTTTCCTGCCAAGTAATTCCTGCATATAACTAAAGAACTTCAGTTTACCTTCTTCCTCTATCTGCAGCAAAAAAAGGAAAATGTTACCATTTAGCATTCTAAATGAGTCATGCTAATACCAATAAAATACCACTTTGACCACCCCACCATCAGGGTTTCTGGCTGGCTAACACAATTCCCCCCAAAAAAGACACAAGACAGCCACAGAGGAGAAATAAACTAGAACGGTCTGCCAGACTTATCAAGAGTGCTCAAACGGTCATAGTGTAATAAGGATGTTAAGTTGGTCTGAATTATAGTCATAATTGTAATAAGGAGAGATTATTAAAACGTATACAATTATCATATAAACCTTTATCAGAAATAAACTTTTAACATTGGACTGTAATGCCCAAAACAGCCCCTAGAGGGAACCATAACAAAAATATAATTGGTAAGAAACATAGGCATGTAACCATATTGTTAACCCCATGAAGAAAAACAGGAGACAGTAATGCCATGCCGTAAAGCATTCACCAATTTCAAGTGTTTTAAGGAGACCCACAAAAAATGACTCAGATTAGGTAGCTGAACAATGTGACCAGTGTTCCAATACCACTGATCGAGTTAACGTTGTTTTGTCTGTTTGCGCTGTGAGCGCCATGACCACCATGCAGCACGGAGGGCGAGACAAAAGAAATAGTTTGCCGAAGCTGAAGCATATTGGCAATCGTGCAATAATCCATGTAACAGGGCAGTCTGCAAGGCGTGACAAAAACAGCCTCAAGGTGGGACAAACGTAAAGCATTTACCAATTACATTAAGTGATTTTTGAAAGGTAAGCCCAAAAAAGAGTGAAAGTGACATGGGTATGGTTAAAAGCCCATAATACTTACAACAGGTCAAAGTGCTTGCACGCTCGACCTAAAACACAGCAAAAGAAGTTTAAAAAAAACAGGAGGAGGAAGGCGAAAAGTCTGGGGATGACCCAGCAGAAAGGGACATTTTCAACAGTTGCCTTAAAGTCTAACGGCTCCTTTTTAACTAGTGCTTTTGAGTGCCATGTTAGGGACTAGGGATTGTCAAAGTAAGCATATCAGCCAATTGAGTACACCTAGTCACCAGATACTTAGCCTCTAGAGGGTGTTTTTAGAGCTAGCAGGTCTACTGCAAAGATATTACAGACAAGGCTATTAAAACAAAACTTCTCTCAGCTGTAAAACAACATTTGTGGCCATGAGAAAGCTTATAAGACACTGAATGGTGGAAGGGGTTATTATTCTGGGGTCCCTACTAAGCTAGTTTGGGGACACAGAGATGATGTGGACAGAAAAATCATATAGGACCACCACAGGCTGAGTTATGAGCCAAAATGTTTTGTAAAAGTAATGCCCTGCAAAGCATTATGGGGCGGGTGTTTGGGCTGTGAATATTACAGTATTTTGACTTCAGTGCTCAGAACACCCCCTAGAAGACATCACAATAAAAACAGCATTTGGAAGAAATGTCATGTAACCATACAGTCAGCCCTTAGAGAGCATAACCACATGGAAAATTAATGGGAGAAAGTAATGCAGTGTAACCACATATTTAGCCTCTACAGAACATAGTGCATTATACATTTGCAAGGTGAGCCGGACAATTGCAATAATAGTACAATCAAGGACCATAAAACATAACTTCCCCCAGCCATAAAACAAAAGCTCCAGCCACGAGAAAGCTTAAACAGATAAGGAATGTTGGTAGGGGTTGTTATTTTGGAGGCCCCACTAACAAAGTGGAGGGACCCAGAGATGATGTAGACAGCAAGAACACAGTGTGGCCAATGTTTTGAAGGTGGTTCCATTGTCCTAGGACCACCACAGGCTAAGTTATGAGCAAAAATGTTTTGTAAATGTAATGCCCTGCAAAGCATTATGGGACAAGTTTTCGTGCCACGAATATTTGAATATGTTGATGTAACTGCTATGCATAGAACAGCCCCTACAGGCCACCACAATGAAAATAGCATTTGTAAGAAACATGGTCATGTAACCATAAATAAAAGCCCCTAGAGAGCATAACCACATAAAAAGAAAATGGCAATAAATAATGCAATGTGACCATATATTTAGCCCTTACAGGGTATAGTGCATTACATATATTCAGGGGTAGTAGGACTGTAACAATGATATTATAAACAAGGCCCTTAAAACACAAGCTATTCCCAGCTATAAAACAAAAGCTCTCACTATGAGAAAGCTTAAACAGACACTGAATGGTGGGATGGGTTATTATTTTGTGGTCCTCACTAACCTAGAGTGGGTACCCAAAGATGATATAGACCGAAAGAGCACATTGTTGTGAATGTTTTGTGATGGCCCCATTGTCCTAGAATCACCACCATAAAAAAGTAATTCCCTGCAAAACTTTATGGGGCGAGTTAACTGAGTGCAGTGAATATTGCAGTATTGGCTTTCCCACTGTGCCGGGAGAGCCACTTTCGCTTTGAGGATTTCTGTTTATGTAAAGCATTCACCAATTTCAAGTGTTTTAAGGAGACCCACAAAAAATGACTCAGATTAGGTAGCTGAACAATGTGACCAGTGTTCCAATACCACTGATCGAGTTAACGTTGTTTTGTCTGTTTGCGCTGTGAGCGCCATGACCACCATGCAGCACGGAGGGCGAGACAAAAAAAATAGTTTGCCGAAGCTGAAGCATATTGGCAATCGTGCAATAATCCATGTAACAGGGCAGTCTGCAAGGCGTGACAAAAACAGCCTCAAGGTGGGACAAACGTAAAGCATTTACCAATTACATTAAGTGATTTTTGAAAGGTAAGCCCAAAAAAGAGTGAAAGTGACATGGGTATGGTTAAAAGCCCATAATACTTACAACAGGTCAAAGCGCTTGCACGCTCGACCTAAAACACAGCAAAAGAAGTAAAAAAAAAACAGGAGGAGGAAGGCGAAAAGTCTGGGGATGACCCAGCAGAAAGGGACATTTTCAACAGTTGCCTTAAAGTCTAACGCTCCTTTTTAACTAGTGCTTTTGAGTGCCATGTTAGGGACTAGGGATTGTCAAAGTAAGCATATCAGCCAATTGAGTACAGCTACTACTTAACATGCTGTAACCACTGAATATGGTGTGCCTTGTCTCGGGCCTAAACTGCCTTTTTAAGTGTGGTTTCAGGATGGCACCAAATGGAGATCCATAATAGTGTCCAAGCTATCGTACTTGTGTCCTCCAGATATTTTAGACACAATTCATTGTGGCAAATAATGGCAGGTACTCTTTGACGTAGACACAGTTGTTTCCTCAAGAAACTGATTTTGTCAGTTTGTAAAGGTGTCTGGTCGAGTATCCCCAGATACCTGCCCTATAAGAGGCAGTTGAAATGCATTTATCTTTATAGATGTTAAGTATTATCCCAAGAGGGGACGAATCCAATTTCTTTACAAATTTTATACAAATGTCTTTTTGTGTTCCAAATATGTACATCTCTCTTTTATGAGGTGTTTCCAGGTGCAGTTGCTAGCAAAAGGGAACCTAAGATAGATGAAAGTCGATACTGTTTGTAGTTTGATGCCACTGATCTGAAACACCCTCGTCTTACTCTTGAGAGGACCACATATCATGGTATATGATTTAGACTTATTTGTGGCTGTCCATATAATCCACAAAACTATCCAACAGCCTCTGTAAACCGACTCCGGTCTTGGACAAAAGTACACAATCATCGGCATACATGAGGACTGGCAGGCCTTTTGTGCCATCCCCAGGGGGCTCTAGCACAATGGTCTCCAAGTCTTTATAAATAGACTGAGCAGAAACTGGATAAGTACACAACCGTGACGTATGCCCTGACCAATCCTAATGGGGTATGTACATTCTCCTTTGGGCCTGTATCTGATGCTGCCCACCACATCTCATGTAATCTAGATAATGTGTGTACTATCCTAGTGTCAGCACTCACAGCCAGCATTTTGGACCATAGCCTGCCTCTGTCAATATTGTCAAAAGCTTAGCTAAAGTCCATAATTGCAATATATAGACACCCATCATTGATCTGAACATACTTGCAGATGAAGAGATGGAGCTTGATGCACTGGTCTACGTTTCCTAGGCTGCACCTGAACACATATTGTACTGGTGTTAATATTCCCTCCTCATGTGCCCAGGTCTCAAGGCGGTCCAGCAGGACCCCTCCCAACACCATGGCTGTAGTTTCAAAAAGTGATACTGGGAGATAGCAACAGGGATTCCCTCTATCTCCCTTTTTAAAGATTGGAGCTATCACAGACTTTGAAAAGACGTAGGTAGGCTGCAAATGATAGCACAGTTCAAGACATTAACTAGAAGTGGCACCCATAGGTTCATATTATTTTTGAAGAGATCAATGGGGACCCCATCTGGTCCGAAGCGTTATTACTAGGGCACCGCCTCACTGCCAGGATACCCTCGTCCAAGGAAATCTGCAATTGTTCTCTACCCCCTGCATTGGTGGTGAAATCCACTGAATTATTGCCAGTATCACTTGGGAATTTGGGTTCAAATGCCTTTGTGACATGTGCCACCCATGCGAAGAGCTGAATGGAAACATTAGTGATGTTATTGTGTCCACTGGTGGAAATCGGTTGAGTTAACCACTTTCCAAAACGGGGAGGTGTTACTTATGCTTGTCCTCTCCAGTTCTTCACATTCCTCCCTTCTTATATTGTTTTTCCTTGCTCTAATTGCTGCTTTGTAGTGGTGTCTACAGTGGTGTACTTCCTCAGAATCCCTAGGTGTCTTCTCCACGGCGATTTTTAAAAGGCTATGTGCTATTGAGCACTTTTACTCAAACCACTTCTTTTGCCTTGCCACATGGAGTGTCATGGGGGCTGTCAACACATCTGAGGCACACCGGCAAATACCAGCATATGCCTCCAGAATAACTGTAGGGTTGGTGTCTCTATCAAGACACATCAAGAAGTGCTCCATATTGTGGCTCACCAGACAGCCTACTATTCCACTGTGTCTTTTTCTGCCCACTTGCAGTGAAAGTCCTTGTTTCTTGTGTAACTTGTTGGAGGGTTAATGTAAGTGTGTTGTAACATGGTCTGTCCCAGTGATAAACTTAGGGCTAAGGTGTTCTGCTGGTGGGCGCTGCTGGTGGTTGCAGCGCCCCATCCCATCTCCTGCCAGAGGACCCCCTGGATCCAGGTAAGTCTCCAACAGGGGAGGGGGTGGGGGGTGTTGTGTGTGTGTGAATGTATGTGTGTGCGTGAAAGCGTTGTGTGTGTTGAGTGTTGAATGCGTGTGTGCATGTACCGACGTGTGAGTGCGTGTATGTTGTGAAATGTGAATGTGTGTCTGCGTGTATGTTTGGAAGTGTGTGCAACTGTGTCTGTGATTGGATGTATGCATGCATGTATGTATGTGTGAATGAGTGTGTGTATGTGTGTGTGTGAAGGGGGGCGTGGATGTTGAGGGATATGGAGAGGTGGGAGATAACTGGAGAGGTAGGGGGGAGATCCCTATCAGCGACAGGGAAGGAATTCCCTGTCACTGATATGGCCTACCGCCATGGTTTTCATGGCGTTACGAACGTCATGAAAACAATGGCAGTAGGTGGGGTCATAATCTTGCAGGCGGCACAATGGCAGCCACCAGGCTGGAGATGGATATCTCCAGCCTGGCGGCTGTTACTGCCGTGGTGGTCAGAGTGGTACATTGGCCGGTTGGCTTCAGCCAACCCGCCAATGTCATAATGTGGCGGTAAGTACCGCCAGCCTGTTGGCTGTACTTACCGCCACATTATTGCCAACCGCCGGGGTCGTAATGACCCCCTAAGTTAGGCAGCTGCCCAATTTCATTCGGAGGAATAGAGTTCACTGGTTTTGTCTCAGTGTTAATAGTGTTTGATATCAAATTAGAGCTGGTTGGATAGTTGTAAGGCGCAATCTCAATATCCTTAAGCCATAGAGCTTTTTTCCTGCCCCCAAACACAGTTTGTATCCACTGACACTGTTGAACTAGGGTCGGGGACTTTCAATGCGGGCCCACAGTTGTCACACTTGGCACCATCCCAGCCCATGGGCCTCCTTTTTACACCAAAGTCTGAAATCCCCACCTCAGAGTAATTGGAATACTGCAAGCTAGATTTGGTATCAAGCATGCAGACATCTGTTTCCAGTCAATGTACATCCAGTAGCACTGAAAAATGAATATGCATTGTTAATAAAGGCCTGGGAGATGGAGTCTGGAGGTTAGTCATAGATGAGGGAACAGAATGAGGCCTATAAAAATCACCCAAGAGCATCGCTTATATAGTGTATTTGCAGTGGGCCAGACTTGATAAGCTAAGCAATAGAAAGCCAGTCCGATGGAGATCCCGAACTTTGACAACAAAACAGTCTCCTTGCTCCCTCTTGGTGCTATTGCCAAACCATGAAACTCTCCGCACCGTTATGATTCTATTGGAAATAGTGTTGCTGTTAAGATTCGCCCCTTGATGTTCACAGCCATTGTGTAACCTTATTTTTTAATTGCAACATGCCTTCGCTGTGGCCTGGCTGCAAAACTGGTGCATTTTGTAATATAATCATTAAGGGGGCTGCTTTAGGTGGTCACTGTAAGATCACAGGTTGAAAGAGGAAGAGTCATTTTGTATCCTGTATGAGGAGTCACCAGGTAACGGCTGAGTGGTAACAGGTGGCAATGGCGGGAGGAGTGCTAGTTGTGCTGCTATATAAGGGCTTTTCCCAGGGCTGCCCCTCAATTTGCCTCTTGGGGAATATTGCAACTTTGTAAGTCACACCTTTTCAGAGTTGTTAGGAGAAGTTCAGTTAGACACAACCAAAGGTTGTGAACAGCAGGAGTCATGACTCACTTCAGCAGAGAGAGGACACCAACCAGTTCCAGTCCATGTCTAGTTGCTACTGGTCGGCTATACCTTTCAAGAAAGATGCCTCTTACAGCTTGTTCTGTGACTGTAGCAACACAAGTCAGCCATCTAACACTTGGAGTCTCCACTTATTTGTCCTGTGTATAAATGAGAATAGGTCTAGCCCTTTAAGTCTTCTCGGAGGTCACAAATAGCAGACAAGGTTCTCAGGAGGGTGCCTTAGGGTGCCACATTTATGGGAGGCACTATATACTGGCTAGGGATGGCGATTGGCTCCTCTTTAATCAATGAGATAAAAATTCCCAGAGGCAACCCTAACTACTTTTGAAGCAGTTCCTGTTTGCCCTATTGAAAACAATCTCACAGTGTAACAAAAAAGCAACACTGACCAACAGATGAATGCACATTCCTCTAATTTTTCATGCATATAGTGAACAATCATAGTGCTCATACACTAAAGTACACTGTTGCCAAAGTGTACATACTGGAATCTCCACAGAAAAAACACTAAATCCATAGAATCAAGAGAGAGCGGAGCACACCAAATATATCTTAGAGCACATACAACTCATGTAATCAGAGATGATCAAATCTATATGGGAAAACTGATACATCCCCTATTTGTTGGGACAGTTTAACATGAATGAGAGCACATGAATGACAGTGTACCTTACTCCCAAAATCCAAAATGGAGGAATCTTCCTCCCTTGTGCAGAGCCTGGTGCCACCTAGAGGTGCGGCCAGGAAAATGATCAGTCCACTCCTCATTCAAAGCTGGTCCTGGGGGTGGATCCTTTCCCACTAAGTTTAGTGGCAGCCTGGCTGTGGGTACAGTACAAAGGGTTGCATTCTCTTGGTCACACTTTATAATTACTTGTGAATGCAAATGCCCCTTTTCAAGTTTAATGAAGCTGCTAGGTCCGTCCTATCTGGATTTTCGGCAAAGGGAAGAAAAACACCTCTAAGGCCATTGTTTGTCCTCTGGGATCAGTTTTCATGCCCCATTATGTTCATACACTAGCTGGGCAGCCTCTGGAAATTAATGCAAATTATCTCCCAGGAGCTTCTGAAAAGAAAAAAGTTAATTTCTAAAAGATTTTTTTCTAAACATTCATTAAAACCCAACTTCACTATTGCAAGAAATTTAGGTTTTTGGTTGGGGGGAGGTAAGACCCTACTCAAGCAGGAACCACAGACCTTCTCAGGGTAGAGTCACATGCAATCCCTAAATTAACCTGTGCTCATGCCTCGGGAAGCTTGGCACAGGGCAGCCAGGCTTAACTCAAAGGCAATGTGTAAAGCACATAGCAATTAGGCTTAAGTCAGAGGCAATATGTAAAGAAATTCTACAACACTTCAACCATTAACACAGTGAAAACGTATCACAAAAGGATCCTACACCAGTTTAGAAGAATAGAGTAATTTTAATAAGTAAATCAAGACCAGAATGACAAAAATCCAATCAGTAGAACCAGAGACTTGCAGGTTTACAGATTTTAGTGAAAATTGCACCAAAAGTCACAAAGATTCAAATATGTGTATCTGTTCTTGCCTGCCCGGCACAAAGTCACAATTTCTGGCCAACCATGATGGAGCACGGGCCGACTACAGGGACCTAGTGAGGCTCGCTGAACAAAGTACCTTGAATCCTGGTTTGCGGAGCGTTGTGAGGTCCATGTTGAAGATGCGTTATGCAGCCTGAGCGATGTGTTGTTTCCAAGATGTGATGAAGTTGCAGTGCGAGTACCTGCGTCTTTGTCGAAGATCCTGTTGAAAAGCGCTTGTGATCTGAAGTCTGGCATGGTGGATGCCTCACACAGTTGGGGCTTTGCGTCAATTCAGAGGACCTGTGAGGCTGCGATACAGAGTCTGGTACCATTGATGAGGCTGCTGTCAATGAGGGATGCGAGGGACTGAACCAAGTATGTGTTGTGAAGCGGCAGTTCCAATGAGGTGATGGGCTGTGATGCGGGTCTTTGCAATGGAGTCGATCCATGCATCAGCAGCAATGCATCTAAGGGTTGTCCTGTTCAGCAGAGGGGGTGCGTCGGCTTTGCTGGATCCACAGAGGCTGGCAGAGCACCTTAGGCCCACTCCCAAGGGTCCAGGATTGGGATGGCACAACTTGGCAGGGTACACTCACAGATGGCAGAGTTCAGGTGCTGGGTTCAAGGTTGCTGGAGCCTTCTGTCCTGAGGCTCTAGTCAGGAAGCTGGTCAACTAGCCCTTGGAGTCACTTTGGGATGCTGCGTTCCAGAAATGCAGGTCCAGTTCTTCTCACCTAGGCAAGAGGGCTGCAGGTCAGCACAACAGGGCAACTGCCCTTCAGAGCAGCAGTCCAGCAGAGAAGCAGTCTATTCAGAAGTACAGCAGTCCTTCTTCCTGACAGAGTATCCACAGGTTCAGAAGTGTACTGAGGAGGTGGCGTCTGAGGTCCAATATTTATACCTGGTGCCCTTCCTCTGGATGGTGGGTGAAGCTTCTAGAGGTTTTCCTTTAAAGTCCTCAGGCATCCTACCTTCCCTGTCCTGACTGCAGACTAACTACAAGGGGTAAGCAGGCCTTTGTGTTGAGGCAGGCACAGCCTATTCAAATGTAAGTAGGGCCATACACAGTTGTGCCCTCCTATCCTGCCAGTGATGGCCCATCCAGGGACACCTAAGCTCTCTATTGTGTGTGACTGTCTAGGACGAATACACAAAGCCCAAATGTCATCTGCACCAAGTCATGTGACCCAGGGACAGGCTACAGACATTAAATGGTTAAGGTGGGAAAATGCTAACTTTCTAAAAGTGGCATTTCAAAATTGTAATTTAAAATCTCACTTTACCATAAGAGGAGATTTTTCATTAGAATTCCAAAGTCACCAAACATGAATTGGTTACATGTTCCCATTTTGAAATTACAGCTTATTAAATGTAATAAAGTAACTCTGTTGTTATCCTATGGGAGAGTTAGGCTATGCAGAAGTGAAAAATTAATTTAAGGGTTTTCTATGTCGGGCATGTAAAACTTAAAATCACATGTCTTGCTTCTTAAATAACACAAAAGGATGATGAAAGGAGTGCTGAAAGTTTTCAAACACCCAGCCCCGTCAGAGATCTGGGTTTAATCCATCATCCTTTTACTCACCAATCCACTCCAGTTTGGACCCAGCCATATGTAAATCAGTCTTGACCCTGCTCCCCATGGGAACAGTCCAGCCCAAACTGCCAGACTAGGTCCTCCCTGGACTGGAAACAAGTATCATGGGACCGGTTTCAGGGCATGACCCTTCATCAGCCAGGCTAGCTTGAATCCAGCATCACGGTGAGTAGGGGACCCACGTCTGGGCACACCCTTCCAACTTAGAGCGACTTTAGCAACACAAAAGTATGATGGACATAGTGCTGAAACTTTTCACTCACCCCAGTCACTGATCTGGGTTTAATCCGTAGTTCTTTTGCTCACCATGCCACCCTCGTTTGGACACAGCCATATGCAAAGTACTCTTGACCCTGTTCCCCTTGGGAACAGTCCTGCCTGAACTGCCAGGCTAGGTCCTCCCTAGACCGGAAACAATCATCCTGGGACAGGTTTCAGGGTATCACTCTTCATCAACCAGGCTATCTTGCATCCAGTGGCACAGTGAGCACGGGACCCATGTCTGGGCATACCCTTCCCACGTAAGGCGACTTTAGAAAGACAAAAGGATGATGGACGGAGTGCTGAAACCTTTCAAACACTCACCCCCAGTCACAGATTTGGGTTTAATCCATCATTTAAATCTGCATTTAATTAATCATTCATCATTTTAATCTGCATTTAATCCACATTAATCAGTGTTGCAGGTCTACTAGTAGCATTTAATTTAGAGGCCCTAGGTACTTTTGTTACCACTTTATTAGGGACTTACAAGTAAATTAAATATGCCAATTGGGGATAAACCGCTTTTAGGGAGTGAGCACATGCGCTTTAGCACTGGTCAGCAGTGGTAAAGTGTGCAGAGTCCTAAGGCCAGCAAAAACGAGCTCAGCAAAAAATGGAGGAGGAAGACAAAATGTTTGGGGGAAGACCACGTTAAAGCTGACCGTTCTAACTGCCATTGATTTGGACTATGAATAAATATTTAAATAGTGATTGAACTATTCTGTCTACCTGGTTTCAAATCAGTGATATCAGAATTAACATTTTAATCTGAACTTTAGTTTTGCTCATAGAACACCCTTCAAAGTGAAAATAGCTTTTCGGGCCTTGACATTGTAGGGGCATGGCAAAATTAAATATCTGCTTGTCCCACTTTTAAATACCACCCACCCTAAAAGACCTAAATACGGGTGATTTGTTTTGTATTTAAAAGGGAGGTTTTTCTCTTTGAGCTGGTTATTTTTACAGCTCGGGTTGCAGATTTAAACTGCAGCAATCAGGCTCCAGTGGTAGGCCTGATGCCATTTCCCTGTTACACTAGTGCATGACCCAATAAGTGCTGCAGACCATAGGTGCTATTTAACTTTCCATGGCACGGTATACTTTCTACATCATCTACTGTGGCCTTACAGGAGAGTTACCTTTGCCAATCGGGAACTAAATAATTTTTCCAGATCTTAGGGGTAAGAACACATACATTGGGTACTGCATAAACACCAGCAATAAAATTCAACAAAAAATGGGAGTGACCATACAAAAAGGCGCATTTTCTCACATCCCACTTGTTATGTTGTGTGTTCTAGGGTCGGGGATCTCTGAGATGCGATGATGGCTCGTTTCTGTGATGAAGAGAAGGTCAGTGTGCTTCTGCTAGGGCAGCTTTTATAAAGCAGTATTCCAGGAGTGAAGAATGAGAAAATGGGATGAGAGGCCTTGAGAAAACTGTGTTCACGAGAGTTTAATGAGATTTTTTGAATGGTGTCCGAGCATCCCCTCACTTTGTGACAGGACCAGAACTGTTTCAAATGTTAAATATACACTGACTGATTCAGGAAATGGCAGATAACAGCCAGGTATTGTGGCTCTATGGAACCTATGGTGGCCCTGTACTTTCCTGATGCTAGTGTGCTGAGAAGTTCCTCAATTTGGGTGTTTGGACTAGCAGAAGGCACCCTCCAGGCAAGATTTCTGCAGCTAAGAGTCTTCTACCTGAGTTTGGGTTCCTGAGTGATTTTTCATCATAATCTGTAGGTAGACAATCTGTGCTTCGGAAATATATTTTTTTTCCTTACAGTGGTCGCTGTACAAGGCACCTTGTGTTTTATTTTCTTAGTACAGACACACGGTAGTGTCAGAACGCGTCCCTAATAAAGCTCACTTGCAATAATTTATTACAGGCAGCTAGTGACATTGATGAACAGCCATCTCGCAGCGCGGGCGATGCTGTAGCAGGGCATCTGTGTAGCCTAGAAGCAGTGAAAAAATCACTCTTTAATCCTTCCTCAAGGGCCATGCTTTCAATTCCGCTTGCCAACTTTTGTTATTACCTGTATAAAAAGTAGGTTGTGGCATGCCGTCTGCATGAAGTATCAGCGGTGCAGCTTTTACAAAATGAAGTAAACATAACCGAGGAAAGAGGGAGAGCAAGAAAAACATCTGTGAGCCTGAAGCTCCATAGCTGCAATGAAAAGAAACGCGCATTGGCAACGCCAATAAGTTTCGCCTAGGAGAGCTATTGGCTTTATCAATATTTTTTAGAAACGTTGTAAGCAGGGTGGCTTCCGTGCAGCATGGCTCAAAGTAAAATAATAAGTGACCAGCGCTGGTCAAGGTAAAAGCCGTTTTTTTAGGTTGGGCATAGCAGTGCGCAGGTGCTGCTTTTCGGACGTGTTGGTATGTATCTGGGCTTTTCACCACACCCACCGCACGCCCACCCATTCATGGGCTTGCCCTTCAAAAATCCTTTGTTTTCGTTGGTAAATGCTTTACGTTTGTCCCTCCTTGTGGCAGTTAAGTTACCGCCTTCGACATCCCCACTGTTACATGGCTAATTGCACTTTTGCCAATAGGTTTGACTGCGAGCGAACTTCTTTTTCCTTTTGTGTGCTCCTTCACACTGATGCCGTGGCACTTTGAATCAGCTCGCTTATGTGAAACTGTCTTACCTTTCATTTTCACTTTATGTGGCAAGAAAAGTCCGGTTAGGAGTTTAGAATGGTAATAGCTCTAAAGCAAGCAAATGCGAGACCCATTGTATTGGAAATGCTTGTTATTACTATGGAGGTGGAAGTAGGCAACAAGAGAGAGCGGGCGTGTTGTGAGGAGATTGGCAGAGAGAGATAGGAGGCTTCACAGAGGGAGAGAAGTACATAGGGGAGACAAATGAAATACAGACCCTCTGGCAGACTGCTTAAACACAAAAAGTAGTGATGAAGGGCAAGCAACAACACAGAGAGCACAAAGAGGGCAAGAGGGGGCAATCAAGAACACAGACAGTGGGTTAGGGCAATCAACAACATGGATAGCGGTGGGGGGTAAATAATACACAGACATTGGAAGTGTGCAAGCAACAACAAGGACAGCATGTAGTGGCAAGCAACAACACGGACAGTGGGTGGGGCGAGCTTCAACGCAGACATAGGTGGGGGCAAGCAATAACTCAGACGGGAAAGAGAAAGAAGGAGCTGAGGGAGCCAACATCCAGATACATGGACTCTCACAGAGTTCTTTAACAAAAAGTACAAAGTAGCTCAGAAAACACAAGCAGTGGAGGGATGCAAGTACTCTAACTGTGCTACAGGAGAGTCAAACATAAAAAGACGTGAAAGCTGCATGCTGTAAAATTGAGTAGCAAGCAAATGAGAGTGACGTTGATGCCAATCCGTGTTGAACCGTGGGCAGGCTCTAATCACTCATTACAAGTAGTTCACGTCTCAGGCAGCTTTACTTTGGCACACTTGTGGTGGGACAATCAGTGCTGCATCCATGAGGGACGCTTACCTTGTAGGCCCTAGGGATCCCTGGTACCATATACTAGGGACTTACATGTAAGTTAGCTTCAGAAGTGGGGTTCTGGTTGTCTAGAGTACGCACCTAAGCCAGGCAGAACCCACCACTCTAGTCAGGGTAAGGGAGGTACACACCCGAGATAACCACTTTCTAAGAGTGGGATTTCCACAATAGATCCAGAATAGATAGATTGAAAAGATAGATTTCCACAACAGAATAAAAAAATCCACCTACACAAATAAGCAGAATTTCTCACTACCATTCCAAATATACTGAACATGCCCACATTACTCCCAACAGGTTAGAAATTAACACTTAAGAACCTTTAAGGGAATTCCCAATGCTAGCCTATGAGAAGAGTGGGCCTCACAGCAGTGAGAAACCAGGTAGGCTGTTTATCACTACTAGGGCATGCCACACAATGAAGGCAAATGTCCTGCATTTTACCTACACAGCACCTTGCCCATAGGCCTACCTAGGGTCTACCTTAGGGGTGACCCATATGTAGAAAAAGGGGAGTATCAGGCTGGAGAAGTAACATTAAACGCCAAGTCAATGTGGCACTTAACTGCGCACACGGGCCCTGCAGTGGCAGGCCTGAGACAGGTTTGAAAGGCAACGTCTGTGGGTAGTACAAGCTGCACTGCAGGCCCACTAGCAGCATTTAACGGCACATGCATTGAGGCCCGGTCAGATGGGCCCAGCACACTACAGTCTCAATACACCAGTATCTAATAGTCAAAAAGTGAGGGCAAAATTGGGGGTGAACCTGCAAAAAGCCATTTCCTCACAATACCTATACTTCATTTGGTCAGCAAAGCTACAGGCCATCCTTGAAACTAGTTCGTATTGGAACCGTTACATAGGTAAAGTCTGATGTTTTATATTACACTCACATTAAATATTGCACACTTCGGGATGGGTTTCTTTCCAGGTCAGACTTTGCTTCCAATGCCAATAAAAATGCTGTTTCATTCTTTCTGTGCAGTTCTGTTCAGCTGTCACAATTCCTTTGGAGTACTGTGACTTTCTTTCCTAGAGCTCCCTCCAGCCTGATAGCTGTTTTTAAGGTGTTAGCAATGAATGCACGGCTGTTCACGGTGTACATAGAACAACTTAGTTTTGTTGCAATAAAAATTGAAAGAGAACGGTCTTATGTGATATATTTATTTAGTGGTACATACAATTTGAATTGTAATAGAGACATACATGCACTTGCAGCATTTGAAGAGAATTAATGAAAAGTATGACTTATAAAGGGAATAGAAAGCAAATTGAATTGTTTTTTGTAAATTAAGTAATACCGGTAAGCATATGTTTAATTTAATAATGCAAATCATGTAACTAAACATTAATTTTAAGTTAGTAAAGCAGAAAGAGAATAGTGGAAGGCTGCCAGTAGATGTATTAGCTGTTTTTAGTAGCTTTGATGAGTTGAAGTTAATAGGCTGTAATTTAATATGGTTAGTGCTAGTGTTGTGAGGTAGAAGGATATTTTGACACTGTTGGCAGGTTTATGTCATAGTAGCATCAATTATCTTTGCGAAGTGTTATGCTTGTGCTTTTTAGTTTGGACGTTGTTGCTTGAGTGCTAATTGGTGTTTTAATACAAAAGGTCTTCACATGAGAAGCATGTGATTAGTACACGGTGGTCGCTTTAGTTTAATCTCAAGTTTTGCTCTATAAGGACACGTTTGATCACTTCTTCAGTGCTGTCAAATTCAATGCAAATATAACTTTCACCTTTTTCACAAAAATGCCACCTCATGGCAGGCATACAATATATGGACTGCAGAGGCTGAGGTAGGTGAGGCGTGGACAGACAGGTGTGCTATACATGGTAGGTTAGTGATGGAAGCATGATAAGTAAGTGGCTCTATTAGAAGAGTAGGTCGTTGTAGCAGCTAAGATGGGTAAAGTGGTTTTGTATGGTAGGTGGGTATACTAAATAAAGTAGGCATGGAAGGACAGAATGGTATGGTAGGGATATATTGTGGGTTAAGTGTGGTTGGCACATATGGTATGGTAGGTGAGATGTGGTAGGATGGCTAGATTACATGTGGTGGGTATAATGTAAGGATAATGTGGAATAGCTAAAAGGTCATGTAAAAGTAATAAATAATGATATTAATCAAATATTATGTTGTAAGCCTATCCTATCAAAACAATCCACTGAACAGAAACTAAAACGTGCGTTGACTCTGCTCCTTCATTATTAGCATTAATGGACATGACAGTTAACAAAATAGTGCAATCTGTTTAAAAGAAATGATCTGTAAGATGCCATACACCAGGAGTCATCTCTTTTGTATTCTGTTATACAGAATCTTCAGCCAAAGCTGCAGTATTGTTGCAGCTGTAAGAAAGCCTTTGACTGCACACATAGGCTTTCTTAACCAAAGTTATACACCCAGCAACATGACATCATGGCTGTAAAATAAAACAGATGTACTTCCTGTTCCTGACTAGCACTGTCTCTAAATGACAGGCTGAGGAATCCAACCAGTAGCATTTCATAAACAAAAAAGGCCTAAGAAAGCAATGAAGGTGTCGTCTCAGCAAAGTAAAGGCAGTAAAGAACATACAATTCTGAGCTACATGTCATAAATCATCTGCAGTCTAGCAATTAGAACCAGTGCTTAATTTGTAAATAAAAACGTGCCGGTCCCCAAAGCCCTCCTCTTAAACACGGGGCTGCTGCAATTAAATGTGCGAGCACGGAATACTGAGGCGGCGTAATCCTGAAGCGTTCGCGGGCCTCCTTAATCCATTTACATTCCTTCTCTGGCCCTGCAACTCACTCCAGCAGCTTTCTGCTCTCTCCCTTTGTTACACGTTTTCGTTTTTCTCTTCCTCCGCTTTTCCCAAATGTATCTTTTGATCGCATTAAATGCTTGAGGCAGAAAATTAAGCACAGGCCATCAAACATAAGTACCGGTGCTGCGCACTGGAAACAACAAGCACAAATTAAGCACTGATTAAAACACGCGAAACACCTTCACTAAACGCTACAACCTAATGGGAACACAAATAGCACGATATAGGCAGCCATGAAATGCCATAACATTGATAGGCAACCCATCCAAGCAACGCAGCAAACAAGGAAAAACAAGAAAGCCAATGGCTGAGGGAGGCTGACAAAAAGCCCAATATTTGCACCACTCCGTATTGTACTTTTTTTTTAAGGCATAGATGACTTGAGCTCTTCTAGACATCTAAAGCTTTCTGTCGCCATATCGTGTAAGCTCAACATAAAAGACGGCCTTTTCTTGACTATGGAAGTCTGCGGCTTCCATTTAAAAAAAAACTAAAACCTCAAACTGCTCTTTAAAAGGGGCTAATCGCACTCCTTCAGACGACATTGATGACTCCAACTGACCCCACAATCCACTTCTTATTTACCCAACTTCTCTTCAATTTCTGTACCACAACCTTTCATAGACAAGGTAGGGAGGGTCCATCGCCTTTATTTACCAAATGTATCGGTGAGGAACGTCACCACTACGGTGGCTTGGCTGCTATGAATGAATGGCCAGGTTTAAATAGCATTTTTTCGGTTGCAAACTCTCTGGTTCGGAGTTTGCAACCAAAACACCTACTTTATAAATGTACTTGAAATTAATAAGGAATTGCTATTTAAAAGGTGCATGTTGTAGTCATTCTCTCCAAGTAGCAATTCTTATCCATATGTACTAACGGTTTAGGACCAAAATAGCAGCCTTCAACCATTGAAAAGTTGCCAGTCCATAAGTCGCGGTGGTAATCCATTCACAAAAGGGAAGTGGTCTTCTGGGGGCCCCTTCCCCTTTATGAAGGTTAAAAAAAAAGTTTGTTTTGGAGTAGGCAGTGGTCAATGGGACCACTGCAAACTCTATGAAAAAAAGCTTACTTTATTGAAATGTAATCACAGACCCCAGAAGGCTGCCATCTCTGGGATGACATCCAATCTTAGTGAGTTGCAATTCGCAAACTACCTCATTAATATTCGTGAGATGGATTGCATTTTGACCCACTACAATTCTAATTTTTAAGAATCAAACTATTAGTTCATGGATCTGTTCTTAAAAATCTTTAATGGTCGCAAAATACTGGTCGCAGTTTGTGACCATTATTTTGCAACCAGTTATTCATACATCTGGCCCCTAATCCTCAGAAAAAGTAATTTCAAAATTTAAATTACATTTGGTTTCATAAGAAATGTGCATTTACCCTGCAATTTTGATTATTCTTGTATCATTTAGCTTGGGTTGGGAGGACACTGAGGAAAGGAAAGCTTAGTCCTTACCTTTTGTTGCACTATACAGAATTTTCTCATTGTATTACCGTAACCCATTAGTGGGATCCAACAATCCTGTCATAAATACATAAAAAATGTTCTTTTTGCATTCACTTGGGATACTGATTCAAATTCAGCATCCTTCACATTATTGTTAATGTTTGTGATGTCTATCAAATTTTACTGCTACTCTCCGGCTCCTTTGATTAAATGAAATCGTCCTGGTGTGGGATCTCCAGCAGTGACTTGCAACCATTCCATCTCGACAATCAAAGGCGCCAGAGTCTTAAGCAGGAATTGTCAGAGCTGGTGACTTTAGGCCAGTTTCAAGTCCACCTCGACTGGGAAGTGGTCACTGATCGACAGGGCCTAGAAGGAGGAAGTGGAAACATTTAAAAACATTGAAATTGTCTTGTATCTGCACTCAAAATCACCATGAATAATAAAATAAGCATTTGTTGTCCTCTAACTGTAGGTGTACACAAATGTTTACCAGATTGTACTGTGGTAACTCCTTTCACTACTTTTTTGTGGGTTATTTTGACCTGTTTATATACACAGTGTGTGGGTTCTACGTTTACCCTCTCCTTGGGGGTACAAACTGGGAGGCTCAGGTACAGACTGCATCACAAACCTATCTCATGATGTCTCAGTTTCTCTCCAGTCCAAGACTAAAGGCAAGGATTAGAAGTGTATAAACACCAAGGCCTTTTCTTGCTTGAAATGATTTGGGTTGTGCAAGATCTTTCAAGTAAAGCAGAAACGACCAAGCTGAGGTATGTGCCGTTTTTAACCTAGAAAAGGGAATCTGTGTATGATGTCTACAATGATGGAGCAGAGAGTCGATGAAGTTACTCTATGAAGCCCTTTTAAAGAAGAAGTAAGCAGCCTTCTGTATAGGCTCCAAGTGAATTTGAAGCCATGGTAGAACAGCATGAGTAAATGGCGTGGACCTGGGAGCACTGTGTAAAATTTCGACAGGGAACCAAGACCCATGGATGGTACTGTGCCTTCATTAAACTAGTCTGTGAGTATCCATTGCAGGTACTGCTCTTTCAGGATATCCCCATAAACATAGCTGCCAAGTTTCCCAGGCCCATGTGTGATGTGCTGCTCCAGTCCACATTTTTTCCTTTGAAATCTGGGACTTGTAGTTCTGGTTTATAATGGACTATGCAAGACTACAATTCCCAGAATTCAAAGGAAAAAACCTGGACTAGAGCAGCACGTGACGCATGGACCTGGGAACCTCGGCAGGGTTGTATGAGTTAAAATTCTATGAAAAGAAATTAAATAGACATCTTTTGCGTAGGCAGTGCTTATCCAGAAAATCATGCATGGCTCTGGCTCGCCTGGACCTCTGTACAACACTACTGGCCTAGACGTTTTGGGCATGGTTTTCCACATGAAGTACAAACACAAAGAAGAGAGTCTTCCCTAAAGATAGGACTTCTTGTATCAACTTCTATGTGAGGCAGCAGATGGGTGAGAAGCACAAGGCATGATGGACTAGAGAAAGATGGGTGCATGAAGTAGGAATGTGCTCCACAGGTGGACAACAAGCATGGAGAAAGTATTCCAAAATTAGCCACATCGGGTCATTTGTAATAGGACATCCAAACATACAGCAAGAGTATAGAAAGCAAGTGTAGGATAATATTATGTTCTTCTGTCCCCTTAGCCGGGTTTATGAGAATGGTGCAAACCCTATCACATCAATGTAGATTTCACTGTGGAATGTGGTCTGTGAGAAAAGAGCATGGGCTACCACCTAGGAAGAGAATTCCTAAGGTTGAACGCATACCGTCCATCACATGCATTGGTGAGTGAGCTCCAGGGCTTCTTGGTGACTGGATGTGGAAGGCAGATGCTTTCTGAAATGAGCGCTGTGATGAATGAGCCGGGAGAGATTATACAGCATAAAGAGGACTGATTTTAGTATGGGCTCCAAAAAGAGGAGATACCACAGAAAATGTTTGACTGCAGTGATGAATACTTTGCAAGCAGTCTTTTAGCAGTGAGGATGGGTAGGGGCATAGCTTCAGAGGGGTGTTTGGGGTGTTACACCACCCGAATAAATGTATTTTTTGATAAATAGTTGGGTGCATGGGCTTTCGGTTGGGTATTGTGAGGTGTCTGTTGGATTTCAGCAGGAATGGTTACATACACAGACAAAAACGCACACACCCTCTCTCCCTCTCTATTTTGAAAGTACTAACACATGTTAGTCATTTTACAAAATATTATGTTTTGCCCCTCTTAGTACTGTTACCAATCCACACTTCTCTCCCAGCGTAAGTATTGAGAAACCTGAAGCTCACCCCCCCCCCAATTTATTGACCAAGCCAGCCCCTGGTAAAGTAAAAAAATAGCAGCAAATGCAGTCTTAGTACCTCCTCTTCAGTGAGACCGTGGTCTTCTTGGAAATTAAACACACCAGCGGAACCAGGAACAATCGCCTCTTGCATTTCATAGCCACTGGCAACAATCCTGTAGCGAACAAGGGTAAAAATAAGGTTTCAAAAAGTATTCATTTGGCCTCACGTTGAAGGCAGCTTGTCTTCATGGTGTTTGATACTGCAGAATAGATGAAAGGGGCACAATCTTGTGTGAGTATTTTAGTTAGAAATGGCTTTAACTTGTGTTCCTTATTTGGGGCATCTGGGGCAGTTCATGACGATATAGATGCACTGGTGTTTTCAGTAGACATTCATGCTTTGGGCAAGTACCCACCTATTTTTTTGGCCAGATCCTATGGAGGCGAGTTATTCTCCTCCCTACAATCAAGATACCTGTCTTTGTACCACTAAGTTGTAGTTTATTCTTGGCCATCAGGTTGTCTATTACAACCAAGGACCAGGGACATTTCGTGGTGGATGTAGAAGACATTAGCTTGAAAAAAAGATTGGCAGCGTAGTTCTACAAATGAATTGCAAAATATTCAGTTACTTTTATCATCTGGAAGACATACACATGAATAAACAATTCCAATTACTGCGAGAACCCTGGCGTGGTTGTGACAGCGAATGACGAGAAGGGAGGAAAATCTATACCTTGTGTCAGCCAAACAGATAAGAAAGGAAGCAGGTCATTGCTTGATCTCAATCCTCATTTGTTATAATCTTCCAATTAGGATCTCAGAATTCACTGTGTGTAAACATCCCACATCCAAATAGCGGCTGCTAAAAGCAGCTGATATCTCCAAGTAAAAGTCTGTGGCAAAATGAGGAATTACTGGGAACCTGACCCAGGATTACTGATTCTCCTGGTACTTCCTCATTTCTGAGTGAATCCTCAGGGCCCAATGGCAATTGGACAGAATAATATAGCCTTTCAAGTTACTGGTACCACGGATATCTTTGACTCTAGGGGTGGGGAAATACTGGCCTATTTCCCATATGGCTTGCAATGGGGAGCACAGTAGCAAAGGATGTTTATCGCTGCCAGACAAAGGTCCAGGTAGTACCATGGGCATTTTCTTCTGTTAACAGTCTGGCAAACTGCTCCTTAGAAAGGCACTGAAATAGTTTAGGTGAGGTTTGGAAGAGGGTTTCCAGATACAGTAAATCCAATTTACTCTGTTAAAATAGTTTTTGCTTATTACAAACATAGATCAGGTGAACCTTTTTTAATAGAATAGACCTGAATAGATTTGCAGAATTCATTAAATGCAATGACCTCAGTCTGAACGAGGACCGGTTTCCATAGTTCTTTTACAATATGTGAGAGTTACTTTTGTTTCAGCGTGTATTGTCTGTTCTCGCATTGATTTAAGCCTTGCTGACATTATGTAGTTGGGTGTATGTATTCTTAGAAAAATCTCACACAATTCATGTTAGTATCTGTGATAATAGCACTCAAACCACTTTTCTTTGCTGCTTCATTTCCATTTTTGTTAGAGTGAACTATTTATTTCACAGTTTCTTATTTGATTCTATGGTTGTCTCGGCTGACGGACAGTAGTGAAGGCCACTTGTTAACCAGTTATGAAAGGTGACTAACAATGAATATGGAGACCAACACCGAAGATCAAAAACTAACCTCGCAAATAAAGACCCAGACTGCCTAGGGTTATTTGACCTCTTAAGTCTGCTTTGTTATTGCATGTTGTGGATGTCTGAACCTCCCTGATTGGGAGACTTAAAGACGCATTAGATGGTGGTTGGACCACCAAGTCTGAAAGGGAGAAATCTCACCTTAGTACACTTTAACAAATGAATTCCACTGTGTGGCTCTTGATGTTAACAGGTTCTGTGACTCTGCCCCATGTCCTCCCAAACCTTCAAGTATGTTTTAAAAAAAGCTTTCTATGGTTTCTGTCCATATATATTTCAACCAAAATTCTATGGATTGATAACAGATGTTAATTTAGAAGATCAGATTCAGCAAAGTGTTCTCCCTCATGGTGGTGAGCGGTGCATCAACAAGAGGTTCTCTGTTATTTGGACTGTGATTTTGGGGCACAGTGACGAAATCACAGCATTATTAATTGTATTACAGGTGCAAGTGGTAACTTCAATTGCATGAGTATGAGCGTTGAAGGCATTTTTTTCACAGTTATTACAATCTAGAAGAGTGATTCTATTAGCGGGTATGACTGCTTCCTCACCTGTCATAAGCACAGTGGGTATGTGACACTGTGGTATCCATAGTGTCCGGAATCAGCCACAGGAAGCTTTCATCTGTACGCAGGCGAATCTTGTCCCAGTCCTTTTTTTTAACGTAGCTACAGTCGGAATTGAAGTCTCCAAGAAACAGAATATTCTACAGAGAAAGAAAAAGGGAAAAATATCAGTCCCTTAAAAACCATTTCATTAAGGGGGAGGAAGTCCCAACGCCTCCATCTTGCCCTCTTCCTTCTCCTAGGCAAGGCTCTGAGAATCTAATAAAAATTTATATAAAGTATATGTGAATTATCTACCCTACTTCTGTTGCAAGCTATTGCTCTAGTGGATGAAGCAAAGTATGAGAAAATAGGTTTAAAGGTATCTGTTTGTGAAAAAGTTACATACATACAACAATATACAAGGTCGACACCCTGGTATAGGTATTTATGAAAGCAAAACCGGTATTGTCAATGGCTGATGATTTGGGCCTCAAAGAGGAAACTTGGTCTCGTTACTTAAGAATGCTAGGCAGTGCTCCAAACTGAAATTTGAATATGCAGGAGCACGCTACCCCAGAGTACCTGTTTGCTACAAAGAAGTGCCACTAATGTTCCATCAAAAGTAGTGTCCCTCTTCTGAAAAGTGCTGGGATACTCATTTTCACATTATAGAAGTGCAGATAGACCCTCGATACCTGACAGTCCCTTCCGATTTCAAGCACCTATCCCAGATGATATCAATTTACCACATAAGGGATGATTTTCCTGCGTGTTTAATTGATAGGTTTTAACCAAATTGCAAAAAAACTCTGTATATGAACATCTTCTTTGTACACAGTAAGGAGCTCGTAGACTAGGTGAATAGCCCAGTCATTGTCGCAGGGTCAGAACTGCAGATGCTGGTGAGTCACTGACTGACTGCCCACCACCTCTGTAAATGTACTTCTGACACTCGATATCTCACTCTCATGATACAGACAAGTTGCTCAAGGACTCTATAGATGACTGTAACCAAGGACTTACAACTCAGTGTCTCGGCTTCCGTCATAAATACTCGCTGGAAACTCCTGAGCAGACCACTTTCCACATCCTTTCCCTTTCACTCCATGAGGAGAAATCATTACTTCCTCTGTGGCGCCCTATAGGTTAAGTACTGTGAATAAAATTGACTAGTCCCCCTCGAGTAGAATATTTTATTGGTAACGCAGACATAAGGAATTTTTTCTTTGGTTAAGGGATTTGTATTCATATGACTCCTTGACATTTACAAACACATATAATATGTGTCCATGATGTTGCCCATCACACCTTCCACAATCTTGCTGTTCCAGCACTGACTCACTGCCACTAAATCAACTGGCCTCAAATTCTGTATCATATTCAATCAATCAATCAATCAATTTCTGTAAAGCACAGCTACTCATCCGAGAGGGTCTCAAGGCGCTGGGGGGAGGGGAAGGGTCTTATCCGAAGAGCCATGTATTGAGGTTCTTCCTGAAGATGGTGAGCGACAGGCTTTGTCGGAGGTGCATGGGGAGGTTTTTACAGCTCTTTCCTGTAGTGGAGGTGAAGGATCATCCTCCGGTGGTGGTTTTGCAGATGAGAGAGATGGTGGCCAGGGCCGTCTGGACAGAGTGGAGGGATCTGGCGGGGGTGTGAAAGGAGACACGATGGTTCAGGTAGGCTGGTCCTGCATTGTGTATGGCCATTGTACGTATGGGAGAGAAGCTTGAAAGTGATTCGCTTCATGACCGGTAGCCAGTGGAGGGTCCTCAGGTGTTGGAAGATGTGTTTTCAGTGAGGGAAGTCCAGAATGAGT
This sequence comes from Pleurodeles waltl, assembly GCF_031143425.1. Lineage (NCBI taxonomy): Eukaryota > Metazoa > Chordata > Amphibia > Caudata > Salamandridae > Pleurodeles > Pleurodeles waltl. The sequence continues at coordinate 295,497,024 of NC_090449.1, read as the reverse complement.
CTGTTGGTGGCGTTCTAGATGAGTTGTAGTTTTTTGATGTTTCTAATTGAGGTGCCGGCACAGCAGGTGTTGCCGTAGTCGAGCTTGCTAGTGACTAAGGTGTGGGTGACTGTCCTGCGACAGTCTGCTGGGATCTATCTGAAGATCTTTCAAAGTTTGCAGAGTCTGTGCCAGCAGGAGGATGCAACAGAGTTTATCTGGCCGGTCATGGAAAGGGAGGAGTCGAAGATGATTCCTAAGTTGCGGGCGTGATCAGTCGGTGCAGGGATGGTGCTGAGGGATGTGGGCCACCAGGGGTCATCCCAAGCTAAGGTGGCGTTTCCGAAGATGATGAGCTCAGTCTTGTCGGAGTTGAACTTGAGGCAGCTTTCTCTCATCCAAGTGGCGACAGCTTCCATTCCTGAGTGGAAGTTCTTTTTGCCCGTGTCCGGATCTTCAATGAGGGAAATGATGAGCTGTGTGTCATCAGCATATGACATGATGTTCATACCATGGCTTCTGACGATGGCAGTGAGAGGGGCCATGTATACATTGAACAGTGTGGGACTCAGCGAGGATTCTTAGGGGAACCCGCAGTTGACTCCTGTGGGTCTGGAAGTGTAGGGCGGGAGTCTGACCCCCAGACTCCTCCAGAAAGGAAGGAGTGGATCCATTCCAGGGCTCTTCTGCGGATTCCTATGTTGTGGAGTCTAGTGCGCAGAGTGCTGTGGGAGACAGTGTCGAATGCTGCTGAGAGGTCGAGGAGTATGAGTGCTGCGGTGTGGCCATGGTCTAGGAGTAATCGGATGTCATTGGTGGCTGCCAGGAGGGCTGTCTCCATGCTGTGGGTGCTGCGGAAGCCAGATTGGGAGCTGCCCAGGGAGTTGTTGGCTTCAATGAAATTCTGTAGTTGTGCATTGATTGCTTTCTCCAGTACTTTGGTGGGGTGGGGTGCGGTAGCAGCGAGATGGGTCAGAAATTCTTTAGTTCTGATGGGTCGGCCAAAGGTTTCTTCAGGAGAGGGTGTATTTTGGCGTGGTTCCAGTCCCTGGGGAAGGTGCCCGTGTTGATGGAGCAGTTGATTGTGTTCTGGAGCTCAGGCGATGGATGCACTGGCTCTGATTTATCTGTGGTGCAGGCATGGGTGTGTTGGGGCTCCAGAGTGGGTGCTGTTCATGATGTTGACTGTATCCTCTGTGGTGAGCGTGGACCAGCTTTGGATGGTCTGGGTGGTTTCTAGGGGGGTGGGTCAGTCACAGGTTCCGGTGTCAGCATTTTCCCGAAGTAAGCTGTCGTAGATGTCCTGGATCTTGTGGTGGAAAAAGGAGGCGAGTTTGTCGCAGAGGTCCTGTGACGGGGGGATGCTGGTGCTTCGGAAGGGGGATCTGTGAACTCGTTGATGACTGCGAAGAGTTCCTTAGAGTTGTGTGCGGGGGAGTTGATGCGTTCCCAGACTGCGTCCTTCCTTGCGCTCTTGATTTTTTTGACATTGTGTGGCGGTTGCTGCTCCGAATGAGGCGAGGTCTTCGCTGGTTTGGCTGTTTCTCCATTTTTTTCTCTAAACGTCTGCAGGTACACTTTGAGTCTTGGAGTTCGGTGGAGAACCAGCTGGCTTTCTTAGGTACGTGTTTGGCCCATGTCAGCCGGAGAGGGGCTAGAGTGTTGGTGTATTCGATGATCCATGCATTGAGATTGCACTCTGCTGTCTTAGCATCATCGGAGGGAGGAGGGAGGGATTTGGTGAGTAATAAGGTGAGTTGTTCGTTGGTGATTTTGTTCCATTTCCTTTGGAGGGTCCGGGAGGTGCAGATGCAGGTGCGGCTGCTGGGTGCAGTGATTGTGAACTGTATGTGGCGGTGGTCAGTCCAGTCTGGGGAGGAGGTGGCCTTAATGGTGATCTGGTTGCTTGAGGTGAAGATGGGGTCCATTGTGTGTCCTGAGGTGTGTGTGGGTGCGAAATCCAGCTGTCTGAGGCATAGGGTGGCAAGGTTGTTGAGCAGAGCGGTGGTGTTTGGGTCGGCGTGGTCCTCGAGGTGCAAATTCAGGTAGCCGAGGAGGAAGTAGTTGACTGACGCCAGGGTGCTTCGAGGTAGCGATGTCTACAACATCGTCTATGAAAGCTGGGCAGGGTCTGGGTGGCCTGTACCACAGGGTGCCGCGGATGGAGGAGTTGTGGTTGGAGTGGACCAGGAAGTAAGGTGTTCCATGGTGGTGCATTGTTCTTCTGGGATGGCCTTGACACGTAGTGAGGACTTGTGTACGATGGCGAGTCCTCCCTCTGGGCAGGAGAGCCAGTCCCTCCTTAGGATGCTGTAACGTTCGGGAATGGCGATGGCGATGTCTGGTCCCGAGTTGGGGTTGGTCCAGGTCTTGGTAAAGAAGGTGGTGTCGAACAATTCCCAGAGTTCAGTGGCATGTTTGTGGAAGGAGCAGATGTTCAGGAGCAGGCAGTTAATGGGGTTGTTGGTATCTTTGTGTGTGGAGAGTACCTTCTGCTTATTGAGGCTGGTGCTGAAGTTGCAGTTCCTGCAGGTGAAAGGTCCATTGGTGTCCTTGGGGGAGATGGTGCAGCAGTTGTTGAGACGTCCGGTGTTGGGTCAGAGGAGGGTCTCGGAGACGTAACGAAGGGAGCCCAGGGGGCGGTTTAATAGAGATCTAGGGTTCCTGGCACCAGGGGCGGTCCAGGCGCAGATGAGTGTAGATGAGCTTGCCTTTGGTACGCCAGAGGCGCATCCGCCGCTGCGCTGCGGCCACCATTAAGAAGGGGAGATGGGCGGGGGAGCGGTCAGCTGGGAGGTAGGAAAAGTGCTTTGCGGGGGGGGGCAGAGGAGAAAGGAAAAGGAAAAATGAGAGAAAAAAGGCAGAAAAAGAAAGAGTGACACAGAGAAATACTTACTTGTGATGGCCACTAGACCACCAGGGATGAGGTGCAGGGGCGAGCCTGAGGGTAGAGGAGAGCCTCGAACTGAGATTCAGGAGACTCTCAGTTCGTCCCAGGAAAAGGCAGAGGCAGCAGCAGCCAGAGGAGATAGGGAGGGCAGCAGACACTGACCAGGAGGTCAGCGCAGTTGCCCTCTCACAGTGCTGCGGTCGCCATTAAGAAGGGGAGGGGCAGGGGGAGTTGTTAGCTGGGAGGCAGGACTGTGGGAAAGGTGCTTTGTGGGGGGAGAGGGCAGAGGAAGGAGGGGAGAAAGGAAAAGGAAAAAAGAGAGAAAAAAGGCAGAAAAAGAAAGAGTGACAGAAAGAAATACTTAATTGTGATGGCCACTAGACCACAAGGGGTGAGGCACAGGGATGAGCCTGTGGGTGGAGGATGACCTCGAACTGAGAGTCAGGAGACTCTCATTTTGTTCCAGCAAAAGTCAGAGGCAGAAGCAGCCAGAGGAGCTGGGGAGGGCAGCAGACGCTAACCAGGAGGTTATGTCAACCGACTCTTCTCCAATGGACTGCTCTTCTTCTGGAACTCACCACAGCCATTTTATGAATATTTAAGCAAGAGCTGAGGGAGCAGCACCTTTAGCTCCTGTTCTCCTCACATCTTCACCGCCTGACCCCATGAATGTGGTGAAACCACTCCCTTCTCTCCTGCTATGTATACTCTTGCATTGCTGAACACCTAACCTTACTAATGGTTGATGGCTGTCGTCAGGGTCGTACAAGCTTATGAGGTTCTCGGACAGTGCCCAATTGGCTGGTCTGAAAGGTCACCATATCAGCTGCTTTTCTTGACTGTTTGTGGGCCTGTTTTTATTGGTCTGATGGGTCTTTTTTTACTCTTCATCTCCCTGATATTGAAACAAACATTGCTTGTTGCAAACTCAAACCCATGCAGTCTTGCTTACCTTGCAAAATACCAGTACATCTTGTCTTTGCAAGCTGAAAACGACCCCAATTTGCAGACACGCCCCCCTTTTTCAGCTTTGTAGTTCACTAATGGGGGTCACTTTTATTTTCGTGTCCGGGCCAATTTTGTGTCCCAATCCGACCCTAATTGCAGTAATTCGAAATTATCCTTATGCACCGCAACAACATTACGCAAATAAATACACATGCACACACATTCCAGCACACACAAGCACACACACAATTGTGTCTAATTGTTTTGTTTTTATATACTTGAAAGAGCTGTAGGTCGTGTATCCCGTGAACTATAAATGCTTTATTTGTCTGTGACTCTGCAATATAATGTCTACGACATTGTGTGCAAGTAGTGTAGGTTCTGCACTACTACCGGATGCTTATTTTTGTTGTATTGTACTTTGTTAATATCCATGTCTTTTTGTCCATACGAGTGTTAATGACATAAATCTCTACAGCTTAATGTCGTGCAGTGTAAAGTTAAGTGTATTGTGTGTGATGTTCTGTGTACCTATGGAATATGCATACTTTGCCCCTGATTTTTGCAAAGATCTCCACAGGATGCATGCTAGCCTATACAAGGCCAATGTATGTGGGCTATATTTCATCACCTTAATCCGTGCCCTACAAATGAAAGGTGTCTTGCTATGTGAAATGTAAAGGTGTATAGGCCAGGCCTCTGAAAAATTTGAATTATGCCAGTGAAATTTGCAAACTTTCCAGCATTTTGTGTAATGCTTTTACGTGAAATCCCACCAATTATGCTGTCATGGCACTTGTCGTAACTGGGGGGTTGCGAAAGTAAAAATTCTATTGTAGGAGCACCGGAACAACATGAACGGGGAGAAGTTGAGTAGCTCTTGTTTGTGGTACATGTATTTTTTGTGCTATTTATTTTTTTAGCTCAAAGTGTGTTCTTGCATACAAAATTTAGGGAAGGATGCACTTCACACTAAAATAGAGTGCAAAATGCCAGATATGCATTTTTAATAATTGTAACATTTTTTCCAAAGGTTGCATGGTTACTCAAAATGAGATGCCCTATTATAGCCCCAGTAAGTCTCGTGTTATGAATATGCACATATTAGCTTGTCCATGTGTCATTTGTGCATGTTTACCATAAATATCCTTAATTGAGGCCTAGGACTGCGCTATCAAGATACTTTATTCTCAGAATATATCCTGTAGTGTTTCAGGGAACATTTTAGCTAAAATATATCGACTCCACAACATCATTTTTATAAACATTGTTGGTTTTCTACCTCAGTGTTTGCGCAATAAAGATCTGCAGACTCCTTGTAGATGCCACTGTGTTCTACAGGGTTTTGTTGTAATGATCTATTTTTTACTGACTTGCAAAATATGGGCCTACGTGCTCAATGCATTGTGTTCTAGACAGATGAGTATGACCTTGACATATATTTGACGATCAAAGCCTGTGCTTGTTGACATGATCTAAATATCTGGTGTCTCTATACTAAATTGGTGTAACAGTAATTTGTCCATATATTTATTCAGTGTTTGTTGAATTATCTAAATATATGGGGTCTCTGTACTAAATTGATGTTAACAGTTATTTGTCCACATATTTATTCAATAACCTTCTACCGATCTTGTTGTGTACTAATATATATACCTTTAGGGATATAGGAGGGGGGCAAAGCAATATACCTTGCAGCGTGGAAACCATCTTCTGCTGAGGAGCTCTATGAGAAACCGAGGCCCTTGTTACACGTGTTGTAGAGGGTATTGCGATATTTATTGGAAAACGATACAACAGTTATGTATTTATCAGGTTTGATAAATAGCACATATTCTGAGTTTTCACATATAACGGAGAGCAGCCAAAAAGATTCTGATGCTTTGCGCAAAATCCACGTTGCAGTAATTAGTAGGCTCTTCCCCCTATGTGTTTCAGCTGGGTTGATCCGATGAAATGTATTCAGGAGGTGGAGAGTCCCGCGCGACACCAAAACACTAGGCCTCTTTGAGGGCTTGGGTGACTATTTAGCTCAAGATTAAAGGTATGGTTAGAGTTAATGACTAGCTTAGGGGCTCCGACTCTCAACTACAAGTCAACCGAATCCTCCAACTGTAGGGCAATTAGGATGCTGTAAATGCCAGCGTATTCCAAAATGCGCTTGAAAGATGTAGCAGTTACTTGATTAAGTGTGGTTCAAATTCTGGCCACCAGGTGGAGCAAACAGGCCAACTAAATGTAGCAAACCGGAGTTAAAATACATCACAGAGGACCTATGGACGTTGTTTCACGCAAAAACCTATTGAAAGATGTAACAGGAAAGTTGCGATGTCATTTAGCTACTGTATAATATAAAAATGCAAGATGTCATAATTAACTTTAAATATGGGATAACTCACCCCTGCCTTACATCAAAGAGATATTTGCTCACTGAGAGTTCTATGCCCATCAAAATATGCTAGAATCCATTGAATACAAGTCTATTATTTTTAAAAAGAAGTGCAGTATTTTTGGAATGTGTAGAAACCTTCATAAAGATTCTAACTTTCCTATAATCACGTACGGAACGCAAAAAATAACGAATAGCTCCTTTCAGCTTGTCACTGTACAGCTGGGAAAACGAACCAGAAGAAAGAAAAGCCATGTTTCCTTTTTGTTCTTTAAACTGCTGCTTTAATTGTGCTCCGTGTCCGGATCTGCCTTTCCCATCTGCGGCTGACTCTGGCAGCAGGCATTGTGCCATAGGAACTCCACTGTAAGAAGTTGTTAAAGTTGAGCGGCTGTGTCATTTCCTTACGACTGGCGTCTGGGTGTAGCACTAGTCGCCTATTATAAAGAAATGAGTTTTTAATCCAGGACTGCAGAATCCCGTGTATTATATATGAGATAATGTACACCCACCGTCCATTTTTAGGCCATTGCAAGTCACCAAATAGTTCCATGACCAACCAGAGGTAGTAGACCGCAGGCCAGAGTGCGTTTGAAAGATCAGAGAACTCCAATGTGGCTTGCATTCTCCTTTTTAATGTACAGCTGTAGTGTACATCATGTCATAAATAGGTGTTTCAGCCCCGATCTCAGGCGCAGGGAGCTCTTTTGGTTCTGTTTTTCTTTTCCTTCTGGACTTTTAATTCTGTTTTTCTATTTGTGAAAACAGGACTTCAAGACGCAGAAGGCAAAATATTAAGAAGGAATAGATGTACTGCTCACGCCTACTCTTGGACAATCTACAGCAATGTATGTGACTCAGACGTTTTCCTCCCAGGCTCCAGGTGGGCCTGGGAACAGTAGCTCCTCTCAGCATTTCCCATGGGATTCCTTGGGAGCCGAGATTACTGTGGAGCTGTCTGGTGACAGGTACCTTTCGCTTCCCCTGGCAGGCGAGGTCGCAAAGAGGTTCGGGATGATGCTGCAAAGAGTGGGTGCAGCAGCGCGTTTAGTAGGTTATTAAACGTGAGTAATCGTATAAATGCCTTATGTTGTCAGTTTATGGTGATGGCGCTGAAATCCTTCTTGAACTGTAAGTGGTGTCCAAGACCGTGTTGAGGAGCTTGATTTCTAGGTTGGGACGCACAGTAGGGCTGGCTGCACGGTAATCAACAGGATTGTTACATTGTATTATTAAAAACATAAGAATGCAGTTATAAAGACAGGTTTCTATCACACTACAATGTAACAATCCTGTTGATTACCGTGCAGCCAGCCCTACTGTGCAACCCAACCCAGAAATCAAGCACCTCAACACAGTCTTGGACACCACTTACAGCTCAAGAAGGATTTTATATATATATATATATATATATATATATATATATATATATATATATATATATATATATAAAAATATATATATAGATATATATAAAAACATTAAAAAAACATAAGAATGCTGTGATGTGTGATGAAGCCAGGTTTCTAATATATATATATATATATATATATATATATATATATATATATATATAACATTTCTTTGTATGTGGAGGCCCGCAGGGCTCTTCTCTTTGCTTTTTAATCAGATTTTATATTTCTGATTTTCAAATCTTTTGCGTTCCAGTATGTGCACATTGATGATAATCTTTTGCATATTGATAATGATAAATGTAGCTTATTAAACATTTAACTGATTATTATGTTACTTGTTTTTACCCTCATTGGTTGTATTTGTTCAGCAGTAGGAAGCACCCTTGCCTTTAAAAAAATGAACAGCTACTACTCAACATCACTTCCAGTTCTTGTCCTTTTCCATCCCTTTTCCCATTCAGAACCATCTCTGCCTGGTCCATGTTGCCATATGGATCTCACGGTTGGTGCTGTGGTGCTGCAATTATGTTTTAGTCCTTATTGAAGTTACAATTTGCATGTCTATCATTCACATTTCCTCATCCATCACAGCGCCAGGTGATGTGCCTCATAACAAGAAAACCGCACCTTGTGGTCATCGCATACAACATGAAAACACTCCCGCCACTGGCAGCCCTCACTGAGCAGCATCTGCAGCATGTGCTGCACCATTCCAAGGAAGAGTCGGTAGGGCTGGGGAAACAAGATGCCACCACATTGTTTTTCCTTCGACAGTATCTCTGCTGCTCACATTGTTCTGGGAAACAATGTCTTTTTAGCATCCGTTTTTTCCCCAAGGAGTGTTACTGTTAGCCCCAGTAATTAATTTGTAAAAAAAGAAAAGAAAAATAAGTTTCAGGGCCCTTGTCAGGAGGCTACTGCAGCTTGCATCACCAATTGCCCCTGCCACTGCTGCCAATGACAGTACCATTACAACTAACCATCACACGCCTAAAAGGGTGACAATTCAGACTTTAAAATTACAATAAAAACTACTAATGCATGCCGCTTCAGATATCCTTTTAGCTTCAGGGGACAGGTATTAGTGATTTTAATGTATATTTAATTATCAAACAGCTGTTGTGTACCTCACAAAAGTATACAAACAGTGCCACCATGTGGCAGGCCGTTATAAGAGCTGGTGTTGACAATAAAGTGCTGGTGCGAGCACCGGAAACCATTGGCTCAAATAAAGCACCCTATGACATGTCAGCCATTCCTCACTTTTTAGCCAACAGTATATTGGATTGTGGGGCTTATATTTTTGCCGTAACCCTTTATTTATGGGTTCAAAGCCCCTGAGTGCCAAGTGATGTTGGCCATATTCAAGAATTGACTCCACACTCATAAAGATACTACTTGTAAATACCTTTATGAATACAAAACAATCATAAATGTACACAAAAGTGTAAGTTTACCTTTGTGAATCAGGCCCACATTGCTTACTTAATGTGTTGACAAGTGCTGAGGGATGGGCAACAGCCTTTAGTTATATACACTGGCCACATCATGGGTTAAACTATTAGCATGCAATACAGAAGGTAAACACATCACCTTGATTGGATGTTTGCAAAAATACAACACTGGAGCATGTGAAAGAAAACAAGGGGACATCGTGATGAGTCATACTCACCAGCATCAGAGCTAGAAATTTTCCGGAAGCTGAGATATTACCTTTTAAGTAAGTGTGATGCTATTAATTGTGTTTGACCAATGACTTTGAGTTTCACCACTGCGCATATTAGTTGCTTAATATTCACCAGTAGCACATTATATGTTTGGTTCAGTTTAGCTGCCTTTTGGCTTTGACATGGCGTTAGCCATTACATTCTGTATTCAGTTTAGCTGCCTATTGGCTTTGACATGGCATTAGCCATTACATTCTGTATTCAGTTTAGCTGCCTATTGGCTTTGACATGGCATTAGTCATTACATTCTGTATTCAGTTTAGCTGCCTATTGGCTTTGACATGACATTATACATTAAATTTGATATTTAGGTTAGCTGCCTATTGGCTTTAACGTGGGGTTAGACATTGCAGTTGAGACATTGCAGATGAGCTGTGTTTTTCCAAGCTGTGTTTTTCCACAAGATGGACCAAGCTGTTTTCTTCACACCAGACGTTAGCTGATAAGAGCACGTAGATTTTGTGTTTACCTCGCAATCCAGTCTGAGAACGAGGAGCTCGGGAGAATTGGCCACTCTCCAAATTTCTTCGGTTCTCACACTGAGTTTGCTTTTAAGGATGACTCTGGACTACAGAGAGGTAGATTGAATCTGCTTTGACTTCAGACAGGAGCTAGACGTCAGTTGCCTGTCTCCCGTTTGGGTAGAGAATCTCTTTCTCGCAGTTGACCGGAGTCATCAACTTGCAGACCCCAGAAAGATGAAGCTGAGCTATAGGCCCTACGGTGATGAATTTTGACTTTTATGCTTTGCTTTGAAGTTATGCTATAATATAATCACCTATATTTGCTGTGTACATTGCAACTGAGAAGTACTTTGATATATTTTGCTTTCATTGCTGTGACTACTTTTGAACGTGTGCTTCCAATCTACTAATTTTGTCTCTCAGGAACCTAGTGGTGGAGAATTAATAATAATAAATGTCTTCTTTAAACCCAGAAGTGCATTCCAGAGAGGTTCTGTAAGCTCGGTTATGAGATAAGAGGGAAAGCAGAACAGTAAGTCCTATTGCCATCTGGTGAGATTACAGAGGAGGCTCACGAGGATCAGATATACTATGGAAATTCTGCAAGCGCAAAGGCCATGAATGTTTGACTTGTCTCCCGGAGGCTTTCCTTGTCTCCTAGAAAGTCAGATTTGTCTCCCTGACACAATTCTGTTATAGTGCTCACATAATACCATACCCAGCCACCCCTTCAGGGATTAATGTATGGCATAAAAATCAACAAGAATACACCCCAGGCAAGAATGCACCCCAGACAACATGGACAGAAAGGATTTTTAGAGCCTGTATGAAATAAATTTGATTTCTTGAGACCATCTGTTGCCATGTAAGACTCTCTTGAGGTAGTGCTTTGTGGCAGGTGCCCAGAGTGGCCTTAATGTTGCATAGCCCCTGCTTGCAGTGCCCAGTGTCCTCCCATTCCCCCCGCTGCTTCCTACAGCAGGTCATTCTCCATAGCCAGGACACAATGCAACCGCAAATTGTAGGATTTGGTCAGTGAACAAGACAGGAATCTGCAGGACTGAAGTAGGGCCAGCCACAATTGTGAGACTTGCCAGATTTTCATTTGTTGAAAAAACGTAATAATAAGTGCAGTGGGCCAAACATTTTCTTAGGAGCCTTCCACTAGCGAGTGTCAGGTTTGCAGAATACCAAGGCTGTCGACTGTCTAGCCTTGATTCCACCTCATGCATCATGGCCAATTATATTTGCTCTCTTTAAGTCTGTCTAACTGGTGATCTCTTTCTTTAATGCACTTATAACTCCTTTCTAGCGTTCTCCCCTGACTTCTTTCTCCTCTCCACTTGTCCTCTAAGTGCCTCTTGCCATACTTCTTCCTTACTTCACCTATGCTTACCTACACAGCACGACTGTTATCAACTTCACGAAAGTTTTAACATGCCACAGTCTCTAATCATGTGTTACTATCTTTTATGTCCTGCCATTTCCAGGGACTACTGGAGATCCTTTCTGAATAATGTGATGCACTGTTTAATGTCTATTTAATGTTTAGATTCCACCTTTTCTCTGTCAATATTTTAAACTCACTGCTGCCATGTGTTGTTCGTCATCGTTGTGGTCGTCTCATTCTTTCATGCAACTTATTGTTCTCATTGTTATTCTTGGTCTGCTTATTCTCTCATGTCTCTTAACTTAGTGTTCTCATTGTTATAGATGGTCGGCTCATTCTGTCATGTAACTTATTTTTCTCATTGTTATCGCTGGTGGGTTCATTCTCTTATGTAACTTATTGTTATCATTGTTATCGCTGGTCGGCTCATTCTCTTATGTAACTTATTGTTATCGTTGTTATCGCTGGTCGGCTCATTCTCTTCTGTAACTTATTGTTATCAGTGTTATTGTTGGTCATCTCATTCTCTCATGTAACTTATTGCACTCATTGTTATCGTTGTTATTGTTGGTTATCTTGTTCTGTCATGTAACATTGCTTTCATTGTTAACTTTGAGAGGCTAATGCTCTCGTGTAAGTTATTGTTCTCATTGTTATTGTTGGTCTGCTCATTCTCTCATGTCTCCAAAGTTATTGTTCTAATTGTTATCGCTGGACGGCTCATTCGCTTATGTAACTCATTGTTCTCAAACTTATCTTTGGCCTGCTCGTTCTCTTATGTAACTTATTGTTCTCATTGTTATCATTAGTAACTTCATTATCTGATGTAACTCATCGTTCTCATTGTTGTCTTTGAGCCGCTCATTCTCTCATGTAACTTAACTTATTGTTCTCATTGTTATAATTATTAGGCTCATTCTTTCATGTAACTTATTTTTCTCATTGTTATTATTGGTTTGCTCATACTCTTATGTAACCTATTGTTATCACTGTTCTCATTGTTATCGTTGACCTGCTCATTCTCTCTTGTAACTTATTGATCTCATTATTATTGTTGGTCAGCTCATTTCCTCATGTAACTTTTTATTCACATTGTTTTCGTTTTTATTGTTGGTTGGCTCATTCTCTTCTGTTAATTATTGTTATCATTGTTCCCATTGTTATCATTTTTCTGCTCATTCTCTCATGTAACTTTTTGTTCTCATTTTTATCGTTGTCAGCTCATTTGTTCCCATGTAACTTTTCTGTTCTGATGTAACTTATCATTCATTATATTAAGGGCTCTAATGCCTTCAGTCATTATTTATTTTGTATAACATTAAACACATTCATAAATAAATAAATAAACGTGTCTTTCTTTCATCTCCTTAACTTCCTATTTCTCTAGCTCACTCCTGCAGGGTCTATTTAATCTCAGCTTTTGCCTTTTATTTGCTGTTTTCTTCTTCTTGTCTCCCCTTTCTTTTTTCTTTCCTGTCTGTTTATCTCTTGCATTGGGTCTGATGATGAAAAACAAGTCCCAGGTGCTAGAACCTGACTTTTTGCAAAAACCAAGCACCAAATGAAATCAGGCATAACCAGTGGGTAATTTGAATATCACTTGAGCTGCCTGATTTTTAGCAAATCTGGTCTCAGGTTGTTTGTCTAACCCTGACTGTAAATGGTTAATGAAAGTAAATCTGTCTTCGGATCAGGGTACTATGACTTTTTACGTATCCAGTGGGTGATACAGGTACTCTCTTAGCACAAGGTTCTTGCCATTGGTGTAGTGCAGCACTTACATCTGTTTGCCATTCTTTGATGATGTCCTCGTACACGTCGTAGAGGGCGTCCAGCTCCTTCACAGCGTCCTTGGGAGCTGCATGCAGGGGAACCATCACAAACTCTTGGATAGCTGTGGAAGTGTGGAAACCATGTCATTAAACAACCAGTGAAAGCCCATCCGGGCAAAACAGAGAGCAAGGGCCTGATTTAGTGACAGACAGCTACTCCATCACAAACGTGAAAGATGTCCTGTTGGCCGTATTACAAATGCCGTTTGATATAATGCACTTGCAATATGGCGGAGGGAATATCTGTAAATCAGCCCCTAAGTGACTGCAGGAGAATCTCATGGTTATAATATGACCATTTATATAATAGTGCTCTCATGCACAATCAAGTGTCTTTAGGTGCTGGTTGTCACAAACGACTATCTGAGAGAAGCTTGAGAGTTAAAGCAAGTTAGATTTAGGTTTATCTTTGAATGTTTCAAATGCCTACTCCAGCCTGAGCCAGTCTGGAAGAGTGTTCTACCATCACCTCCCACCCCCAGATTACACAATCTGTGGCCTGCAACAATGGACAGTGTCAAGTTTGTGGTTCTTCATTTTTGGGAACAAGGGTGCATCTGACTCACCTGATGTACAAAATCATACATCACATCTAAAGCAGAGGCTGAGATGATGGCACACAGGGCAGTGGAGATCATGAGCACAAATAAGCAGAAGAGGTCGGACAGACGTAATTCGCACCAGACTGTTTCCTGCGGAACAGGACACATTCGAACTAGTCCCAGCACTTCGGGTATGTAGCACTTCCTGGGCAGGTACCGCCGGGTCAGCTAACTCAGCCAGATCCCTCTTAGGGTGATATCAGCTGTTACTAAGCATTTCCTCTCATGCTCTAGTTCATACCCGTAACTGTGTTCAATACGTATATTGTTTCGTTCACTTGGTTTTCCCTTTGGGCAGGGTCCTTGTACACATTCCTCCCGTTGGATGTTCTTTAGCTTCCTCTTACCTACCTTTTCGGCCTGCAGTACACATCCGCACAGCTCTTGGCACTACTTCGGAGATAAGGCAGGTTTCCCAGTGTGCTCTGGGGTATTCGCAGTGCGTATGTTCACCAGTGAAGATAACCTCCCTCTTACTCCTGTTTTCCTACCTTTGGATTCTTATATGTAAAGCTTGCTTACGTTCTCTGTGTCTACATCCTTACTCCAAGTGTGGTTTCCTGCTGTAGTGTCCTCCTTGCACTTCTGTCTCTGTGGCCACTTCACCAAATACTGTGTTTATTTCTTGCTCTGCTCCCCTTTTTCCTCTTCGTGGGTCAGTCCAGTATCTCTAGCTTTGACCAGAAACTGGCTGACCACATGAGTGGAGTAAGGTGGATTGGCTTAATATTCCTTTTGCCTCTCAACACATGAAGGAACTAAGAGACAGGTAATTTTGCTGGGCTTAATACTATGTTTTGTGATTTTTTATTCTGAAGATACAGAAAAAATCCCTTGTTTGCATGTAATGACTAAGCATAAACTATTGAATGAATTTTGGCATCTGCTGGGAGCAGGGCGGGTGCCACATGAGGCCACTGTAGGCAACTGCCTTATGACACCCCATGTAATTGTTATATGCTGTTGTCCTATTGCAAACAAATGGCCTCAAATATGATTTGTTGCTTAGGAAACAAGGTCACCTGGATGGAAAAATATAATTTTGTCTAGGGCTCTGAAATCCTTACCTGGAAGATAGCCAGCAGCCTACACAGGGCTTTTGCAGTCTCCGAGATATGATCACATTCAATAAAGCCAGAGACAAGAAAGACACCAGCATTTTGAACTTTTTTGAAGAAGGGACATTCTTTTGTTAACTTCATGTAAATAGAGTCCAGTGCCACAGAGTTGTCAAGACCTGACACTTGACTAGTCTGTTCATGCTTTACTTAAAAGAGCTGGTTGTTGGGATGTAAACAAAGAATCTGTGTTTATATTTCGAAGCGCTTCCTAGACCGGTAAGATAACTGATGGGTTTCCTGTAACAGTTTGTGCGATTTCAGAGAGATTTTAGTTCCATTAGTTTATTAGTCGATATTACTTACTTCCAGTGGCGGCTGCCACAATGTCAAGGGGGTGGGGTGGGGCCTAAGACGGCTGGCCAAACACACATGCGCACTTAGTGCACTCCACTCCCCTTCCCCTCCTCCCAGTGGCCCAGCCCCGCCCCTGCCTGCACAGCTGGCTGAGCCAGCAGATTAAATATAAAACAAGTCAACTATTGTTTTGTTTTTCGTCTGCTGGCTCATTATCAGGGGGGCAACGCTCCTCCATCATTGCACCCGAACCACCTCTGCTTAATTCTACATTTCTTGACTATTCATTTTGAATATTAACATTGTGTTTTCAGCACAACACAACTATATATATTTATTTGCTGTTTTTATGTTACAGCACAACACAACTGTATATATATATATATATATATATATATATGTATATATATATATATATATATTGTTAGATATATATATTGTTAGATATATTTATATATAGTTCGATATATTTATATATGTAGGCATATACATAGATATACATATTTCTATAAATATGTGTGTGTACACATATAAATATATATATATATATATATATATATATATATATATATATATATAGGGAGAGAGAGAGAGAGAGAGAGAGAGAGAGAGATAACGGCGGTCCCATACCATTCTTCAGTCTATCCACCACTGTTTCTCAGTATGGTGCAATTACATGGGTAACTGTATGCCAGAATATCATGTACAGAAATATCATCTAATATAAATATTGTGTCCTCAATATCATTTACAAAAATACTCACCCACTGGGTGTATATTTTTATATGAATTGCAATAGGATGCTGTTTTGGTGAACAATATTTCGGGCACAATGTTTATGTCAGATGATATTCTGACAACAATATTCTGATACCACACTGGCAGTAACATGCAGTACTCAAAAACCCACTGGGCAGGAGGGCTTAACCACCCAGTCCTGATCACCATGTATACTCGGGAGGGACAATTCGCAGTTACAAAGCAATAATACTTAACCCCTAAAACACAAGGAAGTATGGCTCCCACAGCTGTTCAGTCATCTGACTGCCGCAAAATCCATTGAACAGTACAATCACTTGAAACATGACTTAGAAGTACACCACAGTCAGCCCTTCCCAAAACATTAAGAAAGATGGATCAAGCTCCCTTTCCATGTAACATAGGGTCCTAATAGTAGTTCCAACCTAGAGAACAATGGTTAAACACTGAAGGGTTGATTCACAATCCTTTATGAACACCTTGGTAATCTGCAAGCATAAAAGCTTACATTCTGATTGAGAGGGTCAGCATCTTCCAATATTTACATCTGCAGATGGATCCACATGCAGTGGGTACTATCAGAGTGCAGTGGGCACTCTGGTAGTACAGTGGACTGTTGGCTGTTTTAGCCTTAGCATTTGGGGTGGGAAAGACAAGCTGGTTTGGGGTCAGGAGGGGGGGGGGGAGTGGCCAGGCAGTAGTAAGGTGTTGGTAGAAAGTATGAAGTGGAATCAAATGTGGGCAGCCTTGGTTTTCATCAAACCTAGCAGCCGACAGTGTGCATGATCGGCTCCTAAGAAAAACTATAGACCCCTAAATGTATTTGTATTTCTTTTTATTTATTTTTTTACAAATTGAGCACTAGCTCTCATGCCCACTATGGCCTGGTTCTTACTTTAGAAAAAAGCTAAAGTATATATTACAAATGCTAAGGCAATGGGATTTTTGCTGAAGAGGTAAGCTGGAGAAGGCTATCCAAATAGGGTAAATGGGCTGTTGAAGACAGGGCATTCATGATTGTGCTGCATTACCTGTACAGGTTGAGCGAAATTTAATCACGAAGGGCTCCCGGCTGAAGACGTCGACCCCGGAGTACATACAATGATCATGGTAGTGGTAGAAATCAACCACAGATACCGTGTCTGACCTGTGAAAATAGGATGGGAGACGGTTTATAAGTGATGACTGACAAATATAAGTATGAGATTGTTAATCCGTTTCTAGTACTAGTCACTTCCAAGTTGGCAGCAGCCATCAGTACAGTATTTACAATGCAAGCAACCCAGAGCCTACATGTGTGCCAATGGACAACAGTAAATCAATGTATACCTCAACCCGCTCACACCTTTGGTCTGTACCTGATTAGGAAATCTGGCACTCTGCTCTGCCCAAATACTGGGAAGGCACACTGGGCAAAGTGTAGTGAGCAAGCAATGACTTAGGGAAAGGGGACAAAGGATAGTTGTGATTTCATGGTGAATGAGGCTGACTTCTGGATGAATAAGGGCCAGATTACGAGTCAGATGTTATTTATCGTCCCTGATAAATAACGGATCCACGGGCTACATTATTTATCGGGTGCGATATAGAACACCTATTATGAGTTCATGGAAAACAAAGTGTGTCTTTAATGCACCAAAATCCGCATGAAACGGTAAATACTGTATGTTTTCCCCTGTTAAATCTCGGCATGTTTGACCTGACAAAAAGTAACGAATGTTGAGTTATTTAACACATTTGATAATTAGTGGATGTGTTTAATACCAAGAGTTTACACATGGGTCAGAATATTACAAGCATCCCCTAATCAGACCCATAGAAGCATGTCCCAGAACTCCTTAGACCTCTCAGGAGTGCTCATGAGTCTAAAATATGGGAAACGGGCCTCCATCCTGAAGTTAAATGATGAAGGTTCCTGGCCTTAATGGGTCCCATACTTTATTAAGATTCTTTAAAAGAAACACATAGTAACGTAATAATTCACTATTAAGTACAATGGATGCAACATAATGCGATATGAGCAACACAAGAATTATGTGTAGCACAAGAACCGGCTCACTGATTCTGTTTGCCAATGTCCTTTTTTATGAGCTTAAGGAATGGTAAACACAGTTGCTAGTTTGTTGAAGTCTTCCTGTAAGTACCAATGGAAATATATACTAAGTATATATGCAATTGCCTCAGTTGTACAAAACAGAGAAACTCAATAAAGACAGTTAAAGAAATGAGCGCCACAACAATTTGTGAAACCATTCCCTTGGCTAATTCAGACACAATCATGGTACAGGTGCTCCACTGTATACTACGTCTTAGTGAAGCATCACTAACCCAGGACCAGGCAGACGTAACCCTTCCCTCATTTTATGCCACACTCAGCCGTGCGCTGAGGAATTTGGACCTTCCAAAGCTGTGGCTCACACAGAGGCTTTTGTGTATGTGGTCAAGGAGGAGCTCATAGTTTAGGGTCCTTTAGGCTCACAGCCTGTTATGTGATCCCCCAGCAGGCCAAAACCCTTCTTGGTGGCAGGAGATGTCCCCAGGACTTTGGTTCCCATGGTCATTGGTCTCTAATTCCTCATGGAAATGCTGATGCCAACTGTACTGTATGTGCTTACCGGTAGATGAAGAGATACTGCTCTTTGTGGCTTTGCCGTCCAAGCGGGTCACTGATCACATAGGCGTAATTGTGATTGCAAATACTGCAAAAACATAAAAAGACACCCATGAAGTGCAATTTGTTATAAGAAGCACACATAATCACAAGTCTTAAACTAAAGTTATCTATGTTAAGATACATCTACAAAGAGTGCAGGGGAAAAGGGATGACCTGACCGCAGCC
Organism: Pleurodeles waltl; assembly: GCF_031143425.1. NCBI lineage: Eukaryota > Metazoa > Chordata > Amphibia > Caudata > Salamandridae > Pleurodeles > Pleurodeles waltl. The sequence continues at coordinate 295,478,375 of NC_090449.1, read as the reverse complement.
CAATCAGAGACCACTTCCAGGTAGAAGCAGGGCTTCAATTGTATCACATCCGCTGGTGTAAGCTGCAGTGACCGCAGAAAAAAACAGGGGGAGGGACCGGGAGGTTATATGGTCCAGTGTACGATCTCTCAAACTGTAGTCAAATATTTAAGGTACACTGTTCCAAAAATTAAACTATCGTCCTAGGGGACCACTGGTCTCAGGAACGAGAGCCCTCAAGCATCACAATGGATGACTAGTATCATCATCGGGAAATGCTCCACACCAGGCTGGTATTGCAATGCCAGGTGGGCACCCCAAACGGGTGGCTCTAGACCATATTCATCTAACCATGACTGGTGAAATCTACTGTGCAGTCAAAGATGCTTACATTCAAGCACCAGTACAAAAAGAGAGGTAAAAAAATAGTTAAAATTGGTTATTCATCTCACAGTCAACATCATAATTTAATCAGTGTAATGAAGATGAAGACCAAGATTAAAAACAAAGATTGAAAGTCATATGTAGAGTGTAATGCTCATGTTACTTTCACAAAATACAATCTCTAAGGACTCCAAATTTTTATAGGGCCTTTAAGAGCGGGTCAACATGTTTCGCGTCTATCGGTCCAACCGGATCCATTGACGCTTCATCAGGACCAATCAATAAATCACCTCTTCACAAACAAAAAAGAAAAGAAAAACCACCTCTATTAGGGTAGAGAAACCGGTCACTTACATTTAAGTACACTGGTTACGTCAGGTCACCCACCCCCAATTTGAGAACCGGCCCCTTGGGAAGCACGTTCCTAGGACTCAGATTGACAGATTATGTCATTAGGTCCAAACTGTGGACCTACCCTCTGGAACGATGTCCCGAACCCTTCGGGACATCGTTCCTAGGACTCAGATTGACAGATTATGTCGTTAGGTCCAAACTGTGGACCTACCCTCTGGAACGATGTCCCGAATCCTTCGTGAACGCCTTCCTTGCGTTAATGAGATGCAAGGAAGGCGTTCCCGTCTAAAAAAATGACGGCGACGCAAATGCGTCGTATTTATACTCCCGGGCAAAAATCACGCCCGGGAGGTGGCGGGTCAAAAAACCCCGCATTTGCGCCACTTTTTAACGCCTGGGTCAGGGTAGGCGTTAAGGGGCCTGTGGGCTCAAAATGAGCCCACAGGTGCCCTCCCCTGCCCCCAGGGACCCCCCCTGCCACCCCTGCCCACCCCAGGAGGACACCCAAGGATGGAGGGACCCACCCCAGGGACATTCAGGTAAGTTCACGTAAGTATAATTTTTTATATTTTTCAAATTTTTTTGGGTGGCATAGGGGGGCCTTATTTGTGCCCCCCTACATGCCACTATGCCCAATGACCATGCCCAGGGGACATAAGTCCCCTGGGCATGGCCATTGGGCAAGGGGGCATGACTCCTGTCTTTACTAAAAAAATGGCGCAAATCGGGTTAAGACGATTTTTTAGCGTCAACCCGACTTGCGCCATTTTAAGATGCCCTAGCGCCATTTCCCCCCTACGCCGGCGCTGCCTGGTCTACGTGGTTTTTTTCCACGCACACCAGGCAGCGCCGGTCTGCTTGCGCCGGCTAACGCCATTCCATAAATACGGCGCCCGCATGGCGCTTCGGAATGGCGTTAGACGGCGCTAAATTTTTTGACGCTAAACTGCGTTAGCGCAGTTTAGCGTCAAAAAGTATAAATATGGGCCTGTATGTTTTGGTATTTTATAGCACAGCACACATCTCGGTGATGGTCGATGCAGAGCTGCACATAGAATACCCATTTGCAATGCAATGGGTCTCATGTTTGTTTGAGTTAGAGCTATTAGCATTGTAAATTCCTAACTGAACTTTTATTGCCACAGAAATTGAAAAGGAAAAGTAAAACAGTTGACATAAGCAAGTCATTTCACAGAGCCACGGCCACCAGGAGCGATGAGCTCAAGAGTTATTGGCTCCCTGCGTGAATGTCTTGAAAGGATTGCGGCTGGGATGGAAGGCAAACCGGAGGAGGGGCCATCACATGCTGTAACAGGAGGAAGTGTGACGTAGTGTGATGGCCAACAAAAATGTTCACTTAGTGAAATCAGCAGGGAGGGAAATCAACACATAAAGGAGGGACCTTTCACAAAATGCACCAATAAAAATGAAGCATTTAATTAAGACAAGCACAACAAAGAATGAATAGCAAGAGTGGGTGTGGTTAAAAGCCCACAGAGTGATTACAACAGGCCATAGCGCTTGCGCGCTCGACCCTAAAAAGGGCTGACACAGCATTTGTGTCAGAATAGGGAACAAAAAGATGGGGGCACTGTGTAGTGATACCAGTGGGCGTTGCCAGCAGCGACCTTCTAAGTAGATATCTGAGCCTCAGTGCTTAACTTTTTACAAAAACAAATAGGCCTTGGCTATAGTACAGGAGGTGTCATACAAACCACACTTATAGAAACACTATACAATATCTTCCTTTTGAGATGCTGATTGGAGCAGTGAGAGCAACAGCAGGGAGGTGCCCATCAACAGGTTAGAGTCCCAAAGCCTTTAATGCATATCATTCCATCGATGAGTTAACGGTCAGCCAGACCTTATAGAGAGAGGGGATGGGGTGTGAGAGTCAAAGGGAGGGAGACGTGAGGTTCACTTCCTGGAGCTCAACTATAGAGACCCTGGGTGCCCTATTAACTTGCTTCCATAAACCAGTTCTCTGGAAAACACATTTTAATAAAGGAATCATTTATGAAGCAGGATTCTGTTAGGAGGCCTGACTTGTTTGGGACATTGTTCTCTCTCTGGTGACCTTTAAGAGTCCAGCTAACAACAAACAGAAATGAAAAAGGTCTAAAAATGTACCTGTTGAGTTTCTCCATCAGGGGTGATACTGCACTCAGATCAGCATCTCTGACCTCTTGCACGACCACAATATCATACCTCGCCAGAATCTGTAGGAGCCATAAATGAAAAATCATTGCCAGCTCACCTGAATGCCCATTAGCTACTTATCACCTTCCCATCCTTCCACCAACTACACATCCTCTGTTGCTAACCAGAGGATGTGTCTTTAACAAAAACAAAAAAAACTGAAAAACAGACAAGACAGGAGACCACAGAGTCACAAGGTATGCTCTTATTTTTGGTGGCCAACAGTTTTGTTGATATAGTGGTCCAGTCAATTTGTATTTATAATGTCATGGATGAGTATGTTGGATGCAAACAATCTTAATAGAAACCTATATTGCAGTAAAACATCATGTGCTGGGGAGGTGACCCCCAAAGATTGAGCTAAGGCGCAGCAGACATTGGGTCATGTGGAAGCGAGTACAGTCTGCCTGGTAAATGGGTAAAATGGTCACATAAAGTGGTAGCCACTGCTCACCCCATAACAAAACCTGAGGTAATTTATTTCAAGAAATGTAGACTATAATTATAATCAGTCATGCTTTTCAATTTATCATACTACGAATATGCAGATTAACGTATTCCAAGTAAGAAAAGCTTTTCAAGTAAGACTCAAGGGGCTCATATTAACAGTCCAGATTGCAAAATAATAGTTTATACTATTAGTGAGTGCAGATTTTTTTAAGGAAGAGATGTCCAACACGTGTGCACGAAGACTACATCCAATCCAGATTTTCAGAATTTTCACATAAGATAAACGTTCTTTTAGCTAGGGTGTTTGGAATTTATTTATATAGCCAGTAGTCATCCATAAAATATTGATATGTTGCAAGAATATGGCCTTTCTGGGCCTTGACTGGAACTGAAGTGCTGCACAAGACTTTGGGCCTGATTACGAGTCGGTGGTAGATCTTGTCCTCCCCACCTATGGGTTGCACCATGTATAGATCTACACCTCATTCCTCCCTTGGTGATTCCCTGACAGATTCCTCCTGCTGATAGTTATCTGTGCATGAAAATGTATCCAGAATTGGGAAACTGGGATTTAACCTGGTATATCTGGGTCCCCCATGTTATTTCCTATGCAGCTGGATTAACTCATGATAACATGGTGCAGAGAAGGAATTCTCAACTAGAATCAGTGATTCCTGCATGCGAAATTGGATAATGGAGCAATCTGATTGGCCAAGGGTGCTTCTTTTCCTGTTGGTTGTCTTGTTTCCGATGGAATGGGAGACCTGAGGATACTTGTGATGAGACTGTCTGGCCACAACATGAAGAGTAATGTTGCTGCCACCATTTCAGGACATAGGGATTAGGTCAACGTGCCCAGAAAATTGAAAAAAACAATAAAGTATAAAATGGCAGGGTAAAGGGTGCCCTCACCCTCCGGACCATATGGAGGGTCACCCAGGCCCAAATTAAAAAGAAATGTGGGTTTCTTCCCAACCCTGTGGATATCTCATGGGAGCCAGCGAGGCTCCTGGACTCCCGAAGTGAATCCCACGGACAAGCAGGGACTTCACTGGTTCCCCGGGAAGTGTGCAGGATAAAAAAAAAACATAAAAATGGGGATTCTGTGTCTGAGGTGACTTAGAGTGGCCAGCCCCACACTGTCCCTAAAAGCTTACCTGGCTGGGGCGGGGGAAGGTTGCTGTCCACGGGGTGGTTGATTGGCTGCCCATGGGGTGTAGGGCCTGACCGCAAAATAATTATAACTCATGCCCTTGCCATGCACTGCAAATTGCCTCCCATATTACATTACTCATGAAAAGTTCTATGACATCGTTGATAACATCACTGTTGAATCTGAAATGACGTCATTGATGACAACACTGTGCATGGCGGGTCAAGAGTTGAAGTTACTTTAGGGTGCCAGTTATGATGACTTCAAGTAACTACAACTGGTTAATTTCAGTGGTTGTGTTAGTTTAAAATGGTATGTTTTAACTGAAATTTTCACCTAACTATAACACCCCTTTAACCTTTGTTTTTCAGTGAATTTGCAAGGTTTTTTTAAATTTAACTTAAGGTATAATTACAATTCTTAACTATAATTTCACTTTACACTGTTTTTTTAGTGTATATATATATATATATATACATATATATATCATCTACTACCACCGGAGAATCACACACTCCCAGGAAATAAATCCAATATAAGTCAATCTTTGCTCACGGTGCCCATTTATTATGGTGAGGAGATGTCACAGATTGGCCCACGTGGGGAGATTTTGTTGCTGACCTGACGCCAGGCCCTACAGCCAACCGCCCGCATGCACCCAACCCCACGCCGCACATAGCCTCTGGCCATGTGCTTCAGATTTTAAGGTGTGTGATTAGGTTTTGTTTTCATTGTTTTTTGGCTCCTCTGATCATTCGCGAGTTTACAGGGGGACCGCGTGGATCCATGGATTGGAGCAAAAAAAAAAGAATTGGGCAATCATTCCCCATGAGGGGTCCCTGAGTGACCATTCCGTCTCTCACGTAGGGTCAGGATATCTGTATCCTGACCTTTTATATAAGTTTTATGTGTGTTTTTCCTCCCTGCAGCCTGATGCAAGAAAGAAAGATGCTGGCCGCAACTTTCCTCTCAGATTGCAGCCAGCCAATTAGGGCCTTGCTTTTCCCCCAGATCTGCAGATCCTCTGCGAGTGGAGCCGCAAAGGGTCTGTGTCCCTAGATATCTATATTTCTTTTTCCTTTAATATCTCCAAAACTGCTGAATGGATTTACACTAAATGATAAAAAGGGCTCTTTCTCAATCAAGAGCTAGATTTCTGCCAAATGTGGTGTAATTCTGTCCAGCAGCTCAGGCTGTGGTTGTGTTCAAAATCCCTATGGGAAATTGCATGAGGAAAACACATCTTTTGACCGCCTCCCCCCTTATCTTTATCCCTGCTTGATGGATTATCCCAGAACTTTCCACACAGATCTAAGCAAAGTAGGGCACTTTTTTGGAAAGTTTTGTCAAACACAGCACCAAAAGTTATTAAGAAATCAAAAAACGCTTTGTCTATGAGAATTAGGTCCTAACAGCAACTACCTACTGGCTACCGGAGCAGTAGGTAATTAATATATATATATATATATATATATATATATATATATATATATATATATATATATATATATATATATGTATATGTATATATATGTATGTACATATATATATATATGTATACATACTTGTGCCCTAAGGTAACTAGAACTTGTGTGCCTCGTGCACACTTTTCTCATCAATAATTTCATTGCAAATGATGCAGTGATATCATCAATGATGCCACCATAGAAGATGCCTTGAGTGATGTAGTATAGTAGTATATAGGGTAATTAGAAGTGCATGGAGAGGGAAAGCCCTCCACTGTTAGCCAACCGCACACCACACACAGTCTTTGGCCATCCCTGGCAGGGTGCTAAGGCTTTGCCATGAGGTGTAGGATTGGCCTTTGGGCCTTGGAGACAACATCCACCAGGGCCAAATACAATTAAACAGTGGAGGTGGCGTGCGCTTCATCCTTTCCAGCCTTCCTGGGCTCCATAGTCCCTATCCCTGGGTCTAAATATAAGAACAAAATGGGAAAGGGCCATGCAGACCAAGATGGCTTGGGTAAAGGCTGTACACTCCCCCTCTCCTATTAATTGTATTTAGCCCCAGGGTATGGGATTCCCAGGGCACAAAGGGCAATCCTATGATGTATATATGTATGTATGATGTATGTGTGTGGCAAAATCTCAATCCCTGGCCACGGACGGCCGAAGCCAGTGGGCAGCTCCCCTCCCCTTAAAAAATACAGTGAGTCCCAGAAGATGGGGGTCACTGGTTTCTAAAAACAGCCTGGAGAGAAGGACCGCATGTCCCTTCTCCCCTTAAATATATCTGCAGACCCACGGGTGGGGTCTCTGGGGCCACAATTGGCCTTGGGGGGGGGTGGCTGCGTGCCCGCACCCCCTCCCCAATAAAAATAATCATTATTTCATACCCCTGGGCTCTTGCGCACCCCAGGTGGTTTTAAAAAAAGAAGTGTGGGAGCCTGTGCTTCTTTTTGTTTTAAAAAAAATGTTGACCCTGATTTGCGGATCCTCCACATACTTGCAGCAACACTTTCAGAAAATAATGTTTTTGGCACCAGATCAAGACCCCCAGACACCACAACCATGCCTAGGGGTTCAGGCTATTGCCGACCTGTCCCCTTATGTTTTTTTCATGTGTTTTAGGACTCAGAACTAAGTCCATAGTCCTAAAATGGCTGCCACCACTTCCTGGTTGAGGTGTTGGCAGCCTATCGGATTTCAGTTTGACATCTGTCAGCTCCACAGATGCTCCCTGGAGTGATATATACAATATTTTTAACTTTCATTTCTACAAAACTACTGAACAGATTCACACCAAAATACAAAAAACATACTCTTTCTGGACCAAGATCTAGCTCTCTGCCAAAAGTGGTGTAGATCCATTCAGGTGTTTGGGTTGTAGCAGTATCGAAAACTAACATGGAAAAATTAACAGGAAAATCGTGTTTTTGTATCCCCTCACCCTTCCTCACTGGAGGGCTCACCCCAAAACTTTCCATGTGAAAACTAATCAAAAGGTAGCACTTTTTTGGAAAGTTTAATGGAGATTCATCAAATGGGGCCAAAGTTATTAGCAACACAAAAAAATCATTTCCTATGAAAACAAAATCCTAACCATAACTACCCAGTGGCATTAAGAAAAACAGTTTCCGAAGAATATGATAGAAGCGACTTGACTTAATCAGTGATTGCTAGCACCTATATATACTATGCTGTCTTTATAAATGTTCAATAGTAATCAAGACATTTGTTAAAAGTTGCAATACTGATTCATCAGCATAAACCAGCATTGGCATATTTACTTATCCTCTTGAAATCAAGCACAATTTACTAGAGTAGTAAATGTGGATATGTAGATTTTTGTGCTGAAGCCACACACCCTCAACTTTTGAAGGATAGTTTAAGCAGCTGAATCTTACTCAGGAGGTACATTTAGTACCAATGTGAGCTACTGCAGCTTTGTGACAGACTTGTTAAGCAGTTGCTTCTGGCTTGAAAGGGAAGTTCTGAAGGGCTCCAGTCTTATTAAAGACTTCATACTGTTTTTTTATGACTCAAGAAGGACATTTAGTGAGTTATTGAGATAACTGTAGCCATTGAACTGCCAGACTGATTGACTTTGCTAATGTTTGTTTTCGTTGAATGGACTATTCTGCACATGGGGTGTGAAGGACAGACAAAATACCCCAGTACAGCCTCAAGCTGGTGCTGTGTTTCAACAGGACCTGTCCAAATAATGAACTGAGTTAAGGCACTTGCTGCAGAGATATAAGCATATCCCACAGATTTCAATGATTAACAGTGGTAAGTTAAATCTGGTGGTTAATGAAATGAAGATATTTAAATGCCATCTTTGGTTACAGGTTTAAAAGCATCACAAAACAGTACAAGCGCTTAAAGTTACACTGCATGTTTCTGAGTATAGGGTGTAACATATATGCCACAGATGTATGTTTTATGTAAGAAAGCTCATTGGATTAATGATCAGCATCCAGAGATCTTTGCATTACCCTTAGGTTGCAAGTTAGAATCCTTGCAACCTACGAGTAATGCAAAATGACAAGCCAAGGCATTCATTTTAACATCACCAGCTTTTATGCATGCCTGGAGAGGTTACCATGTGGTTGGCACCATTGAAAGAAGCATAGTGATGTGTAAGAACTGCAGACATGTTAAAGGTCCAGCCTTTTTTTTTTTTTTTTTTTTTTTAAATCTATTTTATTGTTTCAGTCAATAAGAAAATACAATTGTGTTCCCATAAATAAACAGTTACACACTTATTTTTTGTGCTCTGGATCTGATTACACTCACATATCTTTTGCACACACGGCAGTGTGATTGCTACTTGTACATTCGACTGAAATTATTTAGAAACATTGTTAACAAAAAAAAATATAAAGGAAGAAAGAATAGGGGAAAGAAGAAAGAGGAGAGAAGAGATCATGTTCGGGGGAGCTGCTCGGGGGTGTCTGCGTTTCCTATTATAGGTGCCCCTCGCCAGGAGGGGGTGTAGCGTGCTGTGTGTTTCCCACAGTTTTTGGAGCGCGAGGGGCTCACAGGTGGCACGCAGGCTGCGAGGGGAGGAGGGGGGGGAGAGGAGGAAAAAGGAAGGACGGACCGACCCCCGGAGATCTATCGCAATATGTTCCCAATTTTAGGTTTGATTTGACCTGGTGTATCTGCGCCCTGTTTCCCACCGCGAAGGTCCAGCATTTTAATATATTATCCTAAGTATAATTGATCCACATCTTGGAAGAAGTAGGTCACATAGATCTGGCACACAAAAGAAGATGTGGCGTGGGTGGATGCTCAGAATCCAAACATTTCAGCATCGTAGAGCAGTAACAGCATCAACAAGGTGCCAGTGTCCCAGATGTGCATGAGGTGAGTCACTGCTGCATGTGCTAACAGAGACTCTTAGCCCAGAGTTTCCACACACTGCTTTCAGCTGTTCCTTAGAATAGGAAATGATTTCAAGCCCTCGAACCCTAAGCATAGATCAATTTACAAGACTGACTTTCTTACTAATAATCTATAATAAGGGTCTGAATTTCAGCATGTAACTCCTTTTATGGCACATATAGGAATTCTGAATCAAACTTGCTGAAATTTACCAGCAATAAAATGCAGGGTAAATTCTGATGCATATAGACTTTGGTGTGGATCACAATAATTTTGCATGCAAACCACATTTTATCACATTTTTCTGGGGAATACTCAGATTAGCTGGTCTTTCTATTCACTGCAATAAATGTATTACCCAGACACTCCAAACTGCCCCATGTAACCTCCAAGGCATAATAGTGGATGCTTCCAATTTTTTACCTCAATCTTTTGGTGTTATAAGTCTGGCAAGTTGTTTCTGTTGGATAGTACTCAACACTACTATTAGGTTTGTAATGTGTGTTTTAAAGTTCCCAGTTATTATGTATCCTAGTGTTTGCATACTGTACTGGGACAGAAACTGGCTGAAGCATTGCGGCAGGCTCGGATTGTGGATCTTTCCCAAGAATAGCGTCCGGACCAAAAATTTGGCTGGATCCTCATATTCCAGCTCTGCTGCTGATTCTTTTGGACCCCACTGATGTGCTTCCGCCAAGCAGAGACATCAATGAAAACAAGTCAAAGAGCTTTATTCATGTCTCAATGATGCTCAAAAGCCGAAAACCTGAAACAAGATTTGATATATAGACACTGGTGAAGTGGACTCAAAGACATGGCCAACCTATTTTTCATTTTGGTTTTCTAAGGGTCAGATTTCCTGCAGTATTGTGTGCCACAATGAGACGGAAACAATGGTGTCTAATTACTTACCGCTGTAATGACCCACCTGTGCACTGTCACATGAACTCCTGCTCAAACGCTTGTAAACGTGGACCTAAATATCCTAGCCTTTGTGTAAAGCAGGAACACAGTGGCAAAACTACCGCATCTCTGCACACTCTGTTGTGCAGCATTCTGGTTTAGGTAATTCAAACTACAGGATTCATCAAATGCCAAGCCTTTTATTGTAACATCATCGTTTATGCATGCCTGGAGAGATGCCATTAATACCATGTGATTGGCGCCATGGAAAGGAGCATACTGATGTGTAAGAACTTCAGACATGTTAAAGGTCCATTATTTTAATACATTATCCTAAGTATAATTGATCCACATCTTGGAAGAAGTAGGTCACATAGATCTGGCACACAAAAGAAGATGTGGCGTGGGTGGATGCTCAGAGTCCAAACATTTCAGTATCGTAGAGCAGTAACAGCATCAACAAGGTGCCAGCTTCCCAGATGTGCATGAGGTGAGTCACTGCTGCATGTGCTGACAGAGACATCTTAGCCCAGAGTTTCCACACACTGCTTTCAGCCGTTCCTTAGAATAGGAAATGATTTCAGGCCCTCGAACCCAAAGCATAAATCAATTTACAAGACTAACTTTCTCACTCAATGATCTCTAATATGGGTCTGAATTTCAGCATGTAACTCATGTTATGGCACATATAGAAGTTCTGAATCAAACCTGCTGAAATTTACCAGGAATAAAATGCAGGGTGAATTTCGATACTTATAGAATTTGGTGTAGACCGCACTAATTTTGTGTGGAACTCCACAGTTTTGTCACGTTTTCTGGGGAATACTCGAATTAGCTGGAATTTGTTATCCACTGCAGTAAATTCGTCACCCAGATAATGGCATTTACTGGATGTGGTAAACACACGGCCCCATTCTAGGGCTCTGATTTTCAGGACCCAAGGCTCTTAGAGACTTACCACTCTTCATCCTTTCAGAAAAGCAGAAGGTTTCTAGAGGCCAGAGTCATTATGAACAGTAGAATCACTGCTACTGAAACCTTCAGCATTAACACAACACAGCACACTTTGGTGAACCCTATTCTGACTGTTCACCAAAAATGTACAATTCACTTCCTTTTACTCTCTGCACTACCTTCTCTACTTTTATGTTCAAGAAGGATCTTAGAGTTTTTTAATGTTATTTCCAAACAAGATTCTGCTAGTTGTCCTCCGACAGGTGCGTCCCTCCTTTGAATTTTAATGCGGTTGTTCTCACTTTGACCTACTTCTCCTGTGCTTTTTTCTTTCTTTGCTTCTTAGCCTTCCTGTCCTCTGTTACTTTCTCTACATTCTTCTGCTCACTCCTGTTTCACTACTACCTTGTTGCCTATGGCCATTACCACTGGATTTATGCAATTCTGCAGATACAGTATTTTCTGCATAATTAATGATTTACCACAAATGCAACTTAGACCATCGTGTTGTGCATAATTTGCAGATCTCAAGAACCAACAATTGTTTCTAGTTCAAATGGACCAAACATTAGTGAAAGTATAGTGCAAACGTGGTGCCACATAGTGGCAAGCCCTTTACAAGGATGAATTAGTCACCTTTAGGTTGCTGATTGCTGAATTCGGGTGTGAAACTGGATCTAAAGCGGTGACATTTTTGAGCAAGCATTATTGAAAAGTTTTAAACTGATAAAATTGCAAAATAATTCTGCCACAGAATGCGGTGCATTAACCACAAAATTTAGTCAACCTAGCTGCATATTTGTGTCCTTCTTTGCCACATATTTCCAGTGACCGAGCCTAGGGTATCCTAATTCGAAATCACCCTCTCGCCATGTTTAGGACCAGCCCTTCTTACCCATGATACCTTTGCGCCTGTTATTATTACCTCTGGCACTGTCTGCTTATAATGGCACCATGGTGTAACTTACGTCTGTACTAGTGACTTCTATAAGGATCTGCTCCTATACCTCACTGGCTTGCCTTTCCGTTTTAAATGTCTTGCCTGTTGCTTTGTATTTTTCATTTGTAATCATAAATGATTACCACTGGCCTTTTGTGCTTTACTCTGATACTTGGGCCCTGATTTAGAATTTTGTAAATGTGGAACATCTGCCAACACTGTTGGATATGCCATCGTCCTGTATAGAGTGTATAGGATGCAGGACTGACCCACTCTAAATCAGGACTGTACTGTAAAGTGATGTAACGTAATCCCCTTGGGACAGGTTTGCGTTATAGATAAATCTAAAGATAAATAAGACAATAAGAATTCTGTGTAGGCTGAGTTCAAATTTGGACGGATCCAAAGACAGACACCTTTGGGGAGTAATTTGTGTTGTGAAGGAACGTTTGTGGGCATCCGGACATATGCTCCAACCCGGGAGCATAGCTACCATTGGTGCAATGGGTGCAATGCACCAGGGCACTCAGGTGGAAGGGGGGCCATTCTGTCCTGCACCAGTTGATGTTATTTCAGGGGCTACCTGTTCTCTTTTTTTTTTAGACACAGTGGATGCAAGGGGGTTGGCTGTGTTTACTTTTCAGGGTGAATGGGTTCAGAGAGACTAAAGGATAATGGAACAATGAAAAAAGAATGAAGAAAGAGATGAAAGAAAAAGAGAGGATGCAAGATCAGGGAGGAGGGCAGGATAAAGTGACAGAATAGGAGTAAGATATAAGGTCGAGCAGGAAAAAGAAAGGATATAAGAATGAGCAAAGTGGGCAAGGGAAAAAGAACCAGATTTAAGGAGAGAAGGGAGGAAGAATTTGAGGATGAGTGGGAAACAAAAGCAGGAGTAAAGAGAGACCGATGAAAAAGACAGAGAAAACGGCATTAAATGGATGACGAAGATGAGAGGAGTGTGTGGTGGAGATACGGAGGAGAAGGAAAGATGAGTAGAATGAGGAACTTAGGGCCATATGTACGAACACTTTTTCCCATAGACACAGAATGGGTAAAAACCTTTGCTAAATCTGGCCATTGGAAACTAGCAAATTGCATTAGAGTAGCAGGAGCAATGACTATGGGATCCAGAACTGTGTTGGGCACGCTGCCCCTCATTTATAGCAGTATCTTAATACCGGCTAGGGGGCCTTGTTTCTTTGCTTGCACTAGGGCCCATGACCCCCAGGTTATACCAACGCTCTAACACCAAAGTGATTGAATGTCACTTAATGAATTCACACATGTATGTGGTGACAAAGTAATAGCTACTCGTATGATGACTTTAAAACCTTAGGTACCAAGAAGCTGTGGATATCTATCACCATGCACACTTTAAAAAGTGGCTATAGTATCCTGTTATGTAAGTACTGGAACTTTGAAATATCACCCCAAATGTTTGAACAATGTAAAGGAATGATTCTTCTATAGGATAAGTATTTCACCTTTTCATTTTCCAGTTTGGTTATTAGAAAGAAACCTCCCTTTGTCAATGGACACAACTAGGGGCTTCACTACGATCTTGGCATACAGGGTTACTCCATCACAAACATGATGGATATCCCGTCCACCATATTACGATTCCATCATATCCAATGGAAACTGTAATTCCATCCGCCAAGATCGTAATCAGGCCCTTGTTCTTTTATGTTCCATACTATGAAGAATTCATCCTACATTAGTAGAATCAAATCCATGCCTCTAGGTGAAAAGTTGTGGCGGCCTAGAGGCACAATTGAGAACACGGCTACCAGAAGACAACCTCTTTTTAATCACAGCTTCCCCTTCACCAAATGTTGTGATCTCTGTAAACCCATCATTTTTCTATACTAGGCTCAGTACTATGCATCATGCAATAAAATGGGCATTGTTTTATTTCATTGATATTGTTTCCATTGCACCACTGTACCAAATGGTATAACAAAGCTATACAAAGAGCAAACGAGAAAAACAGTTAGACCCCCAAAACTATTCTCCATAGCAGGGTCAGATCAAAAGTTGGCCTGTTTTAAAGTCATTGGAAACATTTTTAGAGAAAGCTTAGATGAGAGAACAGATGGGTTGTGGAAGAATGTACAGCTTGCAAGTGTAAATATATTTAAAGCCTTTCTAGTCCTAATGGATATCCTCAGCAATAGTTTTTTTTGTGATTGACGATGTTGATGACTTTGCGCATTGAACACTCACGCTTTGAAATGTAGTGATCTGAACATTCTGAATTGAAATCCCGCAAAGCTGGCTTCACCTCTCAGCTTTCTAAGATTGTAAAATTGAATACCGGTGATACATGTTACTAACGACTGGTAGATATGTGAATAGTGGGGTATAACTGTTCATCAAAAAATAAATGTTAGTGCAATAGCAGAATTTCATAAATGTTTTCATGAATGCGGTTTTGAAGTAGGCGTGGTTTCCAAATGCTGAAAGCTGCATCCTCGTAGGACCACCTGAGATTGTACTTACTTGCACTATGACATCGCTGCAGCTGTCTTTATTCATCTTTGTGTCACCAAATATTTGGATGTTAAAAGCTCCAATTTTGAAAGCAGAGCCCACGCTGAATAGGAAGACCACGGATAGAAGATACAGGATAGCCAGCGACATGATGCTAGGCCTGCGGGTAGTACAAGGAAACAATGAGAAAAGCTAGTAAAAATGCACTTTAAGGCGACTTTGCATCTTTAGAAAACATAATTTACACCTCTGGAAATCTGTGTGTTTTGTTAATGTCTTGGCTCTCTAGATTTTATTACAAGACAAGCTGCTGCTATTATGCAGTCCCTTTTCCTATTGTCAGTTGAGTAGCACCTTTAACGTACACTAGATTTCCCATAAGACTGCTCTCCTGCGCAGGAAGTAACAACACAGACAATATGCAAAAACAAGCTATAATGAGGGCAGTCCATCCAGCAGCTCCTCTTTTTTTCTTGTTGCTTGAATTAAGTACATGTTGCACCTATGTAATATATATTGCACGACATTTTGGGGAACTGAAATGTCTGGCTATGACAGTTACAATGTGCTGGCGGCCTGTTTGGGTGGAGTAATTGAGTTTGTTTAGCGCATAGAAACTGGGCGTGTTATCCTGTGAAACATTGTTGATCTTGTACCTTTCCTCGTGGCGTCAAGAGTTTGTTTTATAACTGGGAAGCAGGTGTGGCTGTTCAGGCGCCTGATCAATTTCAGTCCTTAAACAGTTACCTTGTAAAACCTACTTTTTGGATCAGCAAGCCGCGTGTTTTACTTTTCTGTTAAAATAGAAGAGGTCCCTTGTAGCCTGATGGCAAAAACTGATCAGAAATAATATGAGAAAATATAATAATAGTGAATGTTAGAAACATAAACTGTATTGATTGCAAAGAAATCTTGACTCTGTTTTGTGTTTAAGGGAAGAAATACTGCTTATCATCATAACTATATTTGGTCAGGGTTCGTTTCCCTATTTCATTATGAATAAGAATAATGGAAGCACTAACAGAGAAGCATAAAAAGTGAATTATTTAAGGGAATGTGTGTGATTTTCTAGAGACCTCTGTAGCCAAACCAATGCAGAGGGTGGTCTCCTCCTCTTTCAAAAATGTGGCTAATTATATTGATAAATCATCTGCAACAGCCTCAGACATCTTACCTGCGCCTTCTGGAGGTAAATATTGATGACGAATAATACAGCATATTATGCTAACGATAATACACCACTTCTCCTAAAAAAATTAGAAGCAGCTACTAACGCGGAGGCAGTAGTTTGATGCAGAAGGTAACCCCATGTTTGTGTCGGGGTTGTTGTAACACCCGAATTCTACTGAATGATTTTCGCTGCCTCTTGTAAATGAGTGGTAAAGTCCAGAACTCCCAATGACGGGGTCACAGGGTCTAAAAATAGGGCAGAACGCCCGAGGCCATTTATTTCAGACAAGGCAGCAATTTTGGACTCTACAATCTTCACTTTCTTTATTAGGGTTGCTAGGGTTCTCAGAAGCTGTGGGGATAGAGCCTGGTCTTCATGAAAGAATAAAAGGTTGGAAATCTTGGGTCAATTGACAAAGAGTTTGTGCCTGGCTGAGCAAGCTAAAAATACAGCATAGATGCTGGACTCGGAAGTAATATTTACATTGGCCCAGAGGCCAGTATGTTTTTTGGGGAATGCAAATGCTGGACGATCCTGTTGGAGGCTTAAAGGACTTTTGCTCAGAATTGATCCAAAACTGGGGAAACTCTCTAATTTGGTGATGACTTTAATAAGGAAATTGAACGTTAATTGCTGGCCTTTGTTTCACTGGATAAGGCTAACGCTCCTCATTGATGAGGGTGTTGCGTTGGGTCTCTCCCAGGGCCTGTGGATTTAAGGCACATTTCTTTTGCCGTTTCTATTAGTCCAGACTCCATTACATCACCAGCAATACAGAAAAAAAGGCAGATGTTCGTCCCACAGAAAAAGAGGGAAGAACGTTTTGACTTCAGTGCACGATAGGAAAGGAGACTGGGAGTTCAAGGTAAGAACTCTCTCCTCTCTCCTTGTGAAAGTAGTAGGCAGGTTTGGCCCTTTGGAACAAAAAAAGGATGATACTTTGAAGTGATCCTTGGGTTCTCATTCAGGATTTTATGCCACTCCAGCGCACAATGTCTTTCCTACTCCAATCCAGCTTTCCCAGGAGGTTTTCTGGGAGGGGATAGAGTTAATTTCATTGGAGGTGCTGGAGTTGCTCCAGAAGGGGACTATGGAAACTTATTGGTTACATTCAGAGGGGTTTGTTAGCAATATATTTTAGTACACAAGAACAAGAATGTTACACCAGTGATTAAATTAAAAGATCTCAACCAGTTTGTTCTCGACATCTCAAAATGGAGACTAGTCACGGTCATAGATATTCTTCTCCCAGGCAACTGGATAATATGTCTAGATTTGAAGAAAGCTTATCTGACTGTGCCAATTTGCCACAGTCACAAGAAGCATCTGCACTTCTTTGGCAGTCGCTGATGTACAGTTTAAATCCCTGGCATTTGGCTTATCTACCACTTATTGGTGTTTACAAGCTAATAAAACCGTTTGCTGCAGCTTTCTGGTTCAAGGAACTAAGTATGTACTTGGATTATGTGATATTACAAGATCAAGAGAAGAATCTCTTGCTGAGGCAGATGGCCATATATTTGATTGTCACTGGGCTTCATCATAAATGTAGAGAAGATGGAGCTCGAATTCTCAGAAAGAATTACATTTTTGGGGGGTTTGGTAGATTCAGATAGATGCTGTAATTGCTATTTGCAAAACTGAAGGTTTTCAAGAAAGAGTTTGGGGTGACGTGGGCTCAGCAACAGATTTCTCTCTGACTGGTGGGCTTTCTTTCATCCTCAATTCAAGCGATCTTTCTTAGACTCCTTTGCTAGAGGACTCTCCAATGGTTTAAGAAAAGTCACTGGCAACGAGCTTTAGAATACTCAGAGATAGTTACATTAGACATAGAGGCAAAGAATGTAATGAGCTGGTGCTTATGCCATGTAGCGGTACTAAACAGAAGGGCTGTCTTTCCAACTTTCTCAGATCTGCTATTGGAAAGTCTCTGTTGTTAGGGTGCCAGGCATGGAGAAAATGATGGTCCATGAGGGAATTGTCAATGTGCTTAAATTGTTTAGAGGTTCTTGCAGGCTCCTTTGCAGTTCAGAGTCTGATAAAGACAAAGTCAGATGTTCACTCCTACACATGGTCAATCTGACAGGAGTCAGGTACATAAGGAGATTGGAGGTAACAAAGTTGAGACCCTTAACAGTATTGGCCAGGGCATTGTGGGTGCTTTGTCTCTGTCAAGGGTTCTCGCTGAAGCAGAATATCGTCTGGGACCACGCAATTGGGTGATGGACTGTACTCAGGGAACCTCTATGATGCCAGTGACAGGTGTCTGGATGGTCGGGCTTTGAAGACACTGATCATGGTTTGAGATCCATTCAACATAAATCTGTTTGCTCCTGATTAACAGCTCAGTTACAGAGATATTTTAGCTGGAAACCAGATTCAGAATCTTTAGTGACGGATGCTTTTTATCAGGATTGGTCCAATGGAAATCACTTCCATTTCTACCTTTTATGAAGATACTCAAATGTATGATGCAAATGCACCTGCAGTCAGTGAGAGTGATATTGATAGAACCACTTTGGACAGCGCAGCCTTGGTATCCCTCATTCTTGGAGCTATTGGTGTATTGTCCAATCCATCTACCAGTCTTCTCACAGTTGTTGAGGGGCCCTTAAGGCCACAGTCACACACTTGCTTTGGACAGCAACCTGAGCATGGTAGCATCAAACTTCTCTGGTTGGTTGCAGGCATGCCAGGACTTTTGTAGTTTTCTTCAGGGTATATCAGAGCCTCTTTGGGGCAGGGCCCAGTTAGGGCATTTAACAGCCTGGAAAGTTTGAAATGCTGGTATATGGAAAGGGGTATAGATCCCATCTCATCAGATGTCACAGGAGTTTTAAATTTCTTAGCCTTTTCGGCGACTGGTCTGAAATCCCATAGGGCTATTATTGGGTACAAGTCAAAAGGATATCAGAAAAGTTATGGGAAATCTGTTGGGAAACACCCTTTGGTTTGCAGGCTGATGCAGGGAATTATATGTGAATCTTCCTAAACCTAGAGACTCTAAGGGTTGTAAATTTAGTGTTACAAGTGCTTCAACCACGGGTGGATAATGATAACGTTTCTCCTAAGTTATTATCCACCAAGTTGGATTTCAGTGGTGTTTCCTCAGTGTTTTTCAAAACAGTGTTTATTCAGTTGCCCAGCCCCCAAAATAGACAAAAAATGCTTTCCTGTGTTTACAAAACATATACATTTCCAGTTATTGTTTTAAAGCACATATTTAATTCAAAGGGAAAGTAATGCAGGGTATGTAGGGTCTTTCCATTGAGAGTGTGTATGATGGACTTATGTTAGATTATTTTCAGCATAAAAAGTCTGTGTATTGCACAATCACTCACACTCAAATCTCAGTACTCTGGCTCACATGTCATTTCCTCTTACACTCAGTCTGTCAGGACTCTGTCTGGTTTACAGGGCTATTAATGGATTTTTGTTTTAATAGACACATTCCTAGAAACAGTAGGGCATCATTCACCTACGTTTTACTGAATATGATGACATTGCAGGTGTGGTCAACACTGACAACAGCATAGTATATTGTAAAACCTTTACATGTTTGAATTACACCAAATTAATTTGTAGCCGTACATTCTGAGGCACCTGGAACTTCATGTTATAAGCATGCTCACCGCTGGCTTTTTGCACTATTTGCCTGACTACATTAAGTTAATGCTGGTGTTGTGTGTATATTTATAGCTGCCAAGTGTCCCCATGGCAAATGTCTCACTTTGCATTAGTCCTGATCTTTTAACAGACACCACATTGCATTCTGGGACTTGAAATGTGTTGTTAACATTATAACTACTTGCTCAAAAACCACAACAGTAAAGTGCAGTTAGGTAAAAAAGCAAAATTAGCTGAAGGTATCACACATAACAATGGGGCACCTTGCTGCTATGAATTATGTTGGTATGTGGAAAAAATGTACGGTAATGTTTTCACTACTATACTGTGTGCACAATGACAACATTTCCACAAGTACCTGTCACTACATTTTGCATTGAAAATGTAAAGCCTGGGGTGTTTGGCAGGTGACCTGCCATCAAAAGTGACTTATTTGAAAAGGGGTCTGATGTATAAGAAAGGTCTGCTCATTTTGTGTCTGTGAGTAAATGCGATAGCACATATTGGCCAAAATTCTTATGACCTAGTCATTTCATAAATCATTACAAGGATTAAACACTACCAAAAGATCAAAAATTATTTTAATATGTCCATAATCTGTACAGTATATAACATAGTTAAACCAGACCTAAACGTGCTTCTACACCCTGCACTTTTAATCTAAACACACAAAAAAAGGAGAAACAATATTTTAGTAACAACCCTAAGCAACAAAGCCCAAACAGAATAATGCTAGATTAGACTTTCTTACTGCTAATTTGTATACAAAAGTTACAATGTGTTTGCTGTTTTAGAAACTAATTAAAGTACTCCTTCACCCTCACTTTCCTTTCTTTGATTGGCATTCAAGTTTGTGGTTGTTCGGTGTTTATAGGTTTACACTGATGAGGACTATTTCTCGCTCTGTTGGGTTTTATCTGTTATTATATGTTCAAAACTAAAAAGAGGATAGCCTAGTTATGCTATTGTGCTTGGTATTATGTACCAGGGTAAAAGATATTAGACACCTGGCTATTTCTACCATGCACTTTTTACCAGTAGGTGTGCATTATACCATTACGAGGTATACAAAGAATGCATCTATCTCTATAGATCTTCCTTCATTCTCCTCACACCCTAGGTTGTGCATGGTGGGGTACCTTAAGCATTATGAGAAGATGACAGAGGCCTTCATAATCTCAGCCCCCAGTTATTAATTTGATTATATAAACTATTCACTCCAGTATCCACAACTACCCTAAGTAAACAAGCTAAAGGGGTGGTGGCCCTGAAGGAGGTAGACACAGGGTGTTTTGGAGTTCATCCAGCTTGGGAAACCAAGGCATCAAAAGCATTTTGGGCAGGAACTAGTTGAGAGGGTTTGTGTAAGTCAGCATATTGGACCCGGGTATCAATGTTTAAGACCTTTTACTGTAAGCCACTTCAGTAGGCAGAGTCTTTCTCTCTGTTTAGGAAACTTCTTAAAACTTAGCTCTTCTCCTTGTGATCTTTGCCCTAAGTGCTTCTCCGGGTCTGTTGGAATTGTTACCTTTTTGGCTCAGCACTTTGATACCTTTGGGTTTACTGCACTTTGTAAATGTGTTTTCTTTTCATTACAGCATGCAGCAATGACAGTTGCTGATATCTTTACAGAGGCATAATATGAGCCTCATGTCTTGTAATAAATTTGCAGATTCTCAGAGCCGATTGGGGAGAGACAGATAAGGTGAATATTATCCCACCGCTAATGTGTATACCTGCTCTGGCAATTGTGGTAATATACTGTTTGTGTTTGTTTCTTGTGGCAGTCGCGACTAACCAGACAACGTTCTAAGTTGCCAAGTACTGAATTGTTGGAAGGAAGGCAGCCCTTTCAAACAGAATGCACGTTCCGTGTAGAAGTTTATCAAGGCAATTGTTTGGTTACTTCAGAGATTTCTGTTACTTTTTGCACTGTTTTAGTTTTTTCATGGACTATGAACTTCAATCATTAAGAAAAGAGGAATGCTAAATGGACTGCCCCTATTTGCAGTGTGTATTTTCTCTCTGGTACACTTGCTGCCCAGGGGAGTATGATTATGTGAAATTAGTGTACATTAAGAGTTCTATTCAATTAACAGCAGGTAGTAGAGTGCATATATTCACTCCTTTTTCTTTAATGAAATCTCAGACTATCCCACACCACCTGGCTAGGGGAATCATCAATTCCCTTCCTTAAAGAGCTGCTGCCGCATATAGCTTTGGCAAACACAAGCAAACAGAGAGCAAACGCAAGGCCCACACAGAAAGGGGAGCATCAGTACCAACTTCACAGACACACACACACATGCATCCGTTACAAATTAGGCAGCTGTAGTACAAGCATCACGATTGACACAGACATACACGCACGAGCAACAGCAGGGCACACTTCCCTACAGATACACCACCATACAAACACACAGAATACTTACATCATGATAAACAGCATTACCTGCTTCTTTCACATAAAGCACAGGTAAACCACGTGCAAAAGCAGAACGAGCTCCCTTCCACCCACAAGCAACCGGTAAACAAAATGAATAGCAGCATGGGCACCCTTTTTAATGCATTTTTAGTGTTTGATTCGTAAAACAGTGAGAGCCAGTGCCTTAAGCTCAGCTCGGGAGCCAGGTGCTATTAAATGTCTACACACTGGTTATGAAGCTCCATACGCTGCCCCTCTTTAATCCTCTACCAGACACTCCCTGCCTATTTATTTCAGGTTCCTGTTTTTCCCGTTTGTGAGATTTTTCCATGTTTCTCTTCCTGTTTCTTTTCCCTTCGTGTGTTTTCCCTCCCTTGCACCATGCAGGCCACTACTGGCTCAAATTAAGTGCTGGTTACACACACACACAAACAGGCACAGGCAACGGCAGTGCCTGCTTCCCTCACACACAGCACAGATAAATCAGTAGTGGTGCGAGTTGCCACACACACACACACATACACATGCACACACACGCACGTACAGAACAGTTATAACACAGCAACAGTACATGGTTCCGTACAGACACCCACAGATACACAGAAGATTTACAACGTAAGCAAGAGCAGTGCAAGTTTTCTTACACACACAGGTAAACTACAGGCAACAGCAGTACCTGTGTTCCTCACGCACGTAACAGATGAAGCATAGTCAATAGTTGGCCCCGGTTCCCTTACATACCTAACATGTGAAGGACAGATTATAGTAGCACAAGCTCTCTTTTACAAGTGCGCACACACAGACAAGCACAAAGCCTTTGTAGCCAGGCTGCAGCAATACAAACATCCCTCCCACACACAATGGGTGCAGAAACAATAGCACTGCAAGCTTCCCTCACACACAGAGCAGTTATAGCACAGGTAGCATCAGAACAAGTGCTATTCACAGGTACTTGGAACTAACAAAGCACTGGAGCCCATATTTATACTTTTTTAGCGCCGCATTTGCGCTGCTTTTTGAAGCAAAAACGGCGCAAACTTGCAAAATACAATTGGATTTTGCAAGTTTGCGCCGTTTTTGCGTCAAAAAGCGGAGCAAATGCGGCGCTAAAAAAGTGTAAATATGGCAATGAGAGTCTCACCCCACGTGAATATGAATTCTTCAATGTGAGTGGCTCTTAGAGATTAGATATGGATGAAGGTGTAGATTGAAAACCTGATCATATATTGGAACTCAGCATTTGCGACTGAGAATCCCTCGAAGTGAGTGGCTCGGAAGACGTGAGTGAGAATTCTTACTAGGCAGACAGTGACCCAGGTCTGCAACGCCCATCGGGCTGAAGGGCTTTAGCCCCCCTCTACCCCCTCCCTCCCCGGTCATCTGCCGTAGGCCTGGCTGAGTAGCCTCAGCTGCAAGGACCCACGGAGTTCTTGAGTGGTTGTGGACTGGGCAGGGGCTGATGTCTGAGACCATTTGAAGTATTTTGCAAGTCTTCAAAAGACCACGTTAACAGTTAATGAGTTGTCTGTCTGCTTTCACTTTATCCTGTGCCCCCTGCTGTCATGTAAAAATGTGCTAAAGACTTCCAAATTCAAAAAGTATATTTCTTTAATGTGAAAGCGTTTTACTTCAGAACACCAGAATGAACTGCCGCATTAAGTAACGTTCATCAGATGTCTTGTAGCACATTTACTAACATTATGCAATGGGTTTGCAAATATTTATTTGGAATTTATGTTTGAGCGCAAGACCTGTTTTGCATTGCAAATTGCCTGAAGGTAATGCGAAGCAGCACTTTGGGCCTCCTTACGAGGCTGGCGGTTCATGGACTGCCAGACTCGCGGTGGCGCTCGGTCTGCCGCCGAGAGGGGCGGTCTGACCGCCCTATTATAACCGTGGTGGAGCCGCCACGGTCCAACCGCCGGCAGTCTCAATCCTCCAGGGAAGCACTGCAGGCAGCGCTGCCCTCCGGATTATGAGTCTCTTTTCCACCAGCCTTTGCATGGCGGTCCCACTGCCATGCAAGGGCTGGCAGAAAAGGGGTGTCGGGGGTCCCCATGGACAGCCCTGTTGCGCTTTTCACTGCCTGATTTACGGGCGGTAAAAAGTGCCACGGGTGCTGTCGCACCTGACGCACCTCCACATTGCCGTCAGCTCGATTATGAGCCGGTGTCAATGTTAAGGCCCTGTTCGCTGCTGGCCCAGCGGGTGGAAACCCCATTTCCACCCACTGGCCTAGCGGAGAACTCATAATAGGGCCGGCAGGCGGAAGACCGGCGTGGTGGATTTCCGTGCGAATAAGTTTTGCAGGCGGCCTCCACTGCCCGCCAAACTCATAATGAGTGCCTTTGTTCTGCTTACTTTACAAAGAGGGTGTTCCAAGGGCAGTGCATGAATGTTCAAATTTTCCATGGTTTTTAATGCTAAACCCTGTCTATCAACAATAGTACAGAGGGCTTTATGACAAAAATATCGCCTCTTTGAGGTAGGTGTTTAAAAAAGGTGAAAATACTATTACTACTCTATGTTTTCCAATTTTGCATCTGTGCTGCACTGTACAGTGTACACCCAAAGTGGGACATTTTTTAAAGTTTGCCTAGGTATAGTATTTTGTACTGGAATGGTATCCCTACAGTGCAAAACCTATGCTAGACATCATGCACACAGCCTTACTGTGCTAGGTAGCCCGATTGTACATCAGTGCTAAATTAATAGATATGGTGGTGTCTTGCTCTTTCCTCTCACACAATGCAGTGCAGGAACTTTGGTTCCTGTGCTGGGTTGCATGGGTTTTAGTAAATGTACCCCATAGTTTATAAACATAAACCTAGATATATTAATGCCTCAAATAATGATGCAGTTAGTGAACTAAGTTCATGGTAAATTATCATGTGACGAGTTATAATAACATACGGAGCAACAATAAAATCTATCAAACATATACAAGGAAGGTTTTTGAGAGCACACATCCTAAACTGAGGTGTTTTAAAGGTACACTCAAATGAGATGACAATCGAAAAGGATGGCACAATGAAGTAAGGCAATTGTCTAGCATCACACGATTTAGACAAGCAGGTAAGCCATTTGATGTTAGAATCCTGGTTTCATGTTGCACAATTTAGCCACTAGATGAAGGGACAGGGGGCTTGGAGATTGACAAAGGGGTGTGGGTGGCAGAAGCCACATGATTACTTGGCTCATTTTTAGCTTGAGGTTCTAAAACTGCATCTTTTTGAGTCAGAGCTCTGGATTTAGCTCTGGCCTTTAGTGGCTCGCACACCTCTAGAAAAGTGAATTTGTCTAAACAGTTGACATTTTGTTGCAGGATCAGCTAATAATTTATTTTTTCCACTCTAAGTCCCTGATTGGCATCATGATAACCGTAATTTAAATTACACCTGAAACCCCATTTGCTAACCATCAATGACATGGTGAGATCCTTAGAGCGTCTTGAGATGCATCGTCCAGGGCTCAAACCGCTCACACTTTGTGCTGGGAGGGAGTCGGCATGTGATACAGGGGGGTAAAGCATGTGAGATCTGGTGGAGGGGGAGAAAGCATAATAGGCTAAGGGTGGAGCACTGCATCCTGAGGCCACGGGCTGGTCTGAGAATTGAGTAGGGACTGCAGGCTGAGTGACCACAGGCTGCAGATGTACTTGTTGGTCCTGCACTTAAGCCGTTTTGTACTTCATACTGGCTGCTATGAAAGAAGGAATTGGGGGTTACTGGTGATCGGACCTCTTTTTGCTGCTTTTGAAGCCACAATGTAGGCTAACATCTGTGCCCCATTGGCCCGCACAGTGGTAGTGCACTGCAAGGGCTGCTGGTGGAGGGGAGAGTGACCTGAGGCTGCTTGGACTCGTGGACTAGTATGGGACAAGGAAGCTGGTTGTGGAGGAGTTGGTGTAGTTGAGATGAATGAACTGAGACTTAGCAGTGGTATTAGGTAGGAGGCTTTTTGAGGCACTGGATCACAGGCTATGACTGTAGCAAACAGCATATCAGTTGGAGTGCCTGAAAGAGTGAGTATGTTTTCTGCATGCCACAAACACAAATGGGAAAAACATGAAGAGACTGAGACACCAATGTGTCATCATGCTGTAAGCAGCAGCCATTTTGGATGAGGGACAAACCCAGGGACGTAGGTTCAAGGGGGTGTTTGGGGTGTTACACCCCCCTAATAAATGTAGTTTGAAGTAAATCATTGAGTACAGGTGCTCTCCATCAGGTATGGTATGTTCTCTGTTGGATTTCACATGGATTTTTATACATACATACAGAGGAAAACACACACTACTGGTTGCTTTACAAAATATTGTTTCCCACCACTTACAACCCCTAACAACTACATTCCTCTCCATCTCTACTGTCCCTTAAGCTCCCACACATGCCCTGCTTATTGTATTTTAACTAGGATGCCAGTGTGGTTGCTGGAATATCTGATGGTCAATCTTTCTGGCCAAGATCCTCCCCTGGATGAACCCTTATCAGCAAGGTCTATTCACCAATACTTCTCCAGTCATACTGCTGCTGGCTTACAGAGCAATGCTCATAGCTAATACTGTTAAATCATGATTGAGGGATCAACCATTGCACAATGCCATGTCATTGTGTTTTAATAGGCTTTCATGTTAGACAAGAGAACACCCCTCAGAATCCAATGGGAATTCAACAAGCACTCTTTCTTGGCAGCAGAACACAACTTCTGCTCAATCGTGTGCTTTACTCAAAGTAAATAACATGGGCAGAGCCAATGTCCTCACCCAGTTGTGGCCATCAAAGGTGTTTTTCTGTTGATCATACAAGTTCTGGCGACAACTGCACTGTCAAGCCAGATCTAAAATGTAAGTCTCAGAAGTGCTGAAACACAACTACAAAGGTGTTCAAAAATACTATTCAAAGCACTATACAAGTACATTATATCTTCACGAATAACACATGGAGTTATGTCATGTGGTGTGGAATACTGGTGATTATCCAGAATCAGTGAACTGGTTTTAATAACAATATTAGTTTTATTTAAAATCACCCTGTTTTCAGTTCAGTGTTTTAATGCATTTAGGGCCACATGTACGAATATTAGGTTTTGTGACTCGCAAATTGTGAGTCTTAGCACTCGCAATATGCGAGTCGCAAAACCTGATGTACAACAATGTCAATGACACTGTTTGCGATTCCCAATGGAGTCGCAAATGACCTACCTCATAAATATTCATGAGGTAGGTTGCAATTTGTGACCCATTGGGAATGGCCGCTCTCACAGGGATGGTGGCCTACTGGGGACAGCAGACCAACATGTCTGTGACTGCTTTTAAATAAAGTAGTTTTTAAAAAACACAATGCAGCCTGTTTTCCTTAAAGGAAAACGGCCTGCATTTCAAAAACAAAAATGAAAAGTTTTCTTTTCATTTTTTCAGAGCAGACAGTGGTCCAAAACCTTTTCGCTACCATTCACAAAGGGGGAGGGGTGTCAAGGGGACCCTTTCCCGTTTGCTAATAGGTTAGCACCATTTTAGAACTGGTGCTAACTGCGATTGTTTTGTGATTGCATTCACGGTCACAAAACAATGCTACATCGCACTGCGACTCGCAATTAGGAAGGAAACGCCCCTTCCCAATTGCGATTCGCAAACCTATTTTGTGATTCGGAAAATTGCTTACTGTAGGAAACTGGCACTTGTTGCAGTTACTCCCCCCCAAAAAAAACACTTCTTGCCTTATATTGATGCTGACTTGATTGAGAGTGTACTGGGAATCCTTCTAACCAGGCCCCAGCACCAGTGTTCTTTCCCTAAAAATGTAACATTATTTCCACAATTGGCATAGCCCTCACACAGTTAAGTCCCTTGTAAAAAGTACCAAGGGCCCTGTGGCCAGGGAAGGTCTCTAAGGGCTGCAGCATGTATTATGCCACCCTGGGGACCCCTCACTCGGCACATACACCCTGCCTTCAAGCTTGTGTGTGCCAGTGGTGAGAAAAAGACGAAGTTGACATGGCACCCCTCTGAGGGTGCCATGCCCACAAACCACTGCCTGTGGCATAGATAAGTCACCCCTCTAGCAGACCTTAGAGCCCTAAGGCAGGGTGCACTATACCACAGTTGAAGGCATAGCTGCATGAGCAATATGTCCCTACAGTGTCTAAGTCCATTCTTAGACATTGTAAGTGCAGTGTAGCCATATTGAGTATATGGTCTGGGAGTTTGTCATTACGAATGCCACAGCACCATAATGGCTTCACTGAATACTGGGAAGTTTGGTATTAAACTTCTCAGCACAATAAACCCACATGGATGCCAGTGTGGGATTTATTGAAAAATGCACACAGAGGGCATCTTAGAGATGCCTCCTGTATGTTAGTCCAACTGCTTCACACCTCCCGCTGCAGGAACTGTAACACCTGGCAGTGAGCCTCAAAGGCTCAAGCCTCAGATTACAGTGCCCCAGGGCACTCCAGCTAGTGGAGATGCCCACCCCCCGGACAAAGCCCCACTTTTGGTGGCAAGTTGGCAGGAAAATTAGGGAAAACAGGGAGGAGTGACCCCCCAGCCAGGACCACCCCTAGGGTGTCCAGAGCTGAGGTGACCCCCTCCCTGCAGAATCCTCCAACTTGGTTTGGAGGACAGGGACCAATAGGGATAGGAATTTGCCCTCCCTCCCCAAAGGGAGTGAGCACAAGGAGGGTGTAGCCACCCTCAGGGACAGTAGCTATTGGCTACTGCCCCCTGACCCTAAGACGCCCCTAAATCTAGGATTTAAAGGCCTCCCTGAAACCAGTTCCCAGATTCCTGGTGACCTACAAAGAAGGAGGACTGCTAAGCTGAACCCCCCGCAGAGAAGAAGGAAGACGACAACTGCTTTGGCCACAGCCCTACTGGACTGTCTCCTGCATCAAAGAACTGGAAAAAAGAACAGCGACGCATCCAGCCCAACTTCAGAGGACTGCCCTGCACCCAAAAAGGACCAATAACTCCAGAGGACAGCGGCTCTGTCCCAAAGAAACCTTCTGTCAAGGACTTCCACCTCACTCCGGATGCTTGAGTCCTGACCCCTGTGCACCTGAAGCCCACGGCCTGTGTCCAGGTGGTCCACCCAGCATTAAAGTGTCCCCAGGTGATTGGTAGCAAGAGCCCACTCTGGGTTGACCCCTTCAAGGCCCCATGACGACGCCTGCAGAGAAAATCCAGAGGACCCACCTGACTGCGAGCTCCGGACAAAGATATCCAACGCCTCAAGGACACACTGCACCCGCAGCCCCCAGGCCTTGGAGAACCTGACCCCCGGTGCAGCATCGACCAGTAGTTGGCCCTCGGCCCTGTCCGACCAGTGGTGTGCCTGAGACACCCCCCCGGACCTCGCCTGCAGCCTCTGAGTGACCCCCGGGTTCCCCCCATAGACCTGCATTGGAAACCCGCTGTCCTGTTGGCACCCTGCACCTGACCGCCCTGTGCCGCTGAGGGTGTGTGTTTGGTGCCTACTTGTGGCCCCTCCAGTGCTCTTCTAAGCTTCCCTGGTCTGCCCTGCTAGTCGCAGGTACTTACCTGCATGCTGACCGGATTCCGAGTACCCCCAGTCTCTATAGGAGCCAACTTTAATTTGGTTCCTCTTTGACCTCTGCACCCAACCGGCCCCGTGTTGCTGGTGGTGGTTGTTTGGGGTTAACTTGAACCCCCAACGACGGACTTCCTAAAACCTGGAGATCAGAAATGTGAGTTGAATACTTACCTGTAAAACTATTCAATCTTTTCTTCCCCCAGGAACTGTTGAAAATTGCAGTGTCCACTTTTAAAATAACTTTTTGCTATTTTAAGGAAAAGTGTATACATTGTTGATTTCATTCAAAGTTCTAAGTATACCTATGCAAAGTACCTTTCATTTTAGGTACTTACCTGCAAACTGAATCTTGTGGCTCTAGAAATAAATTAACAAAATATTTTTTTCTTTCAAAAACCTATTGGTCTGGAGTTCAATCATTGAGTGTGTGTTCCTTCTATTGATTGTGTCTGTACAACAAATGCTTAACACTACCCTCTGATAAGCCTAACTGCTCGACCACACTACCACAAATAGAGCATTAGTATTATCTATTATTGCCTCTGTCAAGCCTCTGGGGAACCCCTGGAATCTGTGTACACTATATCTCATTTTGATATAGTATATACAGAGCCAGTTTCCTACAATTACCAAATCGCAAAATAGGGTCTGTACATAGCAAAATGCTTTTTTATTGTCACAAACAGCCGCATTCGCAGAACCAAGAAAAATGGTACGTACAGCTGGTCGCTAGTGCTGAGAATCTTGCACCATTCCTATCTGCAGACTTCATCAGCGCTGCAAACACTTGTAGACCAGAAGAATCACCAGCAGAC
Organism: Pleurodeles waltl; assembly: GCF_031143425.1. Lineage (NCBI taxonomy): Eukaryota > Metazoa > Chordata > Amphibia > Caudata > Salamandridae > Pleurodeles > Pleurodeles waltl. The sequence continues at coordinate 295,448,116 of NC_090449.1, read as the reverse complement.
CAATGTCCTCTTTAAAAGCTCAGAAGCCAATCCAGCCAGATCTATCAACAACTCCTTGAATACAGGTATCTTCCTAAAGGAACTCTAAATGTCTTACATAAACCCACACTAAAACAAACACACGTTGAAACAAGAGTTCCTTCTTACTTCTGGCCAATAACAGACTGTTTTAGTTACAGCTATTAGCATGAATACAGTGGCACAACTTCGAAAAATCACTTCCCAATTCCAGCAAGCCATAAACCACATCTCAAGCTTACATCCATTAATTTGCACGTGAAGCCAGAATGGGGACTGCAAAAGTCCTCCCCTGGCATACAATCAGAGCTCCCTCACTTATTTCAAAGGAACACAATCTCTCGTCCTTGGCCCTTGCCCATTCTCGCACTCATCTCTAACTCCAGCATTTGAAACCATATGTGGTTTTTCCATAGCACCCCTACCCCACCACAACAAGACTCTGGCCTTGATGATATCCAGGGGAAAAAGGAAATTTTCACTAGAACTGTCAGACAGATAGCCTACATCACCCCAATCATAACGACAGATGAAGGCAATCAATTACTTGTTTGCAACAATGAAATCATAAATATCCCCAGTTTCACTTTTTTGGTTTAGAACGTGGCCTGAATCAAAGGTAAAATTGACAGCCACATGTGGTCAGACTTTGTGAGCTCCTTTACAATTTTATGCCTACATGGAACATGGGCTCTATCGCCTGCTCATATCAATGATTCAAAACGTTCCATCTACCAGACATTCCACCTTCAACTGGTTGCCCAAAAGGGGGCCTGGTGACTTAGATCTTGACCGTCGTCAATGTCAAACTATGCAGAAGATACACTGTTTTATTAGGTTCTGGGCCTGTAATTTTCTTCTGGTCCATGATTAGGCATAGTTAACTTTTACAATAATATGCCAGTAGTTGGTGTATTTTGTTGAAAATAGATCACGACTTGGACTCCCTTAACTACAGAGGTGGCAGTGAGCTGGGCAGGGTTTGAGGAGGCGATTTCATCCTTGTGGCATAACTGACTGTGAAGGGAATTCTTTTCTTCATTTTTCCCACAACACTTTTGGCAACAATATTAACTATTTGACGATGAGATTCTACATGTGCTTTGTGAATTAACATAGTTCTTTTAATGGTTTCTTCCCTGTGACCTTTATAGGCAAGGGACCAGGTTCTGGAAATTATTTTATCCTGCTATCTCCCAATTCAGTTGCCAGTGTGAGGGAACAGCTAGTTTATAATCTTGCTTTGAGCGACCATCTTCCACATAGTCTTGTGATAGATAGTAGTTGGCAGGAGATGGTTGGTTTCAACAGAAGAATTACTGGTGTCTCCACCCATAAGAGAAAGGGCACTCACATCAAGTGGGAAATTGCCACTGTTGAAACATTTGCATCCCAACTGGCCAAGGGTAATCATGCCTTGTTAAAAGTCAGCTTAGATGATGTGGTTGATGAAGCCAGTAATAACAACGTGTTTATTACCCTCTCAGAAGCATTGTCATGTGCACTAGAAAGGGCAGCCTGTGTGTGGCCAGATTGAAAAAAAGGGTTGTTTTGATGCAGCATGCTCCAAGTCCCATAAAAAGTTCATGGCATCACTCCACAAGCAGCCTAGGTCTGCTACTGATGGCACCCGCTGTAGTAGGGACTTACTACCAGCAAGAAAAAATGCCCTCATACTAAAAGCCCAGGAAGAGCTTTAGGACGCATGCATTAGGAATGGCCAGAAGGACTTCTGGACCATCATAAATCAACCATTCTTAAAGATAACAACGAAACACTGATTGAATCTGCCATATCCGGCCATGAATAGGGTACTTTCTTTGGGGGGTCTCCTCTGCTAGTGATGGACCAGGCAACAACAGTGACTCCTCTACCACAGCAAAGGAGTGTTTCCCCCAGAAGTATTGCAACTCACTGGAAGAGGTGACAGCTGCTATCAAAGCCAGACCTAGTGGAAAAGCCCTCAGCCTAGATGGGGTCCCCCTGGACTGATTTAAGAGCAATTTAGACCTGTGGGCACCTTTGGTAGCCAATGTCCTTAGAGCAGTGAGTTTCTCCACCAAGATTCTGTCTTGGTCCAACCCACTTATTGTCCTGATCTTCAAGAAAGACAGTCAAGAGGGCCCCAGTTGTTATCGCCCAAGTTCCCTCCTGGACTCCACTGTAAAGGTGTTGGGTTGTGTCTTATTCTCCCATCTGGAGACTTGGGCAGAGGAGAGCATCCAGTATTGGTTCAGGAGAGGGATGGGGATGGAAGATAAGTGCATCAACCTCTGCCTTTTTTTGAGGAAATATACAACTGCAAAGCGTGGGCGCTGCACCTGGTTTCATGGATCTGTTCAGTGCCTTTGAACGTGTGTCTCACTCCAAACTGTGGGGTATCATGGAAGGCCTGGACATTGACAGACTCGTTATCAATACCATCAGTTAAATCTACTGTGACTAAAGTGCTGCAGTATGGTTCTGGCTGGGGGATGAGTGCTTTGAGACACTTGGGGAACACAGGGGTTTTAGGCAAGGGTGTGTCCTCGTGACTTTTTTATTCCCCCTCTATATTAATCACATGGAGATAGAGTTAGTATTAAGGTGTGGGGACATGACCCAGATTGGAAAGCACCCAATACCAGCCCGATTGTATGCTGATGACACTGTCATCATGGGCCACACACCTGTAGCGTTGCAGCATCTTTGGGGTACCTTTGCATCCTTTACTTAGTCGCTTGACATGAGGATTAACACCACCAAATCCTGTGTAACGTCCTGGGTTATAGGACGGACCCAAGACCAGCCTTCAAGCTTCAGGCCACCCCTGTTAAACACATGAATAATTTTAATTACCTAGTGGCAACTTTTAATTGCATGAGAGAGATGCCTGTGTGGCATGTGCCACCTGCGGAGTTTGCTGCGTGCCCATCTCTTGGCTATACTGAGAGGTGTCACTGGCAGGGGCGTGTTTGGGGTGTTACACCCACCTAATAAATGTATTTTCTGGAAAATAGTTGGGTGCAAGTGCTTTCAGCCAGGCATAGTGAGGTGTCCGTCGGATTTTACAAAGCGTTTATACACAAACACAGACAAAAACGCACGCACACTCTCTCCCTCTCTGCTTTGAAAGTATTTGAATATGTTGGTTATTTTATAAAACATTGTCTTTTTTCTCAGTTAGTACCCCTACCAATTCGCATTGGTCTCACTTTCCACTGCCCATTTAGCCTCTCACGTGTCCTGCTTCCCCTATAATGTATTTTGACATTATGTGCCAGAATGGTTGTTGGAAAAAATGAAGCTCACCCCCCCCTACAAGTCTTACTGACCAAGCTACGCCCCTGCATCCTCTGAAAGTTCGCCTGAAGGTGCCTGGCGAAGTTAGAGCCTCAGAGAGGGAGAGTCTGGGTAGCAGAAGCTGGGAGGCTTCAAACGCCTTTATGGAAAGAGAACTCTCCCCAGGTCATGCGCTGCACTTAAAAGCCAATATCTCCTATCCTAGCCTGTCTGAATCCGGCTTCTGAGGGACAGACTTTATTTCGATGCCCTGGTGAGTGAGGTAGGGTGACCAGGTTTTGTAAACCAAAACAGCGGCACTCCACAAACAGGAAAGTAGAACCACAATTTTAAATCGACCGTGGGGCACTGGCTGTACTCACCAACATAAAAAGCAAAGGAAATAATTTGAATGAAATTCAACTTTTATGTATTTTCTGTGTTGAATCGGGTTCTGCTGGGCAATGCTACTTAGTTCTTGAGTTCTTAATTCTTCAGTTAGTTATAGTTTTCTGGGACACATGAAAAAGGTTACCCGCCCTTGTGTTCAGTTCACACTCAGAAATTTAGAATATTTTTTTAATTTACTGATAATTGTTGCCACCTGGGACGCTGGTCACCCTATAATGAAGCCAAACAATTTAGCAAAATTACAATTTAACCCTGCCCTTCGGGTCGCAAATTACAATGAGTGTTGGGACTGACTGCCTTGTCATGCTTCTTACTTTCAGGGTGACAGCTCAGTGGATTAGTGCACCTACCCCTGAGATCTAGTTGTAACGAGCAGTTCACTTATTCTGAGATGCATGTGTGACCTGCAGGTGGAGGGAGATTCCAATCCCAGTAAAAGAGTTTAGAGTTAATTCAATTACCTCCGATCTTTGTGTGTAACATGCAAGTCCGAGAATTCAAAACCAGTAAGGGAGCTCGGGGGTTAATGCATTTAGACCCCCTCCCTCAATAAGAGAGAGTGTATGGAGCACATCCACAAAGCAGACAACATTGAATAGTTGCCATAGTGATACACAAAGTAAAGACCATACAGTCCCACACATCAGTGAGGAGACAGCCCTTAAAATCAACACCTCAGTGAGATGCCCCTATAATGCCATGACTCAGTAAGATGACAGTTAGTGGATCCCACATCTGAGTTAAGGGCTTGCTTTGCACCCCACCTTAGCAAGGGTTGGCCTTCACACTACATGTCCCAGTCAGCATGGGTCGTTCGTTCCGGTGCCTCAGACAGGAAAGAGGATTTGAACCCCATAAAATGGCAAGCACCCCATATCTGAGTAGGAAGATACCCTTTGGACCATATACTTTATTGGAGATGTCTTTAACACTCCTGTTTTAGTCAAGATATAGCATTGTTAAGCTATAACTTATGGAAACCATGCCTCAATGAGGAACCAACCATGTCTCATGGAGTCAGTGGTAGTAGGACCACACATACCTCAATATCATCAATCCACACCTCATTGAGGATACAACTTTAGTACCTAATCCTTCAGTAACGAGAGTGGTACCTCACCACCTGTCTCAGTGAAAGGATGCTCTGGGGGCTACAGACCTTTGTGAGGAGCTGGTAAAAGACCTTCAGCCATTTAGAGGCAGATATGCCTCACTGAATAAATGGATACATGAACTAGTATGTCAGTAACACAATGGCTAACAGAGATATGACCCACCCAACTATCCCTCAGTCTGGAAACGACCTTTGGACCCAGTGCTAGGGGCATAGCTTTCAATGGTGCAGAAGGGGCAATGGCACTGGGCCCAGAAGACCGAGGGACTCAGTGAACCCTAAGCATTGCTGTATTGTAGTACCATACCAGTGGTCAGGGGTCTATTTTCCTTGCACTAGGGCCCATGACGTCCTTTCTACACCACTACTCCATGGCAAATGAAGAGCTGGCCGTAAGACCCTATGCAGAAGTTCTTAAAACCTCAAGCCCAGCGAGGAAACACCCACACTTCATTAAGGAGATAGTCTTCGATTCTCATGCCTTGCTGAGAAGACAACCTTCGGCTTCCATGCTTCTGAGTAGGAGCTCGACCTATCTGGTCAGCACATGCGTCCCTCTTCAACCTGAATTAGTCATTGTATTGTAACTTCTTTCAAATGCAACCAGTCTGCTAATCCTTCATCACAGTGCAGCCTTCACTGCAGCATTTTTGTTTGTTCAATAATATTTAACATCCCTAACTCAGTGGCCTCAACTTATCTTTATTAGTTTGCCTTATCTGTCATTTTTCTGCCCCACCCCTCCCTCTTTAAGACAACCAACTCTATATAACCACATACAATAAAACACAACAGCATTACAATTTATCCTTGTTATAAACTGAAAATATGCCTTAAACCCAACCCCAATCCTATCGGCCTCTTTCACTTTTTCCTTTGAGCCAGTCCAAATTGGATCTTTCTTACCCCTTAAATGGTGGGAGGAGCAGGTGGGATCAATTGTCAGCAGCGGTGGTGAATACTTCTTCTCGCTTAGGCTGCTGGTGAAGACTGCACCAGCCCTTTGTCCGTCACACATCTGGCTATGCGCCAACATAAGGCGTAGCGGTGTCATCCGCCTATTCCAAAAAGCCCCAGATTGAGGACGCGGCAGCTGCTCCTCGCTCCTGGGGACTTCTTAGGAGGTATGGTGAAAAACACAAAGACAGGCAGCCTTTTGTAAAAGGGTTACCTTACTGAGTAGGGGGTCAGGATTCACAATAACCCCGAAAACAATAATTGATAATTATTGAACTCCAATGGTCTTTTATATCTTTGTATTTCAACTTCCTACTTTTAGGATTGTGGTTCACCCTACTTTTGAGTTGGTGCTCAAGTTATCCATTCTTCACCCCATCGCACTCCTTTACTGTCATGTCAAGGGGAATAAGACTTATTGCATGGTAAGGGCTTTCTAATACTAGAATTATTTTCAAGGTGTAGCACCAGAATACATTGTTAGAATGTTATCTAACATGAATATCGTATCCCAAGTATTGTTTGCAAAAGTACCAACCCACTGTAGCTAATAGTAGAAAATGTACACCCACTTGGATAATATTTTTGTAAACGATGTTGTAGGACACAGTATTTATGCCTCAGACAGTGTTTTGTGTACTATATTCTGACAAGAAATTATTTTCTTGCCTGCCTGCCCATCCCTCAGCCCAGTGCAACCTTCCCGGAAACCTTCTCTTTCGTTCTATAATATTTAACTTCCCTGACTAAATAACCTTAGCTTATCTTTACAAGCTCCCTTTATCTTGGTCTTTTCTGCAGCCGGAAAGAACCCTTCCCAGAAAGAGTTAATTTGCACCCTCTCTCACTCACTTGTTGTCTCATACTTTATGCTTCCTCCCTCACTAAAATGGAATAAGTTTTCGTCTCCACAAACAACAAACATGCCGTGCCCTAGCCAAATAAATCTGTTTTGCTAAAAACCAGGGTCGAACTGGCACCAAAAATAGGCCAGGGCACCAAAATAAAAGTGCCCCCCCACCATAGCGAACCAGATGGAAACAAAAGTGGCCCACATTTGAATATCCGGCCAGTTTTGAACTTGTAAAGACTTGCACTGATGGTATTTTGCAAGGTATGGGAGACTGCATACATTTGTGTTTGCCACAGGCAATGCTTGTGGTAATAGCAGCGAAATCAACAGTAGCAAGCGTTGGCAAAGCTTGACTTTGTCACTGTCATTTCACCATGTTGTACAGCAGTGAAGTAGAGTAGAGGAATGGGGTGGAGTGCTATGGAGTGGAGTGGAGTGGAGTAGCTTGGCGTGGCGTATAGTGGAGTAGTGCAGAGTGGGGTGGACTGCATGGATTAGAGTGGTGTAGAGTGCAGTGGTGTAGAGTGGACTGGAGTGGCGTAGAATAGAGTGGCATAGAATGCAGTGGTGTAGTGGCCATATTGTGCATGGGGGAAGAGTGCAGTGGAGTAGAGTGGTGTAGAGTAGAGTGGGATACAGTGCAGTGGGATAGAGTGAGGTACAGTGCAGTGGCATAGAGTACAGTAGTGCAGAGTAGAGTGGTTCAGAGTAGAGTGGCATAGAATACAAAGGGTGTAGGGTAAAGTGGTGTAAAGTCCTGTGTCGTGGAGTGCAGTGACATAGAGTAGAGTGGTGTAGAGTAGAATGGAATAGACTGCAGTAGCAGTATAGAGTGCAGTGGCATAGAGTAGAGTGATGTAGAGTATATTAGAGTGACGTAGACTGCAGTGGTATAAAGTACAATGTTGTAGAGTAGTGTAAGGTGGTGCACAGTGGTGCAGAGTACAGCACAGTGGTCTAGAGTGCAGTGGTGTAGAGCAGAGTAGAGTAGAGTGGTGTAGAGGAGAGTGGTACAGAGTAAAGTGGTGTGGCGTAGAGTACAGTGGCATTGATTGGAGTGGGGCAGAGTAAAGAAGAGTGGTGTAGAGTGCAGTTGCATAGAGTAGAGCAGAGGTCTTCAGAGGTTTCAATGTCACCCGCCCCTCCAGTGGAAAAAAATCATCTGGCCCCCTCCAACTTGTTCAAAATTATTCTATTAAATTGCCAATGTTTAAATGTTTAAATGTATCTACACTTATTGAAACATTGCAGTTAAGCTCTATTACTTATTTTAAAATGCATCCAAATATATGATGCCAAACATACTATTCTGGTCAGGCAAACCTTCCGATTGTAGTAAAGTATCAACAGTGTGATTATTAGAAGTAAGGGCGGGGTTTTGAAGAGTATTTAAAGTCAATCCCCTTTTGACACATACTCCCAGCTTGGATATAAATGACAAAGCATGTAAGTGATGGCCCGTTATAGAGCAGTTTACTGCTGCTCATTTTCTTCATCTGAAAACAAAGCCATGTTATTAGCATACTTCTTTTGGCCAAAGCCTGGCACCTACCCTGGTATCATTTGAAGCACCACTAGGGGGTCCCGCTTCCCAGCTGGAAGACCCCTGTTATAGAGTGGTGCAGAGTGGCTTAGAGAGGCGAAAAGTGACATAGAGTGCAGTGGTGCAGAATACAGTGCAGCGGAGTAGACTGGTGTGGAGTAGTTGAGTAGAGTGCATTGGTGCAGAGTATTGTGCAGAGACATAGAGAGGTGGAGAATAGAGTGGTGTGGAGTGCAGTGGCGTAGAGTGCAGTGACATAGAGTAGAGTGGTGCAGAGAAGAGTGGCCTGGTTTAGAGTGTAGTGACGTAGAGTAGAGTGGTGCAGAGCATAGTGGTATAGAGCGCAATGGGGCAGATTAGAGTGGTGAAAAGTAGAGTGGTTCAGAGGCATGGAGTGATGCAGCAGCAAAGAGTGCAGTGCCTTAGAGTGGTGCAGAAAAGAACAGAGTGGCATGGAGTGCAGAGGTGTCGAGTGGTGCAGAGATGTACAGTGCAGTGGCATAGGGTTCAGTGGCTTAGAGTGGTGCAGAGAAGGGCAGAGTGGTGTGGAGTGCAATGGTTTGGAGTGCAGTGGCAAAGAGTGGTACAGAGAAGAGCAGATTGGCATAGAGTGCAGTGGCATAGAGTAGAATGATGCAGAGTAGATTAGAGTGACCTAGAGTGCAGAGGCGTAAAGTACAATGATGTAGAGTAGAGTATATTGGCATATAGTAGTGCAGAGAAGAGGGCAGTGGCCTGGACTGCAGTGGCATAGAGTAGTGCAGAGTAGAGTGTAGTGGTGAAGAATAAAGTAGTGCAGAGTGGAGTGGAGTGGCGAGGTGTAGAGTGGAGTGGTGGAGAGTAAAGTAGAGTGGCGCAGAATGCAATTGTATAGAATAGAGTGGTGCTGAGTAGATTAGAGAGGTGAAAAGTTGCATATAGAGCAGTGGTGCAGAAAGCAGTGCAGTGAAGTAGAATGATGAAGAGTAGTGGCATAGAGTGCAGAGATGGAGAGAGGTGCGGAGTACAGTAGAGTGGTGTGGAGTGCAGTGGTGTAACGTGTAGTGGTATAAAGTAGATTGGTGCAGAGAAGATTGGACTGGTCTACAGTGCAGTGGCATAGAGTAGGGTGGTGCAGAGTACAGTGGCACAGAGTTAAATGGGGCAGTGTAGTATAGTTGCAGAGACATAGAGTGGTGCAGTAGCATAGAGTGCACTGGCATAAAGTGCAGTGTCTTAGAGTGGTACAGAAAAGTACAGAGTGGCATGGAGTGTACTGGCATAGAGCAGTACAGAGAAGAGCAAAGTGGTATAGAATGCTGTGGCATAGAGTAGGGTGGCCTCAAGTAGAGTGGCATAGAGAAGAGTGGCTTTGAGTAGAGTGGCATAAAGTGCAGATGTATAGAATGGTGCAGAGTAGAGTGCAGTGGTGTAGAGTACAGTGGGCTAGGGAGGTTCAGAGTAGAGTACAGTGGTGTGAAGTGCAGTGGTGTAGAAGAGAGTGCAGTGGCATAGAGTGCAGAGGAAAACAAAGCAGTCAAATACAGTAGTGTGGCATAGAGTAGAGTGGCATGGAATAATGTGCCACAGAGTAGAGAAGTGTAGAGTGGAGCAGAGAGGTGGAGAGGTGTAGAGTGGTGCAAAGGTGTATAATGCAGTGGCCTGGCATAGAGTGCAGTGGCGTAGAGTGGTACAGAGAAGAGCAAAGTGGTGTGGAGTGCAATGGCGTGGAGTGCAATGGGACAGAGTAGAGTGGTGCAGAGTGCAGTGACATAGAGTGGAATGATGTAGAATAGATTAGAGTGATTTAGAGTGCAGAGGCATAGAGTACAATAGTGTAAAGTACAGTACAGTGGCGCATAGTGGTGCAGAGTAGAGTGCAGTGCCATAGAGTGGTGCAGGAGAGAACAGAGTGGCATGGATTGCAGTGGTGTAGAGTAGTGCAGAGAACATAGAGTGCAGTGGCACAGAGTAGAGTGGCCAAGAGAAGAGTGGTGTAGAGTAGAGTGGCGTAAAGTGCAGAAGCATAGAGTCGTGCAGAGCAAAGTGCAGTGGCACAGAGTGCAATGGCGTGTAGTGCAGTGGTGTAGAACAGAGTGCAGTGGTGTAGAGTGCAGAAGCATACAAAGCAATGTCATACAGTTGAGTTGTATAGAGTAGTGTGGCATAGAGTGGAGTGGCATAGAGTCAAGTGGCACAGAGTAGAGTGGTGTTGATTGGTGCAGAGTAAAGTGGTGCAGAGGCATCGAGTGGTACAGAGATGTAGAGTGCATTGATATAGACTGCAGTGGCATATAGTAGTGCAGAGAAGAGCAGACTGGCCTAGAGTGCAGTGGCATAGAGTGCAGTGGCACAGAGTAGAGTGATGCAGAGTAGATTAGAGTGACCTAGAGTACTGTGGTGTGTAGTGGTAGGGAGTAGAGGGTAGTGGCCTAGGGTTCAGTGGCATAGAGTAGTGCAGAGTAGAGTATAGTGGTGTAGAGTAAAGTGGTACAGAGTGGAGTGGTGTAGTGTAGAGTGGAGTGGTGTAGAGTACAGTGGTGTAGAGATGAGTGGCGGAGAGTAGATTAGAGAGGCAAAAAGTGGCGTAGAGTGAAGTGGTGCAGAATACAGTGCAGTGGACAAGACTGGTGTGGAATAATGGCACTGAGTGCAGTAGTTCAGAGTAGAGTGCAGAGACGTAGAGAAGTGCAGTGTAGAGGGATGTGGAGTGCAGTTGTGTAGGGTGCAGGGGCATAGGGTAGAGTGGTGCAGAGAAGAGTGGATTGGTGTAGAGTGCAGTGTTGTAGAGTAGAATGGTGCAGAGCACAGTGGTATAGAGTCCAATGTGGCAGAGTTGTTTGGTGAAGAGTGGTACAGAGGCATAGAGTGGTGCAGCAGCATAGAGTTCAGTGGCATAGAGTGCAGTGCCGTAGAGTGGTGCAGAAAAGACCAGAGTAGTGTGGAGTTCAGTGGCGTAGAGTGGTGCAGAGAAGAGAAAAGTGGCATAGAGTGCAGTAACATAGAGTAGGGTGGCCTTGAGTGGAGAGGCATAGAGAAGAGTGGCATGGAGTAGAGGGCATAGAGTAAAGTGGCATAAAGTGCAGAAGCATAGAGGGTTTTAGAGTACAGTGGCGTAGAGTGCAGTGGACTAGACCAGTGCAGAGTAGAGTGCAGTGGCATGTAGTGCAGTGGTGTACAAAGCTGTGGGATACAGTAGAGTGGCATAGAAAAGAGTGTCATAAAGTAAATTGGCACAGAGTAGAAAGGTGTAGAGTGGTGCAGAGTAGAATGGTGCAGAGGTGTAGCGTGATAGAGAGGTGTAGAGTGCAGTGACATAGCCAGTGGCTTAGAGTGGTGCAGAGAAGAGCAGAGTGGTGTGGAGTGCATAGAGTGATGTGCAGTGGCATAGAGTGGTGCAGAGAAGAGCAGATTGGCATAGAGAGCAGTGGTGTAGAGTGCAGTGGAGCAGAGAAGAGTGGTGGAGAATGGAGTGGCATAGAATAGAATGATGCAGAGTAGATTAGAATGACCTAGACTGCAGATACATAGAGTACAATGATGTAGAGTAGAGTACAGTGGTGCATACTGAGGCAGAGTAGAGTGCAGTCACCTTGAGTGCACTGACATAGAGTAGAGAAGTGCATAGTAGAGTAGAGTGCTGTAGAGTAAAGTGATGCAGAGAGGAGTGGTGTGGCATAGAGTGGAGTGGCATACAGTACATTGGCATAAAGTGGAGTGGTGGAGAGTAAAGTAGAGTCAATTGCAATTGCATAGAGTAGAGTGGCGCAGAGTAGACTAGAGAAGAGTAAAGTGGTTTACAGGGTAGTGATGCAGAGTAGAGTGCATTGGTGTAGAGTGGTGCCGAGTAGAGTGGTGTAGAGTGCAGTGGCATAGAGTGGTGCAGAGAAGAGTGGACTGGAATAGAGTGCAGTGGCATAGAGTAGAGGGGTGTAGAGTAGAGTGGCATTTAATGCAATGGTGCAGAGTTGAGTGGTGCAGAGTAGAATGGTATAGAGGCATAAAATTGTGCAGCAGCTTAGAGTGCAGTGGCTTAGAGTGCAGTGTCATAGAGTGGTGCAGAACAGAGCAGAGTGGAGTGGATTTAGTGGTGTACAGTGGTGGAGAGAAGAGCAGAGTGGCATAGAGTGCAGCGGTGTAGAGAAGAGTGGCCCCATTGGAGTGGTGTAGAGTAGAGTGGTGTGAAGTAGAGTGGTGTACAGTGCAGTAATGTAGAGTGGTGTAGAGTGGAGTGCCATGGCGTAGAGTGGTGCAGAGTAGAGTGCAGTGGCATAGAATCAAGTGCAGTGGCCTAGAGTACAGTGACGTAAAAAGCAGTGGCATAAAGTAGAATGTCATAGAGTAGAGTAGCCTACAGTAAAGTGGTGCAGGGCAGAGTGGTGTAAAGTGGTACAGAGTAGAGTGGTGCAGAGGCATAGGGTGCAGTGGCATGGAGTGGTGCAGCGAAGAGCAGAGTGGCGTGGAGTGCAGTGGTGTAGAGGAGTGGCGTAGAGTGTGGTGGAGTAAAGTAGAGTGGTGTAGAGTGGAGCAGAGTTGAGTGGTGCAGAGGCATAGAGTTGTGCAGAAGTGTAGAATGCAGTGGTGCAGAGAAGAGAAGAGTCGCATGAGAACAGTGGCGTGGAGTGCAGTGGCATAATATGGTGCAGAGAAAAGTAGATTGGCATATAGTGCAGTGGTGTTGAGTGCTGTGACATAGAGTTCAGTGGCATAGATAGCAGTGCCATACAGTAGAGTGTGATAGAGTAAAGTGGAGCAGAGTAGAGTGAAGTAGAGTGGTGCAGAGCAGAGTGGTGCAAAGACAAAGAGGGGTGCAGAGGCATAGAGTGCAGTGGCATTGAGTGGTGCAGAGAAGAGCAGTGTGGTATCAAGTGCAGTGGTATAGAGTGGTGCCTAGTGGCATAGAGTGCAGTGACGTAGAGTAGAGTGACAAAGAATGCAGTGGAGTAAAGTAGAGTCACAAAGAGTAGATTGGTTAGAGCAGCATAAAGTGCAGTGGCGTAGAGTGGTGCAGAGTAGATGGAAATGGGATAGAGTGCAGTGGCATAGAGTGCAGTGTTGTGTAGTGCAGTGGCATTGAGTGGTATGGAGAAGAGTACAGTGGCATAAAGTGCAGTGGTGTCGAGAGCAGTGGCATAGAGTAGAGGGGCATAAAGTGGAGCAGAATAGAGTGCAATGGCATTGAGTGCAGTGGCATTGAGTAGACTGGCATAGAGTGCAGTGGTGTGGAGTAGAGTGGCGTAAAGTGCACTGCTGTGGCATGGTACAAAGTACAGTGCAGTGGTGTAGAATGCATTCGCATAGAGTGCTGCAAGGTACCGTGCAGTGGCATAGAATAGAATAGAGTGTTATATAGTGCACCAGCATCGAGTAGAGTACAGCAGTGTAGATTGCAAGGGCGCAGAGTAGAATGCAGTGGTGTACAGTAGAGTGGTGGTGAGTGCAGTGGCATTGAGTAGAGTTGTGCAGAGTAGAGTGCAGAGGCTTAGAGTAGAGTGGTGTTGAGTGCGGTGGCATTGAGTACAGTGGTGCAGAGTAGGGCGCAGTGGCATAGAGCAGAGTGGTGCAGAGTAGAGTGCAGTAGCATAGAGCACAGGGCTGGGGGTAGTAGTGAAAAGAAGCTACATATATGGGGATATGGGAGAAAGACTGAAAACACAAGCACTCATATGGCGCTCTTTAACACAAAGAAAAAAGTAGCTCCAAAAACGGGAGCAATGGATGGACACAAGTACTTAGTAAAATGAAGACACAACGTTCGCATGCTGGGAAAAATGGGGCCAAAGGAAACAAGAGGGGCGTTGAAGACAGCATGGTAAGTAAGCTATGGGCAGACTGGTAGCCCACTGTGTGTAAACAACACGTCTTGCAGAGACAGCGCACGTGCTGTCTAGGCAAAACCTAAAAAACGTTCAAGGATATCATAAACAGGCCTACAAACTGTTAAAAAAAATGGCACACACACCTATTTATCAGTCGCTCACACGGGGTGGGGCGGGTGCGGCATACGGGGGTGGCGGGGGTAAAATTCAATAAAAAAATAAATTTTAAAAAAACGTACATGCACGCGGCTGCGCCACTCCGCCATCTCCTCTGCTGCAGGCAGCAAAGGGCTCCCAGCCTGCCCTGCGGCCAATCCTGACGCTGCTCAGAGCAGCATCAGGATTGGATGAGAGTGCCCAGCCAGGGCACTCACAGGCAGACTGGGAGCCTGTGCCTGCTCTCTCAAGCCCGGCAACTGTGTTGCTGGGCTGGAGAGAGCCTACTGCACATGTGTGTTTGGCTGGCCCGAGACGGCTGGTCAAACGCATGCGCACTGAGGGGAGGACACAGTGCACTCCCCTCATCCTCGTCATCCCCAGTGCCCTGTCCCTCTAACAAACGAAACGATAATAAACATGGTTTATTATCGTTTCTTTTGTTAAGGGATTTGCATCAGCTGCTGCTGGCGGGGGTTGGGATGCTCCTCCACTCTAACAGAGGAGCCGCTGCTGCTATCAGACCAGCACATTGGGCATGGCCTGATTGCCATATAGGCCGCCCTTTTTTGAGAAACCTGGAAATGTTTCATTTATTTTCTCGCTTAGTTTATTGCTGTCAGTTTCCTAGCTCCTCCCTGAATTCTTACGAGTAACAGCCTTCCATATCGTATCTGACACACCCATTCCAATCCGCTATGATCATTAGTAGTTATTTTTTAATCACTGCAATCACTTTAAGTCAATTGTCCTGTCTTACATTATTTCCCCAAGATTAATTGTCACCAAATTCTTCCTTATCTTTAAATGAACTAGTGTGTGCACCATCAACAATAACTTCAGCCACCTCATGTTCCTCTACCAAAGCTTATGATGGTTGACTGGAGGAGCACCCGGTTGTGTGCTATAAATATATTCCTTCACATAATTACCATCTCACAGCTGAGTGACCACAAACCTAAATCTCAAATAGCCTGCAATTCTTTTCTCCAAAGGAGATGATAATCAATGCTCCAGCTGGGGTTGAAATATTTATGGGACCTGGAAAATACCTTCCATGAGACGCTGGGGAAAAATGACGGTGATACAATGTTTATAAAGATAGCTACCCCACGCAAAGGATCCCAGAGTTTGTAATTCCAGTCCCTGCGCAAACAGGACTTTGCGTCTGATTTTCAGTTCTGCTCATGTTCATAATCAAGTCCAAGTAAGTAACCAATAGAAAACAATGAAATGGAAAGGTGCTGTTCACTAACACTGCCCTCCATTTTCTGAAATGTGTGAGTGGGTCCTAGTTGTTGCCCTCCTCGCCAATTCCATCACTTTTCTTTCTGTCACCCATGCAAATCCTTATACCTTCTATCTCTGTCTCACACAGAATGATTATGTGGTGAAGCACTGTGGCAGTAACCAAGAGGTGTCCAAGCATTGTCTTTAAACAGCACCACCTGCCCTGTCTTTTAAACCTTCCTGTCTCCTGTGTACGAAATACAGTCCCTCTTTCAACCTTCTTTCTTTACATCTCACTACACTCCTCTGTGTCCAGACATTCTCATCCACACCTCCGGACTTTTTCCTTTTTGGTCTGTTTTTCTCTCCCCAAAGCACAAACATACACCGTCTGATAGAACATCTGTGTGCACCAATTTGAAACCTAGCAGTCCAGTCCCTCCCATCATTTAAGACACACTGAAAGCTCCCTAGAACAAGACAGCAAATAATAGTCTGAACAAATCTGTTTTCACCCATTAACACATAGGGGGTGATTCTAACCTTGGCGGGCGGCGGAGGCCGCCCGCCAAAGTTCCCCCAACAGAATACCGCTACGCGGTCAGAAGACCGCTGCGGTTATTCTGTGTTTCCCGCTGGGCTGGCGGGCGACCGCCAGAAGGCCGCCCGCCAGCCCAGCGGGAAACCCCTTCCCACGAGGAAGCCGGCTCCGAATGGAGCCGGCGGAGTGGGAAGGGTGCGACGGGTGCAGTAGCACCCGTCGCTATTTTCAGTGTCTGCATGGCAGACACTGAAAATCTTTTAGGGGCCCTCTTCCGGGGGCCCCTGCAGTGCCCATGCCATTGGCATGGGCACTGCAGGGGCCCCCAGGGGCCCCACGACACCCCTCACCGCCATCCTGTTCCTGGCGGTCACAACCGCCAGGAACAGGATGGCGGTGAGGGGGGTCGGAATCCACATGGCGGTGCAGCAAGCTGCGCCGCCATGGAGGATTCCTCAGGGCAGCGGAAAACCGGTGGGAGACCGCCGGTTTTCCGTTTCTGACCGCGGCCATACCGCCGCAGTCAGAATGCCCTTGGGAGCACCGCCAGCCTGTTGGCGGTGCTCCCGCGGTCGTTGACCCTGGCGGTCAATGACCGCCAGGGTCAGAATGACCCCCATAGTCCTTCCAACTTCCCTGTACTTTTATCAGTATGCCCACTGTTATTGGCCACAGTCCATCACTCCATCTCTCCCTAGTCCTAGTCGAGACCTCTTACATTCCCTTACGCATTTCTGCCTCCTCTTTTTCTTAACCCCAAAAGATTGCCCGCTGCCTTGCTTGAGATGGAGCAAATGCCACACACTAGTCAACTAATGACAGCAGGTAATACTCCGGATGGTATCTTTTCTTTTATCTCCCCACCTTACACCACATATTGCCCCAGCACCAGTCCCTAACAATTCCACCCACGCCTCAATGTGTAAATGTGCTATATGGGGAACCCATTATGATTCAATCAAGAGTTGGGCATCTTTAGTACGTCTGTTCAATGGTAGGCCACCACCACTTGCTGCCCTTCTGCCTCAAATCAGGCCAGTAGTCACTCTCTACATCCAAAGATTACTTTCAGCCAGTCCAGAGGGCCATTCTGCTTGTTCTTGTTTGGTCCCATCATAGCCCATATGATGAGGGGTATGTCTTTTAAAAACACAAAATAACTCTCCTGAACTGGTTACACTTGTGTGTTTGGAAAACAATGAATAGTTGAAATTCGCCTTGTTTGTGTTAACACCACAATATTTCTACACGTAAACCTACACACTAACCTTCCTGAGTCCAACTCACAATTTGCAGACTAATAGCTATTTTGTCTTTAGCTTTTTCCCTCTGGCTGTTTTTAGGGCACTAACAATATTTTACCCAGATTTGGCATGCTTCCCAAAGCACAGATTCAACATGCCTCAGAACATCCATAGCTGAGTTTCAAGGAAATGTGTTGTGAGTTAATACCCGTAGTCTTCTGTTGTACTATACTTTTTGCCATGAGTAATAGAAATGACCGGTTCTGCATCTGAACGTCTTTTGCAACGCCCAAAGACAGTGCCTGTCAAAAAAACAGTGATGACATTGTTTCCAAGCTAGTAGTGGCACAGCAAAGCAAAATTGAAGGTAGTAGTCTAAATAGAATCGATGGGTCAGACAGCGATTGTATGGCAGAATATTGATCATAAATTTTTTGAAAAACATTTCGTGAAAGTAAATATATGCAGAAGCAAAAATAGGTGTACTTTTCTGAACTTACTTTTCTTTTTTACTTACCTTGAAAATATATATACATTTATGAATCCATATATATACATATATATATATATATATATATATATATATATATATAGAGAGAGGGTTATGTATGCTACATCTGTACTTAATTAAGCATATTTACCTTCCAATATTTTTGTTGTTGATATTTTTGCTACAATATTTTTGTAGTATAATCTTTACATCTTAATATTTAGTTTGTTATACCCCGAAGAAAGTCACAGGGATGCTGGTACATAAAGGCACTAAGGCAATGAATGCTAGGTAACTACGTTTGACACCACTGTCTGAGCAAATATTTCCCTGAGAAGTAGGAAATATGACCCATTGAAAGGGACACAAAATATCACTTGTAAAGTTTAACAAAATCCTTGCACTGACCCTGCGAGGTCTCCACGACTTCAGGACGTAGAGTGGGGGAGTAGAATCAGAGGTGTTGTCACAAGATGCCCATACAGAATAGGTATGCTTGGGAGCTGGCCCCATGGTGATCAGCCGATCATCTTAAGAGTGGGGAGGCCGTAGGCTGATGTAGAGGCTTATCTCCACTCAGATCATGGGTTGGTTACTAGGACAGAAGGTTGATCACAGAAACATGGATGGAACCTGACAACATGATGGTCAGCAGAATTTAACAGGTGCTACAAGTACAGCTGTTACAAAAGCGAAGATCAGTGGCCTCGTTGTTTTTGGGGGTGGGAATGTGGATAAGAAATTGAAGAAAGTGGAGAGAAGAAGAAGGCATGGTGCAGTATCTTGAGGTGAGGCTGAAGCCGGAGGAGTGCATAGAGTGAGACCACATCAGAGCAGGTGGCCGGTAGAGAGTGGAGATGAGGAACCAGGAAAGGTAGAGGAGGCAGAGAAGGGAGCATGTGCTGTGAGGTAAGGAAGATAAATATGGCAGAGGGACAACAAAATGTGTAGTCCTAGCTCTGGAATAATGGGTAAAAACTGGAGGAGCAGAAGAAGTAAACCCACTGTGTGCTCCAGCCCCAACAGAATCCAGAACAAGGCCAAGACAACATAGGGAAGCAAGTATATGGAGGATAAAGTATTAGCTGCTCTCCGAAATTAGGATTGATCCCCCCCAACATTTCCTACATAAAGTACAGTAACTGAGCAGGCAGGAGAGACTGCATTACAACTTTCATGCATGTACATTTGCCCTGAGCATTTATTCTCACCCATAGCCCTCACCTCAGGTATTCCTTTTTGGGTCTTGATAGAGTCTCAGGTGTATCTTGCAGAGCCACCGGTGGATGATGCTTCCTCCGGCAGTGTTTGATGTGAGATCCCAGAGATGTCAGACCGTTTGAGTCCAATTGCAGCCACAGCCCTTGTTAATATCCTCTGGGAGTGTCCAAATATGTTCCTGCACGTGGATCCACCCTGCTCAGCCCTTTGGCATTCCTTGTTTCCTTGTTTCCTCATGTACCAAGCAGGTGCCACTGCACGGGTTGGTCCAAGGAGTTGGCTTCTTTAACAGCATCTCACTCATTACATGAATCACATACTTAGGACTTTCAAAAGAGATGACAAAGTTCCTGTCATCCCTGTCGAGGCAGTGACAGTGCTTGGTAAAGTGATGTACACACATTTGTCCTGTGAATATGCTTTATACATTGAGACCTTGCAAACAATTGTCTCTTTCCTTATCTGTCCTTAGCTGCTCTTCTCACCTTTTGGCCTTTTGTTATCATTCTCTACTCCTCCAAACCTGTTAACTAGTTCCTCAATTGAACAACTTAGTCACATTACTGTGGCAAACAGGAGGGGCCATTTTTGCCCCCTGAATTATTGTGAAAAACTCACTCAGGGAGGGGTGACAAGTCAAGGGATTTTTTTCTTCCATTCCTATGGGGCATCCTCCAGTTAAGGAATGTCTGAGGTAAAGGTTGGCTTCTTGTCCAGGTGCCTCAGTTTTGCTTAAGACCCTACGAGTCCATCACATCAGCCCTTACTGTGTATAGTGAGGTAAAGAAACCCTGACACATTGTACTAGAATATACCCCAACTAACTCTTCAACACCTCCCTCACACCTGCATGTCTCCATCTCCTCTTCACTCTCATTATGAACTTACGCTTTTGTTAGAGCATTTTAGTAATATGCAATAATGATTATATTCATGTGTTTAAGTTAGCATAGGTAGGCCCCAAAAATTAATTTACTTGGCCCTGGTCTGGTTGCACAGGCAACCGAAAAAGCATGGCTTTTAAAAAGTTGCACAGCGTGCATGATTTCTCTCTCTCACATTCTGTGTTTTTCAATTTTTGATGTCATTTCCCTTGTATGTAGGGCAATTGTTTTAATAAATTATTAATTCTCGGAGGTATAAAATAAGCTTGTTTTGCATAAACACAATTTTAAATATTGATTATTTTCTGTGAAAGTATTGTTATTAATACAGACTATGGTGCCCCTTCACACCATGCAAAGGGCAATATTCTCTGCTCCTGTAAAAGTATACAATGTGCTATTTTTAGTATATATTCAAGACCTTTCCTTGCATTCATATAGAGCAGACTCTATGACAGTTTGCCATTCAATTCCGTATTTAAAATATTTTTGTTTCAAGAGCTTTTTCATCTAATCTCTAAAGGCAGACTTTGTGTCAGTCCTCCTATTCATTTACATTTAGACTTTTCACTTGATTTATGATATTGATGCTGGTTTAAATTGACTAACCAATTTCCCTTTTTACTTTCTGTAATGATTCTTACATTTAAGTTAGACCTTGTGTTTTGGACTTTGGATCATGTCTAGGGGCGTAGCTTGCTCGTTAAGACAGATTTTCCAAAAATCACACTGGCATATCATGTTAATCATTGTATGAGAAGCAGTGCATGAGCAGTGCGTGAGTGGGGCTGAAAGGCCAGTGGACAGAGAAAGGAGTTTGGATTATGAATAACCATATTTCAAGACCTTAAAACCAGAGACAAGAGTTGTGTGTGTGTTTTTGTCTGAGTGAGTATTTAAAAATCCCAGATGAAAGCTGAAAGACACCTTACCACACTTAACTGAAAGCTCCTGTAGCCAACTATTTGCTAAATAAATAATTTATTAAGGGGGTGTAACACCCCAAACATCCCTCTGAAGCTACACCCCTGATCATGCCCTGCTATGGTTTTCCTGTAAAGTTTTTTCTTTATTTGCCTAGGGCCCTCCTCACACACCATGACCTGTCTAATCAGCTATTTTATCAGTGAAAAGTGCCGACAGATTTTGGTAGCAGAGTGTGGCTCTAACATATTGAGGGAATCTGGTTCAAACTTTAGGACAAATCTCAATTGAAATTTGCACTCCAAAATTGTCAAAGATAGGGAATTCTGGAATCATGTGACTTATGCTGATGTACCTGTACCTGACCTGTTGAAGTTGTCCGGAGTGGCATTATGTGAGTAGAAATAGGGCTTACTGAAGTGAGTTGTCTTGCCTGCATTGCGTGGATTGTTATGCAAATTGTGATGGTGTACCCTTGTTGTCTTGCAGCATGTGGTTTGATTGAGTTCATTCTTCTGTGGCGTGGAGCAAATCGCATGGTAGAGTTATGTCAATAGTGTGTGCAACAGGCTTCGTAATCTGCACTGGATTGTAATATTTTTCACACATTGCTAAACATGTTTCAAATTGGGCTTATGATTAAAAAATCGTAGGGTTTCACACCTAAGGTTAGCTGATTCATGGAAACCCAAGATCTTAAACTAAAATTTTAAGGCTGTCTGCTGAAAAGGAGCGTGGACTATAGTCCCTTAGGTCAAAGTCTTATGCAGTGGCTTAATAGTCTATCTGTGCATGAACTAATCAGGGTATTGTTCTTCATTTCTTGTTCGCTGGACAAGACTGGAAGTTGGATTTCTGCTGGTCGAGCACCTATCTTGGTATGATTGAAGAAATTTTAAGTGCTGAATGTTCCCTATTCTCTGGTGAATTTGACTTTCCATCCCGTATTCCAGCAGACAGACAAGGTATTTGATTTATTTCAGTTTGCATTTGAAGTCACAATTTTGAAATCATATTGTGATTAAAGGTGGGCATAACACATCATTGTTAGAAATGGGGTTTTTGGTTGGCAGATAGGTTGCCCTCTGTCCAAGCAAGAACCCTCACTCTAGTCAGGGTAAGTCACACACAATCCAAAATCAGCCTGTGCTCACCCTCCGGTAGCTTGGCACGAGCAGTCAGGCTTAACTTAGAAGGCAATGTGTAAAGCATTTGTGCAATAAATCATACAACACCATAGTATAACACCACAAAAATACACCACACAGTGTTTAGAAAAATATAGAATATTTATCTGGATAATTGTAGGTCAAAACGATCAAAGTTGCAATACGAATTTGTAAAGATATCACTGAAAAGTGATATTAAGAGTCTTTAAGTCTTTAAAAAGCAATACAGTGTCTTTCAAGCACAGAGTACCTGGTTTCTGGTGGGAAATCTCCTCAGAGGGCCACAGGAGAAGAGATGCGTGGAAAAAGGGGTGTGTGCGTCGTTTTCCGCTCAGCACACACAGACTTGCGTCGTTCTTTTCCACGCGGGGAAGTCGGGCGTCGTTTTCCGGCGCGCAGACAGTCTCTTTTTGTGGATCGCGAGGATTACCAGATGTCCCGGGTCTGTGCGTGGATTCTCCTGCTTATTTTCCGGCTGCGCGTCGTTCTGCGGGGCTGCGCGTCGAAGTTTCGACCTCACGGTAGGCGTCGCGTCGATTTCTCCTTGGAAGTCGGGCGGCGTTGTCCTTGCGAGGCCGTGCGTCGAAATTTTGGTCTCACGGCAGGCGTCGCGTCGATTTCTCCTTGGAAGTCGGGCGGCGTTGTCCTTGCGAGGCCGTGCGTCAAAGTTTCGCACTCACGGTAGGCGTCGCGTCGATTTCTCCTTGGAAGTCGGGCGGCTTTGTCCTTGCGAGGTTGTGCGTCGAAGTCTCGATCGTCCCGAGGGCGTCGCGTTGATCAGCGTCGGTGTGCGGCGTTTTTCTCGCCGCGAAACAAGCTGTGCGTCGAAATTTTCGGCGCACGGAGTGTCCACGTGAAAGGAAGAAGTCTTTTTGGTCCTGAGGCTTCAAGGAACAGGAGGCAAGCTCTATCCAAGCCCTTGGAGAGCACTTTCACAGCCAGACAAGAGTTCAGCAAGGCAGCAGGGCAACAGCAAGACAGCAGTCCTTTGGAGAAAGCAGACAGGTGAGTCCTTTGAGCAACCAGGCAGTTCTTCTTGGCAGGATGTAGTTTCTGGTTCAGGTTTCTTCTCCAGCAAGTGTCTGATGAGGTAGGGCAGAGGCCCTGTTTTATACTAAGTTGTGCCTTTGAAGTGGGGGTGACTTCAAAGAGTCTCTAAGAAATGCACCCAGTTCCCTTTCAGCTCAATCCTGTCTGCCAGAGTCCCAGTAGGGGGTGTGGCAGTCCTTTGTGTGAGGGCAGGCCCTCCACCCTCCCAGCCCAGGAAGACCCATTCAAAATGCAGATGTATGCAAGTGAGGCTGAGTACCCTGTGTTTGGGGTGTGTCTGAGTGAATGCACAAGGAGCTGTCAACTAAACCTAGCCAGACGTGGATTGAAGGGCACAACAAGATTTTAGTGCAAAGAAATGCTCACTTTCTAAAAGTGGCATTTCTAGAATAGTAATATTAAATCCGACTTCACCAGTCAGCAGGATTTTGTATTACCATTCTGGCCATACTAAATATGACCTTCCTGCTCCTTTCAGATCAGCAGCTGCCACTTCAACAGTGTATGAGGGCAGCCCCAATGTTAGCCTATGAAGGGAGCAGGCGTCACAGTAGTGTAAAAACGAATTTAGGAGTTTTACACTACCAGGACATATAACTACACAGGTACATGTCCTGCCTTTTACCTACACAGCACCCTGCTCTAGGGGTTACCTAGGGCACACATTAGGGATGACTTATATGTAGAAAAAGGGGAGTTCTAGGCTTGGCAAGTACTTTTAAATGCCAAGTCGAAGTGGCAGTGAAACTGCACACACAGGCCTTGCAATGGCAGGCCTGAGACAAGGTTAAGGGGCTACGGAGGTGGGTGGCACAACCAGTGCTGCAGGCCCACTAGTAGCATTTAATCTACATGCCCTAGGCACATGTAGTGCACTCTACTAGGGACTTACAGGTAAATTAAATAGTCAATCATGGATAAACCAATCAATAGTACAATTTACACAGAGAGCATATGCACTTTAGCACTGGTTAGCAGTGGTAAAGTGCTCAGAGGTCAAAAGCCAACAACAACAGGTCAGAAAAAATAGGAGGAAGGAGGCAAAAAGTTTGGGGATGTCCCTGTCAAAAAGCCAGGTCCAACATGACCCCCCACCAGCCTAAAGCCAGGGGAGAACAATCACTATCCTGATGTACTTCCCTGTTTGAGGCGACAGAACAAGGACCCAGGCCCACAACAGCAGGGGCATGCTCCAGTTCTTCGCCTTCCTGACTCCCATTGGATCCCTCTGTCCATACTCTCAGGGCCCACTAAGCCCATCCATGGGGAACCTTTCTCCTTTCCTGCGGATCCCATCTGTGCAGCACCTAACCTTACTTTGCTCACAGATGTATCCCAGGGGCAGGATAGTACCCCCATGACCAACATAGTGGTGTTGCCCACTCTACCCCTGGGGTGTGACACTTGTCCCCTCCCCAGGGATAACTCTGTCCACCCGGACAGCAAGCCACAGTGATTACTGACAGCTGCCAGGGATGAGAGCCAGGCCCCAGGCCTCTCAAAGCTCTCCAACCACTGTGGCTGTGGAGAGTGGGGGGCGGTAGCCCCAGGTGCTGGGCACCCTTTAACCACTCTCCCTTCCACCAGGTCAGGGATGACAGCCTGAACCTGGTCCTCCCCTCTGGGGCTTTGTACCCTCCCTCCTGGAGCGGTACCCCCAGGGTCCAACATGGTCAGGGTGCTTACAGAAGTCACCCTGTACCATTCCTCCACCAGTGCAGGGCTGTTAACCTGCCACTGGCCCTCCAACCTGGGGCCTGTACCTTCAGGTTGGACTAGGGCCCGGGGTGAGGCTTCCCTCCCCCTGCCCTCCCTTCTGGGGTCCAGCACCCTCCAACTAGGAGTGGCCTCCTCAGAAGACAACATGGTAGGGGCACTGTTATCAGTAGCCCCTCCCTCCAGGTCCGGGGGGACACCCTGAACCTGGTCTTCCAGCCCAGGGTCTGTACCCTCAGACTGGATCACTGCCTGGCAAACCAGGACTTCCTGGGAGGCACACCTACCCCCCACCAGGTCAGAGTTTAACCTCTGCACCTGCCCATTCAACTCAGAGTCACCACCCTGAAGTTGAACAATTGCCTGGCACGCCAGGACTTCCTGGAGGGCACCCTGACCCTCCACCAGGTCAGAGTTTAACCTCTGCACCTGACCATTCAACTCAGAGTCCCCACCCTGAAGTTGAACAATTGCCTGGCACACCAGGACTTCCTGGAGGGCACACTGACCCTCCACCAGGTCAGAGTTTAACCTCTGCACCTGACCATTCAACTCAGAGTCACCACCCTGAAGTTGAACAATTGCCTGGCGCACCAGGACTTTCTGGGAGGCACACCTACCTCCCACCAGGTCAGAGTTTAACCTCTGAGCCTGGTTCCCCAACCCAGGGTCACCACCCTGAGGTTGGGCAATTGCCTGGCACGCCAGGACTTTCTGGGGGGCACACCTACCCCCCACCAGGTCAGAGTTTAACCTCTGAACCTGGTCATCCAACCCAGAATCAACACCCTGAGGTTGGACAATTGCCTGGCACAGCAGGGCTTCTTGGGAGGCACACCTACCTCCCACCAGGTCAGAGTTTAACCTCTGAACCTGGGTATCCAACCCAGAGTCACCGCCCTGAGGTTGAACAATTGCCTGGCACGCCAGGACTTTCTGGGGGGCACACCTACCCCCCACCAGGTCAGAGTTTAACCTCTGAACCCGGTTATCCAACCCAGAGTCAGCACTCTGAGGTTGAACAATTGCCTGGCACGCCAGGACTTTCTGGAGGGCACCCTGACCCTCCACCAGGTCAGAGTTTAACCTCTGAACTGGGCCATTCAACTCAGAGTCACCACCCTGAAGTTGAACAATCGCCTGGCATGCCAGGACTTCCTGGAGGGCACACTGACCCTCCACCAGGTCAGAGTTTAACCTCTGAACCTGGTTCTCCAACCTAGGGTCACCATCCTGAGGTTGGACAACTGCCTGGTACACCAGGGCTTTCTGGGGGGCACACCTACCCCCCACCAGGTCAGAGGTTAACCTCTGAACCGGGATATCCAACCCAGAGTCACCACCCTGAGGTTGAACCATTGCCTGGCAGGCCAGGACTTTCAGGGAGGCACACCTACCTCCCACCAGGTCAGAGTTTAACCTCTGAGCCTGGTTCTCCAACCCAGGGTCACCACCCTGAGGTTGAACCATTGCCTGGTATACCAGGACTTTCTGGGGGGCACACCTACCCCCCACCAGGTCAGAGTTTGACCTCTGAACCTGGTTAGCCAACCCAGAGTCACCACCCTGAGGTTGGGCAATTGCCTGGCACCCCAGGACTTTCTGGGAGGCACACCTACCTCCCACCAGGTCAGAGTTTAACCTCTGAACCTGGCCATCCAACCCGGAGTCGACACCCTGAGGTTGGACAACTGCCTGGCACGCCAGGACTTTCTGGGGGGCACACCTACCCCCCACCAGGTCAGAGTTTAACCTCTGAACCTGACCATCCAACCCAGAGTCAACACCCTGAGGTTGAACCATTGCCTGGCATTCCAGGACTTTCTGGGGGGCACATCTACCCCCCACCAGGTCAAAGTTTAACCTCTGAACCCGGTTATCCAACCCAGAGTCACCACCCTGAGGTTGAATCTTTGCCTGGCATGCCAGGACTTCCTGGGGGGCACTCTCACCCCCCACAAGGGACACGCCGTCCCCAAGGCCCACACAAGAGTCTGGTTGGCGCAGGTCTCCCGACCTCTGCCCATCCGGCAGAGTCTGGGTTTCCCCCAAACCAGAAACGGTTTCACCTGGGTCATTCCTGGGGGGCTCTGCTCTCAGAGCTCCCCCTGACTTTCAAGATCCTCCACTGGGGTCGGCCACCCCCTCTCAACCCTATGTCTGGACTTCTGCACCCCCTCACTAGGAGTGGTACTGCCAGACACCAGAACTGTTGGGATGCTGTCTACAGTCATCCCCCCAAGTTCTTCTGACACTGCGGGGCTTCCCTCAAAAGGTAGCCCTACGGTACAGGTTAGGCTCTGAGACCTACCTGGGACACTACAATCCTCTCCCACCTCACTTGGTCGGGAACCACCTAGACCACTCCCTTCAGGAGCACCCCCAAATGCCTCTTCAGACTCTCTGGTACTCACCCAAAAGTCTGCCTCCACTGTAAGTTCCCTGGGGTCAGAGAACTCACACTCCACCTGGTGTTGGCGTAGCTCTGGAAAATAAGGACCAGACATATGCTCTCCAGCAATTACATCACTCTGCCCTTCACATGTATTAACCACAGTACCCTTCACCCAACCACCCAGTAACTCAACCTTGGAAAAGCACTCTACTTCACCCTCCTGAGACTGGTGAGACAGTATCTGTCTGTCCCTGACACTCAACCCAAACTCTTCTGGGATGTCTCTACACTCTATATCCAGGACGTCCACCAGGGGGGAACCCTTTTCTCTGTCACTCTCTGCTAGAGTCAGTAAAGTGTCCCTCCCCCCAGTAGGAATATGACTCCCTGTGCCAGTTCCCCAATCCTTCTCAGGGACCCTGTGCATAACGGGAACTACCTCATACCCTTGAACCGCCTGGGGTGTGTCAACTCTCTTCTTCAAGTTGGGTACCACATCTCTGGGCTTGTGCCCTTCTTCAGCAGTACTAGATGCAAGATTTTTGCTGCCACCATCTGAACTGGACTCAGCCCTTCCGGCCTCCAGTTTCAGCTCTTTACAGCTCAGCTCTTGAGCTGCAATCTTTTCTTCTTCCAGGGCTAAGAGACTTGCTGCCTCAGCCCTTTCAATTAACTCATCTAGCTCTTCCATCCACCGTGCTTGAGCCATGAGCCATTCTTTTTTCACTGGGTCTCTTTCCTCATCTGAGTCGTCCTCCTCCTCCTCTGAGGGGTACTTAGTCATTTGGTTTCTTGCTGCCTCTCTCTCTGCCCATCTGTCTTCCTCCCAGACTATGTAGGCATGTAGCATCTCTGCTTTAGTAGATCTCTTTGCTACAGGAAGGCCACATTCTCTGCAAAGCTTCCTTAGGTCAGCCTTAGTGAGGTGGTCAGTAGGCAAAAAGAATAAGTAGGTAAGCGATCCCATTCTGATAGGATCTTACCAGCAAAAAACAAAATCCAAAGTCCAAAATATCAATAGTATATCCAGGAGGACATCAGAGACCAAAAGTCAAAAAAGAGATAAAAAATCAAGTTGACCTTCAACTGTGGGTAGGTAGTGAAATACTTAGCTACTGTATGTCACTGCACAAACACAAGTCCTATCCTCACCGCTGATCACCAATGTTAGAAATGGGGTTTTTGGTTGGCAGATAGGTTGCCCTCTGTCCAAGCAAGAACCCTCACTCTAGTCAGGGTAAGTCACACACAATCCAAAATCAGCCTGTGCTCACCCTCCGGTAGCTTGGCACGAGCAGTCAGGCTTAACTTAGAAGGCAATGTGTAAAGCATTTGTGCAATAAATCATACAACACCATAGTATAACACCACAAAAATACACCACACAGTGTTTAGAAAAATATAGAATATTTATCTGGATAATTGTAGGTCAAAACGATCAAAGTTGCAATACGAATTTGTAAAGATATCACTGAAAAGTGATATTAAGAGTCTTTAAGTCTTTAAAAAGCAATACAGTGTCTTTCAAGCACAGAGTACCTGGTTTCTGGTGGGAAATCTCCTCAGAGGGCCACAGGAGAAGAGATGCGTGGAAAAAGGGGTGTGTGCGTCGTTTTCCGCTCAGCACACACAGACTTGCGTCGTTCTTTTCCACGCGGGGAAGTCGGGCGTCGTTTTCCGGCGCGCAGACAGTCTCTTTTTGTGGATCGCGAGGATTACCAGATGTCCCGGGTCTGTGCGTGGATTCTCCTGCTTATTTTCCGGCTGCGCGTCGTTCTGCGGGGCTGCGCGTCGAAGTTTCGACCTCACGGTAGGCGTCGCGTCGATTTCTCCTTGGAAGTCGGGCGGCGTTGTCCTTGCGAGGCCGTGCGTTGAAATTTTGGTCTCACGGCAGGCGTCGCGTCGATTTCTCCTTGGAAGTCGGGCGGCGTTGTCCTTGCGAGGCCGTGCGTCAAAGTTTCGCACTCACGGTAGGCGTCGCGTCGATTTCTCCTTGGAAGTCGGGCGGCTTTGTCCTTGCGAGGTTGTGCGTCGAAGTCTCGATCGTCCCGAGGGCGTTGCGTTGATCAGCGTCGGTGTGCGGCGTTTTTCTCGCCGCGAAACAAGCTGTGCGTCGAAATTTTCGGCGCACGGAGTGTCCACGTGAAAGGAAGAAGTCTTTTTGGTCCTGAGACTTCAAGGAACAGGAGGCAAGCTCTATCCAAGCCCTTGGAGAGCACTTTCACAGCCAGACAAGAGTTCAGCAAGGCAGCAGGGCAACAGCAAGACAGCAGTCCTTTGGAGAAAGCAGACAGGTGAGTCCTTTGAGCAACCAGGCAGTTCTTCTTGGCAGGATGTAGTTTCTGGTTCAGGTTTCTTCTCCAGCAAGTGTCTGATGAGGTAGGGCAGAGGCCCTGTTTTATACTAAGTTGTGCCTTTGAAGTGGGGGTGACTTCAAAGAGTCTCTAAGAAATGCACCCAGTTCCCTTTCAGCTCAATCCTGTCTGCCAGAGTCCCAGTAGGGGGTGTGGCAGTCCTTTGTGTGAGGGCAGGCCCTCCACCCTCCCAGCCCAGGAAGACCCATTCAAAATGCAGATGTATGCAAGTGAGGCTGAGTACCCTGTGTTTGGGGTGTGTCTGAGTGAATGCACAAGGAGCTGTCAACTAAACCTAGCCAGACGTGGATTGAAGGGCACAACAAGATTTTAGTGCAAAGAAATGCTCACTTTCTAAAAGTGGCATTTCTAGAATAGTAATATTAAATCCGACTTCACCAGTCAGCAGGATTTTGTATTACCATTCTGGCCATACTAAATATGACCTTCCTGCTCCTTTCAGATCAGCAGCTGCCACTTCAACAGTGTATGAGGGCAGCCCCAATGTTAGCCTATGAAGGGAGCAGGCCTCACAGTAGTGTAAAAACGAATTTAGGAGTTTTACACTACCAGGACATATAACTACACAGGTACATGTCCTGCCTTTTACCTACACAGCACCCTGCTCTAGGGGTTACCTAGGGCACACATTAGGGATGACTTATATGTAGAAAAAGGGGAGTTCTAGGCTTGGCAAGTACTTTTAAATGCCAAGTCGAAGTGGCAGTGAAACTGCACACACAGGCCTTGCAATGGCAGGCCTGAGACAAGGTTAAGGGGCTACGGAGGTGGGTGGCACAACCAGTGCTGCAGGCCCACTAGTAGCATTTAATCTACATGCCCTAGGCACATGTAGTGCACTCTACTAGGGACTTACAGGTAAATTAAATAGTCAATCATGGATAAACCAATCAATAGTACAATTTACACAGAGAGCATATGCACTTTAGCACTGGTTAGCAGTGGTAAAGTGCTCAGAGGTCAAAAGCCAACAACAACAGGTCAGAAAAAATAGGAGGAAGGAGGCAAAAAGTTTGGGGATGTCCCTGTCAAAAAGCCAGGTCCAACAATCATGAAGTGTAGTGTAATGTTTTTTTAAATTAGAGCAAAATTACACAAGATTATGTAGAATTGAGCGAGGAGCATAACTCAGTATTTAGCGCTATGTCCTTAGTGCAAAATGCACCCTTGTTCCAAATTATACCCAAGGATGCATTTTGTGCTAAGAAAATAATGCTGAGAACATGAACAGCAGCAGCCAGCAGCCGCTTGCACGCACTAAATTGGCTGTTCCTGTGCTCCTCCAAAAGGTTTTTGGTTCAACATTAAGCAAATTACACAAACGGATGTAATCTCATAATTTTCAGTGATTTCGCATCACAAGAGTAACACAAAATTACTCCAATGAATCCAGTATGATTTTTGTTTTTACCCTGGCCTAATTGTGATTGGCTGAATTAGTCTAGTGTATTGTAAGGTTAGGTTGAGAATGCAAAGGGCGAGCATATGAATAAACCAGCAATTTCTGCTAATAAAGCAGATGTTACACCCCTGACTGATACCCCCTCTCACAAAATGCTGCTGAATTTCAGATTACGTACATTATTATGGGCCAAAGAATGGAATAGAATTGCTGCTGATGGAAAAAACTATAGTTTCCAGTGTATGGTTTATTTGAGATGAAAAAGGATTGGTAACTTGAGGTATGCCATGTTTGTGATGCAGCCGCTGCCTAGACCTGCCCAGTTTGAAGCCTTGAATGAGCCGGACTATATAGCTTTTGAGAGAGTACACAAGTAAATGATAAAAGGACAGATTGATAAGGGTGTCAACCATTGTATTGCTGTGAGGTTGTATTTACAGAAGAAAGCATGGAGGCAAGAAGTGCTGGAAATTATAGGTGCTTTCCCAGTGATTACTGATGAATGAGACATGAAGAAAACAAACATGACAAAGGAGGACAAGAAAGAGATAGAACACAATGGGATTTATTCTGAAGAAGATTAGCTGATAAAGAGATTGCTGTCTAAAGCGAGACCACCTCCGTATAACGAGGGTCATGTGCAAACACACGTGCAGGAAGCAGGGGAAAGAGATCCGAGCTTAAGGAAAGATGCAAAAAATGCCTGATTCAAGATCACAAAGTATGAGAGTGGTGGGAATTAATAATTTTGATCTTAAAGGAGATTTGGAATTAATGGCAGAAATGGGAGTCAACAGAGACAAAATTGCAATATATAATAAAGTTAAATTGCCATATTTGGGCACAGGTGCAGGGAAACATGTTCATCAAGCATTTGCAAAGGTTCAATAATTGGCCAGAAGTATTAAAGTGAAATTGGCACAAAGGAGAATTTAGGAATCACATAAAATGTGGTTGACTATGAGTGAATTATTGGTATACAGTCTGTATAACGGAGTAGAAGACCCTACAAAAGAGGGCATTTCTTTATTCATTTTGGATTTTGTGTTGGGATCAATGTTCCCTGTAAGGCGCGCTCGTGAGCGCGTGCGCACCTTTCCTTCCCCCATCGCGCAGGCCCCTTCGGCAAGCGTGCACGTTAATAAATAAGCCTTTTAGAGCGATATATGTGCTCCCCTAAGGCAGATAATGCTCATATTTGAATCTGGATTGAAGTGAATGAAAACAACGTTTAAATGCCGCGGGGAGTGTATTAAACATCATTTGGCGTACTTTAGCATACAAGTGAGCAAGTGATATTTTTGTTGAAAATTAATGGTTAATGAGCTAGGACAGTGGTTCCCAACCTGTGGGCCCGGGACCCCTGGGGGTCCGCGAAGCCTCCTTAGGGGGTCTGCGACTGCTTAGAAAATGTAATAATATTAGGTTCCAACTATCAGTAATGGCTCAGTGGGGGTCCACGGAGTCCATTAATGAGTCATTGGGGGTCCCCGGGCTCCAGTATTGATAAAATGGGGGTCCACAGAAGTCAAAAGGTTGGGAACCACTGAGCTAGGAAATGCTTCAGAACAGTAGGAAATGTGCTGTTATCAACTTTTCCATCATTGTCATACTTCATAGTTGTTTATATGCATTACCACTTTCTCAGCTCAAATAAGCTTTTTAGAGCGATAGTCGTGCTCTCCTATTGCAGAAAATGCTCATATTTGAATCTGGATTGAAGTCAATGAAAACAGCGTTTAAAGGCCGTGGGGAGTGTTTTAAACATCATTTGGCGTACTTTAGCATACAAGCGAGCAAGTGATATTTATGTTGAAAATTAATGGTTAATGAGCTAGGAAATGCTTCAGAACAGTAGGAAATGTGCTGTTATCAACTTTTCCATCATTGTCATACTTCATAGTTGTTTATATGCATTATCACTTTCTCAGCTCAAATAAGCCTTTTAGAGCGATAGTCGTGCTCTCCTATTGCAGAAAATGCTCATATTTGAATCTGGATTGAAGTCAATGAAAACAGCGTTTAAAGGCCGCGGGGAGTGTTTTAAACATCATTTGGCGTACTTTAGCATACAAGCGAGCAAGTGATATTTATGTTGAAAATTAATGGTTAATGAGCTAGGAAATGCTTCAGAACAGTAGGAAATGTGCTGTTATCAACTTTTCCATCATTGTCATACTTCATAGTTGTTTATATGCATTATCACTTTCTCAGCTCAAATAAGCCTTTTAGAGCGATAGTCGTGCTCTCCTATTGCAGAAAATGCTCATATTTGAATCTGGATTGAAGTCAATGAAAACAGCGTTTAAAGGCCGCAGGCAATGTTCCTCTGTTTTCTCTAACTGGGGTGTAGGTGGCACTTAACAGGTCATGTCCTTGGGGTGTGCAACCAGGTCACAAAACTGCCTTGATGCCCTATTGCATGGAGAAATGATATCCCTTTTTTGCTTTAGTGGTATGGAGAGGCTAATGCCAAAGATCTTGGCTAGTTATGCGCTGCGCGAGCGTGAATGGTCAATTTCTTGGCGCACGTATCCTTGGCTGCAGCGCACAGAGACCGCACACTGCCGCACACAGTGGAAAAAAATTAGAGGGAACATTGGTTGGGATGATTCTGAAAATTAGTTTCCTTATTCAACAAAGTGTAATGTGTAGGCAGCCTAAAACTCTGGATGAGATCTTGGTCTTTGCAAAGTGTTGTAGTGATGGTTGTGATGCTAAGAAGAAATCGACTAAGGAGAAATTGATGATGACTCAGATCTAGTTTTTCAAGAATGGTAGTCATGGTTGACGTGGTTTTAAGGTGTCTGGCCCTGATGTTGGTCCTGATTTTGGTCCTGGTGAGGGTGATAGTATGTAAGGTATCATACAATGTAACAGTGTGCAGTCTGTGCAAGGTAGAAATGTCAGTTCTCACGGAAGAGGTAGGAGTTGTGTTAACTGCATGTCTAATCAGAATGTCAACAAAATGCAAACGAGGAATGGCCCTTGCCACATCTTGGAAAGATAGGGCCATGAAGAAGGATCTGCAAACTCTAAACCTGCCTTGCAACTCGGTGCTAGTGCAGTACAAAGATGATCTGCTAGCTGCAGGTAAAACGAGAGAGGACTCTAGTCTTGACATAATTGCCTTGTAAACCTCAGACTGAAAATGGGCATTTAGTGTTCCCTGCTAAATTACATTACTGTCAAGAGAAGGTGATTTATTTGGGATACTAGATTGAGAAAGCAATAAGGAAGATTCAAAGAACTGTGCAGACTTAAAATGAACTCCCCTACAACACAGCAATAAGTGAGAATGTTCTTAGGGATGGTTGGCTACTAATGTTGGGAGACTCCAAACTTTTCCGTAATGTCAAAGTCTTTACAAAGGCTGCCTCACAGCGATCTGAGAATCCA
Organism: Pleurodeles waltl; assembly: GCF_031143425.1. Classification (NCBI taxonomy): domain Eukaryota; kingdom Metazoa; phylum Chordata; class Amphibia; order Caudata; family Salamandridae; genus Pleurodeles; species Pleurodeles waltl. Next base: position 295,413,965 of record NC_090449.1, on the reverse strand, counting down.
ATGCCTGTGGACAATGAATGTTTACAAGCCTTCCTGGAGCTCAGACACAGTATGTAGTGCCCCTGCTCTAGGAATGCCAAATTATGAGAACAATGTTATTTTATTCTATCATGAAAGAGAAGTGTCACTTCTCACACAGAAGCACATGGAGGCAAAACGGCCAAAAGCTTACTTTTGGCTACACTAAACACAATGGCATGTCCCCTGTGTTCCTGAAAGTGTTGCAGCTGTTTCCCTGGCAATTGTAAATTGTGAAATGATTGTGAAGGAATACATGTTTATTCTGCGGATTTCTCATACATTTGAGACATTGCTGACTTATATACAAACTCAGCATCTTATAAACAGTTGATTGACTAAATATGAGCAGATAATACTTGCATCAGAAACCATTTCAATCAAATGCTGCAATACCCTGAACCCTGAAACACATATGCTGTTGCCTGAGGAGGAAGTGGACAGCGAGATTGAGAAAAGTAACCATGGCTTTATTGAAGTGACATAGTTCACCAAAGCAAGACCGGATGATCAAGATGTAGCACTCAAATTAGCTGATTTAATTTTATTTATTGATGGTTCTTGTCTGACAGACCTTTTGAGTAGCAATAAAATGTATTGTGGAAGCATCATACTTGTATAATGTAACTTCTGCACAAGTGGCAGAACGAATTGCAATCATTAGAGTGTAATTTTTGGCCAATAAATTGAGTGTTATAATTTATACAGATAGCCTACGATTTGGTCGGTTATGGTCCAATGGTGTTTTTATACATACACTGGCACCCAAATTACAAATGGACTACACACGTTGGCTCTACTACATGCTTTGCAGTTCAGGAAGACAATTGAAGCTGTGAAATGTGCTGCACACAAGAGTGGAGATGATGTGATTTTAGCAGAAAAACATTATGCAGATGGAGTTGAAAAATACGGTGTTCTTGTGTCTGGTACCCTAGGAATCAATGGCACATCAGAATGTGAATTAGGCATTTCTTGTCTGTGTGGGCTCAGTCACTTGAGGTGTTGAGGGAACTGCAGAATGAGGCGCCAGATGATGAAAAGGAGAAAAGGAAGAAAAGCGGGTGGTTAAAAAAATGCTAATAAGATTTGGACATCTACAGATAAGATATTTTGTTGCCTGATTCAATGTTGTTAAGAATGGCAATGTGTTTACATCGACATACACATGCTGGGCTTGGTGCAGTGGTCAGGACTTTAAACAAATTGGTTCAATCCTCATGTTAGACTTATTGTAGAAAAAAGGTGTATATCTGGCACATAGGTAACTGGTGACAGGAGAACACTGCTCTTAAGTGTGGTGGTTTGTCATAGTGGACCAGCACACCTCGCACGACAACTACACGTGAAGAAGTGGCGACACAAGCCACTAATTTGCAGAGTCAAGCTCAAGTTTGTTACCTGGAGCCAGATGTAAGGACTCGTGGAGCAGAGAGAATACGCACTATAAGAAGAACAAGAAGATCAACAACAAACTTTGTGCTGTTCTCTATTATAGTCAAGAACTGCAAAAGAAAAGAAAAGAAAGGCAGCTAATGACCGCAGGTGCAGCAATGCCTTAAAACCTGCAAAACCCTCTTTGAAGAACTGGACCCTGAGGGAAATTGGCATTTTAATTGAGGAAGTCGTGACAATTGTGACCCAGAGTAAGCTCAGCACCTATTTCCTGCCAATAAACCATTACTTAATTATTTGCCAAAAAGCCATGCATAACAACAAACACATGGGGTACATCTCCACAGCCACCATGAATGGAAATGGCAGTGATTAACAATCCCAACCAAATCCACCCCTTTTTTACCATCAATAACAACAGTGGTATGTAACATAGGTTTGATATATTGGCATCTGCAAAGCCCAACTCTTTGCCCACTGTTGATAGAGGAGGCGAACATTCCACCCCCAGTACTCCTCAGGTCTCTAAGGTCAATGATGTTGTTCACATCATGAATGATCTTAAAGCTCAGAATATGGAGGTTAAAGCTTTGATGAAGGCCTCCTGCTCTTATTCAAAAGAGGAATAGCGCCAAAATGTGTGTAGATGTGGCTATACAAAGTGAAACAGTTTCAGTTGCTAGCAGTATAGCCTGTCGTCATCCCCCATCTCCTGGGAGGTTAGGATCTCCGGATTCATGTTTCCCCAATCCCCCAGGGTGATGTGCTTAGATGTAACCAGGCTGAGGGGGAGCAGACATCCTGGAGAGACAGAATATTGAGCTGGGGAAATGTGGCACCTGGCCTAATGGGAGGATGATTCACCAACAAACTTGGAACTTGTGCAATCCCTACTCGTCATCTTTTGTACATTGGCCAGGTGACCTGTACAAGGTTAAGCTGTGGTCAGGCCCACGCTGGCATTGGGTAAGCTGAGGGCAGGCCAGTACAACACGGGCCTTTCAATCCTTCAAAGGGAGTTGTTTGAATGCACAACGTGATCAACTTAACTGTGTTGAAAAAGAGTATGGTGATTCCCTACTTAATAAGCATTCTTCTACATAAAGAGCACCCACAAATTTTGGACGGTGATACTCTTTGATGTTTTGAAGGTCACACCCATTCAATTCCAGGTGAACCGTGTGATCACACTGAAATTCTATAAAAATCTCAAGACCTGGCAGATGACCTTAAGGCCAGGGATATGCGCTCTGCGTTTTCCTTAACTTTTTCAATCCGCCTTAAGTATAATGCTCCTCTGCCAAGAGAGCGAATTCCTATTTCCCAGATTGCATGCCATTCAGCACCGACAGAGGATCTCTCCCATGTGGTAGACAGAGTGGACTGACTAAGCAAAACATGACATTTGTGGTCATTGATTGGTGACTGGAATATATTCTCATGAAACAATGCAGGGTTAGAATCGAAACTGACTGGCCCCGTTTGGGGATTTTTTAAAATTGTTTTGGTATGTATCTATTCCAAAAGGCTTGGTGTACCAGCCTGGTCCATAGAACAGGTCCCACTACTTATTGTGGGGCTGCTGTTTCTCTGGGCTAAGACAGACCATCTCGTGTGTTAGTGAAATGGGTGAGAACAGCTTTTATCAGCAGAATTAAGTTGATGCTTATGAATTGCCATGATAGTCTGCCCCTTAAACATTCTAAAATAGAGGGGTTCTATAATTTAAATGTTGGTAGGAATACGGAATCCGAAACACTATCTCAGCTTGAGTCATTCATAGAACACAGATCTTAGAAAATGGATCCTTGAAGGTTGCAAGGTACTTTAACCTCACTAATGAGCTCCTAGACAATTCAAAGTATGCCACACGAGAGGATGAAGATGCAAAGTGGAGAATTACAAGATTAGACCTACTATATATTAATAAATGGTCAGTTGTATCCGCAAAATTATTTGAAGATGACCATTAATATAGGTCTTTAAGCATGTAATGACAGGTCTCCCCTCTGACTAAAGTGGTGTTCATACTTTTATCCGGGCTAAAAAGACCAGCAGAATAGATTATATAATGTTAGGTCTCCAACATTAGCCATATATGAAGGACATGGTGACACTAAAGAGGGAAGATAGTGACCACTACGTCCTTCACCTCACGATGCAAGGGTATTTAAATCCCAGGGCCTAGTGGACCAACATCTGTACAATACCAGGAATTATGCCTCTCGAATAATAAACACTTTTTAAAATGGCCCCATGTCAAGAGCTATCCACAGCTAATGTCCCAAATGTACACCAAAGTTGCAGAGGCATTAGATAATTTGATAAATAGTACTAAAACAGCTGGTGACCCTATTGGCACTCTAACAGTTCAAGGGGAACTCTATAATTCCCTAAGAGAAATGTTCAATTGGGAAGCTCAGTCCACAGCTAACCAGCGAGTTTATCCCGCCTGGTGCACTAAACAGTGCAAAGAGGCTAAGCCTGCCCTTATAGCATCTATCAAAAACAAAAAATAAAACTATCTAGGAAAATTGATAGATGTACACAGGTGATAGTGAGGTCAGACTAGGAGAACGCACCTTGACAGGAGTTAACTGCAGCTGCAAGTGCGGGGAATAATAAACGTTTCTGACAGCTAAGGTTGCCTACCATATTCAACAATAGATATGGGAAGATCAAATGAGATACAGGAAATATCAAGTTCACTAGTGATAATGCTAGAAGAAACCTATGATGTTATGGGATTAAATGTAGTAAGGCCCCAGGGCCTGACAAAATACTTGGTGACCTAAATGTGTTAGAACCCCGTGTACGTGCACCTTAAATTAATAAAGTTGCCAGTAGCATTTTGAATGACACCGAGATACCAAAATCTTGGTGTGGTACTGAGATTGTCCCGATCTACATAAATGGGACCAGTGATGTCCTCCGCAATTACAGGCCTATAAGTTTAATTGATGGCCTGCCATAAGATACTGAGGAAACTTCTAGAGTGGGTCAAGGAAAACAGAATATTATGGGACCTACAAGCAGGCTTTGTAACAGAACCAGTACTATTGATCAAACAATTCAGTTCTGCTCAATACACTGAAAAACTGGTACGGTGGGCAAGAGCCTCCTTTATGTGTCGTTTGTTGATCTTCGTCAGCTTTTGACCCCCAGCCACAAACTTTGGCTTGTGCTGAAAAGTATGGGTTTCCAAATAACAACCTATCAATTTTAAAAAGGCTACATAATAAGAATGCGCCCAAGTAAGATGGGGAAGTAATGGCAAAGTGGCAAACTGTAATACAATTGAAAAAGTGGTCCAGCGGGGATGCGCGTCGGCCCTGAACCGCTTCTCATTAAATATGAACAAAGTGGGAAAATATCTAGACATTCTCTGCAGCCGTGCACCAAAAATAGGTGCATTCATTTGCGGATTAAATGCTCGAAATTTCCAAAACAACTTCCGAACTACAGATCTGAGTTGATTAGTTCATGATATTCTGCAATGATTGAGAATTTGAGTAAAATACATCTAGAACAAAATATATGTTATTCAAACCTTATAAATTGCACAAGGATTCAGGAAAAGCTGGCAAGAAAATGATTAAGTTTGTCACATACTTTGAATCGTTTAGCACAAGGCTGTCCAATAATATGTCTTCATTACCTCAAATCAATAAAAGTACGCTAAAGTTGCAACACCATCCTTTGCCAATACTAAAAAAAGACCTATTTCACCAACCTTAAAAATATATAACTTAAAAACGTTCGGGAAAGTCTTATAAGGGGTGGAACTGAGGGCATATGTAAAGGACACTGAACTAACTGTTGTGGAAAACAAATGTTCAAATAATTAGTAAACTTACCATAGAGTGCCCCCTTCTTCCATTGTGAAGTGCCTTTGAGGAGCACCCAATTGCTCACACTGTAAAACTAAGACCTTTGCTGTATTGCATAGACTGTGGAATACCGATGAGCTTGGTCAATATAGGATAGCTCTTGAAGTAATATTGCAATTAAAAAGCCATTTAAACATCTCATGGTTAGCATACGTAAAATATGCTATACCAATTAGACTTAGCGGCTCTGTGGGGTTCTCCAACAGAGGCACACTGGGTCAAAAAGACAGTTTTTAAATATTTTTCTAGTTGTATGTGAGGGAGAGTTAATAAGTGTATGCTCGGAAATACTTCAGACAGGTTTCTGGACCACCAATGCACACCACCCATTTAGCTCTTCCCTGAAACTTAGGCCCAGATTTAAGAAAAGTGGGGTCATGTCATGAAGCACCAATTTTCTTGTGGCCCATTGCACCCCCTAATGCCACCATATGTATGCCGTATTTAACATATGGTGCGCCATGGTGCAGGTTAGGGACAATAGCGTCATTTTTTTACGCTATTGTTGTACTTTGCAGGATTAGCGCCAAACATTTTGGAGCTAATCCTGCAAAGTACAAAGAGGCCCATTAAAGATAATGGTGCACCTCCTTTTAACACCTGCTCTGTTCAGGCGATAAAAATGGCACTAAAAATGCCACAGTGGATTCCACTGTGCCATTTCTGTTGGCCCCCTCACAGAGGAACACCTCTCCTTGCATACATTATGCCTGGCGCAGACATAATGTGGCACAAGGGTTTACAAAGTGGTGCAATGCGTGTATTGCACCACTTTGTAAATATGGCAAAGCGTTTTTGCCACACTAAACGTAAAAAAAATGACGCTAATGTGGCGATAATTGGCGCTAGGTCTTTCTTAAATTTGGGCCTTAGTGTGTTCAACAGCTAAGCAATTACATGCCAAATTAAGAAATGAGATCTCACCTACTAATAGGTTTTGAATAAGATCGAGCAACAACTTCTGTGACAATGATAGATGGCCAAGTGAATCTGCATACTTAGATCCTGGAAAGCTGCATTGCCTTCGCTCCATTTAATGTTCTGCCCAGGATCAAGGAGGTTTTCGTGCACAGTCTCCAGGGGAGGGGTGGTGCGCAGGAGAGAACACACAAATTATTTTTTATTTTTTAATCTTTAGATTTATGCTCTAGTTCTTCTTATGTAGAATTACTTTCTTTTCTTAAAGGTTGCCCCTTTTACTCATGGTTTTTGGTCATGGTGAAGGCCGCATTTAAGATTTCAATTGGCTTCCTATCTTGGGGTCAAAACGTCGACAACGTCTTGTCCTAGCCTGTACTGAATGTATAATCCTCGGGAAGGGTTCATCGACACAAGTGGTCACCCTTCCCTTATGGATGAACTATTGATTACTTCATTATGATTATGGACAGGTTTTATGTAATGTGTTTGGAACAATGGCGATTTTATTGAAGCAGTTTACTCAGTGATGTTTTCTTAATTTCTTTTCTATCTTTTCACGAGCATCCTGTTGGAGCACTGAAGAGCAACCATTGCTTTTCAAATGTTATGTATAAATGTCTGATTCCTAATACATTTTGAAAGTGATTTTGCAGTGAATTGTCTCTTTTATTTGTTTCTCTCTTGTTGCCATTTTATGAACTCATTGACCACTTTCATGGGTCAAAGTGCGTAGATTCACTTGTGCATATTCTGTGTTTGATTCGTGAGACAGTTTTGCCGCATGTACCACAGTATACCCATGTCTCTTGTTGGGTTACCCCATTTTTTTGTAACAATGATATATGTCTGGCGGATCCTACCCATTAGTCATATGGTTAGGGACCAGACAGCACTTAGGAGCTCTCAGAATTTCAAGAACTTATATGGATGCAGTAATTGTCCATAGTGTGGCTAAATATTTTGACCAACATGTGGATAATGAGAAGGAAGTTCTGTGATGCAGTCCCACAAAAACTGAATGCAGATTTGATTAATTGATTGTAGAGCTACTATTCATGATTTATAATAATGAATGAAGGCTGACTTTGGATTGATATTAATTGCAGGTGATTTCTGATTTGGTTTTTAACCTGATTGTATTTTATTATGTGGTGTTTCGAAGGGTGCTTTTATCCAAAATAAACAATATTGATTGGACAACAAAAAGAACAACAACAAGAAAATCAAACCTCTAAACATTAATCTCTGAAAAGCTGAAGAGCAGTTCACAGTGTTCCAGTTACAAGTTGTGCAAGTTTTGAAGATCAAATTGAGACAAATCTGACTGACGAAAAAAGATTGATTCAAGATGATTAATTTGGAGATGGTGGAAATAGAAGGAAGGCACTGCTGACAGTAACAGATCTGAATTAAGAAGATTCTGAAATGCCAAAATTCGGAAGATTAATGAGAGTAAGAGTGCCAAAAGGGAAGTATACTGCTCCTGAATATGAATATATCTACAACTATTGATCCAAAAGAAAGAGACATTGACCTGAGAGACTATTGGTTTCTGTTGGTAGAATAGTCATGAACTGTGAATGATGACAATGATCTACCTTGAACACATTCCTGATGGAGTAATGAAGTTGGAGTTTTGAACTGATAAAGCAAGCATTTTTGCTTTTCGACCTTTGGATTTTTTTCCTATGCATGCCTGCAGTGCTCCTTTAGATTATAATTTGAACTAGAGATTATTAGTAGTTTATTCCTGTTTTGAATAAGATTTTGTACCTTAAGTATTCTGCTGAAGATAGTTGCATGGCATGTCTACCTGGAATTTATTGACTGAACTCTTGAATTATATGCCTGTGTCTACTTACATCAACCCATTTTGAGAACAGAAGTACTGAAGATACATTTTTGAAGAGCTCAGAGCTTGTTTGAATTTTGGAACTTGTTAGAGATTTAGGGCTTGTTTACGACCTTGGTGGATTGGATACTTCATCACAAACATGACGGAGTATCCCATCCGCTATTTTACAAGTCCCATAAGACATAATGGAACTTGTAATACAGCGGATGGGACATCCGTCACGTTTGTGACAGAGTATCCCATCCGCCAAGGTCATAATCAGGGGCTCCGTTTTTGTTTCCAATATTTTTTTTTATAGAAAGAAGATGGCTAATGGAACATTGTGAATACTATTTTTAAAAAAAATGGTGTCTTTCAAAGGTAAATTACATTAGTAACTTTTTCCACAGTGAATTCATTAATTTTGGCACTGGGACCTTAGACTAAGGGCCTCATTACGACTTTGGCAGTCCTGTGTCCGCCATGTTGGTGGTGGCGGTAAGACCACCAACAGGCTGGCAGACAAGACCCCCAAATTATGACTTTGGCGTCGGTGCATACAGAAGACCATCAAAGCACCACTGGCACCTCCAGGCAGAATAGACCGCTGAGGTCCAATGGATGCACCAGCAGTCTGGCGGAGGCTATGCTTCCACCAGACTCATTACGAGATTGCACACTGCCAACATACCCGCTGCGGTCGAACCACCACAGAACACTAGGTGGAAACGAACAGTATAAAAGGAAACACTCACCTCCAGGAAGCCATGTATGTCCGGAGCTGGCATGGAACCACAACTAGATGTCATCCCACTGCTCCTGCTCCAGAAAGACAACAGAATCATCGCCACCACCGACAACAATGGTAAGTACACACACTCACTCTGTAAATTGTCAAAATCTGTACAGTTGCATAACATACCATAGGGTCGGGGGCAAGGGCTGCACACACATGTAACAGTACAGTGACAAAAACACTCACATAGTGCAGCAAAGACACCCACACATACACAGCACACATACTGCAGCCAGCACACACACACACCACATGTCAATAACACATAGTTACACAGGGCAACACAGCACAGGTCCAGCCTCACACATTCCCATACAACATACTAACAGGTCACAACAACACTACACTCACATAGCCACTTAGACACTGACGCACACAGTCACAGACCCACTCAGAGACTCATGCACCCACTCACATATCCACTTAGACTCTCAGGCACTCACTCACAGACCCAGTCAGACCCTCACACACCCACTCACAGACCCACTCAGACCCTCACAGACCCACTCACAGACCCACTCAGATCCTTACGCACCCACTCACAGGCACACTCAGACACCGCTGCACCCACTCACAGATCCACTCAGACCCTCACGGCACCCGGTCACAGACCCACTCAGACCCTCATGCACCCACTCACAGACTGATTCAGACACTAATGCACCCAGTCACAGACCCACTGAGACCTTCATGCACCCACTCACAGACCCAGTCAGACTGTCATGCACCCGCTCACAGAGCCCCTCAGACACTAATGCACCCACTCACAGACCCAGTCAGACTGTCATGCACCCGCTCACAGAGCCCCTCAGACACTAATGCACCCACTTACAGGCCCAGTCAGATCCTCATGCACCCACTCACAGACCCACTCAAACACTGACGCACCCACTCACAGGTACACTCAGACCCTCACTAACAGACCCACTCTGACAGTCATGCACCCATTCAGAGACCCACTGAGACCCTCACACACCCACTTACAGACCCACACAGAGACTGATGCACCCACTCACAAACCCACTGAGACCCTCATGCAGCCACTCACAGAGCCACTCAGACACTGACAGACCCGCTCAAAGACCCACTCAGACCATTGTGCAAATACTCACAAAGCCACTCAGACACTGACGCACCCACTCACATACCCACTCCGACCATCACGCACCCACTTACAGAGCCACTAAGGCAGTCATGCACCCACTCACAGATCCACTCAGACCCTCACACATCTACTCAGACCAACGCAGACATTGATGAATCCACTCACCGACCCACTCAGACACTCATGCATCCACTCACAGACCGACTCAGCCCCTCACGCACCCACTCAGAGCCACTCAGACCCTCACACACCGACTCACAGATCCATTCAGACCCTCACACACCCACTCACAGACCCCTTCGGACACTCATGCACCCACAGAACCTTTCAGATCCTCCTGCACCCACTCACAGACCCACTCAGACACTGATGCAACCACTCACAGACCCACTCAGGCCCTCACACAGCCACTCACAGACTCACTCAAACTCTGAGTCAGTCAATGCCAGAATCATAAATACGCGCGTGCGGCGGTGGTTGCATTAATGTATAGTAATGAAAATGAGTTTACTTTAAAAAAACTGAAATTCACTGAAAAAACCCAAACGTTAAATGGATTCTCTAGTTAGGAAATTCACTGAAAAAATCAAAGGTTACAGGTACGTTATAGTTAGGAAATAGAATTTTAAAAACCTCAGATGTTCACTGAATAAACCGATGGTGAGGGAACATTATAGTTAGGGACGGTGTAGTTAGGCCAACCCACCTGTAGGCATCCAATCCCATGCCAAGCATGTTTTCCTGCCAGGCCCTGCTGCCAGCTCCCTATAGGCATCCAACCCTACACCACACACAGCCTTTGGCCATGCACAGCAAGGGGGTTAGCTGCAGGCCATGCAGCCAACACTCTGTAGGCATTTAACTCGGAATGCAGTTAAAACACCCTTGCTTTGCCTTGGATGAGTTCTAGAAGCGAGGAGGATTTGTCCTTTACCAGTGCGGATCTTCAACTGAGGCACCTGCTATGTTTATAATGACAAGATCTTCCGTTGAGGTTTAATTTCTGTGAAATGATCACTGGTGTCAGAATAAATCTTCCACTGCTTATTTATCCAAAATGAGTCCCAATTAGGCTAAAATGTCCACCCAAGTGGAGTAAATTCTACTAGCTAATTAGTGAGTGCTATCTCGTTGGGTAATTGTATAGTGACATTCAATACTACTGCTGCATAAAGGACCAAGAGGTAATGTCTCCAGTAACCATACGTGGTGTAATTCTTGCAATATAATTGTGTCTTCATACTGAAATCTGTGCCAACATGAATCCTTGTTGAGAGAAGACAGGGGGACTACAAAGAGTTGAATCTCCCCAATCGAGGGCACTTCCTTTTAATTATGTGAAGTAAGTGCTTCTTTTTTTGCTGGAGATGTGCTTATATTTTGCTGCATCCTAAATGCTAGGAGGGCCTTTTGGTAAGTTGACCATCAAGCTGCAAAAAGGTGGGAAGACCGATGCATATCACTAACTTATATAGGTAGGGCCAAATGGGCGGACCTTCAAGGTGGGTTTGCACATTTGCATGCAGGTAGTAATGAAAAGGAAGATGTTACACTCTGCTCTCACCAGGCAAGATCAGGAAGAAAGATCCTACTCGTCACAGTCACGACAGAGGAGATTGCGTCCAAACAGAGCAAGAAAACACCTTTGCTTTGCATTGGATGAGTTCAAGAAGTTGGGAGGATTTGTCCTTTCAGAAGCTGAACTTTAATGATGGCATGTTTATATTTGTAAGTGCTCCCCATTGAAGTTCATGGTCTAGGGACTGCTGGGGGAGCCTCAAGGCCCTTGTGGCCCCTGCTGGCTCTCCTCCTCCTGTGGGAGCTGGCATTGCTCCTTCTCACAAAGAGCTGCATAAAATACAGCTCCCTGCTACAGGAGCAATCCTTTCATCTGTTTTCTTCCCGCTTGACAGTGGAAAACAGATGAAAAGTCTACTCCCAGCTAGCAGGAGCAGTTTTCCTGCTCCTGCCCGCTGGGAGCAGACTTGCAGTTTGCTCTTGCTTGGCGGGAACTGTGAAAGCTCCAGCCAAGCAACAGCACACTGATATCTCCCGAGGGTGGGCACCTCAGGAGATAGAGAGCTGGCCTTGGGGGGTGGCAGTCCCCAGAAGCATTAATATCTCCAGGAGGGGGGACCAAGCGGCTCTCCTCCTTTAGTTTCAACAGGCTGGCCCACTGGAGGTGGTGGTCCCCAGGGCCGTATATTGTCCAGGAGGGGGCCATGCAGCCTGCCTCCCACTTTGAGTTATATTATTGTAGGCCCAGGGGACGTGGTACTACCCAGGGCCTGTGGGGTCCATGCGGCCCCTTACAAATCACTTAATTAAGTCCTGAGGAAGGTGGTGGTCCCCAGGGCTCTAAAGAGCTGCAGGTGGGGGGTCTGAACACCCCCTTCTTAATAGAGTTAAAGATCCGGGAGGTGGTTGTCCCTAGGGCTCAAAAGAGCCTGTAGAGGTGGATCTGCACGGTCCCCTCCTTTTTATTTATTTCTGCAATCCTCCTGGGACGTGGCCCACCCAGGGGCTGAACTGTAAACAAGCGTAGGAGACTGTAATTGCTTTTTTATTTATTTTTTGCCGGATTTGCTGATCCTCTGCTTTTTTGCTCTGGCTGTGTCCCTGGGGGCACCAGCGCTAGGAGGTCAGGGTATTCCTACCCTGCTTATTTTCTCCTGTTTTATCACTTTTTCTGGGGGACACAGCTGAGCCTGAGTCCCAAAATAGCTGCCAACACTTCCTGGTTGAAGTGTTGATAACCAATCATATCTCAGCATGAGATCTCTTGGATCAACGGAGCCTCTGGGAACCTAGATATACAAACTTGATTTTCTGTTAAGTACTCTCAAACTATAAAACTAATTTTACACCAGATAACAAAAGGGGCACTTTCTGGACCAAGAGCTACCTTTCTGCCAAATTTGCTGTAAATCCCTCCAGCTGTTTGGACTGTAGTCGTATTCAAAATCCCTATGGGAAATTGCAAAGGGTAAAAGTGTTTTGGAACCTCCCTCGTTGTCAGCCCCGGCTTGATGAATCACCCTGAAACTTTCAAGACAGTAGCTGAAGTGAGTGGCAAACTAGTTTTGAAAATGTCATGATGATTTGTCAAACAGCGCCAAAGTTATTGACAAACTAAAAAATGCCTTTCTTATGTAAACTAAGCCCTAACTATAACTACTAAATATAAATACATAGTCAACAGACTTAGGGCCTGATTTAGAGTTTGACAGAGGGGTTACTCCGTCACAGATGTGATGGATATCCCATCAGCTGTAATACGAATCCCATAGGCTATAATGGGATTATAACATGGCGGACAGGATATCCGTCACATTTGTGACGGTTTAACCCCCCCCGCCATACTTTAAATCAGACCCTTACAATTTTCAGTGGACTACCCGAAACGGGTATGTCTTTGTGTCACATCAACAGCATATTTCTCATATTTCTCATTCTTTGTAGCAGTTATTAATTAAGACGTACATGCAATTCATTAACAAAGAAAGTTATTTCATTTTAAACATGTACGCATGTGGGGGATAGAATATAGATTAATGTGCGGAAGTCGGTAACATTGTTTTGTATCAGATAAATGAATTAATATGTTCCTTATTATTTGGATAATTATGGGGGTAATCTTGATAGAGAAGTGTTTGTATAATATGTTATGTCAGTATAAGAGTTTCACATGAAACTATAAGATATATTTTGCATCGACATAGTAAACAGACTATCAAAAGTCCTCAATAATGGCGGAAATGGAACACCTCTGAACACGAGGATGTATATGTCATGGTGAAAAGGTTGTAACAGACAACCAACTGATCAATGTCAATTGGTATTTCACATCAGGTTAGTGGCTAACTAATGCTGTGGATGTTGCAGTGATTTGTACCCCCCTCAAATGTAATAAACCAGATTGTTATATAAAGGTGTCAATTAGTCGTACCTTCTTGACTCCTGTAATGTCATTAAAATGTCCTAAACAAGGGCGTAGCTTGGTCAGTAAGATTTAGGAGGGGTGAACTTCAGGTTTCCCAACAATCACGCAGACATGTAATGTGAAAATAAGTTATATGACAAACAGGGAGCATGAGAGGGGCTTAAGGGGAAGTGGAAAGGAGAGATGAATGCAGATTGGTAGGTGTGCTAAGTAAAAGAAACACAACATTTTGTAAAACAAACCAACATTTGAGGACTTTCAAAACAAAGATGAAAGTGTTTGTTGATTGGTCAGTTTGTGCATGCAAACAACTCTTGTGAAATCCAACAGACACATCACCATACCCGACTGAAAGCGCTTGTACCCAGCTATTCATCAGAGAATACATTTATTAGGAGTGTGTAACCCCCACACATCACCCATGAAGCGGTGCCCCTGGTCCTAAGAGAAGATGTTTACGTCACTTTTCCCAAAATGGGGAGTGCAGGGAGGCAGTGTGTTTTAAGAGCTACATTCAACATAAACAGATTGCCAACTGCAAATATCCTACTAACGAGGCGCATTGATCACTAGCTACATACTTGTTATTTAGGGCCCTCCCCTTGGAACATGATATGATGACCGTACGGCGCAAATCCTAACCATGGTCTGTATGGGCTCAACAGATGGAAACAGCCACAACGATAGGGGGAGAGAGGTAATAATGAAATAGAGGTGGTGGAACGGGAAGGAATTGAGGTAATGGGGTAAATGAGTGGGAGTGTGAAAGATGAAAAAAGGGGAGAAAGAAAGATAAGGGAGAAATAAAAAAGTATATGGGATATCAGATGGTTCAAGTACAAATGTGTTCATCAGTTCATTTAAGTCCAATGCTATCCGATATGGCCCTACAGTTCTTTGTCAACATTCAAAGCCTTGGGGGGCTCGTTCAGACCTGGACGACCAACCAGAGGCTTCTATTGAGAGAAGAAGTCAACCAAGCACCTTTGGGACAAATTTCACCTGCTAAGACAGAGCAGGGTTCCATGAAACAAAGAACGAAGTCACCCAAAAGGCAAAGGAGAAAACAACGCTAAGGACCGTTCAAAAAGGAAGAAGGGAACGAAAGAGCAATGCAGCATGGGAAAAGAACACCGCAATACAAAAAGGTCCAATAATGGGTGAGAAGAATTTAACTGTTGTTAACCTCTGCTGTACTCGCTGTTTTAGAATTAGGTCTTTCCTACTGCCCTCTGTCAACCTTGATTATAGCACATTAGGCATTAATTTATTTCTGTTTATTAGGAAGCTGAAATTACTAAAGACCTTTAATCAACAACAAAACATAGAAGGAGGCTATGCTGCTAAATTGGCTCCGCAATACCGGTACACATACTCGCAGTTGGTGACCCATCTACTTGTTTGTGTGCAGGTGATATAGAAGGCTTATTTACACTTGCACAACCACGGAAAGAACGCACAGCTTGGGAGCCCCAAAGGAAATTACTCCAGGAAATGGACTTGAAATTCACAGCTTAGTCATAGTTATTTTAGGCCCAAGTCACCTTACAACTCCACACGAAATATAGACACATTCAAGGACATAGTCATTAAATAAAATACGATCACTGTACCTCAAAATACATATAATCAATATGCTAATAACTCCACGAAATAACAGTGGTTAACTTCACAAAGTTTGAATTTTAACCATAATCAGTGGGGTAATGAAACTGGAAGGAACCCCCTGTACAGAACATGGAGGGGGTCCCCTCCGGTCTCTCTAAGGACAGGTGTTGTGCTGAAGGGACCTTCTGTAGCTTAGGTTCCCCCCCCCGCCCCGCACAACTGGGGCTGCGGGGGCCTTTGTTACACACCTGACCATAATATGATTATTAGCCTTCTGATAAGGGTGCCAATGTGGTGTTATAGGACGTCATCAAGTATCAGCAATAACCATGTAGTCAACTCAATTAGTATACTATGAACATGGATCACAACATTGGTAGAAACAATAATAAAACATCATAAACTACTATCGGACTGCAAAAACAAGGTCCACTGAGAAAAGATGAAGTCTGTTTTTTACACTCAGACAAAGTGGTAGCAGTGTGCACTTATTTTTTACCGAAAGTACACACAAACGCCATCAATTCACCAGGGGGACATATTATTTTCTCCCATGTTATTCCATTGGAGAATACCTCCATGTAACATGATCTTTTTTGTTTCTCTAAGTTTACCAACCTATTGCAGGAACAGCTTTAAACAAATTCAGGAGAGAAAATGAGAACTAATAATGTGGTTCCACTCTATACATGAATTAAACATGGGATAGGACTTCAAGCAGGTGGGCACTGTCTTGGGGATTGACCACATCATCTGTAGCATCATTCTTTAATGTTGCTACACATGGTACACTTTTTTTTGAAAAGCAAACTTATATTTTTCAATGGCTTAGACAACTCACTGGAACTTCAGTGGGTACCTCACTCCCCAGCAATGCAAATATTTTCATTGGCTGATGGGAGGAGCAGTTAGCGTGGGCAACTGGAAATGAATACGTGGCAAAATATATAGTGCTCTCAACTATCAAATGGCAATATTAGATGATACCACCAGTGAAGCCCATAATTTTCTAAAACTCATTGGCTTAAATTACCTGAATTAAAAATGTAAGGACACATGAGTCATGAAGACACTGGCCTCCTTGACATCCCCATAAATATCAGAAGAGACAATATCCGCATTACCTTATACAGAAAATCCACACCAGGTGACAGTGTTTGGATGCCAATAGTCCACACATCCTGCTAATTTGAAATGGAACATACCATACAGTGAACTCGTAAGAGCCAAAAGGAACAGCAATGCTACTGCCCTCTGTAGGGAAGAGGTAAAGAGAGCCATGGAAAGATTTGGAATCAGAGGTTACCAAGAGAAAATAATTTGAGAACCACACACAGACACTAACAAGAACAAGTTTGCTAATTAGCAAGGACAAAAATACACAGTCCATAAAAGTAAGATTGATATCACATTTAATGCAGCGTCTTTAGCCACTAGTTGAATTGGCTTGTTGAGAATTAGGATACAGTAATAGGAAAAATGGTTGCCCCACACCAATCCATCACATATCGTAAATCAGAATCATTGAGGGAAATTTTAGTACAGAGACATTTTTCAACTCAACCCAATATCAGCTGGCTTGGAAAACCAAGGGATTTCTTCACCTGTGGCAAATGTATTGGCTGTAAACACAGCACTAGCTGGAACACCTACCGATTGTCTACGGGTATGGATGGAAAAATCAAAGAATTGTGACCTATACAGCAGAATACTGCATCTATATACTTGCGTACCAATGTGGACTGCAAAATGTTAGAATCTCTATCTTCCCTGTCAAGGAAGGAGTACTAGAACGTTTTGGAGCCATCAGACGTGGGGTCCACACATATCCTGTAGCGAGGCAATGGAAGTTAACTCACGGACAGGGCTCTGATGCACTATGTTTGTTTGGCATTGCAAAGATTAAGGTCCATTCAAGTGGAGATGACAGGGAGAAAAGTCTATGGAAGATGGAATCTGAAAATATTCATTATGTGGATACCAAGCCCTAAGGGATTGGATATTGAACAAGAACTGAATGTGCAAAAGGGATAGCTTTGAACTAAGATGTACTGATGAACAATATTTGTACTTGAACCATTTGATATCAGCTAGACGCGTCCCTTTCCCCAGCCTTCTTATTTTCTTTTTCAACCTTCCCCTACCCCAAATCTATTCTCTCCCTTCCCCCCCCCACCATCTATTTCACTATCACCTCTCTCCCCTTCTTTTTGTGGTTGTTCTCATCTGTTGTCTCCATACACACCTTGAAACCTTACAAACCAGCAGGGTCGATAAATCCAGCAGGTCAAGATGTGAGGCTTCAACTTCACGGTGTCGTAATCACATCATGGGCTCAAAGGTGCTGCGGCAGAGTTGGGTGTCACGGATGTTGGTGATATGGCACTCGGGACTCACTTTGTGGTGAGACTTTGAAGGTGCTGCGCCGGCCTTGGGCATGTGGCGTCAGTCGCTTTTGTTGCACTCAGCAGGGACCATGGCTCCGGTGCAGGCAGCAGCGCAGAGCTGAACAGCGGCACCTGTTCCGAAGTTGCTTTGGAGTCGATGTGCTTGGTTTATTCTTGGTTGCAGCAGAACTCACTCACAGGGGCGCCAAGGAGCTGGATTTGCCACCACTTGACAAGTTAGAACTCTGAGCAAGAGAGCCCGTTTACTGGTAGATCAAGACTTTGATGTCCCTGGGACTTCTTAACAGGAGGCAATCTCACTCCAAGCCACTGGAGTACCTTTGGAAGCAGCATGTAGGAAGAAAAGTCCAGTCTTTTCACTCCCAGGACAGAAGGAGCAAGCAGGAGGCCAGCACAGCAAAGCAACAGGCAGAGTGGCAGTCCCTCCTATAGCATCCAGCTCTTCTTCCCGGCAGAGTGTTGTTAGTCCAGAGGGATTCTAACTTTGTGGGGCAAGAGGTCTGGTACTTATACCTATTTCTGCCTTTGAAGTAGGTAAACTTCAAAGAAAAGTCTTTGTAGTGCACAAGACCCTGCCTTTCCTGCCCTGGCCCCAGACACACTTGAGGGGTTGGAGAATGGTTTGTGTAAGGACAGGCACAGCCCTGTTCAGGTGCAAGTGTGAACTCCTCCCACCACTCTAGCTTAGGAAGACCCATCAGGATATGCAGGGCACACCTCAGTTCCCTTTGTGGGACTGTCTAGACTAAATTCACAAACAACCCAACTGTCATCCTGGCGCAGACGAGTATTCCACAGACAGGCAGAGACACAGAATGGTTAAGCAAGAAAATGCCCAGTTTCTAAAAGCGGCATTTTTAAATTCGCAATTAGAAAATCTAGTTCGCCAAAAGATGTAATTTTAAATTGTGAGTTGAGAGACCCCAAACTCCATATTTGTATCTGCTCCCAATGGGAAATTACACTTAAAAGATATTTCAAGGCAATCCCAATGTTACCCTCTGGGCGAGATAGGCCTTGCAATAGTGAAAACTGAATTTAGCAGCGTTTCAATATCCGGACATGTAAAACACACCAGTGCATGTCCTACCTTTTAAATACAATGCACCCTGCCCATGGGGCTGCCTTGGGCCTGCCGTAAGGGTGACTTACATCTAGTAAAAGGGAAGATTTGGGCCTGACAAGTGGGTGCATTTACCAGGTCGAAATGGCAGTTAAGAACTGCACAAACAGGCCCTGCAATGGCAGGCCTGGGACATGTTTGCAGGGCTACTCATGTGGGTGGCACAATCAATGCTGCAGGCCCACTAGAAGCATTTGATTTACAGGCCCAGGGCCCACCTGATGCGCTATACTAGGGACTTACTGGTAAATCAGATATGCCAATCATGGATAAACCAATCACCAATACAATTTAGACAGAGAAGACTGGCACTTTAGCACTGGTCAGCAGTGGTAAAGTGCCCAGAGTCCTAAAGCGAGCAAAAACAAAACTCAGCACAGGATCAAAAACATAAGTTCAGAAGCAAAATGTTTGGGGATTACCCTGCTAAAGGGCCATTTCCATCAGTAACTAGTGACCATTGTGCCTCATTTGAATGATATGTTCAGACAGGAACCTTTTCATTGACCTTGCATAAAGCACGTAGAAAACACTGCCCATGCCTCTTCCTCTGTTTTTGGATAATGGGATGCAAACATGCTTCCTTAGGAGGTGTTAAGGACATTAGAAGAGTCAAGACGGTAAGAATATTGTAAACCTTATATGACAATCACATTTATTAAATTTGAGGGAGTACAAATCACAGCAACATCCCCCTTTTCTAATGACAAGACAACTGCATTAGTCAAGGATCAGCCTGGTGTGAAATGACGACCTGGTGACCAATTGATTGTTGGTTATGTTCTTTTAAACATGTCATCACAGTCCTTCTGCACAGAGAAGTTCCATTTCCTCCATTTCATGAGGATTGTTGATAGTCTGTTTACTGTGTCTTTCAAAAATATATCAGAAAGTTGAATGTGGAAATCTGAAACTGACATAACACATTATAATGTATGTAACACAGATTTATCTCTCTAGATAAAACCCTGGGAATATCAACATAACGTGGAACATATTACTTCATACATTTGTAACAAAACAATGTTACCTGCTTCTGCATGTTAACATATATTCCATACTACTTATCAATATGTTTATAATGAAATATATATCTATGTCAATGATTTGCATATAATTTTTAATTTAATAGCTTTTATAAAGAATAGGAAATATACTACTCCTGTTACATGAAGATAGCCTTTGTGAGGTAGTCTGTAAAATGTAGTGAGTCATTCGAATCCACCCCTACGAGTGCTATCTGATCTATTCCTCAGTTGCCGAGGTACTATACAGGTATGCCCGCTGTCCCCTCTTGTCTTCAAGCTCCTTGCTCGACTAATATGCAGCGATGCACAGACACGAGGCTGGGAATGGGATATTTGATGCAAAGGTTGCATCGCACTGTATGCCAATGATGTCCTCCTATTCTTTCCCAAACCTGAGGAGACTGGCCTGCAATATCTTTGTCTACTTCAGCTTTATGTAGCGGACTCTGGTCTTCAGGTTAATCACGCAAAGTTTGTGCTGGTCCCTTCTTATCCCTCTCAGAGTGCATTGAATGGCAGGACACCATACCCGGGTGCCGTTTGAGCTTCAGCTATTCAGGCGTACAAGTTACACTCCATTCTGAATTAGCATGGACTCTTAACATTAGCCCACTGATCCGATTGGTGAAGGCAAACTTGCAAAAGTGGCGGCCCCTCCCACCTAAGGTGTCAGGGTGAATCACTCTATATAGGATGATGGTCCTGCCAAAGTTCTTGTATCTTTTTCAAAATTTCCTGCAATTTATACCTCAGCAGAGGTTCGGGGAGATGGACTTCCAGGTGATGCCCTTTCTCTGGCACAATTCCAGACTGCGGTAGCTCTTGCAAAATGTCAGCACACACCATACAAAGTTGGATTATGTATGGCCAACCTGTACCTATACCTATACTATCTGGCATCTCAGACCCTGTTTATAAATGATTGGCTAAATAGTGGATGGTCAGATCCGGCACATAGAGTGGAACTGTCCTCATAGGGGTTTGAAGGGTGTTGGGGATGTTTTATGGAACCTGGCTCTCACAGACCGTCCCGGAGGTAACCTGAGTGCCTATCTTAGATGGCGTGCCACGCTCTGGCACACTGGCTGGGGAATCCAAGCTCACCCTTTGTGGCGGGGGAAGTGGCTATTTGAAACTGCTAGCCTGGAGGCATTTCTTCAGTGGGATAGGATATGCATCTCCCTGTGTCTGGTCTGGCACCCAAATGTGTTCCTTTCAAGAACTTCAATCTACATATGCCCTGTCATGTATACAATTCCATAAATATTTACAGTTGCGGCACATGTTGAGAGCACACATTTCTCAAGACACAGCACTCCCAGAATACAGTCCCTTGGAAGCAAAAATCATGATAAGTGCATTGTCGAAGGGGGGTATCTCCCAAATGTATCAGTCACTGATTTTCAGTGCACCGGACATGTGGACACATCTGTGGGCTCAATGGGACGAGTGGGTTGGATAACTAGAAGATTGGAAGATGAAGTTTGGCGTAAGGCTATGATGGCCCCTCGCACTATTATGATTTCCTCCAGATTGTGACTAATTCAGGTATCTTATCTGCACAATGCCTACCTGCCCCCAGCCACCTCCACAGAGCACACCTCCTCCCAAGTCCTACATGCTTCAGGTGTAAAGGTGCTCCCGCAGATTTCTATCGCATGGTCTGGACTTGTCCTGTTTTTTTGAGTTACTGGACTGCAAAGAACTAATGGAGATGCTGGGATGGGAGGTGGAACTTTCACTGAAGTCACTCTTCCTGGGCATGTTTGAGACATAGCAAGTAAGTGGAAATCTTCCAACCTGCCCTCGCTGTTTCAGTGGTGTTGTGGTGTGGACTGGTGTGCTCAACAATAAAAGCCGGTGTATGAGACTAGAGGCTGCCCTAAGAACCATGCAAAGATCTGGGGTGAATGGTGGAATTACTTTGGGTTGGGCTCACTGTGAGAACTGGTTTGGAAATTTACCCTGATGTGCGTGTGGTGGTTTTTATGCCTAGCCTGTAATGATGTTGTTCTACTTCTTTAGTGGCAGCCAGTGACAGCTGGAAGTGGTGGAAAGTGTATTGTTAAAAAAACAATAAAGGTAGTTATAAAAACAATAGTGAGTTTGTTGTCTGTGTCTCTATGGAAGAACATTTGAAAAAGGGAATCGGGCATGGTTTGATGAAGGAAAAATGTCAGTACACTTTACTAGCCACTAATGGAACACCACAAATCAATCTGGAGTGCCATATTGCGCTTCTTTAGACACAAAAAGGAATACTTTGTTTTTCTTTGAATATGGGACTTACACCTGTACAACAGCACTGGTGCTGCAGGTGGTAGTGACCACCATCAGGGTTGCATCCATACATACAAACAGGAGGTGTCTCCACTCATAAATAATGCAAAAAAACTCATAATTAAAAATAAATAAAAAATAAACATAAGTGTAAAGAAAAGGAGTAGGCAAATTATGTAAGGAAAAATACAAAATGACAAAATCAGAGCACATTAAATGGAGCTACATTGCTAGTTATTAGAAAAAAGGATTTAACTTTTGATTAAAACAAGCATTTTCATTCAAATGTATTGTAAAATCAACAATAGATAATAGAATCATGAAATTATTTACTACAATATTATTCTCCTAAGAATAACGTGAAAATAATTAAGATATCTGTAAAAGATGCATGGAACCCTGCTGTGAGGATTGTATTGTATTCTATGGTATGGTTGTGCGCCGTTACCATCTAATTCACTTGCAAAACCACCTTAGGTCCAGTCAGGCTCATTTGTAAAAACCTTCAGGTCAACCCTGGGCAGCTGTGGCCTCGAGCAACAATGCTTAAACAAAGGAACTAATGCAAAGCATTTAGAAGCATTAAAGAGAGAAAGTCACACAACATGAAAGAAGCCTGACACCAATTTATAAAAATAGATTATATGTTTATGAATCTTAGACACCAAGATGAGCAAAATCCATAGGTGTGTTTTGCAGATATAGATTTTAAAGTAAAACATAAATCTTAGCTTTTTAAACCAAAGCACAAACAAGCATTGGTAACCGTAAAGTTTAGAAAGTTTTGAAAACTTTGAAAGAGTTGTGTTTTAATACTCTGCCCCAAGTCGAGTGACCAAATCCAACAGGGAGAAGGCCAGGATAGCCACTAACATGCATGTGGACAGTTACCTGGTTCACCAAAGCACTTGAAGTCCGGTTCCATGCTTTACATCAAAACTGTCATAGACTGTAATGTAGTAGTCCTGATGCTGGTGATGCAGGATGCTAAGGACGCTCTGGGTGCTGTGGGTTGACTGGGGTGTTCTTGCAGTCATTCCTTGGTCTACGAATAAGGTGGCCTACTTTGGCCACAGAGGTCAGGGTCTCTCAAAGTCCTCTTTGAGCTAGTAGAAGGCCAGCTGTTGCTGTGCTGCTAGTCACTAAACACAGCATGTCCAGCTGTATCTTTTGGTTTAGGCTTGTGTCCCCTGGTGGTGACCAATCTGGAATCAGACACCACTTCCTGATCCAGGGGATTTGTGTGCAACTTTTATTCATAGGGGATCAATCTCTTTGAGTGCCCAGCAGCAGTTGGAGATGATTCCAGGAATGTAGCTTCCACCTTACTGGTTGGGTGAAGTTGAAAGAACCACGGCACATCCAAGCATTCCAAATATTAGTCCTTTATTCTTCTTGGGTATTCATTGAATACAGCAATCGCTATACCGTTCCATGTATACTGGTTGGGCTTCGTCAGTTTTTATGGCACTGGTGTTTTTTCTGAGGGGGTCAGCCGACTGACACTTGGAGTCATTGTTTCGGTCTGGGGCTTGGGAGCATCTTTTCCTCAAGCCAGGGGCCGCAAGCAGAGTCTACTCTTCGCTGGCCCAAGGTGCAGCAAGTGCAGTTCAGCAGACAGTGCAGCCTCTCTTGCCAGGTCCAGGGCTCAGCAGGGCAGTCCTTCCTCAAGTTCCTGTGTGATCTGAGGATCATGGTGCTAGGGGCACCATACTTATGCCCCCAAAGTGCCCAGGAGGAGTGATGCGGCCACTAGCCAATGTGCTGCCAGAATCCTTCCCACCCTATGATGACGTCCAGTTATGTGTGGCATCTAGCAATCCCAGGGTGCACTGTTCTGCCCAGCCCCAAGATGTCTGACCCTCCCCTGGATGTTAGGAGCTTGGTAGCCCACCCTAGAGGTGTGGCTATCTGTGGGCTATAAGCCCACAAGAAAACCGGTTTGAGCACTGTTCTCCACTCTCTCTTCCCGCTGCCAGCCTGTCTACCCGAACAAAGGTGAATCCCTCATGAGTGCGATCGTCATTTTTCCACTAAAGGCGTCTTCACCTTTGAAGCTCGTCTTTTGGGCCAACACCTTGAGTGACTTCCTGCAAGGGTGAGGTAACACCTTCCTGCAAGGGGAGATAACACCTCCCTCTGTAGCAGACCATCATTGTTATTAAGCCTGGGAGACATTCACTTTACTCCCCAGGAGAGCAAAAAGCTGTCTGATGGCCAGCGAGTGTGTGAGGCCAGTGGACAAACTGGGGTACAAGGTGGCACTTTCTAAACGTTGCTTTTCGATTAATGTGACATTAAATTTGTCTTGGGCAACAGGTTGGATTTAATACCACAAGTAATTTGAAACCTCAAAGTACCCATTTTAGTAGTCCCATTCAGAAATTAGCCAGGATGACTGGTCAGCCGGCAACATTGTGTTAGCCAATGGGGCTACCAACTTTTCCACAGGAAAAACGGCAATTTGAATGTTTTGCTGTTATGACATAAAAAGTATATGTCCTTCTTAAAAATGAACAGATCTCTGCCTCAGGGCTCCATAGGCCTTCCTTCGGGGAGACTTACATATATTGTTAAGGGAAATGGGGGCATTGCCATTGGTTGAAATGACAATGTGGAACACGCAGTTTATAACTGCTCTTCCAGTCTGCAGTGACATGCTGGGATCCATTTTGTACTTGGCACCACATAGGGTAGCACAACCGGTGGTGCAGCCCTGGAGGGCACTCTCTTATGCAGATATGGGGTAGCCAACTCCACATACACTTTGTAAAGGGTTAGAACACTGAGGTCTGGTTAGCAGGCCTCAGTGAACTCTCAGGATTGACAATCCAGCAGCATGAGTCCAACATTTTGGGGATGATCATGTATAAAGAGGCATTACCTTACACCTGCTTAAGGCTTTGCACAAGAATTATGTACTAATTTATGTGCTATTTTGAGGGAAAAACACAATAAGCCCGTCATGATTTGAGATCTGCAGTGGAGAATCTGAACAGAATCTAGGTGTAACAAGTGGGAATATTATCCATGGAGGATGGAACCCCCAGGTAGGTATTGACACAGGTGAAGTAGGGTTCCCCTTTGTCTTGGGCCTTTCTGACTCCACCCTGATCAGAACATACCATTGCCTCATATGACCCTGAACAATCTGACAGTTCAAATTAGAGCACTTTCTCTCAAAAATAAGGCATTGATCTCTCCTGGATGATTTAAAACTATGCCTAGGGCAATCTTTGAATGAAAGAGACACAATTTGAAATGTTACTGAAAGCGAGATAATCGTTAAATCCTATATTAAACTTAATAAAGACTATCCTGTCAGAGATGATTATTGCAGTGGGACTTGCACTATTAGACATGATTACCTCTACTTCACTATTCAACCTGATAAGAAAGATTTGTCCCTGGGTTCCCCAGACAACACTGCCCCCACAAAGTGGCTAAAACACTTTTATCACTACTAGCCTCGGTTTTTACCATTATCTTCAATAGTTCTCTAAATAACAGCATAGCCTCTGAAACCAAGGAAACAGGTCCTCTTAAAACCATTATTAAAAAAACTTTACTAAAATAAACAGAACTTAATCATTTTAGACTTATATATTTACTTCCATTTTTAGATAATGTCTCAAAAAGAACCCCCTGTAATCAATTGCACAATTCTGCTGAGGAAGACGCTTTTCTTGATAACCATCAAGCAGGCTTTTGTCGTGGCCAAAGAACTAAGGGCTGCATGTGCAAAAGTTCCTTTGTGCATATCCTAATTAGCGAATCCTAAGAAATCGCTAGTTAGGAAATGCAAAATGGAATGTAAGAAAATTCCTATTTTCTAATAGCGATTCCTACAGAGTTGCAATATCTATTAGAAAATCGGTATTTGGGAAATGCAAAACCATTTGTACTTAATGGACCCTAGCTTGTAGGTAGGAATAGTTTTTCCATTCCAGATTTGTGATTTCCTCATATGAAATCGCAAACCTGGAAATGCAAAAGCTTTCTTACTTATGGGCTTAAGGCCACCCTTAAATCTAAGGGAAGAAAAAGTGGTGCTCTTGAAAAGTGCTCCTATACCTACTGGGGGAGTGCGTGCTTCAAGGCACTGCAAAAAGTAAATTTTGGGTGCCTTTTCCCATTTTGCACATGGTTACCATTGAATTAGGTTCAATGGTAATAGCATTTCCTAAATGCCCATTTCTCATTTAGGAGATGCTATGTACATGTGCTTAGGAAATCGCAACTAGGAAATCCCTAATTGCGATTTCCTGATTTGTGATTCACAAATTATGATTTCTACTAAGTAGCAATCACAGTTTGCAAAGCCACAGAGACCTTTGCACATTTGAGAAAGGAATTTTTAATTTCTTCATTGGCAGAAGTTGTGATTCGGTCCAATAAGGAATGCAAAAACATTTTGTACATTTCGGTTAGTTAGTTGCAGTAATATCATTAGATACCCTGAGGAAAACAATTGAAAGGGGTTAGGTCAGAGCGTTCCTATTGGACTTATCTGCAGCTTTTGAAACCATTGACGACACCATTATGATCTCAAGACGTCAATATATCGGCATTAAAGGAACATCTGTAAAATGGTGAATCTCTTTTTTTAAAGACAGATCTCAATTTGTGGTCCTCCCTTCTCTTCAAGCTAACGGCTAACCAACAATATTAATATATGGGGCACCTAAGGGATCTCACCCTTATTATTCATTATTAACATGTGTTCTCTGGCTGAAGCACTTCATCAGAAGGGAGCTTACTTTTACATGTGTTCTGATGCCAATCAGCTCATCTTCAGTCTGCTGGAAGAAATTAATCCTTTTAAATCTTCTTGCCCTTGTCTGAAAGACTGTCTAGTATGATCTAGATGGTGAATGTTTTCGAACTTCCTCAAACTCAATCAGCCAATATCAGTGATGGCTGCCGCCAATCTAAAGTGGGGGGGCTGGGGAAGTGTGGTGGTAGGGGAAGATGGCAGTTACTGGGGCATAAAGCACAGGCTTCCAATCCAGACGTTGCTCTCATGCTATACCAGGCATGAGAGAAGCACCAGGATTGGCCTGAGCGAGCTGGTGTGATGCTTGCTCAGGCACAGGGGGCCTGTGCCATTTCTCCAACTGGCTTTGTAACACAGCTGGGTTTGAGAAATGTAAGTGCGCATGTCAGTTTGGCCACCCTAAGACGGCTGGCCAAGCCAACATGCACACTTACAGTGCCCACCACTCCTCCTCACTGCCATGGCTCGGCCCCGCCCTGCCCTACATTTCATTGCTCAATCAGACAGTGATAAAAAAAATGAAAATAAAATTGTTTTATTCTCATTTTATTTTTCAATGACTGACTCTGAGGAGGGGGCGATGCTCCTCCACTATTATGGAGGAGCCACCACTAGCCAAAACAGAGCTCTGGTTTATCTCAGATCAGCTCTACTTTTATAACTTCCTATAATGGTCCATAGTAGGGCTGGCTTTAGAGTAGTGCGACAATTGCACTCAGCGCTGATCTGGAGGGGGGTGCTGTGTTTAGCAATAATTTACTATTTGAAAGCACATGCTGCAGAGTTACTTGTGTGTCCAGCTTTTAGGCAGCAGTAAAACTCTCAAGATAACTTACTCTTGTGATTAATGTTCATGCTAGAGAGAAAGATCAGAGTTTTGTCTAGTGGCAGTTTTAACTCATCATAAAGTTGTGCAGAGGGTTCATATACCTACTGCAAATAACAGATCTGTGTTTATATATATTTTCACTTCAAAACCAAAGGTTACAGGTACGTTATAGTTAGGCTTCAATATTTAAAAGTACGAAACCATAGAAATTCACCACTTATAGTTAGAATTACCTCAAGTAACTATAACTCGTGCCCTAAAGTAACTATAGCTCGCGCCGTAAGGCTTCCCTTGAGATCCCATTGCTTCAGGAAGTATGGAGCTGCTTTAACAGCAGCTCCCTACTTGCTGCTTGCTGAAGCATTTCATCTCTGGACAAAGATGAAGTTTTTGGATTTTGACAGGGGGACCTGTTGACAGGTCCCGCTGTCAAAACCTGAAGTGTTTGCTGTGGCTTGGCTGCAGCTCCAGAGCTGCAGCCAAGCCACAGCAAATAGCTATGTCCCAGTTGGGTATCTCGTGACATAGCAGGAGCGGGCCCTGAGGGTGGCAGTCTCTAGGCCATCAGTGGCTCCACGAGGGGGGCTGTGAGGCCCCCTCCAACATTAAGATAGCCCCAGGGAGGTGGTGGTCCCTGTGGCTAATGGGGGTCCGAAACAGACACCTTCACAATTTTCACCCTTTTCCCCGGGGAGGTGGCGGACCCCAGGGTGTGGGGGGGCTGCAAGCCCCCACAAATATATGAGATTCAAAGCCCCGGGGAGGTGGTGGTACCTGGGGTGGTGGGGGACCACGTGCCCCTGCATATATGATAATTAAAGCCCTGGGGAGGTGGTGGTCCCCGGGGTGTGGGAGTCGTGGGCTCCCCACATATATGATAATCAAAGCCCCGGGAAGGTAAGGGTCCCCGGGGCAGTGGGGTGTGAGCCCTACAAGTTGAATTACAGCACTGGGGTGGTGGTGATCCCCATGGCAATGGGGGCGCATGTGCCACCCACCCGGCATATTTATCATAAGCCCAATGGCTTTATAATAATGAAGCACGGGAGCCCGTACTTTTTATTTTTTTTATTTTACTGCAGATCCACGGATCCACCATGACTCAGTCCATAAAATAAAAAAATAATGCTTTTTAATCCCTTTGGGACCCCACCAACGGAGCTAAGGGGTCAGGGTGTTTGTACCCTGGCCCTTTTTTTCTTTATTTTTTACTTTTTTACGATGGTTGACAACACTTCAACAGCTTCTATTGTTGAAGTGTTACCTGCCAAACAGATCTCCGCACAAGATCGGGAGGGGTCTTGAATCCTTTGCATCCCTATATATATAAATTTGGATTTTGTTTAATTTCTCTAGAACTACTGAACGAAATGACAACAAAACAAAAAAAAGGTCGCTTTCTGGACCAGGACCTACCTTTGTGCCAAATTTGGTGTAATTCCGTCCAGTAGTTTCAGTGCTATCACTTCAAAATCCCTGTGGAAAAATGAATGGAGAAAATGTGTTTTGGGACTCCCCTTTTCTTGGCCCCCCACCCCTGGATGGATCACCCCGAAAATTTCCAGACAGCAGCGGACGTGACTGGAAAATGTTTTTGGAACGTTTCGTGAAGATTCATCAAGCGGCGCCAAAGATATAGGCAAGTAAACAAACACTATTTATATAGAAACTAGTTCCTAACTACAACTACTTAGTGGCGACCGCCACTAGGTAACAGCTGAGTGGATCAGTAAAGCCCGCCTTTAACAGCACTTTAAAGCAAATGAAATGTATGTGGAAGAAGGGGTGTTGAGGAATGAAGGGCCCTTTTTCACCAGGTGGTAGTGAGGGAATCAGTGGAGGAGGTCATGAGGGTGGGGGGATAAAAAATTTTTTTTCGTTCCAAGTTCCACCAGCACTAAAGCCAGACCTGATTGACAGAAATGGGCCTCTGCTCAATATGTGCTGAACCTGCCCACGGCCTGGGCATCAAGATCACTAACGACCTCTAATATCAAGTAGTAAAAGTTGCCAAAAACTACTAGAGGTAGCTGAAGACTCGCTCAACACTTCTCCCCTTCATTTAAGATGAGTTCCATGTTCCAGAGTTGATCTTTCTCAAAAAATCTAGACTGGATTATGGAAATGACTTCTATCTTCAACTGAAACCACTAAAAGTCAATTACGACTGATCCAGAACGCTGCAGCACACCACATCACATATACCTCGAAAAGTGCTCATATTTCTCCAGTATACCACAGCTCTATTGCTGACCTAGGAAGCATCAGATAATTTTGATACACTAGTAATAGTTCACAGAGCACTCTATCAAGAATCACCAGAATTTCTGACCAAAAAAAAAAATCTTGGCATCCTTCAAGACCAACGATGAGGTCGAATTTTCCTTTCCCTGCTGCAAACCCTAATACCAGATCAATGATGTTTGGTGACAGAGCCTTCTCTGTAGCAGCACTGAAACTGTGGAATGCTCTTCCTTTCCCTCTCCGATCTCAGCCAGATCTTCTCCACTGCATAAGGCTTTCAAAGCCTCTCCTGTATAGCTGGTAACTGCACGTCCTGTGCTTTTATTTTAGTGTCAGGAAGCTTTGGAGAACTCTTGTGCTACACAAGTAACATCCCCGAGAGCATGTACCTACTGTCAAGGAACACAGTAACATCAAAGTGAGCTAAGAAAAAAATGGACTGGAACGTGGGCCACAGTAATTAAAGGGGATGAGATTCACACATTCCATCCTTCACTTTTTTGCTTTTCATACTGCAGACAAATGTGTCATACTCATGACCTACGGTACTCTTGTTTGCTCCCGTCTTCTGATAGTGGATGCTGAAATTCAGTGACGGCCCGTCTTTTAGGGCGGAGGGTTCAAGCCCCCCACCTTTTGCCACTCATAAAGAGTGTCTGTCAGGCTGAACAAAGGCCAGCCTGACAGACACTCTTCATTTTCAGCTCAGACAGTCAGGAGTGAGCCATGCGCGATTTGCGCAGACTCCTGGCTGCCTGAGCTGAATTTTGCTGGGCTGAGGAAGTCACAGCTCCTATGGGCGTGACCTCCTCGGCTCAGCAAAGGTGCCTCGAGGCCTTCCCCTGGGTGACGAGAAAAGCGTCACCCATTGACACTGGCCCTGGGCGCTTCAGGTTTAAGCCTGGAAGTGCCCAGGGTGAATGTCAATCAGTGACACTTCGTCACAGAGTGGGGTGGGGTCAGCAGTCTCATTGACCCTATCCCACTCTGTGACCAGACTGAGACTGCTGCCTTCCCTCATTGGCTGACGAATTCCGCTGTTTGCGACGTGCAAAACCCACATCACGATGCCCAATTCCCATTTTGTGAGTCGATAACCTGGTTACCAACTTTCAAAATGGGACTGCGAGTCGCAAATAAGAAGGGGTGTTCCCCTTCCTATTTGCGAGTCTCAGCGCAATGCTGCCTTGCTTTGTGACTGCAGTCGCAAAGCAATCGCAGTTACCACCAGTGTCACACTGGTGGTAACCCATTTGCAGAAGGGTTTGTGAAGGGCCTGAAAAATATTTTTTCAGAGCAGGCAGTGGTCCTACGGACCACTGCCTGCTCTGAAAAAATGAAACTGAAACGTTTCATTTTTTCATTTTGTAATGCATCACGCTTTCCTTTAAGGAAAACGGGCTGCATTACAAAAAAAAACTGCTTTATTTAAAAGCAGTCACAGACATGGTTGTCTGCTGTCTCCAGCAGGCGACCATCCATGTGAGTGCTGCGAGTCGCAAGGGGGTCGCAAATTGCGACCCACCTCATGAATATTAATGAGGTGGGCCTTTGCGACCCCCTTGCGAGTCGCAGATGGTGTCAGGGACACCGTTCTGCATCCTGAATTGCGACTCGCAAATTGCGAGTCGCTCTGACTCGCAATTTGTGAGTCGCAATTCAGGACATACTTACATCTGGCCCTTTGTCCTCCACAGGTTTTGGGGAACAGGCAGACGCCAGCCGCCAGCCGCCAGCCGCCAGCCGCCATATCTTTGCCTATTACAGTTGGTCCACCAGTACCATTGTATGCGCAGGCAAAGCCTAGTGTATGCGATCAAGGTGTAATGACTCAAGAGATGACAAGAGGAGGGTTCGTAGGAAGCTCCCAAGGAACGACTCCAGTGGAACCAACATTTGAAGGATCTAGATCCCTGTTAGACTTCAGTCCGATTGGGACTCCTCCAGAGGCCATGAGACAGACAGGTTTGAGTCTGTTAACTCCGCAGATCTCGAGTGTGAATATACCACAGACACCTTTAGTACAGGCTGGGAATATCACATTACAAGGTTTAACAGCACAACAGCTGACCGACTGGCTAGACAAGCTTAATACTCCACAGACTGCTCCTGTAGCTGCAGGGAGAGCGGAAGGAGAAGAACACCTGAATTTTGTGAGGTTGGGCATGGAGGCAAATGAACTTGTTGAAGGGAGCATGGGTGTGAGCAGGTTAGAGTCATACACGGAAGCAGAATTGAGATACTTGTGTCCAAAGATAACTAGAGAAGTGAGCAGGTTGCACCAGAGGTTGGCAAATTTGGCAGATAAGTACGGCGTAGATTTAGAAAATACCAAACATCTGAAGAGGAGTTATAGATTAGATTTTGAGCCTAAGGACTTTGAATACATGAGGTCTACTGGGACGAAGGCACACCTCAAGGAGATACTGCAGAGTGCACAAGTTTGGGGAGCCTTAGAAAAGTGGGAAGGCAGATGGGTGCAGAAAAGAGACAAGAGGAAGAGTGACTGCATAGAGCAGCCAGCAAAAGCATTACCGGACACCGGTATAGTAAAAATGTTACCAATGAGAGGGACTGCCGGAGAGGTTCTCGTCCATGTACTGTGGACTAAAGGTGATATTCTATCATTTACGAATGATTTCCCCAGACTGAGGGAGAAGCCAATAGAGTGGTATCAGCAGACGGACCGGTTTGTGAAACTTGCGAAATGTCTTTGGGAAGACCTGAATACTCTCTTTGAGATCATAGTTCCAGCTCATTTGTGGCTTGAGTGCAAGAGTAGCGTGGATTGGCCGACCGAGGAACCGGCAAGAGACAGAATCACAGGAACACCGTCTCCTGAGGTGATGAAGTATTACTATAAGGTGATTGAGTTTCTAACATTGAGAGTTTCGCCGAAGAACATTGATTGGCAAAGGATTGATCGAACGGCTCAGCAAGCCAAGGAGTTGATGCATGCCTATTATGAGAGGTTGTTGAAGGTGTTCAAGCACTACAGTGGTACAGAGGTTGTTGAGGCGAAGGATATGAATCACCTTATGTTTAGGCTTGTTGAAGGGTTGAGACCTGAGATTAGCCAGATGATTAAGAGTCACTTGATTTGCTGGCAAGCAAAGCCGATTGACGAGGTGTTGCAGTATACGAAGTACTGTAGTGACAAGATTGAGTTAAAGCAGAGAAAGTTGAAGGAGAAAGCGATGGTGATGCAAATTAGGGCAGCACAGTCAGGGATCCAGGAAGGTTGTCTACAGCAGATGGTGAAACAGCCGCAAGGAAACAGGATGTGTCAGGCGTAAGTGAGAGGTAGAGGTCGAGGAGGTTTTGTGAACCAAAGTCCAGATTTAAACACTGTAGTGGTTCAAAACGATGTACAGGGAATGAAGAAGATGTTACCTTTTCATGCTTGCGGGGTCATTGGACATTGGAAGCAGGAGTGCCCAATGACAGACAGTTAAGGTAGTGGGAGTAGCAAACCAACTTCTGACTAACACGATCACAGATCCGGTTCAGGTTGAGCTTGGCACTTTCCAAGGATTGCACAGATTTGTGGTTTGCGATTCAAGTCCTGTGTCCTTACTGGGAAGAAACTTACTGTGCAAGATGAGGTGTTCAATCACCTGTTCCAATGAGGGGATTGAGGTCTAGACGAACAGCGATGATGAAGGGGAGGAACAGGCTTCAGAGCCTGAAACTGAAACCACAGACGAGGAATATCCTCTGATTAATTTCTTCCTGATGTTCACAGTGGCTGATCTCCCTGCAGACTTGCAGGGAACAGTCCAAGAGAAGGTGTGGGACTTGACAGCGAAAGAAGTAGGACTGATGAAAGGAGTAGAGCCAGTTAATGTCAGTGTGAAGGCGAATGCTACGTTCCACCCAGATACCGCAGTATCATATGGCACAAGATGTCCTTATAAAGGTTGCGCAATTAATTGCAGACTTTGTTAAACAGGGAGTCTTGAAAGAAGTGATGAGGAGTCCATGTAATTCACCAATAATGGGACTGAGAAAGCCTTGTGGGAAGGTTCAGATAGTCCAAGATTTGAGAAAGGTCAATGACACAGTGTTGAAATGCTGCCCAGTGGTGCCAAATCCAGCTGTGATTATGTTTCAGATTCCATGCGATGCAGAATGGTTCACAGTCATTGATCTGTCCCAAGCATTCTTTTCTGTGCCTCTTCATGAGGATAGCCAATTTCTCTTCAGTTTTATATTCCTGGACAAGGTTTACAGTTGGTGTCGAATTCCTCAAGGGTTTTCGGAATCACCTTCCATATTCAATCAGATACTGAAGAAAGATTTGGATTCATTGGAGCTGCCTTTCCAATCAACTCTAGTGCAGTACATTGATGATTTGTTGATCACATCCAAAACAAGGGATGAGTGCAAGTATGATTTGATTGCCTTACTAAATCACCTGGGAAAGAACGGACACAAGGTGTCCCCAAAGAAACTGCAATATTACCAGAAAAAGGTGAAGTACTGGGGTCATCAAATTGAGAAAGGGTTGAGGAAGATATCCAGGGAAAGAGTGACTGCACTGTTACAGATGAATCTCCCAACAACACGGAGAGATGTTAGGATGTTTCTAGGAATGGTGGGTTACTGTCGTCAGTGGATCCCGAATTTCTCAGTCATCTCCAAGCCATTGGTGAGACTGACGGTCAAAGAGGGGCCAGATGTCATAGTGTTGGGAGAGAAGGAAATGAAAGCGTTTACTGAGTTAAGAGAGAGCATGTGCAGGGCTCCAGCTTTAGGTATGCCTTATTACACAAAGCCTTTTGTTCTGTTTTGTCATGAAAGTGATGCATGTTCTTTGTTTGTCTTGACACAGGTCCATTGAGGTGTAAACCGACCAGTAGCATATTTTTCAGCTACTTGGACCCAGTTGCAGCAGCCTTACCGTATTGTCTGCGTGCAGTAGCAGCAGTTGGACAAAGCCTCACACAGTGTGAAGGCATAGTGATGGGACATCCTATAACAGTCATGGTCCATACTCAGTCAAAATCCTGTTGACCCATACTAAAATGCAGCACACGACAAATGCAAGATTGACTAAATATGAAACGATTATATTGGGGTCACCAAATGTAACGTTGAAAAGATGTACGATGTTGAACCCAGCAACTTTGCTTCCAAGTGAAAATACAGAAGTTGAAAATGTGGAAGATGTGGAACATGATTGTCTTGAGGTAACAAAAATATGCACCAAACCAAGGCCTTATATTGAAGATACTCAACTGGAAAAAAATTACCAAATTATCTTTGTTGATGTCTCATGTTTGAGAGACTCAGTAGGAGTGCTGAGAGCTGGATATGCTGTATGCATGATTTCTGGCATCCTGGAAGCGTCTTGGCTTCAAGGAGTGTATTCTACTCAAGTAGCTCAACTGGTTGCTCTTACTAGAGCTTGCCATGCCTCTGCCCAGATGAGAGTGACTATCTATACTGATAGTTGATGCGGATTCGGAATTGTCCATGATTTTGGCCAATTATAGTCACCAAGGGGTTATTTGACCTCTTCTGGTTCGCCAGTGAAAAATGGTGAGAGAATTAAGGAGTTGTTACACGCGATTCAGTTACCTCATGAAATTGCCGTGGTGAAATGCAGGTCGCACCTGAAGTCACAAGACTTTGTTTCCATGGGAAACGGATATGCGGATCAAGTTGCAAGGTTTTGCGCATTTAATTGTATATCGTTTAAGGATCAGTGGGAATTGTTGCCTGAAAAAGAAAATGAGACATGCACAGGTTACGTATTAAGGGTGAGTGACACACTAGAAGAATTGAGATTGTTGCAGGGTTGTGCCAGCAAGGATCAGAAGCGTTCTTGGGTTAGGATGCAATGCGTACAAAGACCAGATGACTTGTGGGTCTCAGATGAAGGGAAAATGGTCTTGCCGAACAGTCTTTTGTCACAATTTGCAAGGTTTTACCATGGTCAAGCACATATTGGGAGGGATGCCATGATCAGGTTGTTCAAAATTGACTGGTTTAACCTGAAGTTCAGACAAGCCGCAGAAGTGATTTGCCATAGGTGTGCCATCTGCCAACAGATGAATGCGGGAAAAGGGACAGTGGTGAATTTGAGCCACATTGGGAGAGCTGGAGGTCCATTTAGCAGAATGCAATTGGATTTTATTGAGATGCCCGTGTGTGGAGGCTTAAGATATGTGCTGGTGATTGTGTGTATCTTTAGTCAGTGGATTGAAGCGTACCCTACACGCAGGAATGACAGCCTCACAGTAGCGAAGCTGCTGCTTAGGGAATTGATACCATGTTTCGGTTTTCCGATCTCTTTAGAATCAGATGGGGGAAGTCACTTCAACAACGAGGTTGTTAAGTTACTGTGCGCAGCACTGAACATTGAGAAGAAGTTACATTGTAGTTACCGCCCTGAAGCATCAGGACTAGTGGAACAGATGAATGGCACCCTGAAGTCGAGAATGGCGAAAATGTGTGCAGCCACGAATTTGAAATGGCCCGATGCATTACCTTTGGTGTTAATGTCAATGAGAAATACACCTAACAAGAAAACAGGACTGTCCCCTCATGAGATTCTCATGGGTCGAGCTATGAGATTGCCCGCAGTGCCTGCGAATGCTCTTGTGAATATTACGGATGATATGGTGTTGGACTACTGCAAGGGTCTGGCTGATGTGGTCCGCTCTTTTTTTCACCAGATGGAAGCTACCACCCTGCCACCGATAAATGATCCAGGACACTACCTGAGAGCTGGTGATTGGGTTGTCATCAAGAAACATGTAAGTAAGACGTGTTTGAAGCCACGTTGGAAGGGACCATTTCAAGTGATACTAACGACTACTACTGCTGTGAAGTGCGTGGGAATTCCGAACTGGATCCATGCCAGTCACACGAAAAAGGTGATGTGTCCAACTGATGAGGAAGTTGAGTTGTTGAAAGTACCGACAACAGAAAAGGAAGTCTCAGGGCCGGAGAGTGATAGAAGGGGAACTGAGACAGAAGGAGAGCCCATTGAGGACGGCTTGGTCACTCCAGTAAGAGACGAGGGAGAAGAGATCCAGAGGGGTAACGGTGAACCTATCTCAACTGAGGCAGCAGGAGAGCCTAATCAGAGGGGGGTTCTCCCAGAAGCAGACGATTATGGGAATAAGCTAGAGCATTTGACAGACCCAGAAGGCGAAGGAGTTGAGGTGGAAGAGAGTCAGAGTGTCCAAACTCCTCCTGAGCAGATTGCAGGTCCATCAAGAGAAAGCACCATAGAGCCAAGAGAGGGCAAAGGGTTGCCACAGGAAAGATCAAAGACCAGAGAGATACTGAAAGGAGACAAGTGGCCAGAGTTGCAAGTGAAAAGGGGAGAAGCGGTTGTTGAAGATGTGATAGAGGAAGAAGTTGATACAACTAGGAGAGAAGATCTAAGTGAAGGAGAGGTGCAAGGTGATCGCAAGTTGAGGAGAAAGAGAATAGCAAACAGAAGGTACGCAGGTCCTGAATGGGCGTATGCAACGACAGCTGAATGGCAACAAGAGTTCTTGGCGTTTTGCTTTGATCAAGAGATTCCAGGTCAATACTTTGGCACCTGAGTCTGGCTGAAGAAACTTAATTAGTGGAAAGATTGAAATTAAAGTTGAAAATTGAGAAAAGAGCCTGAGAATTTACCGGATGATACTCTGAAAACCTGAATTGACTTTTGAGAACTGATTTTGCCAAGCTGCTAACCTGAATTGACAAGGATCCTGGGAGTGAAGCTAAAAGCTGTAAATAACTGCTGAGGGAATATTTTCGCTTGTTTTGACTTTGCTGCGAGAGAAAAAAAAAAGGAGAAACATTTATTCTAACTATCCTCTTTTGTTGTTTGAATTAATCATCCTTCACTTTCTGATTCTTTATAGATCATGGCTAACACTAGGCAGGATAATAGAGGGAGTAGGCGTTGTAAATCTTTGGGTGTTGTGTGTGTGATATTCATTATGGTTGTGGTTGTGGGTATGACACTAAAGGATAAGAGTAGAACTAACAATGCTACAATTCCTGAGACTACCACTGCACTAACAGCTTGGGAGAGGTTTGAGCTGGATACAAGATATTTGCACAAGGGAACTAATGCAAAAGGGGAACTTTCCACTAACATTTTCTATCGCTTGCTGAGTGAGTATGTTGACACAATGGATGCGAAGGATTGCTTTGTGTGCACACAGATTCCTGTTTCGGTACAAGAGGGGGTTACCTATCATAACTTGCCACTAACTTATGGGATAAGTTGTAGTCTGTTACTAACAAAATTCTATAACCAAGAAGAGATTCAATATTTCTATTCAAATTATGACCTTGTGTTTTCTTATGTGTCTATAATAGAGGATTTGAGTGGGGTAGCTAGATACTATGGTATGAAGTTAGTTAAAGGATTCTTTGAGTCGACATTGACAATTAGTACATCTTATGCACACCGCAATAATTTGACATGCTTGCTCACACCTGTAGAGAAAAGCTTTTTAGATCACACTGAAAATTCTGGCAAGATGTTTGACCAATTATTATCCAATGAGGATTTAAGGGCTGATTAGATACTTTTGATTTAAAGGAGTGACTCAAGAAGAAACGAGAGACTTTTATTCACTCACAGAGATTTTTCACTCTCTCTTGCTTTGTCCTATTACTCTGAACCATCCTCCACCCATTCTTGCCTGATACTTACTTCTCCTCCATATGAGGGAAGGTCCTACTCCTCAGCTATGCTATATCAAGACTTTGCCCTGTCCTATCTCTGCTGATGGCGAATCAACTGATGTCCTGAGGACGAAGACTGACGCTATTTGCAGATCTGTTGGATTGGTAACTATCTGATGCAAAAATTGAAATTGTCTGTTTGCCTTTTCTTTCTAGGTACCAACTGCTATTTTGACAGAGGCCATAGTTTAGATGTTTTCTAAATTCGTGTTCCCTAAATGTTTTGCATGAAACCCAACATGCTAATGCTAATTTGAGGTTAGTTAAGGTGTTCATAATATCTTGTGGAAATAGACAAATGACAAAATTCTTGCTTTGTTGAATCATGTATTACTGAGACTTTGCTAAGTCGCTACATATTGATGACGTGCCTAATACTGAATGAATATTCTCTATGCATTGATTGATTGCGTTCTAATGGCTAATTAGAAGAGTTTCTAATGAGATTTATTGCTAATGAGATTAACAGAGATGACATTAGATTGTAACCAGTAGGGAAATAAATATCCTAACACTTAACTAAATTGGTGTGGTTATTCATGACTGAAAGGTTATGGTGTGTTCAACTTATTGATTCTTACTAAATGTTATTGGTTAGTTTGTTGATTAGTTATTGTAATTATTGATTTGTTTATTAATCTATTGATTTGGGATGCCAAAAAGACATCTCGTACTGGGAAGTCCCTGAACGTGGTCCAAAGGTTCGTCGACCTAAACGTGTCTCCTTGTAAGTTTACTTATTAAGGCTCTGGCGCGCTAACATTTGTTTGGTAAACTAGAACAACTCCATCCATTGTGTGCGGTCCTGTAACAAGGCAAAAGGTGCTGGCGTTTCCCCTCCTTCTTCCCACATGATGTCGGAGAAATATGACTTCTGATTAGAACACCTAATTAGATCATGGTCGGCAAATCAATGTTTCTTTAACAAGTGTTCGCTAATCTAATCGAGAATAAAAGGTGGGTTGATCTTAATTGTATACGGGCGGCTGGGTGATGTGTTTGTTTTGCTCTCGCCCACAATATCTGCTGATGTTCTGTTCTGAGGGATTTGGGGGTCTTAATTGCAATTGGTAGCTGTGGGGCGTTCATAGGTGTGGACTATATTTTCTTCCTTGGGTCTGAGTTGAGCATCTAGACAGAAACATGTCACCGCTCTGATGTTTGCCATCGTTAGGTGTGCAAAATATGGGAAAATTGGTCGAGAATCTATGATCTTCACTTACATGGTCTGTGGATGATGTTGTTCAGAAACCCATTTCTATGTTATACTCAATAATTATTAGGAGAAAGCCATAATCTTTGTACACAATCTTCAGTCACTGACCATACACCATACAAATGTCAATCACTATCAAACTGGACCTAACAACACCTGTATACACGGAGAGAATAGAATAGTGGAATTTGGACATACTTGCCAGTACTCTTGATTTCGGTAACACGTTTCCTATTTGGTTAGAAAAAAATATGTTATTTTGGCTTTCTGCACGCAATACTTCTTCCACTACACTGCAAGTTGAAATAAATTCTCTGGTTTTTTCCCCTCCTTGGTCTCTCTGTGATGTGTTCCCAAATATTGGTATTTACGGTAGGACAATATCTGGACACAAGGATCTTTCGCGGGTTGATCTCCCCATCATACCCACTCTTGATTCTAAAGGTTAAACACACAAGGCACTCCTCTCGTAGTTATGGGCCAGGGGATGATATTAATGTACTTGACAATGCTAGCCAGTGTTTCTTAAGTGAAAGCATGGCTCTCCTATTCTCATTACCCCTGGATCCCTTCTCAGTTCATGGTGGGACCTCCTAGGCAGGAACTTGCACAGAGGCATACTACTGAGAGGTTTCCTCCCACCCCAGCTTTCCCTTCCAACAGTCTTATCATTCCAGAACATCCTGACCCTTACAGACTTCAGGTACCTTCATCCAATACACCGCAGCTGTCCACTGATGACACTACCAATCCTTCTCCATTACGTAAAGGAGAAGACCTCTTCCGGACATTGGCCCATAGCCATGCCAGAATGATGTGCACTTTCCAGAAATAAACACACTCTAGATGCACTGCATACCTTAGATGTCCTTCAGGGGCTCTTGGTGGTTGAAGGACACTTCTGCTCATATATTCCTCTACCACCTCACTATTTATTGTACTACCCCAGCAGAGCAGGGTTAGGACACGGATGGGTTATGAACATCAAAGGTGCCCCCGGCTCTGGTGAGGAGAGAGATATATCAGGAGACTCACCTCACTTGTGTGATTGTGCACCACAATATCAGGCAGAAAATTAATAGTTAATGTCATAATTTAATATTGTTTGATATCGATGAATTGAGTAATTTATGTTTATTTATATATATTTCACAAAACATTCAGAAATCTTTGGATCAAAGGAGTACCCTTAGAGATTTTTTTACACTAGATTATTTTTTACTTTTTCCAGTTATCCCCAATGGTGTAAATAGTTGTTTACAAATTGACTTATACTAAAGTTATAACACTATGGCCCTTTTTACAACCCTGGCGGTGGGTGATAAAGTGGCAGTAATACCGCCAACAGGCTGACGGTAACTACTGCCAAATTATGACCATGGCAGTGATATCTCCGAAAGACAGCCAAGGTACCACACCGATTGCCAGGGCGTAAACAACAGTCAGCACGGCGGAAGCCGCCTACAGCCAGGCGGAAGACAAAGTACCGCCCACCATATTACAACATAGGAAACTGACAGGATTTCCGGGGTGGTACCAACGCAAATAAAAAGCCTGGCGGACACAGAACACAAAAGTCAAAGGACTCATCTTTGGAGACACATGGAAAAACCACGTCGCCATGGAACCAGAACTGCATGTCTTACGATGATCTTCCACTTCATGCTCCACCACGAACACCAAAGCCGGCGAAGATGACGACGGTGAGTACAGCCGTCTAGCACACAAGGGAGGGTGGGAGAAAAAGGACAGTGAAACACACGCGCAACACACACCCCACACACATACACCATGCACACAACCAGCTGAGTAAGAGAATCAATTTGTCCACGATAATCAGCAAAATAATGCAAGAACAACAGGAATTGACTACAGAGATTGTAATAAGATCAACATAAAAAATCATAAGTCGATGTGGCAATGCTACAGATATGTACAAATGTACAAAAACGGACACTGCCCAGTTCATAGTTCACAGGGGCCACATGGCCACAGGACAAAGTGCAAGACCACACTCGATTCCTGCCCCAATACAGAGAGAACACTGCAGTGGCATCAGTTGGCAAATCGGCAGGTACCTCAGGGGGCAGGCACCTCAGCCGGAGGCGGAAAAAAGACCACTGGTTCTGGAGGTTGCATCATGCCCTGTGCTTTGTCCTGGGGAGTGCAAGGCCACAGTCTCTTGAGTGGGTGACTTGCCCACTGGTTCTGGAAGGGGCAACATGCCCTGTGCTTTGTCCTAGGAGTGCAAGGCCACAGTCTCTCGAGTGGGTGACTTGCCCTCTGGTTCTGGAGGGGGCAACATGCCCATTGCTTTGTCCTGGGGAGTGCAAGGCCACAGTCTCTCAAGTGGGTGACTTGCCCACTGGTTCTGGTGGGGGCGGGCTGCACATCAGCCCATGGAGGCTGGACTATATGGCGTCCGCCGGCGGTGACAGCTGCACCGTGGTGGTGGTTGTGGGAGGCTCCTGCCCAGCCCCTGCGCCCTCCAAAGGCTGCACTGGGGTGGTTGTTGTGGGAGGCTCCTGCCCAGCCCCTGCACCCTCCGATGGCTGCGCTGTGGTTGTGGGAGGCTCCTGCCCAGCACCTGCACCCGCCGATGGCTGCACTGTGGTGGTGGTTGTGAGAGGCTCCTGCCCAGCCCATGCACCCTTCGATGGCTGCACTGTGGTGGTGTTTGTGGGAGGCTCCTGCTCAGCCCCTGCACCCTCTGATGGCTGCACAGCCACAGCTGGTGGTGGGGGCTCTGTGACAGCTGCTGTTGCAGGTTCCTTCCCCTTCCTGGTGGCTGGTGCAGGCTCCTTCCCTTTCCTGGTGGCTGGTGCAAGCTCCTTCCCCTTCTTGATGGTTGGTGCAGGCTCCTTCCCCTTCAGTATTTGTGGCCTGGAATCCTTTCCACCACAAGTAGGTGCTGCTGAAACTGGGCCCGTGGACTGTTTGGCAGAAGTGCTTGGCTGGGTCCTTGATACCCTGACCATACGTGCAGGACGGGGGAGGGGTAGGCAAGAGGTCAGTCTGGGAAATGAAAAGCTTTTTAGGGACATTGGGGTGGGAAGAGGGAGACGTAATGGGAGAGGAGGATAAGGGAGTGACTGTAGGAGGTGTTTGTCTGCTGGTTTTGGGTGCAGGTGCATGGGTAGTATGCTGTTGTGAGATGGATGGTTGCCTGGTGTCTGAGTGCTTGCCTTTGTGTACTTTAGGAGAGGGGAGGACAGACACGGTGGGAGAGGACAAAGGGGACATGTGCATGGATGTTGCGGAGGTATCTGCCAGTTAGATGTGTGTCCTGCTTGGTGTGGTGATGATGCTGGTAGTGGATGATGATGTAGTGCATGCAGGTGTGAGTGTGGATGTAACTGGGTGGGAGGTGGAGGAGGAGGAGGGGGAGACAGTGGAAATAGTGGATGTTGTTGTGTATGCAATTGGATGCTGTTTGTGTGAGTGCCTGTGGAATGAATTGTGGTGCTTGTGTTTGCCTGTGACACTCTTGGGTGTTGTCTTGTGTGCATGGTCGTCTGGCTGTGTGCTTGGTTTGGGCTGGGGTTGAGGCGAATGGGACTGGGAAGTGGAAGTTGGAGAGGGGGCGGTAGAAACAGGGACAATGGATGCCATCAGAGAGGAGGCCAGAGCCTGAATCGATCTCTGCTGGGACGCCAATCCACGGTGAATGCTCTCCAGGAATGTATTAGATCGCTGCATCTGGGCTGCCAGCCCCTGGACAGCATTCACAATGGTTGCCTGCCCTACAAGGATGAATCTCAGGAGATCAATAGCCTCCTTACTCAGGGCAGCAGGGCTCACTGGGGCGGGCCTTAGGTGCCTGGGGTGAAGGAGATGCCCACCCTCCTTGGTGAGCGGGCACGGGCAACTCGCTGAGGGTCTGCTGGGAGGGTGGTGCTGGTGCAGGGGGTGGCGGCTGTACCTATAGCTGGGGTGTCATGGAGGTGTCCGCCAACACCAGGGTGCTCTCATCGGAGGAGGTATCACAGTCTGTGTTGTCCCCTCAAGTCTCCGCCGTGGTGCTTCCCTCGCCCTCCGTCCCAATGGTGCCCTCAGAGTCGGTGGACTCTGTCTCCAGGGCCCTGTGGGATGCAGCTCACTTTGTTTCTGGTGCCTCTGCTCCTCCGCCAGATGATGCTAATGCACATAAGGACAGGATGACAAAACAAGAAAGGAGGGGAGAGAGACAAAGGATACACTGCATCAATGACTGCACCAACACCACCATTGGCATACACAGCACCCTCGCATACAGGAAACAGGCCTATGTATTGCACTACCAGTGATATTGCTAGCCACCAAGCCATGAGGAGAAGCACACACTGCCAACTGCAGCACACCTGGGACCCACGCAGCCCTGACCAGTAGAGGATGCTAACAAGCTAGGTAGGCAGTATTTCCCCTTCAGACCCTCAGCCACCAGAGGACCTACCCTGCTATGTCCGGCCTGGACTAGGGGT
This sequence comes from Pleurodeles waltl, assembly GCF_031143425.1. Lineage (NCBI taxonomy): Eukaryota > Metazoa > Chordata > Amphibia > Caudata > Salamandridae > Pleurodeles > Pleurodeles waltl. The sequence goes on along the minus strand of NC_090449.1, from coordinate 295,369,381 downwards.
ACCCACTGACACAAAACCACCACCCGGATACCACCCCTCCAGTAGTGAGCTTCAATGATGGCCACTGTACTCACCCCCTTGTGGCTGCTCTGATTCCCTCAAACACCCATCCAGCTCTGGATAGGCCACCGCCAGTATGCGGGCCATCAGGGGGTTCAGGGTCCGACGGGCACCTCTTCCTCATTGGGAGGCCATCCCCAGCTGGGCCTCCGTGGTCTTAAGTGCCCAGAGTCTTAGGTCCTCCCACTGTTTGCAACAGTGGGTGCTCCGCCTACCATAGACCCCCAGGGTCCACACCTCCTTGGCGATGGCACGCCATAAACCCTTCTTTTGATGAGCGCTGACCTGCAGAGTCAATACAGGCAGGAGGACACCATTAGACAAACAGTCCCACCAAATTTGTTTCCATCACCATTGGCACACACATAGCCCAGCACACATGTACCCAACCAAGAGGACATCCCTCCCGCTTACACAATGCCTTCACACACAACTCCCTGCATTCATGCCACATGCATCGTGCCCACAGTGTACTCACCTGTTGGTCTGGAGGCCCATACAGCAGTCCGTACTGGGGTAGGACCCCATCCACAAGCCTCTCCAACTCCTCCGAAGTGAAGGCTGGGGCCCTTTCCCCGGTCACACGGGCCATGGAAGGTTCCAGACATAAGTCACAGACACACATGCAGTGTAAGACCTCTCCTATGGAAGGTCAGGAAACAAGTGAGGAACGTGATAAAAAATGGCGGTCACGTCCGTGGCACTCCATACCATCCACGCCGGTGTCACCATTGACCACTGTACCCCATAGGGTCCAATAATAACCAATGAGGAGTTGCACGGTGGTTCAAGACACCTACCGCCACGGCGCACAATGTCAGCGGCATTACCTCACTTCCACCTGTCCCTTCACACAGGACAGGCGGACGCCATTACGGGGGGGGGGACAGGCCTATACAATAAAGCTGCGTCACAGGATAAATAGGCACATACATGACAAATTGCGCTGCCCCATTACATGATTATAGATTGTGGACCACTGTTGTGGCTCCATTGTTCAGTTTGTGACAGCTTCCCCACTATTTTGTCCCTTAGATACCTACCGCTGCAGATGAATAGGAGATGGAGACATACCCCCGTGTTCAGACCCCTGGTGGACCTGGCTACACTGGAGGACAGGCACATTATCCTCCCCTATATACTGGACAGGGCCACAATCACAGAGCTGTGTGCCCAATTGGAGCCTGACCTGATATCTGGAATCTGTCTGATATCCATCATCCCACTTGATCCCCCCTCTTGTGCAAGTGCTATCAGTTCTCCATTTCCTGTCAACTGGTTCATTCCAAGTGACAGTGGGCTTGGCAGCAGGAATGTCACAGCCAATGTTCTCAATAGTGCTGACAAGAGTGTTGTCTACCCTGATAAAACACAAGTGCAGCTACATTGCATTCCCACAGATTTGGCCACTGTAAAGGCCGGGTTTTATGCAATGGGACATATCCCCAATATAATTGGGGCGATTGACGGAACACATATAGCATTTGCCCCCCGCCAGAATGAACATGTGTTCAGGAATCGTAAGAGTTTCCACTCCATGAATGTGCATATGGTGTGCTTGGCGGACCAGTACATCTCCCACGTCAATGCTAAGTATCCTGGGTCAGTGCATGATGCCTTTATCCTAAGGAATAGCAGCATCCCAAATGTGATGTCCCATCTACAGAGGCACAGGGTGTGACTAATAGGTGAGCCCCAGTTCCCACCGAATATGTGTTGATGTATGCCTATAGTGTGGGCCATATAGGATAGTGTGCGGGTAAATGTTGTCCCTCAATATTTGCAGGTTACTCTGGTTACCTAAACCTATCATGGCTGTTGACCCCTGTGAGGAATGCCAGGACAAGGGCAGAAGAACGTTATAATGAGGCACATGGGTTAACCAGAATGATCATTGAAAGGCATCTGACAGGTGGATCCCTGTGCTACTCACCCAAGAAGGTCTGCCGGATAGTCGTGGCATGCTGCATGTTGCACAACCTGGCCCTCAGACGCCATGTACCTTTTCTGCAGGAGGAGGAGACTAAAGATGCCCCTGTGGCAGCAGTGGACCCTGTGGACAGTGAGGATGAGGTGGCAGAGGATGAGAAAGTGGACAACAGAACATCTGTGATCCGTCAGTACTTCCAATGATACACAGGTGAGACAGTGCAACTTTACATTTCTATGACTTTGGTTGTATTCTGCCTGGCATTAGCATGCCTGTATTTCACATTTCTATGCCCACTTACTGCTACCTCTGGCTATTCATTTTGCAGATGTTGGTGATTTGACAAATACTTCTGGTGTGATCACAAAAGCCAGCTACAGGTCATTGATTCTATGCTCATTCTATGTACATTTCATTTGCAATGGTTGTACCTGTTTCAATTAATACATATTTGAAATACATGACATCCTCGAAATCGATTAATATCAAAGGGTGTTTATTGTAGTGCTAAAAAATTGAGGGGGAAGTGCAATGGGATGGGGTGGTGATGATGGAGGACACATGGGGGACAATCAGGAGAGTCTCAATCCCTGATGGGGGTCTTGTGAAGTGTCTCTGGCTTCTGTCTGGATCGCAGGGAACGTTTGCGAGGTGGTTCACCTTCTGCAGGGGGAGGGGTGCTGGTGGCCTGTGGGTCCTGTGGCGGGGCCTCCTGGCCACTAGCGGCAGCAGAAGTGGACAGCTGTTCAGATGACTGGCTAGTGGCAGGGGCCTGCTGGTGTGACACTGCCATGTCTGCTGACACCCCTGCTATGGAGATCAGCATGTTGTTGATGGCTTGCAAGTCCTCCCTGATCCCATGATAATGTAACTCCTGCAGCCACCTGTTCTCCTGCACGTTGTCTAGAGTCTGGCTCATCGTGTCCTGGGAATGTTGGTAGGCTCCCAGGATCCCGGAGAGTGCCTCCTGGAGAGTCAGTTCCCTTGTCCTGTCCTCCCCCCTGGCGCACAGCACCCCTCCCAGTTTCTCTGTTGGCCTGTGCCTCTGTCCACTAAACCGTGTGCCCACTGCCACTGACTCCAGGTCCCTAATTGTCTCGGGGGCGAGGTGTAGCCTGGGGTCCCTGTACAGGTGGACACACTGCTTATTGACGTGTCTTGGGGACAGAGGTTTGGATATGCTGGGTGGGTGCTGTGGTGTTGTTTCCTGATGGGGGAGGCTCTTTGGTGGTCTGTGACTGGGCTTGGGTAACCGGCTGTCCGAGTGGTCCATGATGGGCCAGGTAGATCGTCCAGATCCTGTAGACCAGAGTTACTGTCATCACTGTGGGCCTCCTCTGTTGGGGGACTGGATAGTGCTGGCACCTGCTCTCCTGTGACATTGGCAGGGGTACCTGTGGGGATGTAAATGATGTGTTATGGTTAATGTGTATGACATATTGTACATCCCTGGCTTCCCCTCTATGGTTGGTGTTACCCTGGCAGCTTTTCCTTGTGTATGTTGGTGTATGGTGGGATTGTTAGTTCCCCTATGCTGTGCATGCTTTAGTGATGAGTGTCCATGAAGGGCTGTGAGGGGTGTCCATGCATTGGTACAGCATGCAGGGCTTGGCATTGGGATTAGTGGGATGTGATAGTGGAGTGTGTGGGATGGAGTGGAGTGATGGGAGTGAGGATAAGGGTATGAGATGGCATGCAGGTATGGGGGTGATAATTAATGGAATTTGACTTACCAGAGTCCAGTCCTCCTCCGACTCCGGCCAGGCCCTCAGGATGCATTATACCAAGACTTGCTCCTCCCATGCTGTGAGGTGTGGGGGAGGAAGTGGGGGTCCACCGCCAGTCCTCTGTATAGCGAGGTGGTCTCTTGCTGCTATGGAACGTACCTTCCCCGTAGGTCGTTCCACCTCTTCCTGATGTCGTTCTTTGTTCTTGGGTGCTGTCCCACGTCGTTGACCCTGTCCACAATTCTCTGCCATAGCTCAGTTTTCCTGGCTATTGATATTTGCTGCACCTGTGCTCCAAATAGCTGTGGCTCTACCCTGACGATTTCCTCCACTATGACCTTTAACTCCTCCTCAGTGAAACAGGAGGGTCTTTGTGGTGCCATGGGTGTTCAGTGATGTGTGTTGGTGAGGGTTCGCTGGGTAATGTGTTGGAATGTGTGAAGTGGGGTGTGTGAGGGATGTATGGGTGTATGTGGTGTGTGTGTCTATTTGACACAGTGGTCTTGGTGCCAGTCCTTGGCATTTATTGGTATTCGTAAAGGGTTGTGGGTAACGTGGGTGGGTGTTTTATAGTGGTGTGGGTGTGGTGTGTGTATGGGTGTCAGGTGTGTTGTTTGAATTGTCCAATGTAGTGTTGTTTTGTCTGTGGGTGTCCATTGTGAGCGCGGCGGTATGTACTGCCAATGGTTTACCACTGTTGAATGTCTGCCGTGGTGATTTGTGGGTCATAATGTGGTTGGCGTTGTTCTGTTGGCGTAATGGGGTAGGTTTTGATACTGCCACTTTTGCACTGACCTTTGGGCTGGCGGATCTGTGTATTTGGCTGTATTCTGTCGGATTGGTCTGTGTGTGTCATAATATGGTGAACAGATATCCGCCACTGCGGCTTTAAGTTGGCGGCCGACAGCATGGCAGTAAGCAGGATTTACCGCCAATGTCATAATGAGGGCCCATGAGCCTTATTACAAGTAGCCTTGGTATTACAGGGGGAGGTACAGGGGCTGGAGTTAATAATTAAGGTCTGCATCTCCCCTTTATTTCTATGCGTAGAGGATGTGGCAGTATGGCCAGAGCCTTCGAATTTGGGACTGGGGTACTAGGTTGCAGTCCCGGCATCAGCTCAACATTTTGTGGTTCTGGCAAGTCACTTAGGGCTTGATAAAGAGTTTGGCGGAGGAGGTTACTCTGTCACAAATGTGATGGATATCCCGTCCGCCATATTACAATTCCATTATAGCCTATGAAACTTGTAATACGGCAAGCGGGATATCCGTCATGCTTGTGGTGGAATAACCCCTCCGCCAAACTTTAAATCAGGCCCTTAATCTCAGCTGTGTCTAAAAAAAATAAAAAATGAGTGTAACTAGTGCTCATGAAAAAAGTGCTTCAGTACCTTTGAATCAAATTTGTGGTATGTAAAAATATTTTACCAGGCACCGTCCCCAAAACTAGTAATAACATATAGGATCCAGATTCCGGGAAGTTTTAAGGCATGGTCATAGTGGACAATTGCCTGCGACACCCACCTTCCAAGGGTTCCTTGTGACGGTAGACATTCTCTCTCTAGCTCACTGTTCTCTATTTCACTACCTCTGCCTTTAAATATTCTTCTATATTATTTGGAATCATGACGCATGATTGGCAGAAAATAATTAATAAAATACAATAGATATATCACACAGGGAATCCTTAAGTATATCTTTCCCAGGCCCCCTAAATTCTTAAGACCACTGTTCAGATGTAGTGAATCAAACACCATATGTGGCCCCTGACTCCATAGCTGTTTTTATGCACATTTGGTTCTACTGCACACAGTCCCACACCTGGTAAAATTTGTAATAGGTTGAGGCAATATCCTCACTGGGGAAAGGATTGTGCCTGACTCATTATAGGACCGTATGTTGTAAGCCATGTCTTCCTTTATATGCTTAGCACATAAAGAAGTTAAGTTTAATATTTTCCTTGGATCCGCCTCTCAAGGAAATCCAAGCCATCAGAGGTAATTTCACCATAGGCAAGACAAGATTGAGGCACATTGTCTGAGGTGATTCACCAGCAAGCGCAGGTTGGTGCAGGGTAGCACTCTGGTGTATTGCCAGTGCCAATGGATTTTGTAATGCATGCATTCACCCACAAGGATATTCCTGCCCTAGAATCATCTGGAGGTGTTGAAAGGGGAGAGAAGACAACATCTGGGGTAACCAGAATTTTATTGCTTTGCAAAAGCTGAGATGATTGTCATTCTGGGAGAGAGACAGAGGAAAAAAGTTTCCTTGCTTGGCCGGGAGCCGAGACAATGAACTGACACCAGCCTTTCCATAACCAACATCAAAGAGAGCGAGAAGACTCGAGTGGGCAGTCCTCCCTGGCTGGTTCAGAGTGTACCAAACAAATTTGCAGTGGTTGAGCTCTTTGGGCCAGATGTTTGAAACTACTTAGCTGTCACAAAGCTTGCAATTAGCTAAATAACAGGACTTGATACTGCTAAATAGCTTCTACTTATGTACTAAACACATTTAGAGATTCAGTAGCATGTTACCGAATCACTTAATGGGTTTAGGAGATCATAAAGAATCATTATTTGGAAGGGACGTGTTTAGGGCGTTCCTTCCTAACAGGGATTCCTTACGCTATGTATTAATGTTTTGAGACCAAATTCCAGTTGCAAAACAGTATTACTTTACCAGCTCTTGAAAGGAGGTGGTAAGCCATTCACAAATGGGAAGGCATCCCCAAGAGACCCCTTTCCTTTTCTGAATATTCAAAATATATAAATATTTTTTTTAATTAGGCAGTGGTTCCACATTCCACTGCCTACACTTAAGAAATGAATTTTAAATTGTTCATTTTTTTTTTAAAACATATCCTGTGCTCCTTTAATGGAAAAAGGTTAATTTTTTAAAGAAAATGCTTTATTTCAAAGCTATCACTGCCATGGTGGTTGACTGACCTCAGCAAGCCACCATCCCAGTAATTATGGAGATCTCTAGTGTGATCACAATGGTAGGGGCATAATGAAAGCAGCAGTGGAATATTAGATGCACCAGGTAAGTTGAGGGTAAACTGGCCAATAAATGTGGGCTTACTGCCCCTTCATATCCATGGTAAAGCCATGGATTTATAATGGGAGCTCGGCCAGTGCTGCTGGCACCAAGAGCGAGATGGAATGCCGGGACTTAAATATTGAATTTACAGGCACATATGTCACTATTACAGTTAATGTTAGCCCTCTACAGCATCAGTTCTCAACTGTTTGACTTCTTTAAACTGCCACTGAATCACTATTGAAAGCCAGGGACCCCGACTGCAGCAATGTCTATGATTTGAACCTCAAAACTATACACAAAAATACAGAAACAAGTATACATAATGAACATGCACAAATAACAATTATTTGATTTTAATTAAAAAACAAACAATATACAAACATTTAAAATGTAATGGGAAGATGGGAGCTTTCTAAAATTTGATTGCATTTCTAAAAGAAGAAGTAATTTGCTAAATTTTTACCATATCACTTTGTCTTCTTTGCTCCTAATGCATGCTCAAGTTTTGTCTGTGCATACCGGTGCTTCAATAGAGGCCACCAAATGCTTATATTAGATTCTGTTTGCTGTACTTGCACTACTCCCACAAAACAAAACAAGGATTTTTAGCCTCGATTTCAAATTCCTTAACATTTACACAGCATTTTAAAGATCTCAGTTATACATTTTGTGTTTTTATGTATTCAGCCTTTATTAATATGTTAATATTGTTCTGTTTTCTAGATAGTCACTGATATCCCAAGTAGGTGTTGTAGACTCCCTGTGGTGTGCAGACCCAGGATAAGAAGTGTTGCTCTAGTCTAAAGCACTTTACAGATAATGATGTTAGAAACTTTTAACAGGTGTTGTTTTCAATTTAATACATGTTTCTGTGGGGAAACATCTTGAACAACTAGGTCTAAACCACTACTTGCCTGAACCACTACTGCTAAACAACTAAAAAGTCTCTACAACTAAGTACTGAACAACTACTGTCTAAACAACAATTGTGCCTGAATAACAATTGCCTGAACAACTAATTTTAAGGTAAGGTTTTCCTTTTGGTTTTTATGGTTTATTAGTTGTTTAGAATATATATATATATTAGTTTTCAGGCAATTGTTATTCAGACACAATAGTTGTTCAGACAGTAGTTGTTCAGTACTTAGTTGTAGAGACTTTTTAGTTGTTTAGCAGTAGTGGTTTAGGCTATAGTTGTTTAGGACCTAGTTGTTCTGTCACATATTCGTTTCTGTGTGGTGAATACAGTCTAATGGCATCTAAGCAACCTCAAGTGAGAACAAGAATATGATAACGAGGAGAAACTGAATTCCTATGCTTAAATGCACAAATATAGCTGAGCGTGTGGGCCTTTGTGTGGAATAACAGGGTAGAAGAGAAAGTCATGAGATCTGGGGTTGGTGTGCTGACAACCAGTGTCCCAAAGGTGAGGGGGCATCAGCTGGTAAGTCTGCTAAAAGCAGCTGGAGAAGTTACAGGACTGCCTCATCTGGCCTGCTGAGAGAGGTAAGCAACATATACCCCTCAGAAGGAGCTTCTCCAGAGGAGTCCATTCTCTGTACCTGAATAATAGAGACAGTCCAAAAATGCAGTCTACTGTAGAAGGGATGCAAGAGTCAACTTAAGTGCTGGTGAAGGTCTTCCTGCCTTTCTTATCACAGTTAAACCCCCATCAGCAAGCCACGTCATTTAGAAGGACAGGTAGTGATGCAGGAACCAGCCCAAGTGCTGAAGTGGTTCACTCTCCATCCCAAACTTTGCTTAACAACGGGCACTCTGCACCAACCAAGAAGATTATGAGAATGTGACTGGATCCATAACCTCCTAAGACTGCACTGACACACAATGTCCTGTCAGCAGACGATGGGTGTTTCACCTGCTGGGGAGAAGGGCTTTTCTGTTGGGCCTGTTCCCTCCACTTGAACTTTCATCAGCACCTGCACCTGCTGACCACTTATGGTCTGCAGAGAGGTCCCAAATAAATCAGAGGAAGGTGCATTGTGTGGCACGCATTCTGGAGTGATGTCCTATCTGTGGGCACCTCGGCTCCCGACTACACTCAGGTGATTCCTACACCTTTCGGCTTGAGTTCAGTAGCCACTAGGTTTCTTTGGAAAAAGCTACTGTGGGTGTTGCAAGTGACTGGGGAAATAAAGGACTGACCTACTGCCCACCTGCAGAGAGGTCTGCTTATGCTGTTCACAATGAGCCTGCACCTATCAGATGATTCTAAGCCTGATATTTTTTTGAATCTGCTGTACCTGATTGTAGAAACCGTGACCACTGACATATTCCTTTGAGTGGTATTTCGTTTTAGTATAACAACATTCTTTGCTTCTATGAAAGCTAAGTACGTGATTGGACATTCATTATTGCTTGTACTGGTTAGCTCTTGAATTCTGAATCTCTACCACCCGAGCCACACATCTCCCTGAGAATCCTTGTCTGCTTGCTTCGCTACCCTGAGGGTCTAGTGCTGAAAGGATGTACTTTGTGTTCAGTTAGCTGTGCTACATTAGGTCAGGCCTTAGGACAGCCATGGTAAAAGGCCACAACCACCATGGGCATGGCTTTGATAACGCGTCCCTTTATGATAATTTATTTCACATTAGGACTCGTTATAGGCCAATGAATCTTTTGACCCAGTTGAGAGACACCTTAGGACGAGATAGCTAATCAATATGTCAATCAATACGTCAATAATGTCATCAATATTTACTACAACAACACATTTCACTTTAGTCAACGACATTAATCAACTCGAGACACCACCATGACCTTGCAGTCATGAATAACCACACCAGTTTAGTAGAATTTTATGATATTTATTCTCTATTGGTTACAATTCTAAGAGCAGATGTGTTAATCTCAAAATCAAGAAACACAACAGCATAGTCACAATATGGCAACTCTGATAAGATTTCATTAAGGCAAGAATCACAAACATCAAGACATAAGGCGTGAGCATAGATCAACTTTAGCAGAGTGTCATTGATGCGTCAGTTCAACAAATCATAGATCCAGTCGTTTGTCTATTTGCGTCAGTTTAGTGAACCCCTTTCCTAACCACTCATTAGCATTGGCATGTCGGGCTTCATGCAAAACAATTTAAACACCAATTTGGAAAACATCTATCTATGGTCTCTGTCAAAAGTCAGCAGTTGGTACCTAGAAAGGAAAAGCAAACAGACAAATCACAATTTCATTGTCATAGTTACCCTCCAAGGTTTAGGTCAGCACTCAGGTTCAGTCTTCGTCTTCAGGACATCAGTCGATTCGCCATCAGTCAGAATTCAGCTCTCGGGAGGAAAAGGGGCACTTCCCTCAGGAGGTAAAGTGTAAACATGGGCAATCTAAGGAAAAGGATGGTTTAAGTAAAACCAATAAGTCACCAAACAGAGTGACAAGGTTTCTGGATAAAATCAATAGCATCTCCCTAACCCACCTAAATGGCTCCCCGTGTCATGGGTTTTTATCCCTTTTTCGTTGTACATTCCCCTAAAACTTAATTGGTTAATTGTTGCACCCCACTATCCTTAGCCAATTAGAAAACAGGTTATGTCATTAATCTTTCACCCCACATTAATTCACAAGCATTTTATTGGTCCATATGATTGACGTCTGCAGAGGTAGCACGTCCAGTATGATTTCATCCTTCTGTAATTCTTTGCACATCTTTTGGTCAGTAGCTCCATTGTCTGTACCGGTTTGAGCGACCTTGTACATTATACTAATCTACACTGTTGCATTTCGGCTAAACATTTCTACAAGCAACATGAATTTCATGAGAACGGATCCACTATAGTTACATTCTGCTTCTAGTTTGAGGAAAACAAGAGGTCATGTCCTTTTGCGAGCCAGCACGCTGCACGTTCAGAAAACACACTTAATATGAGAGCCAGGCAGCTAAGCTTTGCCTCATGCTAACTTAAGGCCTACAAGATTTATTTAGCATAACTTTAATGACATAATCATTAATAATTAGTATAAAACCATTCTTTTAACATAACATTAGTCATTTCTATTAGTCCACGTATACATTGGCGGCCACTCCCCGTGGTCACATTTTAAGTGCACGTTTTAGCAAAATACATTACTACAGTTTCTATGCGGCATTACTACACATTAATTCATGAACATTTCAGGCTAATATAGATTATATAAACTACGCTCTCTCAGTCCCTCCTCTGATGACGTTTGTCATCACACAAACCTTTCCCTTTTAACCTTTCACTTTTAATTTTTCACCTTGCGCATAATGCACATTTCAACATCTTGCCCTTTGTGTGAACTTTCCCAAATTTCATTAAACATTTTCTCTCTTTCATTTTCTTCGTTTCTTTTGTTCCTTTTCGTCCAATTTCTTCTAATTCTTTCATTAATTTTGCATGCTCCTCATAAACCCAATAAACAGATCAAAACAATTAATAGACCCCTTAATATTTTTGCAAGAACCCCGTTCCAAATATTGTTAAACCAGCTCCCTACTTTGGCAATTCCCTTCCCAACTTTTTCCCAAACTCCAGGCTCCTTCAAATCTTTCAAATCTGCACTATCTCTAGTTAAGTTAGTAAGCATACCTCTAATCTTTTTACTATTATCCGGAATAAATGAGCAACAATGGCCCTCGTTAAGCATCTTACTGACTCCGCCGCTCTTTGCTAAAAGAATGTCTAAAGCAAGCCGATTTTGAAGAGTCATAGCTCTTTCCGTAGCAAGTTCAGTATCCATCAGGAGTATAGCCCCTGTGAAGTTTGACAGCACGTTATTCACAATAGTAGACAACTTTTGAATCTTTATGGAGTTTAAGATAACCCCTACTGAAGGAATTATGGCTCCTAATGTGTCACCAACGAAAGCAGCCGCTGTCTCTCGTTTTTGTCTAGCATGTTGTAATTCAGACATTTTAGGTATTTGCTTTAAGTCATCAATCTGGTAAATCTTTGGGAAAACTATCCCCAAATAACATGTCCCATACCATCCCTTAGGGAGACGGTAATAAGCATTAAGTCCACAAATATAATAGATCCCAGGGATCGCTGGCTCCTGTCTATTTAACATGAATGTCCACTTACTCTGAAACAAAAACACATGCCTACATTCACTCGTTCCCACAAATCAAGTGTCATGCTCAGATTTTGGCCTATATATACAAAGTCTACCTACATCTAATGCATCTATAGCTAATTTGCCTTGCGCCTTTATTACTGTGTAAGCATAATCATTTGCATATGTGCGTTTTTCTAATCCTTTTTCTAATCTTTCTTTCAGTGCTTTGCGTCTATCATCAATTTGATCTAAAAAGCATTTCTCTACAGGTGTCAATAAGCAGGTCAGATTGTTGCAGTGTGCATAAGCTGTCCCAAGTGTTAGTGTCGGCTCAAAGAAACCTCTGACTAATTTTATACTATGCTCCTTAGCTAACGTATTCAGAAACTCAATCACAGGCACAAAGGAAAACACTACATCTAGATTTGAAAACAAATATTGCACATGTTCCTGGTCATAGAATCTTGTTAGTAACAAACTACAGCTTATCCCATACGTTAATGGAAGGAAATGATAAGTGACCCCTTCTTGTACTGATGAATGAATCTTCGTGCACACTTAACAGTTTCTCGCATCCATTGTGTCAACATACTCATTCAGTAAGCGATAGAAGACATTAGTGGAAAGTTCCCCTTTAGAATTAGTTCCCTCAAGCAAATATTTTGTATCTTGCTCGAATTTTTCCAACGGTGTTAATGTAGCAGTCTCAGGTTTTGAAGCGTTGTTAGTCACTTTCTTATCCAACCAGGGCATTCCCACAATCACACCTACAGTTATTGCACACACAATAGCCAAAATAACACTCAACCAACCACACACTTTACCCTTTTTGCTACTACTTCTATTGTAAGCCATGATCTGTAAAACATCAGGTAGCAGAACAATTTAGAGCAAACAACCAACTTGAGGACAATTTAAAAGCTCCTTTTTTTTTTCTTGATGCAAAGTCTCTCTTTCTCTCTGCGTGTATTTACAGTGTTTCACTCACCCCAGGACCTTTTTGTCAAATAGGGTTTAGCAGCTTGTCATAATCAGCTCTCAATGTCAATTCAGGTTATCAGTGTCACATCCGGTAATTTATATGTCTCTTTTTTCAGCTTTCGATTTCAATTTTTATTTTAACACAGTCTCTTTTTCTTGTTTGAATTCAGGTTCCGTAGTATTGGCCTGGTACCTCTCGATCAAAGCAGAATGCTAAGAATTCTTGTTGTCACTCAGATGTCGTTGCATATGCCCATTCAGGACCTGCGTACCTTCTGTTTGCAACTCTCTTTCTTTTCAATCTGCGTTCACTCTGCAGCTCTCCTTCACTTAAACCTCTTTTTTGGTTGTGTCAATTTCTTCCTCTATTGTTTCACCTGGAACGATCTTTTCCCTTGCAGCTTGTTTCTTTGGCCAGTTATCATCTTTATGCGTCTTCTTCCTGCTTGGCTTTTCAGGACGCTGAACGGCACCCTCCTCTTGTGCTATGGTGTTTTCTCTTGACAGACCTGCAATTGGATCAGGGGATGTCGGTGTGCTTTGACCTTCCTCTGCTCTTCCCCCTTCATCTTGTGGGTCTGTAACGGGTTCAAGTTCAAACCCGTATCCGTCTGCTTCTGGGGAACCTCTCCTTGACTTAGTTCTCCTGTTGCCTCTACTGAGATAGGCTCACTGTAGGAGGCTGGACTGGCTTGTAGTGAGTACCAAGGGGTACTTGCACCTTGCACCAGGCCCAGTTATCCCTTATTAGTGTATAGGGTGTCTAGCAGCTTAGGCTGATAGATAATGGTAGCTTAGCAGAGCAGCTTAGGCTGAACTAGGAGACGTGTGAAGCTACTACAGTACCACTTAGTGTCATATGCACAATATCATAAGAAAACACAATACACAGTTATACTAAAAATAAAGGTACTTTATTTTTATGACAATATGCCAAAGTATCTTAGAGTGTACCCTCAGTGAGAGGATAGGAAATATACACAAGATATATATACACAATAGCAAAAATATGCAGTATAGTCTTAGAAAACAGTGCAAACAATGTATAGTTACAATAGGATGCAATGGGGACACATAGGGATAGGGGCAACACAAACCATATACTCCAAAAGTGGAATGCGAACCACGAATGGACCCCAAACCTATGTGACCTTGTAGAGGGTAGCTGGGACTATTAGAAAATAGTGAGAGTTAGAAAAATAACCCTCCCCAAGACCCTGAAAAGTGAGTGCAAAGTGCACTAAAGGTCCCATAAGGACAAAGAAGTTGTGTTAGAGGAATAATGCAGGAAAGACACAAACCAACAATGCAACAACTGTGGATTTCCAATCTAGGGTACCTGTGGAACAAGGGGACCAAGTCCAAAAGTCACAAGCAAGTCGGAGATGGGCAGATGCCCAGGAAATGCCAGCTGCGGGTGCAAAGAAGCTTCTACTGGACAGAAGAAGCTGAGGTTTCTCCAGGAACGCAAAGGGCTAGAGACTTTCCCTTTGGAGGACGGATCCCTCTCGCCTTGTAGAGTCGTGCAGAAGTGTTTTCCCGCCGAAAGAATGCCAACAAGCCTTGCTAGCTGTAAATCGTGCAGTTAGCGTTTTTGGATGCTGCTGTGGCCCTGGAGGGACCAGGAGGTCGCAAATTGGACCAGGAGAGAGAGGGGACATCGAGCAAGACAAGGAGCCCTCTCAGCAGCAGGTAGCACCTGGAGAAGTGCCAAAAACAGGCACTACAAGGATGCGTGAAACAGTGCTCACCCGAAGTCGCACAAAGAAGTCCCACGTCGCCGGAGAACAACTTAGGAGGTCGTGCAATGCAGGTTAGAGTGCCGTGGACACAGGCTGGACTGTGCACAAAGGATTTCCACCGGAAGTGCACGGAGGCCGGAGTAGCTGCAAAAGTTGCGGTTCCCAGCAATGCAGTCTAGCGAGGTGAGGCAAGGACTTACCTCCACCAAACTTGGACTGAAGAGTCACTGGACTGTGGGGGCCACTTGGACAGAGTTGCTGGATTCGAAGGACCTCGCTCGTCGTGCTGAGAGGAGACCCAAGGGACCGGTAATGCAGCTTTTTGGTGCCTGCGGTTGCAGGGGGAAGATTACATCGACCCACGGGAGATTTCTTCGGAGCTTCTAGTGCAGAGAGGAGGCAGACTACCCCCATAGCATGCACCACCAGGAAAACAGTCGAGAAGGCGGCAGGATCAGCGTTACAGAGTTGCAGTAGTCGTCTTTGCTACTTTGTTGCAGTGTTGCAGGCTTCCAGCGCGGTCAGCAGTCGATTCCTTGGCAGAAGGTGAAGAGAGAGATGCAGAGGAACTCGGCTGAGCTCTTGCATTCGTTATCTAAAGTTTCCCCAGAGACAGAGACCCTAAATAGCCAGAAAAGAGGGTTTGGCTACCTAGGAGAGAGGATAGGCTAGCAACACCTGAAGGAGCCTATCACAAGGAGTCTCTGACGTCACCTGGTGGCACTGGCCACTCAGAGCAGTCCAGTGTGCCAGCAGCACCTCTGTTTCCAAGATGGCAGAGGTCTGGAGCACACTGGAGGAGCTCTGGACACCTCCCAGGGGAGGTGCAGGTCAGGGGAGTGGTCACTCCCCTTTCCTTTGTCCAGTTTCGCGCCAGAGCAGGGCTAAGGGGTCCCCTGAACCGGTGTAGACTGGCTTATGCAGAATTGGGCACATCTGTGCCCAACAAAGCATTTCCAGAGGCTGGGGGAGGCTACTCCTCCCCTGCCTTCACACCATTTTCCAAAGGGAGAGGGTGTCACACCCTCTCTCAGAGGAAGTTCTTTGTTCTGCCATCCTGGGCCAGGCCTGGCTGGACCCCAGGAGGGCAGATGCCTGTCTGAGGGGTTGGCAGCAGCAGCAGCTGCAGTGAAACCCCAGGAAGGGCAGTTTGGCAGTACCAGGGTCTGTGCTACAGACCACTGGGATCATGGGATTGTGCCAACTATGCCAGGATGGCATAGAGGGGGCAATTCCATGATCATAGACATGTTACATGGCCATATTCGGAGTTACCATTGTGAAGCTACATATAGGTAGTGACCTATATGTAGTGCACGCGTGTAATGGTGTCCCCGCACTCACAAAGTTCAGGGAATTGGCTCTGAACAATGTGGGGGCACTTTGGCTAGTGCCAGGGTGCCCTCACACTAAGTAACTTTGCACCTAACCTTTACTAGGTAAAGGTTAGACATATAGGTGACTTATAAGTTACTTAAGTGCAGTGTAAAATGGCTGTGAAATAACGTGGACGTTATTTCACTCAGGCTGCAGTGGCAGGCCTGTGTAAGAATTGTCAGAGCTCCCTATGGGTGGCAAAAGAAATGCTGCAGCCCATAGGGATCTCCTGGAACCCCAATACCCTGGGTACCTCAGTACCATATACTAGGGAATTATAAGGGTGTTCCAGTAAGCCAATGTAAATTGGTAAAAATGGTCACTAGCCTGTTAGTGACAATTTGGAAAGAAATGAGAGAGCATAACCACTGAGGTTCTGATTAGCAGAGCCTCAGTGAGACAGTTAGTCACTACACAGGTAACACATTCAGGCACACTTATGAGCACTGGGGCCCTGGGTTACCAGGGTCCCAGTGACACATACAACTAAAACAACATATATACAGTGAAAAATGGGGGTAACATGCCAGGCAAGATGGTACTTTCCTACACAACCCCCCCCAAACGAAGGACAATAAGACTAGCCATGACCTGATGAGTCTTCATTGTCTAAGTGGAAATATCTGGAGAGTCCATCTGCATTGGAGTGGCTACTCCCAGGTCTATGTTCCACTGTATAGTCCATTCCCTGTAGGGATAAGGACCACCTCAACAATTTAGGATTTTCACCTTTCATTTGTTTTAGCCAAAGTAGAGGTTTGTGGTCTGTCTGAACAATGAAGTGAGTGCCAAACAGGTATGGCCTCAACTTCTTCAGAGCCCAGACCACAGCAAAGGCCTCCCTCTCAATGGCAGACCAACGCTTTTCTCTAGGGGTCAACCTCCTACTAATAAAAGCAACAGGTTGATCTGGCCCTCAGAATTAAGTTGTGATAGGACTGCCCCTACTCCTAATTCAGATGCATCAGTTTGGACATAGAAGTTTCTAGAGTAACAAGGGCTTTTCAGGACAGGTGCAGAGCACATGGCCTGCTTCAGCTCCTCAAAAGCTTTCTGACAGTTTGCTGTCCATAATACCTTTTTATGCATTTTCTTGGATGTGAGGTCATTAAGAGGGGCTGCAATGGAGCCATAGTTCTTAATGAACCTCCTGTAATACCCAGTGAGGCCTAGGAAGGCTCTCACCTGAGTCTGAGTGGTAGGGGGAACCCAATCAATAATTGTTTGGATTTTCCCCTGAAGTGGTGCAATCTGCTCCCCACCAACAAGGTGTCCCAGATAAACCACCTTACCCTGCCCTATCTGGCACTTTGAAGCCTTGATAGTGAGGCCTGCCTTTTGCAGGGCCTCCAAAACTTTCCATAGGTGGACCAGGTGATCATCCCAGCTGGAGCTAAAGACAGCTATATCGTCCAAATATGCTGGACTGAAAGCTTCCAGTCCTTGCAGGACTGTGTTCACCAACCTTTGAAAAGTGGCAGGTGCATTTTTCAATCCAAAAGGCATTACAGTAAACTGGTAATGTCCTCCAATGGTTGAAAATGCAGTCTTAGGTTTAGCATCTTCTGACAATTTGATCTGCCAATACCCTGCAGTCAAATCAAAGGTGCTTAGATACTTGGCAGATGCCAGTGTATTTATGAGCTCATCTGCCCTGGGTATAGGGTGAGCATCAGTTTTGGTTACCAAGTTGAGACCTCTATACTCTACACAAAACCGCATTTCCTTCTTTCCATCTTTGGAATGGGGTTTTGGTACCAGTACCACAGGAGAAGCCCATGGACTGTCAGAGTGCTCAACCACTCCTAGTTCTAACATTTTCTGGACCTCTTGCTTTATGCAGTCCCTGACATGGTCAGGCTGCCTATAGATTTTACTTTTGACAGGCAAGCTGTCTCCAGTATCTATAGTGTGCTCACACCAAGAAGTGGTACCTGCCACAGTAGAGAAGAGTTCAGAGAATTGATCTAGGAGATTTATGCAATTGTCTTTCTGCTCAGCAGTAAGACAATCAGCCAAAACTACACCTTCCACCAGAGCATCTTGTTCTGTGGAAGAGAAGAGATCAGGTAGAGGATCACTGTCTTCTTCCTGTCCCTCATCTGTTGCCATGAGCAGGGTGAGATCAGCCCTGTCATAGTAGGGTTTCAGGCGGTTGACATGGAGCACCCTAAGGGGACTCCTGGCAGTGCCTAAGTCAACTAAATAGGTGACTTCTCCCTTCTTTTCAACAATTGTGTGGGGTCCACTCCATTTATCTTGGAGTGCTCTTGGGGCCACAGGCTCCAAGACCCACACTTTCTGCCCTGGTTGGTACTGAACCAAAACAGCCTTCTGATCATGCCATTGCTTCTGGAGCTCTTGGCTGGCCTGAAGGTTTTTACTGGCCTTTTTCATGTACTCAGCCATTCTTGATCTGAGGCCAAGTACATAATCCACAATATCCTGCTTAGGAGCTTTTAAAGGTTGTTCCCAACCCTCCTTTACAAGTGTGAGTGGACCCCTAACAGGGTGTCCAAAAAGAAGTTCAAAGGGGCTGAAGCCCACTCCTTTCTGGGGTACCTCCCTGTAGGCAAAAAGGAGGCATGGTACAAGGATATCCCATCTCCTGCGGAGTTTTTCAGGGAGACCCATAATCAAGCTTTTGAGAGTTTTATTAAATCTCTCCACCAGTCCATTTGTTTGTGGATGATAGGGTGTTGTGAACTTGTACGTTACACCACACTCCTTCCACATGGCCTTTAAGTATGCAGACATGAAATTGCTTCCCCTGTCTGATACTACTTCCTTTGGGAAGCCCACCCTGGAAAATATTCCCAGGAGGGCCTTTGCCACTGCAGGTGCTGTAGTGGTCCTTAAAGGAATAGCTTCAGGATATCTTGTGGCATGGTCCACTACCACCAAGATAAACCTATTGCCGGAAGCAGTAGGAGGGTCAAGGGGGCCAACTATGTCAACCCCTACCCTTTCAAAGGGAACCCCAACCACAGGCAGTGGGATAAGGGGTGCCTTTGGGGTGCCACCTGTCTTGCCACTGGCTTGACAGGTTTCACAGGACTTACAAAATTCCTTTGTGTCCTCAGACATTCTAGGCCAATGAAACAGGGGAACAAGCCTGTCCCAAGTTTTCATTTGTCCTAGATGCCCAGCTAGGGGAATGTCATGTGCCAGGGTTAGGAGGAACTTTCTGTACTCCTGAGGAATCACTAATCTCCTGGCAGCTCCAGGTTTAGGATCCCTATGCTCAGTGTACAAGAGGTTGTCCTCCCAGTAAACTCTGTGAGAGTCACTGACATCCCCATTAGCCTGTTTGGCAGCTTGCTGTCTGAGACCATCTAATGTGGGACAGGTTTGCTGTGCCACACTCAGCTCCTCCCTGGCAGGCCCCCCCTTCACCCAAAAGCTCAGCAGTGTCTGCTTCCAGCTCCTCTGGTGTAGGTTCTGCACAGGGAGGGAATTCTTCTTCCTCAGAAGTTGAATCCACTGTAGAGGGAGGGATAGTAGGAAGTGGTTTGCTTCTACTAGCCCTAGCTTTAGGGAGCACTTGGGCCATTGTTCCAGGATCCAAGCTTCCCTGTCCTTTTTGCTTTTTGGCCTGAGCCCTTGTCAAAGCAAAAATATGCCCTGGGATGCCCAGCATTGCTGCATGGGCCTCCAACTCCACATCTGACCAAGCTGATGTCTCCAAATCATTCCCTAATAGACAGTCTACAGGTAAATCTGAAGCTACCACAACTTTCTTTGGACCAGTAACCCCCCCCAGTTGAGATTAACAACAGCCATGGGGTGGCTAAGTGTGTTGTTGTGAGCATCGGTTACTTGGTACTGGTGACCAAGTAGGTGTTGTTCAGGGTGGACCAGTTTCTCTATGACCATAGTCACACTGGCTCCAGTGTCCCTGTAGGCCTGGACCTCAACACCATTTATTAGGGGTAGCTGTTTGTACTTATCCATATTAAGGGGACAAGCAAGTAAGGTGGCTAAATCAATAGCCCCCTCAAAGACTAACACAGCCTCTGTGGCCTCCCTAACAAGGCCAACCCCAACTAAGTTACCAATAGTGAGCCCAGCTACTCCCTTGGATTGGCTATTAGTAGGTTTGCTCCCACCACCACTGCTATTAGTAGGGACACTAGGGGTAGCAGTAGGGGTTGTAGTGGTAGGAGCATTGGTGCTTTTCTTTGGACAACTGGGATCTGTTGTCCAATGGCCTTTTATTTTACATAAATAGCACCATGGTTTCTTTTCCTTGTTCTGATTAAAAGAGGATTTGGGCCCACCACCCCCACCAGAGTGTTTTTGTGGGCCTGATGAAGACTCATTTTTAGATTTGTCCCCACCCTTGTCAGAAGACTTACCATCCTTCTTTTTGTTGCCATCTTTGTCACCCCCTGTATGAACTTTTCTGTTCACCCTTGTTCTGACCCATTTGTCTGCCTTCTTTCCCAATTCTTGGGCAGAGGTCAGATCAGAGTCCACCAAGTACTGGTGCAACAAATCAGACACACAATTATTAAGAATATGCTCTCTCAGGATCAAGTTATACAGGCTGTCATAATCAGTAACTTTACTGCCATGTAACCACCCCTCCAAGGCCTTCACTGAATGGTCAATGAAATCAACCCAGTCTTGTGAAGACTCCTTTTTGGTCTCTCTGAACTTTATCCTGTATTGTTCAGTGGTTAAGCCATAACCATCCAGGAGTGCATTCTTAAGAACTTGGAAATTATTATCATCATTTTCTTTCACAGTAAGGAGCCTATCCCTACCTTTTCCACTAAATGATAGCCATAGGATAGCAGCCCACTGCCTTTGAGGGACATCCTGTACAACACAGGCCCTCTCAAGTGCAGCAAACCACTTGTTAATGTCATCCCCCTCCTTATAAGGGGAAACTATCTTGTGCAGATTCCTGGAATCATGCTCTTTTGCAGGATGACTATGGGGAATACTGCTGCTGCCACCATGGGTTTCTAAACCCAACTTCTGTCTTTCCTTCTCTAGTTCCAAAGACTGCCTATCCAAATCCAGCTGTTGCTTTTTAAGCTTCAGTCTGGTTTGTTCCACCCTCAACTTATTGAGTTCCCTCTCTAACATTCTGTCATCAGGGTTGGTGGGAGGGACATTCCTAGATACAGAGGTATGATGGGAATGAACAGAATGAGACCTGTCCCTTACAGAAGCCACCCTAACAGCTTGGCTAACAGAAACATTACTACCAGTATGGTGAGAATAAATGCTTTTGCTATGATGTGAGACAACACTATTTGTATGGTGTGGCTCATCATCATTACCAACTATGCTAGACTGTCTAGTAATGGGCAGGCTAGGAAGTTTCTTTCCTGAATCTTTTCCTGGGGGAGTCCCTGAATCAGATTGGGAACTATTAGGTACTTTTTCAACAGATGGGGCACCTATAGCCTTATCTTGTTCTCTAAGCATGTTAAGTAACAGTTCCAAGGAAGGATTCTTCCCTACACTCAAACCTCTCTCTATGCAGAGACTCCTTGCTCCCTTCCAGCTAAGGTGATCATATGCAAGTTTGGACAGATCAACATTTTGGCCTGTGCCAGACATTTTAGAGAGAGTTAAAGTGATAGAAAAAGAGAAAAAAGTTTGTCAGAGCTTTTAGAAAGACAGAGAGAAAAAAAACTTTTAAAACTTTTTCGAACTTTTTAGAAAGTTAGAAGTACTTTTCAGCACTTAGAAAAGAGTGAAAAGAGGAAATGCAAAACTTTTTGGCTATGTGTATATACACTGACCTTGTTTTGTATATTTTTCTCTTATGAAAAGTACAATGACAAGAGTGGTAAGTAGTCTCAAAGCACTTATCCCGTCGCTGCTTCCAATGTAGGAGGCTGGACTGGCTTGTAGTGAGTACCAAGGGGTACTTGCACCTTGCACCAGGCCCAGTTATCCCTTATTAGTGTATAGGGTGTCTAGCAGCTTAGGCTGATAGATAATGGTAGCTTAGCAGAGCAGCTTAGGCTGAACTAGGAGACGTGTGAAGCTACTACAGTACCACTTAGTGTCATATGCACAATATCATAAGAAAACACAATACACAGTTATACTAAAAATAAAGGTACTTTATTTTTATGACAATATGCCAAAGTATCTTAGAGTGTACCCTCAGTGAGAGGATAGGAAATATACACAAGATATATATACACAATAGCAAAAATATGCAGTATAGTCTTAGAAAACAGTGCAAACAATGTATAGTTACAATAGGATGCAATGGGGACACATAGGGATAGGGGCAACACTACCATATACTCCAAAAGTGGAATGCGAACCACGAACGGACCCCAAACCTATGTGACCTTGTAGAGGGTCGCTGGGACTATTAGAAAATAGTGAGAGTTAGAAAAATAACCCTCCCCAAGACCCTGAAAAGTGAGTGCAAAGTGCACTAAAGTTCCCCTAAGGACAAAGAAGTCGTGTTAGAGGAATAATGCAGGAAAGACACAAACCAACAATGCAACAACTGTGGATTTCCAATCTAGGGTACCTGTGGAACAAGGGGACCAAGTCCAAAAGTCACAAGCAAGTCGGAGATGGGCAGATGCCCAGGAAATGCCAGCTGCGGGTGCAAAGAAGCTTCTACTGGACAGAAGAAGCTGAGGTTTCTGCAGGAACGCAAAGGGCTAGAGACTTTCCCTTTGGAGGACGATCCCTCTCGCCTTGTAGAGTCGTGCAGAAGTGTTTTCCCGCCGAAAGAATGCCAACAAGCCTTGCTAGCTGTAAATCGTGCAGTTAGCGTTTTTGGACGCTGCTGTGGCCCTGGAGGGACCAGGAGGTCGCAAATTGGACCAGGAGAGAGAGGGGACATCGAGCAAGACAAGGAGCCCTCTCAGCAGCAGGTAGCACCCGGAGAAGTGCCAGAAACAGGCACTACAAGGATGCGTGAAACAGTGCTCACCCGAAGTCGCACAAAGAAGTCCCACGTCGCCGGAGAACAACTTAGGAGGTCGTGCAATGCAGGTTAGAGTGCCGTGGACCCAGGCTGGACTGTGCACAAAGGATTTCCACCGGAAGTGCACGGAGGCCGGAGTAGCTGCAAAAGTCGCGGTTCCCAGCAATGCAGTCTAGCGAGGTGAGGCAAGGACTTACCTCCACCAAACTTGGACTGAAGAGTCACTGGACTGTGGGGGCCACTTGGACAGAGTTGCTGGATTCGAGGGACCTCGCTCGTCGTGCTGAGAGGAGACCCAAGGGACCGGTAATGCAGCTTTTTGGTGCCTGCGGTTGCAGGGGGAAGATTCTGTCGACCCACGGGAGATTTCTTCGGAGCTTCTAGTGCAGAGAGGAGGCAGACTACCCCCACAGCATGCACCACCAGGAAAACAGTCGAGAAGGCGGCAGGATCAGCGTTACAGAGTTGCAGTAGTCGTCTTTGCTACTTTGTTGCAGTGTTGCAGGCTTCCAGCGCGGTCAGCAGTCGATTCCTTGGCAGAAGGTGAAGAGAGAGATGCAGAGGAACTCGGCTGAGCTCTTGCATTCGTTATCTAAAGTTTCCCCAGAGACAGAGACCCTAAATAGCCAGATAAGAGGGTTTGGCTACCTAGGAGACAGGATAGGCTAGCAACACCTGAAGGAGCCTATCACAAGGAGTCTCTGACGTCACCTGGTGGCACTGGCCACTCAGAGCAGTCCAGTGTGCCAGCAGCACCT
This sequence comes from Pleurodeles waltl, assembly GCF_031143425.1. Taxonomy (NCBI): domain Eukaryota; kingdom Metazoa; phylum Chordata; class Amphibia; order Caudata; family Salamandridae; genus Pleurodeles; species Pleurodeles waltl. The sequence goes on along the minus strand of NC_090449.1, from coordinate 295,345,791 downwards.
CTGTTTCCAAGATGGCAGAGGTCTGGAGCACACTGGAGGAGCTCTGGACACCTCCCAGGGGAGGTGCAGGTCAGGGGAGTGGTCACTCCCCTTTCCTTTGTCCAGTTTCGCGCCAGAGCAGGGCTAAGGGGTCCCCTGAACCGGTGTAGACTGGCTTATGCAGAATTGGGCACATCTGTGCCCAACAAAGCATTTCCAGAGGCTGGGGGAGGCTACTCCTCCCCTGCCTTCACACCATTTTCCAAAGGGAGAGGGTGTCACACCCTCTCTCAGAGGAAGTTCTTTGTTCTGCCATCCTGGGCCAGGCCTGGCTGGACCCCAGGAGGGCAGATGCCTGTCTGAGGGGTTGGCAGCAGCAGCAGCTGCAGTGAAACCCCAGGAAGGGCAGTTTGGCAGTACCAGGGTCTGTGCTACAGACCACTGGGATCATGGGATTGTGCCAACTATGCCAGGATGGCATAGAGGGGGCAATTCCATGATCATAGACATGTTACATGGCCATATTCGGAGTTACCATTGTGAAGCTACATATAGGTAGTGACCTATATGTAGTGCACGCGTGTAATGGTGTCCCCGCACTCACAAAGTTCAGGGAATTGGCTCTGAACAATGTGGGGGCACTTTGGCTAGTGCCAGGGTGCCCTCACACTAAGTAACTTTGCACCTAACCTTTACCAGGTAAAGGTTAGACATATAGGTGACTTATAAGTTACTTAAGTGCAGTGTAAAATGGCTGTGAAATAACGTGGACGTTATTTCACTCAGGCTGCAGTGGCAGGCCTGTGTAAGAATTGTCAGAGCTCCCTATGGGTGGCAAAAGAAATGCTGCAGCCCATAGGGATCTCCTGGAACCCCAATACCCTGGGTACCTCAGTACCATATACTAGGGAATTATAAGGGTGTTCCAGTAAGCCAATGTAAATTGGTAAAAATGGTCACTAGCCTGTTAGTGACAATTTGGAAAGAAATGAGAGAGCATAACCACTGAGGTTCTGATTAGCAGAGCCTCAGTGAGACAGTTAGTCACTACACAGGTAACACATTCAGGCACACTTATGAGCACTGGGGCCCTGGGTTACCAGGGTCCCAGTGACACATACAACTAAAACAACATATATACAGTGAAAAATGGGGGTAACATGCCAGGCAAGATGGTACTTTCCTACACAACCCCCCCCCCCAAACAAAGGACAATAAGACTAGCCATGACCTGATGAGTCTTCATTGTCTAAGTGGAAATATCTGGAGAGTCCATCTGCATTGGAGTGGCTACTCCCAGGTCTATGTTCCACTGTATAGTCCATTCCCTGTAGGGATATGGACCACCTCAACAATTTAGGATTTTCACCTTTCATTTGTTTTAGCCAAAGTAGAGGTTTGTGGTCTGTCTGAAAAATGAAGTGAGTGCCAAACAGGTATGGCCTCAACTTCTTCAGAGCCCAGACCACAGCAAAGGCCTCCCTCTCAATGGCAGACCAACGCTTTTCTCTAGGGGTCAACCTCCTACTAATAAAAGCAACAGGTTGATCCTGGCCCTCAGAATTAAGTTGTGATAGGACTGCCCCTACTCCTAATTCAGATGCATCAGTTTGGACATAGAATTTTTTAGAGTAACAAGGGCTTTTCAGGACAGGTGCAGAGCACATGGCCTGCTTCAGCTCCTCAAAAGCTTTCTGACAGTTTGCTGTCCATAATACCTTTTTAGGCATTTTCTTGGATGTGAGGTAATTAAGAGGGGCTGCAATGGAGCCATAGTTCTTAATGAACCTCCTGTAATACCCAGTAAGGCCTAGGAAGGCTCTCACCTGAGTCTGAGTGGTAGGGGGAACCCAATCAATAATTGTTTGGATTTTCCCCTGAAGTGGTGCAATCTGTTCCCCACCAACAAGGTGTCCCAGATAAACCACCTTACCCTGCCCTATCTGGCACTTTGAAGCCTTGATAGTGAGGCCTGCCTTTTGCAGGGCCTCCAAAACTTTCCATAGGTGGACCAGGTGATCATCCCAGCTGGAGCTAAAGACAGCTATATCGTCCAAATATGCTGCACTGAAAGCTTCCAGCCCTTGCAGGACTGTGTTCACCAACCTTTGAAAAGTGGCAGGTGCATTTTTCAATCCAAAAGGCATTACAGTAAACTGGTAATGTCCTCCAATGGTTGAAAATGCAGTCTTAGGTTTAGCATCTTCTGACAATTTGATCTGCCAATACCCTGCAGTCAAATCAAAAGTGCTTAGATACTTGGCAGATGCCAGTGTATCTATGAGCTCATCTGCCCTGGGTATAGGGTGAGCATCAGTTTTGGTTACCAAGTTGAGACCTCTATAGTCTACACAAAACCGCATTTCCTTCTTTCCATCTTTGGAATGGGGTTTTGGTACCAGTACCACAGGAGAAGCCCATGGACTGTCAGAGTGCTCAACCACTCCTAGTTCTAACATTTTCTGGACCTCTTGCTTTATGCAGTCCCTGACATGGTCAGGCTGCCTATAGATTTAACTTTTGACAGGCAAGCTGTCTCCAGTATCTATAGTGTGCTCACACCAAGAAGTGGTACCTGGCACAGTAGAGAAGAGTTCAGAGAATTGATCTAGGAGATTTATGCAATTGTCTTTCTGCTCAGCAGTAAGACAATCAGCCAAAACTACACCTTCCACCAGAGCATCTTGTTCTGTGGAAGAGAAGAGATCAGGTAGAGGATCACTGTCTTCTTCCTGTCCCTCATCTGTTGCCATGAGCAGGGTGAGATCAGCCCTGTCATAGTAGGGTTTCAGGCAGTTGACATGGAGCACCCTAAGGGGACTCCTGGCAGTGCCTAAGTCAACTAAATAGGTGACTTCTCCCTTCTTTTCAACAATTGTGTGGGGTCCACTCCATTTATCTTGGAGTGCTCTTGGGGCCACAGGCTCCAAGACCCACACTTTCTGCCCTGGTTGGTACTGAACCAAAACAGCCTTCTGATCATGCCATTGCTTCTGGAGCTCTTGGCTGGCCTGAAGGTTTTTACTGGCCTTTTTCATGTACTCAGCCATTCTTGATCTGAGGCCAAGTACATAATCCACAATATCCTGCTTAGGAGCTTTTAAAGGTTGTTCCCAACCCTCCTTTACAAGTGTGAGTGGACCCCTAACAGGGTGTCCAAAAAGAAGTTCAAAGGGGCTGAAGCCCACTCCTTTCTGGGGTACCTCCCTGTAGGCAAAAAGGAGGCATGGTAGAAGGATATCCCATCTCCTGCGGAGTTTTTCAGGGTGACCCATAATCATGCCTTTGAGAGTTTTATTAAATCTCTCCACCAGTCCATTTGTTTGTGGATGATAGGGTGTTGTGAACTTGTACGTTACACCACACTCCTTCCACATGGCCTTTAAGTATGCAGACATGAAATTGCTTCCCCTGTCTGATACTACTTCCTTTGGGAAGCCCACCCTGGAAAATATTCCCAGGAGGGCCTTTGCCACTGCAGGTGCTGTAGTGGTCCTTAAAGGAATAGCTTCAGGATATCTTGTGGCATGGTCCACTACCACCAAGATAAACCTATTGCCGGAAGCAGTAGGAGGGTCAAGGGGGCCAACTATGTCAACCCCTACCCTTTCAAAGGGAACCCCAACCACAGGCAGTGGGATAAGGGGTGCCTTTGGGGTGCCACCTGTCTTGCCACTGGCTTGACAGGTTTCACAGGACTTACAAAATTCCTTTGTGTCCTCAGACATTCTAGGCCAATGAAACAGGGGAACAAGCCTGTCCCAAGTTTTCATTTGTCCTAGATGCCCAGCTAGGGGAATGTCAAGTGCCAGGGTTAGGAGGAACTTTCTGTACTCCTGAGGAATCACTAATCTCCTGGCAGCTCCAGGTTTAGGATCCCTATGCTCAGTGTACAAGAGGTTGTCCTCCCAGTAAACTCTGTGAGAGTCACTGACATCCCCATTAGCCTGTTTGACAGCTTGCTGTCTGAGACCATCTAATGTGGGACAGGTTTGCTGTGCCACACTCAGCTCCTCCCTGGCAGGCCCCCCTTCACCCAAAAGCTCAGCAGTGTCTGCTTCCAGCTCCTCTGGTGTAGGTTCTGCACAGGGAGGGAATTCTTCTTCCTCAGAAGTTGAATCCACTGTAGAGGGAGGGATAGTAGGAAGTGGTTTGCTTCTACTAGCCCTAGCTTTAGGGAGCACTTGGGCCATTGTTCCAGGATCCAAGCTTCCCTGTCCTTTTTGCTTTTTGGCCTGAGCCCTTGTCAAAGCAAAAATATGCCCTGGGATGCCCAGCATTGCTGCATGGGCCTCCAACTTCACATCTGACCAAGCTGATGTCTCCAAATCATTCCCTAATAGACAGTCTACAGGTAAATCTGAAGCTACCACAACTTTCTTTGGACCAGTAACCCCCCCCCAGTTGAGATTAACAACAGCCATGGGGTGGCTAAGTGTGTTGTTGTGAGCATCGGTTACTTGGTACTGGTGACCAAGTAGGTGTTGTTCAGGGTGGACCAGTTTCTCTATGACCATAGTCACACTGGCTCCAGTGTCCCTGTAGGCCTGAACCTCAACACCATTTATTAGGGGTAGCTGCTTGTACTTATCCATATTAAGGGGACAAGCAACTAAGGTGGCTAAATGAATAGCCCCCTCAGAGACTAACACAGCCTCTGTGGCCTCCCTAACAAGGCCAACCCCAACTAAGTTACCAATAGTGAGCCCAGCTACTCCCTTGGATTGGCTATTAGTAGGTTTGCTCCCACCACCACTACTATTAGTAGGGACACTAGGGGTAGCAGTAGGGGTTGTAGTGGTAGGAGCATTGGTGCTTTTCTTTGGACAACTGGGATCTGTTGTCCAATGGCCTTTTATTTTACATAAATAGCACCATGGTTTCTTTTCCTTGTTCTGATTAAAAGAGGATTTGGGCCCACCACCCCCACCAGAGTGTTTTTGTGGGCCTGATGAAGACTCATTTTTAGATTTGTCCCCACCCTTGTCAGAAGACTTACCATCCTTCTTTTTGTTGCCATCTTTGTCACCCCCTGTATGAACTTTTCTGTTCACCCTTGTTCTGACCCATTTGTCTGCCTTCTTTCCCAATTCTTGGGCAGAGGTCAGATCAGAGTCCACCAAGTACTGGTGCAACAAATCAGACACACAATTATTAAGAATATGCTCTCTCAGGATCAAGTTATACAGGCTGTCATAATCAGTAACTTTACTGCCATGTAACCACCCCTCCAAGGCCTTCACTGAATGGTCAATGAAATCAACCCAGTCTTGTGAAGACTCCTTTTTGGTCTCTCTGAACTTTATCCTGTATTGTTCAGTGGTTAAGCCATAACCATCCAGGAGTGCATTCTTAAGAACTTGGAAATTATTATCATCATTTTCTTTCACAGTAAGGAGCCTATCCCTACCTTTTCCACTAAATGATAGCCATAGGATAGCAGCCCACTGCCTTTGAGGGACATCCTGTACAACACAGGCCCTCTCAAGTGCAGCAAACCACTTGTTAATTATCATCCCCCTCCTTATAAGGGGAAACTATCTTGTGCAGATTCCTGGAATCATGCTCTTTTGCAGGATGACTATGGGGAATACTGCTGCTGCCACCATGGGTTTCTAAACCCAACTTCTGTCTTTCCTTCTCTAGTTCCAAAGACTGCCTATCCAAATCCAGCTGTTGCTTTTTAAGCTTCAGTCTGGTTTGTTCCACCCTCAACTTATTGAGTTCCCTCTCTAACATTCTGTCATCAGGGTTGGTGGGAGGGACATTCCTAGATACAGAGGTATGATGGGAATGAACAGAATGAGACCTGTCCCTTACAGAAGCCACCCTAACAGCTTGGCTAACAGAAACATTACTACCAGTATGGTGAGAATAAATGCTTTTGCTATGATGTGAGACAACACTATTTGTATGGTGTGGCTCATCATCATTACCAACTATGCTAGACTGTCTAGTAATGGGCAGGCTAGGAAGTTTCTTTCCTGAATCTTTTCCTGGGTACGTCCCTGAATCAGATTGGGAACTATTAGGTACTTTTTCAACAGATGGGGCACCTATAGCCTTATCTTGTTCTCTAAGCATGTTAAGTAACAGTTCCAAGGAAGGATTCTTCCCTACACTCAAACCTCTCTCTATGCAGAGACTCCTTGCTCCCTTCCAGCTAAGGTGATCATATGCAAGTTTGGACAGATCAACATTTTGGCCTGTGCCAGACATTTTAGAGAGAGTTAAAGTGATAGAAAAAGAGAAAAAAGTTTGTCAGAGCTTTTAGAAAGACAGAGAGAAAAAAAACTTTTTAAACTTTTTCGAACTTTTTAGAAAGTTAGAAGTACTTTTCAGCACTTAGAAAAGAGTGAAAAGAGGAAATGCAAAACTTTTTGGCTATGTGTATATACACTGACCTTGTTTTGTATATTTTTCTCTTATGAAAAGTACAATGACAAGAGTGGTAAGTAGTCTCAAAGCACTTATCCCGTCGCTGCTTCTAATGTAGGAGGCTGGACTGGCCTGTAGTGAGTACCAAGGGGTACTTGCACCTTGCACCAGGCCCAGTTATCCCTTATTAGTGTATAGGGTGTCTAGCAGCTTAGGCTGATAGATAATGGTAGCTTAGCAGAGCAGCTTAGGCTGAACTAGGAGACGTGTGAAGCTACTACAGTACCACTTAGTGTCATATGCACAATATCATAAGAAAACACAATACACAGTTATACTAAAAATAAAGGTACTTTATTTTTATGACAATATGCCAAAGTATCTTAGAGTGTACCCTCAGTGAGAGGATAGGAAATATACACAAGATATATATACACAATAGCAAAAAAATGCAGTATAGTCTTAGAAAACAGTGCAAACAATGTATAGTTACAATAGGATGCAATGGGGAAACATAGGGATAGGGGCAACACAAACCATATACTCCAAAAGTGGAATGCGAACCACGAATGGACCCCAAACCTATGTGACCTTGTAGAGGGTCGCTGGGACTATTAGAAAATAGTGAGAGTTAGAAAAATAACCCTCCCCAAGACCCTGAAAAGTGAGTGCAAAGTGCACTAAAGTTCCCCTAAGGACAAAGAAGTCGTGTTAGAGGAATAATGCAGGAAAGACACAAACCAACAATGCAACAACTGTGGATTTCCAATCTAGGGTACCTGTGGAACAAGGGGACCAAGTCCAAAAGTCACAAGCAAGTCGGAGATGGGCAGATGCCCAGGAAATGCCAGCTGCGGGTGCAAAGAAGCTTCTACTGGACAGAAGAAGCTGAGGTTTCTGCAAGAACCCAAAGGGCTAGAGTCTTCCCCTTTGGAGGACGGATCTCCCCTTGTAGAGTCGTGCAGAAGTGTTTTCCCGCCGAAAGAATGCCAACAAGCCTTGCTAGCTGTAAATCATGCGGTTAGCGTTTTTGGACGCTGCTGTGGCCCTGGAGGGACCAGGAGGTAGCAAATTGGAACAGAAGAGAGAGGGGACGTCGAGCAAGACAAGGAGCCCTCTCAGCAGCAGATAGCACCCGGAGAAGTGCCAGAAACAGGCACTACGAGGATGCGTGAAACGGTGCTCACCCGAAGTCGCACAAAGAAGTCCCACGTCGCCGGAGAACAACTTAGGAGGTCGTGCAATGCAGGTTAGATTGCCGTGGACCCAGGCTGGCTTGTGCACAAAGGATTTCCGCCGGAAGTGCACGGAGGCCAGAGTAGCTGCAAAAGTCGCGGTTCCCAGCAATGCAGTCTAGCGAGGTGAGGCAAGGACTTACCTCCACCAAACTTGGACTGAAGAGTCACTGGACTGTGGCGGCCACTTGGACAGAGTTGCTGGATTCGAGGGACCTCGCTCGTTGTGCTGAGAGGAGACCCAAGGGACCGGTAATGCAGCTTTTTGGTGCCTGCGGTTGCAGGGGGAAGATTCCGTCGACCCACGGGAGATTTCTTCGGAGCTTCTAGTGCAGAGAGGAGGCAGACTACCCCCACAGCATGCACCACCAGGAAAACAGTCGAGAAGGCGGCAGGATCAGCGTTACAGAGTTGCAGTAGTCGTCTTTGCTACTTTGTTGCAGTGTTGCAGGCTTCCAGCGCGGTCAGCAGTCGATTCCTTGGCAGAAGGTGAAGAGAGAGATGCAGAGGAACTCGGCTGAGCTCTTGCATTCGTTATCTAAAGTTTCCCAAGAGACAGAGACCCTAAATAGCCAGAAAAGAGGGTTTGGCTACCTAGGAGACAGGATAGGCTAGCAACACCTGAAGGAGCCTATCACAAGGAGTCTCTGACGTCACCTGGTGGCACTGGCCACTCAGAGCAGTGCAGTGTGCCAGCAGCACCTCTGTTTCCAAGATGGCAGAGGTCTGGAGCACACTGGAGGAGCTCTGGACACCTCCCAGGGGAGGTGCAGGTCAGGGGAGTGGTCACTCCCCTTTCCTTTGTCCAGTTTCGCGCCAGAGCAGGGCTAAGGGGTCCCCTGAACCGGTGTAGACTGGCTTATGCAGAATTGGGCACATCTGTGCCCAACAAAGCATTTCCAGAGGCTGGGGGAGGCTACTCCTCCCCTGCCTTCACACCATTTTCCAAAGGGAGAGGGTGTCACACCCTCTCTCAGAGGAAGTTCTTTGTTCTGCCATCCTGGGCCAGGCCTGGCTGGAACCCAGGAGGGCAGATGCCTGTCTGAGGGGTTGGCAGCAGCAGCAGCTGCAGTGAAACCCCAGGAAGGGCAGTTTGGCAGTACCAGGGTCTGTGCTACAGACCACTGGGATCATGGGATTGTGCCAACTATGCCAGGATGGCATAGAGGGGGCAATTCCATGATCATAGACATGTTACATGGCCATATTCGGAGTTACCATTGTGAAGCTCCATATAGATAGTGACCTATATGTAGTGCACGCGTGTAATGGTGTCCCCGCACTCACAAAGTTCAGGGAATTGTCTCTGAACAATGTGGGGGCACTTTGGCTAGTGCCAGGGTGCCCTCACACTAAGTAACTTTGCACCTAACCTTTACCAGGTAAAGGTTAGACATATAGGTGACTTATAAGTTACTTAAGTGCAGTGTAAAATGGCTGTGAAATAACGTGGACGTTATTTCACTCAGGCTGCAGTGGCAGGCCTGTGTAAGAATTGTCAGAGCTCCCTATGGGTGGCAAAAGAAATGCTGCAGCCCATAGGGATCTCCTGGAACCCCAATACCCTGGGTACCTCAGTACCATATACTAGGGAATTATAAGGGTGTTCCAGTAAGCCAATGTAAATTGGTAAAAATGGTCACTAGCCTGTTAGTGACAATTTGGAAAGAAATGAGAGAGCATAACCACTGAGGTTCTGATTAGCAGAGCCTCAGTGAGACAGTTAGTCACTACACAGGTAACACATTCAGGCACACTTATGAGCACTGGGGCCCTGGGTTACCAGGGTCCCAGTGACACATACAACTAAAACAACATATATACAGTGAAAAATGGGGGTAACATGCCAGGCAAGATGGTACTTTCCTACACAACCCCCCCCCCCCCAAACGAAGGACAATAAGACTAGCCATGACCTGATGAGTCTTCATTGTCTAAGTGGAAATATCTGGAGAGTCCATCTGCATTGGAGTGGCTACTCCCAGGTCTATGTTCCACTGTATAGTCCATTCCCTGTAGGGATATGGACCACCTCAACAATTTAGGATTTTCACCTTTCATTTGTTTTAGCCAAAGTAGAGGTTTGTGGTCTGTCTGAACAACGAAGTGAGTGCCAAACAGGTATGGCCTCAACTTCTTCAGAGCCCAGACCACAGCAAAGGCCTCCCTCTCAATGGCAGACCAACGCTTTTCTCTAGGGGTCAACCTCCTACTAATAAAAGCAACAGGTTGATCCTGGCCCTCAGAATTAAGTTGTGATAGGACTGCCCCTACTCCTAATTCAGATGCATCAGTTTGGACATAGAATTTTTTAGAGTAACAAGGGCTTTTCAGGACAGGTGCAGAGCACATGGCCTGCTTCAGCTCCTCAAAAGCTTTCTGACAGTTTGCTGTCCATAATACCTTTTTGGGCATTTTCTTGGATGTGAGGTAATTAAGAGGGGCTGCAATGGAGCCATAGTTCTTAATGAACCTCCTGTAATACCCAGTGAGGCCTAGGAAGGCTCTCACCTGAGTCTGAGTGGTAGGGGGAACCCAATCAATAATTGTTTGGATTTTCCCCTGAAGTGGTGCAATCTGTTCCCCACCAACAAGGTGTCCCAGATAAACCACCTTACCCTGCCCTATCTGGCACTTTGAAGCCTTGATAGTGAGGCCTGCCTTTTGCAGGGCCTCCAAAACTTTCCATAGGTGGACCAGGTGATCATCCCAGCTGGAGCTAAAGACAGCTATATCGTCCAAATATGCTGCACTGAAAGCTTCCAGCCCTTGCAGGACTGTGTTCACCAACCTTTGAAAAGTGGCAGGTGCATTTTTCAATCCAAAAGGCATTACAGTAAACTGGTAATGTCCTCCAATGGTTGAAAATGCAGTCTTTGGTTTAGCATCTTCTGACAATTTGATCTGCCAATACCCTGCAGTCAAATCAAAAGTGCTTAGATACTTGGCAGATGCCAGTGTATCTATGAGCTCATCTGCCCTGGGTATAGGGTGAGCATCAGTTTTGGTTACCAAGTTGAGACCTCTATAGTCTACACAAAACCGCATTTCCTTCTTTCCATCTTTGGAATGGGGTTTTGGTACCAGTACCACAGGAGAAGCCCATGGACTGTCAGAGTGCTCAACCACTCCTAGTTCTAACATTTTCTGGACCTCTTGCTTTATGCAGTCCCTGACATGGTCAGGCTGCCTATAGATTTAACTTTTGACAGGCAAGCTGTCTCCAGTATCTATAGTGTGCTCACACCAAGAAGTGGTACCTGGCACAGTAGAGAAGAGTTCAGAGAATTGATCTAGGAGATTTATGCAATTGTCTTTCTGCTCAGCAGTAAGACAATCAGCCAAAACTACACCTTCCACCAGAGCATCTTGTTCTGTGGAAGAGAAGAGATCAGGTAGAGGATCACTGTCTTCTTCCTGTCCCTCATCTGTTGCCATGAGCAGGGTGAGATCAGCCCTGTCATAGAAGGGTTTCAGGCGGTTGACATGGAGCACCCTAAGGGGACTCCTGGCAGTGCCTAAGTCAACTAAATAGGTGACTTCTCCCTTCTTTTCAACAATTGTGTGGGGTCCACTCCATTTATCTTGGAGTGCTCTTGGGGCCACAGGCTCCAAGACCCACACTTTCTGCCCTGGTTGGTACTGAACCAAAACAGCCTTCTGATCATGCCATTGCTTCTGGAGCTCTTGGCTGGCCTGAAGGTTTTTACTGGCCTTTTTCATGTACTCAGCCATTCTTGATCTGAGGCCAAGTACATAATCCACAATATCCTGCTTTGGAGCTTTTAAAGGTTGTTCCCAACCCTCCTTTACAAGTGTGAGTGGACCCCTAACAGGGTGTCCAAAAAGAAGTTCAAAGGGGCTGAAGCCCACTCCTTTCTGGGGTACCTCCCTGTAGGCAAAAAGGAGGCATGGTAGAAGGATATCCCATCTCCTGCGGAGTTTTTCAGGGAGACCCATAATAATGCCTTTGAGAGTTTTATTAAATCTCTCCACCAGTCCATTTGTTTGTGGATGATAGGGTGTTGTGAACTTGTACGTTACACCACACTCCTTCCACATGGCCTTTAAGTATGCAGACATGAAATTGCTTCCCCTGTCTGATACTACTTCCTTTGGGAAGCCCACCGTGGAAAATATTCCCAGGAGGGCCTTTGCCACTGCAGGTGCTGTAGTGGTCCTTAAAGGAATAGCTTCAGGATATCTTGTAGCATGGTCCACTACCACCAAGATAAACCTATTGCCGGAAGCAGTAGGAGGGTCAAGGGGGCCAACTATGTCAACCCCTACCCTTTCAAAGGGAACCCCAACCACAGGCAGTGGGATAAGGGGTGCCTTTGGGGTGCCACCTGTCTTGCCACTGGCTTGACAGGTTTCACAGGACTTACAAAATTCCTTTGTGTCCTCAGACATTCTAGGCCAATGAAACAGGGGAACAAGCCTGTCCCAAGTTTTCATTTGTCCTAGATGCCCAGCTAGGGGAATGTCATGTGCCAGGGTTAGGAGGAACTTTCTGTACTCCTGAGGAATCACTAATCTCCTGGCAGCTCCAGGTTTAGGATCCCTATGCTCAGTGTACAAGAGGTTGTCCTCCCAGTAAACTCTGTGAGAGTCACTGACATCCCCATTAGCCTGTTTGACAGCTTGCTGTCTGAGACCATCTAATGTGGGACAGGTTTGCTGTGCCACACTCAGCTCCTCCCTGGCAGGCCCCCCTTCACCCAAAAGCTCAGCAGTGTCTGCTTCCAGCTCCTCTGGTGTAGGTTCTGCACAGGGAGGGAATTCTTCTTCCTCAGAAGTTGAATCCACTGTAGAGGGAGGGATAGTAGGAAGTGGTTTGCTTCTACTAGCCCTAGCTTTAGGGAGCACTTGGGCCATTGTTCCAGGATCCAAGCTTCCCTGTCCTTTTTGCTTTTTGGCCTGAGCCCTTGTCAAAGCAAAAATATGCCCTGGGATGCCCAGCATTGCTGCATGGGCCTCCAACTCCACATCTGACCAAGCTGATGTCTCCAAATCATTCCCTAATAGACAGTCTACAGGTAAATCTGAAGCTACCACAACTTTCTTTGGACCAGTAACCCCCCCCCAGTTGAGATTAACAACAGCCATGGGGTGGCTAAGTGTGTTGTTGTGAGCATCGTTTACTTGGTACTGGTGACCAAGTAGGTGTTGTTCAGGGTGGACCAGTTTCTCTATGACCATAGTCACACTGGCTCCAGTGTCCCTGTAGGCCTGAACCTCAACACCATTTATTAGGGGTAGCTGCTTGTACTTATCCATATTAAGGGGACAAGCAACTAAGGTGGCTAAATGAATAGCCCCCTCAGAGACTAACACAGCCTCTGTGGCCTCCCTAACAAGGCCAACCCCAACTAAGTTACCAATAGTGAGCCCAGCTACTCCCTTGGATTGGCTATTAGTAGGTTTGCTCCCACCACCACTGCTATTAGTAGGGACACTAGGGGTAGCAGTAGGGGTTGTAGTGGTAGGAGCATTGGTGCTTTTCTTTGGACAACTGGGATCTGTTGTCCAATGGCCTTTTATTTTACATAAATAGCACCATGGTTTCTTTTCCTTGTTCTGATTAAAAGAGGATTTAGGCCCACCACCCCCACCAGAGTGTTTTTGTGGGCCTGATGAAGACTCATTTTTAGATTTGTCCCCACCCTTGTCAGAAGACTTACCATCCTTCTTTTTGTTGCCATCTTAGTCACCCCCTATATGAACTTTTCTGTTCACCCTTGTTCTGACCCATTTGTCTGCCTTCTTTCCCAATTCTTGGGCAGAGGTCAGATCAGAGTCCACCAAGTACTGGTGCAACAAATCAGACACACAATTATTAAGAATATGCTCTCTCAGGATCAAGTTATACAGGCTGTCATAATCAGTAACTTTACTGCCATGTAACTACCCCTCCAAGGCCTTCACTGAATGGTCAATGAAATCAACCCAGTCTTGTGAAGACTCCTTTTTGGTCTCTCTGAACTTTATCCTGTATTGTTCAGTGGTTAAGCCATAACCATCCAGGAGTGCATTCTTAAGAACTTGGAAATTATTATCATCATTTTCTTTCACAGTAAGGAGCCTATCCCTACCTTTTCCACTAAATGATAGCCATAGGATAGCAGCCCACTGCCTTTGAGGGACATCCTGTACAACACAGGCCCTCTCAAGTGCAGCAAACCACTTGTTAATGTCATCCCCCTCCTTATAAGGGGAAACTATCTTGTGCAGATTCCTGGAATCATGCTCTTTTGCAGGATGACTATGGGGAATACTGCTGCTGCCACCATGGGTTTCTAAACCCAACTTCTGTCTTTCCTTCTCTAGTTCCAAAGACTGCCTATCCAAATCCAGCTGTTGCTTTTTAAGCTTCAGTCTGGTTTGTTCCACCCTCAACTTATTGAGTTCCCTCTCTAACATTCTGTCATCAGGGTTGGTGGGAGGGACATTCCTAGATACAGAGGTATGATGGGAATGAACAGAATGAGACCTGTCCCTTACAGAAGCCACCCTAACAGCTTGGCTAACAGAAATATTACTACCAGTATGGTGAGAATAAATGCTTTTGCTATGATGTGAGACAACACTATTTGTATGGTGTGGCTCATCATCATTACCAACTATGCTAGACTGTCTAGTAATGGGCAGGCTAGGAAGTTTCTTTCCTGAATCTTTTCCTGGGGGAGTCCCTGAATCAGATTGGGAACTATTAGGTAGTTTTTCAACCGATGGGGCACCTATAGCCTTATCTTGTTCTCTAAGCATGTTAAGTAACAGTTCCAAGGAAGGATTCTTCCCTACACTCAAACCTCTCTCTATGCAGAGACTCCTTGCTCCCTTCCAGCTAAGGTGATCATATGCAAGTTTGGACAGATCAACATTTTGGCCTGTGCCAGACATTTTAGAGAGAGTTAAAGTGATAGAAAAAGAGAAAAAAGTTTGTCAGAGCTTTTAGAAAGACAGAGAGAAAAAAAACTTTTTAAACTTTTTCGAACTTTTTAGAAAGTTAGAAGTACTTTTCTGCACTTAGAAAAGAGTGAAAAGAGGAAATGCAAAACTTTTTGGCTATGTGTATATACACTGACCTTGTTTTGTATATTTTTCTCTTATGAAAAGTACAATGACAAGAGTGGTAAGTAGTCTCAAAGCACTTATCCCGTCGCTGCTTCCAATGTAGGAGGCTGGACTGGCTTGTAGTGAGTACCAAGGGGTACTTGCACCTTGCACCAGGCCCAGTTATCCCTTATTAGTGTATAGGGTGTCTAGCAGCTTAGGCTGATAGATAATGGTAGCTTAGCAGAGCAGCTTAGGCTGAACTAGGAGACGTGTGAAGCTACTACAGTACCACTTAGTGTCATATGCACAATATCATAAGAAAACACAATACACAGTTATACTAAAAATAAAGGTACTTTATTTTTATGACAATATGCCAAAGTATCTTAGAGTGTACCCTCAGTGAGAGGATAGGAAATATACACAAGATATATATACACAATAGCAAAAATATGCAGTATAGTCTTAGAAAACAGTGCAAACAATGTATAGTTACAATAGGATGCAATGGGGACACATAGGGATAGGGGCAACACAAACCATATACTCCAAAAGTGGAATGTGAACCACAAATGGACCCCAAACCTATGTGACCTTGTAGAGGGTCGCTGGGACTATTAGAAAATAGTGAGAGTTAGAAAAATAACCCTCCCCAAGACCCTGAAAAGTGAGTGCAAAGTGCACTAAAGTTCCCCTAAGGACAAAGAAGTCGTGTTAGAGGAATAATGCAGGAAAGACACAAACCAACAATGCAACAACTGTGGATTTCCAATCTAGGGTACCTGTGGAACAAGGGGACCAAGTCCAAAAGTCACAAGCAAGTCGGAGATGGGCAGATGCCCAGGAAATGCCAGCTGCGGGTGCAAAGAAGCTTCTACTGGACAGAAGAAGCTGAGGTTTCTGCAGGAACGCAAAGGGCTAGAGACTTCCCCTTTGGAGGACGGATCCCTCTCGCCTTGTAGAGTCGTGCAAAAGTGTTTTCTTGCCAAAAGAATGCCAACAAGCCTTGCTAGCTGTAAATCGTGCAATTACAGTTTTTGGACGCTGCTGTGACCCTGGAGGGACCAGGAGTTAGCAAATTGGACCAGGAGAGAGAAGGGACGTCGAGCAAGACAAGGAGCCCTCTCAACAGCAGGTAGCACCCGGAGAAGTGCCAGAAACAGGCACTACGAGGATGCATGAAACAGTGCTCACCCGAAGTCGCACAAAGAAGTCCCACGTCGCCGGAGAACAACTTAGGAGGTCGTGCAATGCAGGTTAGAGTGCCGTGTACCCAGGCTGGACTGTGCACAAAGGATTTCCGCCGGAAGTGCACGGAGGCCGGAGTAGCTGCAAAAGTCGCGTTTCCCAGCAATGCAGTCTAGCGAGGTGAGGCAAGGACTTACCTCCACCAAACTTGGACTGAAGAGTCACTGGACTGTGGGGGCCACTTGGACAGAGTTGCTGGATTCGAGGGACCTCGCTCGTCGTGCTGAGAAGAGACCCAAGGGACCGGTAATGCAGCTTTTTGGTGCCTGCGGTTGCAGGGGGAAGATTCCGTCGACCCACGGGAGATTTCTTTGGAGCTTCTAGTGCAGAGAGGAGGCAGACTACCCCCACAGCATGCACCACCAGGAAAACAGTCGAGAAGGCGGCAGGATCAGCGTTACAGAGTTGCAGTAGTCGTCTTTGCTACTTTGTTGCAGTGTTGCAGGCTTCCAGCGCGGTCAGCAGTCGATTCCTTGGCAGAAGGTGAAGAGAGAGATGCAGAGGAACTCGGCTGAGCTCTTGCATTCGTTATCTAAAGTTTCCCCAGAGACAGAGACCCTAAATACCAAGAAAAGAGGGTTTGGCTACCTAGGAGACAGGATAGGCTAGCAACACCTGAAGGAGCCTATCACAAGGAGTCTCTGACGTCACCTGGTGGCACTGGCCACTCAGAGCAGTCCAGTGTGCCAGCAGCACCTCTGTTTCCAAGATGGCAGAGGTCTGGAGCACACTGGAGGAGCTCTGGACACCTCCCAGGGGAGGTGCAGGTCAGGGGAGTGGTCACTCCCCTTTCCTTTGTCCAGTTTCGCGCCAGAGCAGGGCTAAGGGGTCCCCTGAACCGGTGTAGACTGGCTTATGCAGAATTGGGCACATCTGTGCCCAACAAAGCATTTCCAGAGGCTGGGGGAGGCTACTCCTCCCCTGCCTTCACACCATTTTCCAAAGGGAGAGGGTGTCACACCCTCTCTCAGAGGAAGTTCTTTGTTCTGCCATCCTGGGCCAGGCCTGGCTGGACCCCAGGAGGGCAGATGCCTGTCTGAGGGGTTGGCAGCAGCAGCAGCTGCAGTGAAACCCCAGGAAGGGCAGTTTAGCAGTACCAGGGTCTGTGCTACAGACCACTGGGATCATGGGATTGTGCCAACTATGCCAGGATGGCATAGAGGGGGCAATTCCATGATCATAGACATGTTACATGGCCATATTCGGAGTTACCATTGTGAAGCTACATATAGGTAGTGACCTATATGTAGTGCACGCGTGTAATGGTGTCCCCGCACTCACAAAGTTCAGGGAATTGGCTCTGAACAATGTGGGGGCACTTTGGCTAGTGCCAGGGTGCCCTCACACTAAGTAACTTTGCACCTAACCTTTACCAGGTAAAGGTTAGACATATAGGTGACTTATAAGTTACTTAAGTGCAGTGTAAAATGGCTGTGAAATAACGTGGACGTTATTTCACTCAGGCTGCAGTGGCAGGCCTGTGTAAGAATTGTCAGAGCTCCCTATGGGTGGCAAAAGAAATGCTGCAGCCCATAGGGATCTCCTGGAACCCCAATACCCTGGGTACCTCAGTACCATATACTAGGGAATTATAAGGGTGTTCCAGTAAGCCAATGTAAATTGGTAAAAATGGTCACTAGCCTGTTAGTGACAATTTGGAAAGAAATGAGAGAGCATAACCACTGAGGTTCTGATTAGCAGAGCCTCAGTGAGACAGTTAGTCACTACACAGGCAACATATTCAGGCACACTTATGAGCACTGGGGCCCTGGGTTACCAGGGTCCCAGTGACACATACAACTAAAACAACATATATACAGTGAAAAATGGGGGTAACATGCCAGGCAAGATGGTACTTTCCTACACAACCCCCCCCCAAACGAAGGACAATAAGACTAGCCATGACCTGATGAGTCTTCATTGTCTAAGTGGAAATATCTGGAGAGTCCATCTGCATTGGAGTGGCTACTCCCAGGTCTATGTTCCACTGTATAGTCCATTCCCTGTAGGGATATGGACCACCTCAACAATTTAGGATTTTCACCTTTCATTTGTTTTAGCCAAAGTAGAGGTTTGTGGTCTGTCTGAACAATGAAGTGAGTGCCAAACAGGTATGGCCTCAACTTCTTCAGAGCCCAGACCACAGCAAAGGCCTCCCTCTCAATGGCAGACCAACGCTTTTCTCTAGGGGTCAACCTCCTACTAATAAAAGCAACAGGTTGATCCTGGCCCTCAGAATTAAGTTGTGATAGGACTGCCCCTACTCCTAATTCAGATGCATCAGTTTGGACATAGAATTTTTTAGAGTAACAAGGGCTTTTCAGGACAGGTGCAGAGCACATGGCCTGCTTCAGCTCCTCAAAAGCTTTCTGACAGTTTGCTGTCCATAATACCTTTTTAGGCATTTTCTTGGATGTGAGGTCATTAAGAGGGGCTGCAATGGAGCCATAGTTCTTAATGAACCTCCTGTAATACCCAGTGAGGCCTAGGAAGGCTCTCACCTGAGTCTGAGTGGTAGGGGGAACCCAATCAATAATTGTTTGGATTTTCCCCTGAAGTGGTGCAATCTGCTCCCCACCAACAAGGTGTCCCAGATAAACCACCTTACCCTGCCCTATCTGGCACTTTGAAGCCTTGATTGTGAGGCCTGCCTTTTGCAGGGCCTCCAAAACTTTCCATAGGTGGACCAGGTGATCATCCCAGCTGGAGCTAAAGACAGCTATATAGTCCAAATATGCTGCACTGAAAGCTTCCAGCCCTTGCAGGACTGTGTTCACCAACCTTTGAAAAGTGGCAGGTGCATTTTTCAATCCAAAAGGCATTACAGTAAACTGGTAATGTCCTCCAATGGTTGAAAATGCAGTCTTAGGTTTAGCATCTTCTGACAATTTGATCTGCCAATACCCTGCAGTCAAATCAAAAGTGCTTAGATACTTGGCAGATGCCAGTGTATCTATGAGCTCATCTGCCCTGGGTATAGGGTGAACATCAGTTTTGGTTACCAAGTTGAGACCTCTATAGTCTACACAAAACCGCATTTCCTTCTTTCCATCTTTGGAATGGGGTTTTGGTACCAGTACCACAGGAGAAGCCCATGGACTGTCAGAGTGCTCAACCACTCCCAGTTCTAACATTTTCTGGACCTCTTGCTTTATGCAGTCCCTGACATGGTCAGGCTGCCTATAGATTTAACTTTTGACAGGCAAGCTGTCTCCAGTATCTATAGTGTGCTCACACCAAGAAGTGGTACCTGGCACAGTAGAGAAGAGTTCAGAGAATTGATCTAGGAGATTTATGCAATTGTCTTTCTGCTCAGCAGTAAGACAATCAGCCAAAACTACACCTTCCACCAGAGCATCTTGTTCTGTGGAAGAGAAGAGATCAGGTAGAGGATCACTGTCTTCTTCCTGTCCCTCATCTGTTGCCATGAGCAGGGTGAGATCAGCCCTGTCATAGTAGGGTTTCAGGCAGTTGACATGGAGCACCCTAAGGGGACTCCTGACAGTGCCTAAGTCAACTAAATAGGTGACTTCTCCCTTCTTTTCAACAATTGTGTGGGGTCCACTCCATTTATCTTGGAGTGCTCTTGGGGCCACAGGCTCCAAGACCCACACTTTCTGCCCTGGTTGGTACTGAACCAAAACAGCCTTCTGATCATGCCATTGCTTCTGGAGCTCTTGGCTGGCCTGAAGGTTTTTACTGGCCTTTTTCATGTACTCAGCCATTCTTGATCTGAGGCCAAGTACATAATCCACAATATCCTGCTTAGGAGCTTTTAAAGGTTGTTCCCAACCCTCCTTTACAAGTGTGAGTGGACCCCTAACAGGGTGTCCAAAAAGAAGTTCAAAGGGGCTGAAGCCCACTCCTTTCTCGGGTACCTCCCTGTAGGCAAAAAGGAGGCATGGTAGAAGGATATCCCATCTCCTGCGGAGTTTTTCAGGGAGACCCATAATCATGCCTTTGAGAGTTTTATTAAATCTCTCCACCAGTCTATTTGTTTGTGGATGATAGGGTGTTGTGAACTTGTACGTTACACCACACTCCTTCCACATGGCCTTTAAGTATGCAGACATGAAATTGCTTCCCCTGTCTGATACTACTTCCTTTGGGAAGCCCACCCTGGAAAATATTCCCAGGAGGGCCTTTGCCACTGCAGGTGCTGTAGTGGTCCTTAAAGGAATAGCTTCAGGATATCTTGTGGCATGGTCCACTACCACCAAGATAAACCTATTGCCGGAAGCAGTAGGTGGGTCAAGGGGGCCAACTATGTCAACCCCTACCCTTTCAAAGGGAACCCCAACCACAGGCAGTGGGATAAGGGGTGCCTTTGGGGTGCCACCTGTCTTGCCACTGGCTTGACAGGTTTCACAGGACTTACAAAATTCCTTTGTGTCCTCAGACATTCTAGGCCAATGAAACAGGGGAACAAGCCTGTCCCAAGTTTTCATTTGTCCTAGATGCCCAGCTAGGGGAATGTCATGTGCCAGGGTTAGGAGGAACTTTCTGTACTCCTGAGGAATCACTAATCTCCTGGCAGCTCCAGGTTTAGGATCCCTATGCTCAGTGTACAAGAGGTTGTCCTCCCAGTAAACTCTGTGAGAGTCACTGACATCCACATTAGCCTGTTTGACAGCTTGCTGTCTGAGACCCTCTAATGTGGGACAGGTTTGCTGTGCCACACTCAGCTCCTCCCTGGCAGGCCCCCCTTCACCCAAAAGCTCAGCAGTGTCTGCTTCCAGCTCC
This sequence comes from Pleurodeles waltl, assembly GCF_031143425.1. Classification (NCBI taxonomy): domain Eukaryota; kingdom Metazoa; phylum Chordata; class Amphibia; order Caudata; family Salamandridae; genus Pleurodeles; species Pleurodeles waltl. The sequence goes on along the minus strand of NC_090449.1, from coordinate 295,325,149 downwards.
TCTGGTGTAGGTTCTGCACAGGGAGGGAATTATTCTTCCTCAGAAGTTGAATCCACTGTAGAGGGAGGGATAGTAGGAAGTGGTTTGCTTCTACTAGCCCTAGCTTTAGGGAGCACTTGGGCCATTGTTCCAGGATCCAAGCTTCCCTGTCCTTTTTGCTTTTTGGCCTGAGCCCTTGTCAAAGCAAAAATATGCCCTGGGATGCCCAGCATTGCTGCATGGGCCTCCAACTCCACATCTGACCAAGCTGATGTCTCCAGATCATTCCCTAATAGACAGTCTACAGGTAAATCTGAAGCTACCACAACTTTCTTTGGACCAGTAACCCCCCCCCAGTTGAGATTAACAACAGCCATGGGGTGGCTAAGTGTGTTGTTGTGAGCATCGGTTACTTGGTACTGGTGACCAAGTAGGTGTTGTTCAGGGTGGACCAGTTTCTCTATGACCATAGTCACACTGGCTCCAGTGTCCCTGTAGGCCTGAACCTCAACACCATTTATTAGGGGTAGCTGCTTGTACTTATCCATATTAAGGGGACAAGCAACTAAGGTGGCTAAATGAATAGCCCCCTCAGAGACTAACACAGCCTCTGTGGCCTCCCTAACAAGGCCAACCCCAACTAAGTTACCAACAGTGAGCCCAGCTACTCCCTTGGATTGGCTATTAGTAGGTTTGCTCCCACCACGACTGCTATTAGTAGGGACACTAGGGTAGCAGTAGGGGTTGTAGTGGTAGGAGCATTGGTGCTTTTCTTTGGACAACTGGGATCTGTTGTCCAATGGCCTTTTATTTTACATAAATAGCACCATGGTTTCTTTTCCTTTTTCTGATGAAAAGAGGATTTGGGCCCACCACCCCCACCAGAGTGTTTTTGTGGGCCTGATGAAGACTCATTTTTAGATTTGTCCCCACCCTTGTCAGAAGACTTACCATCCTTCTTTTTGTTGCCATCTTTGTCACCCCCTGTATGAACTTTTCTGTTCACCCTTGTTCTGACCCATTTGTCTGCCTCCTTTCCCAATTCTTGGGGAGAGGTCAGATCAGAGTCCACCAATTACTGGTGCAACAAATCAGACACACAATTATTAAGAATATGCTCTCTCAGGATCAAGTTATACAGGCTGTCATAATCAGTAACTTTACTGCCATTTTAACCACCCCTCCAAGGCCTTCACTGAATGGTCAATGAAATCAACCCAGTCTTGTGAAGACTCCTTTTTGGTCTCTCTGAACTTTATCCTGTATTGTTCAGTGGTTAAGCCATAACCATCCAGGAGTGCATTCTTAAGAACTTGGAAATTATTAGCATCATTTTCTTTCACAGTAAGGAGCCTATCCCTACCTTTTCCACTAAATGATAGCCATAGGATAGCAGCCCACTGCCTTTGAGGGACATCCTGTACAACACAGGTCCTCTCAAGTGCAGCAAACCACTTGTTAATGTCATCCCCCTCCTTATAAGGGGGAACTATCTTGTGCAGATTCCTGGAATCATGCTCTTTTGCAGGATGACTATGGGGAATACTGCTGCTGCCACCATGGGTTTCTAAACCCAACTTCTGTCTTTCCTTCTCTAGTTCCAAAGACTGCCTATCCAAATCCAGCTGTTGCTTTTTAAGCTTCAGTCTGGTTTGTTCCACCCTCAACTTATTGAGTTCCCTCTCTAACATTCTGTCATCAGGGTTGGTGGGAGGGACATTCCTAGATACAGAGGTATGATGGGAATGAACAGAAGGAGACCTGTTCCTTACAGAAGCCACCCTAACAGCTTGGCTAACAGAAACATTACTACCAGTATGGTGAGAATAAATGCTTTTGCTATGATGTGAGACAACACTATTTGTATGGTGTGGCTCATCATAATTACCAACTATGCTAGACTGTCTAGTAATGGGCAGGCTAGGAAGTTTCTTTCCTGAATCTTTTCCTGGGGGAGTCCCTGAATCAGATTGGGAACTATTAGGTACTTTTTCAACAGATGGGGCACCTATAGCCTTATCTTGTTCTCTAAGCATGTTAAGTAACAGTTCCAAGGAAGGATTCTTCCCTACACTCAAACCTCTCTCTATGCAGAGACTCCTTGCTCCCTTCCAGCTAAGGTGATCATGTGCAAGTTTGGACAGATCAACATTTTGGCCTGTGCCAGACATTTTAGAGAGAGTTAAAGTGATAGAAAAAGAGAAAAAAGTTTGTCAGAGCTTTTAGAAAGACAGAGAGAAAAAAAACTTTTTAAACTTTTTCGAACTTTTTAGAAAGTTAGAAGTACTTTTCAGCACTTAGAAAAGAGTGAAAAGAGGAAATGCAAAACTTTTTGGCTATGTGTATATACACTGACCTTGTTTTGTATATTTTTCTCTTATGAAAAGTACAATGACAAGAGTGGTAAGTAGTCTCAAAGCACTTATCCCGTCGCTGCTTCCAATGTAGGAGGCTGGACTGGCTTGTAATGAGTACCAAGGGGTACTTGCACCTTGCACTAGGCCCAGTTATCCCGTATTAGTGTATAGGGTGTCTAGCAGCTTAGGCTGATAGATAATGGTAGCTTAGCAGAGCAGCTTAGGCTGAACTAGGAGACGTGTGAAGCTACTACAGTACCACTTAGTGTCATATGCACAATATCATAAGAAAACACAATACACAGTTATACTAAAAATAAAGGTACTTTATTTTTATGACAATATGCCAAAGTATCTTAGAGTGTACCCTCAGTGAGAGGATAGGAAATATACACAAGATATATATACACAATAGCAAAAATATGCAGTATAGTCTTAGAAAACAGTGCAAACAATGTATAGTTACAATAGGATGCAATGGGGACACATAGGGATAGGGGCAACACAAACCATATACTCCAAAAGTGGAATGCGAACCACGAATGGACCCCAAACCTATGTGACCTTGTAGAGGGTCGCTGGGACTATTAGAAAATAGTGAGAGTTAGAAAAATAACCCTCCCCAAGACCCTGAAAAGTGAGTGCAAAGTGCACTAAAGTTCCCCTAAGGACAAAGAAGTCGTGTTAGAGGAATAATGCAGGAAAGACACAAACCAACAATGCAACAACTGTGGATTTCCAATCTAGGGTACCTGTGGAACAAGGGGACCAAGTCCAAAAGTCACAAGCAAGTCGGAGATGGGCAGATGCCCAGGAAATGCCAGCTGCGGGTGCAAAGAAGCTTCTACTGGACAGAAGAAGCTGAGGTTTCTGCAGGAACGCAAAGGGCTAGAGACTTCCTCTTTGGAGGACGGATCCCTCTCGCCTTGTAGAGTCGTGCAGAAGTGATTTCCCGCCGAAAGAATGCCAACAAGCCTTGCTAGATGTAAATCGTGCAGTTAGCGTTTTTGGATGCTGCTGTGGCCCTGGAGAGACCAGGAGGTCGCAAATTGGACCAGGAGAGAGAGGGGACGTCGAGCAAGACAACGAGCCCTCTCAACAGCAGGTAGCACCCGGAGAAGTGCCAGAAACAGGCACTACGAGGATGCGTGAAACGGTGCTCACCCGAAGTCGCACAAAGAAGTCCCACGTCGCCGGAGAACAACTTAGGAGGTCGTGCAATGCAGGTTAGAGTGCCGTGGACCCAGGCTGGACTGTGCACAAAGGATTTCCGCCGGAAGTGCACGGAGGCTGGAGTAGCTGCAAAAGTCGCGGTTCCCAGCAATGCATTCTAGCGAGGTGAGGCAAGGACTTACCTCCACCAAACTTGGACTGAAGAGTCACTGGACTGTGGCGGCCACTTGGACAGAGTTGCTGGATTCGAGGGACCTCGCTCGTTGTGCTGAGAGGAGACCCAAGGGACCGGTAATGCAGCTTTTTGGTGCCTGCGGTTGCAGGGGGAAGATTCCGTCGACCCACGGGAGATTTCTTCGGAGCTTCTAGTGCAGAGAGGAGGCAGACTACCCCCACAGCATGCACCACCAGGAAAACAGTCGAGAAGGCGGCATGATCAGCGTTACAGAGTTGCAGTAGTCGTCTTTGCTACTTTGTTGCAGTGTTGCAGGCTTCCAGCGCGGTCAGCAGTCGATTCCTTGGCAGAAGGTGAAGAGAGAGATGCAGAGGAACTCGGCTGAGCTCTTGCATTCGTTATCTAAAGTTTCCCCAGAGACAGAGACCCTAAATAGCCAGAAAAGAGGGTTTGGCTACCTAGGAGAGAGGATAGGCTAGCAACACCTGAAGGAGCCTATCACAAGGAGTCTCTGACGTCACCTGGTGGCACTGGCCACTCAGAGCAGTCCAGTGTGCCAGCAGCACCTCTGTTTCCAAGATGGCAGAGGTCTGGAGCACACTGGAGGAGCTCTGGACACCTCCCAGGGGAGGTGCAGGTCAGGGGAGTGGTCACTCCCCTTTCCTTTGTCCAGTTTCGCGCCAGAGCAGGGCTAAGGGGTCCCCTGAACCGGTGTAGACTGGCTTATGCAGAATTGGGCACATCTGTGCCCAACAAAGCATTTCCAGAGGCTGGGGGAGGCTACTCCTCCCCTGCCTTCACACCATTTTCCAAAGGGAGAGGGTGTCACACCCTCTCTCAGAGGAAGTTCTTTGTTCTGCCATCCTGGGCCAGGCCTGGCTGGACCCCAGGAGGGCAGATGCCTGTCTGAGGGGTTGGCAGCAGCAGCAGCTGCAGTGAAACCCCAGGAAGGGCAGTTTGGCAGTACCAGGGTCTGTGCTACAGACCACTGGGATCATGGGATTGTGCCAACTATGCCAGGATGGCATAGAGGGGGCAATTCCATGATCATAGACATGTTACATGGCCATATTCGGAGTTACCATTGTGAAGCTACATATAGGTAGTGACCTATATGTAGTGCACGCGTGTAATGGTGTCCCCGCACTCACAAAGTTCAGGGAATTGGCTCTGAACAATGTGGGGGCACTTTGGCTAGTGCCAGGGTGCCCTCACACTAAGTAACTTTGCACCTAACCTTTACCAGGTAAAGGTTAGACATATAGGTGGCTTATAAGTTACTTTTTTTTAATCAAATCAAGCTTTATTCGGTCAATTAACCATCAAAGCATCACATACATTAAAGGAAAAATTTCAACTCATTTTATAATCTGTACAATAATTAAATAATTTTATAAAAAAAACACATAAATAAATACATACATGTGATATCAAAGTATTCATCTAAAATCCTGCCTGGGCACGCTTCATGGGTCCTTGATTAAAATGGTGATCACGTATATGCCATGCTGCCACTAAAAACTTGCTGACTGCTAAAATTAATTAATTTGATCTATGGCTTTTTTAAAACCCTTATTGCTATACTGCAATTTTCCAGCCCCATTTCCCTACAGGTGTTTCGAATCCATTTTGACTGTGGAAAAAAATATGTTGGGCAAAAAAACATAAAATGCATAAAATGTTCAACTGTTTCCGGGGCACCGCCACAAGCCGGACATATATCTGAAGTAGTGATTGGCCCCCAGTTGCAAGTTAAAGACAACATTGGTAAGGACCCAAAACGGAATCTAGCACATAAACCTTTGCCCTGTAAATCTAGTATAATATCTAAATAGGATTCATACTGCGGAAACCACTTAAAATCAATAAAAAGATTAGATAATCGACCATGAGTTTTACAACAAATATAATTGTTCCATACATTGGACCAGTAAGCTGATTTCAAAGCAGTTTTATGGGATTTCACTAATTTTTGGGGATTCTCCCAATAATCTCCGAACCCCAAGATACAAAACCAATTGGACACATATTTAATCCAAGGAATAATAGCTGCATTTGGTCTCTTTAGCAGGTCAAGCAATGATGCTTTGTATAAATCCAATTCAGGGTGGTCCAAATCCTTATCCAATATAATAGAGGTCATAGGGAAATTAAATCAGCTACTTGGTTTAGCCCCAAATCAAGAAACATTGGGATCAGTGGTGTACTTCGGGGGCACACTATCAAAGCCCTCGCAAAATTGTTTTCTCCCACAGTTATATTTGTACATACATAGCTTTATTGGTTACTTTCAACCCTAAAAGCAAAACAACCACCGGTAGAAAGATAAAAGATAAGTAAAAATTAAGTTAAAAAGGAAATAAGAGGAATAAAAAAGAACATCCTTTACGGCCTTAAAACACATAAAAACCAAACACCTAATCTCCTACTGACTGTCATTTAAATCAATCATGGGGTATTGTTCCAGTCTAGGTGTGTGGTTAAAATTTGATGACTAAAACATTCCATTGTCAGTTTTTCATGTTGTCCTTATTTGGAAGTAAGTTCCGCATCAGCAACTTTCCCCAAGTGATTAATACGTACATGCCAGGCAGCTGTAATGCACTTACTAACCGCACAGGGCAAGGGGGGGGAACTTTCCCTCATCAGAATTCTTAAGGCAACAATACAATGTCTTACCCCCATATTTCTACACACTGGCCGTAACCACTTTCGACGCGCAATCAAATAGGCAGGACATAAAAACATAAAATGTACAATGGATTCTGGATTATGGGTACAGCTCGGACATAAATCAGATCTTGTAGTTGCACTCCACTTACTGCCATATGATTTGAGAGGCAGACAACCATATCTGAACTGGATATATAAACTCTTACTTAATGGGTCAAGAATTATATCCATAAAAGATTCAAAAGACGGATACCATTTAAAATCAAAAAATTGTGAGGTCAATCTGCCGTGAGTAAGGCACAGCAGATAGTTTTCCCTGACGTAAGTCCAGTATACAGTTTTCAAATGATTCTTCTGCTCCTTCCTTATACTTTCTGGATGACTCCATAGCTCACTAAGACCCAATTTGTGAAACCATTTAGAGATGTGATTAAACCAGGGAATGGTGAGTACATTAGGTCTATCCAAGATGTCTTGGATAGACTCCTTGTATGTAGATAACTCAGGGGTGGACCAAACACGGACCCAAAAAAGCAGAGGTCGTAGGGCAACTACATCTGTGATGCGTGGAAGGTCAAGGTCCCAGAACAATGGCAGCAGTGGGGTACTGCGAGGGCAGGCCAAAGTAGACCTCACGAAATTGTTTTCCCCCACTGCAAGCCTGCCAGTGTTTGAGGACCCCCAAATTTCTGCCCCATAGACCGCTGCACTTTGTGCCTTTGCTCTATAAATTTTAATAATTGGAGTAATCACTCTCTCAGAAGTAGACTTATGAAAACGAAGAATGGCTCCAGATGACTGTACCAGGCGAGCCAAACTTTTGTCGATTTGGGCCCCCCAATGCAGATTGTTGCTGATTCTCACCCCCAAGTAATCTATAGAGTTTACCAAACCTAGGGGCGTTCCATTGTAAAATATTGAATATCTCTTAGTGGGGCCACAACCCAAAGTCATGAGTTTAGTTTTGCTATGGTTAAGTTCCAGACCGTAGTCACCGCAAAACGAACTGAACTTGTCCATGAGTACCTGGAGGCCCATAGGGGTTCTGGAGATCAAGAGAGAATCATCGGCAAATGACAAAATTGGAATTTTATGGTGATTCAAAGATGGGGCATCATTTTGACAATTGGACACGACTTGCACCACCTCATTGATGAACAGTGTAAATAGCGTTGGGGCAAGAACGCAACCCTGGCGCACTCCTCTCTTGATGTCTATTTTGTCTGTGAGTTCCCCCTGATTGCCCCATCTTACTTGTGCAAATGTTTTTTCATGTAATCTTTGGATTAAATGCACTAAGTTCCCTGGGATACCAATTTTGTACAATACTTCCCACAGTTTCTCTCTTGGGACAAGATCAAATGCAGATCTTAAGTCTACGAAAGCCACATAGAGTTTTTGCTTAGATAAGGTGACATACTTCCAGAACAGTAATGACAGCCTGAAAACTTGGTCCATAGTATTAGTTTTGGGCCGAAACCCAGCCTGTAAAGGAGATAAAATTTGCTGGTCTTGAATCCAGTCAGTAAGCCTCACTAAGACTTGTTTGGCAAACGTCTTCTGAAGGATATCAATAAGGCTAATTGGTCGATAATTTACAGGCAACCCTGTATCACCCTTTTTATAGATCAGTATTATTTCAGCACCATGCCAAGACTCTGGAATAGGGCTGCCAGCTGCTATGGCATTAGACAACAAATTGATATACCATGCCCATATCTTAGGTTCTGATTTGAACAAATCCCCTGGAATCTTATCCGGGCCAGGGGCTTTTGCTGGCCTCAGAGAATCAATAGCAGCTGTGGTTTCAGCTAAGGTAAAAACAATTCTCTCAGTTGAGATCTTATTAGCAGCCCAACACTCGACATGTGCAGGGTCCTCCAGAGCTTGCTGTACAGGCAAAGCATAGATTTCAGAAAAGTAGGACACCCATCTTTCGGGCTGTATATGCAACCCAATATCGTCCTTACCCCTTTTCGAACTGGAGGTCAACAACCGCCAAAAAGAGCTATCATCTTTACTTTGGACTGCTGCAAGCAGTTTCTGCCATGTCTCATTCTCCCAGTCTCTTTTGGCTCGCTTCAGGGCATTAGCATACCTACAACGAGCCTCTTTAATAGCCGCATGCGTAGACTTTTTAACAGCCTCTTTTAAGGTGGATCTTGCTTGCGCACAATCCTGATTATACCAGTCCCTGCGAAGGGTGTCAGCGGGTCTCAATTTAAAGGAAGTTTCCTTATAGAAGATACCCTGAAGGGAATCGACCATCTTAGTGTGGATCGCCATAATAGGAATATCCGAGGATTCTTGATCTTCATAATCTACAAAGAGTTTTAAAAAAGATGAATAAATTTCCCCAATTAAGTACGGGTTACATTCAACCTTTGGCCAGCAGACCCTAGAGCGTCTATGGTTCAAATGAGGGAATGGAACATTAGTAAGTTACTTAAGTGCAGTGTAAAATGGCTGTGAAATAACGTGGACGTTATTTCACTCAGGCTGCAGTGGCAGGCCTGTGTAAGAATTGTCAGAGCTCCCTATGGGTGGCAAAAGAAATGCTGCAGACCATAGGGATCTCCTGGAACCCCAATACCCTGGGTACCTCAGTACCATATACTAGGGAATTATAAGGGTGTTCCAGTAAGCCAATGTAAATTGGTAAAAATGGTCACTAGCCTGTTAGTGACAATTTGGAAAGAAATGAGAGAGCATAACCACTGAGGTTCTGATTAGCAGAGCCTCAGTGAGACAGTTAGTCACTACACAGGTAACACATTCAGGCACACTTATGAGCACTGGGGCCCTGGGTTACCAGGGTCCCAGTGACACATACAACTAAAACAACATATATACAGTGAAAAATGGGGGTAACATGCCAGGCAAGATGGTACTTTCCTACACTCACCGTCACCTCTCTCGAACTTGTTTACTGTTTGAGGGACTAGGCTGTCCTCATTGGGCTCTCCTGCAGTCTCAGTTTCCCTTTGAATACTCTCCGTCCCTGAGACTTCTTTCTCCGGAGTTGTTGTTTCGGACACTTCAAGTTCCTCATTAGTTGGACATGTCACCTTCTTTGTGTGACTGGCGTGTATCCAGTTTCGAACTCCTGCACATTTCACAGCAGTGGTTGTTGTATCACTTGATATGGCCCCTTCCAGCGCGGCTCCAAACACGACTTCCTCACATGCTTCTTGAATACCACCCAGTCACCGGCTTGCAGGGTGTGACATGCATCACTGATTGGCGGCAATGTGTTAGCCTCCACCTGGTGGGAGAAAGAGCGGACCACGTCAGCCAAACCTTTGCAGTAGTCCAACACCATATCATCTGTGATATTCACAAGAGCATTTGCAGGTACTGCGGGTAACCTCATAGCTCTGCCCACGAGAATCTCATGGGGAGATAGTCCTGTCTTCTTATCAGGTGTGTTTCTCATTGACATCAGCACTGAGGGCAATGCATCTGGCCATTTCATATTGGTAGCTGCGCACATTTTTGCCATTCTCCACTTCAAGGTACCATTCATCTGTTCCACTAATCCTGATGCATCTGGACGGTAGCTACAATGCAGCTTCTGTTCAATGTCTAATGCGGCACACAAGAGCTTCATCATCTCATTGTCAAAATGTCTTCCCCTATCTGATTCTAAAGAGACCGGAAATCCGAACCTTGGTATTAACTCTCTGAGCAACAGCTTTGCTACTGTGGGACTGTCATTTCTACGTGTAGGATAGGCTTCAATCCAGTAACTGAAAACGCACACAATCACCAACACGTACCTCAAGCCTCCACGTACAGGCATCTCAATTAAATCCATTTGCATCTTGCTAAACGGACCTCCAGCTCTCCCTATGTGGCTCAAAGTCACCACAGTTCCTTTTCCAGCATTCATCTGTTGACAGATGATGCACCTGTGACAGGTAACCTCTGCGGCTTGTCTGAATTTCGGATTAAACCAGTCAATTTTGAATAACCTGATCATTGCGTCTCTCCCAATATGTGCCTGACCATGATAAAGCCTTGCAAACTGTGATAAAATACTGTTCGGCAAAACCAGCTTCCCCTCCTCTGAGACCCATAAGTTATCTGCTCTCTGTACACATTGCATTCTCTGCCAGGAGCACTTCTCCTCTCTGCTAGCACAACCTTGCAGTGATTTTAGCTCATCTAATGTGTCAACTACTCTTAATGCAAAGTTCAAACATGTTTCATTTTCAGTTTGCGGTAACAATTCCCACTGATCCTTGAACGATATACAGTTCAATGCGCAAAACCTTGCGACTTGATCTGCATAGCCGTTTCCCATTGACACAAAGTCCTGTGACTTAACATGAGCATTGCATTTCACCACGGCCATTTGAAGAGGCAACTGAATCGCATGCAACAACTCCTTAATCTGTTCGCCATTTTTCACTGGAGAACCAGAAGAGGTCATAAAACCCCTCTGTGACCACAATTGGCCAAAGTACAATCCCGAATCCGTATCAGCTGTCAGTATAGATAGTGACTTTCAGATTTTCAGCTGTGCAGCATGCCTTAGTAAGGGCAATTAATTCTGCCACTTGTGCGGAATACACTCTTTCGAGCCAGGAGGCTTCTATAATACCGGTGATTGTACATACAGCATAACCGGCTCTCAGTATTCCGAATGAGTCTCTCGAACATGATCCATCAACAAACATAATGCAGTCATTTTCCTTTAACTGCGTATCTTTAATGTCAGGTCTGGGTTTGGTGCACAGTTCTGTTACCTCAAGACAGTCATGCTCCACTTCCTCTGTGTTACTCATCTCACTATTTTCAACAGGAAGCAGAGTTGCCGGGTTCAATACAGTACATTGTTTCAAGGAGACATTAGGCGACCCCAGAATAATTGTCTCACATCGGGTAAGTCGGGCATTTGTCATGTGCTGGGTTTTAGTTCGGGTCAACAGAATCTCAAATTAATGCGGAACTATTACTTTTAAGGGATGTCCCATCACTATGCCTTCACACTGTGTGAGGCTATGACCAACTGCTGCAACTGCACGCAAAGAACCCGGTTAGGCTGCTGCGACTGGGTCCAATGTAGCTGAAAAATATGCAACAGGGCGGTTTGAACCTCCATGGACCTGTGTTAAAACAGACAAAGAACAAGCATCACGTTCATGACAAAACAGTAGAAAAGGCTTTGTGTAATCAGGCATACCTAAGGCTGGTGCCCAACACATGCACTCTCTCAATTCCATGAATGACTCAAGCTCTTCCTCGGACAAAACTATGGTATACGGTTCATCCTTAGTTTCCTTGCCTGTCAGTTTTATCAATGGTTTAGAGATAATCGAAAAGTTGGGAATCCACTGACGACAGTAACTCACCATTCCCAAAATCATTCTGACATCTCTCTTTGTTGTCGGGGGATTCATCTGCAGTATGGCTGTCACCTTCTCCTTTGATATGGTCCTGGACCCTTTCTCAATCATGTGCCCTGAGTATTTCACCTCTTTCTGACAATACTGCAGCTTCTTTGGGGACACTTTGGTGGTCATTGCAACCCTGGCGGACGGTGATAAAGTGGCGGTAAGACCGGCAACAGGCCGGCGGAAAAAAAAGTTGCTATTACGACCGTGGCGGAAACCGCCAACAAAGACAGCCACTTAAACACTCAGACAGCCACGGCGGTACAAACAAACAGCATAGCGGTACAAACAAACAGCATAGCGGTCACCGCCAACAGACAGGCGGAAGACAATGTACCGCCCACACTATTATGACAGGCCAATCCGCCACCTTTTCCGGGGCGGATTCACCGCGGATAAAAACACGGCGGAAACAGGAATTTCGAAGAAAAAACGCTCACCTCTTCACACCCCACGAGGAACATGGACACCATGGAGCCGGAACTCCAAATTCTACCTGCAATAGTCTTCCTGCTCTTCTACCAGGAGCACGAATGCCGGCGGCGAAGACCACGGTGCGTACTGCACCTACGACACAGGGGAGGGGGGAGGGAAAAGAGAGTGACACTCACACGCAGCACGCAACACCCCCACCCACTACAACACACACACTAATGCATATCAATACATCACAGTTACACCCCCCAAACTCCCCGGAAGAATGCAAAGACAATAGAAAATTTGTGTAACCATTGTAATATATTAAAAGCAAGTAGGCAGAAAAATATATATACACCATGTACAAAATATATACCAACCATAGTAGTCCAGGTAGTGCTCTAATTAAGGGGCATATTTATACTCTTTTTGCGCCGGAATTGTGTCGTTTTTTTTTACGCAATTCCGATGCAAAACTAACTCCATATTTATACTTTGGCGTTAGACGCGTCTAGCGCCAAAGTCCATGGAGTTTGCGTCATTTTTTTGCGTGGACACCTACTTTGCGTTAATGATATGCAAGGTAGGCGTTCCCGTCTAAAAAAATGACTTCGATGCATGTGCGCCGTATTTACACTCCCGGGCAAAATTCGCGCCCGGGAGTGGGCGGGTCAAAAAAAATGACATCCAGCCGCTTTTGCGCCGTTTTTTAGCGCCTGGACAAGGCAGGCGTTAAGGGACCTGTGGGCTCGGAAGGAGCCCAGAGGTGCCCTCCCATGCCCCCAGGGGCACCCCCTGCCACCCTTGCCCACCCCAGGAGGACACCCAAGGATGGAGGGACCCATCCGAGGGACATTAAGGTAAGTTCAGGTAAGTATTTTATTTTTTATTTTTTTGTGGCATAGGGGGGCCTGATTTGTGCCCCCCTACATGCCACTATGCCCAATGACCATGCCCAGGGGGGGGGGGACCATGCCTTGAGCAAGGGGGCATGGCTCCTGTCTTTGCTAAGACAGGAGTCATTTCAATGGGGGTTGGGAGTCGAAAAAAATGGCGCAAATCGGGTTGAGGCGAAAAATTTGCCTCAGCCTGACTTGCCCCATTTTTTGGCGCCCAAGCTCCATATTCCCCGACGCCGGCGCTGCCTGGTGTACGTCATTTTTTTTGACGCACACCAGGCAGCGCCGGCGGCTAACGCCGGCTAACGTCATTGAATAAATACGGCGCCCGCATGGCGCTTCAGAATGGCGTTAGCCGGCGCTAATTTTTTTGACGCAAAACTGCGTTAGCGCAGTTTTGCGTCAAAAAGTATAAATATGGCCCTAAGTTCGTGGAACACTGGGACCACACGGTATGGGCGAGGCCCACACAAGATCCCCGACCATGACGGCGGAACAATGCAGGGACATCAGAGAGCAAGTTAACAGGCACCTCTGGGGAGGGAAAGGGGGGGCACCTCAGCCGGTTGAGTGCACAACGCCAAATCCACGATGGGGCCACATGCCCACTGTTCCATCCTGGGGAGTGCAAAGCCACAGTCTCTCAAGTCTCTACAGTGGGTGGTTTGCCCACTGTTCCATTCTGGGGAGTGCAAAGCCACAGTCTCTCAAGTGGATGACAGTCTACACTGGATCTGGAGGGGGCCTTGTGCCCAGAGTGCTTCATCCTGCTAAGGACCGAGGTAGTGGATGGATCTCTCCACTGGTTCTGGAGGGAGCCTGGTGCCCAGAGAGCTTCATCCTGCTAAGGACAGAGGTAGTGGATGACATTCTCCACTGGTTCTGGAGGGGGCATGGTGCCCAGAGTGCTTCATTCACCCCGTGACGGACTCAGTAGCGTCAGTGCCCTTGCCGCTCATGGGCCAGAGGTGCTTGAGACAGTGGTGCCCTGCTCAGCGGTGCTTGAGACAGCGGTGCCCTATTCAGCGGTGCTTGAGACGGCGGTGCCCTGTTCAGCGGTGCTTGAGACGGCGGTTCCCTGTTCAGCGGTGCTTGAGGCGGCGGTCTCCATTGCAGGGACTCAGCTGCTGGCGGTCCTTCATGGCCCAGCGGGTCTTTTGCTGGCGGTCCTTCATGGCCCAGCTGGGCTTTTGCTGGCGGTCCTTCATGGCCCAGCGGGGCTTTTGTGGCGGTCCTTCATGGCCCAGCGGGGCTTGTGCTGGCGGTCCTGTCCTGGGCAGGTGGGCTTGTGCTGGCAGTCCTGTCCTGGGCAGCTGGGCTGGTGCTGGCAGTGGCCTCCTGGGCAGCTGGGCTTGTGCTGGCGGTGGCTTCCCGGGCAGCTGGGCTTGTGCTGGCGGTGGCCTCCTGGACAGCTGGGCTTGTGCTGGCGGTCCTGTCCTGGGCAGGAGGGCTGGTGCTGGCGGTCCTGTCCTGGGCAGCTGGGCTGGTCCTGGCGGTCATGTCCTGGGCAGCTGGGCTGGTGCTGGCAGTCCTGTCCTGGGCAGGTGGGCTGGTGCTGGCGGTCCTGTCCTGGGCAGCAGGGCTTGTGCTGGTGGTCCTGTCCTGGGCAGGTGGGCTGGTGCTAGCTGTCCTGTCCTGGGCAGCGGGGCTTGTGCTGGCGGTCCTGTCCTGGGCAGGTGGGCTTGTGTTGGCGGTCCTGTCCTGGGAAGCTGGGCTGGTGCTGGAGGTGGCCTCCTGGGCAGCGGGGATGATGGCGGTGGCCTCCTGGGCAGCGGGGATGATGGCGGTCTGCTCCGCCGTGCTGCTCTTCCCAGACTTGCTGGGTTTCTTGTGGCCCTTCCCCACCTCGAAAGGTGTCATAGCTTACTCCACACTCCCATCGGGACCCCTGGGAGCGACTTTGGTGGCTGGAGTCTTCCCCCTCTCCCGCCGGGCACTGGCCAACTTCTGATGCTTCACAGGTGGGGGACTGTCTGTGCTGTGGCTCCGTGCCACTCTGGCTGCCCTGGTGGCCGGTGCACTCCAGATTCCGGTGACTACAGGCACCACTGGTCCCGGAGATGTTGTGGCTGAGGTGCTAGTTCGGGACCTAGGAGACGGACGGGTGGGGGAGGTGTGGGAAAGAGGTCAAGGTTGGACAGGAAAAGTTTTTTTGACACACTGGGATGGGTAGCTGGAGGGGGTTTGGAAGTGGAGGAAGAGGTGGTGGTTGTAGGAGGTGTTAGTTTGCTGATTTTGGGTGAAGGTGCATGCGCTGGAGGCTATTGTGAGGTGGATGGCTGTTGGGTGGGTGTGTGCCTGCGCTTGTGTATCTTGGGAGGGGGCGTCACAGACACACTGGGAGAGGACACAGGGGACGTGTGAATGGTAGTGGGGGTGGTGACTGCACGTGAGCAGGGTGTGGTTGTGGGTGTGCTGGAGAGGGACGTAGTGACTGTAGAGGTAGTGCATGCAGGTGTGAGTGTAGACGAGACAGGGAGGGAGGAGGGAGACGAGGAGGAGGGGGACACAGTGGAGGCATTGGATGTTGGTGTGTCTGCATGTGTGTGATGCTTGCGTGAGTGCCTGTGGGATGTGTGGTGCTTATGTTTGCCTGAGCTTCCCTTGTGTGTTGACGTGTGTGCATGCTGGTCTGTAGGTGTGCTTGGGATAGGCTGAGGTAGAGGGGATTGGGTCTGGGTGGAGGAAGTTGGAGGGGGGAGGCTAGAGACAGGGACAATGGCTGCCATCAGTGCTGAGGCCAGAGTCTGAAAAGCTCGCTGAAGGGCCGCCTGACCAGAGTGAATGCCCTCCAGGAATGCATTTGTTTGTTGCAACTGCCTTTCTACACCCTGGATGGCATTCAAAATGGTAGACTGCCCAACAGTGAGGGACCTGAGGAGGTCAATGGCCTCCTCAATGAGGGCAGCAGGGGTGACTGGGGCAGGGCCTGAGGTGCCTGGGGCGAAGGTGACGCCCACCCTCCCGGGTGAGCGGGCACGGGGCGAAGGCTGAGGGGCTGCTGGGAGGGCGGTGCTGGAAGGGGGGTGGCGGCTGTACCTGTAGATGGGGGTGGCACAGATGTTGCCGCCACCACAAGGGAGCTCCCATCAGAGGACGAGTCCGTGTCACTGGTCTCAGCTCCTGTCCCCGCCGTGGAGCTCCCCTCGCCCTCCGTCCCACTGGTGAAGTCCAATTCCGTAGTGTAGCCCTCCATGGCCATGTGGGATGCAGCCCCCTGGTGCTCCGGTGCCACTGCTCCTCCGCCTGATGATGCTAATGCACACAAGAACAGGGAGACCACAAAGAGGGGGGGGGACAGAAGAAAGACATGTTGAGTGCATGCATTTCCGCTACCGTTGGCGGACACGACAGACATACAAGCCCCCTGCACTATGCCGCGCTCTTGGGCTCCACTGTTCAATTCCTGGGAAATGGCCTACAAGGCTATGGACGACAACTGCACACATAGATGACACAGGGGCATGACTAGGTGTACTTGGCACTCTACAGAGGTGAGATGGGATGCCACATGGCCTGCCTTACGGAGGGACCTTGCCTACGGAACTCGCCCTGGCCTAGGGAAACCCACAGCCCACCTCCCCACCCAGACCCCTCCACTGCGCGCAAAGTCAGCAGAATGAGAGTGTACTCACCACCTTGTTGCTGCTGTGATGCCCTCAAGCACCCATCCAACTCCGGGTAGGCCACCGCCAGGATCCTGAACATCAGGGGGGTCATGGTGCGACAGGCACCCCCCTGCCACGTTGGGAGGCCTTCCCCAGCTGAGCATCTGTTGTCTTCTTGCTCCAGCGGTGAATGTCCTCCCATCTTTTCCGGCAGTGGGTGCTCTGTCTGTGGTAGACCCCCAGGGTCCAGACGTCCTTGGCAAAGGCACGCCAAATATGTTTTTTCTGGTGGGCGCTGACCTACATGAATTGTACAGGGGGAAGAGAAAGTTGTTACCAACTGCACTGTCAAAGTGATTGGCCCCCATCCCTACCCTTGCCATGTGGCACATGCATTCACTGTTGTTTCATACACGCCGCACTCTCCCCCCTTCCTTCTTACATTCCTCCCTCTCCACACAGGCATAGCCCATACATCATGCTCCCAGTGTACTTACCTGTTTGTCTGGAGGACCGTAGAGTAGCGTGTACTGGGGGATGACCCCATCCACGAGTTTCTCCAACTCCTCCGGTGTGAAGGCAGGGGCCCTTTCCCCAGACACTTGAGCCATTGTCTCTTCCAGACCGAGGTCACAGCAGCACTTGCAGTGTAGGTCCTCTCCTGTCGAAGATCAGGTATCGAGTGATTGAACAGATAGAAAATGGCGGTCACGTCCGCGGCGGTGCGTACAGTCACCGCCGGCGTACATCGTCATTGGCTCCTGGGACCCATAGGGTCCAATGTTAATCAATGTAGCATTGCGCTGTGGTCTTCGACCGCCTACCGCGACGGTGTACAACGCCAGCGCAGTTACCTCACATCCCATTGTCCCACTTTAGAGGTCAGGCAGCCGCCATTTCAGGGGCCCACATGGCTTCATTTTCAACTGTGTCACACATACCTAGGCCTAGACTCAACACACATACAAGCCACTTTTTGTGTATGAATGGTGTTCTGTGTAAACTGTGTGTACATACCTGTTGGACTTTTGCTTATGCAGGGTCATCCCCAGTCTTTTTGCCTCCTGCCTCCTATTTTTTTCTGAACTGTTGCTGTTGGCTTTTCAACTCTGAGCACTTTACCACTGCTAACCAGTGCTAAAGTGCATATGCTTTCCGTGTAAATTGTATGTAATTGGTTTATCCATGATTGGCATATTTGATTTACTAGTAAGTCCCTAGTAAGGTGCACTAGAGGTGCCAGGGCCTGTATATCAAATGCTACTAGTGGGCCTGCAGCACTGGTTGTGCCACCTACAGAAGTAGCCACTGCAGTGTCTGTGTGTGTATTTTTACACTGTAAATTTGACTTGGCAAGTGTACCCACTTGCCAGGCCTAAACCTTCCCTTTTCTTACATGTAAGGCACCCCTAAGGTAGGACCTAGGTAGCCCCAAGGGCAGGGTGCAGTATATGGATAAGGTAGGACATATAGTAATGTGGTTTACATGTCCTGACAGTGAAATACTGCCAATTTCGTTTTTCACTGTTGCAAGGCCTGTCTCTCTCATAGGATAATATGGGGGCTACCTTTAAATATGATTAAAGTGTAGATTCCCCTAGAGAGTAGATGGACATGTGGAGTTTGGGGTCCCTGAACTCACAATTAAAAAATACATCTTTTAGTAAAGTTGATTTTAAGATTGTGCGTTTGAAAATGCCACTTTTAGAAAGTGGGCATTTTCTTGCTTAAACAATTCTGTGACTCTGCCGTGTTTGTGGATTCCCTGTCTGGGTCAGTTTGACAGTTGGGTTGTTTTTCACCTCACACCAGACAGTGACACAAAGGGAGCTGGGGTGTAACCTGCATTTCCTGATTAGCCATCTCTGCTAGGAGGGAGGGGTGGAGTGGTCACTCTCATCTGAAAGGAATGTGCCTACCTCTGACAATGCCGGCTCCAACCCCCTGCTGTGTGTCTGATGCCTTGCCTGGGCAAGGCAGGATTTCACAAGTAGGTGTGAGTCCCCTTTGAAGAAAGGTGACTTCAAAGACTAAAATGGGTATAAGAAGGGCACCCAAATCTACAGACTTTAGAAACACTTCTGGAACCAAAAGGAACCTCTGCCTGGAGAAGAGCTGATAGCTGAGGAAGAAGTGCTGCCCTGCCTGTGACTGTGCTTTGTGGAGCTTTCCTGCAGTGCTGCTTCTGCCAGAGTAAGAGGGCAAAGACTGGACTTTGTGTGCCTTCCATCTTGTGAAGAAATCTCCAAGGGCTGAGTTAGAGCTTGCCTCCTGTTGTTTGAAGACTCAGGGACAGCAAAGACTTCTCTCTGCCAGCACCTGGAGTCTCTGGGGAGACTCCTGCCCCGACAAGTGGTGCCCTATCCAGTCCCTGGGCCCTTAAAAGGAAAGCTGGTGTAACCCAAGGAAATCGACTTCGGACGACTTCGGACCGACGCCGCTGCTGAATCCTGTAACGCCGCCTGCACCTGAAGCCGTGACCTTCGCTGGAACGCGACACTCTTCGCAGGCCCGACGCTGCAGCAGCCCCGCTTAAGTCCATGACTCCGTGGAAGTCGCCGCACCACGTTGTGACCGACGCCGCTCGAAGTGCACGGATTCAACGTTTCGCACAGACGCCGCGATTCCCGACTTCGCGCATCGGCTTGTTTTCACTCTTCACCAAAGGTACTGTACTTGGGGGTCTACACGACTCCGTGTCCTGCGCCGCTGGTGTCGGCTGGTTGGGAACGACTCCGTCACGACGCCGTGTTAACATCTTATCGAAACATTTTTGTTTCTAAGCGCTATTTTTGAGTTTAATCTTTACAAATTCATAACTTGACTTGTGTATGTCGGATTTTTGTCACTTTGGTCTTGTTTTGTTTAGATAAATACTTCCTATTTTTCTAAACCGGTGTTGTGTCATTTTGTAGTGTTTTCATGAAGTTACTGTGTGTGTTGGTACAAATAATTTACACTTAGCGCTCCGAAGTTAAGCCTACTGCTCTGCCAAGCTACCAAAGGGGTAAGCAGGGGTTAGCTGAGGGTGATTCTCTTTTACCCTGACTAGAGTGAGGGTCCTTGCTTGAACAGGGGGTAACCTGACTGTCAACCCAAGACCCCATTTCTAACAATACCTCTGAGTTGTTTGACTCTGTGCT
Organism: Pleurodeles waltl; assembly: GCF_031143425.1. Classification (NCBI taxonomy): domain Eukaryota; kingdom Metazoa; phylum Chordata; class Amphibia; order Caudata; family Salamandridae; genus Pleurodeles; species Pleurodeles waltl. Next base: position 295,305,326 of record NC_090449.1, on the reverse strand, counting down.
TGCTGTTGTCCTTCATGGTCACCGTCTGCTGGGACATCTGAGGAGATGGCGGCATCCTCCGGTGTACCGACCGTTGGTGGACCTGTCGACAGTGGAGGAAAGACATGTGATTATCACGTACAGGCTTGACCGTGCCACAATCCAGGAACTGTGTACCCAGTTGGAGCCAGACCTGATGTCAGCTATCCACCATCCCACAGGAAACCCCCCTCAAGTGTGGGTGCTGTCAGTGCTCCATTTCTTTGCAAGTGGGTCATTTCAAATAACAGTGGCCATAGCATCAGGAATGTCCCAGCCTATGTTTTCCAACGTGTTGTCCAGAGTGTTGTCTGCCCTTCTGAAACACATGCAGAGCTACATCGTTTTCCCTCAGGTGGAGGATTTGCCTACAGTGAAAGGTGATTTCTATGCCCTGGGACATATCCCCAACATCATAGGTGCAAGTGATGGGACCCATGTGGCTTTGGTCCCCCCCCCACAGGAGTGAACAGGTGTACAGAAACCGGAAGAGTTATCATTCGATGAATGTACAGATGGTATGTTTGGCAGACCAGTACATCTACCATGTGAATGCCATGTTTCCTGGCTCAGTGCATGACGCCTACATCCTGCCGAATAGCAGCATCCCTTATGTGATGGGTCAACTCCAGAGGCACCGTGTGTGGCTATTAGGTGAGCACCGGGAAGCTAGTCAGTGGGAATGGTTGTCTGGGTCTGGGGATATCCCTACAGGTTAGTGCGTGTCTAACAGTTGTCCCTCGCCATCTGCAGGTGTCATGGCTACTGACCCCAGTGAGGAATCCCAGGACAAGGGCAGAGGAACGCTACAATGAAGCCCATGGGTGAACTAGGAGGGTGATCGAGCGGACCTTCGGCCTCCTGAAGGCCAGGTTCAGGTGTCTCCATATGACAGGTGGATCCCTATTCTACTCACCAAAGAAGGTGTGCCAGATCATCGTGGCCTGCTGTATGCTTCACAACTTGGCTTTGCGACGACAGGTGCCTTTTCTGCAGGAGGATGGTCCAGATGGCGGTGTTGTGGCAGCTGTGGAGCCTGTGGACAGTGAACTCGAGGAAGCAGAGGAAGAATACATGAACAACAGGGACTCAGTGATCCAGCAATATTTCCAGTGAGACACAGGTAAGAGTACAGACCTGCCTACTACATGTACTTAAACACTACTGCCTCTCTACTGTCTGTCGTTTTCACCCAGTGTATGGTCACTGAGTTGTCACTTTCCCTTACGATTTCACAGATGTGGGCCCCACTGTGTGACATCTGCTTTGATTCCTCATGGACTGGAGCTATGTGACATAGGTGTGTTGACATTACATTTGAATGAACATTTTGCCACTGTAATTGCTAATACACTATTTCGAAATCACAGACTGACTCCAGATTGTTTTGTGCTTTAAGTGTGTTTATTTAAGTGCTCAATATTGGAGGGGGTAGTAAAATGGTGAGGGTTGATGGTGGAGGAATGTCCATGGCAGAGTCCAGTCTATTAGTCTCACAGGTGCATTGTCCAAAGGGGCATAGGAAGTGGAGCTGGGGCAGTTTAAGTATGGACAGGGTGACAAAGTGGGACAGTAGGATGACAATCAGGGTGGTCTCATTTCTTGGTGGGGGTCTTGGATCGTGCTCTGTCTTGTTCCTGGATCTCAGGGACCGTTTGTGAGGTGGTTCTCCCGCTGCAGGGGGTGGGGTGCTGGTGTGGTGGTCCTGGGCCGGTGCCTCCTGTCCACTAGCGCCGGCGAAGGTGGTGGGCAGTTCATCGTCCATGCTAGTGTCAGGGGCCCCTTGTAGTGCCATAGTGTCCCTCCTAGTGTTGAGTACTTCCTTCAGCACCCCTACAATGGGGCCCAGGGTGGAGTTGATGGTTCTGAGTTCCTCCCTGAAGCCCATATACTGTTCCTCCTGCAGGCACTGGGTCTCCTGAAACTTGGCCCGTACCGTTGCCATTGTCTCCTGGGAGTGGTGGTAGGCTCCCATGATGGAGGAGAGGGCCTCATGGAGAGTGGGTTCCCTTGGCCTGTCTGCCCCCTGTCGCACAGCAGCCCTCCCAGTTCCCCTGTGTTCCTGGACCTCCGTCCCCTGGACCGTGTGCCCACTACTACTGCCCCCAGGTCCCTGTTGTTGTTGGGGTGGTGGGTTAGCCTGGGTTCCCTGTAGTGGTGGACACACAGCTGATTGACGTGTCCTGGGGATGGAGGTATAGGCCCGCTGGGTGGGTGCTGTGCTGGTGTTTCCAGAGTGGGAAAGCTCTGTAGTGGCCTGTGACTGTGTGATGGGAACCGACTGTCCAGAGGTCCCCAATGGGCCGGGCTGGTCATCTAGATCCAGTTGGACAGAGGTGCTGTCATTACTGTGGGCCTCTTCTGTTGGTGGTGTGGACATCTGTGGACCCTCCTGTCCAGTGACGTTGGGTAGGGGTCCTGCAGGGGTATAAAAGGATGTTTATTACATCTGTGTGTGTCATGGTGTGCAATGGGTGGGTGACCGTGTACCCCAGTGCTTGCATTCCTGTGTGGGACATCGTGTGATGATGGTTTAGGGGGGTGTATGGGGGTGTGCAGTGGGCATGCTTTAGTGATGGGTGTCCATGCTTTGTTGTTGCATGCAGGGCTTGGTGTTGGGATGTGTGGTTTGTGATGTTGGGACATTTGTGAGGAGTTGGAGTGCCGGGGTTGAGGGTGAGGGTGGGTGTATGTGCTGGCATGCAGGTAGGGTGGTGGATGTAATAGTTAAGATTTGTCTTACCAGAGTCCATTCCTCCACCTACTCCTGCGAGGCCCTCAGGATGCAGAATCGCCAAGACCTGCTCCTCCCATGTTGTTAGTTGTGGGGGAAGAGGTGGGGGTCCGCCGCCAGTCCGCTGAACCGCCAGGTGGTGTCTTGAGACCACAGAACGCACCTTCGCCCGTAGGTCGTTCCACCTCTTCCTGATGTCCTCCCGATTTCTTGGGTGCTGTCCCACTGCGTTGACCCTGTCCACTATTCTTCGCCATAGCTCCATCTTCCTTGCAATGGAGGTGTGCTGCACCTATGATCCGAATAGCTGTGGCTCTACCTGGACGATTTCCTCCACCATGACCCTGAGCTCCTCCTCCGAGAACCTGGGGTGTCTTTGCCGTGCCATGGGGTGGTGTAAGTGATGTGTGGGGTGGAGTGTGGGGTGATAAGTGTGCTGATATGTAGTGGGGTGTTGTGTGAGGTGGGTGGAAGTTCTGTGGGTGATGGTGTAGTGTGCCTGTGGATGCTGTTGTTCTTGCTGGTGCTGTCTCTCTCTGGCTTTCGTTCGTGAATTGTTGTCGTAAGGGTTTGTGGGTGATGTGGGTGTGTGTTTTATATTTTATTGGGTGTGTGGGAGTGGTGTGTGTATGTGTATCAGGTGTGTATATTTTGAATAGTGCAATGTGGTTGTGTTTTGTAAATGTGTGTGTATTTTGAGCGCGGCGGTGTGTACCGCCAATGGAATACCGCGGCTGAAAAACCACCGCGTGGATTCGTGGGTCGTGATAGTGTGGGCGTATTTCTGTTGGCGTGACGGTGGAGGTTTGGTTTTCGCCAGTTTATCATTGACCTTTTGTATGGCGGACTTGTGTGGGTGTCTAGATTTTGGCGGATTCAGAACTGTGGGTCATAATTCCTGTGGTGGAATTCCGCGGCCGCGGCGGTGTGTTGGCGGTCTTCTGCACGGCGGTAAGCGGGATTTACCGCCAATGTTGTAATGAGGGCCTGAATGTCTGTTCTTTCCCAAATGGTTCAGTAAGGCAATTGTGTCGTACCTGCAGTCATCTTTTGTTCTGGACGCAATCAGCAAGTCATCAATGTATTGTACTAGAGTCAAACTGAAAGGCAGTTCTAGCGACTCTAAGTCCTTTTTCAATATCTGATTGAAGATGGAGGGTGACTCAGAAAACCCTTGAGGAATTCTGCACCAACTGTACACCTTGTCCAGGAATTTAAAACTGAATAAAAATTGGCTGTCCTCATGAAGAGGCACCGAAAAGAATGCCTGTGACAGGTCCACAACTGTGAACCACTCTGCATCACATGGAACCTGGAATATAATTACTGCTGGATTTGGCACTATAGGACAACATTTTACCACAATCTCGTTTATCTTTCTCAAATCCCGCACAATTCAAACTTTCCCACAAGGCTTTTTCAGACCCATTATTGGTGAAATACATGGGCTGCTCAATACCTCCTTCAGAACTCCTTGCTTTACAAAGTCCGCAATTATCTGCGACACCTGAATGAGGACATCTTGTGCCATGTGGTATTGCGGCACCTGGGGAAACACTGTATTCGGCTTAACCTGTACTTTGACCGGTTCAACTCCTTTTATCAGTCTCACTTCCTTTCCTGTCAAGTCCCATACTTTCTCTGTCACTGTTCCCTGCAACTCAGCTGGCAAGTCAGTTACTGTAAGCATCGGGAATAAGGTTATCAAAGGGTAGTCTTCATTGGCGGTCTCTGTCTCTAATTCTGAGAACTGACCATCATCCCCTTCATCATCACTGTATGTCTGCACCTCAATCCCGTCATTGGAACAGGTAATTGAACATTTTGTCTTGCACAATAAGGGCCTGATTACAACTTTGGAGGACGGTGTTAAACCGTCCCAAAAGTGACGGATATACCACCTACCGTATTACGAGTTCCATAGGATATAATGGACTCGTAATACGGTAGGTGGTATATCCGCCACTTTTGGGACGGTTTAACACCGTCCTCCAAAGTTGTAATCAGGCCCTAAGTCTCTTCCCAGTAGGGATACGGGGCTCGAATCACAGACTACAAACGTATGCAGTCCCTGGAAGTTGTCAGTTTCAACTTGAACTGGGTTGGTAATCGGATTTGTCAAGTACTGGTTTGCTACTCCTACCACTCTTATGGCACGCCCTGAAAGTGGCAATTTCGGAACCTCTGCACTTCTGACTGTAGAGCGTGTAGCTCCTGTGTCAACCAGAAATGAAACCTTGTGACCCATCACCTTTCCCTCTACATAGGGTCCCCTCTGATCTACTTCTAGGGATGCTGCAAGCCTGCACTCCTCACTGTCTGAACTGTCATCCGATCATTCATTCCACCTTCACCACGCAATGGGAACTGCTGTACTGTGTTATTTTGACTCATTACTTGACCTGTGACCTACTGAGGAAGCATCACCCTTTGCTGTTCCATTGGAGAGAATGGTAATTGCATTTGCTGTCTAGGTACCATGGGAACCTGCTGTTGTATCTGCTGCATTTGTGCTGGTTTAATACGCGGCATTTGTATTTGCTGCATGGGCTGTAGCCCCTGCATCTGAGCCATGTTATTCAGGAAGTTCTGATTTTGACCTCTCACTTTTGGACCCCTCACATTCTGAAACGTACCGACATCAGTGCTTTGTTGAACGACACCATCATGCACCGCATTTGGGCATTCCCGCTTCCAATGCCCCACGCCCCCGCACTCGTGACATGGGGACATCTTTTTCATCCCTTGCACATCATTTTGAACCACAACAGTATTCAAGTCTGGACCGTGATTCACAAAACCTCGACCTCGGCCTTTCGGTTGCACTTGAACACGCCATTCCCTTGCAGTTGCTGTTGTATCATCTGCTGGATTCCATTTCCTTGCATACCTGCCTGCGCGGCCTTAATTTGCATCACCATCACTTTCTCCTTCAATTTCCTCTGCTTCAGCTCAATCTCGTCACTACAGTATTTCGCAACTGCAACACCTCATCATTCGGCTTTGCTTGCCAACAGATCAAATGATTCTTAATCATCTGGCTCACCTCTGGTCTCAGCCCTTCAACAAATCTAAACACAAGATGGTTCATATCTTTTGGCTCAATGGTCTCAGTGCCACTTTAATGTTTTAAAGCTTTCAACAACCTCTCATAGTAAGCATGGATTGACTCTTTAACCTCCTGTGAGGTCCGGTCGATTTTCTGCCAATCAGTTACTTTCGGCAACACTTTCTGCTTCAAAAATTAAATCACTTTATGATAGTACTTCATCACCTCCTCAGATGGTGCTCCAGTCACCTTATCCCTTGCCGGCTCCTGCGTCGGCCAGTCTACACCTCTCTTGCATTCAAGCCATAAGTCAGGTGGAACAATAATCTCCAACAAGGTATTCAAGTCCTCCCAGAGACACTTCGCAAGCTTCACAAACCTGTCCGTCTGCTGATACCACTCTATTGGTTTCTCCCTCAACCTGGGATAATCATTTGTGAATGACAGAATGTCTCCCCTAGACCACAGTACATGGACTAAAACCCCTCCAGCCGTTTCTCTCATTGGTAGTATCTCTACTGTCCCAGTGTCTGGTGAGGCTTTAGTCTGGCTTGATCCCGGACTGTCACCTTTCTCATTATCTCTTTTCTTTGCCCATCTGCCTTCCCATTTTTCTAAGGCTCCCCAGATCTGTGCACTTTGCAGTATTTCTTTAAGATGCGCCTCTATTCCGGCAGAGCTCATGTGGTCAAACTCTTTAGAGTCGAAGTCTAGTCGGGAACTCCTTTTCAAATGTTTAGTATTTTTAATATCAATATTGTATTTGTCTGCCAGGTTCGCCAACCTCTGATGCACCTTGCCCACTTCCTTAGTAATCTTGGGGCACAGATACCTTAACTCCGCTCCTGTGTAGGATTCTAATCTGTTTACCCCTATTGTTCCTTCCACTAGTTCAGCAGCTTCCACACCCAGTCTTACAAAGTTCAGGTATTCATCTCTCTCTGACCTTTCTGGCTTCTCCGCAGTTACTGCAGTATTTTGTGAAGCATAGGTCTTTTCTAACCACTCATTCAACTGTTGTACAGTAAAACTTTGCAACAAAATATTCCCTGCATGCATCATTGGCGACTGTGAGGCGTTTGTACTTATTGTCTGTGGGGTTAACATACCTAGCCCTGCTTGTCTCATTGCCTCCAAAGGTGCTTCAACTGGACTAAGTTCTAACAAGGATCTGGTCAACTGATTGCTCTCTAGGTGCCATTAATTGGGGAGTTCCTATAGACCCTCCTCTTATTGCATCTTGGGTCATTACTCCCTGATCACACATACCAGGCTTACCCTGCGCATACAATGGTACCGGAGGACCAACCGTAATGGGTAATGATATGGCAGCTGGTGTCTGACCTGGTCCCAAACTCCGTGGAGTGGTAACTCTCAGAGCTTGACTCACTGTGGCTGGTGCAGGTACAAACGGAGGTCCTGCTGCTGGACTATAACCTGGAATCAGCTGTTGCTGCGGCTAGGGCAGAAATTGTGGAGTTGGCTCAATCTGTACTAACCTCGATTTTGTATATATCAGATCAGGTGGCACTATCAGATTCGTAGTAGTCTTTAGTAGTGGGACACCAGGATAGATTCTCTGTATCTGCGGTAGAGGTTGCAACTGTATCTGCATGTCTGGCGCAGTGGGTACACTGACACCATTCTGTATCAAACCTGTATCACCAGTCTGTACTGTATCTGTAACTCCCTTCTCCTGCGCCTGGTTCCCGGGACCCGCTCTAGTGCTCGGGGCATTGTCGTCTACTGCATAAGGTGGCGGGTGATCATGCAATAACTGATTAAGAAACTCTTCATCGTCTCAGTCATCTTCCTCTATCCAAGACCTCTTATTCTCTTTAGGCTTATTAGAGTCTTTGTCTGTCTTGCAGATGGCTTTCTTTCCCTGTGTTTCGTCTCCCTGTGTTATTGCTGGGAACAATTTGAGTCCGTCAACTATTCCCCTTCTCCACATTTTGTTCTTATTGTCCCATCTAGTTTCAGCTAAAGTTTTTTCTGCTCTCCTCATTCTTCTCTCAAATTTCTGCTGTCTTTGTTTAATAGCCATTAAATCCCAGACTGCTAAAGCCTCATACTGAGCTGGCCTCGGAGGTGGCTTTTGTATGCTTAACATCCACCTCAAATTCTCCCAAATTCTCGTATTGAACGTTCCGTACTCAGGAAACGCTAAACATCCCTCCTTCTCTGTCAATTTGCGCCACTGTTTCATCCATAGACAAGGCGTGACTCCCTTCTCCTCCATTACTATATAAGCTGGAGTACCCTCAGGTGGTGTAGGCTCCCCTTCACTCGCCATAATGTATGCATCTCCTTTCAGAGCACTCCTAAAAGCCTTGATAAAATTCATCTTTGCGTCTTTTGCTTTTGTTTGTATTTAATCAGTAAGTGACTTTAATTCCCAGGACACTCTTCACCCACCCTTCTCAACCTATTGCCTCTCACAGATGGCTGCCAATCAGTGCGCGACCCCTCTTGGCAACTGACCTATCCCAGCGTGGCACCACTGACGTCACACTAGCACACACTGCAGCTGACAAAGTCTTGCGGCTTGTCCGCCCCTCACTGGATTCACACCAAACTAATGCAAAACTACTGCGAGCACCTTTAACAACAACAATAATTCAAATTTGCTGGTTTACTACAGGAAGGTTACACATTTGCTTCAGAACTTTACAGAGATTTTACTTGAAGCCTCGGCCGCTACTCTCTCCTTCTCAGTTCCCGCATCCGCAAGCAGAATTCGACCTGCAAATCCTACTCTCGACTTGTCAATGGTTTGTCCTAGTGCACTTTAGAACTTGCCAAATCTCCATCGAAGGTTTCACACATACAGCTTAACTCAAACTCGACTTGTCACCCACGCCCGATTGACATATTTAAACCGCACAAATTACAACATAAACCCAAGTGTCTCCTACACTTGTCAATATACTCCGGAGTCTTAGACCACGATGGGTCCGTACATTACCACCAATCACGTGGATAATTTTTAAGCACAAAGCGCCACACTCACATGAAGTACGCCAACTTCCCTACTCTCATCCTATGGAGTACGCCCACTCCTACTAAAACAACATTACGTGGCCTAAAACACGCATAATCTTCACAAATTACCTGAAAAATGCATAAAATGAGCAAGCGCAAATTCTACGCCACACACGCTAAAATGACGAGAACATTACCAACTCACTTAGGCAGGCTCTGAGATCCCGGGAAAGTCATGGGGAATTTAGAAACACATCATATCTCCAGTTTGCATTATCTCAGAAAAACAATTTAAACAATAATTCTCAGTTCTAGGGCCCCAAAGGGCCTAACCGTCGCTCTGCTACATTAGGACTCGTTTTAGGCCAATGGATCTTTTGACCCAGTTGAGAGACACCTTAGGACGAGATAGCTAATCAATATGTCAATCAATACGTCAATAATGTCATCAATATTTACTACAACAACACATTTCACTTTAGTCAACGACATTAATCAACTCGATACACCACCATGACCTTGCAGTCATGAATAACCACACCAGTGATATTTATTCCCTATTGGTTACAATTCTAAGAGCAGATGTGTTAATCTCAAAATCAAGAAACACAATAGCAGAGTCACAATATGGCAACTCTGATAAGATTTCATTAAGGCAAGAATCACATACATCAAGACATAAAACGGCATGAACATAGATCAACTTTAGCAGAGTGTCATTGATGCGTCAGTTCAGCAAATCATAGATTCAGTCGTTTGTCTATTTGCGTCAGTTTAGTGAACCCCAGTCCTAGCCACTCATTAGCATTGGCATGTTGGGCTTCATGCAAAACAATTTAAACACCAATTTGGAAAACATCTAACTATGGTCTCTGTCAAAAGTAAGCAGTTGGTACCTAGAAAGGAAAAGCAAAAAGACAAATGACAATTTCATTGTCATAGTTACCCTCCAAGGTTTAGGTCAGCACTCAGGATCAGTCTTCGTCTTCAGGACATCAGTCGATTCGCCATCAATCAGAATTCAGCTCTCGGTAGGAAAAAGGGCACTTCCCTCATAAGGAGGTAAAGTGTAAAAATGGGCAATCTAAGGAAAAGAATGGTTTAACTCAAACCAATAAGTCACCAAACAGAGTGACAAAGTTTCTGGATAAAATCAATAGCATCTCCCTAACCCACCTAAATGGCTCCCGTGTCATGGGTTTTTATCCCTTTTTCGTTGTACATTCCCCTAAAACTTAATTGGTTAATTATTGCTCCCCACTATCTTTAGCCAATTAGAAAACAGGTTATGTCATTAATCTTTCAACCCACATTAATTCACAAGCATTTTATTGGTCCATTTGATTGACGTCTTCAGAGGTAGCACGTCCGGTATGATTTCCTCCTTCTGTAATTCTTTGCACATCTTTTGGTCAGTAGCTCCATTGTCTGTACCGGTTTGAGCGACCTTGTACATTATACTAATCTACACTGTTGCATTTTGGCTAAACATTTCTACAAGCAACATGAATTTCATAAGAACATATCCACTATTTACATTCAGCTTCTAGTTTGAGGAAAACAAGAGGTCATGTCCTTTTGCGAGTCAGCACACTGCACGTTCAGAAAACACATTTAATATGAGAGGCAGGCAGCTAAGCTTCGGCTCATGCTAACTTAAGGCCTACAAGATTTATTTAGCATAACTTTAATAACATAATCATTAATAATTAGTATAAAACCATTCTTTTAACATAACATTAGTCATTTCTATTAGTCCACTTATACATTGGCGGCCACTCCCTGTGGTCACATTTTAAGTCCCCTTTTTAGCAAAATACATTACTACAGTTTCTATGCGGCATTACTACACATTAATTCATAAACATTTCAGGCTAATATAGATTATATAAACTACGCTCTCTCAGCTTTCTAACCCCTTCTTGCCCAATGACCCATGATTGGGTTCTGATGGTGTGCAGCAGGGTTGTGTCAAAAAGCTTTGGTACTTTACTGGAAATTTCACTTTTGAACATGGTAACCAGCTCACTTGGAGGACTGCTGGTGCTTTAATACAATACTGTTTAAAAACAAGGTTTTCTCAACGGTTGACCCAGCCCATTCACTAACCAGTCCAGTTACTATGTAACCCACCCTTTCACTCACCCATTCCCCACTCATTAGTCCAATCATTCACCAACCTAATGACCCGCTCTCCATTAATCCATCTACTCCCTATCCAGACTTCCACTCACTCAGCCATTCATCATTCAGTTATCCCCTCATATCCATCCATTCATCTAGCCAATGAAAAATCAATTTGTTCACTCACTCACCTACTGTTGCACCCTACCACACATTCAACATCCATCTTTGTATCTATCTATTCACACTCATCCACAAGCCTTCTAATTATTCACCATTTATCTAATCAACCGATATTAAACCTTTCATCCACAACTCTCCCACCATTTATCTACTTATACACCATTCACCAGCTCGTCCACCTTCTCGGTCACCTACTCTGTCATCGTCCCACACATCCATCCCCCCAGCTCATTCAACAACTACTCACTCATCTACCCACCTACCCACCAAAGCATACCAGTGCTTTTGATGTAAGGTTGCATCCCATTTATGGTACCTATATTTTGCCTGTTTCCGACCCTTGCTTAAACCAGCCCACACTATAACTTTTCATGAGTATCAGTGCTGCAGTCTGTCTCTCCAGAATTGGGCACAACACTCCAGATGAGGCTTTTATATCTGGGTACAGCACTATAAAGTGACATACACAATATGTTGTGTAAGATACGCAGAACTGCATGCATAGCTCACGAGATGGTTTTCCAGTTGGATGCAAAATGCTAGATGGGCAGTTGTATTATCTCCCAACAAACTTTTCACTCCTGTCCCCACACCACTCCACACAACTGTTCTGTGTATGTGAGGGACGTTTGCACTGCTGCACCTATTCAGCTTGAAATGTGTGTTTGTGTGAGGTACTGCTTGCTGCTGAAATGCTCTCTGTAACTGTTCAATTTGCTAGCTAACCTTTTGTCGCTACAGGCCATAATGTGTTTATCCTCCATGGTAGTGGAGCTTTGCAAAATGTTTCATAATACAAAAGCCAAAGTAATTGACATTGTAATTGTTTTGTGTGGATGCTACCTGCACTATGTCGGTTTTTTTTGGGGGGTGTATAGCCTCACCAACATGCATCCTTTTCGCCACCTTCACTTGCAGCTGCAGTGATTTTTTACCCTTGGTTTAGCCTCAGAGGAGAGTCCAAATATTCTTTCCTTACCCTGCAGGTGACAGTAGGACCAGCCAATCTCAGTAAAGGCAAGAGTTTCAATCTAAGGACAGTCTCAGTATAATACCCCTCTTTCCTCTTTTCTAGAAGATTGCAGTGACTGAGAAGACCACCTGACTCCAGGATCCTGTGGCGCCCAGCTCAATCATCATATATAAGTATGTGAGCAGGTTGTTATTATTTCTCGCCAGAAAATTAGCCCAATAAATGAAGTCAAGGAATTTCTCAGTCATGGTCCACTTCAAAGCAATAAACTGAAGCATATGGACTTTAAAGTTCATGTTTAATTCCTAGTGACTGCCACCTCCATATGCCACCGGCCAGGCCTGTGCTATAGCCTTTCAATTGTGTTCTATCATCCTAGCATACACTGATAAAACAGTTTAAGTAGTAATTCAAAATTGTATTAGTTCTCTCATTCTGCCCAATTGATTCTATATGAAAAGTTGAAAGAAAATGAAGATATGCATTGAATAATCTGCCGAAGGTTATCCAAAGTTTTACAGTACTTGATCAACTGTATATTTGTCTATAGGTTGCTCTTGTTGCGTAAATGCAGTCTTACCCCCAACATCACTGAGGGATTCCAAGAAAAGCCCCACCCCCTTTTCTGAAACAGAAATGAATATCATCACAGAGGGGGTCATAGCCAAGTGTTCTCAGCCTTTTTGGGACTGATATGCAGCTGAGCAGTACAACGCAGTTCCCAAATCTGGCAGGAAATCAGTGCAGATCAGGGGGCGTCCACACCCGGTAGAGGAAGCTGTGCCACAAGCGATGGAAGGACCTTGGGACCATATTAAGGCCTAGGATATTATGGGTTTACCCTCCCAGTTACATACAGCCACATAAAGAGTACTCTGGCATAACACACTGTAAAGGAGGGTGCTGCAAGCTGCCTGGCTGACCCTTCATTTTCAACTGGAAGAGTTTGAGCAGCAGAGAGATGGTAAATATAGGTATTAAGGGGCATATTTATACTCCGTTTGCGCCGAAATTGCGTCGTTTTTTTGACGCAATTTCAACGCAAAACTAACTCCATATTTATACTTTGGCGTTAGACGCGTCTAGCGCCAAAGTCCATGGAGTTAGCGTCATTTTTTAGCGTGGACACCTACTTTGCGTTAATTATATGCAAGGTAGGCGTTCCCGTCTAAAAAATCGACTCCGAGGCATGTGCGTCGGATTTATACTCCTGGGCAAAAATCACGCCCGGGAGTGGGCGGGTCAAAAAAAATGCCTTACGGCCGCTTTTGCGCCGTTTTTTAGCGCCTGCAAAAGGCAGGCGTTAAGGGACCTGTGGGCTCTGAAGGAGCCCAGAGGTGCCCTCCCATGCCCCCAGGGACACCCCCTGTCACCCTTGACCACCCCAGGAGGACACCCAAGGCTGGAGGGACCCATCCCAGGGACATTTAGGTAAGTTCAGGTAAGTGTTTTTATTTTTATTTTTTTGTGGCATAGGGGGGCCTGATTTGTGCCCCCCTACATGCCACTATGCCCAATGACCATGCCCAGGGGACAGAAGTCCCCTGGGCATGGCCATTGGGCAAGGGGGCATGACTCCTGTCTTTGCTAAGACAGGAGTCATTTCTATGGGGGTTGGGAGTGAAAAAAAATGGCGCAAATCGGGTTGAGGCGAAAAAATTGCCTCAACCTGACTTGCCCCATTTCTTGACGCCCAAGCCCCATATCCCCCTACGCCAGCGCTGCCTGGTGTACGTCGTTTTTTTTAACGCACACCAGACGGCAACGGCGGCTAATGCCGGCTAACGTCATTCAATAAATACGGCGCCCGCATGGCGCTTCAGAATGGCGTTAGCCGGCGCTAATTTTTTTGACGCAAAACTGCGTTGGCGCAGTTTTGCGTCAAAAAGTATAAATATGGGCCTAAGTACGTGGGGCCTGATTTATACTTTTTTAGCTCCGCATTTGCGTCATTTTTTGATGCAAAAGCGGCGCAAACGTACAAAATATAATTGAATTTTGTAAGTTTGCGCCGCTCTTGCTTCAGAAAATGATATAAATGCGGTACATTGTACATGATTTTTGAGAGTGTTGTCCAGTCATATGTTTACTGTGAGCTTTGGCATAACCTTATTTATTCTCTTGAACATGTTTTATTGTTGTGTGAACGTTTTGAAAGTTCACATTTAATAACATATAATGTTTTGACATTATGGAAATGCTGACATTGTGTACCTTACTTCCTAACCACTTTACGTTTGAAATGTTTTATTTTCTAAGTTCACACAATTACTGAATAATGTGTCATTTATGTCTCAAACAGTTTGCCCTACATTGAAATCTGTATCTAATTCTTTATCTTATCAGATAATCATTTAGGTAATGTTGCATGATTTTAATATTGCAACTGTTAATATTTATAATAATGCATTTTCGTCTGATACTCCTAATGTGCTAGTTTAACTTGGACATGATCTGCACAAGCTATGTTTTTTTGATGGGAGGGAAACAGTATTGCTGTGGCGTGGAGATTTTAACAGCAGTTTATGTCACCTCACCCTGGGAAGGGTCTGTGTATTTGGATTCTAATGATGATGACCAAACTCACTTTAGTCATTCTGTTTGTGGCAAAAAACTGACCGATTTGCTGATTAAGTTTGATCTTGCCTTTACTAACGAAATATGCATACCCTTCATCCCCACTTTTAACAGTTGTGGCTTTAACACCGTGATTGACTATATTTTTGCTTCTAATAACATTGAAAAACTTGCTTGTGATTCTACTACTCATTCTATGTGATTCTACTACTCATTCTATTACTGTCAGTGATCATTATCTTCAAAGTCCTAATGGCAGACAGGCTTGGGTCTCTAAAAACACCCACATTGAAAGTGCCCTTGATAATTCCCCATTTAACTTCTCATAGCAGTATTTCATTACATTGGTCGGGGTGAAACCTGACTCTTTTCTTGAAAACTTGATCATCACGTATAGAGGTGCTTTTGGCATCTGTTTAGATAGCATTGCTAGTAATGAAGATGTGTAGGAAAGTACCATCTTGCCTGGCATGTCACCCCCATTTTTCACTGTATATATGTTGTTTTAGTTGAATGTGTCACTGGGACCCTGCTAGCCAGGGCCCCAGTGCTCATAAGTGTGCCTGAATGTGTTACCTGTGTTATGACTAACTGTCTCACTGAGGCTCTGCTAATCAGAACCTCAGTGGTTATGCTCTCTCATTTCTTTCAAATTGTCACTAACAGGCTAGTGACCAATTTTACCAATTTACATTGGCTTACTGGAACACCCTTCTAATTCCCTAGTATATGGTACTGAGGTACCCAGGGTATTGGGGTTCCAGGAGATCCCTATGGGCTGCAGCATTTCTTTTGCCACCCATAGGGAGCTCTGACAATTCTTACACAGGCCTGCCACTGCAGCCTGAGTGAAATAATGTCCACGTTATTTCACAGCCATTTTACACTGCACTTAAGTAACTTATAAGTCACCTATATGTCTAACCTTTACCTGGTAAAAGTTAGGTGCAAAGTTACTAAGTGTGAGGGCACCCTGGCACTAGCCAAGGTGCCCCCACATTGTTCAGGGCCAATTCCCCGGACTTTGTGAGTGCGTTGACACCATTACACGCGTGCACTACATATAGGTCACTACCTATATGTAGCTTCACAATGGTAACTCCGAATATGGCCATGTAACATGTCTATGATCATGGAATTGCCCCCTCTATACCATCCTGGCATAGTTGGCACAATCCCATGATCCCACAGGTCTGTAGCTCAGACCTGGGTACTGCCAAACTGCCTTTCCCGGGGTTTCACTGCAGCTGCTGCTGCTGCCAACCCTCAGACAGGCTTCTGCCCTCCTGGGGTCCAGCCAGGCCTGGCCCAGGGTGGCAGAACAAAGGACTTCCTCTGAGAGAGGGTGTTACACCCTCTCCCTTTGGAAAATAGTGTGAAGGCAGGGGAGGAGTAGCCTCCCCCAGCCTCTGGAAATGCTTTCATGGGCACACATGGTGCCCATTTCTGCATAAGCCAGTCTACACCGGTTCAGGGACCCCTTAGCCCTGCTCTGGCGCGAAACTGGACAAAGGAAAGGGGAGTGACCACTCCCCTGACCTGTACCTCCCCTGGGAGGTGCCCAGAGCTCCTCCAGTGTGCTCCAGACCTCTGCCATCTTGGAAACAGAGGTGCTGCTGGCACACTGGACTGCTCTGAGTGGCCAGTGCCATCAGGTGACGTCAGAGACTCCTTGTGATAGGCTCCTTCAGGTGTTGCTAGCCTATTCTCTCTCCTAGGTAGCCAAACCCTCTTTTCTGGCTATTTAGGGTCTCTGTCTCTTGGGATTCCTTAGATAACGAATGCAAGAGCTCATCCGAGTTCCTCTGCATCTCTCTCTTCACCTTCTGCCAAGGAATCGACTGCTGACCGCGCTGGAAGCCTGCAAAACTGCAACAAAGTAGCAAAGACGACTACTGCAACTCTGTAACGCTGATCCTGCCGCCTTCTCGACTGCTTTCCTGGTGGTGCATGCTGTGGGGGTAGTCTGCCTCCTCTCTGCACTAGAAGCTCCGAAGAAATCTCCTGTGGGTCGACGGAATCGTCCCCCTGCAACCGCAGGCACCAAATAACTTCATCACCGGTACCCTGGGTCTCCTCGCAGCACGACGAGCGAGGTCCCCTAAATCCAGCAACTCTGTCCAAGTGACTCCCACAGTCCAGTGACTCTTCAGTCCAAGTTTGGTGGAGGTAAGTCCTTGCCTCCCCACGCCAGACTGCATTGCTGGGAACCGCGACTTTTGCAGCTACTCCGGCCTCCGTGCACTTCCGGCGGAAATCTTTTGTGCACAGTCCAGCCTGGGTCCACGGCACTCTAACCTGCATTGCACGACCTCCTAAGTTGTCCTCCGGCGACGTGGGACTCCTTTGTGCGACTTCGGGTGAGCACCATTTCACGCATCTTTGTAGTGCCTGTTTCGGGCACTTCTGCGGGTGCTGCCTGCTGCTGAGAGGGCTCCTTGTCTTGCTCGATGCCCTCTCTGTCCCCAGACACAATTGGCGACATCCTGGTCCCTCCTGGGCCACAGCAGCATCCAAAAACCCTAACTGCACGATTTGCAGCTAGCAAGGCTTGTTGGCAGTCTTTCTTCAGGAAAATACTTTTGCACGACTCTCCACGGCGTGGGGGATCTGCCCTCCAAAGGGGAAGTTCCTAGCCCTTGTCGTTCCTGCAGAATCTTCAGCTTCTACTGTCCAGTAGCAGCTTCTTTGCACCCACAGCTGGCATTTCCTGGGCATCTGCCCATCTCCGACTTGCTTGTGACTTTTGGACTTGGTCCCCTTGTTCCACAGGTACCCTCGACTGGAAATCCATCGTTGTTGCATTGCTGATTTGTGTCTTTCCTGCAGAATTCCCCTATCACGACTTCTATGTCCTTTGGGGAACTTTAGTGCACTTTGCACTCACTTTTCAGGGTCTTGGGGTGGGCTATTTTTCTAACCCTTACTATTTTCTAATAGTCCCAGCGACCCTCTACAAGGTCACATAGGTTTGGGGTCCATTCGTCGTTCGCATTCCACTTTTGGAGTATATGGTTTGTGTTGCCCCTATCCCTATGTGTCCCCATTGCATCCTATTGTAACTATACATTGTTTGCACTGTTTTCTAATACTATTACTGCATATTTTGGTATTGTGTACATATGTCTTGTGTATATTTGCTATCCTCATACTGAGGGTACTCACTGAGATACTTTTGGCATATTGTCATAAAAATAAAGTACCTTTATTTTTAGTATATCTGTGTATTGTGTTTTCTTATGATATTATGCATATGACACTAGTGGTACTGTAGGAGCTTCACTCGTCTCCTAGTTCAGCCTAAGCTGCTCTGCTAAGCTACCATTATCTATCAGCCTATGCTGCTAGACACCCTATACACTAATAAGGGATAACTGGGCCTGGTGCAAGGTGTAAGTACCCCTTGGTACTCACTACAAGCCAGTCCAGCCTCCCACAAGATGTCAAGACAAGTTTTGTGGAGATCTCGAGTGCAATTAAACAGGCCCTCACTAGGTCTTCAACTCAATCTAGTCCTACATCTGGATGGTTTAACAATGGGAATACGAAAGCACAAAAGCTTCTTCTGAAAGCCCTTTATAGATCTCTGCATTGTTCTGTGGAAGTGAACAGTTGTAGGCAAGAATGGAGATGAACCTTGAAGGCTAGAAGAAGGAGTTGAAGTACTTAGCGTGGGGTTCCATGATTGAAGCTAGCCAGCCTAAGGACACCTCTGCCTTTTGACTTGTACTTAACAGCCCTCTATCAAAGGAAGACAGTGCTACCAGATCAGAGTTGGTCACCAGTGAGTGCAAGTGGCTTGCTCACTTCTCTAAAATCTATTCCATCTCCCATATGCCACCCTGAAGCTTGGATCCTGTCACTGATGAAGCTCCTTGTAACCTATTGTTTACTCCAGATGAGATAACTGTGGAAGTGTTCGGCAGAAAGGGTAGTAAAGCCCCTGGCCTGGATGGTATATCCATTGATATGTTTAAAGCCAACTTAGATCCTAGGGGCACCATCTTGGTCAAGGTGCTAGGGGCCTGCTGTCGCACCAGCCTTTTTAACTCTTGGCCAGGGTCTGTTATCGTCCCAATCTTTAAAAAAGGAATTGATCTAACCCTGCATGTTACCACCCTATATTATTACTTGATTCATGGCTGAAGGTTACTGAGAAACTTGCACAGAACCAACTCCAGAGGTGGGTAGAAGAAACTAACATACTCTTGGACCTACAGTACTGCTTTTCTAGGGGTCTGAGAATTATTAAACAGGTGTTGAATATTAACATGATCATAGCTAAATGTATCCAGATAAAAAAAAAGGCCAGCTGTCTTTAGCTTTTGTTGACCTGTAGAGCGCTTTCAACTGTGTCCTCCATAGTAAACTGTGGGCTATTTTAACTGAGTTTGGTGTGGATTCACAGATAGTTGCCCTTAGAGAAATGTATTCTAGGGAAAAGGCCGGGGTGCGCAATGGTTGCCGGGGAGAATGTACCAATGCTTTCAGTCTGGAAAGAAGGGTCAGATAGGCCTGCATACTGGTGCCCTTTCTTTTCACACTGTACATCAATAGCTTGGCCTCAGACTTAATTAAAATTGTATAGATCTTCATCAAATCAGCCACAGACACATTCCATGTCTGCTTTATGCTGACGACACCCTCCTGATGTCACCCCTTTGGGTCTGCAGAAGTTGCTAACCTCTTTTATAGAATATATGTCTGACTTGTGTCTTAATCGTTAACAATAGCAAGACTTTTGTAATGGAATGTGGGAACAAAATTAAGAAGTCTCCAACTTTTATGGCCAGTGATGCCATGCTGAGGACCACCCCACCTTCTCCTATTTAGGCACTTTATTTGACAAACAAGATGCTTGGTCCTCAGCTGCCAATAATAGAAAATTGCACCTTAGTAAATCTGTGACCACTCTTTTAAAATGTACCACTTAATTAGGTGACAAACACTTAAGGGAGATTTTAATTATTTATAACGCAAAATGTGTTGCTGGTGTTCTTTACAGGGCAGTTATCTGGGGTTACTCAAATGTGATTCATCTCCAGAACATTGATAACACCTGTTTTAAGAATCCCCTTTCTGTCCCTAGAGGTTGCTCTACCTTCGTCTGTCACTCCGAATTGGGGGCCACGCTTTTATCTGACCTTGTTAAAATTCAGCCAGTCTTACTGTGGCACTAGATCTGGACTTCTAAATTTACAGTTTTAAACTGCTCTTTTATCGATGACTGTCGTATCTGTCCACCTTTCTTCAAATACCCTGGCTTAAATACGTTAATCAGTGCCTGTTAGACCTTGGGCTTCCTGAATATTTTAGTACCCCTGAAGCACTTTCACGTGTCAGTAGGAACAATTTAAGGAAACAATGCTTTAGTTTACTTGAGAATCGTAGGCTGTCGCAGGAGATCACTAAATCTACTGCCGTTAAAAACCAGCTGCCTCTCCCAACTGATGGTTTACAACCTTACCTTAGTTTTGTTCAGAATTCCCAGCACAGGTTTGTGTTAACTTAGTTTAGGTTGGATATTTTCTATCGCCTTGTTACCTTTCCTGTTATTAATGATTGGATGATTGGTCAAAAGTTCTGATTAAAAGCCCCTGTAAAAATGTTTTGCGGTAAGATACTTTGCACATTACGGCCCATATTTATACTTTTTTAGCGCCGCATGTGTGTCATTTTTTGACGCAAAAGCACGCAAACTTACAAAATACAATTGTATTTTGTAAGTTTGTGCCGCTTTTGCGTCAAAAAGCAGCGCCAATGTGCCGCTAAAAAAGTGTAAATATGGGCCTACATTTTTTTGCTCTTTCTATGATACATCGCTTAGACATTTCATTATGCCAACCCTTTTTAAGTGAAATTTAAACAATGTGGTCCTGCACTTTTGTATCTACAACAACTGTCTACTGCTACTATTTGTTGTAGGATATTGTGTTTTTTTATGGGCAGTGATACACATCAGGAAAGAAAGGACTCTCTAGCACTTTTTTGTCTTTTGACCACTCAAGTTTACACATGTTGTCTTTTGTACTTTATGTCTGCATTGCACTTTATACTTGTACTGTATGCCTTTATGGTTTTTATTCATGAAAATTGAAGAAAGCTTATTTTGTTTCTGAATAATGTGTCATAGTTTGAGTTCCAAAAATATAGACCAGTTCTTCCTTCTTTAAAATGCTTTGTAGGCAGGTGAGAAATATGTCTCCTCAAAGCTAATGAAGCTGTGGAACCTGTGGCAGACCTATATTTCCAATCGGTGAAAAATGATTTTGACAGAACCCTCACTATTATCTACCCTTTCACCTGCTTTGAATGGCTAATTCCATAGCTGTATTGTGAATTAGCAATTTTAAGATCTGCAAATTCACAGAATTTTGGTATGAAAGAACAGCATAGTGATAAGATTGGAAAAGGCTCAACATTGTCAGATAAAATTATGTAAATATGCGTAGTTGACCCAATGATCTAACCAATACTTTTTTCACAGTCCTTTTCAGCAGATAGGGCTGGCCAACACAGAACAAAGCAGATTTGATACGCAAAGACAACCTCAGCTTGAAGGCCAAAAGGACCTCTTGAACTATGACCAGCGAGGAGGAGGACCGAACCTTCAACAGGGGTAGTGCGCCCAACAAATGGGGGGGAGAGGATGTGAGCACCACCAGCCAGAGGCAGGAAGTTGTTGGTTTTCCTCCTGGCCTTAAGCAAGGACTAACAGTAGTGTTCCAACAGCAAGTCCCATCACCATTGGGGCTTGGACCTCACCCCGCAGAAACTCCTAAGTCCCATTCCCTCCTTTTCCAAGTGCCCGTCCGGAAGAACTAGAGTTCCAGAAGAACTACAGTCGAAGGACTCTTCTGCCCCTCAACACTAGACCTGAGTGGAAGCCTCAATTATGCCAGCATAATACACATCATTCTTTAAATTTCGTGATATGCTTGTTACGAGAAAATCTTGAAATTACACCATTTCACTTAATTATGCACCATTTGCAGTAAAAATGTACTGCAAACAAATGGGAAGAACAGAACGCGGATGTTGTTCATGGTGCTTTTTTCAATACATCGTCACACCCAAAAAGTATTTTCTGTTATTTTATTTCCTGCAGTTTCATTCCACCATAATCCTTTTTCCACATTCAAGTCTTATCTTTAGTCGAAAAACCTGATTTGTAAAAAAAAAAAAAATGAAATCCTACACCGTCAAATCACATCTAAAGGTTATAGCCCTCAAATCAAAATTAAATATTTATTAGGTTGTAACTTCCCCTTGAATCAAACACTTGTCTGGCAATATCATCACCCTAGAATGTCCCTTGAGCTCCCACTGCAGCCACAGCGTGTACTGATGTTCAAGTCTCAAATTGGCTACACTGCACCCACACATTCGCTATGGAAGGTCTAGAGCAAGGGCATTTACCTTCCTTATAGGAAATTTAAAAAAGGAAGCAAAAGAACATTACTGCATCCAACTCTTATCGAGGACATCAGTACCTCAACCCTTGTCTTCCTTATTCTCCATCTCCTGTACTTCTGCATTAGCCACATCATATTTTATTCTCTCCAATAGGAGCAATACTTTTGATTACTGATGTTTAATCGGAGTATTACGGTTAAAAAAGTATTATGACACAAGCGTAAACCAGCGACCTAATTACTAAATTACAACCACACATTCACAAATGATGGTCTAGAACAAAATAATATCCTCCTTTCTAATAACCAAATCAAAGCAAAAGAACAATACTGTGTCCAACTCACGTCAAAAACACTGGGGTGCATACCCTTCACTTCCTTATTCCACACCACCTGCACTTCTGAATGGGCCACAGTATGTCATGATGTTATCAGTCGGAGTAATGCTTCAATTATAGTATCAATGATCTGGGAGCAACATTTTCGCACTACATTGTGGTCAATTTTAAATGAAATATTACTTGAAATTAGGCCCTACTAGTCTCATCCACACGTAAAATTGTCACATGTTCCTATATATATATATAATCATAATTTCCATACCAAGAACCATTCTTGTAGTTATTACATTAGGGCCAAATCCTCCATTAGACAATACTTAGTACAAAGATTGTTTCACACTGCTCATAGAAGTGTGTACAATTTTCGAACTATGTTTAAACCCTTACATGTGGTTCTAAATCTTTCAATTCAAAATGTTTCTCTGTACCTCAATGTTAGCTTTAAATCACCCCCACTTTGGTTCATTCGTATCTGTTCAATGCCTTTCGGCTTTAAGGACTTTTGATTGACATTATTGTTTTGTAGGTGTGTCACTATGGGATATCTTCTGTCCAAGTTTCTTATAGCCCTCAAATGCTTCCCCCACCTTTCTTTCAACTTTCTAACTGCGGGTCCAAGTTACTGTAGCGTGCAGCCATATAGGAATAGATAGATGCACATTTTGAAATTACAATGAATAAATAGAGTATTCTTATACTTTTGTCTGCTTTCTCTTTCCATAAAATCCTCAGCTTCATCTATACCATACTTATAATAAAACAGTGCCCACATTTATAACATCTAGTAGGAGCAGTATGGAGCCAATTCAAATTCTCATTATGACAAACATTTGATCTTGCAGGCTTTATGGTACCACTAGGCCTCAAAACTGATTTAAGTAAGGGGGTCGTAGAGTATGTACTCAAATAATCCTCAAATAAAAATTCCTTCAAATCATCATCCACCATAAATAGACACCAATGTATTGCCAGACATTTGAAAAAAATATGGTCTAGACTTTCTTCAATGATAAACTGTACCCTGTTCTCTCTTTTCATTGAGCTATTTCCATCTACTTATTTAAAGTCTAGACTGTTTCATTGCTCTTGCTCTAGTTTTGTCTCTCTGCACGACCTCTGATTTGTAACCGCTTTCCAAACATTTCCTTGTGATAAGGGCTTTCTCCTTCCTGTTTTTCGATTCCCAACTGCTATTCCTTCCAGATTCTAATAATTCTCCATAGGGAATGTTGTTTTTTTACGAGCAAGAGACGATTATGCATGCAGACCAGTATTGACTGAGGTTGGTTTTCTAAACATTCTAGTTTGCGAAATGTTTCTTTCAACACAAGTTCTACATCAAGGAAAACTACTCTTTTCTGATGATGGACTAGTTTTGACTTGATATCAAAGTTATTCTGCTTCAAATACTTATGATACATCTTGAGACCTGTTTTCGTACCCTTCCAGATCATCAAAATGTCATCTATATAGCTCACCCAGTACACCACCTTTTCAGGGAAACATTGATTATTGTTCCAGGCATGCTCCCTCTCATACAGCCCCATAAAGAGGTTTGCATAAGAAGGAGCAAACTTGGAATCCACTGCTGTTCCTCATTTTTGTTGGTACTGCTCCTCTTCATAGAAAAAAAAATTATTGTCCAAAACAAATTCTGTAAAGTCTAGTATCGTCGTAGAATAAGATTGGTAACTCACAGATTTCACAAATAAAAAGGACCTTAAAGCTTCCAAGCCTCTCTCTCTTTTCCATTTTGTAGGAAAGTACCCTCTTTATTGGCATGGTTACCCCCTTTTTCAGCCTGATGTCAGTGTGTTTGACTGTGTTCACTGGGATCCTGCTAACCAGGACCCCAGTGATTATGCTCTGTCTCCCCAAACTCTGTATTTCATCCACAATTGGCAAATCGTTGCCCCAAGATAAGTCCCTACTATATGGGACCTAGGTACCCAAGGCATTGGGGTTCCAGGGGATCCCTATGAGCTGCAGCATATATATTGCCACCCACAGGGAGCCCAAGCAAAGGCTTCTGCAGGACTGCCATTGCAGCCTGTGTGAAAAGGTGCAAACACCCTTCCGCTGTCACTTTTCACTGCACCAGGCCACTTATAAGTCACCCCTATGGCAGGCCTTCCAGCCAGAGGACAGGGTGCAAAGTACCTGTGTGTAAGGGCACCCCTGCACTAGCAGAGGTGCCCCTATGAACTCCAGGCCCATTGCCCCGGACATCGTGAGTGCGGGGATGCCATTTTACACATGTACTAGACATAGGTCAATACCTATGTCCAGCTACATAATGGTAACTCCGAACATAGGCATGTTTGGTATCAGCCATGTTGGAATCATACCACAATGCTTTTGCAAGCATTAGTTGTATTGCCATTAGAGCCTTCTGAGGGTTTACAGGCAGTGCATTCTGCTGCCACCTCCCAGACAGGTTGAGAAGCTCATGCCCAGAAAGGCAGAACAAAGGATTTCCTCTGGGAGAGGAGTGTTACACCCTCTCCCTTTGGAAATAGGTGTTACAGGCTTGGGAGGGGTAGCCTCCCCAAGTCACTGGCAATGCTTTGAAGGGCACATTTGGTGCCCTCCTTCCATAAACCAGTCTAAACCAGTTCAGGGACTCCCAGTCCCTGCTCTGGCACGAAATTGGACAAAGGAAATGGGATTGATCACTCCCCTGTCCATCACCACCCTAGGGGTGGTGCTCAGAGCTCCTCCAGAGGGTCCGTGGGTTTTGCTATCTTGGATTCAATGTTGGCAGGGAACTCTGGAAGCATCTGAGTGGACAGTGCCAGCAAGTGACGTCAGTGATGATCTGATAGGTGGTCACCCAGCTAGGTGACCAGACCCCGTTTCAGGGCTATTTAGGGTCTCTCTCTTGGGTGGTTCCTCAGATTCGGATTGCAAAACTCCAGCAGGAATCCTCTGCAATCTCCACTTCGACTTCTGACCAGAGAAATTGCATCTGGACTCATCAGGACCCTACAAGCTGCAAACATTGTATGGCTGTTTCCTTCTAGCAACTGCAACATTTCCCCCGTCGTGCATCCTCTGAGGATAGCCCGTCTTCAGCCTGCATCAGAAGGAAGAAGTAATCTCCTTTGGGGTGAAGGAGTCACTCCCCTGATTCTGCAGGCACCAATTGCGATGACGACCGGCTGTGTGGATCCCCTCTCCTGCTGAGCTGCGTCGATCCTGCATCACAGGTGGTGGACTGAAGTGGTAGGGACGGTCTTCTCTTCCAGCTGTCCATCTTCGATGGAGGTAAGCCCTTGCCTGCCCACGCAGGACAGTACCTCCATGCACGTGTCCTTTGCAGCTGCTAAGGCTTGTTGGCCACTTCTTCACCTGATCTTCAGGCATCTTGAAGCTCCAGACCCCAGCACTCCATCCTGCCACGCACAGCTTCCTGAGTGGTTCCCGGGCGGAGTGGGAGCCATAGTACTGCGTGGGCCTCTTCTGCGACTCTTCTGCCCCTGTCCTGTGGGACTCCTTTGGGTGCTGCTTGGGCTTCTGTGGGCTCTCTGTGTGGCTGAGGGCCCCCTCTGACTCCTCCTCCTGGGTAGAGTGCACCTGGTCCTTCCTGATCCCTGGCAGCTCAATTTCCCGCTAACCATGAGTTTTGCGTGTGCCAAGGCTTTTTGGCAGAGTATGAAGATGCAAACCTGACTGAAATCCTCCTTCCGGCGTGGGACATCACCTGCATCCTCCAGGAACCCGACTGCGTCTTCTTGGGTACAGTGCTGACTCTTCTTCTTCACCAGTGGTTCACTTCTTGCACCTTCATCCTGGTGGATAGGGGCTCCTGCCCTTCCTGGACTCTGCTGTGCTTCTTGGACTTGGTCCCCTCTTTCCACAGGTACTCTTGTCTAGGAATCCAATGTTGGTGTCTTGCAGTCTCTTCTGGGTTTTGCATAATTGGTCTTCTCTTCTCTGTGTGTGTTCTGGGAAATTTGCTGTGATTTACTCCTGCTTTCCTGATCGCTGGGGTGGGTTATAGTAATTACCTCTGGAGTTTCTTAGCACTCCCAGCTCTCCTCTACACACCACTCTTACCTAGGTGGGGGACCGACTTTCGCATTCAATTTTTTTAGTATATGATTTGTGCTCCACCTAGGCCTATTTGTTTCTATTGTGATTTTCACTAATTGCACTGTTTTCTAACTGTTTTATGCCTATTTCTGCACACTAGTGTATATCATTTGAGTATTACTTACCACCTAAGGGAGTATAGCCTCTATGGTATTTTTGTTATTTGTGTCACCAAAATAAAGTACCTTTATTTTTTAACACTGAGTGTTTTCTTTCATGTGTGCAAGTACTAAGTGTGACTGCAGTGATTTGCATGAGCATTGTATGTCTCCTAGATAAGCCTTGGGTGCTCATCCACAGCTACCTCTAGAGAGCCTGGCTTCTAGACACTGACTACACTACACTAATAAGGGATACCTGGACCTGGTATAAGGTGTAAATACCATAGGTAACCACCACACACCAGGCCAGCCTCCTACACTTTGCCTGTTAGTCATCCGAGGGATTCCTTTAATTAAGTTTTGTGCAGAGTTTTAGCCCTGACAGCTTTAGGGTGGTCTTCCCCCAACTTTTTGCCTGCCTCTCTCCATTTTTTAATCTCGTTTTTGCTTGTTTTTGGACTCTGCACAATTTACTACTGCTAACAAGTGCTTGTGCTCTCTCCCCTACACATGGTAACATTGACGCATACCAAAACTGCATACGTAATTTACCTATAAATCCCTAGTAAAGTGCACTAGATGTGCCCAGGGCCTTAAATTAAATGCTACTAGTGGGCCTGCAGTACTGATTGCGCCACCCACATAAGTAGCCCCTTAACCATGTCTCAGCTGTGCCATTGCAAGGTTTGTGTGTGCAGTTTCTCTGCCACTTTGACTTAGCATTTAAATCTACTTGCCAAGCCTTACATTCCCCTTTTATTACATATATGTCACCCCTTAGATAGGCCCTAGAAAACCCATATAAGGCAGGGTGCTATGTAAGTAAAATGCAGGACACGTACTTATGTTTTACTTGTCCTGTTAGTGAAAAACTCTCAAAGTTGTTTTTCAGTACTGGGAAGCCTGCTCCTCTCATAGGCCAGCATTGGAAATTCCCTTAATACTTTTAAGTGGTAATATCTTATCTGAAAGGAGTATCCTTGTCATATTTGGTATGGTAGGAATGGTGCCTTACAGCCTGTCTCTAATCCACGTCTGGTCTGTACTGGTTGACAGCTTCCCTTGTGTATTCCCCCCAGACAGCCATAAACACAGGACACTCAGCTGCATATGCATTCATCTGCATACTGATGGTTCTTCCTGTGCAGGAAACGGTGGAGGGGCTCTCACTTACACTTTAAAGGATTGTGGCCTGCCCTTACACAAAGGACTGATCAGCACCACAGATCTCCTGACAGACAGGGCTGGGTTGAAAGGGGAACTTGTGCACTTCAAAACCACTCTTTGAAGTTTCCACAACTTCAAAGGCACATTTGTGTATATATACTGGGTCTGTGACCCCACTAAATCAGACACTTCTTGACCCACAACAGGACTCTGTCAGAGGGACTGCTGTGCTGCCCAAAGGATTGATCTGGCTGCTTCACTGGTAGGACTGCTCTCCTGCCTGTTGCCCTGCTGCCTGCTGGCCCCTGACTCTGCTGGAAGGACTCTGCCTACCCAAGAAGTGCTCTCCAAGGGCTTGGACTGAGCTTGTCTCCTGTTACGAAGTCTCAGGGCCATCAAAGACTTAAGAGAGAAAATCCAGAACGTCAGAAAAGTGATGCAATGGCTGTAAAAATTGACGGAGCGCCTGTCTCATGACTGAAAAATCCTGTTATCGCCTACCGGATCGATGCAGCACCTGCTGCATCCTACCAGTGTGTTCTAGATTTTTCACCCATAGTCCCTGGGCATCAAACTATCCCCCCACCACAGTGAGGAACTAAGGCTGCGCTCACGGAAATCGATGCATCACCTTGCCGGGTGGAAATAAATGATGTATCGCCTTTGCCCTACATCGCTCCTCCTCTGTGGCCCTCTACATCTTTATTTTTTACGCATCCCAGGCACTGTGTGATAAAAGGATACAATCACTGATTCTTGTGGATTAAGAGTCAGTTAAACCTTTAAAAAGTGAGATCTTGACTGTGCATATACGATTTTTGTTGTTTTGGTCTTATTTTATTCAGATAAATATTTATTTTTTTCCTAAACTAGTGTGGGTTACTTTTGGTGGTGTTTTCACTGTGTTACTGTATGAGTTATTGCACAAATACTTTACACATTGCCTTCTACGTTAAGCCTGCCTGCTCTGTGCCAAGCTTCCGAAGGGTGAGCACAGGATAATTTAGGTTGTGTTGTGACTTACCCTGACTAGGATTGCAGTCCCTACTTGGACAGGGTGCATACCTCTGCCAACTAGATACTCAATTTCTAACACAGGGTAACCACTGTTGCTTGCAAATCTGACTGCACTTTGGCCAGCATTAGCTCATGCCAACCCCCCCCCCCCACACACTCCAACTTGAGGAGAGTGGTGGCACATGGGAGGTTGTAGAGAGAAGATTCATATGTGAGGGATACCTGCTCCTCACCAGAGATGTGCTCTTTGTCAGAAGATTGAGAGAAGGTCTCAGATGCACCTTCATGAAAGGAGGGTGTTGAAGATTGTACAGAGAGACCTGTCACGTGAGGGTTGTGTGGATGTGAGCACTGAGTAGACTGACGTAGCATCTTTGCCCATTTGGCTGATGGCTAGAGACTGGCAATCTACAGATGGTATTTAGGAGGAACACTGCTGCCCGGCCATGAAGAGGCTTTCTTTAAGGTTTTGTGTGTAGGTGCCACAATGCCCTCTTCTTCCCCAAGGTCCTCTTCCTCCAGGTGCTCAGTCTCCTCTTCTTGGTGAGTATTGCTGGCTGCAGGTATTGTTGCTTGGAGGGAGATCAGATTTTTTCCTCGGATTTCTGACTATCCTCTACTCGTAGATGGTTTAGCATCACTGTACAGATCAATATCCCCAGTACCTGAAAAAACAAGATTTCAGCCAATGAATTACATAGCATTCAGGTTTTTTCAAATTCTTAACACACTACTTCAATAAACATCATACTTCAAATAAAGATGGTGTCAGGATGTTCCCTAGCGTCTGAGTTGAGGATGTTTTGAAGGTTGACAGCAGCTGACAAAAGGAGATAAAAACATACATAGGGGAGTATGTCAATTCAAACAAGACGATGCCAGGTACATGTTTCCACTACTCATTTCAAGAGGCACACAGACTGATTTTGTGATAGCTCAAACAAAGCCTACCCCTGCACTGGCAATTTTCAGGGCCTATTTGATGACATAAAAAATATGAAAACAAATATGCTGACATATTGAACATAATGCCAACAGGAATGTGTGAAAAAAGATACACATATTCCCTGTCAGTCATAAAGAAATTAGATTCCTAAGTAGAAGAAAAGAGATTAAACTTACCAGTGTATACCATCCATCTGCTGTATGGTACTAATCCCAGGGTTGTTGCACTGCTAGGAGCAGAAGGCTGTTTTGTGGTAGATGATGGAGTGGACAACACAACTTTAAAATAGGAACATTATTATTTATTAGTGTTCCAGTTTACATGAGAAGGTGAGATTTGAACACAATGAAAAGACATGGCAAAACACATACTGTCATTGTCATTTGGATAACAAAAACAAGTCAGCACCATCCTGTATAGGCTGGTATTAAAAAATATGGCAAACCACATATTGACATTTCTAATTTGAACACCAAAAACAAGTCAGAACAATCCTATGTATGATGTCATTAAAAGACATCTCAAAATACATACTGACATTTCTGATTTGGATTCTAAAAACAAGTCAGAACAATCCTGCATAGTGTGTTGGTTAACTAGTTTGCAGAGAGACATAACTGTCTATGTGGATAGTTTGTGATGAAAGACCTGTCCTGTATGCTGCACTGCTGGAGGGGCACTGACTTCAACCCCAGCTAAAGCAATTAATCTGGCTGTATGAAGATTAGTAAAATAAACATTAAAATAAGTGGCCCGATTCACAAAAGGACTTATGGCTAGTAAATGTGGTGACTCCACCACGAGTGTAGAGAATCCACACTCTGAACTTTACTACATGTAAGTCCCTTTGTGAATCAGGCCCAACGTGTATAAATTCCCACGACCAGTGTTACTGGGCATTTATGAGGGTATATATGTGATGTGCGACTGACCTTGCAGGTATGAGAGAAGGACAAACATAGATGAGTGCTTGTAGGTTAGGTTTTATAACAATAGATACAGTCATAGCTGCCACATTTTCTAGGTCCACGTGTGCCTAGCTAGGCCAGTGTCAGTTTTTGTCTTAGAATTCTGGTAGTTGTAATTTTATTTAGTCCAGAATGAACCCAGAACTGCAAGTCCCATAATTCAAAGAAAAACCAAGGCCTGCCTTATTTTGTCATGCATGGAACTGGGAAACTTGCCAGTTATGGAGAGTAGGGGGCGGGTTGAGGTATAATCTTAGCGGACACTGTAGGAGGCTGGACTGGCTTGTAGTGAGTACCTAGGGGTACTTGCACCTTGCACCAGGCCCAGTTATCCCTTATTAGTGTATAGGGTGTCTAGCAGCATAGGCTGATAGATAATGGTAGCTTAGCAGAGCAGCTTAGGCTGAACTAGGAGACGAGTGAAGCTCCTACAGTACCACTTAGCGTCATATGCACAATATCATAAGAAAACACAATACACAGATATACTAAAAATAAAGGTACTTTATTTTTATGACAATATGCCAAAAGTATCTCAGTGAGTACCCTCAGTATGAGGATAGCAAATATACACAAGATATATGTACACAATACCAAAATATGCAGTAATAGTATTAGAAAACAGTGCAAACAATGTATAGTTACTATAGGATGCAATGGAGACACATAGGGATAGGGGCAACACAAACCATATACTCCAAAAGTGGAATGCGAACCACGAATGGACCCCAAACCTATGTGACCCTGTAGAGGGTCGCTGAGACTATTAGAAAATAGTAAGGGTTAGAAAAATAGCCCACCCCAAGACCCTGAAAAGTGAGTGCAAAGTGCACTAAAGTTCCCCAAAGCACATAGAAGTCGTGATAGGGGAATTCTGCAGGAAGGACACAAACCAACAATGCAACAACGATGGATTTCCAGTCGAGGGTACCTGTGGGACAAGGGGACCAAGTCCAAAAGTCACAAGCAAGTCGGAGATGGGCAGATGCCCAGGAAATGCCAGCTGTGGGTGCAAAGATGCTGCTACTGGACAGTAGAAGCGTAGGTTTCTGCAAGAATGACAGGGGCTAGAGACTTCCCCTTTGGAGGACGGATCCCTCACGCCGTGGATAGTCGTGCAGAAGTCTTTTCCCACCGAAAGACTGCCAACAAGCCTTGCTAGCTGCAAATCGTGCGTTAAGGGTTTTTGGATGCTGCTGTGGCCCAGGAGGGACCAGGATGTCGCAAATTGCGTCAGGGGACAGAGGGGACGTCGAGCAAGACGAGGAGCCCTCTCAGCAGCAGGCAGCACCCGGAGAAGTGCCAGAAACAGGCACTACGAGGATGCGTGAAACGGTGCTCACCCGAAGTTGCACAAAGGAGTTCCACGTCGCCGGAGAACAACTTAGGAGGTCGTGCAATGCAGGTTAGAGTGCCGTGGACCCAGGCTAGACTGTGCACAAAGGATTTCCGCCGGAAGTGCACGGAGGCTGGAGTAGCTGCAAAAGTCGTGGTTTCCAACAATGCAGTCTGGCGTGGGGAGGCAAGGACTTACCTCCACCAAACTTGGACTGAAGAGTCACTGGACTGTGGGAGTCACTTGGACAGAGTTGCTGGATTCAAGGGACCTCGCTTGTCGTGCTGAGAGGAGAACCAAGGTAACGGTGATGCAGTTCTTTGGTGCCTGCGGTTGCAGGGGGATGATTCCTTCGACCCACGGGAGATTTCTTCAGAGCTTCTAGTGCAGAGAGGAGGCAGACTACCCCCACAGCATGCACCACCAGGAAAACAGTCGAGAAGGCGGCAGGATCAGCGTTACAGAGTTACAGTAGTCGTCTTTGCTACTATGTTGCAGTTTTGCAGGCTTCCAGCGCGGTCAGCAGTCGATTCCTTGGCAGAAGGTGAAGAGAGAGATGCAGAGGAACTCAGATGAGCTCTTGCATTCGTTATCTAAGGAATCCCAAGAGACAGAGACCCTAAATAGCCAGAAAAGAGGGTTTGGCTACCTAGGAGAGAGGATAGGCTAGCAACACCTGAAGGAGCCTATCAGGAGGAGTCTCTGACGTCACCTGATGGCACTGGCCACTCAGAGCAGTCCAGTGTGCCAGCAGCACCTCTGTTTCCAAGATGGCAGAGGTCTGGAGCACACTGGAGGAGCTCTGGGCACCTCCCAGGGGAGGTACAGGTCAGGGGAGTGGTCACTCCCCTTTCCTTTGTCCAGTTTCGCACCAGAGCAGGGCTAAGGGGTCCCTGAACCGGTGTAGACTGGCTTATGCAGAAATGGGCACCAAATGTGCCCATGAAAGCATTTCCAGAGGCTGGGGGAGGCTACTCCTCCCCTGCCTTCACACCATTTTCCAAAGGGAGAGGGTGTAACACCCTCTCTCAGAGGAAGTCCTTTGTTCTGCCATCCTGGGCCAGGCCTGGCTGGACCCCAGGAGGGCAGATGCCTGTCTGAGGGGTTGGCAGCAGCAGCAGCTGCAGTGAAACCCCGGGAAAGGCAGTTTGGCAGTACCAGGGTCTGTGCTACAGACCACTGGGATCATGGGATTGTGCCAACTATGCCAGGATGGTATAGAGGGGGCAATTCCATGATCATAGACATATTACATGGCCATATTCGGAGTTACCATTGTGAAACTACATATAGGTAGTGACCTATATGTAGTGCACGCGTGTAATGGTGTCCCCGCACTCACAAAGTCCGGGGAATTGGCCCTGAACAATGTGGGGGTACCTTGGCTAGTGCCAGGGTGCCCTCACACTAAGTAACTTAGCACCCAACCTTTACCAGGCAAAGGTTAGACATATAGGTGACTTATAAGTTACTTAAGTGCAGTGTAAAATGGCTGTGAAATAACGTGGACGTTATTTCACTCAGGCTGCAGTGGCAGGCCTGTGTAAGAATTGTCAGAGCTCCCTATGGGTGGCAAAAGAAATGCTGCAGCCCATAGGGATCTCCTGGAACCCCAATACCCTGGGTACCTCAGTACCATATACTAGGGAATTATAAGGGTGTTCCAGTAAGCCAATGTAAATTGGTAAAATTGGTCACTAGCCTGTTAGTGACAATTTGAAAGTAATGAGAGAGCATAACCACTGAGGTTCTGGTTAGCAGAGCCTCAGTGAGACAGTTAGTCGTAACACAGGTAACACATTCAGGCACACTTATGAGCACTGGGGCCCTGACTAGCAGGGTCCCAGTGACACATACAACTAAAACAACATATATACAGTGAAAAATGGGGGTAACATGCCAGGCAAGATGGTACTTTCCTACACAACCCCCCCCAAACGAAGGACAATAAACTAGCCATGACCTGATGAGTCTTCATTGTCTAAGTGGAAATATCTGGAGAGTCCATCTGCATTGGAGTGGCTACTCCCAGGTCTATGTTCCACTGTATAGTCCATTCCCTGTAGGGATATGGACCACCTCAATAATTTAGGATTTTCACCTTTCATTTGTTTTAGCCAAAGTAGAGGTTTGTGGTCTGTCTGAACAATGAATTGAGTGCCAAACAAGTATGGCCTCAACTTCTTCTGTGCCCAGACCACAGCAAAGGCCTCCCTCTCAATGGCAGACCAACGCTTTTCTCTTGGGGTCAACCTCCTACTAATAAAAGCAACAGGTTGATCCTGGCCCTCAGAATTAAGTTGTGATAGGACTGCCCCTACTCCTAATTCAGATGCATCAGTTTGGACATAGACTTTTTTAGAGTAACAAGGGCTTTTCAGGACAGGTGCAGAGCACATGGCCTGCTTCAGCTCCTCAAAAGCTTTCTGACAGCTAGCTGTCCACAATACCTTTTTAGGCATCTTTTTGGATGTGAGGTCATTAAGAGGGGCTGCAATGGATCATAGTTCTTAATGAACCTCCTGTAATACCCAGTGAGGCGTAGGAAGGCTCTCACCTGAGTCTGAGTAGTAGGGGGAACCCAATCTATAATAGTTTGGATTTTCCCCTGAAGTGGTGCAATCTGTTCCCCACCAACAAGGTGTCCCAGATAAACCACCTTCCCCTGCCCTATCTGGCACTTTGAAGCCTTGATAGTGAGGCCTGCCTTTTGCAGGGCCTCTAAAACTTTCCATAGGTGGACCAGGTGATCATCCCAACTGGAGCTAAAGACAGCTATATCGTCCAAATATGCTGCACTAAAAGCTTCCAGCCCTTGCAGGACTGTGTTCACCAACCTTTGAAAAGTGGCAGGTGCATTTTTCAATCCAAAAGGCATTACTGTGAATTGGTAATGGCCTCCAATGGTTGAAAATGCAGTTTTAGGTTTAGCATCTTCTGCTAATTTGATCTGCCAATACCCTGCAGTCAAATCAAAAGTGCTTAGATACTTGGCAGATGCCAGTGTATCTATGAGCTCATCTGCCCTGGGTATAGGGTGAGCATCAGTTTTGGTTACCTGGTTGAGACCTCTATAATCTACACAAAAGCGCATTTCTTTCTTTCCATCCTTGGAATGAGGTTTTGGTACATGTACCACAGGAGAGGCCCATGGACTTTCAGAGTGCTCAACCACTCCCAGTTCTAACATTTTCTGCACCTCTTGCTTTATGCAGTCCCTGACATGGTCAGGCTGCCTATAGATCTTACTTTTGACAGGCAAGCTGTCTCCAGTATCTATAGTGTGCTCACACCAAGAAGTGGTACCTGGCACAGTAGAGAAGAGTTCTGAAAACTGACCCAGGAGATTTATGCAATGGTCTTTCTGCTCATCAGTAAGACAATCAGCCAAAACTACACCTTCCACTAGAGCATCTTGTTCTGTGGAAGAGAAGAGATCAGGTAGAGGATCGCTGTCTTCTTCCTGTCCCTCATCAGTTGCCATGAGCAGGGTGAGATCAGCCCTGTCATAGTAGGGTTTCAGGCGATTGACATGGAGCACCCTAAGGGTACTCCTGGCAGTGCCTAAGTCAACTAAGTAGGTGACTTCACCCTTCTTTTCAACAATTATGTGGGGTCCACTCCATTTATCTTGGAGTGCTCTTGGGGCCACAGGCTCCAAGACCCACACTTTCTGCCCTGGTTGGTACTGAACCAAAACAGCCTTCTGATCATGCCATTGCTTCTGGAGCTCTTGGCTGGCCTGAAGGTTTTTACTGGCCTTTTTCATATACTCAGCCATCCTTGATCTGAGGCCAAGTACATAATCCACAATATCTTGTTTTGGAGCTTTTAAAGGTTGTTCCCAACCCTCCTTGACAAGTGTTAGTGGACCCCTAACAGGGTGTCCAAAGAGGAGTTCAAAGGGACTGAAGCCCACTCCTTTCTGGGGTACCTCCCTGTAGGCAAAAAGGAGGCATGGTAAAAGGATATCCCATCTCCTGCGGAGTTTTTCAGGGAGTCCCATAATCATGCCTTTGAGAGTTTTGTTAAATCTCTCCACCAGTCCATTAGTTTGTGGATGATAGGGTGTAGTGAACTTGTAAGTCACACCACACTCCTTCCACATGGCCTTTAAGTAAGCAGACATGAAATTGCTTCCCCTGTCTGATACTACTTCCTTTGGGAAGCCCACCCTAGAAAATATTCCTAGGAGGGCCTTTGCCACTGCAGGTGCTGTAGTGGTCCTTAAAGGAATTGCTTCAGGATATCTTGTGGCATGGTCCACTACCACCAAGATAAACCTATTGCCTGAAGCAGTAGGAGGGTCAAGGGGGCCAACTATGTCAACCCCTACCCTTTCAAAGGGAACCCTAACCACAGGCAGTGGAATAAGGGGTGCCTTTGGAGTGCCACCTGTCTTGCCACTGGCTTGACAGGTTTCACAGGACTTACAAAACTCTTTTGTGTCCTCAGACATTCTAGGCCAATGAAACAAGGGAACAAGCCTGTCCCAAGTTTTCATTTGTCCTAGATGCCCAGCTAGGGGAATGTCGTGGGCTAAAGTTAGGAGGAACTTTCTGTACTCCTGAGGAATCACTAATCTCCTGGCAGTTCCAGGTTTAGGATCCCTTGCCTCAGTGTACAAGAGGTTGTCCTCCCAATAAACTCTGTGAGAGTCACTGACATCCCCATTAGCCTGTTTGACAGCTTGCTGTCTTAGACCCTCTAGTGTGGGACAGGTATGCTGTGCCACACTCAGCTCCTCCCTGGCAGGCCCCCCTTCACCCAAAAGCTCAGCAGTGTCTGCTTCCAGCTCCTCTGGTGTAGGTTCTGCACAGGGTGGACATTCTTCTTCCTCAGAAGTAGAATCCACTGTAGAGGGAGGGATAGTAGGAAGTGCTTTACTTCTACTAGCCCTAGCTTTAGGGAGCACTTGGTCCATTGTTCCAGGATCCAAGCTTCCCTGTCCTTTTTGCTTTTTGGCCTGAGCCCTGGTTAAAGCAAAAATATGCCCTGGGATGCCCAGCATTGCTGCATGGGCCTCCAACTCCACATCTGACCAAGCTGATGTCTCCAAATCATTCCCTAATAGACAGTCTACAGGTAAATCTGAAGCTACCACAACTTTCTTTGGACCAGTAACCCCCCCCCCAGTTGAGATTTACAACAGCCATGGGGTGGCTAAGTGTGTTGTTGTGAGCATCGGTTACTTGGTACTGGTGACCAAGTAGGTGTTGTTCAGGGTGGACCAGTTTCTCTATGACCATAGTCACACTGGCTCCAGTGTCCCTGTAGGCCTGAACCTCAACACAATTTATTAGGGGTAGTTGCTTGTACTTATCCATGTTAATGGGACAAGCAACCAAGGTGGCTAAATCAATAGCCCCCTCAGAGACTAACACAGCCTCTGTGGTCTCCCTAATCAGACCAACCCCAACTAAGTTACCAAAAGTGAGCCCAGCTACTCCCTTGGATTGGCTATTAGTAGGTTTGCTCCCACCACCACTGCTATTAGTAGGGACACTAGGTGTAGCAGTAGGGGTTGTAGTGGTAGGAGGCTTGGTGCTTTTCTTTGGACAACTGGGATCTGTTGTCCAATGGCCTTTTATTTTACATAAATAGCACCATGGTTTCTTTTCTTTGTTTTGATTGGAAGAGGATTTGGGCCCACCACCCCCACCATAGTGTTTTTGTGGGCCTGATGAAGACTCATTTTTAGATTTGTCCCCACCCTTGTCAGAAGACTTACCATCTTTCTTCTTGTTGCCATCTTTGTCACCCCCTGTATGAATTTTTCTGTTCACCCTTGTTCTGACCCATTTGTCTGCCTTCTTTCCCAATTCTTGGGGAGAGGTCAGATCAGAGTCCACCAAGTACTGGTGCAACAAATCAGACACACAATTATTAAGAATATGCTCTCTCAGGATTAAGTTATACAGGCTGTCATAATCAGTAACTTTACTGCCATGTAACCACCCCTCCAAGGCCTTCACTGAATGGTCAATGAAATCAACCCAGTCTTGTGAAGACTCCTTTTTGGTCTCTCTGAACTTTATCCTGTATTGTTCAGTGGTTAAGCCATAACCATCCAGGAGTGCATTCTTAAGAACTGTAAAATTATTGGCATCACTTTCTTTCACAGTAAGGAGCCTATCCCTACCCTTTCCACTAAATGATAGCCATAGGATAGCAGCCCACTGCCTTTGAGGGACATCCTGTACAACACAGGCCCTCTCAAGTGCAGCAAACCACTTGTTAATGTCATCCCCCTCCTTATAAGGGGGAACTATCTTGTGCAGATTCCTAGAATCATGCTCTTTTGCAGGATGACTATTGGGAATACTGCTGCTGCCACCATGGGTTTCTAAACCCAGTTTCTGTCTCTCCTTCTCTACTTCTAAGGACTGTCTATCCAAATCCAGCTGTTGCTTCTTGAGCTTTAGTCTGGTTTGTTCCACTCTCAATCTATTGAGCTCCCTTTCTAACAATCTGTCATCAGGGTGGGTGGGAGGGACATGTCTTGAAACAGAAGTATGGTGAGAATGGACAGAAGAAGACCTGTCCCTTACAGAGGGCACCCTAATAGCTTGGTTAACAGAACCACCAGTTATACTGTGGTGAGAATGAATGCTCTTGCTATGATGTGAGACAACACTATATGTATGGTGTGACTCAACATCAGTACCAACTATGCTAGACTGTCTAGTAATGGGCAGGCTAGGAAGTTTCTTTCCTGAATCTTTTTCTAGGGGAGTCCCTGGATCAGATTGGGAACCATTAGCTGCTTTTTCAACAGATGGGGCCCTTGTGGCCTTATCTTGTTCTCTAAGCATATTAAGCAATAATTCCAAGGAAGGATTCTTCCCTACACTCAAACCTCTTTCTACACAGAGACTCCTTGCTCCTTTCCAGCTAAGGTGGTCATATGCAAGTTTGGACAGATCAACATTTTGGCCTGTGCCAGACATTTTAGAAAGAGTTTAAGTGACAGAAAAAGTGAGAAAAAAAAGTTTTTAGAGCTTTTCGAAAAACAGAAAAAAAACTTTTTAAACATTTAAAAACTTTTTGAAAGTTTAGAAGTACTTTTCAGCACTTTAGAAAAGAGTGAAAAGAGGAAATGCAAAACTTTTTAGTTATGTGTACATACACTGAACTTGTTTTGTGTATTTTTCTCTTATGAAAAGTACAATGACAAGAGTGGTAAGTAGTCTCAAAGCACTTATCCCACCGCTGCACAACCAATGTAGAAGGCTGGACTGGCTTGTAGTGAGTACCTAGGGGTACTTGCACCTTGCACCAGGCCCAGTTATCCCTTATTAGTGTATAGGGTGTCTAGCAGCATAGGCTGATAGATAATGGTAGCTTAGCAGAGCAGCTTAGGCTGAACTAGGAGACAAGTGAAGCTCCTACAGTACCACTTAGTGTCATATGCACAATATCATAAGAAAACACAATACACAGATATACTAAAAATAAAGGTACTTTATTTTTATGACAATATGCCAAAAGTATCTCAGTGAGTACCCTCAGTATGAGGATAGCAAATATACACAAGATATATGTACACAATACCAAAATATGCAGTAATAGTATTAGAAAACAGTGCAAACAATGTATAGTTACAATAGGATGCAATGGAGACACATAGGGATAGGGGCAACACAAACCATATACTCCAAAAGTGGAATGCGAACCACGAATGGACCCCAAACCTATGTGACCTTGTAGAGGGTCGCTGGGACTATTAGAAAATAGTAAGGGTTAGAAAAATAGCCCACCCCAAGACCCTGAAAAGTGAGTGCAAAGTGCACTAAAGTTCCTCAAAGGACATAGAAGTCGTGATAGGGGAATTTTGCAGGAAGGACACAAACCAACAATGCAACAACGATGGATTTCCAGTCGAGGGTACCTGTGGGACAAGGGGACCAAGTCCAAAAGTCACAAGCAAGTCGGAGATGGGCAGATGCCCAGGAAATGCCAGCTGTGGGTGCAAAGATGCTGCTACTGGACAGTAGAAGCATAGGTTTCTGCAAGAACGACAAGGGCTAGAGACTTCCCCTTTAGAGGACGAATTTCTCACGCCGTGGAGAGTTGTGCAGAAGTGTTTTCCCGCCAAAAGACCACCAACAAGCCTTGCTAGCTGCAAATCGTGCGGTAAGGGTTTTTGGATGCTGCTGTGGCCCAGGAGGAACCAGGATGTCGCAAATTGCGTCAGGGGACAGAGGGGACGTCGAGCAAGACAAGGAACCCTCTCAGCAGCAGGCAGCACCTGCAGAAGTGCCAGAAACAGGCACTACAAGGATGCATGAAACGGTGCTCACCCGAAGTCGCACAAAGGAGTCCCACGTCGCCGGAGAACAACTTAGGAGGTCGTGCAATGCAGGTTAGAGTGCCGTGGACCCAGGCTGGACTGTGCACAAAGGATTTCCGCCGGAAGTGCACGGAGGCCGGAGTAGCTGCAAAAGTCGCGGTTTCCAACAGTGCAGTCTGGCGTGGGGAGGCAAGGACTTACCTCCACCAAACTTGGACTGAAGAGTCACTGGACTGTGGGAGTCACTTGGACAGAGTTGCTGGATTCAAGGGACCTCGCTCGTCGTGCTGAGAGGAGACCCAAGGTACCGGTGATGCAGTTCTTTGGTGCCTGCGGTTGCAGGGGGACGATTCCGTCGACCCACGGGAGATTTCTTCGGAGCTTCTAGTGCAGAGAGGAGGCAGACTACCCCCACAGCATGCACCACCAGGAAAACAGTCGAGAAGGCAGCAGGATCAGCGTTACAGAGTTGCAGTAGTCGTCTTTGCTACTATGTTGCAGGTTTGCAGGCTTCCAGCACGGTCAGCAGTCGATTCCTTGGCAGAAGGTGAAGAGAGAGATGCAGAGGAACTCGGATGAGCTCTTGCATTCGTTATCTAAGGAATCCCAAGAGACAGAGACCCTAAATAGCCAGAAAAGAGGGTTTGGCTACCTAGGAGAGAGGATAGGCTAGCAACACCTGAAGGAGCCTATCAGGAGGAGTCTCTGACGTCACCTGATGGCACTGGCCACTCAGAGCAGTCCAGTGTGCCAGCAGCACCTCTGTTTCCAAGATGGCAGAGGTCTGGAGCACACTGGAGGAGCTCTGGGCACCTCCCAGGGGAGGTACAGGTCAGGGGAGTGGTCACTCCCCTTCCCTTTGTCCAGTTTCGTGCCAGAGCAGGGCTAAGGGGTCCCTGAACCGGTGTAGACTGGCTTATGCAGAAATGGGCACCAAATGTGCCCATGAAAGCATTTCCAGAGGCTGGGGGAGGCTACTCCTCCCCTGCCTTCACACCATTTTCCAAAGGGAGAGGGTGTATCACCCTCTCTCAGAGGAAGTCCTTTGTTCTGCCATCCTGGGCCAGGCCTGGCTGGACCCCAGGAGGGCAGATGCCTGTCTGAGGGGTTGGCAGCAGCAGCAGCTGCAGTGAAACCCCGGGAAAGGCAGTTTGGCAGTACCAGGGTCTGTGCTACAGACCACTGGGATCATGGGATTGTGCCAACTATGCCAGGATGGTATAGAGGGGGCAATTCCATGATCATAGACATATTACATGGCCATATTCGGAGTTACCATTGTGAAGCTACATATAGGTAGTGACCTATATGTAGTGCACGCGTGTAATGGTGTCCCCGCACTCACAAAGTCCGGGGAATTGGCCCTGAACAATGTGGGGGTACCTTGGCTAGTGCCAGGGTGCACTCACACTAAGTAACTTAGCACCCAACCTTTACCAGGTAAAGGTTAGACATATAGGTGACTTATAAGTTACTTAAGTGCAGTGTAAAATGGCTGTGAAATAACGTGGACGTTATTTCACTCAGGCTGCAGTGGCAGGCCTGTGTAAGAATTGTCAGAGCTCCCTATGGGTGGCAAAAGAAATGCTGCAGCCCATAGGGATCTCCTGGAACCCCAATACCCTGGGTACCTCAGTACCATATACTAGGGAATTATAAGGGTGTTCCAGTAAGCCAATGTAAATTGGTAAAATTGGTCACTAGCCTGTTAGTGACAATTTGAAAGTAATGAGAGAGCATAACCACTGAGGTTCTGGTTAGCAGAGCCTCAGTGAGACAGTTAGTCATAACACAGGTAACACATTCAGGCACACTTATGAGCACTGGGGCCCTGACTAGCAGGGTCCCAGTGACACATTCAAC
The DNA here is from genome assembly GCF_031143425.1 of Pleurodeles waltl. NCBI lineage: Eukaryota > Metazoa > Chordata > Amphibia > Caudata > Salamandridae > Pleurodeles > Pleurodeles waltl. The sequence goes on along the minus strand of NC_090449.1, from coordinate 295,263,141 downwards.
TAAAACAACATATATACAGTGAAAAATGGGGGTAACATGCCAGGCAAGATGGTACTTTCCTACACACACCAACTAGTAGTGGGTTGCATGGTGGTGAGGATGTCCTTCTCGAGGGGGGTGAGTCAGATATGGTTGCCAAGTAGTCCTCCATGAAGGACTTTAGCCAGCTCAGTCCTGAAGAACTTCTCCTTCACCTGCCTTCTCTCACCTCGCCATTTTTTCCAGGGTCAGGACCTCCTCTACAATGTATTTACTGAATCAGTCACCTCTTGACATAAAGCTGCCTTCTGAGTGCCACTGTGGGAGCAAGGAGGCAGCCTATGTAGTTGCTTGTAGTTTGTAATCACAAATGTCTATCTCCTCTTCAGGGAAATGTCTCTTCCTCTTTAACACAGGCAGCCTTGGGGCTTCTCAGAGATGCAGTGTTGGTTGCACAATTCCAAAGTTTAATTGGAAAGAAACAGAAACAATGTTGTTGGTAGTATTTATGCAGTTGCTAGGGAATGTGTGTCAGGGATGTCTTATTTCTTTCATGAGCATGCCATTTACCTATTAACTGCAGAGATCTCCTATTCACTACCATGTGGAATCTCTGCACTCTGCACTCAGTCTCTACATGTGAGTTAAGATATTCCGGAAGATATAAAACACAGTTGTAAGTTACATGCAGTAAGTGTATGGTTCTAAATTACAATTCTGCTGACTCCTCCCACCAAGCAGAGGGAGTGGAGACACGTAAGTATACTTTTAAGTAGGTTCAGACTCTTTGATTTTGTGACTATCCAAAAGTCGTAAAGTTACTTAAAAGTGTAAGGGTATAATACACATTTAAATTTGCTCACAAGCTTAAGTTACTTTTGTGAAGTGCTCTCTATAAGATTATCATGCTGCCTGGTGTTATTATTGAAAATTGTGTACACATTTTTCTAGAGAAGACCAGTAATCAGTAGCATGTGACCATCTTCTGTCTATGACAGTACAGGTTCACTGGCTTTGTTCGAAGCACTGGCTTCAATTAACAAAACACAATTGTTTATACACACTGGCTGAGCATGATTAGGACACATCATTTAATTGATTGACTAACCTTTCCTCATCTTTACTCCAAGGAATGGAACACTTTCTATGAACTGGAAAGTCTGACCTAAATCCCTAGTAGAAATATCCAAAGCGCAATGTGCCCTGAATATCCTAGACAGTTTGTGGTGATTCACATATTTGAATGGCTTGGACCTTGAATCAATCCTTTGCCAAATTATCAAGAGAAATCACATCCCACATGATGTGTAGCAACTGCAGTTTTCAGACAAGGCAAACAAAATATTATCGATTAACCTCCACAGAATAATTTTCAAATGTTGTTTACGTTTCCCTGAGTATTTCAAACACTTTAAGTGTCACCAGACAAAACAATAAAACACATCCAGTCATTTTCTAAAAATATTAAAGATGCTGAAATGCAGCTGCCACATTACAGAAGGCAAAAGGCACAACTTTCTATCAAAATGTCTGACACCCTCATTACGAGACTGGAGATTCTAGGACCGCCAGGATTGTGCTGGCGGTCGGACGGCAGCGGCTGTGGCGGTCTGACTGCCACATCACAATATTGGCATCCCCACCTGGATCAAAGATCCTGATGGGCTCACAGCAGTCTGGCTTATAACCAGCCATGGCGCTGCCTGGCTCATCATAACCCCTCTTTTCTGACCGCCTTTTCATGGTGGAGAGCCTGCCATGAAATGGCTGGTGGAAAACCAATGCCAGGAGCATAGGGGGCCCCCTGCACTGCCCAGGAGCCCCACTGCCCAGCACCGTTGGAATGTGCACTGTTTGCTTTGCAGACAGTGCGCATTTCGAGGGTGCTGGAGTATTAGGATATTGGCCTTGGCTCCGTTAAAGGAGCCAAGACCAGTATCCTAACACTGTTCCAGTCGGTCAGCCTGGTGGGCATGTGTATTACAATGTTGCCGCCGGCCAGCCCGGCGGGAACATTGTAATACGCACAGAGGGAATCTCACAGCTATGGCGATGGCATCCTTTCTGTGAGTTTGACGTTCCCGTGTGGGGCCGCGAACTCATAATGATGCCCTGACTCTTCAACATAACTTTATATAAATGTCCTAATACGTTCTAGGTCAAAATAAGAAGAAATGTCCCTTATAAAATGAAATGTCCCCTCTGTGGAGGAAGGAAACTCCCACAGTGTCAGGGACATTGCATTATTTCCAAAGTGGCCCTTCACTGTCAGCGGAGAACCATTGGCCTAAATTTGTTACTCATTCGGTGGGAAACTCTCTTTGATGTGGTGGTTATCTCTGGGTTGTTGGAAGTGGGAGACTCTGATAAACAAGCAGTGTGATAGGCTTTCTGCCATACTTTTAATAAGGCTCTAAACACTTTCTCCAAGAAGATCAATCATCCTGACATTGTTGTGAGTTGGAATGGAATTCTAAATACACATTTTCAACAAAAGTGGGTAATCTATTGTAAGCTTTGGAACTCCAATATAAACACGTCCATAACTTCAAATCAGATCTTGACCCTATGGTTGGAAATACCCATCTCCAATACTTTAGTGCAATATGAAATAGCCCCTTCTAATAATCCAGTTTCTTTCACTACCTTCTTCAAATTTTCTCAGTCCTTTACCTCCAATGGGATTGCATTTGATGTTAATGAAGTGTCCTGATGCACCCCAATCCACTAGAGCAAACACATTTTGTAATGAGCAACCCAACTCTGGAAGACAAATGTTTTTATTACACTGTGCCACAAGAAGGGCTACAACAATGATGGCGATCAACTAATAGTCTTTCTTTAGAGTGAGGGCCTACTGTATGAAGCCTTTTTTGTTCCTGTCAAGTCTGCAATATACAAAACCACATACTTGGCCACGGAAGAAGGCAAGTCCAGTGGCCTAAATGTACATCCTGAGTCAGAAAAGGCTTCCCAGCATTGTCCACTTTGTGACTCATTGTAATTGGAAGGAGGAGGGGTCATGAAATGAGCTTCCTCTTCCTTTGGAATATAAGTGCTTAGAGAATGTGGGCTTTTGGTATTTATTTTTTAGTGTAGTCTTCAAGGAATAGCAGATGGAATGAAAAAATGAGGACTTCTCCAAATGCAAATACGAGTTTGTATGTTCGTTATCGTTCGTCTTAATATAAATGGGCCACGATTCTGAAAATCCTACATAATGGCCCTTTTATGGCTGTGTTGTGACTTATTTAGATGTCTGTTGCAACTCAAAGTGAAGGTCAAGTCGCAAAGCAACTGGTGTGCCATTACATCAACTGTTTTGCACCCCAACTTTTAGTACATCAGGCCCATAGTTTTGCACTAGCAATCTGGGGTATATTTTGACTAGCTGTCCCTTCTCGCTGTAATACAGACATAGGAGTCCTTTTTTACCAGACTGTTCTTCCAGAAAGTCAGCAATCATTGAATGCTTTCAGCCTGCATAGATTGCCTGTGCTTAATGACCTTCATCTCACTTTCTATCTGTCACATCTTTCTGGGTCACACATTTTCGTTCTCCTGGAAAATCCTTTTACCTTTCATTGTTGGTCTAATTGTTGTGTCAAAATTGTCACTTTATGAATTTGGGTTCTGACGTACAAGGCATTTTGTATTTGCAAAGCCTATATTTTGCAAAATCATGTGCCTTTTGCCCGTTAATATTTAGGTCACAATGTGAAAGGCAGGTTGTAAGTTGGAAATATCTTTTTGGCTTTCAAATGCACTTTCAACCCCTAACAAAACACAAAGAAAATGGGAAACAACCTTTACCACACAGTCTTTAGCATTCAGTGCAAGTACCACACCTTCTATACCATGCCTTTACAACACATACTTTTACCACGTATGTCTTTACCACACATTCCTTTACAGCGCATGACTTTGTAACGTATGCCTTACCCACACATTGTTGATAGGTATATGTAAGTATGGGTACGTGTTTTTTTAAATTTTAATTTAATATGTATATATTTGTACACACACCCACCCACACACACACACACACACACACACACGTACATATATGTTCACTGAGAAAACCAAAGGTTACAGGGACGTTATAGTTAGGGTGATGTTTTACTCATACAGAGCCAAAGAAATCCAGCAGCTATAGTTATACTTATGTAAGGAAACTATAACTCGTGGCCTAAAGTTACTTAACAGCGCAAGTTATAGTTTTGTCAGAGAAGTATATTCATAAGTATAACTGCTGAACAATCATCCTATATTATTCCTAAACATTTTCTGACGTTTATTTGAAGAAAAATTCAAATTTATTTGAACAACTAATCTAAATAAATAAATTCATTTAAAAAATATTAGACAACATTTATAAAAGTAAAACAATTATCAAAGCTAAAAAGTATGAGTCTAAGTTAAAAATTGTTTTAAACCACAATAAATAATTTCAATTCTTACATTCTTTCATTAAAAAAATCTCAAATAAATGTCATTAAATACAGCATTCATGTTATAATTTTTTCAACATCAGCAGACTTTAATACATTTATTACCATTTATTACACATTTTTCACACTTTCATAAAAACATTTTTCCACACTTTTCAGTCATTTTAGTGGAAGAAAATGTCCTTTTTCATTTCTCTCTTTTTAGGCTGATGTCCCTGGTTTTGCATCTGTTTCTACACTCAGTGGAGGATTGTGGTCAAGATCGGATGGAGGGAGGAGCTGTGCTCAGGAAAGAAGAATCTAATTTTCTTTTCTTTTAAACATATTGGCTATATCTTTTATTGTAAGGGTAGATAGAGGGAGGCAGTCAATAGCATGATTACATACAAAAGTTTGCATTATTTTTTTAACCAGTTTTACATCACCATTCATGTTGTTCTCATGTGTGCACAATGGGGCAATAGTTGTATTCTTGTAATATAGCTCCGAAAAATAAAATAAAAAGTTGATGCTTCTTTTTAAAAACTTGTTTTAGAAAAATACAACATTTAAAAAAAATATTTTGTGTCTTGAATGTAACAGATTGTTTCAACTCCATGACGTTTTAAATAATTCTGGCTCTAAAGAAGAAAAGAAGACAGAGATCATATTTGGAATTTGGTTTTAAACATTTTTAAAAGAGATGTACAATGTTTTTCTGTATATTTCCATGTATTTTTAAACTAATATCAATACTTTTTTAATCTCATTTTTGGATGCCAAAGAAGGGGAAATACAGGACAGAATCTTCCTAATGTTATTTCCCTGTGAAGACATTTTTTTGATTTTGGTTTAGACTGTTCTCTTGTCTTCATTGGATTACTTGTAATTTTTGGTGCATAGAGTTAAGGAACATCACCAAAAGTTGAAAAAAGACATCTGCAGGTAGGTTTCAAACTTCAAAAGTTAATAAAAAATGAATTTGGAAACATGTCAATGTGATACATTTAGAGTGTAAAAACAGGAGAGCAATCATCATAGGTTGCTTTTAATTTTAATACTGTAGAATGTATGCAAGATAGTCTAGGTACTCTGATGCACGCATCAATGAAGATTGCTGAATTTCGAGCAATAGCCTCTCTGACATTTATTTACTTTTTTTTTTAGAAACTTGGGGATTCAGAGTACCTGACAATGATGGTGCCATTCTCATTTCCTAGAAACTTAGCACATTTTTCAAAATTCCCAAGAAATGGTATAGGTTAGGGTGGAGTTTACCAATACTGCAGTTAAAAGATTTATGCAATCCTTATATTGAATTGTTGGTTTTGAACCTCCATCTAAGCACAGCGAGTAACAGTTCCCCACTCAATTGGAACATGTGGTTTCCTTCTGTAACCTGACTTGCTTAAATTGTCAATCCATGTATCTTGAAAGTATTTTAGAAGTGGTGCCAGTTTGTCCTCATTTTGGATAGAAAATTCTAAGTTTATAATTGAGGTGTAAAATTCGTCCACACATTCAGTTGATACAAAATACACCGCTGTTAGATTCTTAAGTTCATATTGCAATTTATTGTTTGTCATGTTTTCCCTTTTTTTATATTTTTTATTTCTCCCCAATGTTCCTGGGAAAAGTGAGAAATCATCCTTGAGTGGGGTATCTGGGTAAATATTATTAATAGTATTTATCAAAGTCGATTATTATTTTCCTAGGACTTTCGTTAATTGTTTTGGTTTTTCTAACTGTTATAAATTCAGTATAAATTAAAGGGATGGTGGTGTTATTTACATGTGCCTGATTAGTGTACATTTAGATGAATGGGTGAAAGATTTATGGTTGTAGGTTTTAGTAAGTTCTGGAGGAATGTTAATGTGTGAGTAGGTTTTGGGGGTTACTTTCATGAGATCACTCTCCTGTTTTTTTTGTTGTATCATTCTTCTCAAATTAGGGATTGCAGGCATACTGCTCGCAACATACATGGGGATGTTCTGGGATACCTCCCTCAAAACTGAACCAAACGGTTCATTGGAGGTTGCATCTAGAGCTTTAATATGGTGTATAATTTCTCTAACCTCAGTGTCCATTGCAGAAGTAGAGCTGTTATGTTTAGTGGTTCTTTCAAACATATTACCAAGGGTAGCCGCTCTCCCTTTGCCACGGGTTGAGAAATACTCAACACACCTCCAATAACACCTTGGTTTAGTTAATCTCTCCTTACAATAAAGGTAACCATTGTATTTCAGAAGTATGTTTCCTCATCGTCATAGCACATGTGAGGCTTGTTGATTTGTATTTCATCTTTATCTTTATCTTTATTTGGTGATATAAAATATATCCATAAATCACATAAATACATCAAAATTAAAAATATGAAAGTTAAAAGAAGAACTTTAGTTCCATTTACTGTTTTATCAATAAATATTAGACAAAATTAAAAATTCACCCTATTCCGCAAACATATCACCCCTTTTAAAAAAGAACCATCCCCGACACACCAACACATCCGGGACCACACATAGCCACAGGTAAGCTGGACGATACTGCAAAAAACCCTTATTTTTCAGTAGGAGAAATAAAAATCTTAATCTAAAAGGTGCATAAAAATCACAAAACAAGGTAAAATTAATTAGTGACTGTGAAGACACCCCATTACACGGGCAAATTTGTATAGATTTCGGATCATCCTGGCCAAGCAGGAAGCACAAGGTGCTTCTGATTACACCTAACCTGAAGCAGGTGATAAGAGTCCTTTCCTAAACATTTTGTACCTACTATTTCTCAAAATGTTTAAAAAGTTCCCCTTCAACCCCACCACTTGTCAGTACGTGTTAAACATTGTGGAGCGTAGAAGATGAGCCAAGAAGAGTGGCAGCCTGTTTGATATATGCTAGACAAGGAGTATCCAAATCTCAGTCTCAAGCCAGACAGTCACGGATCATCTCCCTATCTAGGGAGGCACAGTCACTAAACCACACAGAGATCCGCAAAAGGAGGGGCGCAACTTAATGCCATCGCCCTCAAACTCCAAGTCCAATTTCTCATGTAGGCAAAAAACAGAAGTGTTATTCCCCACACCCAGTAACCTTCTGTAGAAGCGATTCTAACTGGGGAGCCGTACTACTCAAGTAACCCCAGAGTGGGGCACAATACACAAAGACCGGTAGACATTTACACCTATATACCTCCAGCAGTGGTACTATAGGCTTGTTACCCACTCTTGTTGCAAAATCAAAGGTAGTCCCTACAGCAGCATTAAATCGCACACATCGCCTCGCTATGTAGGGCACCCATGACCGTTTGTCACCATAATTCACACCTAGATAGGGAAACTCATGCACACAGGTGATGTTTTGGCCGTTAATCACCAAAGCCCCTACTTTGCTCAAAGATTTACCACAAACCATAAAATGTGTTTTGATTATATTTACCTCTAAATCTAAATCCAACATGAAGTCAAAATAAGGCATGAATTGTTCAGTCGTACATCCAAAGGAAAGGGCTGTCTGCTACATGCCATCTCTCCTTTGCACTTTGCTACGCAATTTATTGATGCTTTGCAGTTTCAAAACATTGATTTGTTACTGACACCCAAAAGGCAGTGGTAAGCCATTTTTAAAAGGAAGTTGCTTCTAAGGAAAAGCATAGCCTACCATATTATACTTTCCACCCTGAGACAAGCTTAGGAATAGTAGACCACTGCCCAGGGCTGCATGCTTTCCCAGGGCCTTTCACGGAATGGCAACTTTAAATTTTTTAATGGAACTCCTAAGAGATAGGGATTCAGTCAGTGCAAATGCTGGGATGGAGACCTGCTTTTCCTCACAAACCACCATCCCTGAATCTTCAGCCATCATCAGGGAGTCAGCAAAAGATTCCTACCGCATTAACATTAATGAGGCAAAGGAGGTGTGGCCAACTGCCAAGGATGGCGGCTTCTTGATCGGTGAGCTCCTGGGCCCAGGACTGGCTATTCCTATTCACCGACCGTGTCGGGGCACCATCCGTTTCAATGAAATGCTGCGATTGCTGATCCCAGCGAGGGGGGCACATTGCTGCTAGCGTTGATCCCTACTCACTCTTAGGGGAAGCACTAGCCCCATCAGGCCTATCTACATGCTGCCTGCTCTGGGATCGGTGACCTGGTGAAGGCCTGCAGGGCCTGTGGGTCTGCTCTGCGAAGCCTCGTTGCCGCCCTGAGTAGAGCCGTCACCACCTACTGAGACTGAGCAGGCTGGATGTGGAGTCCGCTGCAGAGCACAAAGCGGCTGACCTGAGCTGCTGACCTGCCAGCACAGGTTGGAAACTGCGGCGACCTTGAATGCTCCCTTGGGCCAGAACCTACCTGCGGTGGCTGCTGCTCAGAGCGGGTGATTGGGGCCCATCCTGAGGTCTGGTACAGGACACAGTAGCCTTTAACGTTGCCATTATGGGTGGCGACGACGTCCCATCAGAGAGGCTGCGGTGGTCCTGGGCAGTGCTGATCCAGTGGAAAATTACCACAGGGGGCTGCAGAAGAGACGGAAAGATCCTGTGAACTGAAGTGATGAGGCAGAGAGGGGCACTGTGGAGCCTGAAGGAGGCTGTCTCAAGGCCTGGTGTGGCTTCCTGGGGGCAGCCGCGTCTGCGAACTCACCGCAGCCTGATACAGATCCGAGGTGAGCGTGCTGGCATTGTGGGCATTCCTAGAGGATGGCCTTCTGGTGAAGAATGCCTACATAATGCCTACATGCCGCACGACTCATTGGAGTAGCCCGGGTGGCATAGAGATCCTGTTCAAATCCACTTTGAGAGCCTCGCTGGGGCACATGTTGATGGCTGAGAGCTGCCTCCTGCTGAGGCCGTGTGGTGAGTCTGGGGTTCCCCTCTGAGTACTTGGCAATAGACTAGATGATGTTTCAACCTGAAGGGACTGTTGACCTAAGGTTCTGATGCCTCTTCACTTCCATGACATTCCCTTCCATGCCACCATTGAGAAGGCTGACTTCCAACTGACTTCTTCACGCATATAATTGTGGAATACCCCCATGAGGATATTTACCCATGGTGGCAGGTGACGCCACTACTGGAGCTCCCCCGACGTGGTGAAATGCTGATTTCGCTTATACTAACTTGGGTGGACCTAACTGGAGGTGCCTTGAAAACATTCTTGCCTTCCCTCCCTAGGAACATAGGGGAATGGAAAAGATTGCAGGAGGGGGAATTCTATCCTTCTATACTTTATGCTGAGTGCTGCCACATGCTGCTGCTGCAATTAATTGGACAGGAGGGATCATAGCAATCAGTGACTACCATAGACATTTACTGACACTTAAAACTGAGAATGTTATATCCTCGCAACATGGGCCCCACAAGGGGCAAAACCGCAGACTCCTGTGAACGTGTCAGATCCCAATCAGTCCACTCAGACAGCTCCTTTATATTAGCGACAGAGAAATGCATACCTCCCATGATCGCTCATCCCCCACAGACAAACTGGATGTTATCCTGAAGGAAATACATGATTCCACAGTGGCTAAAGAACAACACCTGGGGACCATTACTACTGACCTAAGCCTCCTCAGGGACGATCATAAAAAATTGGTTCATAGAGTCAAAAGCAATAAGACCACCCTTGCTCTTCTCACACCCTGGCAATCGGAATGCATCACTACTGTAGCACAACTTCAGCGCCAAGTCAACATCTTATAGGATTGTGCCGAAGATGCTGTGGGGTGATGTAGGAGGCTGGACTGGCTTGTAGTGAGTACCAAGGGGTACTTACACCTTGCACCAGGCCCAGGTATCCCTTATTAGTGTAGAGGGGTGTCTAGCAGCTTAGGCTGATAGAAAAGGTAGCTTAGCAGAGCAGCTTAGGCTGAACTAGGAGACGAGTGAAGCTCCTACAGTACCACTAGTGTCATATGCACAATATCATAAGAAAGCACAATACACAGATATACTAAAAATAAAGGTACTTTATTTTTATGACAATATGCCAAAGTATCTCAGTGAGTACCCTCAGTATGAGGACAGCAAATATACACAAGATATATGTACACAATACCAAAATATGCAGTAATAGCAATAGAAAACAGTGCAAACAATGTATAGTCACAATAGGATGCAATGGGGGCACATAGGGATAGGGGAAACACAAACCATATACTCTAGAAGTGGAATGCGAACCACGAATGGACCCCAAACCTATGTGACCTTGTAGAGGGTCGCTGGGACTGTAAGAAAACAGTGAGGGTCAGAAAAATAGCCCACCCCAAGACCCTGAAAAGTGGGTGCCAAGTGCACCTAAGTTCCCCAAAGAGCACAGAAGTCGTGATAGGGGAATTCTGCAGGAAAGACCAACACCAGCAATGCAACAACGATGGATTTCCAAACGAGGGTACCTGTGGAACAAGGGGACCAAGTCCAAAAGTCACGATCAAGTCGGGAGTGGGCAGATGCCCAGGAAATGCCAGCTGTGGATGCAAAGAAGCTGCCACTGGATGGTAGAAGCTGAGGATTCTGCATGAACGACAAGGGCTAGAAACTTCCCCTTTGGAGGATGGATGTCCCACGTCGTGAAGAGTCGTGCAGAAGTGTTTTCCCGCAGAAAGACCACAAACAAGCCTTGCTAGCTGCAAGGGTTGCAGTTAGGGTTTTTGGATGCTGCTGTGGCCCAGGAGGGACCAGGATGTTGCGAACTGCCTGAGGAGACAGAGGGGGCGCCCAGCAAGAGAAGGAGCCCACTCAGAAGCAAGCAGCGCCCGCAGAAGTGCCGGAACAGGCACTACGAAGTGGAGTGAATCGGTGCTCACCCAAAGCTGCACAAGAGAGTCCCACGCCGCCGGAGGACAACTCAGGAGGTCGTGCAATGCAGGTTAGAGTGCCGGGGACCCAGGCTTGGCTGTGCACAAAGGAAATCCTCGGTGAGTGCACAGGAGCCAGAGTAGCTGCAAAAGACACGGTTCTTAGCAATGCAGTCTGGCGTCGGGAGGCAAGGACTTACCTCCACCAAACTTGGACTGAAGAGTCACTGGACTGTGGGAGTCACTTGGACAGAGTTGCTGAGTTCAAGGGACCTCGCTCGTCGTGCTGAGAGGAGACCCAGAGGACCGGTGATGCAGTTCTTTGGTGCCTGCGGTTGCAGGGGGAAGATTCCGTCGACCCACTGGAGATTTCTTCGGAGCTTCTAGTGCAGAGAGGAGGCAGACTACCCCCACAGCATGCACCACCAGGAAAACAGTCGAGAAGGCGGCAGGATCAGCGTTACAAGGTCGCAGTAGTCGTCGTTGCTACTTTGTTGCAGTTTTGCAGGCTTTCAGCGCGGTCAGCAGTTTATTCCTTGGCAGAAAGTGAAGAGAGAGATGCAGAGGAACTCTGATGAGCTCTTGCATTCGTTATCTAAGGAATTTCCCAAAGCAGAGACCCTAAATAGCCAGCAAAGAGGGTTTGACTACTTAGGAGAGAGGATAGGCTAGCAACACCTGAAGGAGCCTATCAGAAGGAGTCTCTGACGTCACCTGCTGGCCCTGGCCACTCAGAGCAGTCCAGTGTGCCAGCAGCACCTCTGTTTCCAAGATGGCAGAGGTCTGGAGCACACTCGAGGAGCTCTGGGCACCTCCCAGGGGAGGTGCAGGTCAGGGGAGTGGTCACTCCCCTTTCCTTTGTCCAGTTTTGTGCCAGAGCAGGGCTGAGGGGTCCCTGAACCGGTGTAGACTGGCTTATGCAGAAATGGGCACCATCTGTGCCCATGAAAGCATTTCCAGAGGCTGGGGGAGGCTACTCCTCCCCTGCCTTAACACCTTTTTCCAAAGGGAGAGGGTGTAACACCCTCTCTCTGAGGAAGTCCTTTGTTCTGCCTTCCTGGGCCAAGCCTGGCTGGACCCCAGGAGGGCAGAAGCCTGTCTGAGGGGTTGGCAGCAGCTGCAGCTGCAGTGAAACCCATGAAAAGGCAGTTTGGCAGTACCCGGGTCTGTGCTAGAGACCCGGGGAATCATGGGATTGTCTCTCCAATACCAGGATGGCATTGGTGGGGCAATTCCATGATCATAGACATGTTACATGGCCATATTCGGAGTTACCATTGTGAAGCTACACATAGGTAGTGACCTATATGTAGTGCACGCGTGTAATGGTGTCCCCGCACTCACAAAGTCTGGGGAATTGGCCCTGAACAATGTGGGGGCACCTTGGCTAGTGCCAGGGTGCCCACACACTAAGTAACTTAGCACCCAACCTTTACCAGGTAAAGGTTAGACATATGGGTGACTTATAAGTTACTTAAGTGCAGTGTAAAATGGCTGTGAAATAACGTGGGCGTTATTTCACTCAGGCTGCAGTGGCAGGCCTGTGTAAGAATTGTTAGAGCTCCCTATGGGTGGCAAAAGAAATGCTGCAGCCCATAGGGATCTCCTGGAACCCCAATACCGTGGGTATCTCAGTACCAAATACTAGGGATTTATAAGGGTGTTCCAGTATGCCAATGTGAATTGGTAAAATTGGTCACTAGCCTGTTAGTGACAATTTGGAAAGAAGTGAGAGAGCATACACACTGAGGTTCTGATTAGCAGAGCCTCAGTGAGACAGTTAGTCATAACACAGGTAACACATACAGGGCACACTTATGAGCACTGGGGCCCTGGCTGGCAGGGTCCCAGTGACACATGCAACTAAAACAACATATATACAGTGAAATATGGGGGTAACATGCCAGGCAAGATGGTACTTTCCTACAGGTGAGCATGCCGAAACAATGTTTGGGTCACTCGAAGGCCCTAATGCTACGCCATGTGTGGAAGACTGACTGTGGAACACAGTGGCACCAACAGGTCTTTTTGACCTGTTTGCAGTGGAGAGGGCAGTTTAGCTTCCTGCTAAAAGACTACCAGCTGGAGTGCCGCCATGACCGGTGGTGGCCCAGATTCTGAACTACCAACATTGTGATACCCTCCTTCGCAATGCATGAGAAAAGGCACCTATCCTGATAGAGAATGCTTAGATATTATTGTTCTCAGATTATACAATCTCTGTCCAACGTCTGAGAGCCTCCTTCTAGGCAGTGAAATTACAGTTGTGCTTGGTAGGCCTATCCTGTGCATTGATGATCCCAGCAAGACTTAAAGTGATTCACGCAGGGGGGAGCGATTTTCTCAACACTCCTGAGGGCATGTGGAACTGGTTGGAGCAGAACTTCCCAGATGCTCGATACCTGTACCCTCGCAGCCCCTCCCACCCAAGACACAACCACCACCATAGAGGCAACGATGTGGAATGGATAAACAGGAGCGGAGGAATGTGACCTCAACGCCAAAGCAAGCTTTAGAGAGTCAAAAAGTGGCAATTATTTTGGCAACCTCTATTAGGGATAACCAACCACCTTCCAGTGTGGGCTCCACCTCAGGCAGCACATCCCACTCTGAATCAGAGGGCAGCATGGCACTGTTCCCATCCATCACCCCACAGTCAGCCAACAACCTGCTGGGATGAAGATGCTATAAGTACTCTAAGCATGAGAAATGCCTGCCTGTAATGGGCAGGAAGGAAATTCTCACCCCCTTGAGTGAATATGATGTCTCGATAAGATGTCTTTGTGATGTTGCTTTGTGCACCCTAAGTGGCAGGGGTATGCCCAGACTTGGGTCCCTTGCTCGCTGCGCCACTGGATTCAAGCTAGCCTGGCTCATGAAGGGTGATACCCTGAAACCGGTCCCAGGATGCTTGTTTCCTGTCTAGGGAGGACCTGGCCTAGCAGTTCGTGCTGGACTGTTCCCCTGGGGAACAGGGTCAAGACTGATTTGCATATGGCTGGGTCCAAACTGGAGTGGTGTGGTGAGCAAGAAATCGACAGATTAACCCAGATCTGTGACTGGGGTGAGTTTTTGAAAAGTTTCAACATTCCGTCCATCATTTTATTTTGTTTTGTCATGTTGCTTTGTGCGCCCTACATGGCAGGGGTATGCCCAGACGTGGGTCCCTTGCTTGCTGCGCCACTAGATTCAAGCTAGCCTGGCTGATGAAGGGTGATACCCTGAAACCGGTCCCAGGATGCTTGTTTTCTGTCCAGGGAGGACCTGGCCTAGCAGTTCGTGCTGGACTGTTCCCATGGGGAACAGGGTCAAGACTGATTTGCATATGGCTTGGTCTAAACTGGGGTGGATTAAACCCAGATCTGTGACTGGGGGTGAGTGCTTGAAAAGTTTCAACACTCCGCCCATCATTTTATTATGTTTTGTGATGTTGCTTCATTGAAGACACACCAGAGACATTCATCAAGGGAGCATGGCCTGCACAAGTGCTTTTTTGAACATTAAAAAAAACAATGTATTCTCATGAGTGAATAAACTAGTAATATAAGATGCTTTAAAACCATACTCATTATTCCTTGCAGACAGCCAAATACTCCTAGACTGTAGCACAACATATCTGTGTGCCATTTCATGAAGCTTCTGAAATAGAAGTTTGATTCCAACATTTCTTATCTGAATATTTAAGGTACATAAATGTTTTATTTATCTGTAAACAGTTCGGCTTAATTCATGCACTTACCGTTATAAAAACGATTGTACATTTGTTTATGCACTTTCATTGAAATGCCTCATACATGTTACATCCACATTACAAGATGGTCACCACACTTTTTTCTTCACAACAGGCTAAAAAAGATAGCAGTTCCATAACACTATTTATCTGGCCACCAGCCAAATAATACATAATTTCTATTTTCAGCCTGTGGCCAGCTAAGCAACAGAGACTATGTACCATTTTTTGTCATCTGTGAGGTAAATAGCTGAGATTATATACTATTTGGCTGGCGGCCAGATAAATAGACACAATAATGAAAGCTGAGTCAGTGGAATTCATTTTAAGAGCACTCGTCTTAAAAATATAAAAACGTTCGGTAAAATATAGCAGGTCACACAGAATACAGCATATTACCTACCATTTCCGGTGGCTGATAGATGACCCCAAACACAACACAGTATTGTCCTACGGACCAAACCTAACCAACACGACCCAATGTATGTCAATGGCAATACATTTCTTGGACTTGTTAAATTGGCTTGGGATTCGGGGTTACCTCACTGTTGTAAAAATTACACATTATGGGCAGGATCTTTAGACACCAGTCTAGTCTAGGTAGATCAGTCGGGGATATTCTGTGACTTGAGCACTTGGGAGACATTCTGGCTCTATGGGCAACTGGGAAGGTCAGAAAGGGAGAGTGTTTTTGGACTTTTGGATAAGAAGGAAATATTTCTGAACAGGTTTCTATATGCTAAATTGTCCTTTAGCTCCAGGTGTTTTTTGGGGATTATTAGAAAACAGTTCAGCGATGGTATTTTCGAATTAGCTATTTTTCTGTGCCGTAGTCCACTATCTCAAAAAGGGCCTGCCACAGTGACGTGTTGTTGGTATTATGGTGTCCTGGCCCAGCTTTGATTGGAAGGCTTACCACAGAACCATTAAAGAGCATTTTCCTGGAAACTTTTGAAACAGTATTTTGATAGTGTGTCCTTAGGGGCTTGGCCCTCGTTTTGGGATGATAAAGAATGCTACAATGGCAAAAGAACTCAGAGCCCCTAAAATGGGCCAGAGCATAAACACCAGGTCACCAACCGGCAAGATAGACCACAGAAGAGGGGCTATGGAAATGTCCCTGCTTCCCAGGGAAAGTTAACATTCTCATGCAGTGGTATATGGAATGCAAGCCCACCAAGCAGGTTCGCTGCTCATTACATACTCACCTCTAATTCTAGAAAGTTGATGCATCTCTCTTGCACCATCGGATCTACTATTTTGCTCTATTGTGCTTTTACTCCAAATCCTACATCCCCAAGCTCTGGGAAAGAGTGAGTAAGCAGTCCATGACACCTTCTTTGTCTTCCTCTGAGGTGGGCTCATTGCTCCTTGTGCAACACCTGAGCAAATAGGAAAGTAGCAAAATCCATCGAGTACAGCTTAACCTCAGCTTGTAATGGCTGGCAAGGGGCCAGGTTATAGAGGTTCCAGCCCACATTCTAAGATATATCAGTGTACATTTGTAGGTCAAGTTGGGATCACCAACATTTTCCTATGCAGGGAAAAATGCACAAGCTCCCATGCACTTTGCAGGATTTAAAGGTTGTGAGCATTCAGCGACAATATATTGCATCCACAATAGAAATGTTCTAGTGAAAAGATTGAGTTGGAGACATTAGGTTTGGCCATACACAGGGCCAGAGATCAGTAGACCTCTCCTCTAGGGGTACAAGGTAGGGGGAAACACACTGAGGGCCTAATTCACAAAGAGAAAATCACACTTTTTTGTAAGTTTATGACTGTTTGCTATTCACAAGGGTATTTTACTAGTAAAATCTTTACTAGTGCAGAGTTTTCACATCAAAAAATATAAAATTGTCCTGTGAATCAAGCCGACAATGTTGAAGCTGAGGGCTTAGTGAGGCACCTGCCATATCAGCTTACACCAAGGAGCAGGCAAATGTTTTCTATGGCCCTTCCTAACTTCTTTCAAACTTTGGTCTTTGGTTTGCAAGTCATCCCAAGATGGAAGCAGAAACTAATAAACACTGCAAGAATAATCACCATGACAGCTGTGGGTTTGGGGGCCAAATGGTGCCCAAGTAACCACCAGAAAGAGAAATTATTAAACTGTTAAAGCAAAAAGAAGTTTGAAGTAAATTAAGTTAGAAAGCAAATGAAGGAATGAAAATATAATACATACAGTATAAGGAAAGAAAGAAATTAAGACGGAAGAGAAAAAAAATAACAAATGGAAAGAAAACAAAGAAAAGGGGTTGAATGAAGAGGCAAGGAAGGACAAGAGGGTAATGAAAAGAAAGAAAGGAATAAAAAATGAGGAAAGACTGGGAATAAGGAAATATGGAAAGAAAATGAAATAGGAGTATGAAGAACAACAAAGGATACATAGACATAAAGATAGGAAGAGGAATGAAAGGAGAATGGTATGAAAAAGGAATAGAAAGAAAAGAAAGATGGATAGAAAGAAGGACAGAATGAAAGATCAACATAAGGAAGGAAATCTGATAAAAAGAAGGAATGAATGAAAGATGTCAATACTGGGACATGCAGTTTTTGCACAAATTACTATCATGCTTTAAAATGCATAATTTTATACCATTTTATGTAAAGTTACATCAGGGGAACAATTCTCACTGGCTGCCAAAGGAAAGGTCAGGATCACCAGCTTTGCTCTGTTATTTAGTGCCCTACATAGTACAAAATGTTATTTTCCTGGCTTCTACCTTAGATGAAGAACCACTTTTGGGGTTTGAGGGTTGGCCCACAGGGCTAGGGAGGCGAAAAACACTTTTCGTGCACTTTAACCTAGCAGAGTCTAACTAACTTACTGTAAAAGAGAACCAGCAACTGTGTGATGTCTGGTTCAGAGTACGAGACAAAAAATGTCACAAAACTGAAGGCATTAACAGGGAAAAGAAAAAGAGTGTACAATGACAGAAGCACTGAATGCCCCTCCTAAGACAAGCTCTAAACAACAGCAAATAAATAGCACTTACAATGTAAATTAGAATTTAGGTTGCCACACAAAACAAATCACTTCACTAGGTGTTGCCGATTTCCCCACATTTCCGTTTGTATGCTGTATAGTTTTATTAGTAAAACTGTAAGTCAGTCCAAATGTAATAGTCATTTCAATTGAAAACGTTTGTTAAAATGGCAGTGCTCTCCCACACCATGCATATTCCACTCTACGCCACTCTACTGCACGCTATGCCACTCAACTCTATGGCACTCAAAACCACTCTATGCCACTCTAGGCCACTCCACTCTATTACACCTTATAATGTGGTCAATGCTGGTCTTCTTGCGGCTATTCTTCGGTCAACAAAGAGAATGAGGTGGTCCTGGTCACAGGGTAGATGTTTCCTGAAATCCTCTTGGTGCTGGTAGAAGCCCATTCACCACTGGGCTATCAGTCACTCGGTATCAAGGTCACTGCCAAATCCTTCCGTGGGAAAAAACTTGGCTTCTGAGTGACCAATCTCAACTCAGATTACTCTCCCGGGCTCAGCTAACTCAGGTGCAACTTTGACCGTCGGGTCTTGGTCTCTGGTGCTGCATGCTGGCGGTTTGTGGGGAGCTATAGATTTTGAGCTTTTAACTTGCCCCAGCATGCCTCTCAGCTGTTGTGGCTTGTGCTGTGAACAAGTGGGCAGCAAACTGATCCTTGAAGTCTGCTGACTTTGGTGGGGCTTTGAAGATGACTTCTCTATAAGCAGAACACAGCAGGCACAGTCGCTGTCCTTTGCTAACCACTTAGTTCAGCAGGTGCAGTTGGCGCCTTTGCAGCATCTCTATTTTACGCCACTCATTGACACTCTACTCTATAACACCTGCACCAATCCATGCCACATTACTCCTGTCCATACCACTTTACTCTATGCCGTTCCACTCTACTCCATCCTAGACCTCTCCACTCTAGGACACATTTCTCTATGCCACTGCACTCTATAACACTATGCTCCACTTTATGCCATTCTGTACTCCTCCACTCTACTCCACACCACTTCACTCTACTCCACTACTCTGCACTCTACTCCATTCTAAGCCACTATGCTCAACTCTAAGCCATTCTACTCCACAATACTCTACTACACTCTATGCCACTACACTCTACAACACTCTACTCAACCCTAAGCCAGGACACTGTACTCTACTCCACTCCACAGCACTCCACGTCAGGCACTTCATTCCACACCACTTAACTGTACGAAACACCATGCCACTTTACTCCACTCTACTTCACACTATTCTGCAACACTTTTCTCCACTCTATGCCACTCCTCTACACCTCTCCATTCTATGCCACTTCACCCCATGATACTCCATTCCCCTCTGTAACACTCTACTGCACCCCTGCTCCACTCTGTGCCATTCCACTTTGTGACACTCTATTCCACTCTATGCCACTCTACACCAGCCTATTATACTCTGTACCACTCCACATTACTCTACTCTACAGCACTCTGCTCTATGACACTCCTCTCCTGCCCACAATGACAGTCTAGCCACTCTGTTCTATGCCACTTCACTCTACGACACTCTACTCTGTGACACTCTAGTCTTCGAAACTCTACTCAACTCTATGTAACTCAACGCCATTCCACTCCACGACACTCCACTTTACGATACACACTACAGAACTCTACACCATTCATTCCACTTTACCTCATTCCACTCTGTGACACTCTAAGACAATCTACTGAATGCCACTCTACGCCACACAACTCTACACCACTCAGCACTACTCTATTCTACAACACTATAGCACTCTACTCCACTCTGAGAAATCTCCTCACTTCTACCACACACTACTCTGCTCTGCGACACTCCAGTTTATGACACTCCACTTTAAGACACAGAACTGCACTCTCCTCTCTATACTACTTCAGTTCACTCCACTCTACTCCACTCCACCCACTCCATTCTGACACCCCATTCCACTTTACTCCACTCTGTACCACTCCAGTCTGTGACATTCCACTTTACTCCATGATACTTTACTCCACTCTATGCCCCTCCATGCCCCTCCACTCTACAACACTCATTACGCCACTCCACGCCACATTGCACCTCTTCATTCTAAGGCACTTTACTCCACTCTATGCCGATCCACTGTACCCAACTCCACTTTACGGCACTCCACTCTACACCACGCCACTCTATGTCACTCCATTGTATGGCACTCTATGTCACTTCACTCTACGCCAATCCACTCTACGTCACACCACACTGCAACACTTTACTCCTCTCCATGCCACTCCACTCTTCACCATGCACTCTACTCCACTCTACTCCACTCTACGCCACTCCATGACACTCTACTCCACATCACTGCACTCTATGCCACTCCACTCTACACAACTTCACACTATGACACTGCACTCTATACAGTCTATTCCACTGTATGACATTCCACTCCACATCACTCCACTCTATGACACTCCACTCTATGCCACTCCACTCTACATAACTTCACACTATGGCACTCCACTCTATACAGTCTATTCCACTGTGTGACATTCCACTCCACACCACTCCAGTCCATGCCAATCAACTCTAAGACACTCCAATCCACTCTGCAACTCTTTGTGCCTCCAATCTACACCACTACACTCTACGACACTCTACTCGATGCCACTCTACATCACTTCACTCTACACCATTACACACCACTTTACTCCACTCTATGACACTCTAAAACACTCTTTGCCACTCCACTCTACTCTACTCCATGCTACTACACTGTATGATACTCCACTCTACAACACTTCACTTAATGGCACTCCACTCTACACTACTCCACTTTATGCCACCTCATGCCACTTTCCTCCACCCTACGCCACTCTACTTTATACCACTCCATTCTACGTCAGTCCACTCTACAGCATTCCATGCCACTCCACTCTGCACCTCTCTGTGTCACTCCACTCTAAAACACTTTACTCCTCTCCATGCCACTCCTCTCTACACCACTCCACTCTATACCACTCCACTCCATGACATTTTACTCCACTCTGCATCACTCCACTCTACGACACGCTACTCCATCCAGACACTCCACTCAATGATAACTACTGTAGTCTACAACAGCCTACTCCACACTACTACACTCTACACAACTTCACACTACTGCTCTCCATTCTATGACACTCTACTCCACTCTATGCCACTCCCCTCTACACCACTCCACTTTATGCCACTCCACGCAACCTTACTCCACTCTACGCCACATCATGCCAGTCACCTATAGGACACTGCTACTCCACCCCACTCCACTCTTCGACACTATATTCCACTCCAGTCTACATCACTACACTCTACAACACGCTACTCTATGACACTGTAGACCACTTCACTCTACACCATTCCATACCACTTTACTCCAATTCTACAACACTCTACCCCACTAAACTGTACTCTACTCTACTACACTGTATAATACTCCTCTCCTTGACACTCCACTCTACACCACTCCACTTTATGGCATTCCATGCCAGTTTAGTCCTCTCGACGCCACACCACTCTACACTACTCCACTTTATGCCACCTCACACCACTTTACTCCACTCTGCACCACTGCACTCTACTCCTCTCAATGCCACTCCACTCTTTACCACTTCACTTTACATTACACCACTCTACAGCATTCCATGCCACACCACTCTGCTCCACTCTATGTCACTCCACTCTACAACACTTTACTCCTCTCCATGCCACTCCTCCCTACATCACTCCACTCCACTCTAAGCCACTCCACTCTACAGCACTCCACTCTACGACATGCCACTCCACTCAGACACTCCACTCTAAGACACTACTCTACTCTACAACAATCTACTCCACTTTACTGCACTCCACTCTTCACAGCTTCACACTAATGCTCTCCCCACTGTGACACCCTACTCCACCTTATGCCACTCCACACAACTTTACTCCACTCTACGCCACTCCACACCACTCACCTATAGAACACTCTGCTCCATTCAATGTTACTCCACTCCACCCTACTCCACTCCACTCTGCGACACTCTATTGCATTCCAATCTACACCACTACACTCTACAACATGCCACTCTATGACCTTCTACACCACTTCGCTCTACAACATTCCACACCACTTTACTCCACACTATGACACCATACACCACTAAGCTCTACTGTACTCCACTCTACTATACTGTATGACACTCCACTCTATGACACGCTCTCTATGCCACTCCACTCTGCACCACTCCACTTACATCATTCCATGCCATTTTAGTCCACTCTGTGCCACACAACTCTATTCCATTCCAGTCTACACCACTCCACGTCATTCTACTCTATGTCACTCCACTCTACAACACAGCACTCTACTCCAGTCTATGAACCTCCACTCAATGACACTTTACTATACTCAACAACAATCAACTCCACTCTTTGCTACTCCACTTTATGCTACTTCACTCTAAGAAACTCCAATCTATGCCACTCCACTCTGGGCCACTCTACTTACATTGCTCCAGTTAACTTCACTCCTTTCTATGCTACTGCTCTCTATGACACTCCACTCTACAACACTACTTCATTCAACGTCACTCCACTCTGCCCTACTCCACTCAGCGACTTTCTACGCCACTACATTCTACACCACCACACTCTATGCCACTACACTCTATGACATTCCGATCCTCTCTACGCCATTCCACTCTACAACACTCCACCCCACTTTACCCTATTTTACACCCCTTCACTCTAAGCCGCTTAAGTCTATGTCACTCAACTCCACTCTATGCCATGCTGCTCTACTCCACTCTATGTCACTCCACTCTTGACACTTTACCCCACTCCACACCACTTTGCTTCAGCGTACTCTACTCTATACCACTATACCACTGTATTCCAATCTATGCAGCTATACTCCATTCTATGTCACTCCATTCTATGACACTCGCCCCACCCTACTCTATGGCACTCTAATCCACTCTACGCAAGTCTACTACATGCCACTCTACTCTACTCCACTCTACTCCATTTTACAACACACTACTCCACTCTATGGCACACAGCTTTACTCTACAACATTCCACTTTATGACACTCTACACTTGTAAGAGGCTGGACTGGCTTGTAGTGAGTATCTAGGGGTACTTGCACCTTGCACCAGGCCCAGTTATCCCTTATTAGTGTATAGGGTGTCTAGCAGCATAGGCTGATAGATAATGGTAGCTTAGCAGAGCAGCTTAGGCTGAACTAGGAGACGTGTGAAGCTACTACAGTACCACTTAGTGTCATATGCACAATATCATAAGAAAACACAATACACAGTTATACTAAAAATAAAGGTACTTTATTTTTATGACAATATGCCAAAGTATCTCAGAGTGTACCCTCAGTGAGAGGATAGGAAATATACACAAGATATATATACACAATACCAGAAATATGCAGTATAGTCTTAGAAAACAGTGCAAACAATGTATAGTTACAATAGGATGCAATGGAGACACATAGGGATAGGGGCAACACAAACCATATACTCCAGAAGTGGAATGCGAACCACGAATGGACCCCAAACCTATGTGACCTTGTAGAGGGTCGCTGGGACTATTAGAAAATAGTGAGGGTTAGAAAAATAGCCCACCCCAAGACCCTGAAAAGTGAGTGCAAAGTGCACTAAAGTTCCCCAAAGGACAAAGAAGTCGTGATAGGGGAATAAGGCAGGAAAGACACAAACCAACAATGCAACAACGCTGGATTTCCAATCTGGGGTACCTGTGGAACAAGGGGACCAAGTCCAAAAGTCACAAGCAAGTCAGAGATGGGCAGATGCCCAGGAAATGCCAGCTGTGGGTGCAAAGAAGCTTCTACTGGACAGAAGAAGCTGCGGTTTCTGCAGGAACGCAAAAGGCTAGAGACTTCCCCTTTGGAGGACTGATCCCTCTTGCCTTGTAGAGTCGTGCAGAAGTGTTTTCCCGCCAAAAGAACGCCAACAAGCCTTGCTAGCTGCAAATCGTGCGGTAAGCGTTTTTGGATGCTGCTGTGGCCCAGGAGAGACCAGGAGGTCGCAAATTGGACCAGGAGGTAGAGGGAACGTCGAGCAAGACAAACAATCCTCTTAGCAGCAGGTATCACCCGGATAAGTGCCAGAAACAGGCACTACGAGGATGCGTGAAATGGTGCTCACCCGAAGTTACACAAAGGAGTCCCACGTCGCCGGAGACCAACTTAGAAAGTCGTGCAATGCAGGTTAGAGTGCCGTGGACCCAGGCTTGGCTGTGCATGAAGGATTTCCGCCGGAAGTGTACAGGGGCCGGAGTAGCTGCAAAAGTCGCGGTTCCCAGCAATGCAGTCTAGCGAGGTGAGGCAAGGACTTACCTCCACCAAACTTGGACTGAAGAGTCACTGGACTGTGGGAGTCACTTGGACAGAGTTGCTGGATTCGAGGGACCTCGCTCGTTGTGCTGAGAGGAGGCCCAAGGGACCGGTAATGCAGCTTTTTGGTGCCTGCGGTTGCAGGGGGACGATTCCGTCGACCCACGGGAGATTTCTTCAGAGCTTCTAGTGCAAAGAGGAGGCAGACTACCCCGACAGCATGCACCACCAGGAAAACAGTCGAGAAGGCGGCAGGATCAGCGTTACAGAGTTGCAGTAGTCGTCTTTGCTACTATGTTGCAGGTTTGCAGGCTTCCAGCGCGGTCAGCAGTCGATTCCTTGGCAGAAGGTGAAGAGAGAGATGCAGAGGAACTCGGATGAGCTCTTGCATTCGTTATCTAAGGAATCCCAAGAGACAGAGACCCTAAATAGCCAGAAAAGAGGGTTTGGCTACCTAGGAGAGAGGATAGGCTAGCAACACCTGAAGGAGCCTATCACAAGGAGTCTCTGACGTCACCTGGTGGCACTGGCCACTCAGAGCAGTCCAGTGTGCCAGCAGCACCTCTGTTTCCAAGATGGCAGAGGTCTGGAGCACACTGGAGGAGCTCTGGACACCTCCCAGGGGAGGTGCAGGTCATGGGAGTGGTCACTCCCCTTTCCTTTGTCCAGTTTCGCGCCAGAGCAGGGCTAAGGGGTCCCTGAACTGGTGTAGACTGGCGTATGCAGAAATGGCCACCAAATGTGCCCATGAAAGCATTTCCAGAGGCTGGGGGAGGCTACTCCTCCCCTGCCTTCACACCATTTTCCAAAGGGAGAGGGTGTAACACCCTCTCTCAGAGGAAGTCCTTTGTTCTGCCATCCTGGGCCAGGCCTGGCTGGACCCCAGGAGGGCAGATGCCTGTCTGAGGGGTTGGCAGCAGCTGCAGTGAAACCCCGGGAAAGGCAGTTTGGCAGTACCAGGGTCTGTGCTACAGACCACTGGGATCATGGGATTGTGCCAACTATGCCAGGATGGAATAGAGGGGGCAATTCCATGATCATAGACATATTACATGGCCATATTCGGAGTTACCATTGTGAAGCTACATATAGGTAGTGACCTATATGTAGTGCACGCGTGTAATGGTGTCCCCGCACTCACAAAGTCCGGGGAATTGGCCCTGAACAATGTGGGGGCACCTTGGCTAGTGCCAGGGTGCCCACACACTAAGTAACTTAGCACCCAACCTTTACTAGGTAAAGGTTAGACATATAGGTGACTTATAAGTTACTTAAGTGCAGTGAAAAATGGCTGTGAAATAACGTGGACGTTATTTCACTCAGGCTGCAGTGGCAGGCCTGTGTAAGATTTGTCAGAGCTCCCAATGGGTGGCAAAAGAAATGCTGCAGCCCATAGGGATCTCCTGGAACCCCAATACCCTGGGTACCTCAGTACCATAATACTAGGGAGTTATAAGGGTGTTCCAGTAAGCCAATGTAAATTGGTAAAATTGGTCACTAGCCTGTCAGTGACAATTTGAAAGAAATGAGAGAGCATAACCACTGAGGTTCTGATTAGCAGAGCCTCAGTGAGACAGTTAGTCACTACACAGGTAACACATTCAGGCACACTTATGAGCACTGGGGCCCTGGAGAACAGGGTCCCAGTGACACATACAACTAAAACAACATATATACAGTGAAAAATGGGGGTAACATGCCAGGCAAGATGGTACTTTCCTACATCAACCACTCCCAGTTCTAACATTTTCTGCACCTCTTGCTTTATGCAGTCCCTGACATGGTCAGGCTGTCTATAGATTTTACTTTTGACAGGCAAGCCGTCTCCAGTATCTATAGTGTGCTCACACCAAGAAGTGGTACCTGGCACAGTAGAGAAGAGTTCAGAAAACTGACCCAGGAGATTTATGCAATGGTCTTTCTGCTCAGCAGTAAGACAATCAGTCAAAACTACACCTTCCACCAGAGCAAATGGTCCTGTGGAAGAGAAGATATCAGGTAGAGGATCACTGTCTTCTTCCTGTCCCTCATCAGTTGCCATGAGCAGGGTGAGATCAGCCCTGTCATAGTAGGGTTTCAGGCGATTGACATGGAGCACCCTAAGGGGACTCCTGGCAGTGCCTAAGTCAACTAAGTAGGTGACTTCACCCTTCTTTTCAACAATTACGTGGGGTCCACTCCATTTATCTTGGAGTGCTCTTGGGGCCACAGGCTCCAAGACCCACACTTTCTGCCCTGGTTGGTACTGAACCAAAACAGCCTTCTGATCATGCCATTGCTTCTGGAGCTCTTGGCTGGCCTGAAGGTTTTTACTGGCCTTTTTCATATACTCAGCCATCCTTGATCTGAGGCCAAGTACATAATCCACAATATCTTGTTTTGGAGCTTTTAAAGGTTGTTCCCAACCCTCCTTGACAAGTGTTAGTGGACCCCTAACAGGGTGTCCAAAGAGGAGTTCAAAGGGGCTGAAGCCCACTCCTTTCTGGGGTACCTCCCTGTAGGCAAAAAGGAGGCATGGTAAGAGGATATCCCATCTCCTGCGGAGTTTTTCAGGGAGTCCCATAATCATGCCTTTGAGAGTTTTGTTAAATCTCTCCACCAGTCCATTTGTTTGTGGATGATAGGGTGTAGTGAACTTGTAAGTCACACCACACTCCTTCCACATGGCCTTTAAGTAAGCAGACATGAAATTGCTTCCTCTGTCTGATACTACTTCCTTTGGGAAGCCCACCCTAGAAAATATTCCCAGGAGGGCCTTTGCCACTGCAGGTGCTGTAGTGGTCCTTAAAGGAATTGCTTCAGGATATCTTGTGGCATGGTCCACTACCACTAAGATAAACCTATTGCCTGAAGCAGTAGGAGGGTCAAGGGGGCCAACTATGTCAACCCCTACCCTTTCAAAGGGAACCCCAACCACAGGCAGTGAAATAAGGGGTGCCTTTGGGGTGCCACCTGTCTTGCCACTGGCTCGACAGGTTTCACAGGACTTACAAAATTCTTTTGTGTCCTCAGACATTCTAGGCCAATGAAACAAGGGAACAAGCCTGTCCCAAGTTTTCATTTGTCCCAGATGTCCAGCTAGGGGAATGTTGTGGGCTAGAGTTAGGAGGAACTTTCTGTACTCCTGAGGAATCACTAACCTCCTGAGAGTTCCAGGTTTAGGATCCCTTGCTTCAGTGTACAAGAGGTTGTCCTCCCAGTAAACTCTGTGAGAGTCACTGACATCCCCATTAGCTTGTTTGACAGCTTGCTGTCTTAGACCCTCTAGTGTGGGACAGGTATGCTGTGCCACACTCAGCTCCTCCCTGGCAGGCCCCCCTTCACCCAAAAGCTCAGCAGTGTCTGCTTTCAGCTCCTCTGGTGTAGGTTCTGCACAGGGTGGAAATTCTTCTTCCTCCGAAGTAGAATCCACTGTAGAGGGAGGGATAGTAGGAAGTGCTTTACTTCTACTAGCCCTAGCTTTAGGGAGCATTTGGTCCATTGTTCCAGGATCTAAGTCACCCTGTCCTTTTTGCTTTTTGGCCTGAGCCCTTGTTAAAGCAAAAATATGCCCTGGGATGCCCAGCATTGCTGCATGGGCCTCCAACTCCACATCTGACCATGCTGATGTCTCCAAATCATTTCCTAGTAGACAGTCTACAGGTAAATCTGAGGCTACCACAACTTTCTTTGGACCAGTAACCCCCCCCCAGTTGAGATTAACAACAGCCATGGGGTGGCTAAGTGTGTTGTTGTGAGCATCGGTTACTTGGTACTGGTGACCAAGTAGGTGTTGTTCAGGGTGGACCAGTTTCTCTATGACCATAGTCACACTGGCTCCAGTATCCCTGTAGGCCTGAACCTCAACACCATTTATTAGGGGTAGTTGCTTGTACTTATCCATGTTAAGGGGACAAGCAACTAAGGTGGCTAAATCAATAGCCCCCTCAGAGACTAACACAGCCTCTGTGGTCTCCCTAATCAGACCAACCCCAACTAAGTTACCAAAAGTGAGCCCAACCCCCCCCTTTGGATTGGCTATTAGTAGGTTTGCTCCCACCACCACTGCTATTAGTAGGGACACTAGGTGTAGCAGTAGGGGTTGTAGTGGTAGGAGGCTTGGTGCTTTTCTTTGGACAACTGGGATCTGTTGTCCAATGGCCTTTTATTTTACATAAATAGCACCATGGTTTCTTTTCTTTGTTTTGATTAGAAGAGGATTTGGGCCCACCACCCCCACCAGAGTGTTTTTGTGGGCCTGATGAAGACTCATTTTTAGATTTGTCCCCACCCTTGTCAGAAGACTTACCATCCTTCTTCTTGTTGCCATCTTTGTCACCCCCTGTATGAACTTTTCTGTTCACCCTTGTTCTGACCCATTTGTCTGCCTTCTTTCCTAATTCTTGGGGAGAGGTCAGATCAGAGTCCACCAAGTACTGGTGCAACAAATCAGACACACAATTATTAAGAATATGCTCTCTCAGGATCAAGTTATACAGGCTGTCATAATCAGTAACTTTACTGCCATGTAACCACCCCTCCAAGGCCTTCACTGAATGGTCAATGAAATCAACCCAGTCTTGTGAAGTCTCCTTTTTGGTTTCTCTGAACTTTATCCTGTATTGTTCAGTGGTTAAGCCATAACCATCCAGGAGTGCATTCTTAAGAACTGTAAAATTATTGGCATCACTTTCTTTCACAGTAAGGACCCTTTCCACTAAATGATAGCCATAGGATAGCAGCCCACTGCCTTTGAGGGACATCCTGTACAACACAGGCCCTCTCAAGTGCAGCAAACCACTTGTTAATGTCATCCCCCTCCTTATAAGGGGGAACTATCTTGTGAAGATTCCTAGAATCATGCTCTTTTGCAGGATGACTATTGGGAATACTGCTGCTGCCACCATGGGTTTCTAAACCCAGTTTCTGTCTCTCCTTCTCTACTTCTAAGGACTGTCTATCCAAATCCAGCTGTTGCTTCTTGAGCTTCAGTCTGGTTTGTTCCACTCTCAATCTATTGAGCTCCCTTTCTAACAATCTGTCATCAGGGTGGGTGGGAGGGACATGTCTTGAAACAGAAGTATGATGAGAATGGACAGAAGGAGACCTGTCCCTGATTAGCAGAGCCTCAGTGAGACAGTTAGTCATAACACAGGTAACACATTCAGGCACACTTATGAGCACTGGGGCCCTGACTAGCAGGGTCCCAGTGACACATACAACTAAAACAACATATATACAGCGAAAAATGGGGGTAACATGCCAGGCAAGATGGTACTTTCCTACAACACTACTTCAGTCTACGCCATTCTACGCCACTCAATGCTATGACGCTCTGCGCCACTCCACTCTATGGCACTCTACTCCACTCTCGGCCACTCTAATTTATGCCACTCAACTCTTTTCCACTGTACTCTACTCCACTCAACAACATGCTACTCCACTCTACGACACACTACTCCTCTCCATGACATTCCACTTTACGCCATTCCATTCTACTCCACTCTATGCCATTCCATTCTACAATACTCTGTGCCACTCTAGTATGTGACACCCAACTCTCCTCTATGCCACTCCACTTTATGCCACTCTACTCCGGTCTACAACACACTTCTTTACTCTATGACACACTACTCCACTCTCTGAAATTCCACTTTACGACACTCCACTCTACTTCACTCTACATCACTCTACACCACTCCACTCTACAACACGCCACTCCAGTCTAAGCCACTCCACACCACTCCCTTCTACCACACTCTAGTCCACTTTACTCCAGGCCACTTCACTCTACCACACCCTATTCCACTATATGCCCCTTCACTCTGCAAAATTCCACTCCATTCTACACCACTGCAGTCTACTCCACACCACTCCACACTGCTTTACTCCACTCTACGCCACTCCAGTCTACAAGGGTCAGATGTACAAAAATACAATTTTGCATTTCTTCAATAGCGACTTCATAGAAATGCTATTTAAGAAATGCACAATGCTATGTACAGAGGTACCGATTTCCTAATAGTGATTTCTACAAAGTAGTAATCGCTATTAGGCAATCCATATTAAGAAATCCCATTGCATTTTAGTCAATAGGCTGATTTTGCATTTCCTAAATAGCAATTTCTTATTAGGAAATCGCTATTTAGGAAACACAAAACCAGGGATGGCAAAGGGTAAAAGGCCCCCTTGGTGCACCCCAAAAATAGGGGTGCACCTGTAGAGCACACATATGTCTAAGGGGCATGTGTGTGCTCTGTTACAATTTAAAAAAGCACTTTGGGGTGCTTTTTTAAATTGCACCTGGTTACCACCGACTTCAAGTTGGTGGTGATTGCATCTCCTAAATGCCCAAGTCACATTTAGGAAATGCTTGGTACATCAGAATAGGAATCGCAAATAGGAAATCACAATTTGCGATTTCCTATTCTGGAAATCGCAAATTCCAATTTCTACAGGGTAGAAATCGCAGTTTGCGATTTCGTAAAGGCCTCTGTACATAAGAAAAGGCCGTTTTGCATTTCTTGACAGCCCAGAATACCGATTTGGACGATTAAGAAATGCAAAAGGGCTTTGTACTTCTGGCTCTAAGCCACTCCACTCTATTCCACTTTACATCACTCCACTCTGGGACACTGTACTCGACACTCCACTCCACTCTATACCACTCTTCACCACTGTTTTGCTTTCACTAATGACCGAGCTGACAAAAATCTCTGGAATGCACTTCTTAGTTTAAAGAAGACATTTATTATTACTTCACCACGAGGTTCCTGAGAGAGATTAGTAGGTTGGAGGCACATGTTTAAAAATAGCCACAGCAATGAAAGTAAAATATATCAAAGTGATTCTCAACTGCAATGTACACAGCAAATATATGTGATTATATTATAGCATAACTTCCAAGCAAAGAATAAAGTCAAAATTCATCACCGTAGGGCCTATCACTGCTCTTCATCTTTCTCTTGTCAGCAAGTTGATGACCCCTGTTCAACTGCGAGAAAGAGTTTTTTCCACCCTCACGGGAGGTCAGGCAGTTGACTTCCACTCCTGACTGAAGTCCCAGAAAATTCCCCCTTGCTGCCGCCCGGGGACACCTTTTATAGAATATTCAAAACATGCTGGCTACTGTAGGTCAGAGTTGGAAGAAACAACGTCGAAAGTTGGCCACGTTTTGAAGGCTCTCTCTCCCAAGGCCGAGTCCTTCCCTGCACTAAAGAAAAACACAAAATATGCACTTCCTTATCATGCTATCGTGTTCGGTAAGACAAAATACGAAAAACACAAGCTTAGTTTACCATGTGGAAAAACACAGCTCATCTGCAATGTCTCAACTGCACTGTCTAACGCCACGATAAAGCCAATAGGCAGCTAAACTGAATACAAAGTGTAATGTCTATTGCCATGATAAAGCCCATAGGCAGCTAAACTGAATACAGGATGTAATGTCTAATGCCACATTAAAGCCAATAGGCAGCTAAACTGAATACAAAATGTAATGTGCTACTGGTGAACATTGAACAACTAATATGCACAGTGGTGAAACACAAAGTCAG
This sequence comes from Pleurodeles waltl, assembly GCF_031143425.1. Classification (NCBI taxonomy): domain Eukaryota; kingdom Metazoa; phylum Chordata; class Amphibia; order Caudata; family Salamandridae; genus Pleurodeles; species Pleurodeles waltl. Next base: position 295,231,323 of record NC_090449.1, on the reverse strand, counting down.
TGGTCAAACATACTTATTTTCATTACAACCACTCTGTGCTATGCCACTTTTTCTAGTTTATGCCACTCAATTCTATAACCCTCCACTCTACGTGACTCCACTCTGCACCACTCCACTCTACAACACTCTTTCAACTTTATGACAGTCTAGTCATTTCTGACACTCCACAACATTCCACTCTGCTGCACTCTACGACAACTCCACTCCTCTACAGTTTACTCCACTCTACGACACTCCACTCTACTCTATTCCACTTTATTTAACTCTATGCCAGTAAGACTTTTCCTAACATGAATTACTTTTAGGATATAATTTGCCACCCTGTAGCATACATTCGGGGAGTCTAAGGCTAACAAGAGTTTCAGTACTTCCTGATAAGTTCTTATATTAAGTACATTAAAAAGTGGTTTGTGGTAACTGATTCTAAGATGTTCGTAGAATTTACAGAATAGGACAAAATGCAAAGTGCTTTGTTTGCTAACTGCAGCACAAGGGCATCTAACTGACTCTAGAGGGCAATGCCTAGTTTGAGGAAATGCTACTAGGTGGTGCGCAATACCCAGTCTTAGTCTAATTAACACAAACCTGTGCTGCATGTTGGTGACTATGGAAAGATAACCAAACCTACTTGCATCCAATGAGTAAGACAAGTAAAGACCAGAAGTGGTTTTGGTAGATTCAGTTAGCTTCCTAGGGTCCGCCTTAAAAATTATAAAAGTATCCTTGATACATTTTTTTGATAATGACAGCACGTCCTCTGGATTATGTTTTATAGATCTGTTAAAAACAGATTTGAAGCAGCATTCAATAAAAGCTATCCAGGGTGTACACATGGCGGTGCCCAGTTTCATACAGTCTAACATAAGATCTTTAGTAAAACAGTGGCTTCCTTTGACCATATGCCATGCCATAGAAGCAGGGGTCTCACCTGTAGCAAATCTTCCAAATATTGTATGCCCATTTCTTGTTGCGTGATCCAATTAGAGGCTGATATGGGTAGACATAACATACATTTTAGGAAACACTTTTGCTGTAACCTCACACCACGGCACAATACTCATCCGTGGAAACAACTCCAGCCCTGTAAATGTCCGGCATAGTGCCTATGGGGCGACTCCCTAGTTTACTAGCAAATGTGACTATAGCATCCAGATTTTTTCTTATATTGTTCCTACCCGAATAAACCAGCTGGTCCCACTTTCAACTGCTAGGAAATAATACCCCCAAATAGTTAAAGCAGTTGATAGTACTAATCTCCATTTTCTGAATGTAAAAACGTCTGCATTTCTTTACCTTCTTGCCACAGGCCATAGTAAATGTTTTGGATTTATCGATTTTCATACCCTTAGATGACATAAACTGTTCAAGTCCACACATTAACTTCTGGAGCCCCATGGGTGTTCTGGAGATCAGGACAACATTGTCTGCATAAAGTAGGGCAGGCACAGGACATCCGGCCACATACGGGGGATCGGCCTGTAAACCCTGCAGAGAGAACAATAACAGGGCAAGGACGCAACCTCTTTCTATCTTGAAAGAGGTGGTGCATTCCCCAAGTTGGTCGAAACTGACTTTGCATGTCAGATCTCTATACAGGAGGGCCACAAAAGTGATGATATACCTTGGGGCGCCTATCTCAATTAGAGTAGGCCATAGAAGAGCATGTTCTACTAGGTCAAAAGCACTACTGAGTTCTGCAAAGCAGAGATACAGGACACCTTTTTTAGCCTTTGTATACTTTCCTATAATTAGATCTAGGTTAACACATTGCTCTATGGTTCCTAGACCTTTTCCAAAACCAAACTGTACCGGTGATAAGATGTTATTTTCTACGACCCAGTCATTTATCCTTTCCAATATGATTCTACTAAATGTTTTCAAAGAGGAGTCCAGCAGAGAAATTGGTTGATAGTTTTTAGGGTCAGCCTTATCTCCCTTCTTATGTATTGGTATAATAATGGATGTGTACCATGTTGGGGGGGATGTCAGCAGATATGTCCGAATTGAAGATTCTAGTCAAAGGTGGTACCCAAAAAAAGATGCTATGTTTAAAGACATCCACTGGAACACCATCTGGTCCTAGGGCCTTACCTTCAGCACCAGCTAAGATAGCAGAGTAAACCTCATCTGTAGTAATCTGTGGATAGTTGGGTTGACCAAGCTCGATCTGCCCAATTATATCTACCTACCCTTCCTTAAAAACCTCTGAGTAGTGAGCCACCCATGTTACACAGTCTACACTTGATCTCAGATCTGATGGCATCCATTCTGAAAGGAAGGGGGCATAATTGGTTTCCCAGAACAGTTTGATATTATTAGTCTCTGTCACCTGGGCTAGTTTGGACCATGCCTCTTCCCTTAGTTCCTTTTTTCTTTGTTCCTGTGTCTTCTTATATTTTTATTTGGAGGGACTTAATTATTATCGGGTCTCTAGGAGAAGTCTGCAGGGCTAGTTTAAGATTCCTCTTGACTTTCGTGCAGGCCTGGTTGAACCACCCCTTTTCATGCAAAGGTCATCTATGTTGTGGGCTGTAGGTCAGGAGTCCCTGTATATAAGCTGTGATTGTACCAAAACATCTTAATAACATAGGTACCTCAATGTCCTCCTGCAGGCAGTAACCAATTTCATGCGAGCAGCCACATATAACATCCCGCAGAATATCAGCAGGCTCAATGTCTTCCCATTTCCGTCTCACCCCCGTGGTTCTAGGTACTTCGATCCGATTCAGTTTAGTATAAAACACATCCCTCGGCCCCCAGGAATGACGTAGGGAGGATAATCGGATAATGATCACTAAGAAGGGTCAGCTCAGTATAGGGTGTGTCTCAGCCATTTAGTGCAAAGGATGACAAAATAATGTGGTCTATTACGGAGGATGAGTTGGGGCCCCTAGGAGTTGGAATTATTTTGTCGGAAACTCCGTGCTTACGTTCCATAGGCATTAAGTCAAAAGTGGACAGCATCAAATTAAGGGCCTCTTGTAGGAGGCTGGACTGGCTTGTAGTGAGTACCAAGGGGTACTTGCACCTTGCACCAGGCCCAGTTATCCCTTATTAGTGTATAGGGTGTCTAGCAGCTTAGGCTGATAGATAATGGTAGCTTAGCAGAGCAGCTTAGGCTGAACTAGGAGACGTGTGAAGCTACTACAGTACCACTTAGGGGGTCATTCTGACCCTGGCGGTCGGTGATAAAGCGGCGGCCAACCCGCCAACAGGCCGGCGGTCCAAAATATGCAATTCTGACCCTGGCGGGAACCGCCAACACAGCCCGCCGCATTAACACTCCGACCGCCACGGCGGAACAAACAAACAGCGCGGCGGTCACCGCCAACAGCCAGGTGGCAGACAATGTACCGCCCACCCTATCACGACACACCAATCCGCCACCTTTTCCGGGGCGGGAGCACCGCCGATAAAAACACGGCGGAAACAGACTACGAACGGGAAAACGCTCACCTCCACATACTCCACGCGAGATTCCGGCAGTATGGAACCCGAGTTACAGGTCATCCCCGCACTCCTATACCTGCTCCTGTACCAGGAGCACGCCCGGCGGCGCGGAAGACATCGGTGAGTACTGCACCTACGACACAGGGGAGGGAAAAGATTACTGGCACACACCCACCCACCCACACCCACTACAACACACACATCAATGCATTCCCACAGATCACTGTCACAACCCACAAACCCCCCCCTCCGAAATAATGCAAAGACCAAAAGAAGAGATCTTAAACGGGCAGATATATTGAAAAATGGACAGCAGTAATCCAAATAAATAAATAAACTATGTACAAAATATATACATCTACTATATGTAGTCCAACCACTGTCCGTGGACCACAGGGGTCCTGAGCAAAGGGGCAAGGCCCAGTCCCACGACAAGAACTCCACGGAGAGAACACTGCAGGGGCATCAGAAAGAAAAAAGGACAGGCACCTCAGGGGGAAGGGAAGGGGGGGCACCTCAGCCACTTGAGTACACGACGCCAGATCCACGAGGGGACTCCATGACCACTGGCCCATCCTGGGGAGAGCAAAGCCACAGTCCATACAGTCCATACAGTGGGTGGCCTGCCCACTGGGCCATCCTGGGGAGTGCAAAGCCACAGTCCATACAGTGGGTGGCCTGCCCACTGGGCCATCCTGGGGAGTGCAAAGCCACAGTCCATACAGTCCATACAGTGGGTGGCCTGCCCACTGGGCCATCCTGGGGAGTGCAAAGCCACAGTCCATACAGTCCATACAGTGGGTGGCCTGCCCACTGGGCCATCCTGGGGAGTGCAAAGCCACAGTCCATACAGTCCATACAGTGGGTGGCCTGCCCACTGGGCCATCCTGGGGAGAGCAAAGCCACAGTCCATACAGTCCATACAGTGGGTGGCCTGCCCACTGGGCCATCCTGGGGAGTGCAAAGCCACAGTCCAAACAGTCCATAACAGACTCCACTGCCACTGGAGGAGGCATGTTGGCCAGAGGACATCCTGCAGCCCTGCCCGAGACAGATCCTGCCCTGCCACGTCTGCCAAAGGGCCAGCGGTTCTTGCCTGGAAGGGCCCAGTTCAGCGGTTCTTGCCTTGAAGGGCCCAGTTCAGCGGTTCTTGCCTTGAAGGGCCCAGTTCAGCGGTTCTTGCCTTGAAGGGCCCAGTTCAGCGGTTCTTGCCTTGAAGGGCCCAGTTCAGCGGTTCTTGAGACGGCGGTCCCCAGCGGAGCGGTGCTGGAGACGGCGGCCATTCTATGGCCAACTGCTCATTGCCTGGTGGTGCCCTCCTGGGCAGCGGGGATGGTGCTCCTTCAATGCCCACCTGGGCTGTGGGTGGTGGGGCCCTCCTGGCCAGCTGGGCTGGGTCCTCCCTGGGCAGCGGCTATGGGGGTGGTGGGCTCTCCCTGGGCAGCTGTGACGGTTCCTCCCTGGGCAGCGGCTATGGGGGTTGTGGGCTCCTCCTGGGCAACTGTGACGGTTCCTCCCTGGGCAGCGGCTATGGGGGTTGTGGGCTCCTCCTGGGCAGCTGTGACGGGTCCTCCATGGGCAGCAGGCCTGCTGCCTGACTTCTCCGCCTTGCTGCCCTTGCCCTCCTTAGTCGGGAGTCTGTGGCCCTTTCCTCCCTTTGGAGCTGTGGCTGTTGACGGTGGCTGGCTAGTGTCCTGGGGGGATATAGAACCCGGGCTCCTGCAGCGGCCCTTCCGCCTTCTGCTCCTCTTCCCAGGGGGTGGGCTGCCTGTCCCCTTGCTGCTGGGCGAAGATCCAGACATGCGGGCTGGTGGGCTCCAATACCCCTGCACCCTTGTCAAGGGGGCTGCAGGGCTGGTGGTGGCTGAGGTGCTCTTTTTACCCCGACGAGAAGGAGGGGGGGGCTCAGGGTCAGGAAAGAAGGTAGCAGTAGAGAGATAGATTTTCTTGGGACAATGGAGAGTGATAGGTAGAGTGGGAATGGGAGTGGAGGGAGAGGATGTGGTTGTAGGTGAGTGACGTTTGCTGTCTTTGGGTGCAGGTGCAGGAGGGATAGGCTGTCGTGAGGTGGATGGCTGTTGGGTGGGTGGGTGGCTGCGTTTGTGTGGTGTGGAAGAGGGGGTGACAGACACAGTGGGAGAGGACACAGGGGACGTGTAAATGGCAGTGGGGGTGGTGACTGCACGTGTGCGGACTGTTCTGGTGGGTGTGCTGGTGATGGAAACACTGGCTGATGGTGAGGTGAATGAAGGTGTGAGTGTAGACGTCACAGGGAGGGAGGAGGGAGACGAGGAGGTGGGGGTCACAGAGGTGGAAGTGACTGTTGGCATGTCTGCATCGGAATGTTGCTTGTGTGAATGTCTGCGTGATCTGTGGTGCTTATGTTTGGATGAGCTGCTCTTGGGTGTTGAGGTGTGTGCAGGCTGGTCTGATGGTGTGGGTGGGACAGGCAGAGGAACAGGAGACTGGGAGGAGGGAGTTAGTAGAGGGAGGCAGGAGACAGGGACAATGGCTGCCGTCAGTGCTGAGGCCAGAGCCTGGAACGATCGTTGATGGGCAGCCTGACCCGAATGAATGCCCTCCAGGTACGCATTGCTGCGATGAACCTCCCTCTCCACCCCCTGGATGGCATTCAAAAGGGTAGTCTACCCAACAATGAGCGTTCGGAGGAGGTCAATGACCTCCTCACTGAGGGCAGCGGGGGTAACAGGGGCAGGGCCTGAGGTGCCTGGGGCGAAGGAGATGCCCGGCTTCCTGGCAGAGCGGGCACGGGGCGAACGCTGAGGGGCTGCTGGGAGGGCGGAGATGGTGCGCTGGGTGGCGGCTGTACCTGTAATGGCGGGGGCACGGATGTTGCCCCCCCGCAAGGGAGCTCCCTTCCGAGGACGTGTCCGTGTCGCTGCAGGGTCCAGTCGTCCCCGTTGTGGAGCTCCCCTCGCCCTCCGTCTCACTGGTCCAGTCAGACTCTGTGGCATGGCCCTCCTGGGCCATGTGAGATGCAGCTCCCTCCTGCCCCGATGCCACTTCTCCTCCGCCTGATGATGCTGATGCACACAAGCACAGAAAGACAAACAAAAAGGGGGGGGGGAGAGAGAAATAAAGAGATTTTGAGTACATGGATCACCGGTACAGTTAGCGGACATGACAGACACAGATGCCCCCTGCACTAAGTTGCGCACTTGGGGTCCGCTACGCATTCCGTGGAACATGCCCTACACGCCTAGAGTTGACAACTGCACCCATGGATGACACGGCCCAGGGATGGCTGCACTGGCACACTACTGAGGGTGGTGGCTGGGGACACAGGGGCTTACGGGGGTGCCCAGCCTACAGATATCGCCCTGGCCTAGGGGGACCCACAGCCCTCCTCCCCCACCCAGACACCTCCACTGCGCGACAACAGAGTAGATTATGCTTGTACTCACCCCCTTGTGTCTGCTGTGCTGCCCTCACGCGCCCATCCAAATCAGGGTAGGCCACCGCCAGGATCCGGAACATCAGGGGGGTTAGTTGACGGCAGGCACCCCGCCTACGTTGGGAGGCCATCCCCAGCAGAGACTCGGCGGTCTTCTTGGTCCCGCGGCGGATGTCCTCCCACCTCTTGCGGCAGTGGGTGCCCCGTCGATGGTGGACCCCCAGGGTCCGGACTTCCTTGGCGATGGCACGCCAAATCCCGATCTTCTCATGGGCGCGGACCTATGTGACACGTACAGGGAGGGAGAAATACCACGTTCAAGTTTGTCTGCATTTTCGTTGCCAGTGGCCCAACGCCCCCCATCCCCGCCAGGCCCCCCGCCATGCCCCCCGCCATGCCCCCCGCCAGGCCCCCCGCCAGGCCCAACATGCCCCCCATCCCCGCCAGGCCCCCCGCCATGCCCCCCCCCAGACCCAACATGCCCCCCATCCCCGCCATGCCCCCCGCCAGGCCCAACATGCCCCCCATCCCCGCCAGGCCCCCCGACATGCCCCCCGCCAGGCCCAACATGCCCCCCATCCCCGCCAGGCCCCCTGCCATGCCCCCCACCAGGCCCAACATGCCCCCCATCCCCGCAGGCCCCCGCCATGCCCCCCGCCAGGCCCAACATGCCCCCCATCCCCGACAGGCCCCCCGCCATGCCCCCCCGCCAGGCCCAACATGCCCCCCATCCCCGCCATGCCCCCCGCCAGGCCCAACATGCCCCCCATCCCCGCCATGCCCCCCGCCAGGCCCAACATGCCCCCCGCCAGGCCCCCAGGCCAGCCAGTGGCCCCAAATCCATATTGAATTAAACTCACTTGTTGGTCTGGAGGACCGTAGAGTAGCGCATACTGGGGGAGGACCCCATCCACAAGTTTCTCCAACTCTTCTCCAGTGAAGGCAGGGGCCCTTTCCCCAGACACATGAGCCATTGTCCCTTCCAGACCGAGGTCATAGCAACACTTGCAGTATAGGTCCTCTCCTGTGAAAGTTCAAGTCGCGAGTGAATAAGTAGATAGAAAATGGCGGTCACGCCCGCAGCGGTGCGTACCGCGGCGGGGCGTACCGCCACCGCCGGCGCACTTCTCCATTGGCTCCTGATACCCATAGGCTTCAATGTTATCCAATGCGGCTTCGCACCGCGGTCTTCGACCGCCTACCGCCACGGTGTGCCACGCCAGCGCATTGACCTCACATCCCATGTTCACACTTCACAGGTCAGGCAGCCACCATTTCGAGGGTCCACATGGCTCAATTTCAACTGCGTCACACAGGCCTAGGCCTTGCATAGCCACTCATACACGCCATTCACTGCATAGAGAATCGTTTACTGTGCAAGCTGTGAGTACGTACCTGTGGGTTGCTTGACTGTGTGCTCCATGTTGTCCTTCCTAGGCACCGTCCGCTGGGTTTGGCGAGGAGAAGGAGGAATCCTCCTGTGTACAGACCGCTGGTGGACCTGTCGACAATGGAAGCACGCCACATTATCCTGACCTACCGGCTTGACCGTGCCACTATACATGAACTGTGTGCCCAGCTGGAGCCCGACCTGATGTCCCCCATCCGCCAACCCACAGGGATTCCCCCTCTGGTGCAGGTCCTGTCAGTACTCCATTTCTTGGCAAGTGGGTCATTTCAGACAACAGTGGGAATTGCTTCTGGGATGTCTCAGCCCATGTTTTCGAAGGTGTTATCCAGAGTGTTGTCTGCCCTGATGAAATACATGAGGAGCTACATCCTTTTCCCTGAGGTGGGCGAATTGGCTACAGTGAAGGGTGATTTCTATGCCCTTGGACATATTCCCAACGTCATTGGTGCCATTGATGGGACCCATGTGGCTTTGGTTCCCCCCCAAGGAAGTGAGCAGGTGTACAGGAACAGGAAAAGTTACCATTCTATGAACATCCAGGTGGTGTGTTTGGCTGACCAGTACATCTCCCATGTCAATGCCAAGTTCCCTGGGTCAGTGCATGACGCCTACATCCTAAGGAATAGCAGCATCCCATACGTGATGGAACAGCTAGAGAGACACCGTGTATGGCTATTGGGGGACTCTGGGTACCCCAACCTGTCGTGGCTACTGACCCCAGTAAGGAATCCCCGGACCAGGGCAGAGGAACGGTACAATGAGGCCCATGGGCGTACTAGGAGGGTGATCGAACGCACCTTCGGCCTCCTAAAGGCCAGGTTTCGGTGCCTGCATATGACAGGTGGATCCCTAATGTACTCACCTAAGAAGGTGTGTCACATCATCGTGGCCTGCTGCATGCTTCACAACCTGGCTTTGCGCCGCCAGGTGCCTTTCCTGCAGGAGGATGGTCGAGACGGTGGTGTTGTGGCAGCTGTGGAACCTGTGGAGAGTGACGAGGAGGAAGACGACGGGGCTGAAACAGACAACAGGGACAGAATCATTGCACAGTACTTCCAATAGGACACAGGTAACAATTCAAACATAATTTAGTAAATGTAAACTACTCTCCTGCATCTCTGCTGCCTGTCTATTTGCCCCAGTGTATGATGACTGAGTTGTGGCTTTTCCCTCCCTATTTCAGATCTGGGGTCCCCACTACGAGTCCTGTGCTTCGTTTCCCCATGGACTACAGCTTTGTGGCAGCGGTTTGTTGACTTCACTATGTACAAGGACATATTTGCACTGTCATGTCAATTACAATATTTTGAAATCACAGCCAGACTCCAGATAGTTTTGTGCAAAATAGGTGTTTATTTCAGTGCTCAAAATGGGATGGGTGGTTTCAAGTGGGTGGGGGCTATGGTGAAGGAATGTCCATGGCAGGGTCCAGAGTAACAGTCACACAGGTGCATTGTCCATAGGCCTGTGGAGAGATGGAGCATGGGCAGTTCAAGGATGGACAGGGTGACAATGTGGGACAGTGGGATGACATCAGGTGGTATCCTTTGCTGGCGGGGGTCTTGACATCCTACTCTGTCTTCTTGCGAGATCTCAGGGCCCTCTTGCGGGGTGGTTCTTCTCCTGCAGGAGGTGGGGGTCTGGTGGGCTGCTGTTGTGCGGGGGCCTCCTGTCCACTAGCGCCGGCGGAGGTGGTTGGCTGTTCTTGGTCCAGGCTAGTGGCAGGGGCCCTTTGTTGTTGTTGAGTGTCCGTCCTGGTGTTGATGAGTTCCTGCAGCAGCCCTACCATGGTAACCAGGGTGGAGGTGAGGGCTCTGATGTCCTCCCTGTACCCCCGATAGAGTTCCTCCTGCAGTACCTGGATCTCCTGGAACCTGGCCAGTACCGTCGCCATCGTCTCCTGGGAGCGGTTGTATGCTCCCATGATGGTGGTGAGGGCCTCGTGGAGAGTGGGTTCCCTGGGCCCGTCCCCCCCCTGTCGCAAAGCTGCCCTCCCAGTTCCCCTGTTTCCCTGGGCCTCTGCCCCCTGGCCGGTGTGCCCACTACCACTGCCCCCAGGTCCCTGTTGTTGTTGGGGTGGTGGGTTATCCTGGGTGCCCTGTAGTGGTAGACACACCGCTGATTGACGCGCCCTGGAGACAGAGGCATGGGCCCGCTGGGTGGGAGCTGTGCTGGTGTTCCCAGAGGGGTTTGGGTCTGTAGTGACCTGTGGCTGTCTGAGGGGAACCGACTGTCCAGAGGTCCCCGATGGTCCGGGCTGGTCATCAGTGTCCAGGTCGACAGAGCTGCTGTCATCGCTGACGGCCTCTTGGGTGGGGGGTGTGGAGAATTCTGGGCCCTCCGTGGCGGTGTGTTGGCGGTCGGGTCCTGCAGGGGTATAGAGGTATGGTTATAGTTTCAATGTGTGCCATATGGGTGTATCTGTGGGTTCCCGTGTCCCCAAGTGCTGGCATTCGTGTGTGGGGGCTTTGGTGAGGGTGGCTTGTGGGGGGGATGTGTATATGCATTGGGCATGCTTTGGTGATGGGTGTCCATGCTTAGTGGACGCATGCAGGCCTAGGTTTTGGGATGTGTGGGTTGTGATGGTGAGACATTGGCAGGGAATAGGTGTGCTGGGGGTGGGGGTGAGGATGGTGGTGGGGGTGAGGATGGTGGTGGGGGTGAGGATGGTGGTGGGGGTGAGGGTGGGGGTGAGGATGGGGGTGGGGGTGAGGGTGGGGTTCGAGGATGGGGGTGAGGGTTGGGGTATGATTTGGCATGCAGGTGGGGGGGAAGCAGTATTGAAGCTTCAACTTACCAGAATCCATTCCTCCGCCGACTCCTGCGAGGCCGTCAGGATGCAGGATGTTCAAGACTTCCTCCTCCCATGTTGTAAATTGTGGGGGTTGAGGTGGGGGTCCTCCGCCAGTCTTCTGCACGGCGATGTTGTGCCTGGATACCATGGAACGCACCTTCCCCCGTAGGTCGTTCCTTCGCTTCCTGATGTCTTCCCGATTTCTGGGGTGCTGTCCCACAGCGTTGACCCTGTCGACAATCCTCTGCCATAGCTCCGTCCTCCGGGCAATGCTGGTGTATTGGACCTGTGTGCCGAAGAGCTGGGGCTCTACCCGAACGATTTCCTCCACCATGACCCTGAGTTCTTCGTCTGAGAAGCGGGGGTGTCTTTGGGGTGCCATGGAGTGGTGTGTATGATGTGTGGGGTGGAGTATGTGTAGTTAAGTGTGTTGAGTGTGGTGGTGTGTGTTGTTTTGTGTGTGGATATTGTGTGGGTGATGGTGTAGTGTGCCTCTGTGTGATGGTGTTCTGTGATCGCTGCTGTGTCTCTCAGTGCTTCTTTTTGGATTTTGGTCGAAGGGGTTTGTGGGTGATGTGGGTGTGTGTTTTATATTGTATTGTGTGTGTGGGAGTGGTGTGTGTATGTGTATCAGGTGTGTGGAATTCAAATCGTCCAATGTGGCTGAGTTTTGTTCGTTTGTGTGTATTCTGACCGCGGCGGTGTGTACCGCCAATGGAAAACCGAGTTTGAAAGACCGCCGCGTGGATTCGTGGGTCGTAATGGCATGGGCGTATTTCTGTTGGCGTGACGGTGGAGGTTTGGTCACCTCCACTTTTCCGCCGACCGCTGGTCTGGCGGTCTGTTGTGGCTGTCGGATTTTCGGAGGTTTGGCTGCTGCGGGTCAGAATGACCGTGGCGGATTACCGCGACCGCGGCGGAATTATGGAGGATTTCTGACCGGCGGTAGGCACCTTTTACCGCCGAGGTCAGAATGACCACCTTAGTGTCATATGCACAATATCATAAGAAAACACAATACACAGTTATACTAAAAATAAAGGCACTTTATTTTTATGACAATATGCCAAAGTATCTTAGAGTGTACCCTCAGTGAGAGGATAGAAAATATACACAAGATATATATACACAATAGCAAAAATATGCAGTATAGTCTTAGAAAACAGTGCAAACAATGTATAGTTACAATAGGATGCAATGGGGAAAAATAGGGATAGGGGCAACACAAACCATATACTCCAAAAGTGGAATGCGAACCACGAATGGACCCCAAACCTATGTGACCTTGTAGAGGGTCGCTGGGACTATTAGAAAATAGTGAGAGTTAGAAAAATAACCCTCCCCAAGACCCTGAAAAGTGAGTGCAAAGTGCACTAAAGCTCCCCTAAGGACAAAGTAGTCGTGTTAGAGGAATAATGCAGGAAAGACACAAACCAGCAATGCAACAACTGTGGATTTCCAATCTAGGGTACCTGTGGAACAAGGGGACCAAGTCCAAAAGTCACAAGCAAGTCGGAGATGGGCAGATGCCCAGGAAATGCCAGCTGCGGGTGCAAAGAAGCTTCTACTGGACAGAAGAAGCTGAAGTTTCTGCAGGAACGAAAAAGGCTAGAGACTTCCCCTTTGGTGGACGGATCCCTCCTGCCTTGGAAAGTTGTGCAGAAGTGTTTTCCCGCCAAAAGGACGCCAACAAGCCTTGCTAGTTGCAAATCATGCGTTTGGCGTTTTTGGACGCTGCTGGGGCCCAGGAGGGACCAGGAGGTTGCAAATTGGACCTGAAGAGAGAGGGGACGTCGAGCAAGACAAAGGGCCCTCACTGAAGCAGTTAGCACCCGGAGAAGTGCCAGAAACAGGCACCACAAGGATGCATGAAACGGTGCTCGCCGAAGTTGCACAAAGGAGTCCCACGTCGCCGGAGACCAACTTAGAAAGTCGTGCAATGCAGGTTAGAGTGCCGTGGACCCAGGCTTGGCTGTGCACAAAGGATTTCCGCCGGAAGTGCACAGGGGCCGGAGTAGCTGCAAAGTTGCGGTTCCCAGCAATGCAGCCCAGCGAGGTGAGGCAAGGACTTACCTCCACCAAACTTGGACTGAAGAGTCACTGGACTGTGGGGGTCACTTGGACAGAGTCGCTGGATTCGAGGGACCTCGCTCGTCGTGCTGAGAGGAGACCCAAGGGACCGGTAATGCAGCTTTTTGGTGCCTGCGGTTGCAGGGGGAAGATTCCGTCAACCCACGGGAGATTTCTTCGGAGCTTCTGGTGCAGAGAGGAGGCAGACTACCCCCACAGCATGCACAAGCAGGAAAACAGTCGAGAAGGCGGCAGGATCAGCGTTACAGAGTTGCAGTAGTCGTCTTTGCTACTATGTTGCAGGTTTGCAGGCTTCCAGCGCGGTCAGCAGTCGATTCCTTATCAGAAGGTGAAGAGGGAGATGCAGAGGAACTCGGATGAGCTCTTGCATTCGTTATCTAAGGAATCCCAAGAGACAGAGACCCTAAATAGCCAGAAAAGAGGGTTTGGCTACCTAGGAGAGAGGATAGGCTAGCAACACCTGAAGGAGCCTATCACAAGGAGTCTCTGACGTCACCTGGTGGCACTGGCCACTCAGAGCAGTCCAGTGTGCCAGCAGCACCTCTGTTTCCAAGATGGCAGAGGTCTGGAGCACACTGGAGGAGCTCTGGACACCTCCCAGGGGAGGTGCAGGTCATGGGAGTGGTCACTCCCCTTTCCTTTGTCCAGTTTCGCGCCAGAGCAGGGCTAAGGGGTCCCTGAACTGGTGTAGACTGGCTTATGCAGAAATGGGCACCAAATGTGCCCATGAAAGCATTTCCAGAGGCTGGGGGAGGCTACTCCTCCCCTGCCTTCACACCATTTTCCAAAGGGAGAGGGTGTAACACCCTCTCTCAGAGGAAGTCCTTTGTTCTGCCATCCTGGGCCAGGCCTGGCTGGACCCCAGGAGGGCAGATGCCTGTCTGAGGGGTTGGCAGCAGCTGCAGTGAAACCCCGGGAAAGGCAGTTTGGCAGTACCAGGGTCTGTGCTACAGACCACTGGGATCATGGGATTGTGCCAACTATGCCAGGATGGCATAGAGGGGGCAATTCCATGATCATAGACATATTACATGGCCATATTCGGAGTTACCATTGTGAAGCTACATATAGGTAGTGACCTATATGTAGTGCACGCGTGTAATGGTGTCCCCGCACTCACAAAGTCCGGGGAATTGGCCCTGAACAATGTGGGGGCACCTTGGCTAGTGCCAGGGTGCCCACACACTAAGTAACTTAGCACCCAACCTTTACTAGGTAAAGGTTAGACATATAGGTGACTTATAAGTTACTTAAGTGCAGTGTAAAATGGCTGTGAAATAACGTGGACGTTATTTCACTCAGGCTGCAGTGCCAGGCCTGTGTAAGAATTGTCAGAGCTCCCTATGGGTGGCAAAAGAAATGCTGCAGCCCATAGGGATCTCCTGGAACCCCAATACCCTGGGTACCTCAGTACCATATACAAGGGAATTATAAGGGTGTTCCAGTAAGCCAATGTAAATTGGTAAAAATGGTCACTAGCCTGTTAGTGACAATTTGGAAAGAAATGAGAGAGCATAACCACTGAGGTTATGATTAGCAGAGCCTCAGTGAGACAGTTAGTCACTACACAGGTAACACATTCAGGCACACTTATGAGCACTGGGGCCCTGGGTTACCAGGGTCCCAGTGACACATACAACTAAAACAACATATATACAGTGAAAAATGGGGGTAACATGCCAGGCAAGATGGTACTTTCCTACACAACCCCCCCCCAAACGAAGGACAATAAGACTAGCCATGACCTGATGAGTCTTCATTGTCTAAGTGGAAATATCTGGAGAGTCCATCTGCATTGGAGTGGCTACTCCCAGGTCTATGTTCCACTGTATAGTCCATTCCCTGTAGGGATATGGACCACCTCAACAATTTAGGATTTTTAACTTTCATTTGTTTTAGCCAAAGTAGAGGTTTGTGGTCTGTCTGAACAATGAAGTGAGTGCCAAACAGGTATGGCCTCAACTTCTTCAGAGCCCAGACCACAGCAAAGGCCTCCCTCTCAATGGCAGACCAACGCTTTTCTCTAGGGGTCAACCTTCTACTAATAAAAGCAACAGGTTGATCCTGGCCCTCAGAATTAAGTTGTGATAGGACTGCCCCTACTCCTAATTCAGATGCATCAGTTTGGACATAGAATTTTTTAGAGTAACAAGGGCTTTTCAGGACAGGTGCAGAGCACATGGCCTGCTTCAGCTCCTCAAAAGCTTTCTGACAGTTTGCTGTCCATAATACCTTTTTAGGCATTTTCTTGGATGTGAGGTCATTAAGAGGGGCTGCAATGGAGCCATAGTTCTTAATGAACCTCCTGTAATACCCAGTGAGGCCTAGGAAGGCTCTCACCTGAGTCTGAGTGGTAGGGGGAACCCAATCAATAATTGTTTGGATTTTCCCCTGAAGTGGTGCAATCTGTTCCCCACCAACAAGGTGTCCCAGATAAACCACCTTACCCTGCCCTATCTGGCACTTTGAAGCCTTGATAGTGAGGCCTGCCTTTTGCAGGGCCTCCAAAACTTTCCATAGGTGGACCAGGTGATCATCCCAGCTGGAGCTAAAGACAGCTATATCGTCCAAATATGCTGCACTGAAAGCTTCCAGCCCTTGCAGGACTGTGTTCACCAACCTCTGAAAAGTGGCAGGTGCATTTTTCAAACCAAAAGGCATTACAGTAAACTGGTAATGTCCTCCAATGGTAGAAAATGCAGTCTTAGGTTTAGCATCTTCTGCCAATTTGATCTGCCAATACCCTGCAGTCAAGTCAAAAGTGCTTAGATACTTGGCAGATGCCAGTGTATCTATGAGCTCATCTGCCCTGGGTATAGGGTGAGCATCAGTTTTGGTTACCAAGTTGAGACCTCTATAGTCTACACAAAACCGCATTTCCTTCTTTCCATCTTTGGAATGGGGTTTTGGTACCAGTACCACAGGAGAAGCCCATGGACTGTCAGAGTGGTCAACCACTCCCAGTTCTAAAATTTTCTGGACCTCTTGCTTTATGCAGTCCCTGACATGGTCAGGCTGCCTATAGATCTTACTTTTGACAGGTAAACTGTCTCCAGTATCTATAGTGTGCTCACACCAAGAAGTGGTACCTGGCACAGTAGAGAAGAGTTCAGAGAATTGATCTAGGAGATTTATGCAATTGTCTTTCTGCTCAGCAGTGAGACAATCAGTCAAAACTACACCTTCCACCAGAGCATCTTGTTCTGTGGAGGAGAAGATATCAGGTAGAGGATCACTGTCTTCTTCCTGTCCCTCATCAGTTGCCATGAGCAGGGTGAGATCAGCCCTGTCATAGTAGGGTTTCAGGCGGTTGACATGGAGCACCCTAAGGGGACTCCTGGCAGTGCCTAAGTCAACTAAGTAGGTGACTTCACCCTTCTTTTCAACAATTACGTGGGGTCCACTCCATTTATCTTGGAGTGCTCTTGGGGCCACAGGCTCCAAGACCCACACTTTCTGCCCTGGTTGGTACTGAACCAAAACAGCCTTCTGATCATGCCATTGCTTCTGGAGCTCTTGGCTGGCCTTAAGGTTTTTACTGGCCTTTTTCATATACTCAGCCATCCTTGATCTGAGGCCAAGTACATAATCCACAATATCTTGTTTTGGAGCTTTTAAAGGTTGTTCCCAACCCTCCTTGACAAGTGTTAGTGGACCCCTAACAGGGTGTCCAAAGAGGAGTTCAAAGGGGCTGAAGCCCACTCCTTTCTGGGGTACCTCCCTGTAGGCAAAAAGGAGGCATGGTAAGAGGATATCCCATCTCCTGCGGAGTTTTTCAGGGAGTCCCATAATCATGCCTTTGAGAGTTTTGTTAAATCTCTCCACCAGTCCATTTGTTTGTGGATGATAGGGTGTAGTGAACTTGTAAGTCACACCACACTCCTTCCACATGGCCTTTAAGTAAGCAGACATGAAATTGCTTCCTCTGTCTGATACTACTTCCTTTGGGAAGCCCACCCTAGAAAATATTCCCAGGAGGGCCTTTGCCACTGCAGGTGCTGTAGTGGTCCTTAAAGGAATTGCTTCAGGATATCTTGTGGCATGGTCCACTACCACTAAGATAAACCTATTGCCTGAAGCAGTAGGAGGGTCAAGGGGGCCAACTATGTCAACCCCTACCCTTTCAAAGGGAACCCCAACCACAGGCAGTGAAATAAGGGGTGCCTTTGGGGTGCCACCTGTCTTGCCACTGGCTTGACAGGTTTCACAGGACTTACAAAATTCTTTTGTGTCCTCAGACATCCTAGGCCAATGAAACAATGGAACCAATCTGTCCCAAGTTTTCATTTGACCCAGGTGTCCAGCTAGGGGAATGTCATGTGCCAGTGTTAGGAGGAACTTTCTGTACTCCTGAGGGATCACTAATCTCCTGGCAGCTCCAGGTTTAGGATCCCTATGCTCAGTGTACAAGAGGTTGTCCTCCCAGTAAACTCTGTGAGAGTCACTGACATCCCCATTAGCCTGTTTGACAGCTTGCTGTCTGAGACCCTCTAATGTGGCACAGGTTTGCTGTGCCACACTCAGCTCCTCTCTGGCAGGCCCCCCTTCACCCAAAAGCTCTGCTTCCAGCTCCTCTGGTGTAGGTTCTGCACAGGGTGGAAATTCTTCTTCCTCAGAAGTAGAATCCACTGTAGAGGGAGGGATAGTAGGAAGTGCTTTACTTCTACTAGCCCTAGCTTTAGGGAGCATTTGGTCCATTGTTCCAGGATCCAAGTCACCCTGTCCTTTTTGCTTTTTGGCCTGAGCCCTTGTTAAAGCAAAAATATGCCCTGGGATGCCCAGCATTGCTGCATGGGCCTCCAACTCCACATCTGACCATGCTGATGTCTCCAAATCATTTCCTAGTAGACAGTCTACAGGTAAATCTGAGGCTACCACAACTTTCTTTGGACCAGTAACCCCCCCCCCAGTTGAGATTAACAACAGCCATGGGGTGGCTAAGTGTGTTGTTGTGAGCATCGGTTACTTGGTACTGGTGACCAAGTAGGTGTTGTTCAGGGTGGACCAGTTTCTCTATGACCATAGTCACACTGGCTCCAGTATCCCTGTAGGCCTGAACCTCAACACCATTTATTAGGGGTAGTTGCTTGTACTTATCCATGTTAAGGGGACAAGCAACTAAGGTGGCTAAATCAATAGCCCCCTCAGAGACTAACACAGCCTCTGTGGTCTCCCTAATCAGACCAACCCCAACTAAGTTACCAAAAGTGAGCCCAACCCCCCTCTTTGGATTGGCTATTAGTAGGTTTGCTCCCACCACCACTGCTATTAGTAGGGACACTAGGTGTAGCAGTAGGGGTTGTAGTGGTAGGAGGCTTGGTGCTTTTCTTTGGACAACTGGGATCTGTTGTCCAATGGCCTTTTATTTTACATAAATAGCACCATGGTTTCTTTTCTTTGTTTTGATTAGAAGAGGATTTGGGCCCACCACCCCCACCAGAGTGTTTTTGTGGGCCTGATGAAGACTCATTTTTAGATTTGTCCCCACCCTTGTCAGAAGACTTACCATCCTTCTTCTTGTTGCCATCTTTGTCACCCCCTGTATGAACTTTTCTGTTCACCCTTGTTCTGACCCATTTGTCTGCCTTCTTTCCTAATTCTTGGGGAGAGGTCAGATCAGAGTCCACCAAGTACTGGTGCAACAAATCAGACACACAATAATTAAGAATATGCTCTGTCAGGATCAAGTTATACAGGCTGTCATAATCAGTAACTTTACTGCCATGTAACCACCCCTCCAAGGCCTTCACTGAATGGTCAATGAAATCAACCCAGTCTTGTGAAGACTCCTTTTTGGTTTCTCTGAACTTTATCCTGTATTGTTCAGTGGTTAAGCCATAACCATCCAGGAGTGCATTCTTAAGAACTGTAAAATTATTGGCATCACTTTCTTCCACAGTAAGGACCCTTTCCACTAAATGATAGCCATAGGATAGCAGCCCACTGCCTTTGAGGGACATCCTGTACAACACAGGCCCTCTCAAGTGCAGCAAACCACTTGTTAATGTCATCCCCCTCCTTATAAGGGGGAACTATCTTGTGCAGATTCCTAGAATCATGCTCTTTTGCAGGATGACTATTGGGAATACTGCTGCTGCCACCATGGGTTTCTAAACCCAGTTTCTGTCTCTCCTTCTCTACTTCTAAGGACTGTCTATCCAAATCCAGCTGTTGCTTCTTGAGCTTCAGTCTGGTTTGTTCCACCCTCAATCTATTGAGCTCCCTTTCTAACAATCTGTCATCAGGGTGGGTGGGAGGGACATGTCTTGAAACAGAAGTATGGTGAGAATGGACAGAAGGAGACCTGTCCCTGATTAGCAGAGCCTCAGTGAGACAGTTAGTCATAACACAGGTAACACATTCAGGCACAGTTATGAGCACTGGGGCCCTGACTAGCAGGGTCCCAGTGACACATACAACTAAAACAACATATATACAGCGAAAAATGGGGGTAACATGCCAGGCAAGATGGTACTTTCCTACAACACTACTTCAGTCTACGCCATTCTACGCCACTCAATGCTATGACGCTCTCCGCCACTCCACTCTATGGCACTCTACTCCACTCTCGGCCACTCTAATTTATGCCACTCAACTCTTTTCCACTGTACTCTACTCCACTCAACAACATGCTACTCCACTCTACGACACACTACTCCTCTCCATGACATTCCACTTTACGCCATTCCATTCTACTCCACTCTATGCCATTCCATTCTACAATACTCTGTGCCACTCTAGTATGTGGCACCCAACTCTCCTCTCTGCCACTCCACTTTATGCCACTCTACTCCGGTCTACAACACACTTCTTTACTCTATGACACACTACTCCACTCTCTGAAATTCCACTTTACGACACTCCACTCTACTTCACTCTACATCACTCTACACCACTCCACTCTACAACACGCCACTCCAGTCTAAGCCACTCCACACCACTCCCTTCTACCACACTCTAGTCCACTTTACTCCAGGCCACTTCACTCTACCACACCCTATTCCACTATATGCCCCTTCACTCTGCAAAATTCCACTCCATTCTACACCACTGCAGTCTACTCCACACCACTCCACACTGCTTTACTCCACTCTACGCCACTCCAGTCTACAAGGGTCAGATGTACAAAAATACAATTTTGCATTTCTTCAATAGCGACTTCATAGAAATGCTATTTAAGAAATGCACAATGCTATGTACAGAGGTACCGATTTCCTAATAGTGATTTCTACAAAGTAGTAATCGCTATTAGGCAATCCATATTAAGAAATCCCATTGCATTTTAGTCAATAGGCTGATTTTGCATTTCCTAAATAGCAATTTCTTATTAGGAAATCGCTATTTAGGAAACACAAAACCAGGGATGGCAAAGGGTAAAAGGCCCCCTTGGTGCACCCCAAAAATAGGGGTGCACCTGTAGAGCACACATATGTCTAAGGGGCATGTGTGTGCTCTGTTACAATTTAAAAAAGCACGTTGGGGTGCTTTTTTAAATTGCACCTGGTTACCACCGACTTCAAGTTGGTGGTGATTGCATCTCCTAAATGCCCAAGTCACATTTAGGAAATGCTTGGTACATCAGAATAGGAATCGCAAATAGGAAATCACAATTTGCGATTTCCTATTCTGGAAATCGCAAATTCCAATTTCTACAGGGTAGAAATCGCAGTTTGCGATTTCGTAAAGGCCTCTGTACATAAGAAAAGGCCGTTTTGCATTTCTTGACAGCCCAGAATACCGATTTGGACGATTAAGAAATGCAAAAGGGCTTTGTACTTCTGGCTCTAAGCCACTCCACTCTATTCCACTTTACATCACTTCACTCTGGGACACTGTACTCGACACTCCACTCCACTCTATACCACTCTTCACCACTGTTTTGCTTTCACTAATGACCGAGCTGACAAAAATCTCTGGAATGCACTTCTTAGTTTAAAGAAGACATTTATTATTACTTCACCACGAGGTTCCTGAGAGAGATTAGTAGGTTGGAGGCACATGTTTAAAAATAGTCACAGCAATGAAAGTAAAATATATCAAAGTGATTCTCAACTGCAATGTACACAGCAAATATATGTGATTATATTATAGCATAACTTCCAAGCAAAGAATAAAGTCAAAATTCATCACCGTAGGGCCTATCACTGCTCTTCATCTTTCTCATGTCAGCAAGTTGATGACCCCTGTTCAACTGCGAGAAAGAGTTTTTTCCACCCTCACGGGAGGTCAGGCAGTTGACTTCCACTCCTGACTGAAGTCCCAGAAAATTCCCCCTCGCTGCCGCCCGGGGACACCTTTTATAGAATATTCAAAACATGCTGGCTACTGTAGGTCAGAGTTGGAAGAAACAACGTCGAAAGTTGGCCACGTTTTGAAGGCTCTCTCTCCCAAGGCCGAGTCCTTCCCTGCACTAAAGAAAAACACAAAATATGCACTTCCTTATCATGCTATCGTGTTCGGTAAGACAAAATACGAAAAACACAAGCTTAGTTTACCATGTGGAAAAACACAGCTCATCTGCAATGTCTCAACTGCACTGTCTAACGCCACGATAAAGCCAATAGGCAGCTAAACTGAATACAAAGTGTAATGTCTATTGCCATGATAAAGCCCATAGGCAGCTAAACTGAATACAGGATGTAATGTCTAATGCCACATTAAAGCCAATAGGCAGCTAAACTGAATACAAAATGTAATGTGCTACTGGTGAACATTGAACAACTAATATGCACAGTGGTGAAACACAAAGTCAGTGGTCAAACATACTTATTTTCATTACAACCACTCTGTGCTATGCCACTTTTTCTAGTTTATGCCACTCAATTCTATAACCCTCCACTCTACGTGACTCCACTCTGCACCACTCCACTCTACAACACTCTTTCAACTTTATGACAGTCTAGTAATTTCTGACACTCCACAACATTCCACTCTGCTGCACTCTACGACAACTCCACTCCTCTACAGTTTACTCCACTCTACGACACTCCACTCTACTCTATTCCACTTTATTTAACTCTATGCCAGTAAGACTTTTCCTAACATGAATTACTTTTAGGATATAATTTGCCACCCTGTAGCATACATTCGGGGAGTCTAAGGCTAACAAGAGTTTCAGTACTTCCTGATAAGTTCTTATATTAAGTACATTAAAAAGTGGTTTGTGGTAACTGATTCTAAGATGTTCGTAGAATTTACAGAATAGGACAAAATGCAAAGTGCTTTGTTTGCTAACTGCAGCACAAGGGCATCTAACTGACTCTAGAGTGCAATGCCTAGTTTGAGGAAATGCTACTAGGTGGTGCGCAATACCCAGTCTTAGTCTAATTAACACAAACCTGTGCTGCATGTTGGTGACTATGGAAAGATAACCAAACCTACTTGCATCCAATGAGTAAGACAAGTAAAGACCAGAAGTGGTTTTGGTAGATTCAGTTAGCTTCCTAGGGTCCGCCTTAAAAATTATAAAAGTATCCTTGATACATTTTTTTGATAATGACAGCACGTCCTCTGGATTATGTTTTATAGATCTGTTAAAAACAGATTTGAAGCAGCATTCAATAAAAGCTATCCAGGGTGTACACATGGCGGTGCCCAGTTTCATACAGTCTAACATAAGATCTTTAGTAAAACAGTGGCTTCCTTTGACCATATGCCATGCCATAGAAGCAGGGGTCTCACCTGTAGCAAATCTTCCAAATATTGTATGCCCATTTCTTGTTGCGTGATCCAATTAGAGGCTGATATGGGTAGACATAACATACATTTTAGGAAACACTTTTGCTGTAACCTCACACCACGGCACAATACTCATCCGTGGAAACAACTCCAGCCCTGTAAATGTCCGGCATAGTGCCTATGGGGCGACTCCCTAGTTTACTAGCAAATGTGACTATAGCATCCAGATTTTTTCTTATATTGTTCCTACCCGAATAAACCAGCTGGTCCCACTTTCAACTGCTAGGAAATAATACCCCCAAATAGTTAAAGCAGTTGATAGTACTAATCTCCATTTTCTGAATGTAAAAACGTCTGCATTTCTTTACCTTCTTGCCACAGGCCATAGTAAATGTTTTGGATTTATCGATTTTCATACCCTTAGATGACATAAACTGTTCAAGTCCACACATTAACTTCTGGAGCCCCATGGGTGTTCTGGAGATCAGGACAACATTGTCTGCATAAAGTAGGGCAGGCACAGGACATCCGGCCACATACGGGGGATCGGCCTGTAAACCCTGCAGAGAGAACAATAACAGGGCAAGGACGCAACCTCTTTCTATCTTGAAAGAGGTGGTGCATTCCCCAAGTTGGTCGAAACTGACTTTGCATGTCAGATCTCTATACAGGAGGGCCACAAAAGTGATGATATACCTTGGGGCGCCTATCTCAATTAGAGTAGGCCATAGAAGAGCATGTTCTACTAGGTCAAAAGCACTACTGAGTTCTGCAAAGCAGAGATACAGGACACCTTTTTTAGCCTTTGTATACTTTCCTATAATTAGATCTAGGTTAACACATTGCTCTATGGTTCCTAGACCTTTTCCAAAACCAAACTGTACCGGTGATAAGATGTTATTTTCTACGACCCAGTCATTTATCCTTTCCAATATGATTCTACTAAATGTTTTCAAAGAGGAGTCCAGCAGAGAAATTGGTTGATAGTTTTTAGGGTCAGCCTTATCTCCCTTCTTATGTATTGGTATAATAATGGATGTGTACCATGTTGGGGGGATGTCACCAGATATGTCCGAATTGAAGATTCTAGTCAAAGGTGGTACCCAAAAAAAGATGCTATGTTTAAAGACATCCACTGGAACACCATCTGGTCCTAGGGCCTTACCTTCAGCACCAGCTAAGATAGCAGAGTAAACCTCATCTGTAGTGATCTGTGGATAGTTGGGTTGACCAAGCTCGATCTGCCCAATTATATCTACCTACCCTTCCTTAAAAACCTCTGAGTAGTGAGCCACCCATGTTACACAGTCTACACTTGATCTCAGATCTGATGGCATCCATTCTGAAAGGAAGGGGGCATAATTGGTTTCCCAGAACAGTTTGATATTATTAGTCTCTGTCACCTGGGCTAGTTTGGACCATGCCTCTTCCCTTAGTTCCTTTTTTCTTTGTTCCTGTGTCTTCTTATATTTTTATTTGGAGGGACTTAATTATTATCGGGTCTCTAGGAGAAGTCTGCAGGGCTAGTTTAAGATTCCTCTTGACTTTCGTGCAGGCCTGGTTGAACCACCCCTTTTCATGCAAAGGTCATCTATGTTGTGGGCTGTAGGTCAGGAGTCCCTGTATATAAGCTGTGATTGTACCAAAACATCTTAATAACATAGGTACCTCAATGTCCTCCTGCAGGCAGTAACCAATTTCATGCGAGCAGCCACATATAACATCCCGCAGAATATCAGCAGGCTCAATGTCTTCCCATTTCCGTCTCACCCCCGTGGTTCTAGGTACTTCGATCCGATTCAGTTTAGTATAAAACACATCCCTCGGCCCCCAGGAATGACGTAGGGAGGATAATCGGATAATGATCACTAAGAAGGGTCAGCTCAGTATAGGGTGTGTCTCAGCCATTTAGTGCAAAGGATGACAAAATAATGTGGTCTATTACGGAGGATGAGTTGGGGCCCCTAGGAGTTGGAATTATTTTGTCGGAAACTCCGTGCTTACGTTCCATAAGCATTAAGTCAAAAGTGGACAGCATCAAATTAAGGGCCTCTTGTAGGAGGCTGGACTGGCTTGTAGTGAGTACCAAGGGGTACTTGCACCTTGCACCAGGCCCAGTTATCCCTTATTAGTGTATAGGGTGTCTAGCAGCTTAGGCTGATAGATAATGGTAGCTTAGCAGAGCAGCTTAGGCTGAACTAGGAGACGTGTGAAGCTACTACAGTACCACTTAGGGGGTCATTCTGACCCTGGCGGTCGGTGATAAAGCGGCGGCCAACCCGCCAACAGGCCGGCGGTCCAAAATATGCAATTCTGACCCTGGCGGGAACCGCCAACACAGCCCGCCGCATTAACACTCCGACCGCCACGGCGGAACAAACAAACAGCGCGGCGGTCACCGCCAACAGCCAGGCGGCAGACAATGTACCGCCCACCCTATCACGACACACCAATCCGCCACCTTTTCCGGGGCGGGAGCACCGCCGATAAAAACACGGCGGAAACAGACTACGAACGGGAAAACGCTCACCTCCACATACTCCACGCGAGATTCCGGCAGTATGGAACCCGAGTTACAGGTCATCCCCGCACTCCTATACCTGCTCCTGTACCAGGAGCACGCCCGGCGGCGCGGAAGACATCGGTGAGTACTGCACCTACGACACAGGGGAGGGAAAAGATTACCGGCACACACCCACCCACCCACACCCACTACAACACACACATCAATGCATTCCCACAGATCACTGTCACAACCCACAAACCCCCCCCTCCGAAATAATGCAAAGACCAAAAGAAGAGATCTGAAACGGGCAGATATATTGAAAAATGGACAGCAGTAATCCAAATAAATAAATAAACTATGTACAAAATATATACATCTACTATATGTAGTCCAACCACTGTCCGTGGACCACAGGGGTCCTGAGCAAAGGGGCAAGGCCCAGTCCCACGGAGAGAACACTGCAGGGGCATCAGAAAGAAAAAAGGACAGGCACCTCAGGGGGAATGGAAGGGGGGGCACCTCAGCCACTTGAGTACACGACGCCAGATCCACGAGGGGACTCCATGACCACTGGCCCATCCTGGGGAGAGCAAAGCCACAGTCCATACAGTCCATACAGTGGGTGGCCTGCCCACTGGGCCATCCTGGGGAGTGCAAAGCCACAGTCCATACAGTCCATACAGTGGGTGGCCTGCCCACTGGGCCATCCTGGGGAGTGCAAAGCCACAGTCCATACAGTCCATACAGTGGGTGGCCTGCCCACTGGGCCATCCTGGGGAGTGCAAAGCCACAGTCCATACAGTCCATACAGTGGGTGGCCTGCCCACTGGGCCATCCTGGGGAGTGCAAAGCCACAGTCCATACAGTCCATACAGTGGGTGGCCTGCCCACTGGGCCATCCTGGGGAGTGCAAAGCCACAGTCCATACAGTCCATACAGTGGGTGGCCTGCCCACTGGGCCATCCTGGGGAGAGCAAAGCCACAGTCCATACAGTCCATACAGTGGGTGGCCTGCCCACTGGGCCATCCTGGGGAGTGCAAAGCCACAGTCCAAACAGTCCATAACAGACTCCACTGCCACTGGAGGAGGCATGTTGGCCAGAGGACATCCTGCAGCCCTGCCCGAGACAGATCCTGCCCTGCCACGTCTGCCAAAGGGCCAGCGGTTCTTGCCTGGAAGGGCCCAGTTCAGCGGTTCTTGCCTTGAAGGGCCCAGTTCAGCGGTTCTTGCCTTGAAGGGCCCAGTTCAGCGGTTCTTGCCTTGAAGGGCCCAGTTCAGCGGTTCTTGCCTTGAAGGGCCCAGTTCAGCGGTTCTTGCCTTGAAGGGCCCAGTTCAGCGGTTCTTGAGACGGCGGTCCCCAGCGGAGCGGTGCTGGAGACGGCGGCCATTCTATGGCCAACTACTCATTGCCTGGTGGTGCCCTCCTGGGCAGCGGGGATGGTGCTCCTTCAATGCCCACCTGGGCTGTGGGTGGTGGGGCCCTCCTGGCCAGCTGGGCTGGGTCCTCCCTGGGCAGCGGCTATGGGGGTGGTGGGCTCTCCCTGGGCAGCTGTGACGGTTCCTCCCTGGGCAGCGGCTATGGGGGTTGTGGGCTCCTCCTGGGCAGCTGTGACGGTTCCTCCCTGGGCAGCGGCTATGGGGATTGTGGGCTCCTCCTGGGCAGCTGTGACGGGTCCTCCATGGGCAGCAGGCCTGCTGCCTGACTTCTCCGCCTTGCTGCCCTTGCCCTCCTTAGTCGGGAGTCTGTGGCCCTTTCCTCCCTTTGGAGCTGTGGCTGTTGACGGTGGCTGGCTAGTGTCCTGGGGGGATATAGAACCCGGGCTCCTGCGGCGGCCCTTCCGCCTTCTGCTCCTCTTCCCAGGCGGTGGGTGTAGGAAAGTACCATCTTGCCTGGCATGTTACCCCCATTTTTCACTGTATATATGTTGTTTTAGTTGTATGTGTCACTGGGACCCTGGTAACCCAGGGCCCCAGTGCTCATAAGTGTGCCTGAATGTGTTACCTGTGTAGTGACTAACTGTCTCACTGAGGCTCTGCTAATCAGAACCTCAGTGGTTATGCTCTCTCATTTCTTTCCAAATTGTCACTGACAGGCTAGTGACCATTTTTACCAATTTACATTGGCTTACTGGAACACCCTTATAATTCCCTAGTATATGGTACTGAGGTACCCAGGGTATTGGGGTTCCAGGAGATCCCTATGGGCTGCAGCATTCCTTTTGCCACCCATAGGGAGCTCTGACAATTCTTACACAGGCCTGCCACTGCAGCCTGAGTGAAATAACGTCCACGTTATTTCACAGCCATTTTACACTGCACTTAAGTAACTTATAAGTCACCTATATGTCTAACCTTTACCTGGTAAAGGTTAGGTGCAAAGTTACTTAGTGTGAGGGCACCCTGGCACTAGCCAAGGTGCCCCCACATTGTTCAGAGCCAATTCACTGAACTTTGTGAGTGCGGCGACACCATTACACGTGTGCACTACATATAGGTCACTACCTATATGTAGCTTCACCATGGTAACTCCGAATATGGCCATGTAACATGTCTATGATCATGTAATTGCCCCCTCTATGCCATCCTGGCATTGTTGGTACAATTCCATGATCCCAGTGGTCTGTAGCACAGACCCTGGTACTGCCAGACTGCCCTTCCTGGGGTTTCACTGCAGCTGCTGCTGCTGCCAACACCTCAGACAGGCAGCTGCCCTCCTGGGGTCCAGCCAGGCCTGGCCCAGGATGGCAGAACAAAGAACTTCCTCTGAGAGAGGGTGTGACACCCTCTCCCTTTGGAAAATGGTGTGAAGGCAGGGGAGGAGTAGCCTCCCCCAGCCTCTGGAAATGCTTTGTTGGGCACAGATGTGCCCAATTCTGCATAAGCCAGTCTACACCGGTTCAGGGACCCCTTAGCCCCTGCTCTGGCGCGAAACTGGACAAAGGAAAGGGGAGTGACCACTCCCCTGACCTGCACCTCCCCTGGGAGGTGTCCAGAGCTCCTCCAGTGTGCTCCAGACCTCTGCCATCTTGGAAACAGAGGTGCTGCTGGCACACTGGACTGCTCTGAGTGGCCAGTGCCACCAGGTGACGTCAGAGACTCCTGCTGATAGGCTCCTTCAGGTGTTAGTAGCCTTTCCTCTCTCCTAGGTAGCCAAACCCTCTTTTCTGGCTATTTAGGGTCTCTGTCTCTGGGGAAACTTTAGATAACGAATGCATGAGCTCAGCTGAGTTCCTCTGCATCTCTCTCTTCACCTTCTGATAAGGAAACGACCGCTGACCGCGCTGGAAGCCTGCAAACCTGCAACATAGTAGCAAAGACGACTACTGCAACTCTGTAACGCTGATCCTGCCGCCTTCTCGACTGTTTTCCTGCTTGTGCATGCTGTGGGGGTAGCCTGCCTCCTCTCTGCACCAGAAGCTCCGAAGAAATCTCCCGTGGGTCGACGGAATCTTCCCCCTGCAACCGCAGGCACCAAAAAGCTGCATTACTGGTCCCTTGGGTCTCCTCTCAGCACGACGAGCGAGGTCCCTCGAATCCAGCGACACTGTCCAAGTGACCCCCACAGTCCAGTGACTCTTCAGCCCAAGTTTGGTGGAGGTAAGTCCTTGCCTCACCTCGCTGGGCTGCATTGCTGGGAACCGCGACTTTGCAGCTACTCCGGCCCCTGTGCACTTCCGGCGGAAATCCTTCGTGCACAGCCAAGCCTGGGTCCACGGCACTCTAACCTGCATTGCACGACTTTCTAAGTTGGTCTCCGGCGACGTGGGACTCCTTTGTGCAACTTCGGCGAGCACCGTTTCACGCATCCTCGTAGTGCCTGTTTTTGGCACTTCTCCGGGTGCTACCTGCTTCAGTGAGAGCTCTTTGTCTTGCCCGACGTCCCCTCTCTCTTCAGGTCCAATTGGCGACCTCCTGGTCCCTCCTGGGCCCCAGCAGCGTCCAAAAACGCCAAACGCACGATTTGCGCCTAGCAAGGCTTGTTGGCGTCCTTTCGGCGGGAAAACACTTCTGTACGACTCTACACGGCAAGGGGGATCCGTCCACCAAAGGAGAAGTCTCTAGCCCTTTTCGTTCCTGCAGAAACCTCAGCTTCTTCTGTCCAGTCGAAGCTTCTTTGCACCCGCAGCTGGCATTTCCTGGGCATCTGCCCATCTCCGACTTGCTTGTGACTTTTGGACTTGGTCCCCTTGTTCCACAGGTACCCTAGATTGGAAATCCACAGTTGTTGCATTGCTGGTTTGTGTCTTTCCTGCATTATTCCTCTAACACGACTATTTTGTCCTTAGGGGAACTTTAGTGCACTTTGCACTCACTTTTCAGGGTCTTGGGGAGGGTTATTTTTCTAACTCTCACTATTTTCTAATAGTCCCAGCGACCCTCTACAAGGTCACATAGGTTTGGGGTCCATTCGTGGTTCGCATTCCACTTTTGGAGTATATGGTTTGTGTTGCCCCTATCTCTATGTTTCCCCATTGCATCCTATTGTAACTATACATTGTTTGCACTGTTTTCTAAGACTATACTGCATATTTTTGCTAATGTGTATATATATCTTGTGTATATTTCCTATCCTCTCACTGAGGTTACACTCTAAGATACTTTGGCATATTGTCATAAAAATAAAGTACCTTTATTTTTAGTATAACTGTGTATTGTGTTTTCTTATGATATTGTGCATATGACACTAAGTGGTACTGTAGTAGCTTCACACGTCTCCTAGTTCAGCCTAAGCTGCTCTGCTAAGCTACCATTATCTATCAGCCTAAGCTGCTAGACACCCTATACACTAATAAGGGATAACTGGGCCTGGTGCAAGGTGCAAGTACCCCTTGGTACTCACTACAAGCCAGTCCAGCCTCCCACGTTGGTTGTGCAGTGGTGGGATAAGTGCTTGAGACTACTTACCACTCTTGTCATTGTACTTTTCATAAGAGAAAAATATCCAAAACAAGGTCAGTGTATATACACATAGCCAAAAAGTTTTGCATTTCCTCTTTTCACTCTTTTCTAAGTGCTGAAAAGTACTTCTAAACTTTCAAAAAGTTCTTAAAAGTTTAAAAAGTTTTTTCTGTCTTTCCAAAAAGTTCTGAAAACTTTTTTCTCTTGTTCTATCACTTTAACTCTCTCTAAAAAATGTCTGGCACAGGAAAAAATGTTGAACTGTCCAAACTTGCATATGATCACCTTAGCTGGAAAGGAGCAAGGAGTCTCTGCATAGAGAGAGGTTTGAGTGTAGGGAAGAATCCTTCCTTAGAACTGTTAATTAATATGCTTAGAGTACAGGATAAGGCCATGAGTGCCAAATCTGGTGAAAAAGTAGCTAATGGTTCTCAATCTGATCCAGGGACTCCCCCAGGAAAAGGTTCAGGAAAGAAACTTCTCAGCCTGCCCATTACTAGACAGTCTAGCATAGTTGGTACAGAGGTTGAATCACACCATACTGATGGTGTGCTCTCACATTATACTGGTAGCCAAGCTGTTAGGGTGCCCTCTGTAAGGGACAGGTCTCCTTCTGTTCATTCCCATCATACCTCTGTATCTAGAAATGTCCCTCCCACCCACCCTGATGAAAGATTGTTAGAAAGGGAGCTCAATAGATTGAGAGTGGAACAAACCAGACTGAAGCTCAAGAAGCAACAGCTGGATTTGGATAGACAGTCTTTAGAAGTAGAGAAGGAAAGACAGAAGTTGGGTTTAGATACCCATGGTGGCAGCAGCAGTATTCCCCATAGTCATCCTGCAAAAGAGCATGATTCCAGGAATCTGCACAAGATAGTTCCCCCTTATAAGGAGGGGGATGACATTAACAAGTGGTTTGCTGCACTTGAGAGGGCCTGTGCTGTACAGGATGTCCCTCAAAAGCAGTGGGCTGCTATGCTATGGCTATCATTTAGTGGAAAAGGTAGGGATAGGCTCCTTACTGTGAAAGAAAATGATGCCAATAATTTCCAAGTTCTTAAGAATGCACTCCTGGATGGTTATGGCTTAACCACTGAACAGTACAGGATAAAGTTCAGAGAGACCAAAAAGGAGTCTTCACAAGACTGGGTTGATTTCATTGACCAGTCAGTGAAGGCCTTGGAGGGGTGGTTACATGGCAGTAAAGTTACTGATTATGACAGCCTGTATAACTTAATCCTGAGAGAGCATATTCTTAATAATTGTGTGTCTGATTTGTTGCACCAGTACTTGGTGGACTCTGATCTGACCTCTCCCCAAGAATTGGGAAAGAAGGCAGACAAATGGGTCAGAACAAGAGTGAATAGAAAAGTTCATACAGGGGGTGACAAAGATGGCAACAAAAAGAAGAATGGTAAGTCTTCTGACAAGGGTGCGGACAAACCTAAAAATGAGTCTTCATCAGGCCCACAAAAACACTCTGGTGGGGGTGGTGGGTCCAAATCCTCCTTTAATCAGAACAAGGAAAAGAAACCATGGTGCTATTTATGTAAAATAAAAGGCCATTGGACAACAGATCCCAGTTGTCCAAAGAAAGGCACCACAGCTCCTACCACTACAACCCCTACTGCTACACCTAGTGTCCCTACTAATAGCAGTGGTGGTGGGAGCAAACCTACTAATAGCCAATCCAAGGGAGTAGCTGGGCTCACTTTTGGTAATTTAGTTGGGGTTGGTCTGATTAGGGAGACCACAGAGGCTACTTTAGTCTCTGAAGGGGCTATTGATTTAGCCACTTTGGTTGCTTGCCCCCATAACTTGGAGAAGTACAAGCAACTAACCCTAATAAATGGTGTTGAGGTCCAGGCCTACAGGGACACAGGTGCCAGTGTCACAATGGTGATTGAGAAACTGGTGCACCCTGAACAACACATACTTGGACACCAGTACCAAGTAACCGATGCTCACAACATAACACAAAGCCACCCCATGGCTGTTGTAAATCTCAACTGGGGGGGGTAACTGGTCCAAAGAAAGTTGTGGTAGCTTCAGATTTACCTGTAGACTGTCTATTAGGGAATGATTTGGAGACATCAGCTTGGTCAGATGTGGAGTTGGAGGCCCATGCAGCAATGCTGGGCATCCCAGGGCATATTTTTGCTTTGACAAGGGCTCAGGCCAAAAAGCAAAAAGGACAGGGAAGCTTGGATCCTGGAACAATGGACCAAGTGCTCCCTAAAGCTAGGGCTAGTAGAAGCAAACCACTTCCTACTATCCCTCCCTCTACAGTGGATTCTAATTCTGAGGAAGAAGAATTCCCTCCCTGTGCAGAACCTACACCAGAGGAGCTGGAAGCAGACACTGCTGAGCTTTTGGGTGAAGGGGGGCCTGCCAGGGAGGAGCTGAGTGTGGCACAGCAAACCTGTCCCACATTAGAGGGTCTCAGACAGCAAGCTGTCAAACAGGCTAATGGGGATGTCAGTGACTCTCACAGAGTTTACTGGGAGGACAACCTCTTGTACACTGAGCATAGGGATCCTAAACCTGGAGCTGCCAGGAGATTAGTGATTCCTCAGGAGTACAGAAAGTTCCTCCTAACACTGGCACATGACATTCCCTTAGCTGGGCACCTGGGTCAAATGAAAACTTGGGACAGATTGGTACCATTGTTTCATTGGCCTAGGATGTCTGAGGACACAAAGGAATTTTGTAAGTCCTGTGAAACCTGTCAAGCCAGTGGCAAGACAGGTGGCACTCCAAAGGCACCCCTTATCCCACTGCCTGTGGTTGGGGTTCCCTTTGAAAGGGTAGGGGTTGACATAGTTGGCCCCCTTGACCCTCCCACTGCTTCAGGCAATAGGTTTATCTTAGTGGTAGTGGACCATGCCACAAGATATCCTGAAGCTATTCCTTTAAGGACCACTACAGCTCCTGCAGTGGCAAAGGCCCTCCTGGGAATATTTTCCAGGGTGGGCTTCCCAAAGGAAGTAGTATCAGACAGAGGAAGCAATTTCATGTCTGCATACTTAAAGGCCATGTGGAAGGAGTGTGGTGTAACTTACAAGTTCACAACACCCTATCATCCACAAACAAATGGACTGGTGGAGAGATTTAATAAAACTCTCAAAGGCATGATTATGGGTCTCCCTGAAAAACTCCGCAGGAGATGGGATATCCTTCTACCATGCCTCCTTTTTGCCTACAGGGAGGTACCCCAGAAAGGAGTGGGCTTCAGCCCCTTTGAACTTCTTTTTGGACACCCTGTTAGGGGTCCACTCACACTTGTAAAGGAGGGTTGGGAACAACCTTTAAAAGCTCCTAAGCAGGATATTGTGGATTATGTACTTGGCCTCAGATCAAGAATGGCTGAGTACATGAAAAAGGCCAGTAAAAACCTTCAGGCCAGCCAAGAGCTCCAGAAGCAATGGCATGATCAGAAGGCTGTTTTGGTTCAGTACCAACCAGGGCAGAAAGTGTGGGTCTTGGAGCCTGTGGCCCCAAGAGCACTCCAAGATAAATGGAGTGGACCCCACACAATTGTTGAAAAGAAGGGTGAAGTCACCTACTTGGTTGACTTAGGCACTGCCAGGAGTCCCCTTAGGATGCTCCATGTCAACCGCCTGAAACCCTACTATGACAGGGCTGATCTCACCCTGCTCATGGCAACAGATGAGGGACAGGAAGAAGACAGTGATCCTCTACCTGATCTCTTCTCTTCCACAGATCAAGATGCTCTTGTGGAAGGTGTAGTTTTGGCTGATTGTCTTACTGCTGAGCAGAAAGACAATTGCATAAATCTCCTAGGACAATTTTCAGAACTCTTCTCTACTGTGCCAGGCACCACTTCTTGGTGTGAGCACACTATAGATACTGGAGACAGTTTACCTGTCAAAAGTAAGATCTATAGGCAGCCTGACCATGTCAGGGACTGCATAAAGCAAGAAGTTCAGAAAATGTTGGAACTAGGAGTGGTTGAGCACTCTGACAGTCCATGGGCTTCTCCTGTGGTACTGGTACCAAAACCCAATTCTAAAGATGGAAAGAAGGAAATGAGGTTTTGTGTAGATTATAGAGGTCTCAACTTGGTAACCAAAACTGATGCTCACCCTATACCCAGGGCAGATGAGCTTATAGATACACTGGCATCTGCCAAGTATCTAAGCACTTTTGATTTGACTGCAGGGTATTGGCAGATCAAATTGTCAGAAGATGCTAAACCTAAGACTGCATTTTCTACCATTGGAGGACATTACCAGTTTACTGTAATGCCTTTTGGTTTGAAAAATGCACCTGCCACTTTTGAGAGGTTGGTGAACACAGTCCTGCAAGGGCTGGAAGCTTTCAGTGCAGCATATCTGGACGATATAGCTGTCTTTAGCTCCAGCTGGGATGATCACCTGGTCCACCTATGGAAAGTTTTGGAGGCTCTGCAAAAGGCAGGCCTCACTATCAAGGCTTCAAAGTGCCAGAAAGGGCAGGGTAAGGTGGTTTATCTGGGACACCTTGTTGGTGGGGAACAGATTGCACCACTTCAGGGGAAAATCCAAACTATTATTGATTGGGTTCCCCCTACCACTCAGACTCAGGTGAGAGCCTTCCTAGGCCTCACTGGGTATTACAGGAGGTTCATTAAGAACTATGGCTCCATTGCAGCCCCTCTTAATGACCTCACATCCAAGAAAATGCCTAAAAAGGTATTATGGACAGCAAACTGTCAGAAAGCTTTTGAGGAGCTGAAGCAGGCCATGTGCTCTGCACCTGTCCTGAAAAGCCCTTGTTACTCTAAAAAATTCTATGTCCAAACTGATGCATCTGAATTAGGAGTAGGGGCAGTCCTATCACAACTTAATTCTGAGGGCCAGGATCAACCTGTTGCTTTTATTAGTAGGAGGTTGACCCCTAGAGAAAAGCGTTGGTCTGCCATTGAGAGGGAGGCCTTTGCTGTGGTCTGGGCTCTGAAGAAGTTGAGGCCATACCTGTTTGGCACTCACTTCATTGTTCAGACAGACCACAAACCTCTACTTTGGCTAAAACAAATGAAAGGTGAAAATCCTAAATTGTTGAGGTGGTCCATATCCCTACAGGGAATGGACTATACAGTGGAACATAGACCTGAGAGTAGCCACTCCAATGCAGATGGACTCTCCAGATATTTCCACTTAGACAATGAAGACTCATCAGGTAATGGCTAGTCTTATTGTCCTTCGTTTGGGGAGGGGGGTTGTGTAGGAAAGTACCATCTTGCCTGGCATGTTACCCCCATTTTTCACTGTATATATGTTGTTTTAGTTGTATGTGTCACTGGGACCCTGGTAACCCAGGGCCCCAGTGCTCATAAGTGTGCCTGAATGTGTTACCTGTGTAGTGACTAACTGTCTCACTGAGGCTCTGCTAATCAGAACCTCAGTGGTTATGCTCTCTCATTTCTTTCCAAATTGTCACTGACAGGCTAGTGACCATTTTTACCAATTTACATTGGCTTACTGGAACACCCTTATAATTCCCTAGTATATGGTACTGAGGTACCCAGGGTATTGGGGTTCCAGGAGATCCCTATGGGCTGCAGCATTCCTTTTGCCACCCATAGGGAGCTCTGACAATTCTTACACAGGCCTGCCACTGCAGCCTGAGTGAAATAACGTCCACGTTATTTCACAGCCATTTTACACTGCACTTAAGTAACTTATAAGTCACCTATATGTCTAACCTTTACCTGGTAAAGGTTAGGTGCAAAGTTACTTAGTGTGAGGGCACCCTGGCACTAGCCAAGGTGCCCCCACATTGATCAGAGCCAATTCACTGAACTTTGTGAGTGCGGGGACACCATTACACGCGTGCACTACATATAGGTCACTACCTATATGTAGCTTCACCATGGTAACTCCGAATATGGCCATGTAACATGTCTATGATCATGGAATTGCCCCCTCTATGCCATCCTGGCATTGTTGGTACAATTCCATGATCCCAGTGGTCTGTAGCACAGACCCTGGTACTGCCAGACTGCCCTTCCTGGGGTTTCACTGCAGCTGCTGCTGCTGCCAACCCCTCAGACAGGCAGCTGCCCTCCTGGGGTCCAGCCAGGCCTGGCCCAGGATGGCAGAACAAAGAACTTCCTCTGAGAGAGGGTGTGACACCCTCTCCCTTTGGAAAATGGTGTGAAGGCAGGGGAGGAGTAGCCTCCCCCAGCCTCTGGAAATGCTTTGTTGGGCACAGATGTGCCCAATTCTGCATAAGCCAGTCTACACCGGTTCAGGGACCCCTTAGCCCCTGCTCTGGCGCGAAACTGGACAAAGGAAAGGGGAGTGACCACTCCCCTGACCTGCACCTCCCCTGGGAGGTGTCCAGAGCTCCTCCAGTGTGCTCCAGACCTCTGCCATCTTGGAAACAGAGGTGCTGCTGGCACACTGGACTGCTCTGAGTGGCCAGTGCCACCAGGTGACGTCAGAGACTCCTGCTGATAGGCTCCTTCAGGTGTTAGTAGCCTTTCCTCTCTCCTAGGTAGCCAAACCCTCTTTTCTGGCTATTTAGGGTCTCTGTCTCTGGGGAAACTTTAGATAACGAATGCATGAGCTCAGCCGAGTTCCTCTGCATATCTCTCTCTTCACCTTCTCATAAGGAAACGACCGCTGACCGCGCTGGAAGCCTGCAAACCTGCAACATAGTAGCAAAGACGACTACTGCAACTCTGTAACGCTGATCCTGCCGCCTTCTCGACTGTTTTCCTGCTTGTGCATGCTGTGGGGGTAGCCTGCCTCCTCTCTGCACCAGAAGCTCCGAAGAAATCTCCCGTGGGTCGACGGAATCTTCCCCTGCAACCGCAGGCACCAAAAAGCTGCATTACCGGTCCCTTGGGTCTCCTCTCAGCACGACGAGCGAGGTCCCTCGAATGCAGCGACGCTGTCCAAGTGACCCCCACAGTCCAGTGACTCTTCAGCCCAAGTTTGGTGGAGGTAAGTCCTTGCCTCACCTCGCTGGGCTGCATTGCTGGGAACCGCGACTTTGCAGCTACTCCGGCCCCTGTGCACTTCCGGCGGAAATCCTTCGTGCACAGCCAAGCCTGGGTCCACGGCACTCTAACCTGCATTGCACGACCTTCTAAGTTGGTCTCCGGCGACGTGGGACTCCTTTGTGCAACTTCGGCAAGCACCGTTTCACGCATCCTTGTAGTGCCTGTTTCTGGCACTTCTCTGGGTGCTACCTGCTTCAGTGAGGGCTCTTTGTCTTGCGCGACGTCCCTTCTCTCTTCAGGTCTAATTTACGACCTCCTGGTCCCTCCTGGGCCCCAGCAGCGTCCAAAAACGCCAAACGCATGATTTGCACCTAGCAAGGCTTGTTGGCGTCCTTTCAGCGGGAAAATACTTGTGCACGACTCTCCACGGCGAGTGGGATCCGTCCTCCAAAGGGGAAGTCTCTAGCCCTTTTCGGTCTTGCAGAAACCTCAGCTTCTTCTGTCCAGTCGAAGCTTCTTTGCACCCGCAGCTGGCATTTCCTGGGCATCTGCCCATCTCCGACTTGCTTGTGACTTTTGGACTTGGTCCCCTTGTTCCACAGGTACCCTAGATTGGAAATCCACAGTTGTTGCATTGCTGGTTTGTGTCTTTCCTGCATTATTCCTCTAACACGACTATTTTGTCCTTAGGGGAACATTAGTGCACTTTGCACTCACTTTTCAGGGTCTTGGGGAGGGTTATTTTTCTAACTCTCACTATTTTCTAATAGTCCCAGCGACCCTCTACAAGGTCACATAGGTTTGGGGTCCATTCGTGGTTCGCATTCCACTTTTGGAGTATATGGTTTGTGTTGCCCCTATCTCTATGTTTCCCCATTGCATCCTATTGTAACTATACATTGTTTGCACTGTTTTCTAAGACTATACTGCATATTTTTGCTATTGTGTATATATATCTTGTGTATATTTCCTATCCTCTCACTGAGGGTACACTCTAAGATACTTTGGCATATTGTCATAAAAATAAAGTACCTTTATTTTTAGTATAACTGTGTATTGTGTTTTCTTATGATATTGTGCATATGACACTAAGTGGTACTGTAGTAGCTTCACACGTCTCCTAGTTCAGCCTAAGCTGCTCTGCTAAGCTACCATTATCTATCAGCCTAAGCTGCTAGACACCCTATACACTAATAAGGGATAACTGGGCCTGGTGCAAGGTGCAAGTACCCCTTGGTACTCACTACAAGCCAGTCCAGCCTCCTACAGTGGGCTGCCTGTCCCCTTGCTGCTGGGCGAAGATCCAGACATGCGGGCTGGTGGGATCCAATACCCCTGCACCCTTGTCAAGGGGGCTGCAGGGCTGGTGGTGGCTGAGGTGCTCTTTTTACCCCGTCGAGAAGGAGGGGGGGGGCTCAGGGTCAGGAAAGAAGGTAGCAGTTGAGAGATATATTTTCTTGGGACAATGGAGAGTGATAGGTAGAGTGGGAATGGGAGTGGAGGGAGAGGATGTGGTTGTAGGTGAGTGACGTTTGCTGTCTTTGGGTGCAGGTGCAGGAGGGATAGGCTGTCGTGAGGTGGATGGCTGTTGGGTGGGTGGGTGGCTGCGTTTGTGTGGTGTGGAAGAGGGGGTGACAGACACAGTGGGAGAGGACACAGGGGACGTGTAAATGGCAGTGGGGGTGGTGACTGCACGTGTGCGGACTGTTCTGGTGGGTGTGCTGGTGATGGAAACACTGGCTGATGGTGAGGTGAATGAAGGTGTGAGTGTAGACGTCACAGGGAGGGAGGAGGAAGACGAGGAGGTGGGGGTCACAGAGGTGGAAGTGACTGTTGGCATGTCTGCATCGGAATGTTGCTTGTGTGAATGTCTGCGTGATCTGTGGTGCTTATGTTTGGATGAGCTGCTCTTGGGTGTTGATGTGTGTGCAGGCTGGTCTGATGGTGTGGGTGGGACAGGCAGAGGAACAGGAGACTGGGAGGAGGGAGTTAGTAGAGGGAGGCAGGAGACAGGGACAATGGCTGCCGTCAGTGCTGAGGCCAGAGCCTGGAACGATCGTTGATGGGCAGCCTGACCCGAATGAATGCCCTCCAGGTACGCATTGCTGCGATGAACCTCCCTCTCCACCCCCTGGATGGCATTCAAAAGGGTAGTCTACCCAACAATGAGCGTTCGGAGGAGGTCAATGACCTCCTCGCTGAGGGCAGCGGGGGTAACAGGGGCAGGGCCTGAGGTGCCTGGGGCGAAGGAGATGCCCGGCTTCCTGGCAGAGCGGGCACGGGGCGAACGCTGAGGGGCTGCTGGGAGGGCGGAGATGGTGCGCTGGGTGGCGGCTGTACCTGTAATGGTGGGGGGCACGGATGTTGCCCCCCGCAAGGGAGCTCCCTTCCGAGGACGTGTCCGTGTCGCTGCAGGGTCCAGTCGTCCCCCTTTGTGGAGCTCCCCTCGCCCTCCGTCTCACTGGTCCAGTCAGACTCTGTGGCATGGCCCTCCTGGGCCATGTGAGATGCAGCTCCCTCCTGCCCCGATGCCACTTCTCCTCCGCCTGATGATGCTGATGCACACAAGCACAGAAAGACAAACAAAAAGGGGGGGGGAGAGAGAAATAAAGAGATTTTGAGTACATGGATCACCGGTACAGTTAGCGGACATGACAGACACAGATGCCCCCTGCACTAAGTTGCGCACTTGGGGTCCGCTACGCATTCCGTGGAACATGCCCTACACGCCTAGAGTT
This sequence comes from Pleurodeles waltl, assembly GCF_031143425.1. Taxonomy (NCBI): domain Eukaryota; kingdom Metazoa; phylum Chordata; class Amphibia; order Caudata; family Salamandridae; genus Pleurodeles; species Pleurodeles waltl. The sequence goes on along the minus strand of NC_090449.1, from coordinate 295,191,388 downwards.
GACAACTGCACCCATGGATGACACGGCCCAGGGATGGCTGTACTGGCACACTACTGAGGGTGGTGGCTGGGGACACAGGGGCTTACGGGGGTGCCCAGCCTACAGATATCGCCCTGGCCTAGGGGGACCCACAGCCCTCCTCCCCCACCCAGACACCTCCACTGCGCGACAACAGAGTAGATTATGCTTGTACTCACCCCCTTGTGTCTGCTGTGCTGCCCTCACGCGCCCATCCAAATCAGGGTAGGCCACCGCCAGGATCCGGAACATCAGGGGGGTTAGTTGACGGCAGGCACCCCGCCTACGTTGGGAGGCCATCCCCAGCAGAGACTCGGCGGTCTTCTTGGTCCCGCGGCGGATGTCCTCCCACCTCTTGCGGCAGTGGGTGCCCCGTCGATGGTGGACCCCCAGGGTCCGGACTTCCTTGGCGATGGCACGCCAAATCCCGATCTTCTCATGGGCGCGGACCTATGTGACACGTACAGGGAGGGAGAAATACCACGTTCAAGTTTGTCTGCATTTTCGTTGCCAGTGGCCCAACGCCCCCCATCCCCGCCAGGCCCCCCGCCATGCCCCCCGCCAGGCCCCCCGCCAGGCCCAACATGCCCCCCATCCCCGCCAGGCCCAACATGCCCCCCATCCACGCCATGCCCCCGCCAGGCCCAACATGCCCCCCATCCCCGCCAGGCCCCCCGCCATGCCCCCCCGCCAGGCCCAACATGCCCCCCATCCCCGCCAGGCCCCCCGCCATGCCCCCGCCAGGCCCAACATGCCCCCCATCCCCGCCAGGCCCCCCGCCATGCCCCCCGCCAGGCCCAACATGCCCCCCATCCCCGCCAGGCCCCCCGCCATGCCCCCGCCAGGCCCAACATGCCCCCCATCCCCGCCAGGCCCCCCGCCATGCCCCCCGCCAGGCCCAACATGCCCCCCATCCCCGCCAGGCCCCCCGCCATGCCCCCCCGCCAGGCCCAACATGCCCCCCATCCCCGCCATGCCCCCCGCCAGGCCCAACATGCCCCCCATCCCTCCATGCTCCCCGCCAGGCCCAACATGCCCCCCGCCAGGCCCCCAGGCCAGCCAGTGGCCCCAAATCCATATTGAATTAAACTCACTTGTTGGTCTGGAGGACCGTAGAGTAGCGCATACTGGGGGAGGACCCCATCCACAAGTTTCTCCAACTCTTCTCCAGTGAAGGCAGGGGCCCTTTCCCCAGACACATGAGCCATTGTCCCTTCCAGACCGAGGTCATAGCAACACTTGCAGTATAGGTCCTCTCCTGTGAAAGTTCAAGTCGCGAGTGAATAAGTAGATAGAAAATGGCGGTCACGCCTGCAGCGGTGCGTACCGCGGCGGGGCGTACCGCCGGCGCACTTCGCCATTGGCTCCTGATACCCATAGGCTTCAATGTTATCCAATGCGGCTTCGCGCCGCGGTCTTCGACCGCCTACCGCCACGGTGTGCCACGCCAGCGCATTGACCTCACATCCCATTGTCACACTTCACAGGTCAGGCAGCCGCCATTTCGAGGGTCCACATGGCTCAATTTCAACTGCGTCACACAGGCCTAGGCCTTGCATAGCCACTCATACACGCCATTCACTGCATAGAGAATCGTTTACTGTGCAAGCTGTGAGTACGTACCTGTGGGTTGCTTGACTGTGTGCTCCATGTTGTCCTTCCTAGGCACCGTCCGCTGGGTTTGGCGAGGAGAAGGAGGAATCCTCCTGTGTACAGACCGCTGGTGGACCTGTCGACAATGGAAGCACGCCACATTATCCTGACCTACCGGCTTGACCGTGCCACTATACATGAACTGTGTGCCCAGCTGGAGCCCGACCTGATGTCCCCCATCCGCCAACCCACAGGGATTCCCCCTCTGGTGCAGTTCCTGTCAGTACTCCATTTCTTGGCAAGTGGGTCATTTCAGACAACAGTGGGAATTGCTTCTGGGATGTCTCAGCCCATGTTTTCGAAGGTGTTATCCAGAGTGTTGTCTGCCCTGATGAAATACATGAGGAGCTACATCCTTTTCCCTGAGGTGGGCGAATTGGCTACAGTGAAGGGTGATTTCTATGCCCTTGGACATATTCCCAACGTCATTGGTGCCATTGATGGGACCCATGTGGCTTTGGTTCCCCCCCAAGGAAGTGAGCAGGTGTACAGGAACAGGAAAAGTTACCATTCTATGAACATCCAGGTGGTGTGTTTGGCTGACCAGTACATCTCCCATGTCAATGCCAAGTTCCCTGGGTCAGTGCATGACGCCTACATCCTAAGGAATAGCAGCATCCCCTACGTGATGGAACAGCTAGAGAGACACCGTGTATGGCTATTGGGGGACTCTGGGTACCCCAACCTGTCGTGGCTACTGACCCCAGTAAGGAATCCCTGGACCAGGGCAGAGGAACGGTACAATGAGGCCCATGGGCGTACTAGGAGGGTGATCGAACGCACCTTCGGCCTCCTAAAGGCCAGGTTTCGGTGCCTGCATATGACAGGTGGATCCCTAATGTACTCACCTAAGAAGGTGTGTCACATCATCGTGGCCTGCTGCATGCTTCACAACCTGGCTTTGCGCCGCCAGGTGCCTTTCCTGCAGGAGGATGGTCGAGACGGTGGTGTTGTGGCAGCTGTGGAACCTGTGGAGAGTGACGAGGAGGAAGACGACGGGGCTGAAACAGACAACAGGGACAGAATCATTGCACAGTACTTCCAATAGGACACAGGTAACAATTCAAACATAATTTAGTAAATGTAAACTACTCTCCTGCATCTCTGCTGCCTGTCTATTTGCCCCAGGGTATGATGACTGAGTTGTGGCTTTTCCCTCCCTATTTCAGATCTGGGGTCCCCACTACGAGTCCTGTGCTTCGTTTCCCCATGGACTACAGCTTTGTGGCAGCGGTTTGTTGACTTCACTATGTACAAGGACATATTTGCACTGTCATGTCAATTACAATATTTTGAAATCACAGCCAGACTCCAGATAGTTTTGTGCAAAATAGGTGTTTATTTCAGTGCTCAAAATGGGATGGGTGGTTTCAAGTGGGTGGGGGCTATGGTGAAGGAATGTCCATGGCAGGGTCCAGAGTAACAGTCACACAGGTGCATTGTCCATAGGCCTGTGGAGAGATGGAGCATGGGCAGTTCAAGGATGGACAGGGTGACAATGTGGGACAGTGGGATGACATCAGGTGGTATCCTTTGCTGGCGGGGGTCTTGACATCCTACTCTGTCTTCTTGCGAGATCTCAGGGCCCTCTTGCGGGGTGGTTCTTCTCCTGCAGGAGGTGGGGGTCTGGTGGGCTGCTGTTGTGCGGGGGCCTCCTGTCCACTAGCGCCGGCGGAGGTGGTTGGCTGTTCTTGGTCCAGGCTAGTGGCAGGGGCCCTTTGTTGTTGTTGAGTGTCCGTCCTGGTGTTGATGAGTTCCTGCAGCAGCCCTACCATGGTAACCAGGGTGGAGGTGAGGGCTCTGATGTCCTCCCTGTACCCCCGATAGTGTTCCTCCTGCAGTACCTGGATCTCCTGGAACCTGGCCAGTACCGTCGCCATCGTCTCCTGGGAGCGGTTGTATGCTCCCATGATGGTGGTGAGGGCCTCGTGGAGAGTGGGTTCCCTGGGCCCGTCCCCCCCCTGTCGCAAAGCTGCCCTCCCAGTTCCCCTGTTTCCCTGGGCCTCTGCCCCCTGGCCGGTGTGCCCACTACCACTGCCCCCAGGTCCCTGTTGTTGTTGGGGTGGTGGGTTATCCTGGGTGCCCTGTAGTGGTAGACACACCGCTGATTGACGCGCCCTGGAGACAGAGGCATGGGCCCGCTGGGTGGGAGCTGTGCTGGTGTTCCCAGAGGGGTTTGGGTCTGTAGTGACCTGTGGCTGTCTGAGGGGAACCGACTGTCCAGAGGTCCCCGATGGTCCGGGCTGGTCATCAGTGTCCAGGTCGACAGAGCTGCTGTCATCGCTGACGGCCTCTTGGGTGGGGGGTGTGGAGAATTCTGGGCCCTCCGTGGCGGTGTGTTGGCGGTCGGGTCCTGCAGGGGTATAGAGGTATGGTTATAGTTTCAATGTGTGCCATATGGGTGTATCTGTGGGTTCCCGTGTCCCCAAGTGCTGGCATTCGTGTGTGGGGGCTTTGGTGAGGGTGGCTTGTGGGGGGGATGTGTATATGCATTGGGCATGCTTTGGTGATGGGTGTCCATGCTTAGTGGACGCATGCAGGCCTAGGTTTTGGGATGTGTGGGTTGTGATGGTGAGACATTGGCAGGGAATAGGTGTGCTGGGGGTGGGGGTGAGGATGATGGTGGGGGTGAGGATGGTGGTGGGGGTGAGGGTGGGGGTGAGGATGGGGGTGGGGGTGAGGGTGGGGTTCGAGGATGGGGGTGAGGGTTGGGGTATGATTTGGCATGCAGGTGGGGGGGAAGCAGTATTGAAGCTTCAACTTACCAGAATCCATTCCTCCGCCGACTCCTGCGAGGCCGTCAGGATGCAGGATGTTCAAGACTTCCTCCTCCCATGTTGTAAATTGTGGGGGTTGAGGTGGGGGTCCTCCGCCAGTCTTCTGCACGGCGATGTTGTGCCTGGATACCATGGAACGCACCTTCCCCCGTAGGTCGTTCCACCGCTTCCTGATGTCTTCCCGATTTCTGGGGTGCTGTCCCACAGCGTTGACCCTGTCGACAATCCTCTGCCATAGCTCCGTCCTCCGGGCAATGCTGGTGTATTGGACCTGTGTGCCGAAGAGCTGGGGCTCTACCCGAACGATTTCCTCCACCATGACCCTGAGTTCTTCGTCTGAGAAGCGGGGGTGTCTTTGGGGTGCCATGGAGTGGTGTGTATGATGTGTGGGGTGGAGTATGTGTAGTTAAGTGTGTTGAGTGTGGTGGTGTGTGTTGTTTTGTGTGTGGATATTGTGTGGGTGATGGTGTAGTGTGCCTCTGTGTGATGGTGTTCTGTGATCGCTGCTGTGTCTCTCAGTGCTTCTTTTTGGATTTTGGTCGAAGGGGTTTGTGGGTGATGTGGGTGTGTGTTTTATATTGTATTGTGTGTGTGGGAGTGGTGTGTGTATGTGTATCAGGTGTGTGGAATTCAAATCGTCCAATGTGGCTGAGTTTTGTTCGTTTGTGTGTATTCTGACCGCGGCGGTGTGTACCGCCAATGGAAAACCGAGTTTGAAAGACCGCCGCGTGGATTCGTGGGTCGTAATGGCATGGGCGTATTTCTGTTGGCGTGACGGTGGAGGTTTGGTCACCTCCACTTTTCCGCCGACCGCTGGTCTGGCGGTCTGTTGTGGCTGTCGGATTTTCGGAGGTTTGGCTGCTGCGGGTCAGAATGACCGTGGCGGATTACCGCGACCGCGGCGGAATTATGGAGGATTTCTGACCGGCGGTAGGCGCCTTTTACCGCCGAGGTCAGAATGACCACCTTAGTGTCATATGCACAATATCATAAGAAAACACAATACACAGTTATACTAAAAATAAAGGCACTTTATTTTTATGACAATATGCCAAAGTATCTTAGAGTGTACCCTCAGTGAGAGGATAGAAAATATACACAAGATATATATACACAATAGCAAAAATATGCAGTATAGTCTTAGAAAACAGTGCAAACAATGTATAGTTACAATAGGATGCAATGGGGAAACATAGGGATAGGGGCAACACAAACCATATACTCCAAAAGTGGAATGCGAACCACGAATGGACCCCAAACCTATGTGACCTTGTAGAGGGTCGCTGGGACTATTAGAAAATAGTGAGAGTTAGAAAAATAACCCTCCCCAAGACGCTGAAAAGTGAGTGCAAAGTGCACTAAAGCTCCCCTAAGGACAAAGTAGTCGTGTTAGAGGAATAATGCAGGAAAGACACAAACCAGCAATGCAACAACTGTGGATTTCCAATCTAGGGTACCTGTGGAACAAGGGGACCAAGTCCAAAAGTCACAAGCAAGTCGGAGATGGGCAGATGCCCAGGAAATGCCAGCTGCGGGTGCAAAGAAGCTTCTACTGGACAGAAGAAGCTGAGGTTTCTGAAGGAACGAAAAGGGCTAGAGACTTCCCCTTTGGTGGACGGATCCCTCTCGCCTTGGAGAGTCGTGCAGAAGTATTTTCCCGCCGAAAGGACTCCAACAAGCCTTGCTAGTTGCAAATCGTGTGTTTGGCGTTTTTGGACGCTGCTGGGGCCCAGGAGGGACCAGGAGGTCGCAAATTGGACCTGAAGAGAGAAGGGACGTCGAGCAAGACAAAGAGCCCTCACGGAAGCAGGTAGCACCCGGAGAAGTGCCAGAAACAGGCACTACAAGGATGTGTGAAATGGTGCTCGCCGAAGTTGCACAAAGGAGTCCCACGTCGCCGGAGACCAACTTAGAAAGTCGTGCAATGCAGGTTAGAGTGCCGTGGACCCAGGCTTGGCTGTGCACAAAGGATTTCCGCCGGAAGTGCACAGGGGCCGGAGTAGCTGCAAAGTCGCGGTTCCCAGCAATGCAGCCCAGCGAGGTGAGGCAAGGACTTACCTCCACCAAACTTGGATTGAAGAGTCACTGGACTGTGGGGGTCACTTGGACAGAGTCGCTGGATTCGAGGGACCTCGCTCGTCGTGCTGAGAGGAGACCCAAGGGACCGGTAATGCAGCTTTTTGGTGCCTGCGGTTGCAGGGGGAAGATTCCGTCAACCCACGGGAGATTTCTTCTGAGCTTCTGGTGCAGAGAGGAGGCAGACTACCCCCACAGCATGCACAAGCAGGAAAACAGTCGAGAAGGCGGCAGGATCAGCGTTACAGAGTTGCAGTAGTCGTCTTTGCTACTATGTTGCAGGTTTGCAGGCTTCCAGCGCGGTCAGCAGTCGATTCCTTATCAGAAGGTGAAGAGAGAGATGCAGAGGAACTCGGATGAGCTCTTGCATTCGTTATCTAAAGTTTCCCCAGAGACAGAGACCCTAAATAGCCAGAAAAGAGGGTTTGGCTACCTAGGAGAGAGGATAGGCTAGCAACACCTGAAGGAGCCTATCACAAGGAGTCTCTGACGTCACCTGGTGGCACTGGCCACTCAGAGCAGTCCAGTGTGCCAGCAGCACCTCTGTTTCCAAGATGGCAGAGGTCTGGAGCACACTGGAGGAGCTCTGGACACCTCCCAGGGGAGGTGCAGGTCAGGGGAGTGGTCACTCCCCTTTCCTTTGTCCAGTTTCGCGCCAGAGCAGGGCTAAGGGGTCCCCTGAACCGGTGTAGACTGGCTTATGCAGAATTGGGCACCTCTGTGCCCAACAAAGCATTTCCAGAGGCTGGGGGAGGCTACTCCTCCCCTGCCTTCACACCATTTTCCAAAGGGAGAGGGTGTCACACCCTCTCTCAGAGGAAGTTCTTTGTTCTGCCATCCTGGGTCAGGCCTGGCTGGACCCCAGGAGGGCAGATGCCTGTCTGAGGGGTTGGCAGCAGCAGCAGCTGCAGTGAAACCCCAGGAAGGGCAGTTTGGCAGTACCAGGGTCTGTGCTACAGACCACTGGGATCATGGGATTGTGCCAACTATGCCAGGATGGCATAGAGGGGGCAATTCCATGATCATAGACATGTTACATGGCCATATTCGGAGTTACCATTGTGAAGCTACATATAGGTAGTGACCTATATGTAGTGCACGCGTGTAATGGTGTCCCCGCACTCACAAAGTTCAGGGAATTGGCTCTGAACAATGTGGGGGCACCTTGGCTAGTGCCAGGGTGCCCTCACACTAAGTAACTTTGCACCTAACCTTTACCAGGTAAAGGTTAGACATATAGGTGACTTATAAGTTACTTAAGTGCAGTGTAAAATGGCTGTGAAATAACGTGGACGTTATTTCACTCAGGCTGCAGTGGCAGGCCTGTGTAAGAATTGTCAGAGCTCCCTATGGGTGGCAAAAGAAATGCTGCAGCCCATAGGGATCTCCTGGAACCCCAATACCCTGGGTACCTCAGTACCATATACAAGGGAATTATAAGGGTGTTCCAGTAAGCCAATGTAAATTGGTAAAAATGGTCACTAGCCTGTTAGTGACAATTTGGAAAGAAATGAGAGAGCATAACCACTGAGGTTCTGATTAGCAGAGCCTCAGTGAGACAGTTAGTCACTATACAGGTAACACATTCAGGCACACTTATGAGCACTGGGGCCCTGGGTTACCAGGGTCCCAGTGACACATACAACTAAAACAACATATATACAGTGAAAAATGGGGGTAACATGCCAGGCAAGATGGTACTTTCCTACACAACCCCCCCCCAAACGAAGGACAATAAGACTAGCCATGACCTGATGAGTCTTCATTGTCTAAGTGGAAATATCTGGAGAGTCCATCTGCATTGGAGTGGCTACTCCCAGGTCTATGTTCCACTGTATAGTCCATTCCCTGTAGGGATATGGACCACCTCAACAATTTAGGATTTTCAACTTTCATTTGTTTTAGCCAAAGTAGAGGTTTGTGGTCTGTCTGAACAATGAAGTGAGTGCCAAACAGGTATGGCCTCAACTTCTTCAGAGCCCAGACCACAGCAAAGGCCTCCCTCTCAATGGCAGACCAACGCTTTTCTCTAGGGGTCAACCTTCTACTAATAAAAGCAACAGGTTGATCCTGGCCCTCAGAATTAAGTTGTGATAGGACTGCCCCTACTCCTAATTCAGATGCATCAGTTTGGACATAGAATTTTTTAGAGTAACAAGGGCTTTTCAGGACAGGTGCAGAGCACATGGCCTGCTTCAGCTCCTCAAAAGCTTTCTGACAGTTTGCTGTCCATAATACCTTTTTAGGCATTTTCTTGGATGTGAGGTCATTAAGAGGGGCTGCAATTGAGCCATAGTTCTTAATGAACCTCCTGTAATACCCAGTGAGGCCTAGGAAGGCTCTTACCTGAGTCTGAGTGGTAGGGGGAACCCAATCAATAATTGTTTGGATTTTCCCCTAAAGTGGTGCAATCTGTTCCCCACCAACAAGGTGTCCCAGATAAACCACCTTACCCTGCCCTATCTGGCACTTTGAAGCCTTGATAGTGAGGCCTGCCTTTTGCAGGGCCTCCAAAACTTTCCATAGGTGGACCAGGTGATCATCCCAGTTGGAGCTAAAGACAGCTATATCGTCCAAATATGCTGCACTGAAAGCTTCCAGCCCTTGCAGGACTGTGTTCACCAACCTCTGAAAAGTGGCAGGTGCATTTTTCAAACCAAAAGGCATTACAGTAAACTGGTAATGTCCTCCAATGGTAGAAAATGCAGTCTTAGGTTTAGCATCTTCTGACAATTTGATCTGCCAATACCCTGCAGTCAAGTCAAAAGTGCTTAGATACTTGGCAGATGCCAGTGTATCTATGAGCTCATCTGCCCTGGGTATAGGGTGAGCATCAGTTTTGGTTACCAAGTTGAGACCTCTATAGTCTACACAAAACCGCATTTCCTTCTTTCCATCTTTGGAATGGGGTTTTGGTACCAGTACCACAAGAGAAGCCCATGGACTGTCAGAGTGCTCAACCACTCCCAGTTCTAACATTTTCTGGACCTCTTGCTTTATGCAGTCCCTGACATGGTCAGGCTGCCTATAGATCTTACTTTTGACAGGTAAACTGTCTCCAGTATCTATAGTGTGCTCACACCAAGAAGTGGTACCTGGCACAGTAGAGAAGAGTTCAGAGAATTGATCTAGGAGATTTATGCAATTGTCTTTCTGCTCAGCAGTGAGACAATCAGCCAAAACTACACCTTCCACAAGAGCATCTTGTTCTGTGGAGGAGAAGAGATCAGGTAGAGGATCACTGTCTTCTTCCTGTCCCTCATCAGTTGCCATGAGCAGGGTGAGATCAGCCCTGTCATAGTAGGGTTTCAGGCGGTTGACATGGAGCACCCTAAGGGGACTCCTGGCAGTGCCTAAGTCAACTAAATAGGTGACTTCTCCCTTCTTTTCAACAATTGTGTGGGGACCACTCCATTTATCTTGGAGTGCTCTTGGGGCCACAGGCTCCAAGACCCACACTTTCTGCCCTGGTTGGTACTGAACCAAAACAGCCTTCTGATTATGCCATTGCTTCTGGAGCTCTTGGCTGGCCTGAAGGTTTTTACTGGCCTTTTTCATGTACTCAGCCATCCTTGATCTGAGGCCAAGTACATAATCCACAATATCCTGCTTAGGAGCTTTTAAAGGTTGTTCCCAACCCTCCTTTACAAGTGTGAGTGGACCCCTAACAGGGTGTCCAAAAAGAAGTTCAAAGGGGATGAAGCCCACTCCTTTCTGGGGTACCTCCCTGTAGGCAAAAAGGAGGCATGGTAGAAGGATATCCCATCTCCTGCGGAGTTTTTCAGGGAGACCCATAATCATGCCTTTGAGAGTTTTATTAAATCTCTCCACCAGTCCATTTGTTTGTGGATGATAGGGTGTTGTGAACTTGTACGTTACACCACACTCCTTCCACATGGCCTTTAAGTATGCAGACATGAAATTGCTTCCTCTGTCTCATACCACTTCCTTTGGGAAGCCCACCCTGGAAAATATTCCCAGGAGGGCCTTTGCCACTGCAGGTGCTGTAGTGGTCCTTAAAGGAATAGCTTCAGGATATCTTGTGGCATGGTCCACTACCACCAAGATAAATCTATTGCCTGAAGCAGTAGGAGGGTCAAGGGGGCCAACTATGTCAACCCCTACCCTTTCAAAGGGAACCCCAACCACAGGCAGTGGAATAAGGGGTGCCTTTGGAGTGCCACCTGTCTTGCCACTGGCTTGACAGGTTTCACAGGACTTACAAAATTCCTTTGTGTCCTCAGACATCCTAGGCCAATGAAACAATGGAACCAATCTGTCCCAAGTTTTCATTTGACCCAGGTGTCCAGCTAGGGGAATGTCATGTGCCAGTGTTAGGAGGAACTTTCTGTACTCCTGAGGGATCACTAATCTCCTAGCAGCTCCAGGTTTGGATCCCTATGCTCAGTGTACAAGAGGTTGTCCTCCCAGTAAACTCTGTGAGAGTCACTGACATCCCCATTAGCCTGTTTGACAGCTTGCTGTCTGAGACCCTCTAATGTGGCACAGGTTTGCTGTGCCACACTCAGCTCCTCTCTGGCAGGCCCCCCTTCACCCAAAAGCTCAGCAGTGTCTGCTTCCAGCTCCTCTGGTGTAGGTTCTGCACAGGGAGGGAATTCTTCTTCCTCAGAAGTTGAATCCACTGTAGAGGGAGGGATAGTAGGAAGTGGTTTGCTTCTACTAGCCCTAGCTTTAGGGAGCACTTGGTCCATTGTTCCAGGATCCAAGTTTCCCTGTCCTTTTTGCTTTTTGGCCTGAGCCCTTGTCAAAGCAAAAATATGCCCTGGGATGCCCAGCATTGCTGCATGGGCCTCCAACTCCACATCTGACCAAGCTGATGTCTCCAAATCATTCCCTAATAGACAGTCTACAGGTAAATCTGAAGCTACCACAACTTTCTTTGGACCAGTAACCCCCCCCAGTTGAGATTTACAACAGCCATGGGGTGGCTAAGTGTGTTGTTGTGAGCATCGGTTACTTGGTACTGGTAACCAAGTAGGTGTTGTTCAGGGTGGACCAGTTTCTCTATGACCATAGTCACACTGGCACCAGTGTCCCTGTAGGCCTGAACCTCAACACCATTTATTAGGGGTAGCTGCTTGTACTTATCCATATTAAGGGGACAAGCAACTAAGGTGGCTAAATCAATAGCCCCCTCAGAGACTAACACAGCCTCTGTGGCCTCCCTAACAAGGCCAACCCCAACTAAATTACCAAAAGTGAGCCCAGCTACTCCCTTGGATTGGCTATTAGTAGGTTTGCTCCCACTACCACTGCTATTAGTAGGGACACTAGGTGTAGCAGTAGGGGTTGTAGTGGTAGGAGCAGTGGTGCCTTTCTTTGGACAACTGGGATCTGTTGTCCAATGGCCTTTTATTTTACATAAATAGCACCATGGTTTCTTTTCCTTGTTCTGATTAAAGGAGGATTTGGACCCACCACCCCCACCAGAGTGTTTTTGTGGGCGTGATGAAGACTCATTTTTAGATTTGTCCCCACCCTTGTCTGAAGACTTACCATCCTTCTTTTTGTTGCCATCTTTGTCACCCCCTGTATGAACTTTTCTGTTCACTCTTGTTCTGACCCATTTGTCTGCCTTCTTTCCCAATTCTTGAGGAGAGGTCAGATCAGAGTCCATCAAGTACTGGTGCAACAAATCAGACACACAATTATTAAGAATATGCTCTCTCAGGATTAAGTTATACAGGCTGTCATAATCAGTAACTTTACTGCCATGTAACCACCCCTCCAAGGCCTTCACTGAATGGTCAATGAAATCAACCCAGTCTTGTGAAGACTCCTTTTTGGTCTCTCTGAACTTTATCCTGTACTGTTCAGTGGTTAAGCCATAACCATCCAGGAGTGCATTCTTAAGAACTTGGAAATTATTAGCATCATTTTCTTTTACAGTAAGGAGCCTATCCCTACCTTTTCCACTAAATGATAGCCATAGGATAGCAGCCCACTGCCTTTGAGGGACATCCTGTACAACACAGGCCCTCTCAAGTGCAGCAAACCACTTGTTAATGTCATCCCCCTCCTTATAAGGGGGAACTATCTTGTGCAGATTCCTGGAATCATGCTCATTTGCAGGATGACTATGGGGAATACTGCTGCTGCCACCATGGGTTTCTAAACCCAACTTCTGTCTTTCCTTCTCTAGTTCAAAAGACTGTCTATCCAAATCCAGCTGTTGCTTTTTAAGCTTCAGTCTGGTTTGTTCCACCCTCAACTTATTGAGTTCCCTCTCTAACATTCTGTCATCAGGGTTGGTGGGAGGGACATTCCTAGATACAGAGGTATGATGGGAATGAACAGAAGGGGACCTGTCCCTTACAGAAGCCACCCTAACAGCTTGGTTAACAGAAACATTACTACCAGTATGGTGAGAATAAATGCTTTTGCTATGATGTGAGACAACACTATTTGTATGGTGTGGCTCATCATCATTACCAACTATGCTAGACTGTCTAGTAATGGGCAGGCTAGGGAGTTTCTTTCCTGAATCTTTTCCTGGGGGAGTCCCTGAATCAGATTGGGAACTATTAGGTACTTTTTCAACAGATGAGGCACCTATGGCCTTATCCTGTTCTCTAAGCATGTTAAGTAACAGTTCCAAGGAAGGATTTTTCCCTACACTCAAACCTCTCTCTATACAGAGACTCCTTGCTCTTTTCCAGCTAAGGTTGTCATATGCAAGTTTGGACAGATCAACATTTTGGCCTGTGCCAGACATTTTTAGAGAGAGTTAAAGTGATAGAAAAAGAGAAAAAAGTTTTCAGAACTTTTTGGAAAGACAGAAAAAAACTTTTTAAACTTTTAAGAACTTTTTGAAAGTTTAGAAGTACTTTTCAGCACTTAGAAAAGAGTGAAAAGAGGAAATGCAAAACTTTTTGGCTATGTGTACTGTATATACACTGACCTTGTTTTGTATATTTTTCTCTTATGAAAAGTACAATGACAAGAGTGGTAAGTAGTCTCAAAGCACTTATCCCACCACTGCACAACCAATGTAGGAGGCTGGACTGGCTTGTAGTGAGTACCAAGGGGTACTTGCACCTTGCACCAGGCCCAGTTATCCCTTATTAGTGTATAGGGTGTCTAGCAGCTTAGGCTGATAGATAATGGTAGCTTAGCAGAGCAGCTTAGGCTGAACTAGGAGACGTGTGAAGCTACTACAGTACCACTTAGTGTCATATGCACAATATCATAAGAAAACACAATACACAGTTATACTAAAAATAAAGGCACTTTATTTTTATGACAATATGCCAAAGTGTCTTAGAGTGTACCCTCAGTGAGAGGATAGAAAATATACACAAGATATATATACACAATAGCAAAAATATGCAGTATAGTCTTAGAAAACAGTGCAAACAATGTATAGTTACAATAGGATGCAATGGGGAAACATAGGGATAGGGGCAACACAAACCATATACTCCAAAAGTGGAATGCGAACCACGAATGGACCCCAAACCTATGTGACCTTGTAGATGGTCGCTGGGACTATTAGAAAATAGTGAGAGTTAGAAAAATAACCCTCCCCAAGACCCTGAAAAGTGAGTGCAAAGTGCACTAAAGCTCCCCTAAGGACAAAGTAGTCGTGTTAGAGGAATAATGCAGGAAAGACACAAACCAGCAATGCAACAACTGTGGATTTCCAATCTAGGGTACCTGTGGAACAAGGGGACCAAGTCCAAAAGTCACAAGCAAGTCGGAGATGGGCAGATGCCCAGGAAATGCCAGCTGCGGGTGCAAAGAAGCTTCTACTGGACAGAAGAAGCTGAGGTTTCTGCAGGAACGAAAAGGGCTAGAGACTTCCCCTTTGGTGGACAGATCCCGCTTGCCTTGGAGAGTTGTGCAGAAGTGTTTTCCTGCCGAAAGGACGCCAACAAGCCTTGCTAGTTGCAAATCGTGCATTTGGCGTTTTTGGACGCTGCTGGGGCCCAGGAGAGACCAGGAGGTCGCAAATTGGACCTGAAGAGAGAGGGGACGTCGAGCAAGACAAAGAGCCCTCACTAAAGCAGGTAACACCCGGAGAAGTGCCAGAAACAGGCACTACAAGGATGCATGAAACGGTGCTCGCCGAAGTTGCACAAAGGAGTCCCACGTCGCCGGAGACCAACTTAGAAAGTCGTGCAATGCAGGTTAGAGTGCCGTGGACCCAGGCTTGGCTGTGCACAAAGGATTTCTGCCGGAAGTGCACAGGAGCCGGAGTAGCTGCAAAGTCGCGGTTCCCAGCAATGCAGCCCAGCGAGGTGAGGCAAGGACTTACCTCCACCAAACTTGGACTGAAGAGTCACTGGACTGTGGGGTTCACTTGGACAGAGTCGCTGGATTCGAGGGACCTCGCTCGTTGTGCTGAGAGGAGACCCAAGGGACAGGTAATGCAGCTTTTTGGTGCCTGTGGTTGCAGGGGGAAGATTCCGTCGACCCACGGGAGATTTCTTCGGAGCTTCTGGTGCAGAGAGGAGGCAGACTACCCCCACAGCATGCACAAGCAGGAAAACAGTCGAGAAGGCGGCAGGATCAGCGTTACAGAGTTGCAGTAGTCGTCTTTGCTACAATGTTGCAGGTTTGCAGGCTGTAGGAGGCTGGACTGGCTTGTAGTGAGTACCAGGGGGTACTTGCACCTTGCACCAGGCCCAGTTATCCCTTATTAGTGTATAGGGTGTCTAGCAGCTTAGGCTGATAGATAATGGTAGCTTAGCAAAGCAGCTCAGGCTGAACTAGGAGACGTGTGAAGCTACTACAGTACCACTTAGTGTCATATGCACAATATCATAAGAAAACACAATACACAGTTATACTAAAAATAAAGGTACTTTATTTTTATGACAATATGCCAAAGTATCTTAGAGTGTACCCTCAGTGAGAGGATAGGAAATATACACAAGATATATATACACAATAGCAAAAATATGCAGTATAGTCTTAGAAAACAGTGCAAACAATGTATAGTTACAATAGGATGCAATGGGGAAACATAGGGATAGGGGCAACACAAACCATATACTCCAGAAGTGGAATGCGAACCACGAATGGACCCCAAACCTATGTGACCTTGTAGAGGGTCGCTGGGACTATTAGAAAATAGTGAGAGTTAGCAAAATAACCCTCCCCAAGACCCTGAAAAGTGAGTGCAAAGTGCACCAAAGTTCCCCTAAGGACAAAATAGTCGTGTTAGAGGGAAAATGCAAGGAAAACACAAATCAGCAATGCAACAACGATGGATTCCTGACTGAGGGTACCTGTGGAACAAGGGGACCAAGTCCAAAAGTCACAAGCAGCTCGGAGATGGGCAGATGCCCAAGAAATGCCAGCGGTTGGTGCAAAGAAGCTCTTACTAGGCTGAAGAACTGTGAATACTGCAGGAACGACAAGGGCTAGAGACTTCCCCTTTGGAGGATGGATCCCCCACGCCTTGGAGAGTCGTGCAGAAGTGTTTTCCCGCCGGATGGACGCCAACAAGCCTTGCTACACGCAAATCGTGCGTTTGGCGTTTTTGGACGCTGCTGGGGCCCAGGAGGGACCAGGAGATCGCAAATTGGACCTGCAGAGAGAGGGGACGTCGAGCAAGACAAAGAGCCCTCACTGAAGCAGGTAGCACCCGGAGAAGTGCCAGAAACAGGCACTACGAGGATGCGTGAAACGGTGCTCGCCGAAGTTGCACAAAGGAGTCCCACGTCGCCGGAGACCAACTTAGAAAGTCGTGCAATGCAGGTTAGAGTGCCGTGGACCCAGGCTTGGCTGTGCACGAAGGATTTCCGCCGGAAGTGCACAGGGGCCGGAGTAGCTTGCAAAGTCGCGGTTCCCAGCAATGCAGCCCAGCGAGGTGAGGCAAGGACTTACCTCCACCAAACTTGGGCTGAAGAGTCACTGGACTGTGGGGGTCACTTGGACGGTGTTGCTGGATTCGAGGGACCTCGCTCGTTGTGCTGAGAGGAGACCCAAGGGACCGGTAATGCAGCTTTTTTGGTGCCTGCGGTTGCAGGGGGAAGATTCCGTCGACCCACGGGAGATTTCTTCGGAGCTTCTGGTGCAGAGAGGAGGCAGACTACCCCCACAGCATGCACAAGCAGGAAAACAGTCGAGAAGGCGGCAGGATCAGCGTTACAGAGTTGCAGTAGTCGTCTTTGCTACTATGTTGCAGGTTTGCAGGCTTCCAGCGCGGTCAGAGGTCGATTCCTTATCAGAAGGTGAAGAGGGAGATGCAGAGGAACTCGGCTGAGCTCATGCATTCGTTATCTAAAGTTTCCCCAGAGACAGAGACCCTAAATAGCCAGAAAAGAGGGTTTGGCTACCTAGGAGAGAGGAAAGGCTACTAACACCTGAAGGAGCCTATCAGCAGGAGTCTCTGACGTCACCTGGTGGCACTGGCCACTCAGAGCAGTCCAGTGTGCCAGCAGCACCTCTGTTTCCAAGATGGCAGAGGTCTGGAGCACACTGGAGGAGCTCTGGACACCTCCCAGGGGAGGTGCAGGTCAGGGGAGTGGTCACTCCCCTTTCCTTTGTCCAGTTTCGCGCCAGAGCAGGGGCTAAGGGGTCCCTGAACTGGTGTAGACTGGCTTATGCAGAATTGGGCACATCTGTGCCCAACAAAGCATTTCCAGAGGCTGGGGGAGGCTACTCCTCCCCTGCCTTCACACCATTTTCCAAAGGGAGAGGGTGTCACACCCTCTCTCAGAGGAAGTTCTTTGTTCTGCCATCCTGGGCCAGGCCTGGCTGGACCCCAGGAGGGCAGATGCCTGTCTGAGGGGTTGGCAGCAGCAGCAGCTGCAGTGAAACCCCAGGAAGGGCAGTTTGGCAGTACCAGGGTCTGTGCTACAGACCACTGGGATCATGGGATTGTGCCAACTATGCCCGGATGGCATAGAGGGGGCAATTCCATGATCATAGACATGTTACATGGCCATATTCGGAGTTACCATTGTGAAGCTACATATAGGTAGTGACCTATATGTAGTGCACGCGTGTAATGGTGTCCCCGCACTCACAAAGTTCAGTGAATTGGCTCTGAACAATGTGGGGGCACCTTGGCTAGTGCCAGGGTGCCCACACACTAAGTAACTTTGCACCTAACCTTTACCAGGTAAAGGTTAGACATATAGGTGACTTATAAGTTACTTAAGTGCAGTGTAAAATGGCTGTGAAATAACGTGGACGTTATTTCACTCAGGCTGCAGTGGCAGGCCTGTGTAAGAATTGTCAGAGCTCCCTATGGGTGGCAAAAGAAATGCTGCAGCCCATAGGGATCTCCTGGAACCCCAATACCCTGGGTACCTCAGTACCATATACTAGGGAATTATAAGGGTGTTCCAGTAAGCCAATGTAAATTGGTAAAAATGGTCACTAGCCTGTCAGTGACAATTTGAAAGTAATGAGAGAGCATAACCACTGAGGTTCTGGTTAGCAGAGCCTCAGTGAGACAGTTAGGCACCACACAGGGAACATATACATGCACACCTATGAGCACTGGGGCCCTGTGTGACAGGGTCCCAGTGACACATACATATAGGCCACAAACCTATGAGCACTGGGGTCCTGACCAGCAGGATCCCAGTGACACATAACAAACATACTGAAAACATAGTGTTTTCACTATGAGCACTGAGGCCTGGCTATCAGGATCCCAGTGAGACAGTGAAAACAGTGACAAACACCCTGACATACACTCACAAACAGGCCAAAAGTGGGGGTAACAAGGCTAGAAAGAGGCTACCTTCTCACACAACCCCCCCCCAAACGAAGGACAATAAGGCTAACCTTGGCCAGTTGAGACTTTATTGTCTAAGTGGTGATAAGTAGAGAGTAGCTCTGCCATAGACTGGTTACTCCCTTTATCATCCACTATATGGTTACTTCCCTGTGGGGATGTAAACCACCCTGTTTGAAGTTTTTTAGCTAAGCAACAATGTGAAGATGTATTTTCAGAGTTTCTATTAGTAAGTTTTAGTTTAGAGCAGTGGGAATTGTCCACTGAACCTATTTGTAGTGATGGAAATGCCAGACAGGGATGCTGTCTCAGAAAAGCCATAGCTGGGCAAAAACTTTGTCCATCTGGCTGGAAGAGAGAACAGGGATGCTGTTTCTCTTGAGTTGGAGCAGGGCAGGGATGCTGTCCTATGAGCTCCACACTAGGGCAGGGATGCTGTCCTAAGTGTTGTGAGGTAGTGCAGGGTTTCTGCACTAAAGTTTCTCTGGGAGGGTTGGAGGGATGCTCCATGTTAACTAAAATGGTGCTCTTTTATTCACCAATGTTAGTTATCCCACAGAGAGGTACTTCCACCTCAGGGAGTCCAGCTTTGCCAGCTGATGATTCCCGTGGAACAGGTCCCACCCCAGGAGAGGTTTCTCCCACCACAGGAATAGTATCCTGAATGGTAGGGTGGTTAGGGGATACTGTGATACCCTTTTTACCTGTTGATGGAGAGGGATCCTGAGTTTTCAGGCCTTCTCTCCTTTGCTTTTTCATTTCACTTGAAATGAGAGGGAACAATTCCTCAGGGATGCCCAGCATTGCTGCATGGGCATAAAACTCTACATCAGCCCAACCTGAGGCCTCTAGGTCATTACCTAAGAGACAGTCTACAGGTAAGCTAGGTGATACCACCACCTGCTTAGGGCCAGTAACTCCACCCCAACTAAACTGAATTATAGCTAAGGGAAGAAACTTAGTGGAGTTATGGACATCAATAATCTTATACTGTTGTCCAATGATGTGTTGTTCAGGAGGCACTAGGTTTTCAGTCACCAAAGTGAAACTGGCACCTGTGTCCCTGTAGGCCAAGGCCTCAACACCATTTATTGAAACTGTCTGCCTGTACTTATCCATTGTAAGGGGACAAGCAGCCAGTGTGGCAAGGCCAGTGCCACTAGGTGTGACAGAAACTGTCTTGGGACTGATTACATCAGTTTCCACTATGGACCCATAAGTGAACCCAACTACACCCTTTGCTTGACTGTTGCCAGCAGTCCCACCACTAGTACCACTACTGCTAGGGGCACTAGAGCTTGATGTATTAGTGGTGGTAGGCTCAGGGGGTTTACCTGGACAGGACTTATCCCCTGGCCTATGGCCTCTATTTTTACACACAAAGCACCAAGGCTTTTTAATGTGTGCAGGTTGGGAAGAAGAGGAAGAATTTGTTTTATCCCCACCCTCTGAAGAGTGTTTAAGATTTGAAGTGGGATCTTTGGTTTTACCCTTATCCCCATGCTTATCTTGAGATTTTTCACCATCTTTCTTCTTATTGCCATCTTTGTCACCCCCTGTATGAACTTTTCTGTTCACTCTTGTTCTGACCCATTTGTCTGCCTTCTTTCCCAATTCTTGGGGAGAGGTCAGATCAGAGTCTACCAGGTACTGGTGCAACAAATCAGACACACAATTATTAAGTATATGCTCTCTCAGGATTGTGTTATACAGGCTTTCATAATCAGTAACTTTACTGCCATGTAACCACCCCTCCAAGGCCTTCACTGAATGGTCAATGAAATCAACCCAGTCTTGTGAAGACTCCTTTTTGGTCTCTCTGAACTTTATCCTGTACTGTTCAGTGGTTAAGCCATAACCATCCAGGAGTGCATTCTTAAGAACTTGGAAATTGTTAGCATCATTTTCTTTTACAGTAAGGAGCCTATCCCTACCTTTTCCAGTAAATGATAGCCATAGGATAGCAGCCCACTGCTTTTGAGGGACATCCTGTACAGCACAGGCCCTCTCAAGTGCAGCAAACCACTTGTTAATGTCATCCCCCTCCTTATAAGGGGGAACTATCTTGTGCAGATTCGTGGAATCATGCTCTTTTGCAGGATGACTATGGGGAATACTGCTGCTGCCACCATGGGTATCTAAACCCAACTTCTGTCTTTCCCTCTCTACTTCTAAAGACTGTCTATCCAAATCCAGCTGTTGCTTCTTGAGCTTCAGTCTGGTTTGCTCCACTCTCAATCTATTGAGCTCCCTTTCTAACAATCTGTCATCAGGGTGGGTGGGAGGGACATTTCTAGATACAGAGGTATGATGGGAATGAACAGAAGGAGACCTGTCCCTTACAGAGGGCACCCTAACAGCTTGGCTACCAGCATAATGTGAGAGCACATCATCAGTATGATGTGATTCAACCTCTGTACCAACTATGCTAGACTGTCTAGTAATGGGCAGGCTGAGAAGTTTCTTTCCTGAACCTTTTCCTGGGGGAGTCCCTGGATCAGATTGAGAACCATTAGCTACTTTTTCTACAGATTGGGCACTTATGGCCTTATCCTGTACTCTAAGCATATTAATTAACAGTTCTAAGGAAGGATTCTTCCCTACACTCAAACCTCTCTCTATGCAGAGACTCCTTGCTCCTTTCCAGCTAAGGTGATCATATGCAAGTTTGGACAGTTCAACTTTTTGGCCTGTGCCAGACATTTTTTAGAGAGAGTTAAAGTGATAGACAAAGAGAAAAAAGTTTTCAGAACTTTTTGGAAAGACAGAAAAAACTTTTTAAACTTTTAAGAACTTTTTGAAAGTTTAGAAGTACTTTTCAGCACTTAGAAAAGAGTGAAAAGAGGAAATGCAAAACTTTTTGGCTATGTGTATATACACTGACCTTGTTTTGTATATTTTTCTCTTATGAAAAGTACAATGACAAGAGTGGTAAGTAGTCTCAAAGCACTTATCCCACCGCTGCACAACCAATGTAGGAGGCTGGACTGGCTTGTAGTGAGTACCAGGGGGTACTTGCACCTTGCACCAGGCCCAGTTATCCCTTATTAGTGTATAGGGTGTCTAGCAGCTTAGGCTGATAGATAATGGTAGCTTAGCAAAGCAGCTCAGGCTGAACTAGGAGACGTGTGAAGCTACTACAGTACCACTTAGTGTCATATGCACAATATCATAAGAAAACACAATACACAGTTATACTAAAAATAAAGGTACTTTATTTTTATGACAATATGCCAAAGTATCTTAGAGTGTACCCTCAGTGAGAGGATAGGAAATATACACAAGATATATATACACAATAGCAAAAATATGCAGTATAGTCTTAGAAAACAGTGCAAACAATGTATAGTTACAATAGGATGCAATGGGGAAACATAGGGATAGGGGCAACACAAACCATATACTCCAGAAGTGGAATGCGAACCACGAATGGACCCCAAACCTATGTGACCTTGTAGAGGGTCGCTGGGACTATTAGAAAATAGTGAGAGTTAGCAAAATAACCCTCCCCAAGACCCTGAAAAGTGAGTGCAAAGTGCACCAAAGTTCCCCTAAGGACAAAATAGTCGTGTTAGAGGGAAAATGCAAGGAAAACACAAATCAGCAATGCAACAACGATGGATTCCAGACTGAGGGTACCTGTGGAACAAGGGGACCAAGTCCAAAAGTCACAAGCAGCTCGGAGATGGGCAGATGCCCAAGAAATGCCAGCGGTTGGTGCAAAGAAGCTCTTACTAGGCTGAAGAACTGTGAATACTGCAGGAACGACAAGGGCTAGAGACTTCCCCTTTGGAGGATGGATCCCCCACGCCTTGGAGAGTCGTGCAGAAGTGTTTTGCCGCCGGATGGACGCCAACAAGCCTTGCTACACGCAAATCGTGCGTTTGGCGTTTTTGGACGCTGCTGGGGCCCAGGAAGGACCAGGAGGTCGCAAATTGGACCTGCAGAGAGAGGAGACGTCGAGCAAGACAAAGAGCCCTCACTGAAGCAGGTAGCACCCGGAGAAGTGCCAGAAACAGGCACTACGAGGATGCGTGAAACGGTGCTTGCCGAAGTTGCACAAAGGAGTCCCACGTCGCCGGAGACCAACTTAGAAAGTCGTGCAATGCAGGTTAGAGTGCCGTGGACCCAGGCTTGGCTGTGCACGAAGGATTTCCGCCGGAAGTGCACAGGGGCCGGAGTAGCTTGCAAAGTCGCGGTTCCCAGCAATGCAGCCCAGCGAGGTGAGGCAAGGACTTACCTCCACCAAACTTGGGCTGAAGAGTCACTGGACTGTGGGGGTCACTTAGACGGTGTCGCTGGATTCGAGGGACCTCGCTCGTTGTGCTGAGAGGAGACCCAAGGGACCGGTAATGCAGCTTTTTTGGTGCCTGCGGTTGCAGGGGGAAGATTCCGTCGACCCACGGGAGATTTCTTCGGAGCTTCTGGTGCAGAGAGGAGGCAGACTACCCCCACAGCATGCACAAGCAGGAAAACAGTCGAGAAGGCGGCAGGATCAGCGTTACAGAGTTGCAGTAGTCGTCTTTGCTACTATGTTGCAGGTTTGCAGGCTTCCAGCGCGGTCAGAGGTCGATTCCTTATCAGAAGGTGAAGAGGGAGATGCAGAGGAACTCGGCTGAGCTCATGCATTCGTTATCTAAAGTTTCCCCAGAGACAGAGACCCTAAATAGCCAGAAAAGAGGGTTTGGCTACCTAGGAGAGAGGAAAGGCTACTAACACCTGAAGGAGCCTATCAGCAGGAGTCTCTGACGTCACCTGGTGGCACTGGCCACTCAGAGCAGTCCAGTGTGCCAGCAGCACCTCTGTTTCCAAGATGGCAGAGGTCTGGAGCACACTGGAGGAGCTCTGGACACCTCCCAGGGGAGGTGCAGGTCAGGGGAGTGGTCACTCCCCTTTCCTTTGTCCAGTTTCGCGCCAGAGCAGGGGCTAAGGGGTCCCTGAACCGGTGTAGACTGGCTTATGCAGAATTGGGCACATCTGTGCCCAACAAAGCATTTCCAGAGGCTGGGGGAGGCTACTCCTCCCCTGCCTTCACACCATTTTCCAAAGGGAGAGGGTGTCACACCCTCTCTCAGAGGAAGTTCTTTGTTCTGCCATCCTGGGCCAGGCCTGGCTGGACCCCAGGAGGGCAGATGCCTGTCTGAGGGGTTGGCAGCAGCAGCAGCTGCAGTGAAACCCCAGGAAGGGCAGTTTGGCAGTACCAGGGTCTGTGCTACAGACCACTGGGATCATGGGATTGTGCCAACTATGCCCGGATGGCATAGAGGGGGCAATTCCATGATCATAGACATGTTACATGGCCATATTCGGAGTTACCATTGTGAAGCTACATATAGGTAGTGACCTATATGTAGTGCACGCGTGTAATGGTGTCCCCGCACTCACAAAGTTCAGTGAATTGGCTCTGAACAATGTGGGGGCACCTTGGCTAGTGCCAGGGTGCCCACACACTAAGTAACTTTGCACCTAACCTTTACCAGGTAAAGGTTAGACATATAGGTGACTTATAAGTTACTTAAGTGCAGTGTAAAATGGCTGTGAAATAACGTGGACGTTATTTCACTCAGGCTGCAGTGGCAGGCCTGTGTAAGAATTGTCAGAGCTCCCTATGGGTGGCAAAAGAAATGCTGCAGCCCATAGGGATCTCCTGGAACCCCAATACCCTGGGTACCTCAGTACCATATACTAGGGAATTATAAGGGTGTTCCAGTAAGCCAATGAAAATTGGTAAAAATGGTCACTAGCCTGTCAGTGACAATTTGAAAGTAATGAGAGAGCATAACCACTGAGGTTCTGGTTAGCAGAGCCTCAGTGAGACAGTTAGGCACCACACAGGGAACATATACATGCACACCTATGAGCACTGGGGCCCTGTGTGACAGGGTCCCAGTGACACATACATATAGGCCACAAACCTATGAGCACTGGGGTCCTGACCAGCAGGATCCCAGTGACACATAACAAACATACTGAAAACATAGTGTTTTCACTGTGAGCACTGAGGCCTGGCTATCAGGATCCCAGTGAGACAGTGAAAACAGTGACAAACACCCTGACATACACTCACAAACAGGCCAAAAGTGGGGGTAACAAGGCTAGAAAGAGGCTACCTTCTCACACAGGCTTCCAGCGCGGTCAGCAGTCGATTCCTTATCAGAAGGTGAAGAGAGAGATGCAGAGGAACTCGGATGAGCTCTTGCATTCGTTATCTAAAGTTTCCCCAGAGACAGAGACCCTAAATAGCCAGAAAAGAGGGTTTGGCTACCTAGGAGAGAGGATAGGCTAGCAACACCTGAAGGAGCCTATCACAAGGAGTCTCTGACGTCACCTGGTGGCACTGGCCACTCAGAGCAGTCCAGTGTGCCAGCAGCACCTCTGTTTCCAAGATGGCAGAGGTCTGGAGCACACTGGAGGAGCTCTGGACACCTCCCAGGGGAGGTGCAGGTCAGGGGAGTGGTCACTCCCCTTTCCTT
This sequence comes from Pleurodeles waltl, assembly GCF_031143425.1. NCBI lineage: Eukaryota > Metazoa > Chordata > Amphibia > Caudata > Salamandridae > Pleurodeles > Pleurodeles waltl. The sequence continues at coordinate 295,166,672 of NC_090449.1, read as the reverse complement.
TGTCCAGTTTCGCGCCAGAGCAGGGCTAAGGGGTCCCTGAACCGGTGTAGACTGGCTTATGCAGAATTGGGCACATCTGTGCCCAACAAAGCATTTCCAGAGACTGGGGGAGGCTACTCCTCCCCTGCCTTCACACCATTTTCCAAAGGGAGAGGGTGTCACACCCTCTCTCAGAGGAAGTTCTTTGTTCTGCCATCCTGGGCCAGGCCTGGCTGGACCCCAGGAGGGCAGATGCCTGTCTGAGGGGTTGGCAGCAGCAGCAGCTGCAGTGAAACCCCAGGAAGGGCAGTTTGGCAGTACCAGGGTCTGTGCTACAGACCACTGGGATCATGGGATTGTGCCAACTATGCCAGGTTGGCATAGAGGGGGCATTTCCATGATCATAGACATGTTACATGGCCATATTCGGAGTTACCATTGTGAAGCTACATATAGGTAGTGACCTATATGTAGTGCACGCGTGTAATGGTGTCCCCGCACTCACAAAGTTCAGGGAATTGGCTCTGAACAATGTGGGGGCACCTTGGCTAGTGCCAGGGTGCCCTCACACTAAGTAACTTTGCACCTAACCTTTACCAGGTAAAGGTTAGACATATAGGTGACTTATAAGTTACTTAAGTGCCGTGTAAAATGGCTGTGAAATAACGTGGACGTTATTTCACTCAGGCTGCAGTGGCAGGCCTGTGTAAGAATTGTCAGAGCTCCCTATGGGTGGCAAAAGAAATGCTGCAGCCCATAGGGATCTCCTGGAACCCCAATACCCTGGGTACCTCAGTACCATATACTAGGGAATTATAAGGGTGTTCCAGTAAGCCAATGTAAATTGGTAAAAATGGTCACTAGCCTGTTAGTGACAATTTGGAAAGAAATGAGAGAGCATAACCACTGAGGTTCTGATTAGCAGAGCCTCAGTGAGACAGTTAGTCACTACACAGGTAACACATTCAGGCACACTTATGAGCACTGGGGCCCTGGGTTACCAGGGTCCCAGTGACACATACAACTAAAACAACATATATACAGTGAAAAATGGGGGTAGCATGCCAGGCAAGATGGTACTTTCCTACAATAAGATTCCCCAACACCTCACAGGCATTACAACAAACTAAAGTTAATTTTTACCAGATAGCACAGTTCTCACATGTCCTAGTGCCATTGATGGCACACTTGTAGCAATCTGTCCACCATCGGCCAACGAGTATGTGTTTTGCAACCGTAAAAACCATCATTCTATGAAAATACAAGTGATATGCAATGTATCCTATGTCATTACCGATCTCGTGGCCAGATACCCAGGGAGCACACATGACTCCTACTACTTTTGCCACAGTGGTATACACACAAGACTGTTAGCTGGGGAGTTTGGGGAAGGATATCTACTAGGTAATGTGATAGTTTCTGAATAATGCATTGATGTAAGCATGACGTCAGACAACAAACTCATTTTACTCTCTGTGCATTCAGGAAACAGTGCCTACTCAGTGCGCACCTATATGCTAACGCCCTGCCTGAGCCCTGCCACTCCAGCAGATAGAAGGTACAATGCTGCACATAGGTCTACCCGCAATGTGGTGGAGCATACTTGGAGGTGCACTACAGTACAGCCTTGAGACAACATGCAAAAATGTGGCCACATGTGCTATCCTGCACAACATAGCAACCACCAGGGGCATACCAGTGAAACTCATGGAGTCAGACTCAGATGAGGATGATGATCCCTTCCCACCCCTTCTACCAGCAGACAGGACCAGTGCAGCAGAAGGCAGGCAAAGACATGTGTAGGAGGCTGGACTGGCTTGTAGTGAGTACCAAGGGGTACTTGCACCTTGCACCAGGCCCAGTTATCCCTTATTAGTGTATAGGGTGACTATCAGCTTAGGCTGATAGATAATGGTAGCTAAGCAGAGCAGCTTAGGCCGAACTAGGAGACGTGTGAAGCTACTACAGTACCACTTAGTGTCATATGCACGATATCATAAGAAAACACAATACAGTTATACTAAAAATAAAGGTACTTTATTTTTATGACAATATGCCAAAGTATCTTAGAGTGTACCCTCAGTGAGAGGATAGGAAATATACACAAGATATATATACACAATAGCAAAAATATGCAGTATAGTCTTAGAAAACAGTGCAAACAATGTATAGTTACAATAGGATGCAATGGGGAAACATAGGGATAGGGGCAACACAAACCATATACTCCAAAAGTGGAATGCGAACCACGAATGGACCCCAAACCTATGTGACCTTTTAGAGGGTCGCTGGGACTATTAGAAAATAGTGAGAGTTAGAAAAATAACCCTCCCCAAGACCCTGAAAAGTGAGTGCAAAGTGCACTAAAGTTCCCCTAAGGACAAAGAAGTCGTGTTAGAGGAATAATGCAGGAAAGACACAAACCAACAATGCAACAACTGTGGATTTCCAATCTAGGGTACCTGTGGAACAAGGGGACCAAGTCCAAAAGTCACAAGCAAGTCGGAGATGGGCAGATGCCCAGGAAATGCCAGCTGCGGGTGCAAAGAAGCTTCTACTGGACCGAAGAAGCTGAGGTTTCTGCAGGAACGAAAAGGGCTAGAGACTTCCCCTTTGGTGGACGGATTCCACTCGTCGTGGAGAGTCGTGCAGAAGTGTTTTCCCGCCAAAAGAATGCCAACAAGCCTTGCTAGCGGCAAATCATGCGGTTAGCGTTTTTGGACGCTGCTGTGGCCCTGGAGGGACCAGGAGGTCGCAAATTGGACCAGGAGAGAGAGGGGACGTCGAGCAAGACAAGGAGCCCTCTCAGCAGCAGGTAGCACCTGGAGAAGTGCCAGAAACAGGCACTATGAGGATGCGTGAAACGGTGCTCACCCGAAGTCACACAAAGGAGTCCCACGTCGCCGGAGACCAACTTAGAACGTCGTGCAATGCAGGTTAGAGTGCCGTGGACCCAGGCTTGGCTGTGCACAAAGGATTTCCGCCGGAAGTGCACAGGGGCCGGAGTAGCTGCAAAAGTCGCGGTTCCCAGCAATGCAGCCCAGCGAGGTGAGGCAAGGACTTACCTCCACCAAACTTGGACTGAAGAGTCACTGGACTGTGGGGGTCACTTGGACAGAGTCGCTGGATTCGAGGGACCTCGCTCGTCATGCTGAGAGGAGACCCAAGGGACCAGTAATGCAGCTTTTTGGTGCCTGCGGTTGCAGGGGGAAGATTCCGTCGACCCATGTAGGAAAGTACCATCTTGCCTGGCATGTTACCCCCATTTTTCACTGTATATATGTTGTTTTAGTTGTATGTGTCACTGGGACCCTGGTAACCCAGGGCCCCAGTGCTCATAAGTGTGCCTGAATGTGTTACCTGTGTAGTGACTAACTGTCTCACTGAGGCTCTGCTAATCAGAACCTCAGTGGTTATGCTCTCTCATTTCTTTCCAAATTGTCACTAACAGGCTAGTGACCATTTTTACCAATTTACATTGGCTTACTGGAACACCCTTATAATTCCCTTGTATATGGTACTGAGGTACCCAGGGTATTGGGGTTCCAGGAGATCCCTATGGGCTGCAGCATTTCTTTTGCCACCCATAGGGAGCTCTGACAATTCTTACACAGGCCTGCCACTGCAGCCTGAGTGAAATAACGTCCACGTTATTTCACAGCCATTTTACACTGCACTTAAGTAACTTATAAGTCACCTATATGTCTAACCTTTACCTGGTAAAGGTTAGGTGCAAAGTTACTTAGTGTGAGGGCACCCTGGCACTAGCCAAGGTGCCCCCACATTGTTCAGAGCCAATTCCCTGAACTTTGTGAGTGCGGGGACACCATTACACGCGTGCACTACATATAGGTCACTACCTATATGTAGCTTCACAATGGTAACTCCGAATATGGCCATGTAACATGTCTATAATCATGGAATTGCCCCCTCTATGCCATCCTGGCATAGTTGGCACAATCCCATGATCCCAGTGGTCTGTAGCACAGACCCTGGTACTGCCAAACTGCCCTTCCTGGGGTTTCACTGCAGCTGCTGCTGCTGCCAACCCCTCAGACAGGCAGCTGCCCTCCTGGGGTCCAGCCAGGCCTGGCCCAGGATGGCAGAACAAAGAACTTCCTCTGAGAGAGGGTGTGACACCCTCTCCCTTTGGAAAATGGTGTGAAGGCAGGGGAGGAGTAGCCTCCCCCAGCCTCTGGAAATGCTTTGTTGGGCACAGAGGTGCCCAATTCTGCATAAGCCAGTCTACACCGGTTCAGGGGACCCCTTAGCCCTGCTCTGGCGCGAAACTGGACAAAGGAAAGGGGAGTGACCACTCCCCTGACCTGCACCTCCCCTGGGAGGTGTCCAGAGCTCCTCCAGTGTGCTCCAGACCTCTGCTATCTTGGAAACAGAGGTGCTGCTGGCACACTGGACTGCTCTGAGTGGCCAGTGCCACCAGGTGACATCAGAGACTCCTTGTGATAGGCTCCTTCAGGTGTTGCTAGCCTATCCTCTCTCCTAGGTAGCCAAACCCTCTTTTCTGGCTATTTAGGGTCTCTGTCTCTGGGGAAACTTCAGATAACGAATGCAAGAGCTCATCCGAGTTCCTCTGCATCTCTCTCTTCACCTTCTGATAAGGAATCGACTGCTGACCGCGCTGGAAGCCTGCAAACCTGCAACATAGTAGCAAAGACGACTACTGCAACTCTGTAACGCTGATCCTGCCGCCTTCTCGACTGTTTTCCTGCTTGTGCATGCTGTGGGGGTAGTCTGCCTCCTCTCTGCACCAGAAGCTCCGAAGAAATCTCCCGTGGGTCGACGGAATCTTCCCCCTGCAACCGCAGGCACCAAAAAGCTGCCTTACCGGTCCCTTGGGTCTCCTCTCAGCACGACGAGCGAGGTCCCTCGAATCCAGCAACTCTGTTCAAGTGACCCCCACAGTCCAGTGACTCTTCAGTCCAAGTTTGGTGGAGGTAAGTCCTTGCCTCACCTCGCTGGGCTGCATTGCTGGGAACCGCGACTTTGCAGCTACTCCGGCCCCTGTGCACTTCCGGCGGAAATCCTTTGTGCACAGCCAAGCCTGGTTCCACGGCACTCTAAACTGCATTGCACGACTTTCTAAGTTGGTCTCCGGCGACGTGGGACTCCTTTGTGCAACTTCGGTGAGCACCGTTTCACGCATCCACGTAGTGCCTGTTTCTGGCTTTTCTCCAGGTGCTACCTGCTTCAGTGAGGGCTCTTTGTCTTGCTCGACGTCCCCTCTCTCTTCAGGTCCAATTTGCGACCTCCTGGTCCCTCCTGGGCCCCAGCAGCATCCAAAAACGCCAAACGCACGATTTGAGACTAGCAAGGCTTGTTGGTGTCCTTTCGGCGGGAAAAGACTTCTGCACGACTCTCCAAGGCAAGAGGGATCTGTCCACCAAAGGGGAAGTCTCTAGCCATTTTCGTTCCTGCAGAAACCTCAGCTTCTTCTGTCCAGTAGAAGCTTCTTTGCACCCGCAGCTGGCATTTCCTGGGCATCTGCCCATCTCCGACTTGCTTGTGACTTTTGGACTTGGTCCCCTGGTTCCACAGGTACCCTAGATTGGAAATCCACAGTTGTTGCATTGCTGGTTTGTGTCTTTCCTGCATTATTCCTCTAACACGACTTCTTTGTCCTTAGGGGAACTTTAGTGCACTTTGCACTCACTTTTCAGGGTCTTGGGGAGGGTTATTTTTCTAACTCTCACTATTTTCTAATAGTCCCAGCGACCCTCTACAAGGTCACATAGGTTTGGGGTCCATTCGTGGTTCGCATTCCACTTTTGGAGTATATGGTTTGTGTTGCCCCTATCCCTATGTTTCCCCATTGCATCCTATTGTAACTATACATTGTTTGCACTGTTTTCTAAGACTATACTGCATATTTTTGCTATTGTGTATATATATCTTGTGTATATTTCCTATCCTCTCACTGAGGGTACACTCTAAGATACTTTGGCATATTGTCATAAAAATAAAGTACCTTTATTTTTAGTATAACTGTGTATTGTGTTTTCTTATGATATTGTGCATATGACACTAAGTGGTACTGTAGTAGCTTCACACGTCTCCTAGTTCAGCCTAAGCTGCTCTGCTAAGCTACCATTATCTATCAGCCTAAGCTGCTAGACACCCTATACACTAATAAGGGATAACTGGGCCTGGTGCAAGGTGCAAGTACCCCTTGGTACTCACTACAAGCCAGTCCAGCCTCCTACATTGGTTGTGCAGTGGTGGGATAAGTGCTTGAGACTACTTACCACTCTTGTCATTGTACTTTTCATAAGAGAAAAATATACAAAACAAGGTCAGTGTATATACACATAGCCAAAAAGTTTTGCATTTCCTCTTTTCACTCTTTTCTAAGTGCTGAAAAGTACTTCTAAACTTTCTGAAAAGTTCTTAAAAGTTTAAAAAGTTTTTTTCTGTCTTTCCAAAAAAAGTTCTGAAAACTTTTTTCTCTTTTGCTATCACTTTAACTCTCTCTAAAAAATGTCTGGCACAGGCCAAAATGTTGATCTGTCCAAACTTGCATATGACAACCTTAGCTGGAAAAGAGCAAGGCATCTCTGTATAGAGAGAGGTTTGAGTGTAGGGAAAAATCCTTCCTTGGAACTGTTACTTAACATGCTTAGAGAACAGGATAAGGCCATAGGTGCCTCATCTGTTGAAAAAGTACCTAATAGTTCCCAATCTGATTCAGGGACTCCCCCAGGAAAAGATTCAGGAAAGAAACTCCCTAGACTGCCCATTACTAGACAGTCTAGCATAGTTGGGAATGATGATGAGCCACACCATACAAATAGTGTTGTCTCACATCATAGCAAAAGCATTTATTCTCACCATACTGGTAGTAATGTTTCTGTTAACCAAGCTGTTAGGGTGGCTCCTGTAAGGGACAGGTCTCCTTCTGTTCATTCCCATCATACCTCTGTTTCTAGGAATGTCCCTCCCACCAACCCTGATGACAGAATGTTAGAGAGGGAACTCAATAAGTTGAGGGTGGAACAAACCAGACTGAAGCTTAAAAAGCAACAGCTGGATTTGGATAGACAGTCTTTTGAATTAGAGAAGGAAAGACAGAAGTTGGGTTTAGATACCCATGGTGGCAGCAGCAGTATTCCCCATAGTCATCCTGTTAAAGAGCATGATTCCAGGAATCTGCACAAGATAGTTCCCCCTTATAAGGAGGGGGATGACATTAACAAGTGGTTTTCTGCACTTGAGAGGGCCTGTGTTGTACAGGATGTCCCTCAAAGGCAGTGGGCTGCTATCCTATGGCTATCATTTAGTGGAAAAGGTAGGGATAGGCTCCTTACTGTGAAAGAAAATGATGCTAATAATTTCCAAGTTCTTAAGAATGCACTCCTGGATGGTTATGGCTTAACCACTGAACAGTACAGGATAAAGTTCAGAGAGACCAAAAAGGAGTCTTCACAAGACTGGGTTGATTTCATTGACCATTCAGTGAAGGCCTTGGAGGGGTGGTTACATGGCAGTAAAGTTACTGATTATGACAGCCTGTATAACTTGATCCTGAGAGAGCATATTCTTAATAATTGTGTGTCTGATTTGTTGCACCAGTACTTGGTGGACTCTGATCTGACCTCTCCCCAAGAATTGGGAAAGAAGGCAGACAAATGGGTCAGAACAAGAGTGAACAGAAAAGTTCATACAGGGGGTGACAAAGATGGCAACAAAAAGAAGGATGGTAAGTCTTCAGACAAGGGTGGGGACAAATCTAAAAATGAGTCTTCATCAGGCCCACAAAAACACTCTGGTGGGGGTGGTGGGTCCAAATCCTCTTTTAATCAGAACAAGGAAAAAAAACCATGGTGCTATTTATGTAAAATAAAAGGCCATTGGACAACAGATCCCAGTTGTCCAAAGAAAGGCACCACTGCTCCTACCACTACAACCCCTACTGCTACACCTAGTGCCCCTACTAATAGCAGTGGTGGTGGGAGCAAACCTACTAATAGCCAATCCAAGGGAGTAGCTGGGCTCACTTTTGGTAATTTAGTTGGGGTTGGCCTTGTTAGGGAGGCCACAGAGGCTGTGTTAGTCTCTCAGGGGGCTATTGATTTAGCCACCTTAGTTGCTTGTCCCCTTAATATGGATAAGTACAAGCAGCTACCCCTAATAAATGGTGTTGAGGTTCAGGCCTACAGGGACACTGGTGCCAGTGTGACTATGGTCATAGAGAAACTGGTCCACCCTGAACAACACCTACTTGGTCACCAGTACCAAGTAACCGATGCTCACAACAACACACTTAGCCACCCCATGGCTGTTGTAAATCTCAACTGGGGGGGGGGGGGGGTTACTGGTCCAAAGAAAGTTGTGGTAGCTTCAGATTTACCTGTAGACTGTCTATTAGGGAATGATTTGGAGACATCAGCTTGGTCAGATGTGGAGTTGGAGGCCCATGCAGCAATGCTGGGCATCCCAGGGCATATTTTTGCTTTGACAAGGGCTCAGGCCAAAAAGCAAAAAGGACAGGGAAGCTTGGATCCTGGAACAATGGACCAAGTGCTCCCTAAAGCTAGGGCTAGTAGAAGCAAACCACTTCCTACTATCCCTCCCTCTACAGTGGATTCAACTTCTGAGGAAGAAGAATTCCCTCCCTGTGCAGAACCTACACCAGAGGAGCTGGAAGCAGACACTGCTGAGCTTTTGGGTGAAGGGGGGCCTGCCAGAGAGGAGCTGAGTGTGGCACAGCAAACCTGTCCCACATTAGAGGGTCTCAGACAGCAAGCTGACAAACAGGCTAATGGGGATGTCAGTGACTCTCACAGAGTTTACTGGGAGGACAACCTCTTGTACACTGAGCATAGGGATCCTAAACCTGGAGCTGCCAGGAGATTAGTGATTCCTCAGGAGTACAGAAAGTTCCTCCTAACACTGGCACATGACATTCCCTTAGCTGGGCACCTAGGACAAATGAAAACTTGGGACAGGCTTGTTCCCCTGTTTCATTGGCCTAGGATGTCTGAGGACACAAAGGAATTTTGTAAGTCCTGTGAAACCTGTCAAGCCAGTGGCAAGACAGGTGGCACCCCAAAGGCACCCCTTATTCCACTGCCTGTGGTTGGGGTTCCCTTTGAAAGGGTAGGGGTTGACATAGTTGGCCCCCTTGACCCTCCTACTGCTTCAGGCAATAGGTTTATCTTGGTGGTAGTGGACCATGCCACAAGATATCCTGAAGCTATTCCTTGAAGGACCACTACAGCACCTGCAGTGGCAAAGGCCCTCCTGGGAATATTTTCCAGGGTGGGCTTCCCAAAGGAAGTGGTATCAGACAGAAGAAGCAATTTCATGTCTGCATACTTAAAGGCCATGTGGAAGGAGTGTGGTGTAACGTACAAGTTCACAACACCCTATCATCCACAAACAAATGGACTGGTGGAGAGATTTTATAAAACTCTCAAAGGCATGATTATGGGTCTCCCTGAAAAGCTCCGCAGGAGATGGGATATCCTTCTACCATGCCTCCTTTTTGCCTACAGGGAGGTACCCCAGAAAGGAGTGGGCTTCAGCCCCTTTGAACTTCTTTTTGGACACCCTGTTAGGGGTCCACTCACACTTGTAAAGGAGGGTTGGGAACAACCTTTAAAAGCTCCTAAGCAGGATATTGTGGATTATGTACTTGGCCTCAGATCAAGGATGGCTGAGTACATGAAAAAGGCCAGTAAAAACCTTCAGGCCAGCCAAGAGCTCCAGAAGCAATGGCATGATCAGAAGGCTGTTTTGGTTCAGTACCAACCAGGGCAGAAAGTGTGGGTCTTGGAGCCTGTGGCCCCAAGAGCACTCCAAGATAAATGGAGTGGTCCCCACACAATTGTTGAAAAAAAGGAAGAAGTCACCTATTTAGTTGACTTAGGCACTGCCAGGAGTCCCCTTAGGGTGCTCCATGTCAACCGCCTGAAACCCTACTATGACAGGGCTGATCTCACCCTGCTCATGGCAACTGATGAGGGACAGGAAGAAGACAGTGATCCTCTACCTGATCTCTTCTCTTCCACAGATCAACATGCTCTTGTGGAAGGTGTAGTTTTGGCTGATTGTCTTACTGCTGAGCAGAAAGATAATTGCATAAATCTCCTAGATCAATTCTCTGAACTCTTCTCTACTGTGCCAGGTACCACTTCTTGGTGTGAGCACACTATAGATACTGGAGACAGTTTACCTGTCAAAAGTAAGATCTATAGGCAGCCTGACCATGTCAGGGACTGCATAAAGCAAGAGGTCCAGAAAATGTTAGAACTAGGAGTGGTTGAGTACTCTGACAGTGTAGGAGGCTGGACTGGCTTGTAGTGAGTACCAAGGGGTACTTGCACCTTGCACCAGGCCCAGTTATCCCTTATTAGTGTATAGGGTGTCTAGCAGCTTAGGCTGATAGATAATGGTAGCTTAGCAGAGCAGCTTAGGCTGAACTAGGAGACGTGTGAAGCTACTACAGTACCACTTAGTGTCATATGCACAATATCATAAGAAAACACAATACACAGTTATACTAAAAATAAAGGTACTTTATTTTTATGACAATATGCCAAAGTATCTTAGAGTGTACCCTCAGTGAGAGGATAGGAAATATACACAAGATATATATACACAATAGCAAAAATATGCAGTATAGTCTTAGAAAACAGTGCAAACAATGTATAGTTACAATAGGATGCAATGGGGAAACATAGGGATAGGGGCAACACAAACCATATACTCCAAAAGTGGAATGTGAACCACGAATGGACCCCAAACCTATGTGACCTTGTAGAGGGTCGCTGGGACTATTAGAAAATAGTGAGAGTTAGAAAAATAACCCTCCCCAAGACCCTGAAAAGTGAGTGCAAAGTGCACTAAAGTTCCCCTAAGGACAAAATAGTCGTGTTAGAGGGAAAATGCAAGGAAAACACAAATCAGCAATGCAACAACGATGGATTCCTGACTGAGGGTACCTGTGGAGCAAGGGGACCAAGTCCAAAAGTCACAAGCAGCTCGGAGATGGGCAGATGCCCAAGAAATGCCAGCGGTTGGTGCAAAGAAGCTCTTACTAGGCTGAAGAACTGTGAATACTGCAGGAACGACAAGGGCTAGAGACTTCCCCTTTGGAGGATGGATCCCCCACGCCTTGGAGAGTCGTGCAGAAGTGTTTTCCCGCCGAATGGACGCCAACAAGCCTTGCTACACGCAAATCGTGCGTTTGGCGTTTTTGGACGCTGCTGGGGCCCAGGAGGGACCAGGAGGTCGCAAATTGGACCTGCAGAGAGAGGGGACGTCGAGCAAGACAAAGAGCCCTCACTGAAGCAGGTAGTACCCGGAGAAGTGCCAGAAACAGGCACTACGAGGATGCGTGAAACGGTGCTCGCCAAAGTTGCACAAAGGAGTCCCACGTCGCCGGAGACCAACTTAGAAAGTCGTGCAATGCAGGTTAGAGTGCCGTGGACCCAGGCTTGGCTGTGCACGAAGGATTTCCGCCGGAAGTGCACAGGGGCCGGAGAAGCTTGCAAAGTCGCGGTTCCCAGCAATGCAGCCCAGCGAGGTGAGGCAAGGACTTACCTCCACCAAACTTGGGCTGAAGAGTCACTGGACTGTGGGGGTCACTTGGACAGTGTCGCTGGATTCGAGGGACTTCGCTCGTTGTGCTGAGAGGAGACCCAAGGGACCGGTAATGCAGCTTTTTGGTGCCTGCGGTTGCAGGGGGAAGATTCCGTCGACCCACGGGAGATTTCTTCGGAGCTTCTGGTGCAGAGAGGAGGCAGACTACCCCCACAGCATGCACAAGCAGGAAAACAGTCGAGAAGGCGGCAGGATCAGCATTACAGAGTTGCAGTAGTCGTCTTTGCTACTATGTTGCAGGTTTGCAGGCTTCCAGCGCGGTCAGCGGTCGATTCCTTATCAGAAGGTGAAGAGGGAGATGCAGAGGAACTCGGCTGAGCTCATGCATTCGTTATCTAAAGTTTCCCCAGAGACAGAGACCCTAAATAGCCAGAAAAGAGGGTTTGGCTACCTAGGAGAGAGGAAAGGCTACTAACACCTGAAGGAGCCTATCACAAGGAGTCTCTGACGTCACCTGGTGGCACTGGCCACTCAGAGCAGTCCAGTGTGCCAGCAGCACCTCTGTTTCCAAGATGGCAGAGGTCTGGAGCACACTGGAGGAGCTCTGGACACCTCCCAGGGGAGGTGCAGGTCAGGGGAGTGGTCACTCCCCTTTCCTTTGTCCAGTTTCGCGCCAGAGCAGGGGCTAAGGGGTCCCTGAACCGGTGTAGACTGGCTTATGCAGAATTGGGCACATCTGTGCCCAACAAAGCATTTCCAGAGGCTGGGGGAGGCTACTCCTCCCCTGCCTTCACACCATTTTCCAAAGGGAGAGGGTGTCACACCCTCTCTCAGAGGAAGTTCTTGGTTCTGCCCTCCTGGGCCAGGCCTGGCTGGACCCCAGGAGGGCAGCTGCCTGTCTGAGGGGTTGGCAGCAGCAGCAGCTGCAGTGAAACCCCAGGAAGGGCAGTCTGGCAGTACCAGGGTCTGTGCTACAGACCACTGGGATCATGGGATTGTGCCAACTATGCCAGGATGGTATAGAGGGGGCAATTCCATGATCATAGACATGTTACATGGCCATATTCGGAGTTACCATGGTGAAGCTACATATAGGTAGTGACCTATATGTAGTGCACGCGTGTAATGGTGTCCCCGCACTCACAAAATTCAGGGAATTGGCTCTGAACAATGTGGGGGCACCTTGGCTAGTGCCAGGGTGCCCTCACACTAAGTAACTTTGCACCTAACCTTTACCAGGTAAAGGTTAGACATATAGGTGACTTATAAGTTACTTAAGTGCAGTGTAAAATGGCTGTGAAATAACGTGGACGTTATTTCACTCAGGCTGCAGTGGCGGGCCTGTGTAAGAATTGTCAGAGCTCCCTATGGGTGGCAAAAGAAATGCTGCAGCCCATAGGGATCTCCTGGAACCCCAATACCCTGGGTACCTCAGTACCATATACTAGGGAATTATAAGGGTGTTCCAGTAAGCCAATGTAAATTGGTAAAATTGGTCACTAGCCTGTTAGTGACAATTTGAAAGTAATGAGAGAGCATAACCACTGAGGTTCTGGTTAGCAGAGCCTCAGTGAGACAGTTAGGCACCACACAGGGAACATATACATGCACACCTATGAGCACTGGGGCCCTGTGTGACAGGGTCCCAGTGACACATACATATAGGCCACAAACCTATGAGCACTGGGGTCCTGACCAGGAGGATCCCAGTGACACATAACAAACATACTGAAAACATAGTGTTTTCACTATGAGCACTGAGGCCTGGCTATCAGGATCTCAGTGAGACAGTGAAAACAGTGACAAACACCCTGACATACACTCACAAACAGGCCAAAAGTGGGGGTAACAAGGCTAGAAAGAGGCTACCTTCTCACACAACCCCCCCCCAAACGAAGGACAATAAGGCTAACCTTGGCCAGTTGAGACTTTATTGTCTAAGTGGTGATAAGTAGAGAGTAGCTCTGCAATAGACTGGTTACTCCCTTTATCATCCACTATATGGTTACTTCCCTGTGGGGATGTAAACCACCCTGTTTGAAGTTTTTTAGCTAAGCAACAATGTGAAGATGTATTTTCAGAGTTTCTATCAGTAAGTTTTAGTTTAGAGCAGTGGGAATTGTCCACTGAACCTATTTGTAGTGATGGAAATGCCAGACAGGGATGCTGTCTCAGAAAAGCCATAGCTGGGCAAAAACTTTGTCCATATGGCTGGAAGAGAGAACAGGGATGCTGTTTCTCTTGGGTTGGAGCAGGGCAGGGATGCTGTCCTATCAGCTCCACACTAGGGCAGGGATGCTGTCCTAAGTGTTGTGAGGCAGTGCAGAGTTTCTGCACTAAAGTTTCTCTGGGAGGGTTGGAGGGATGCTCCATGTTAACTAAAATGGTGCTCTTTTTCTCACCAATGTTAGTTATCCCACAGAGAGGTACTTCCACCTCAGGGAGTACAGTTTTGCCAACTGATGATTCCCTTGGAACAGGTGCCACCCCAGGAGAGGTTTCTCCCACCACAGGAATAGTATCCTGAATGGTAGGGTGGTTAGGGGATACTGTGATACCCTTTTTACCTGTTGATGGAGAGGGATCCTGAGTTTTCAGGCCTTCTCTCCTTTGCTTTTTCATTTCACTTGAAATGAGAGGGAACAATTCCTCAGGGATGCCCAGCATGGCTGCATGGGCATACAACTCTACATCAGCCCAACCTGAGGCCTCTAGGTCATTACCTAAGAGACAGTCTACAGGTAAGCTAGGTGATACCACCACCTGCTTAGGGCCAGTAACTCCACCCCAACTAAACTGAATTATAGCTAAGGGAAGGAACTTAGTGGAGTTATGGACATCAATAATCTTATATTGTTGTCCAATGATATGTTGATCAGGGTGCACTAGGTTTTCAGTCACCAAAGTGAAACTGGCACCTGTGTCCCTGTAGGCCAAGGCCTCAACACCATTTATTGAAACTGTCTGCCTGTACTTATCCATTGTAAGGGGACAAGCAGCCAGTGTGGCAAGGCCAATGCCACTAGGTGTGACAGAAACTGTCTTGGGACTGATTACATCAGTTTCCACTATGGACCCATAAGTGAACCCAACTACACCCTTTGCTTGACTGTTGCCAGCAGTCCCACCACTAGTACCACTACTGCTAGGGGCACTAGAGCTTGATGTATTAGTGGTGGTAGGCTCAGGGGGTTTACCTGGACAGGACTTATCCCCTGGCCTATGGCCTCTATTTTTACACACAAAGCACCAAGGCTTTTTAATGTGTGCAGGTTGGGAAGAAGAGGAAGAATTTGTTTTATCCCCACCCTCTGAAGAGTGTTTAAGATTTGAAGTGGGATCTTTGGTTTTACCCTTATCCCCATGCTTATCTTGGGATTTTTCACCATCTTTCTTCTTATTGCCATCTTTGTCACCCCCTGTATGAACTTTTCTGTTCACCCTTGTTCTGACCCATTTGTCTGCCTTCTTTCCCAATTCTTGGGGAGAGGTCAGATCAGAGTCTACCAGGTACTGGTGCAACAAATCAGACACACAATTATTAAGAATATGCTCTCTCAGGATCAAGTTATACAGGCTGTCATAATCAGTAACTTTACTGCCATGTAACCACCCCTCCAAGGCCTTCACTGCCTGGTCAATGAAATCAACCCAGTCTTGTGAAGACTTCTTTTTGGTCTCTCTGAACTTTATCCTGTACTGTTCAGTGGTTAAGCCATAACCATCCAGGAGTGCATTCTTAAGAACTTGGAAATTGTTAGCATCATTTTCTTTTACAGTAAGGAGCCTATCCCTACCTTTTCCAGTAAATGATAGCCATAGGATAGCAGCCCACTGCTTTTGAGGGACATCCTGTACAGCACAGGCCCTCTCAAGTGCAGCAAACCACTTGTTAATGTCATCCCCCTCCTTGTAAGGGGGAACTATCTTATGCAGATTCCTGGAATCATGCTCTTTTGCAGGATGACTATGGGGAATACTGCTGCTGCCACCATGGGTATCTAAACCCATCTTCTGTCTTTCCCTCTCTATTTCTAAAGACTGTCTATCCAAATCCAGCTGTTGCTTCTTGAGCTTCAGTCTGGTTTGTTCCACTCTCAATCTATTGAGCTCCCTTTCCAACAATCTGTCATCAGGGTGGGTGGGTGGGACATTTCTAGATACAGAGGTATGATGGGAATGAACAGAAGGAGACCTGTCCCTTACAAGGGGCACCCTAACAGCTTGGCTACCAGCATAATGTGAGAGCACATCATCAGTATGATGTGATTCAACCTCTGTACCAACTATGCTAGACTGTCTAGTAATGGGCAGGCTGAGGAGTTTCTTTCCTGAACCTTTTCCTGGGGGAGTCCCTGGATCAGATTGAGAACCATTAGCTACTTTTTCTACAGATTGGGCACTTATGGCCTTATCCTGTACTCTAAGCATATTAATTAACAGTTCTAAGGAAGGATTCTTCCCTACACTCAAACCTCTCTCTATGCAGAGACTCCTTGCTCCTTTCCAGCTAAGGTGATCATATGCAAGTTTGGACAGTTCAACTTTTTGGCCTGTGCCAGACATTTTTTAGAGAGAGTTAAAGTGATAGACAAAGAGAAAAAAGTTTTCAGAACTTTTTGGAAAGACAGAAAAAAACTTTTTAAACTTTTAAGAACTTTTTGAAAGTTTAGAAGTACTTTTCAGCACTTAGAAAAGAGTGAAAAGAGGAAATGCAAAACTTTTTGGCTATGTGTATATAC
The DNA here is from genome assembly GCF_031143425.1 of Pleurodeles waltl. Classification (NCBI taxonomy): domain Eukaryota; kingdom Metazoa; phylum Chordata; class Amphibia; order Caudata; family Salamandridae; genus Pleurodeles; species Pleurodeles waltl. The sequence continues at coordinate 295,150,389 of NC_090449.1, read as the reverse complement.
ACTGACCTTGTTTTGTATATTTTTCTCTTATGAAAAGTACAATGACAAGAGTGGTAAGTAGTCTCAAAGCACTTATCCCACCGCTGCACAACCAATGTAGGAGGCTGGACTGGCTTGTAGTGAGTACCAAGGGGTACTTGCACCTTGCACCAGGCTCAGTTATCCCTTATTAGTGTATAGGGTGTCTAGCAGCTTAGGCTGATAGATAATGGTAGCTTAGCAGAGCAGCTTAGGCTGAACTAGGAGACGTGTGAAGCTACTACAGTACCACTTAGTGTCATATGCACAATATCATAAGAAAACACAATACACAGTTATACTAAAAATAAAGGTACTTTATTTTTATGACAATATGCCAAAGTATCTTAGAGTGTACCCTCAGTGAGAGGATAGGAAATATACACAAGATATATATACACAATAGCAAAAATATGCAGTATAGTCTTAGAAAACAGTGCAAACAATGTATAGTTACAATAGGATGCAATGGGGAAACATAGGGATAGGGGCAACACAAACCATATACTCCAAAAGTGGAATGTGAACCACGAATGGACCCCAAACCTATGTGACCTTGTAGAGGGTCGCTGGGACTATTAGAAAATAGTGAGAGTTAGAAAAATAACCCTCCCCAAGACCCTGAAAAGTGAGTGCAAAGTGCACTAAAGTTCCCCTAAGGACAAAATAGTCGTGTTAGAGGGAAAATGCAAGGAAAACACAAATCAGCAATGCAACAACGATGGATTCCTGACTGAGGGTACCTGTGGAGCAAGGGGACCAAGTCCAAAAGTCACAAGCAGCTCGGAGATGGGCAGATGCCCAAGAAATGCCAGCGGTTGGTGCAAAGAAGCTCTTACTAGGCTGAAGAACTGTGAATACTGCAGGAACGACAAGGGCTAGAGACTTCCCCTTTGGAGGATAAATCCCCCACGCCTTGGAGAGTCGTGCAGAAGTGTTTTCCCGCCGAATGGACGCCAACAAGCCTTGCTACACGCAAATCGTGCGTATGGCGTTTTTGGACGCTGCTGGGGCCCAGGAGGGACCAGGAGGTCGCAAATTGGACCTGCAGAGAGAGGGGACGTCGAGCAAGACAAAGAGCCCTCACTGAAGCAGGTAGCACCCGGAGAAGTGCCAGAAACAGGCACTACGAGGATGCGTGAAATGGTGCTTGCCGAAGTTGCACAAAGGAGTCCCACGTCGCCGGAGACCAACTTAGAAAGTCGTGCAATGCAGGTTAGAGTGCCGTGGACCCAGGCTTGGCTGTGCACGAAGGATTTCCGCCGGAAGTGCACAGGGGCCGGAGAAGCTTGCAAAGTCGCGGTTCCCAGCAATGCAGCCCAGCGAGGTGAGGCAAGGACTTACCTCCACCAAACTTGGGCTGAAGAGTCACTGGACTGTGGGGGTCACTTGGACGGTGTCGCTGGATTCGAGGGACCTCGCTCGTCGTGCTGAGAGGAGACCCAAGGGACCGGTAATGCAGCTTTTTGGTGCCTGCGGTTGCAGGGGGAAGATTCCGTCGACCCACGGGAGATTTCTTCGGAGCTTCTGGTGCATAGAGGAGGCAGACTACCCCCACAGCATGCACAAGCAGGAAAACAGTCGAGAAGGCGGCAGGATCAGCATTACAGAGTTGCAGTAGTCGTCTTTGCTACTATGTTGCAGGTTTGCAGGCTTCCAGCGCGGTCAGCGGTCGATTCCTTATCAGAAGGTGAAGAGGGAGATGCAGAGGAACTCGGCTGAGCTCATGCATTCGTTATCTAAAGTTTCCCCAGAGACAGAGACCCTAAATAGCCAGAAAAGAGGGTTTGGCTACCTAGGAGAGAGGAAAGGCTACTAACACCTGAAGGAGCCTATCACAAGGAGTCTCTGACGTCACCTGGTGGCACTGGCCACTCAGAGCAGTCAAGTGTGCCAGCAGCACCTCTGTTTCCAAGATGGCAGAGGTCTGGAGCACACTGGAGGAGCTCTGGACACCTCCCAGGGGAGGTGCAGGTCATGGGAGTGGTCACTCCCCTTTCCTTTGTCCAGTTTCGCGCCAGAGCAGGGGCTAAGGGGTCCCTGAACCGGTGTAGACTGGCTTATGCAGAATTGGGCACATCTGTGCCCAACAAAGCATTTCCAGAGGCTGGGGGAGGCTACTCCTCCCCTGCCTTCACACCATTTTCCAAAGGGAGAGGGTGTCACACCCTCTCTCAGAGGAAGTTCTTGGTTCTGCCATCCTGGGCCAGGCCTGGCTGGACCCCAGGAGGGCAGCTGCCTGTCTGAGGGGTTGGCAGCAGCAGCAGCTGCAGTGAAACCCCAGGAAGGGCAGTCTGGCAGTACCAGGGTCTGTGCTACAGACCACTGGGATCATGGGATTGTGCCAACTATGCCAGGATGGTATAGAGGGGGCAATTCCATGATCATAGACATGTTACATGGCCATATTCGGAGTTACCATGGTGAAGCTACATATAGGTAGTGACCTATATGTAGTGCACGCGTGTAATGGTGTCCCCGCACTCACAAAATTCAGGGAATTGGCTCTGAACAATGTGGGGGCACCTTGGCTAGTGCCAGGGTGCCCTCACACTAAGTAACTTTGCACCTAACCTTTACCAGGTAAAGGTTAGACATATAGGTGACTTATAAGTTACTTAAGTGCAGTGTAAAATGGCTGTGAAATAACGTGGACGTTATTTCACTCAGGCTGCAGTGGCGGGCCTGTGTAAGAATTGTCAGAGCTCCCTATGGGTGGCAAAAGAAATGCTGCAGCCCATAGGGATCTCCTGGAACCCCAATACCCTGGGTACCTCAGTACCATATACTAGGGAATTATAAGGGTGTTCCAGTAAGCCAATGTAAATTGGTAAAATTGGTCACTAGCCTGTTAGTGACAATTTGAAAGTAATGAGAGAGCATAACCACTGAGGTTCTGGTTAGCAGAGCCTCAGTGAGACAGTTAGGCACCACACAGGGAACATATACATGCACACCTATGAGCACTGGGGCCCTGTGTGACAGGGTCCCAGTGACACATACATATAGGCCACAAACCTATGAGCACTGGGGTCCTGACCAGCAGGATCCCAGTGACACATAACAAACATACTGAAAACATAGTGTTTTCACTATGAGCACTGAGGCCTGGCTATCAGGATCTCAGTGAGACAGTGAAAACAGTGACAAACACCCTGACATACACTCACAAACAGGCCAAAAGTGGGGGTAACAAGGCTAGAAAGAGGCTACCTTCTCACAGACAGTCCATGGGCTTCTCCTGTGGTATAGGTACCAAAACCCCATTCCAAAGATGGAAAGAAGGAAATGCGGTTTTGTGTAGACTATAGAGGTCTCAACTTGGTAACCAAAACTGATGCTCACCCTATACCCAGGGAGATTAGCTCATCGATACACTGGCATCTGCCAAGTATCTAAGCACTTTTGACTTGACTGCAGGGTATTGGTAGATCAAATTGTCAGAAGATGCTAAACCTAAGACTGCATTTTCTACCATTGGAGGACATTACCAGTTTACTGTAATGCCTTTTGGTTTGAAAAATGCACCTGCCACTTTTCAGAGGTTGGTGAACACAGTCCTGCAAGGGCTGGAAGCTTTCAGTGCAGCATATTTGGACGATATAGCTGTCTTTAGCTCCAGCTGGGATGATCACCTGGTCCACCTATGGAAAGTTTTGGAGGCCCTGCAAAAGGCAGGCCTCACTATCAAGGCTTCAAAGTGCCAGATAGGGCAGGGTAAGGTGGTTTATCTGGGACACCTTGTTGGTGGGGAACAGATTGCACCACTTCAGGGGAAAATCCAAACTATTATTGATTGGGTTCCCCCTACCACTCAGACTCAGGTGAGAGCCTTTCTAGGCCTCACTGGGTATTACAGGAGGTTCATTAAGAACTATGGCTCCATTGCAGCCCCTCTTAATGACCTCACATCCAAGAAAATGCCTAAAAAGGTATTATGGACAGCAAACTGTCAGAAAGCTTTTGAGGAGCTGAAGCAGGCCATGTGCTCTGCACCTGTCCTGAAAAGCCCTTGTTACTCTAAAAAATTCTATGTCCAAACTGATGCATCTGAATTAGGAGTAGGGGCAGTCCTATCACAACTTAATTCTGAGGGCCAGGATCAACCTGTTGCTTTTATTAGTAGGAGGTTGACCCCTAGAGAAAAGCGTTGGTCTGCCATTGAGAGGGAGGCCTTTGCTGTGGTCTGGGCTCTGAAGAAGTTGAGGCCATACCTGTTTGGCACTCACTTCATTGTTCAGACAGACCACAAACCTCTACTTTGGCTAAAACAAATGAAAGGTGAAAATCCTAAATTGTTAAGGTGGTCCATATCCCTACAGGGAATGGACTATACAGTGGAACATAGACCTGGGAGTAGCCACTCCAATGCAGATGGACTCTCCAGATATTTCCACTTAGACAATGAAGACTCATCAGGTCATGGCTAGTCTTATTGTCCTTCGTTTGGGGGGGGGGGTTGTGTAGGAAAGTACCATCTTGCCTGGCATGTTACCCCCATTTTTCACTGTATATATGTTGTTTTAGTTGTATGTGTCACTGGGACCCTGGTAACCCAGGGCCCCAGTGCTCATAAGTGTGCCTGAATGTGTACCTGTGAAGTGACTAACTGTCTCACTGAGGCTCTGCTAATCAGAACCTCAGTGGTTATGCTCTCTCATTTCTTTCCAAATTGTCACTAACAGGCTAGTGACCATTTTACCAATTTACATTGGCTTACTGGAACACCCTTATAATTCCCTAGTATACGGTACTGAGGTACCCAGGGTATTGGGGTTCCAGGAGATCCCTATGGGCTGCAGCATTTCTTTTGCCACTCATAGGGAGCTCTGACAATTCTTACACAGGCCTGCCACTGCAGCCATAGTGAAATAACGTCCACGTTATTTCACAGCCATTTTACACTGCACTTAAGTAACTTATAAGTCACCTATATGTCTAACCTTTACCTGGTAAAGGTTGGGTGCAAAGTTACTTAGTGTGAGGGCACCCTGGCACTAGCCAAGGTGCCCCCACATTGTTCAGAGCCAATTCCCTGAACATTGTGAGTGCGGGGACACCATTACACGCGTGCACTACATATAGGTCACTACCTATATGTAGCTTCACAATGGTAACTCCGAATATGGCCATGTAACATGTCTATAATCATGGAATTGCCCCCTCTATGCCATCCTGGCACAGTTGTCACAATCCCATGATCCCAGTGGTCTGTAGCACAGACCCTGGTACTGCCAAACTGCCCTTCCTGGGGTTTCACTGCAGCTGCTGCTGCTGCCAACCCCTCAGACAGGCAGCTGCCCTCCTGGGGTCCAGCCAGGCCTGGCCCAGGATGGCAGAACAAAGAACTTCCTCTGAGAGAGGGTGTGACACCCTCTCCCTTTGGAAAATGGTGTGAAGGCAGGGGAGGAGTAGCCTCCCCCAGCCTCTGGAAATGCTTTGTTGGGCACAGAGGTGCCCAATTCTGCATAAGCCAGTCTACACCGGTTCAGGGGACCCCTTAGCCCTGCTCTGGCGCGAAACTGGACAAAGGAAAGGGAAGTGACCACTCCCCTGACCTGCACCTCCCCTGGGAGGTGTCCAGAGCTCCTCCAGTGTGCTCCAGACCTCTGGCGGAGGCAGACTACGCCCACAGCATGCACAAACAGGAAAACAGTCGAGAAGGTGGCAGGATCAGCGTTACAGAGTTGCAGTAGTCGTCTTAGCTACTTTGTTGCAGTTTTGCAGGCTTCCAGCGCGGTCAGCAGTCGATTCCTTATCAGAAGGTGAAGAGAGAGATGCAGAGGAACTCGGCTGAGCTCTTGCATTCGTTATCTAAAGTTTCCCCAGAGACAGAGACCCTAAATAGCCAGAAAAGAGGGTTTGGCTACCTAGGAGAGAGGATAGGCTAGCAACACCTGAAGGAGCCTATCACAAGGAGTCTCTGACGTCACCTGGTGGCACTGGCCACTCAGAGCAGTCCAGTGTGCCAGCAGCACCTCTGTTTCCAAGATGGCAGAGGTCTGGAGCACACTGGAGGAGCTCTGGACACCTCCCAGGGGAGGTCAGGGGAGTGGTCACTCCCCTTTCCTTTGTCCAGTTTCGCGCCAGAGCAGGGCTAAGGGGTCCCCTGAACCGGTGTAGACTGGCTTATGCAGAATTGGGCACATCTGTGCCCAACAAAGCATTTCCAGAGGCTGGGGGAGGCTACTCCTCCCCTGCCTTCACACCATTTTCCAAAGGGAGAGGGTGTCACACACTCTCTCAGAGGAAGTTCTTTGTTCTGCCATCCTGGGCCAGGCCTGGCTGGACCCCAGGAGGGCAGATGCCTGTCTGAGGGGTTGGCAGCAGCAGCAGCTGCAGTGAAACCCCAGGAAGGGCAGTTTGGCAGTACCAGGGTCTGTGCTACAGACCACTGGGATCATGGGATTGTGCCAACTATGCCAGGATGGCATAGAGGGGGCAATTCCATGATCATAGACTTGTTACATGGCCATATTCGGAGTTACCATTGTGAAGCTACATATAGGTAGTGACCTATATGTAGTGCACACATGTAATGGTGTCCCCGCACTCACAAAGTTCAGGGAATTGGCTCTGAACAATGTGGGGGCACCTTGGCTAGTGCCAGGGTGCCCTCACACTAAGTAACTTTGCACCTAACCTTTACCAGGTTAAGGTTAGACATATAGGTGACTTATAAGTTACTTAAGTGCAGTGTAAAATGGCTGTGAAATAACGTGGACGTTATTTCACTCAGGCTGCAGTGGCAGGCCTGTGTAAGAATTGTCAGAGCTCCCTATGGGTGGCAAAAGAAATGCTGCAGCCCATAGGGATCTCCTGGAACCCCAATACCCTGGGTACCTCAGTACCATATACTAGGGAATTATAAGGGTGTTCCAGTAAGCCAATGTAAATTGGTAAAATTGGTCACTAGCCTGTTAGTGACAATTTGAAATAAATGAGAGAGCATAACCACTGAGGTTCTGGTTAGCAGAGCCTCAGTGAGACAGTTAGGCACCACACAGGGAACACATACATATAGGCCACAAACTTATGAGCACTGGGGTCCTGACTAGCAGGGTCCCAGTGACACATAACAAACATACTGAAAACATAGGGTTTTCACTATGAGCACTGGGCCCTGGCTAGCAGGATCCCAGTGAGACAGTGAAAACACCCTGACATACACTCACAAACGGGCCAAAAGTGGGGGTAACAAGGCTAGAAAGAGGCTACTTTCTCACACAACCCCCCCCCAAACGAAGGACAATAAGGCTAACCTTGGCCAGTTGAGACTTTATTGTCTAAGTGGTGATAAGTAGAGAGCAGCTCTGCAATAGACTGGTTACTCCCTTTATCATCCACTCTATGGTTACTTCCCTGTGGGGATGTAAACCACCCTGTTTGAAGTTTTTTAGCTAAGCAACAATGTGAAGATGTATTTTCAGAGTTTCTATCAGTAAGTTTTAGTTTAGAGCAGTGGGAATTGTCTACTGAACCTATTTGTAGTGATGGAAATGCCAGACAGGGATGCTGTCTCAGAAAAGCCATAGCTGGGCAAAAACTTTGTCCATATGGCTGGAAGAGAGAACAGGGATGCTGTTTCTCTTGAGTTGGAGCAGGGCAGGGATGCTGTCCTATGAGCTCCACACTAGGGCAGGGATGCTGTCCTAAGTGTTGTGTGGCAGTGCAGGGTTTCTGCACTAAAGTTTCTCTGGGAGGGTTGGAGGGATGCTCCATGTTAACTAAAATGGTGCTCTTTTGTCACCAATGTTAGTTATCCCACAGAGAGGTACTTCTACCTCAGGGAGTCCAGCTTTGCCAGCTGATGATTCCCTTGGAACAGGTGCCACCCCAGGAGAGGTTTCTCCCACCACAGGAATGGTATCCTGAATGGTAGGGTGGTTAGGGGATACTGTGATACCCTTTTTACCTGTTGATGGAGAGGGATCCTGAGTTTTCAGGCCTTCTCTCCTTTGCTTTTTCATTTCAGTAGAAATGAGAGGGAACAATTCCTCAAGGATGCCCAGCATGGCTGCATGGGCATAAAACTCTACATCAGCCCAACCTGAGGCATCTAGGTCATTACCTAAGAGACAGTCTACAGGTAAGCTAGGTGATACCACCACCTGCTTAGGGCCAGTAACTCCACCCCAACTAAACTGAATTATAGCTAAGGGAAGAAACTTAGTGGAGTTATGGACATCAATAATCTTATACTGTTGTCCAATGATGTGTTGATCAGGGTGCACTAGGTTTTCAGTCACCAAAGTGATACTGGCACCTTTGTCCCTGTAGGCCAAGGCCTCAACACCATTTATTGAAACTGTCTGCCTGTACTTATCCATTGTAAGGGGACAAGCAGCCAGTGTGGCAAGGCCAATGCCACTAGGTGAGACAGAAACTGTCTTGGGACTGACTACCCCAGTTTCTATGATGGACCCATAAGTGAACCCAACTACACCCTTAACTTGACTGTTGCCAGCAGTCCCACCACTAGTACCACTACTGCTAGGGGCACTAGAGCTTGATGTATTAGTGGTGGTAGGCTCAGGGGGTTTACCTGGACAGGACTTATCCCCTGGCCTATGGCCTCTGTTTTTACACACAAAGCACCAAGGCTTTTTAATGTGTGCAGGTTGGGAAGAAGAGGAAGAATTTGTTTTATCCCCACCCTCTGAAGAGTGTTTAAGATTTGAAGTGGGATATTTGGTTTTACCCTTATCCCCATGCTTATCTTGAGATTTTTCACCATCTTTCTTCTTATTGCCATCTTTGTCACCCCCTGTATGAACTTTTCTGTTCACCCTTGTTCTGACCCATTTGTCTGCCTTCTTTCCCAATTCTTGGGGAGATGTCAGATCAGAGTCTACCAGGTACTGGTGCAACAAATCAGACACACAATTATTAAGTATATGCTCTCTCAGGATTGTGTTATACAGGCTTTCATAATCATTAACTTTACTGCCATGTAACCACCCCTCCAAGGCCTTCACTGAATGGTCAATGAAATCAACCCAGTCTTGTGAAGACTCCTTTTTGGTCTCTCTGAACTTTATCCTGTATTGTTCAGTGGTTAAGCCATAACCATCCAGGAGTGCATTCTTAAGAACTGTAAAATTATTGGCATCACTTTCTTTCACAGTAAGGAGTCTATCCCTACCCTTTCCACTAAATGATAGCCATAGGATAGCAGCCCACTGCCTTTGAGGGACATCCTGTACAACACAGGCCCTCTCAAGTGCAGCAAACCACTTGTTAATGTCATCCCCCTCCTTATAAGGGGGAACTATCTTGTGCAGATTCCTGGAATCATGCTCTTTTGCAGGATGACTATGGGGAATACTGCTGCTGCCACCATGGGTATCTAAACCCAACTTCTGTCTTTCTTTCTCTAGTTCAAAAGACTGTCTATCCAAATCCAGCTGTTGCTTTTTAAGCTTCAGTCTGGTTTGTTCCACTCTCAACTTATTGAGTTCCCTCTCTAACATTCTGTCATCAGGGTTGGTGGGAGGGACATTCTTAGACACAGAAGAATGAACAGAAGGAGACCTGTCCCTTACAGAAGCCACCCTAACAGCTTGGCTAACAGAAACATCACTACCAGTATGGTGAGAATAAATGCTTTTGCTATGATGTGAGACAACACTATTTGTATGGTGAGGCTCTCCATCATTACCAACTATGCTAGACTGTCTAGTAATGGGCAGGCTAGGAAGGTTCTTTCCTGAATCTTTTCCTGGGGGAGTCCCTGGATCAGATTGGGAACCATTTGCTACTTTTTCACAGATGTGGCCCCTATGGCCTTATCTTGTTCTCTAAGCATGTTAAGCAATAATTCCAAAGAAGGATTCTTCCCTACACTCAAACCTCTCTCTATGCAGAGACTCCTTGCTCCTTTCCAGCTAAGGTGATCATATGCAAGTTTGGACAGATCAACATTTTGGCCTGTGCCAGACATTTTTAGAGAGAGTTAAAGTGATAGAAAAAGAGAAAAAAGTTTTCAGAACTTTTTAGAAAGACAGAACAAAACTTTTTAAACTTTTAAGAACTTTTTGAAAGTTTAGAAGTACTCTTCAGCACTTAGAAAAGAGTGAAAAGAGGAAATGCAAAACTTTTTGGCTATGTGTATATACACTGACCTTGTTTTGTATATTTTTCTCTTATGAAAAGTACAATGACAAGAGTGGTAAGTAGTCTCAAAGCACTTATCCCACCGCTGCACAACCAATGTAGGAGGCTGGACTGGCTTGTAGTGAGTACCAAGGGGTACTTGCACCTTGCACCAGGCCCAGTTATCCCTTATTAGTGTATAGGGTGTCTAGCAGCTTAGGCTGATAGATAATGGTAGCTTAGCAGAGCAGCTTAGGCCGAACTAGGAGACGTGTGAAGCTACTACAGTACCACTTAGTGTCATATGCACAATATCATAAGAAAACACAATACACAGTTATACTAAAAATAAAGGTACTTTATTTTTATGACAATATGCCAAAGTATCTTAGAGTGTACCCTCAGTGAGAGCATAGGAAATATACACAAGATATATATACACAATAGCTAAAATATGCAGTATAGTCTTAGAAAACAGTGCAAACAATGTATAGTTACAATAGGATGCAATGGGGAAACATAGGGATAGGGGCAACACAAACCATATACTCCAAAAGTGGAATGCGAACCACGAATGGACCCCAAACCTATGTGACCTTGTAGAGGGTCGCTGGGACTATTAGAAAATAGTGAGAGTTAGAAAAATAACCCTCCCCAAGACCCTGAAAAGTGAGTGCAAAGTGCACTAAAGTTCCCCTAAGGACAAAGAAGTCGTGTTAGAGGAATAATGCAGGAAAGACACAAACCAACAATGCAACAACTGTGGATTTCCAATCTAGGGTACCTGTGGAACAAGGGGACCAAGTCCAAAAGTCACAAGCAAGTCGGAGATGGGCAGATGCCCAGGAAATGCCAGCTGCGGGTGCAAAGAAGCTTCTACTGGACAGAAGAAGCTGAGGTTTCTGCAGGAACGAAAAGGGCTAGAGACTTCCCCTTTGGTGGACGGATCCCACTCGCCGTGGAGAGTCGTGCAGAAGTGTTTTCCCGCCGAAAGAACGCCAACAAGCCTTGCTAGCTGCAAATCGTGCGGTTAGCGTTTTTGGACGCTGCTGTAGCCCTGGAGGGACCAGGAGGTCGCAAATTGGACCAGGAGAGAGAAGGGACATCGAGCAAGACAAGGAGCCCTCTCAGCAGCAGGTAGCACCCAGAAAAGTGCCAGAAACAGGCACTACGAGGATGCGTGAAACAGTGCTCACCCGAAGTCGCACAAAGGAGTCCCACGTCGCCGGAGACCAACTTAGAACGTCGTGCAATGCAGGTTAGAGTGCCGTGGACCCAGGCTTGGCTGTGCACAAAGGATTTCCACCAGAAGTGCACAGGGGCCGGAGTAGCTACAAAAGTCGCGGTTCCCAGCAATGCAGCCCAGCGAGGTGAGGCAAGGACTTACCTCCACCAAACTTGGACTGAAGAGTCACTGGACTGTGGGGGTCACTTGGACAGAGTCGCTGGATTCGAGGGACCTCGCTCGTCATGCTGAGAGGAGACCCAAGGGACCGGTAATGCAGCTTTTTGGTGCCTGTGGTTGCATGGGGAAGATTCCGTCGACCCACGGGAGATTTCTTCGGAGCTTCTGGTGCAGAGAGGAGGCAGACTACGCCCACAGCATGCACAAACAGGAAAACAGTCGAGAAGGTGGCAGGATCAGCGTTACAGAGTTGCAGTAGTCGTCTTAGCTACTTTGTTGCAGTTTTGCAGGCTTCCAGCGCGGTCAGCAGTCGATTCCTTATCAGAAGGTGAAGAGAGAGATGCAGAGGAACTCGGCTGAGCTCTTGCATTCGTTATCTAAAGTTTCCCCAGAGACAGAGACCCTAAATAGCCAGAAAAGAGGGTTTGGCTACCTAGGAGAAAGGATAGGCTAGCAACACCTGAAGGAGCCTATCACAAGGAGTCTCTGACGTCACCTGGTGGCACTGGCCACTCAGAGCAGTCCAGTGTGCCAGCAGCACCTCTGTTTCCAAGATGGCAGAGGTCTGGAGCACACTGGAGGAGCTCTGGACACCTCCCAGGGGAGGTGCAGGTCAGGGGAGTGGTCACTCCCCTTTCCTTTGTCCAGTTTCGCGCCAGAGCAGGGCTAAGGGGTCCCCTGAACCGGTGTAGACTGGCTTATGCAGAATTGGGCACATCTGTGCCCAACAAAGCATTTCCAGAGGCTGGGGGAGGCTACTCCTCCCCTGCCTTCACACCATTTTCCAAAGGGAGAGGGTGTCACACACTCTCTCAGAGGAAGTTCTTTGTTCTGCCATCCTGGGCCAGGCCTGGCTGGACCCCAGGAGGGCAGATGCCTGTCTGAGGGGTTGGCAGCAGCAGCAGCTGCAGTGAAACCCCAGGAAGGGCAGTGTGGCAGTACCAGGGTCTGTGCTACAGACCCCTGGGATCATGGGATTGTGCCAACTATGCCAGGATGGCATAGAGGGGGCAATTCCATGATCATAGACTTGTTACATGGCCATATTCGGAGTTACCATTGTGAAGCTACATATAGGTAGTGACCTATATGTAGTGCACACATGTAATGGTGTCCCCGCTCTCACAAAGTTCAGGGAATTGGCTCTGAACAATGTGGGGGCACCTTGGCTAGTGCCAGGGTGCCCTCACTCTAAGTAACTTTGCACCTAACCTTTACCAGGTAAAGGTTAGACATATAGGTGACTTATAAGTTACTTAAGTGCAGTGTAAAATGGCTGTGAAATAACGTGGACGTTATTTCACTCAGGCTGCAGTGGCAGGCCTGTGTAAGAATTGTCAGAGCTCCCTATGGGTGGCAAAAGAAATGCTGCAGCCCATATGGATCTCCTGGAACCCCAATACCCTGGGTACCTCAGTACCATATACTAGGGAATTATAAGGGTGTTCCAGTAAGCCAATGTAAATTGGTAAAATTGGTCACTAGCCTGTTAGTGACAATTTGAAATAAATGAGAGAGCATAACCACTGAGGTTCTGGTTAGCAGAGCCTCAGTGAGACAGTTAGGCACCACACAGGGAACACATACATATAGGCCACAAACTTATGAGCACTGGGGTCCTGACTAGCAGGGTCCCAGTGACACATAACAAACATACTGAAAACATAGGGTTTTCACTATGAGCACTGGGCCCTGGCTAGCAGGATCCCAGTGAGACAGTGAAAACACCCTGACATACACTCACAAACAGGCCAAAAGTGGGGGTAACAAGGCTAGAAAGAGGCTACTTTCTCACAACATGCTGACATCATGCACAACCATTTTTGATGTAAGTAATGACAAATCCACTTCAATAATACGTATTTCAGTAGTTAGCATCTTTATTACCTTGACTTCAGGTAAACAATGTGTCATTAGGACATAGCTATTCTCAATGGGCAGACATGAACTACTGACAGTGTCACACTATTAGCATCATAGCATAACTGTATTGCTGCATGTTTAGGTAGTCCCCTATAGCCCTCAACATCACTTCTTACATTTGTGAGAAAGTAGCCTCTTTCTAGCCTTGTTACCCCCACTTTTGGCCTGTTTGTGAGTGTATGTCAGGATGTTTTCACTGTCTCACTGGTATCCTGCTAGCCAGGGCCCAGTGCTCTTAGTGAAAACCCTATGTTTTCAGTATGTTTGTTATGTGTCACTGGGACCCTGCTAGTCAGGACCCCAGTGCTCATAAGTTTGTGACCTATAGGTATGTGTTCCCTGTGTGATGCCTAACTGTCTCACTGAGGCTCTGCTAACCAGAACCTCAGTGGTTATGCTCTCTCATTTCTTTCAAAATGTCACTAACAGGCTAGTGACCAATTTTACCAATTTACATTGGCTTACTGGAACACCCTTATAATTCCCTAGTATATGGTACTGAGGTACCCAGGGTATTGGGGTTTCAGGAGATACCTATGGGCTGCAGCATTTCTTTTGCCACCCATAGGGAGCTCTGACAATTCTTACACAGGCCTGCCACTGCAGCCTGAGTGAAATAACGTCCACGTTATTTCACAGCCATTTTACACTGCACTTAAGTAACTTATAAGTCACCTATATGTCTAACCTTTACCTGGTAAAGGTTGGGTGCTAAGTTACTTAGTGTGTGGGCACCCTGGCACTAGCCAAGGTGCCCCCACATTGTTCAGGGCCAATTCCCCAGACTTTGTGAGTGCGGGGACACCATTACACGCGTGCACTACATATAGGTCACTACCTATAGGTAGCTTCACCATGGTAACTCCGAATATGGCCATGTAATATGTCTATGATCATGGAATTGCCCCCTCTATACCATCCTGGCATAGTTGGCACAATCCCATGATCCCAGTGGTCTGTAGCACAGACCCTGGTACTGCCAAACTGCCTTTCCCGGGGTTTCACTGCAGCTGCTGCTGCCGCCAACCCCTCAGACAGGCTTCTGCCCTCCTGGGGTCCAGCCAGGCCTGGCCCAGGATGGCAGAACAAAGGACTTCCTCTGAGAGAGGGTGTTACACCCTCTCCCTTTGGAAAATAGTGTGAAGGCAGGGGAGGAATAGCCGCCCCCAGCCTCTGGAAATGCTTTCATGGGCACACATGGTGCCCATTTCTGCATAAGCCAGTCTACACCGGTTCAGGGACCCCTTAGCCCTGCTCTGGCGCGAAACTGGACAAAGGAAAGGGGAGTGACCACTCCCCTGACCTGCACCTCCCCTGGGAGGTGCCCAGAGCTCCTCCAGTGTGCTCCAGACCTCTGCCATCTTGGAAACAGAGGTGCTGCTGGCACACTGGACTGCTCTGAGTGTCCAGTGCCATCAGGTGACGTCAGAGACTCCTTCTGATAGGCTCCTTCAGGTGTTGCTAGCCTATCCTCTCTCCTAGGTAGCCAAACCCTCTTTTCTGGCTATTTAGGGTCTGTGTCTCTTGGGATTCCTCAGATAACGAATGCAAGAGCTCATCCGAGTTCCTCTGCATGTCTCTCTTCACCTTCTGCCAAGGAATCGACTGCTGACCGCGGTGTAAGCCTGCAAAACTGCAACAAAGTAGCGAAGACGACTACTGCAACTCTGTAACGCTGATCCTGCCGCCTTCTCAACTGTTTTCCTGGTGGTGCATGCTGTGGGGGTAGTCTGCCTCCTCTCTGCACTAGAAGCTCCATAGAAATCTCCCGTGGGTCGACGGAATCGTCCCTCTGCAACCGCAGGCACGAAAGAACTGCATCACCGGTACCCTGGGTCTCCTCTCAGCACGACGAGCGAGGTCCCTTGAATCCAGCAACTCTGTCCAATTGACTCCCACAGTCCAGTGACTCTTCAGTCCAAGTTTGGTGGAGGTAAGTCTTTGCCTCCCCACGCCAGACTGCATTGCTGGGAACCGTGACTTTTGCAGCTACTCCGGCCTCCGTGCACTTCCGGCAGAAATCCTTTGTGCACAGTCCAGCCTGGGTCCACGGCACTCTAACCTGCATTGCACGACCTCCTAAGTTGTTCTCCGGCGACGTGGGACTCCTTTGTGCGACTTCGGGTGAGCACCGTTTCACGCATCCTCGTAGTGCCTGTTTCTGGCACTTCTGTGGGTGCTGCCTGCTGCTGAGAGAGCTCCTTGTCTTGCTCGACGCCCCCTCTGTCCTCAGACGCAATTGGCGACATCCTGGTCCCTCCTGGGCCACAGCAGCATCCAAAAACGTTAACCGCACGATTTGCAGCTAGCAAGGCTTGTTGGCGGTCTTTCGGCGGGAAAACACTTCTGCACGACTCTCCACGGCGTGAGGAATCCGTCCTCCAAAGGGGAAGTCTCTAGCCCTTGTCGTTCCTGCAGAAACCTCAGCTTCTACTGTCCAGTAGCAGCTTCTTTGCACCCACAGCTGGCATTTCCTGGGCATCTGCCCATCTCCGACTTGCTTGTGACTTTTGGACTTGGTCCCCTTGTTCCACAGGTACCCTCGACTGGAAATCCATTGTTGTTGCATTGCTGGTTTGTGTCTTTCCTGCAGAATTCCCCTATCACGACTTCTATGTCCTTTGGGGAACTTTAGTGCACTTTGCACTCACTTTTCAGGGTCTTGGGGTGGGCTATTTTTCTAACCCTTACTATTTTCTAATAGTCCCAGCGACCCTCTACAAGGTCACATAGGTTTGGGGTCCATTCGTGGTTCGCATTCCACTTTTGGAGTATATGGTTTGTGTTGCCTCTATCCCTATGTGTCCCCATTGCATCCTATTGTAACTATACATTGTTTGCACTGTTTTCTAATACTATTACTGCATATTTTGGTATTGTGTACATATATCTTGTGTATATTTGCTATCCTCATACTGAGGGTACTCACTGAGATACTTTTGGCATACTGTCATAAAAATAAAGTACCTTTATTTTTAGTATATCTGTGTATTGTGTTTTCTTATGATATTGTGCATATGACACTAGTGGTACTGTAGGAGCTTCACTCGTCTCCTAGTTCAGCCTAAGCTGCTCTGCTAAGCTACCATTATCTATCAGCCTAAGCTGCTAGACACCCTATACACTAATAAGGGATAACTGGGCCTGGTGCAAGGTACTTGGTACTCACTACAAGCCAGTCCAGCCTCCTACAACATTCACACACTCCACTTGAGTGCTCAGTGCCCTCGCTGGCACCTCTAGTAGCAGGTTCACATGCAGTACTGTGTCTGGCACTGCAACGCCTCGGATCAATCATAGGGACTGTCAGACTGCTGAGGCTAGAGGACTCTTCACTGTCCCCAACACCCAGTTCGCTGGTTGTGGCACTGCGTGCTGTTTGCATGGCATCCCCTACGTTGGTAATTTGCACCAGTCCCTGTGCAATGTCCCGACTGCAATGTGCCATCTCCACCTGTGTGGCAACGGCACACCGTGATATCTGGACTGTTGAACTTGCAAGCCGATTAACTGATCTACAGGAGCTATCAAACTTTCCCAAACATTGGTGATGGCACCTGCGTTGGCTGACTCGCTCCTGTCGTATCTCAGTGCAGAGTTCCCCAATGGCCTGTGTCAACTAATTGGTGTTTTCAGCAGCTCTTTGCTGTCCCTCAATCAGGGTCTCCAAGTGCTTGTTTTGTAACCCCAAATTGCTATTGTGAGACACAAACTGTCTGTGCAGTGACTTCAAATGTTTGCATTGCAGGTGCTGCACCTTCAGCATGGAAGCTTCCAGGCTGCCAAAGATTGATGGGCCCACTCCTTCTTCTGTGCCCTGTCTGCCTGCATTGTGGCGCCTCCTAAGGGGAGTTGACTGACGCTGGCGCTGGTGTAGGGACTGCTGTCTTCCTGTGGGACTCGGCTCTGGTGGTGGTGTGGGTTTGTGTTCTGGCATCTCATCTGAGTTCAGGTTGTACTCTGGCAGTGGTAACACCCTTGCCCTGCGTCTAGTTGGAACAATACTGTAGGACTCACTGGTGTTTGAGTCTGACTGTGGCTGTGTTTCTGCTTCCTCCAATTTTTCAGATCCTGCAGCAGCAGGGACCGAGTCATCTGCAAGGACAATGTGCAGCATGTCAGTTCTAGCATTTGTCACAGATTTCCACAGTGTTGCTTTAAATGTACAATTAAATTGTGTCACCCTGAGTCGTTTGTGGTGTTTCTGACAACTATCTTGCTATTTATGTTGTGTATGCACCTTAGGGTTGTGTACTACCACTCCCATAAGGCACTGTTGTGTTGTATGTAAGATGTGACATGGACTACTTTTCACTGTGCATCAAGCTATGTTCTATTTCCTAAGGAGTATGTATACATGCACATGTGGGGATACACATAATCACTGGCCTTACCTTTGCTGGTGCTGGGTGTCCCTGAGGTGTCAATGTCAGTTACACCACTGACAGCTTCTGGCAGCAATGTGGACTCCACCAGGTCTTCCATAGGAGTGGACGGTGTGTGGGTGGATGGTCCGCCTCCAGCGCTCCTTGCCTCCCTAAGCCTGCTGGCCACCCTCTCCTTGGCACGGGGCCGCAAGTCGTACCATCACTTGCATATCTCCTCCACAGAGCACTGCGCAACACTCACTGCGCATATTTTTGTCTGGATGTCAGACCAGAGTTTCCGCTTCTCACTCTCAGGTACTTGGGGTGAGGTCTTGCCAAAGAGTCTATCTTGGTTCCCAACAACCTCCTCAATGAGCACCTCCAATTCTTTCTCACTGAATTTTAGCTTCCTCTTCCTGTCTCCCTTCTCCTTCCCATTGCCAGAATTGGCCGTGTTGCAGTTTGGTCCTGGCTTCCTCACAATGCCGACTCCCTGGTGCTGGGCTGTGTCTCTCTCCCTGCTCCCGTGGGTGTGGCTCCTGGAAACAGCATGGGCTGACTCACTTCCTGGTTGTGATGTCATTAGGCTGTTCCGGTTGCCGTTTTCACTATTTGCGATTTTCAGTTACCGAATCGGAAAGTTTTTTACGATTCGGTATTGGCATCTCGCAAATAGCATTTGCGGATTTTAAGAAATCGCTATTAGCAATTTTCAATTTTAATACTTTGCATTTTGGCATTTCTTAAATTGCGATTTCTTAAAATTAGCAATTTGGTAATCACTAACTGGAATCTTGATACATCTGGCCCATAGTCTCAAGAACGGAGGACAGTCGCTTTGAATCTGCCACACACTTGGATCACTTTGTCCTCCGACGCTTGCAGAGTACATTACGGGAGCTTTTACCCACTTACCCGGTAGCACCCTCTGAATTCTCGCCTCTCACATTAATTATAACAGCGGACTCCAGCACCGGCTTGATTTCCAGGCTGTACTGTGCATCCTTTGGCTTCTCCCAGTTCAGGACGGGAGAGTGCGGGAGGCCTGGGAGGCAGACCTGGGCCATCAGCTGTCCGATAACGTATGGTATGACTGTTGATCTCAGACACCCACAGTGTCTTTAAATCATAGACATAAACTTGTACATTATACATTTCTTCATAGACTCTATGTGACCCCTAGCTCCCTGCCAAAAATAGACCCCTCCCAAACCTCGGCATGCCTGAAGTGTAACACAGAAAATGCCATCTTTGCTCAAACGTGGGTGTGTGGCGGGTGGTGGAATATTGGAGAAATGTTTTTCAGATATTGTTGATGATGGTGGGCACTGTCGTTGCCACTTTTTCGCTAATAGCACTGATGGGATATGATGAGAACATTGCAAAACCTCTCCGACCCTTCACAGCCATAGCTCTTCTCTTGGCAAGGCGGGAGACAGCTTTACATTGGGGTTCTGGGACACTGCCTATCATGCGGTTATGGCTCCAAAGCCTTAAATACTGTGACAGAACCAGTGAAATCTATGCCTCTCTGCAGCCCCCGACCTCGCGCCCAAAGGATATTTGGCAGCCTTTGAGGGACTATACGTTAACCCTGGATGACTTTGTGATGCGGGGCGATCCTGCTTCTGAGCACACTGCAGCCCACGATGTGCGGATCTCCGGATCAGAGACATCTCCAATGACTGATTCTTTGAACTCTCAGTGAAAATAATGCACAATTTAATAAAAAAGAATTAAAACAAAAAAAAAGAAAAGAAGGATCAACACCCTGATACCGTCTAGCCATCTCTTTGAAACACCATGCAGCGCTCAGTGAATGCCCTTCAATACCAGGCTGACAAGATGGACATTCAGCTATCTATCCTCGATTCCTTAGCTGCTTTAGTAGCAGGTATAGATGGTAAGCTCACCGAACTAAACCACCTGATACAGCGGGCTCAAACCGATTCTCAACTATCGCAAACAGGCTGCTGTTGGGCATTTGACCTGGTCTGGAATAAACTAACCACGTTGCCAACAATGGTGGGCAATCCACTAATAAAACTTAAACAGACCACAGAAAACAGGAGGGCCATTATTAAGTACAGCCTACTGCCAGTCACAGGTGGACCCAACTACAGAGTGCCCGGAGGCCCAAAGCAAGCTGCAGTTCCCCTGTACTTCAAGTCACAGGGGCAAGGAATGAGCACCCCAACAGAAGCTTCCAGAACCATCTGAAGGCCTCTGCAGGAGATCCCTGCACAAGATCAGAAAGCAATCAAGACCTCAAGCAGGTCAGGTGAATCAAGGGTATACGAGCAAAGGAACAATGCTTGGTCTCGCCCCAAACAGAAAAGGAAAGGTAGAAATGGCAAAAATGTAATCACTGAGTATTTCCAATCAGGCTCCACAAGCTCCCCGGTTGTTAGGGAGCCGCCAGAGGATAGCAATCTAGCCACTTCCATCAAGCAGGCAGAAGTAGATGATGGGTTAAAGAAAATTAATTCCCATGTGGGTGAGGGATCTACCCTCCCCGTAAGGATGGCTCTTGCGGCACCAGAACAGGACTCCCTATAAAAATCTGGGAAAAGGCACCGCATTTCCAGAACCAGGAACCCTACAAGCTGAGATTCCAACCAGGTTTAGGGAAGGAGAAGCCCCATGAAAGGGGGCCCGCAATCCAGCTGTCTACCCAGCAGCAGGAAGGGCCACAGAAGCAATCCAGCTGGCAGGATCAACTCCAAATACAATGCACCCACTTCTTCTCAAGTTCATGAACAGAGGACCCAGTATGAGCGCGGGCGAACCTGTTCAGTCAGAACAACACGCCACTGCACTCTCCTCAAATGCTTTTCCTTACACTAAAACCCTGCTCTTCCTACCAGAATACAAATCGCAAGGAAATCAAAATATCTTGGACAGAGAGAACATTCTATGCCTTCTATCAATGACTAGGGATCTGAACCACTTGAAATCATCAGACCTGCTGGCAATAGAATTCATGCAAATCGAAAGCCCCATAGGAAATGAGGCAAAGTCTACATGGGCTACTGATGAAATAGCCGGGAAGATCCTGGAAGAACAGGTTTTGTTTAAAAAGTGGGGCACAACAGTGTCTCAATACCATGCCCCAGGTTACCCACGACTATTACTTGTCACAAAACAGCCCATTCACAGCCCAAAAACTGATAAAACCACATACTCACTCTTCAAGGGGGCGTGGAGTTCCTCGCCGGCAGGAAGAACAAGGTATAATTTTCACCCTGATACAAATACAACTAGATCAGACATACAAGATTGGAATTGGATATCTCACACAATAAATGGTATAACCAATACCACATGACAAGGCTTACCTGCCGCGACTGGACCACTGATTAAGAAATGCTCTCCAGCTTTGGAAAAATGGGCACACAAGCAAAGCCCCATTCAAATTTGCTTCTGGAACATTAATGGGCTAGGAAACAAAAAATCGGACATACAAGTCTTACTCTTTCTTCAAACATTTGTTATCATCCTTCTCTAGGTAACATGGCTTGAACAGCCATTCCATGTGGAGGGCTTCACAGAACATCACGTGCTAGCCTGCAAAGTTGCAAGATTTGGTTGCTCGAAGGGTGGCTTGTCAATTTACACTTCCATAACAAGTATTGGTGAATTAAAGGAACTAGAAATAAATTCGGCGGAAGACATTGACATGAAAGCAGTCAGAGCAATAAAAGCTATAAGGGTTGTTGTAGGAGGCTGGACTGGCTTGTAGTGAGTACCTAGGGGTACTTACACCTTGCACCAGGCCCAGTTATCCCTTATTAGTGTATAGGGTGTCTAGCAGCTTAGGCTAATAGATAATGTAGCTTAGCAGAGCAGCTTAGGCTGAACTAGGAGACGAGTGAAGCTCTTACAGTACCACTAGTGTCATATGCACAATATCATAAGAAAACACAATACACAGATATACTAAAAATAAAGGTACTTTATTTTTATGACAATATGCCAAAAGTATCTCAGTGAGTACCCTCAGTATGAGGATAGCAAATATACACAAGATATATGTACACAATACCAAAAATATGCAGTATAGTATTAGAAAACAGTGCAAACAATGTATAGTTACAATAGGATGCAATGGGGACACATAGGGATAGGGGCAACACAAACCATATACTCCAAAAGTGGAATGCGAACCACGAATGGACCCCAAACCTATGTGACCTTGTAGAGGGTCGCTGGGACTGTAAGAAAACAGTGAGGGTTAGAAAAATAGCCCACCCCAAGACCCTGAAAAGTGAGTGCAAAGTGCACTAAAGTTCCCCCAAGAGCACAGAAGTCGTGATAGGGGAATTCTGCAGGAAAGACACAAACCAGCAATGCAACAATGATGGATTTCCAAACGAGGGTACCTGTGGAACAAGGGGACCAAGTCCAAAAGTCACAAGCAAGTCGGAGATGGGCAGATGCCCAGGAAATGCCAGCTGTGGGTGCAAAGAAGCTGCTACTAGGACGTAGAAGCTGAGGATTCTGCAGGAACGACAAGAGCTAGAAACTTCCCCTTTGGAGAATGGATGTCCTACGTTGTGAAGAGTCGTGCAAAAGTGTTTTCCTGAAGAAAGACCGCAAACAAGCCTTGATAGCTGCAAATCGTGTGGTTAGGGTTTTTGGATGCTGCTGTGGCCCAGGAGGGACCAGATTGTCGCCAATTGCGTCAGGGGACAGAAGGGGCGCCCAGCAAGACAAGGAGCCCTCTCAGAAGCAGGCAGCACCCGCAGAAGTGCCAGAACAGGCACTACGAAGAGGAGTGAAACAGTGCTCACCCAAAGTTGCACAAAGGAGTCCCACACCACCGGAGGACAACTTAGAAAGTCGTGCAATGTAGGTTAGAGTGCCGTGGACCCAGGATTGGCTGTGCACAAAGGATTTCCGCCGGAAGTGCACAGAGGCCGGAGTAGCTACAAAAGACACGGTTCCCAGCAATGCAGTCTGGCGTGGGGAGGCAAGGACTTACCTCCACCAAACTTGGACTGAAGAGTCACTGGACTGTGGGAGTCACTTGGACAGAGTTGCTGGATTCAAGGGACCTCGCTCGTCGTGCTGAGAGGAGACCCAGGGGACCGGTGATGCAGTTCTTTGGTGACTGCGGTAGCAGGGGGACGATTCCGTCGACCCACGGGAGATTTCTTTTGGAGCTTCTAGTGCAGAGAGGAAGTAGACTACCCCCACAGCATGCACCACCAGGAAAGCAGTCGAGAAGGCAGCAGGATCAGCGTTACAGAGTTGCAGTAGTCGTCTTCGCTACTTTGTTGCAGTTTTGCAGGTTTCCTGCGCGGTCAGCAGTCTATTCCTTGGCAGAAGGTGAAGAGAGAGATGCAGAGGAACTCGGATGAGCTCTTGCATTCGTTATCTAAGGAATTCCCCAAAGCAGAGACCCTAAATAGCCAGAAAAGAGGGTTTGGCTACTTAGGAGAGAAGATAGGCTAGCAACACCTGAAGGAGCCTATCAGAAGGAGTCTCTGACGTCACCTGCTGGCCCTGGCCACTCAGAGCAGTCCAGTATGCCAGCAGCACCTTTGTTTCCAAGATGGCAGAGGTCTGGAGCACACTGGAGGAGCTCTGGGCACCTCCCAGGGGAGGTGCAGGTCAGGGGAGTGGTCACTCCCCTTTCCTTTGTCCAGTTTCGCGCCAGAGCAGGGCTGAGGGGTCCCTGAACCGGTGTAGACTGGCTTATGCAGAAATGGGCACCATGTGTGCCCATGAAAGCATTTCCAGAGGCTGGGGGAGGCTACTCCTCCCCTGCCTTAACACCATTTTCCAAAGGGAGAGGGTGTAACGCCCTCTCTCTGAGGAAGTCCTTTGTTCTGCCATCCTGGGCCAAGCCTGGCTGGACCCCAGGAGGGCAGAAACCTGTCTGAGGGGTTGGCAGCAGCAGCAGCTGCAGTGAAACCCCGGGAAAGGCAGTTTGGCAGTACCAGGGTCTGTGCTAGAGACCCGTGGGATCATGGGATTGTGCCAACTATGATGGCATAGAGGGGGCAATTCCATGATCATAGACATGTTACATGGCCATATTCGGAGTTACCATTGTGAAGCTACACATAGGTAATGACCTATATGTAGTGCACGCGTGTAATGGTGTCCCCGCACTCACAAAGTCCGGGGAATTGGCCCTGAACAATGTGGGGGCACCTTGGCTAGTGCCAGGGTGCCCACACACTAAGTAACTTAGCACCCAACCTTTACCAGGTAAAGGTTAGACATATAGGTGACTTATAAGTTACTTAAGTGCAGTGTAAAATGGCTGTGAAATAACGTGGACGTTATTTCACTCAGGCTGCAGTGGCAGGCCTGTGTAAGAATTGTCAGAGCTCCCTATGGGTGGCAAAAGAAATGCTGCAGCCCATAGGGATCTCCTGGAACCCCAATACCCTGGGTACCTCAGTACCATATACTAGGGAATTATAAGGGTGTTCCAGTATGCCAATGTAAATTGGTAAAATTGGTCCCTAGCCTGTTAGTGACAATTCGAAAGAAATGAGAGAGCATAACCACTGAGGTTCTGGATAGCAGAGCCTCAGTGAGACAGTTAGTCCTAACACAGGTAACATATTCAGGCACACTTATGAGCACTGGGGCCCTGGCTGGCAGGGTCCCGGTGACACATACAACTAAAACAACATATATACAGTGAAAAATGGGGGTAACATGCCAGGCAAGATGGTACTTTCCTACACAACCCCCCCCCCCAAACGAAGGACAATAAGACTAGCCATGACCTGATGAGTCTTCATTGTCTAAGTGGAAATATCTGGAGAGTCCATCTGCATTGGAGTGGCTACTCCCAGGTCTATGTTCCACTGTATAGTCCATTCCCTGTAGGGATATGGACCACCTCAACAATTTAGGATTTTCACCTTTCATTTGTTTTAGCCAAAGTAGAGGTTTGTGGTCTGTCTGAACAATGAAGTGAGTGCCAAACAGGTATGGCCTCAACTTCTTCAGTGCCCAGACCACAGCAAAGGCCTCCCTCACTATGGCAGACCAACGCTTTTCTCTAGGGGTCAACCTCCTGCTGATAAAAGCAACAGGTTGATCTTGGCCCTCAGAATTAAGTTGTGAAAGGACTGCCCCTACCCCTAATTCAGATGCATCAGTTTGGACAATGAATTTTTTGGAGTAACAGGGGCTTTTCAGGACAGGTGCAGAGCACATGGCCTGCTTCAGCTCCTCAAAAGCTTTCTGACAGTTTGCTGTCCCTAATACCTTCTTAGGCATTTTCTTTGAAGTGAGGTCATTAAGAGGGGCTGCAATGGAGCCATAGTTCTTTATGAACCTCCTATAGTACCCAGTGAGGCCTAAAAAGGCTCTCACCTGAGTCTGAGTAGTAGGGGGAACCCAATCTATAATAGTTTGGATTTTCCCCTGAAGTGGTGCAATCTGTTCTCCACCAACTAGGTGTCCCAGATAAACCACTTTCCCCTGCCCTATCTGTCACTTTGAAGCCTTGATAGCGAGGCCTGCCTTTTGCAGGGCCTCCAAAACTTTCCATAGGTGGACCAGGTGATCATCCCAACTCGAGCGAAAGACAGCTATATCGTCCAGAAATGCTGCACTAAAAGCTTCCAGCCCTTGCAGGACTGTATTCACCAACCTCTGAAAAGTGGCAGGTGCATTTTTCAATCCAAAAGGCATTACTGTGAATTGGTAATGTCCTCCAATGGTTGAAAATGCAGGTTTTGCTTTTGCATCTTTTGATAATTTGATCTGCCAATACCCTGCAGTCAAGTCAAAAGTGCTTAGATACTTGGCAGATGCCAGTGTATCTATGAGCTCATCTGCCCTGGGTATAGGGTGAGAATCAGTTTTGGTTACCTGGTTGAGACCTCTGTAGTCTACACAAAACCGCATTTCCTTCTTTCCATCCTTGGAATGAGGTTTTGGTACAAGTACCACAGGAGAGGCCCATGGACTTTCAGAGTGCTCAACCACTCCCAGTTCAAGCATTTTCTGCACCTCTTGCTTTATGCAGTCTCTGACATGGTCAGGCTGCCTATAGATTTTACTTTTGACAGGCAAGCTGTCTCCAGTATCTATAGTGTGCTCACACCAAGAAGTGGTACCTGGCACAGTAGAGAAGAGTTCAGAAAACTGACCCAGGAGATTTATGCAGTGGTCTTTCTGCTCAGCAGTAAGATAATCTGCCAAAACTACACCTTCCACTAGAGCATTTTGTTCTGTGGAAGAGAAGAGATCAGGGAGAGGGTCACTCTCTTCTTCCTGTCCCTCATCAGTTGCCATGAGCAGGGTGAGATCAGCCCTGTCATAGTAGGGTTTCAGGCGATTGACATGGAGCACCCTAAGGGGACTCCTGGCAGTGCCTAAGTCAACTAAGTAGGTGACTTCACCCTTCTTTTCAACAATTATGTGGGGTCCACTCCATTTATCTTGGAGTGCTCTTGGGGCCACAGGCTCCAAGACCCACACTTTCTGCCCTGGTTGGTACTGAACCAAAACAGCCTTCTGGTCATGCCATTGCTTTTGGAGCTCTTGGCTGGCCTGAAGGTTTTTACTGGCCTTTTTCATGTACTCAGCCATCCTTGATCTGAGGCCAAGTACATAGTCCACTATGTCTTGCTTTGGAGCTTTTAAAGGTTGTTCCCAACCCTCCTTAACAAGTGTTAGAGGACCTCTCACAGGGTGACCAAATAGGAGTTTAAAGGGGCTGAAGCCCACTCCTTTCTGGGGTACCTCCCTGTAAGCAAAAAGGAGGCATGGTAAAAGGATATCCAATCTCCTGCGAAGTTTTTCAGGGAGTCCCATAATCATGCCTTTGAGAGTTTTGTTAAATCTCTCCACCAGTCCATTTGTTTGTGGATGATAGGGTGTAGTGAACTTGTATGTAACACCACACTCCTTCCACATGGCCTTTAAGTAAGCATACATGAAATTGCTTCCCCTGTCTGATACCACCTCTTTTGGGAAGCCCACCCTGGAAAAGATTACCAGGAGGGCTTTTGCCACTGCAGGAGCTGTAGTGGTCCTTAGAGGAATTGCTTCAGGATATCTGGTGGCATGGTCCACTACCACCAAGATAAACCTATTGCCTGAAGCAGTAGGAGGGTCAAGGGGGCGAACTATGTCAACCCCTACCCTTTCAAAGGGAACCCCAACCACAGGCAGTGGAATAAGGGGTGCCTTTTGAGTGCCACCTGTCTTGCCACTGGCTTGACAGGTTTCACAGGACTTACAAAATTCCTTTGTGTTCTCTGACATTCTAGGCCAATGAAACAGGGGAACAAGCCTGTCCCAACTTTTCATTTGCCCCAAATGTCCAGCTAAGGGAATGTCGTGGGCTAGAGTTAGGAGGAACTTTCTGTACTCCTGAGGAATCACCAATCTCCTGGCAGTTCCAGGTTTTGGATCCCTTGCTTCAGTGTACAAGAGGTTGTCCTCCCAGTAAACTCTGTGAGAGTCACTGACATCCCCATTTGCTTGTTTGACAGCTTGCTGTCTGAGACCCTCTAGTGTGGGACAGGTATGCTGTGCCACACTCAGCTCCTCCCTGGCAGGCCCCTCTTCACCCAAAAGCTCAGCAGTGTCTGCTTCCAGCTCCTCTGGTGTAGGTTCTGCACAGGGTGGAAATTCTTCTTCCTCAGAAGTAGAATCCACTGTAGAGGGAGGTATAGTAGGTAGTGCTTTACTTCTACTAGCCCTAGCTTTAGGGAGCACTTGGTCCATTGTTCCAGGATCCAAGTCACCCTGTCCTTTTTGCTTTTTGGCCTGAGCCCTGGTCAAAGCAAAAATATGCCCTGGAATGCCCAGCATTGCTGCATGGGCCTCCAACTCCACATCTGACCAAGCTGATGTCTCTAAATCATTTCCAAGTAGACAGTCTACAGGTAAATCTGAGGCAACCACAACTTTCTTTGGACCAGTAACCCCCCCCCAGTTGAGATTTACAACAGCCATGGGGTGGCTAAGTGTGTTGTTGTGAGCATCGGTTACTTGGTACTGGTGACCAAGTAGGTGTTGTTCAGGGTGGACAAGTTTCTCTATTACCATTGTAACACTGGCACCTGTGTCCCAGTAGGCCTGAACCTCAACACCATTTATTAGGGGTAGTTGCTTGTACTTATCCATGTTAAGGGGACAAGCAACTAAGGTGGCTAA
Organism: Pleurodeles waltl; assembly: GCF_031143425.1. Lineage (NCBI taxonomy): Eukaryota > Metazoa > Chordata > Amphibia > Caudata > Salamandridae > Pleurodeles > Pleurodeles waltl. The sequence goes on along the minus strand of NC_090449.1, from coordinate 295,122,438 downwards.
ATCAATAGCCCCCTCAGAGACTAACACAGCCTCTGTGGTCTCCCTAATCAGACCAACCCCAACTAAGTTACCAAAAGTGAGCCCAGCTACTCCCTTGGATTGGCTATTAGTAGGTTTGCTCCCACCACCACTGCTATTAGTAGGGACACTAGGTGTAGCAGTAGGGGTTGTAGTGGTAGGAGGCTTGGTGCTTTTCTTTGGACAACTGGGATCTGTTGTCCAATGGCCTTTTATTTTACATAAAAAGCACCATGGTTTATTTTCTTTGTTTTGATTAGAAGAGGATTTGGGCCCACCAACCCCACCAGAGTGTTTTTGTGGGCCTGATTGTAGGAAAGTACCATCTTGCCTGGCATGTTACCCCCATTTTCCACTGTATATATGTTGTTTTAGTTGTATGTGTCACTAGGACCCTGGTAACCCAGGGCCCCAGTGCTCATAAGTGTGCCTGAATGTGTTACCTGTGTAGTGACTAACTGTCTCACTGAGGCTCTGCTAATCAGAACCTCAGTGGTTATTGTGAGAAAGTAGCCTCTTTCTAGCCTTGTTACCCCCACTTTTGGCCTGTTTGTGAGTGTATGCCAGGGTGTTTTCACTGTCTCACTGGGATCCTGCTAGCCAGGGCCCAGTGCTCATAGTGAAAACCCTATGTTTTCAGTATGTTTGTTATGTGTCACTGGGACCCTGCTAGTCAGGACCCCAGTGCTCATAAGTTTGTGGCCTATATGTATGTGTTCCCTGTGTGGTGCCTAACTGTCTCACTGAGGCTCTGCTAACCAGAACCTCAGTGGTTATGCTCTCTCTTTACAAATTGTCACTAACAGGCTAGTGACCAATTTTACCAATTTACATTGGCTTACTGGAACACCCTTATAATTCCCTAGTATATGGTACTGAGGTACCCAGGGTATTGGGGTTCCAGGAGATCCCTATGGGCTGCAGCATTTCTTTTGCCACCCATAGGGAGCTCTGACAATTCTTACACAGGCCTGTCACTGCAGCCTGAGTGAAATAACGTCCACGTTATTTCACAGCCATTTTACACTGCACTTAAGTAACTTATAAGTCACCTATATGTCTAACCTTTACCTGGTAAAGGTTAGGTGCAAAGTTACTTAGTGTGAGGGCACCCTGGCACTAGCCAAGGTGCCCCCACATTGTACAGAGCCAATTCCCTGAACTTTGTGAATGCGGGGACACCATTACACGCGTGCACTACATATAGGTCACTACCTATATGTAGCTTCACAATGGTAACTCCGAATATGGCCATGTAACATGTCTATGATCATGGAATTGCCCCCTCTATGCCATCCTGGCATAGTTGGCACAATCCCATGATCCCAGTGGTCTGTAGCACAGACCCTGGTACTGCCAAACTGCCCTTCCTGTGGTTTCACTGCAGCTGCTGCTGCTGCCAACCCCTCAGACAGGCATCTGCCCTCCTGGGGTCCAGCCAGGCCTGGCCCAGGATGGCAGAACAAAGAACTTCCTCTGAGAGAGGGTGTGACACCCTCTCCCTTTGGAAAATGGTGTGAAGGCAGGGGAGGAGTAGCCTCCCCCAGCCTCTGGAAATGCTTTGTTGGGCACAGATGTGCCCAATTCTGCATAAGCCAGTCTACACCGGTTCAGGGGACCGCTTAGCCCTGCTCTGGCGCGAAACTGGACAAAGGAAAGGGGAGTGACCACTCCCCTGACCTGCACCTCCCCTGGGAGGTGTCCAGAGCTCCTCCAGTGTGCTCCAGACCTCTGCCATCTTGGAAACAGAGGTGCTGCTGGCACACTGGACTGCTCTGAGTGGCCAGTGCCACCAGGTGACGTCAGAGACTCCTTGTGATAGGCTCCTTCAGGTGTTGCTAGCCTATCCTCTCTCCTAAGTAGCCAAACCCTCTTTTCTGGCTATTTAGGGTCTCTGTCTCTGGGGAAACTTTAGATAACGAATGCAAGAGCTCAGCCGAGTTCCTCTGCATCTCTCTCTTCACCTTCTGATAAGGAATCGACTGCTGACCGCGCTGGAAGCCTGCAAAACTGCAACATAGTAGCAAAGACGACTACTGCAACTCTGTAACGCTGATCCTGCCGCCTTCTCGACTGTTTTCCTGCTTGTGCATGCTGTGGGGGTAGTCTGCCTCCTCTCTGCACCAGAAGCTCCGAAGAAATCTCCCGTGGGTCGACGGAATCTTCCCCCTGCAACCGCAGGCACCAAAAAGCTGCATTACCGGTCCCTTGGGTCTCCTCTCAGCACGACGAGCGAGGTCCCTCGAATCCAGCGACTCTGTCCAAGTGACCCACACAGTCCAGTGACTCTTCAGTCCAAGTTTGGTGGAGGTAAGTCCTTGCCTCACCTCGCTGGGCTGCATTGCTGGGAACCGCGACTTTTGCAGCTACTCCGGCCCCTGTGCACTTCCGGCGGAAATCCTTTGTGCACAGCCAAGCCTGGGTCCACGGCACTCTAACCTGTATTGCACAACGTTCTAAGTTGGTCTCCGGCGACGTGGGACTCCTTTGTGCGACTTCGGGTGAGCACTGTTTCACGCATCCTTGTAGTGCCTGTTTCTGGCACTTATCCGGGTGCTACCTGCTGCTGAGAGGGCTCTTCGTCTTGCTCGACGTCCCCTCTCTCTCCTGGTCTAATTTGCGACCTTCTGGTCCCTCCAGGGCTACAGCAGCGTCCAAAAATGCTAACCGCATGATTTGCAGCTAGCAAGGCTTGTTGGCATTCTTTTGGCGGGAAAACACTTCTGCACGACTCTCCACAGCAAGACGTATCCGTCCACCAAAGGGGAAGTCTCTAGCCCTTTTCGTTCCTGCAGAAACCGCAGCTTCTTCTGTCCAGTAGAAGCTTCTTTGCACCCGCAGCTGGCATTTCCTGGGCATCTGCCCATCTCCGACTTGCTTGTGACTTTTGGACTTGGTCCCCTTGTTCCACAGGTACCCTAGATTGGAAATCCACAGTTGTTGCATTGTTGGTTTGTGTCTTTCCTGCATTATTTCTCTAACACGACTTCTTTGTCCTTAGGGGAACTTTAGTGCATTTTGCACTCACTTTTCAGGGTCTTGGGGAGGGTTATTTTTCTAACTCTCACTATTTTCTAATAGTCCCAGCGACCCTCTACAAGGTCACATAGGTTTGGGGTCCATTCGTGGTTCGCATTCCACTTTTGGAGTATATGGTTTGTGTTGCCCCTATCCCTATGTTTCCCCATTGCATCCTATTGTAACTATACACTGTTTGCACTGTTTTCTAAGACTATACTGCATATTTTTGCTATTGTGTATATATATCTTGTGTATATTTCCTATCCTCTCACTGAGGGTACACTCTAAGATACTTTGGCATGTTGTCGTAAAAATAAAGTACCTTTATTTTTAGTATAACTGTGTATTGTGTTTTCTTATGATATTGTGCATATGACACTAAGTGGTACTGTAGTAGCTTCACACGTCTCCTAGTTCAGCCTAAGCTGCTCTGCTAAGCTACCATTATCTATCAGCCTAAGCTGCTAGACACCCTATACACTAATAAGGGATAACTGGGCCTGGTGCAAGGTGCAAGTACCCCTTGGTACTCACTACAAGCCAGTCCAGCCTCCTACATTGGTTGTGCAGCGGTGGGATAAGTGCTTTGAGACTACTTACCACTCTTGTCATTGTACTTTTCATAAGAGAAAAATATACAAAACAAGGTCAGTGTATATACACATAGCCAAAAAGTTTTGCATTTCCTCTTTTCACTCTTTTCTAAGTGCTGAAAAGTACTTCTAAACTTTCAAAAAGTTCTTAAAAGTTTAAAAAGTTTTTTTTCTGTCTTTCTAAAAAGTTCTGAAAACATTTTTACTCTTTTTCTATCACTTTAACTCTCTCTAAAAATGTCTGGCACAGGCCAAAATGTTGATCTGTCCAAACTTGCATATGATCACCTTAGCTGGAAAGGAGCAAGGAGTCTCTGCATAGAGAGAGGTTTGAGTGTAGGGAAGAATCCTTCCTTGGAACTGTTACTTAACATGCTTAGAGAACAAGATAAGGCTATAGGTGCCCCATCTGTTGAAAAAGTACCTAATAGTTCCCAATCTGATTCAGGGACTCCCCCAGGAAAAGATTCAGGAAAGAAACTTCCTAGCCTGCCCATTACTAGACAGTCTAGCATAGTTGGTAATGATGATGAGCCACACCATACAAATAGTGTTGTCTCTCATCAAAGCAAGAGCATTTATTCTCACCATACTGGTAGTAATGTTTCTGTTAGCCAAGCTGTTAGGGTGGCTTCTGTAAGGGACAGGTCTCCTTCTGTTCATTCCCATCATACCTCTGTATCTAGGAATGTCCCTCCCACCAACCCTGATGACAGAATGTTAGAGAGGGAACTCAATAAGTTGAGGGTGGAACAAACCAGACTGAAGCTTAAAAAGCAACAGCTGGATTTGGATAGACAGTCTTTTGAACTAGAGAAGGAAAGACAGAAGTTGGGTTTAGAAACCCATGGTGGCAGCAGCAGTATTCCCCATAGTCATCCTGCAAAAGAGCATGATTCCAGGAATCTGCACAAGATAGTTCCCCCTTATAAGGAGGGGGATGACATTAACAAGTGGTTTGCTGCACTTGAGAGGGCCTGTGTTGTACAGGATGTCCCTCAAAGGCAGTGGGCTGCTATCCTATGGCTATCATTTAGTGGAAAAGGTAGGGATAGGCTCCTTACTGTGAAAGAAAATGATGCTAATAATTTCCAAGTTCTTAAGAATGCACTCCTGGATGGTTATGGCTTAACCACTGAACAATACAGGATAAAGTTCAGAGAGACCAAAAAGGAGTCTTCACAAGACTGGGTTGATTTCATTGACCATTCAGTGAAGGCCTTGGAGGGGTGGTTACATGGCAGTAAAGTTACTGATTATGACAGCCTGTATAACTTGATCCTGAGAGAGCATATTCTTAATAATTGTGTGTCTGATTTGTTGCGCCAGTACTTGGTGGACTCTGATCTGACCTCTCCCCAAGAATTGGGAAAGAAGGCAGACAAATGGGTCAGAACAAGGGTGAACAGAAAAGTTCATACAGGGGGTGACAAAGATGGCAACAAAAAGAAGGATGGTAAGTCTTCTGACAAGGGTGGGGACAAATCTAAAACTGAGTCTTCATCAGGCCCACAAAAACACTCTGGTGGGGGTGGTGGGCCCAAATCCTCTTTTAATCAGAACAAGGAAAAGAAACCATGGTGCTATTTATGTAAAATAAAAGGCCATTGGACAACAGATCCCAGTTGTCCAAGGAAAGGCACCAATGCTCCTACCACTACAACCCCTACTGCTACCCCTAGTGTCCCTACTAATAGCAGTGGTGGTGGGAGCAAACCTACTAATAGCCAATCCAAGGGAGTAGCTGGGCTCACTATTGGTAACTTAGTTGGGGTTGGCCTTGTTAGGGAGGCCACAGAGGCTGTGTTAGTCTCTGAGGGGGCTATTGATTTAGCCACCTTAGTTGCTTGTCCCCTTAATATGGATAAGTACAAGCAGCTACCCCTAATAAATGGTGTTGAGGTTCAGGCCTACAGGGACACTGGTGCCAGTGTGACTATGGTCATGGAGAAACTGGTCCACCCTGAACAACACCTACTTGGTCACCAGTACCAAGTAACCGATGCTCACAACAACACACTTAGCCACCCCATGGCTGTTGTTAATCTCAACTGGGGGGGGGGGTTACTGGTCCAAAGAAAGTTGTGGTAGCTTCAGATTTACCTGTAGACTGTCTATTAGGGAATGATTTGGAGACATCAGCTTGGTCAGATGTGGAGTTGGAGGCCCATGCAGCAATGCTGGGCATCCCAGGGCATATTTTTGCTTTGACAAGGGCTCAGGCCAAAAAGCAAAAAGGACAGGGAAGCTTGGATCCTGGAACAATGGACCAAGTGCTCCCTAAAGCTAGGGCTAGTAGAAGCAAACCACTTCCTACTATCCCTCCCTCTACAGTGGATTCTACTTCTGAGGAAGAAGAATTCCCTCCCTGTGCAGAACCTACACCAGAGGAGCTTCAAGCAGACACTGCTGAGCTTTTGGGTGAAGGAGGGCCTGCCAGGGAGGAGCTGAGTGTGGCACAGCAAACCTGTCCCACATTAGAGGGTCTCAGACAGCAAGCTGTCAAACAGGCTAATGGGGATGTCAGTGACTCTCACAGAGTTTACTGGGAGGACAACCTCTTGTACACTGAGCATAGGGATCCTAAACCTGGAGCTGCCAGGAGATTAGTGATTCCTCAGGAGTACAGAAAGTTCCTCCTAACACTGGCACATGACATTCCCCTAGCTGGGCATCTAGGACAAATGAAAACTTGGGACAGGCTTGTTCCCCTGTTTCATTGGCCTAGAATGTCTGAGGACACAAAGGAATTTTGTAAGTCCTGTGAAACCTGTCAAGCCAGTGGCAAGACAGGTGGCACCCCAAAGGCACCCCTTATTCCACTGCCTGTGGTTGGGGTTCCCTTTGAAAGGGTAGGGGTTGACATAGTTGGCCCCCTTGACCCTCCTACTGCTTCAGGCAATAGGTTTATCTTGGTGGTAGTGGACCATGCCACAAGATATCCTGAAGCTATTCCTTTAAGGACCACTACAGCACCTGCAGTGGCAAAGGCCCTCCTGGGAATATTTTCCAGGGTGGGCTTCCCAAAGGAAGTGGTATCAGACAGGGGAAGCAATTTCATGTCTGCATACTTAAAGGCCATGTGGAAGGAGTGTGGTGTAACGTACAAGTTCACAACACCCTATCATCCACAAACAAATGGACTGGTGGAGAGATTTAACAAAACTCTCAAAGGCATGATTATGGGTCTCCCTGAAAAACTCCGCAGGAGATGGGATATCCTTCTACCATGCCTCCTTTTTGCCTACAGGGAGGTACCCCAGAAAGGAGTGGGCTTCAGCCCCTTTGAACTTCTTTTTGGACACCCTGTTAGGGGTCCACTCACACTTGTAAAGGATGGTTGGGAACAACCTTTAAAAGCTCCTAAGCAGGATATTGTGGATTATGTACTTGGCCTCAGATCAAGGATGGCTGAGTACATGAAAAAGGCCAGTAAAAACCTTCAGGCCAGCCAAGAGCTCCAGAAGCAATGGCATGATCAGAAGGCTGTTTTGGTTCAGTACCAACCAGGGCAGAAAGTGTGGGTCTTGGAGCCTGTGGCCCCAAGAGCACTCCAAGATAAATGGAGTGGACCCCACACAATTGTTGAAAAGAAGGGAGAAGTCACCTATTTAGTTGACTTAGGCACTGCCAGGAGTCCCCTTAGGGTGCTCCATGTCAACCGCCTGAAACCCTACTATGACAGGGCTGATCTCACCCTGCTCATTGCAACAGATGGGGGACAGGAAGAAGACAGTGATCCTCTACCTGATCTCTTCTCTTCCACAGAACAAGATGCTCTTGTGGAAGGTGTAGTTTTGGCTGATTGTCTTACTGCTGAGCAGAAAGACAATTGCAGAAACCTCCTAGATCAATTCTCTGAACTCTTCTCTACTGTGCCAGGTACCACTTCTTGGTGTGAGCACACTATAGATACTGGAGACAGTTTACCTGTCAAAAGTAAGATCTATAGGCAGCCTGACCATGTCAGGGACTGCATAAAGCAAGAGGTCCAGAAAATGTTAGAACTAGGAGTGGTTGAGCACTCTGACAGTCCATGGGCTTCTCCTGTGGTACTGGTACCAAAACCCCATTCCAAAGATGGAAAGAAGGAAATGCGGTTTTGTGTAGACTATAGAGGTCTCAACTTGGTAACCAAAACTGATGCTCACCCTATACCCAGGGCAGATGAGCTCATAGATACACTGGCATCTGCCAAGTATCTAAGCACTTTTGATTTGACTGCAGGGTATTTGCAGATCAAATTGTCAGAAGATGCTAAACCTAAGACTGCATTTTCTACCATTGGAGGCCATTACCAGTTTACTGTAATGCCTTTTGGTTTGAAAAATGCACCTGCTACTTTTCAAAGGTTGGTGAACACAGTCCTGCAAGGGCTGGAAGCTTTCAGTGCAGCATTTTTGGACGATATAGCTGTCTTTAGCTCCAGCTGGGATGATCACCTGGTCCACCTATGGAAAGTTTTGAAGGCCCTGCAAAAGGCAGGCCTCACTATCAAGGCTTCAAAGTGCCAGATAGGGCAGGGTAAGGTGGTTTATCTCGGACACCTTGTTGGTGGGGAACAGATTGCACCACTACAGGGGAAAATCCAAACAATTATTGATTGGATTCCCCCTACCACTCAGACTCAGGTGAGAGCCTTCCTAGGCCTCACTGGGTATTACAGGAGGTTCATTAAGAACTATGGCTCCATTGCAGCCCCTCTTAATGACCTCACATCCAAGAAAATGCCTAAAAAGGTATTATGGACAGCAAACTGTCAGAAAGCTTTTGAGGAGCTGAAGCAGGCCATGTGCTCTGCACCTGTCCTGAAAAGCCCTTGTTACTCTAAAAACTTCTATGTCCAAACTGATGCATCTGAATTAGGAGTAGGGGCAGTCTTATCACAACTTAATTCTGAGGGCCAGGATCAACCTGTTGCTTTTATTAGTAGGAGGTTGACCCCTAGAGAAAAGCATTGGTCTGCCATTGAGAGGGAGGCCTTTGCTGTGGTCTGGGCTCTGAAGAAGTTGAGGCCATACCTGTTTGGCACTCACTTCATTGTTCAGACAGACCACAAACCTCTACTTTGGATAAAACAGATGAAAGGTGAAAATCCTAAATTGTTGAGGTGGTCCATATCCCTACAGGGAATGGACTATACAGTGGAACATAGACCTGGGAGTAGCCACTCCAATGCAGATGGACTCTCCAGATATTTCCACTTAGACAATGAAGACTCATCAGGTCATGGCTAGTCTTATTGTCCTTCGTTTGGGGGGGGGGGTTGTGTAGGAAAGTACCATCTTGCCTGGCATGTTACCCCCATTTTTCACTGTATATATGTTGTTTTAGTTGTATGTGTCACTGGGACCCTGGTAACCCAGGGCCCCAGTGCTCATAAGTGTGCCTGAATGTGTTACCTGTGTAGTGACTAACTGTCTCACTGAGGCTCTGCTAATCAGAACCTCAGTGGTTATGCTCTCTCATTTCTTTCCAAATTGTCACTAACAGGCTAGTGACCATTTTACCAATTTACATTGGCTTACTGGAACACCCTTATAATTCCCTAGTATATGGTACTGAGGTACCCAGGGTATTGGGGTTCCAGGAGATCCCTATGGGCTGCAGCATTTCTTTTGCCACCCATAGGGAGCTCTGACAATTCTTACACAGGCCTGCCACTGCAGCCTGAGTGAAATAACGTCCACGTTATTTCACAGCCATTTTACACTGCACTTAAGTAACTTATAAGTCACCTATATGTCTAACCTTAACCTGGTAAAGGTTAGGTGCAAAGTTACTTAGTGTGAGGGCACACAGGCACTAGCCAAGGTGCCCCCACATTGTTCAGAGGCAATTCCCTGAACTTTGTGAGTGCGGGGACACCATTACACGCGTGCACTACATATAGGTCACTACCTATATGTAGCTTCACAATGGTAACTCCGAATATGGCCATGTAACATGTCTATGATCATGGAATTGCCCCCTCTATGCCATCCTGGCATAGTTGGCACAATCCCATGATCCCAGTGGTCTGTAGCACAGACCCTGGTACTGCCAAACTGCCCTTCCTGGGGTTTCACTGCAGCTGCTGCTGCTGCCAACCCCTCAGACAGGCATCTGCCCTCCTGGGGTCCAGCCAGGCCTGGCCCAGGATGGCAGAACAAATAACTTCCTCTGAGAGAGGGTGTGACACCCTCTCCCTTTGGAAAATGGTGTGAAGGCAGGGGAGGAGTAGCCTCCCCCAGCCTCTGGAAATGCTTTGTTGGGCACAGATGTGCCCAATTCTGCATAAGCCAGTCTACACCGGTTCAGGGGACCCCTTAGCCCTGCTCTGGCGCGAAACTGGACAAAGGAAAGGGGAGTGACCACTCCCCTGACCTGTACCTCCCCTGGGAGGTGTCCAGAGCTCCTCCAGTGTGCTCCAGACCTCTGCCATCTTGGAAACAGAGGTGCTGCTGGCACACTGGACTGCTCTGAGTGGCCAGTGCCACCAGGTGACGTCAGAGACTCCTTGTGATAGGCTCCTTCAGGTGTTGCTAGCCTATCCTCTCTCCTAAGTAGCCAAACCCTCTTTTCTTGCTATTTAGGGTCTCTGTCTCTGGGGAAACTTTAGATAACGAATGCAAGAGCTCAGCCGAGTTCCTCTGCATCTCTCTCTTCACCTTCTGAAAAGGAATCGACTGCTGACCGCGCTGGAAGCCTGCAAAACTGCAACATAGTAGCAAAGACGACTACTGCAATTCTGTAACGCTGATCCTGCCGCCTTCTCGACTGTTTTCCTGCTTGTGCATGCTGTGGGGGTAGTCTGCCTCCTCTCTGCACCAGAAGCTCTGAAGAAATCTCCCGTGGGTCGACGGAATCTTCCCCCTGCAACCGCAGGCACCAAAAAGCTGCATTACCGGTCCCTTGGGTCTCCTCTCAGCACGACGAGCGAGGTCCCTCGAATCCAGCGACTCTGTCCAAGTGACCCCCACAGTCCAGTGACTCTTCAGTCCAAGTTTGGTGGAGGTAAGTCCTTGCCTCACCTCGCTGGGCTGCATTGCTGGGAACCGCGACTTTTGCACCTACTCCGGCCCCTGTGCACTTCCGGCGGAAATCCTTTGTGCACAGTCCAGCCTGGATCCACGGCACTCTAACCTGCATTGCACGACCTCCTAAGTTGTTCTCCGGCGGCGTGGGACTCCTTTGTGCGACTTTGGGTGAGCACCATTTCATGCATCCTCGTAGTGCCTGTTTCTGGCCCTTCTCCGGGTGTTACCTGCTGCTGAGAGGGCTCCTTGTCTTGCTCGAGGTCCCTTCTCTCTTCTGGTCTAATTTGCGACCTCCTGGTCCCTCCAGGGCCACAGCAGCGTCCAAAAACGCTAACTGCACGATTTGCAGCTAGCAAGGCTTGTTGGCGTTCTTTCGGCGGGAAATTACTTCTGCATGACTCTGCACGGCGAGAGGGATCCGTCCACCAAAGGGGAAGTCTCTAGCCCTTTTCGTTCTTGCAGAAACCGCAGCTTCTTCTGTCCAGTAGAAGCTTCTTTGCACCCGCAGCTGGCATTTCCTGGGCATCTGCCCATCTCCGACTTGCTTGTGACTTTTGGACTTGGTCCCCTTGTTCCACAGGTACCCTAGATTGGAAATCCACAGTTGTTGCATTGTTGGTTTGTGTCTTTCCTGCATTATTCCTCTAACACGACTTCTTTGTCCTTAGGGGAACTTTAGTGCACTTTGCACTCACTTTTCAGGGTCTTGGGGAGGGTTATTTTTCTAACTCTCACTATTTTCTAATAGTCCCAGCGACCCTCTACAAGGTCACATAGGTTTGGGGTCCATTCGTGGTTCGCATTCCACTTTTGGAGTATATGGTTTGTGTTGCCCCTATCCCTATGTTTCCCCATTGCATCCTATTGTAACTATACATTGTTTGCACTGTTTTCTAAGACTATACTGCATATTTTTGCTATTGTGTATATATATCTTGTGTATATTTCCTATCCTCTCACTGAGGGTACACTCTAAGATACTTTGGCATATTGTCATAAAAATAAAGTACCTTTATTTTTAGTATAACTGTGTATTGTGTTTTCTTATGATATTGTGCATATGACACTAAGTGGTACTGTAGTAGCTTCACACGTCTCCTAGTTCAGCTTAAGCTGCTCTGCTAAGCTACCATTATCTATCAGCCTAAGCTGCTCGACACCCTATACACTAATAAGGGATAACTGGGCCTGGTGCAAGGTGCAAGTACCCCTTGGTACTCACCACAAGCCAGTCCAGCCTCCTACACTGATGAAGACTCATTTTTAGATTTGTCCCCACCCTTGTCAGAAGACTTACCATCCTTCTTCTTATTGCCATCTTTGTCACCCCCTGTATAAACTTTTCTGTTCACTCTTGTTCTGACCCATTTGTCTGCCTTCTTTCCCAATTCTTGGGGAGAGGTCAGATCAGAGTCCACCAGGTACTGGTGCAACAAATCAGACACACTCTCTCAGGATTAAGTTATACAGGCTTTCATATACAGGCTGTTATACAGGCTTTCATAATCAGTAACATTACTGCCATGTAACCACCCCTCCAAGGCCTTCACTGAATGGTCAACAAAGTCTACCCAGTCTTGTGAAGACTCCTTTTTGGTCTCTCTGAACTTCATCCTGTACTGTTCAGTGGTTAAGCCATAACCATGTAGGAGTGCATTCTTAAGAACTGCAAAATTATTGGCATCACTTTCTTTTACAGTAAGGAGCCTATCCCTACCCTTTCCACTAAATGATAGCCATAGGATAGCAGCCCACTGCCTTTGAGGGACATCCTGTACAACACAGGCCCTCTCAAGTGCAGCAAACCACTTGTTAATGTCATCCCCCTCCTTATAAGGGGGAACTATCTTGTGCAGATTCCTGGAATCATGCTTTTTTGCAGGATGACTATGGGGAATACTGCTGCTGCCACCATGGGTTTCTAAACCCAATTTCTGTCTTTCTCTTTCTATCTCTAAGGACTGTCTATCTAAATCCAGCTGTTGCTTCTTGAGCTTCAGCCTGGATTCCTCCACTCTCAATCTATTGAGCTCCCTTTCGAACACTCTGTCATCAGGGTGGGTGGGAGGGATATGCCTAGAAACAGAAGTATGGTGAGAATGAACAGAAGGAGACCTGGCCCTAACAGATGGCACCCTAACAACTTGGCTAACAGGAACAGCACTTCTACTATGAGAAGGAATACTCTTACTGTGATGTGAGACCACACTATCTGTATGATGTGACTCTACATCAGTACCAGCTAGGCTAGGTTGTCTGCTAATGGGCTGGCTAGGAAGTTTCCCTTCTAAATCTTTTGCTAGGGGTGCCCCAGGATCAGATTGGGAACCATCAGCTAACTTTTCAACAGAAGTGCCACCTCTGGCCTTATACTGTTCAACAAGCATATTCACCAACAGTTCTCTAGGGGGATTCTTCCCAACACTTAAACCTCTTTCTATGCAGAGACTCCTTGCTCCTTTCCAGCTAAGGTGATCATAAGCAAGTTTGGACAGATCAACAGTTTGGCCTGTGCCAGACATTTTAGAAAGTGTTTAAGTGATAGAAAAAGTGAGAAAAAAGATTTTCAGAACTTTTGGAAAGACAGAAAAAAACTTTTAAAACTTTTAAAGAACTTTTGGAAAGTGTTAGAAGTACTTTTCAGCACTTTAGAAAAGGAGTGAGAAAAGAAAAGCAAAACTTTTTGGTTAGGTGTACATACACTGAACTTGTTTTGTATATTTTTCTCTTATGAAAAGTACAATGACAAAAGTGGTAAGTAGTTGCAAGTACTTATCCTCACCGCTGCACAACCAATGTAGGAGGCTGGACTGGCTTGTAGTGAGTACCTAGGGGTACTTACACCTTGCACCAGGCCCAGTTATCCCTTATTAGTGTATAGGGTGTCTAGCAGCTTAGGCTGATAGATAATGGTAGCTTAGCAGAGCAGCTTAGGCTGAACTAGGAGACGAGTGAAGCTCTTACAGTACCACTAGTGTCATATGCACAATATCATAAGAAAACACAATACACAGATATACTAAAAATAAAGGTACTTTATTTTTATGACAATATGCCAAAAGTATCTCAGTGAGTACCCTCAGTATGAGGATAGAAAATATACACAAGATATATGTACACAATACCAAAAATATGCAGTATAGTATTAGAAAACAGTGCAAACAATGTATAGTTACAATAGGATGCAATGGGGACACATAGGGATAGGGGCAACACAAACCATATACTCCAAAAGTGGAATGCGAACCATGAATGGACCCCAAACCTATGTGACCTTGTAGAGGGTCGCTGGGACTGTAAGAAAACAGTGAGGGTTAGAAAAATAGCCCACCCCAAGACCCTGAAAAGTGAGTGCAAAGTGCACTAAAGTTCCCCCAAGAGCACAGAAGTCGTGATAGGGGAATTCTGCAGGAAAGACACAAACCAGCAATGCAACAACGATGGATTTCCAAATGAGGGTACCTGTGGAACAAGGGGACCAAGTCCAAAAGTCACAAGCAAGTCGGAGATGGGCAGATGCCCAGGAAATGCCAGTTGTGGGTGCAAAGAAGCTGCTACTAGGACGTAGAAGCTGAGGATTCTGCAAGAACAACAAGGGCTAGAAACTTTCCCTTTGGAGGATGGATGTCACAAGTCGTGAAGAGTCGTGCAGAAGTATTTTCCTGAAGAAAGACCACAAACAAGCCTTGCTAGCTGCAAGTCGTGCGGTTAGGGTTTTTGGATGCTGCTGTGGCCCAGGAGGGACCAGGATGTCGCCAATTGCGTCAGGGGACAGAGGGGGCGACCAGCAAGACAAGAAGCCCTCTCAGAAGCAGGCAGCACCCGCAGACGTGCTGGAACAGGCACTAAAAAGAGGAGTGAAACAGTGCTCACCCGAAGTTGCACAAAGGAGTCCCACGCCGCCGGAGGAGAACTTAGAAAGTCGTGCAATACAGGTTAGAGTGCCGTGGACCCAGGCTTGGCTGTGCACAAAGCATTTCCGCCGGAAGTGCACAGAGGCCGGAGTAGCTGCAAAAGACATGGTTCCCAGTAATGCAGTCTGGCGTGGGGAGGCAAAGACTTACCTCCACCAAACTTGGACTGAAGAGTCACTGGACTGTGGGAGTCACTTGGACAGAGTTGCTGGATTCAAGGGACCTCGCTCGTTGTGCTGAGAAGAGACCCAGGGGACCGGTGATGCAGTTCTTTGGTGCCTGCGGTAGCAGGGGGACGATTCCGTCGACCCACAGGAGATTTCTTCGGAGCTTCTAGTGCAGAGAGGAGGCAGACTACCCCCACAGCATGCACCACCAGGAAAGCAGTCGAGAAGGCGGCAGGATCAGCGTTACAGAGTTGCAGTAGTCGTCTTCGCTACTTTGTTGCAGTTTTGCAGGCTTCCAGCGCGGTCAGCAGTCGATTCCTTGGCAGAAGGTGAAGAGAGAGAAGCAGAGGAACTCGGATGAGCTCTTGCATTCGTTATCTAAGGAATTCCCCAAAGCAGAGACCCTAAATAGCCAGAAAAGAGGGTTTGCCTACTTAGGAGAGAAGATAGGCTAGCAACACCTGAAGGAGCCTATCAGAAGGAGTCTCTGACGTCACCTGCTGGCCCTGGGCACTCAGAGCAGTCCAGTGTGCCAGCAGCACCTCTGTTTCCAAGATGGCAGAGGTCTGGAGCACACTGGAGGAGCTCTGGGCACCTCCCAGGGGAGGTGCAGGTCAGGGGAGTGGTCACTCCCCTTTCCTTTGTCCAGTTTCGCGCCAGAGCAGGGCTGAGGGGTCCCTGAACCGGTGTAGACTGGCTTATGCAGAAATGGGCACCATGTGTGCCCATGAAAGCATTTCCAGAGGCTGGGGGAGGCTACTCCTCCCCTGCCTTAACACCATTTTCCAAAGGGAGAGGGTGTAACACCCTCTCTCTGAGGAAGTCCTTTGTTCTGCCATCCTGGGCCAAGCCTGGCTGGACCCCGGGAGGGCACAAACCTGTCTGAGGGGTTGGCAGCAGCAGCAGCTGCAGTGAAACCCTGGGAAAGGCAGTTTGGCAGTACCAGGGTCTGTGCTAGAGACCCGTGGGATCATGGGATTGTGCCAACTATGCCAGGATGGCATAGGGGGGCAATTCCATGATCATAGACATGTTACATGGCCATATTCGGAGTTACCATTGTGAAGCTACACATAGGTAGTGACCTATATGTAGTGCACACGTGTAATGGTGTCCCCACAATCACAAAGTCCGGGGAATTGGCCCTGAACAATGTGGGGGCACCTTGGCTAGTGCCAGGGTGCCCACACACTAAGTAACTTAGCACCCAACCTTTACCAGGTAAAGGTTA
This sequence comes from Pleurodeles waltl, assembly GCF_031143425.1. NCBI lineage: Eukaryota > Metazoa > Chordata > Amphibia > Caudata > Salamandridae > Pleurodeles > Pleurodeles waltl. The sequence goes on along the minus strand of NC_090449.1, from coordinate 295,106,475 downwards.
GACATATAGGTGACTTATAAGTTACTTAAGGGCAGTGTAAAATGGCTGTGAAATAACGTGGACGTTATTTCACTCAGGCTGCAGTGGCAGGCCTGTGTAAGAATTGTCAGAGCTCCCTATGGGTGGCAAAAGAAATGCTGCAGCCCATAGGGATCTCCTGGAACCCCAATACCCTGGGTACCTCAGTACCATATACTAGGGAATTATACGGGCGTTCCAGTATGTGAGAAAGTAGCCTCTTTCTATCCTTGTTACCCCCACTTTTGGCCTGTTTCTGAGTGTATGTCAGGGTGTTCTCACTGTCTCACTGGGATCCTGCTAGCCAGGGCCCAGTGCTCATAGTGGAAACCCTATGTTTTCAGTATGTTTGTTATGTGTCACTGGGACCCTGCTAGCCAGGACCCCAGTGCTCATAAGTTTGGGACCTATAGGTATGTGTTCCCTGTGTGATGCCTAACTGTCTCACTGAGGCTCTGCTAATCAGAACCTCAGTGGTTAGGCTCTCTCTTTACAAATTGTCACTAACAGGCTAGTGACCAATTTTACCAATTTACATTGGCATACTGGAACACCCTTATAATTCCCTAGTATATGGTACTGAGGTACCCAGGGTATTGGGGTTCCAGGAGATCCCTATGGGCTGCAGCATTTCTTTTGCCACCCATAGGGAGCTCTGAAAATTCTTACACAGGCCTGCCACTGCAGCCTGAGTGAAATAACGTCCACGTTATTTTACAGCCATTTTACACTGCACTTAAGTAACTTATAAGTCACCTATATGTCTAACCTTTACCTGGTGCTGCCAACCCCTCAGACAGGTTTCTGCCCTCCTGGGGTCCAGCCAGGCTTGGCCCAGGATGGCAGAACAAAGGACTTCCTCTGAGAGAGGGTGTTACACCCTCTCCCTTTGGAAAATGGTGTGAAGGCAGGGGAGGAGTAGCCTCCCCCAGCCTCTGGAAATGCTTTCATGGGCACACATGATGCCCATTTCTGCATAAGCGAGTCTACACCGGTTCAGGGACCCCTCAGCCCTGCTCTGGCGCGAAACTGGACAAAGGGAAGGGGAGTGACCACTCTCCTGACCTGCACCTCCCCTGGGAGGTGCCCAGAGCTCCTCCAGTGTGCTCCAGACCTCTGCCATCTTGGAAACAGAGGTGCTGCTGGCACACTGGACTGCTCTGAGTGGCCAGGGCCAGCAGGTGACGTCAGAGACTCCTTCTGATAGGCTCCTTCAGGTGTTGCTAGCCTATCTTCTCTCCTAAGTAGCCAAACCCTCTTTTCTGGCTATTTAGGGTCTCTGCTTTGGGGATTTCCTTAGATAACGAATGCAAGAGCTCATCTGAGTTCCGCTGCATCTCTCTCTTCACCTTCTGCCAAGGAATCGACTGCTGACCGCGCTGGAAGCCTGCAAAACTGCAACAAAGTAGCGAAGACGACTACTGCAACTCTGTAACGCTGATACTGCCGCTTTCTCGACTGTTTTACTGGTGGTGCATGCTGTGGGGGTAGTCTGCCTCCTCTCTGCACTAGAAGCTCTAGAAGCTCCGAAGAAATCTCCAGTGGGTCGACGGAATCGTCCCCCTGCTACCGCAGGCAACAAAGAACTGCATCACCGGTACCCTGGGTCTCCTCTCAGCATGACGAGCGAGGTCCCTTGATTCCAGCAACTCTGTCCAAGTGACTCCCACAGTCCAGTGACTCTTCAGTCCAAGTTTGGTGGAGGTAAGTCCTTGCCTCCCCACGCCAGACTGCATTGCTGGGAACCGCGACTTTTGCAGCCACTCCGGCCTCTGCGCACTTCTGGCGGAAATCCTTTGTGCCCAGCCAAGCCTGAGTCCACGGCACTCTAACCTGCATTGCACGACTTTCTAAGTTGTCCTCCGGTGACGTGGGACTCCTTTGTGTGACTTCAGGTGAGCACCATTTCACTCCTCTTTGTAGTGCCTGTTCTGGCACTTCTGCGGGTGCTGCCTGCTTCTGAGAGGGCTCCTTGTCTTGCTCGACGCCCCCTCTGTCCCCAGACGCAATTGGCAACATCCTGGTCCTTCCTGGGCCACAGCAGCATCCACAAACGCTAACCGCACGACTTGCAATTAGCAAGGCTTGTTGGCAGTCTTTCTTCAGTAAAACACTTCTGCACGACTCTCCACGGCGTGAGGGATCCGCCCTCCAAAGGAGAGGTTCCTAGCCCTTGTCGTTCCTGCAGAAACCTCAGCTTCTACTGTCCAGTAGCAGCTTCTTTGCACCCACAGCTGGCATTTCCTGGGCATCTGCCCATCTCTGACTTGCTTGTGAGTGTTGGACTTGGTCCCCTTGTTCCACAGGTACCCTCGACTGGAAATCCATCGTTGTTGCATTGCTGATTTGTGTCTTTCCTGCAGAATTCCCCTATCACGACTTCTATGTCCTTTGGGGAACTTTAGTGCACTCTGCACTCACTTTTCAGGGTCTTGGGGTGGGCTATTTTTCTAACCCTCACTGTTTTCTTACAGTCCCAGCGACCCTCTACAAGGTCACATAGGTTTGGGGTCCATTCGTGGTTCGCATTCCACTTTTGGAGTATATGGTTTGTGTTGCCCCTATCCCTATGTGTCCCCATTGCATCCTATTGTAACTATACATTGTTTGCACTGTTTTCTAATACTATTACTGCATATTTTGGTATTGTGTACATATATCTTGTGTATATTTGCTATCCTCATACTGAGGGTACTCACTGAGATACTTTTGGCATATTGTCATAAAAATAAAGTACCTTTATTTTTAGTATATCTGTGTATTGTGTTTTCTTATGATATTGTGCATATGACACTAGTGGTACTGTATGAGCTTCACACGTCTCCTAGTTCAGCCTAAGCTGCTCTGCTAAGCTACCATTATCTATCAGCCTAAGCTGCTAGACACCCTATACACTAATAAGGGATAACTGGGCCTGGTGCAAGGTGCAAGTACCCCTAGGTACTCACTACAAGCCAGTCCAGCCTCCTACATTGGTGGTGCAGTGGTGGGATAAGTGCTTGCAACTACTTACCACTTTTGTCATTGTACTTTTCATAAGAGAAAAATATACAAAACAAGTTCAGTGTATGTACACCTAACCAAAAAGTTTTGCATTTCTTTTCTCACTTCTTTTCTAAAGTGCTGAAAAGTATTTCTAAACTTTCAAAAAGTTCTTAAAAAGTTTTAAAACTTTTTTTTTCTGTCTTTCAAAAAGTTCTGACAAACTTTTTGTTCCTTTTTCTATCACTTTAAACTCTTTCTAAAATGTCTGGCACAGGCCAAACTATTGATCTGTCCAAACTTGCCTATGATCACCTTAGCTGGAAAGGAGCAAGGAGTCTCTGCATAGAAAGAGGTATAAGTGTAGGTAAGAATCCCCCCAGAGAACTGTTGGTTAACATGCTTGTAGAACAGGATAAGGCCAGAGGTGCCCCATCTGTTGAAAAAGTAGCTAATGGTTCCCAATCTGATCCAGGGACTCCCCTAGAAAAAGATTCAGGAAAGAAACTTCCTAGCCTGCCCATTACAAGACAGCCTAGCATAGTTGGTACTGATGTAGAGTCACACCATACTGATAGTGTTGTCTCACATCATAGCAAGAGTGTTGCTTCACATCATAGTAGAAGTGATGTTTCTGTTAACCAAGCTGTTAGGATGCCCTCTGTAAGGGATGGTTCTCCTTCTGTACATTCTCACCATACTTCTGTTTCAAGGAATGTCCCACCCACCCACCCTGATGACAGATTGTTAGAAAGGGAGCTCAATAGATTGAGAGTGGAACAAACCAGACTGAAGCTCAAGAAGCAACAGCTGGATTTGGATAGACAGTCCTTAGAAGTAGAGAGGGAAAGACAGAAATTGGGTTTAGAAACCCATGGTGGCAGCAGCAGTATTCCCCATAGTCATCCTGCAAAAGAGCATGATTCTAGGAATCTGCATAAGATAGTTCCCCCTTATAAGGAGGGGTTGACATTAACAAGTGGTTTGCTGCACTTGAGAGGGCCTGTGTTGTACAGGATGTCCCTCAAAGGCAGTGGGCTGCTATCCTATGGCTATCATTTAGTGGAAAGGGTAGGGATAGGCTCCTTACTGTGAAAGAAAGTGATGCCAATAATTTTACAGTTCTTAAGAATGCACTCCTGGATGGTTATGGCTTAACCACTGAACAGTACAGGATAAAGTTCAGAGAGACCAAAAAGGAGTCTTCACAAGACTGGGTTGATTTTGTTGACCATTCAATGAAGGCCTTGGAGGGGTGGTTACATGGCAGTAAAGTTACTGATTATGAAAGCCTGTATAACTTGATCCTGAGAGAGCATATACTTAATAATTGTGTGTCTGATTTGTTGCACCAGTATCTAGTGGACTCAGATCTGACCTCTCCCCAAGAATTGGGAAAAAAGGCAGACAAATGGGACAGAACAAGAGTGAACAGAAAAGTTCATACAGGTGGTGACAAGGATGGCAAGAAGAAAGATGGTGAAAAATCTCAAGATAAGCATGGGGATAAGGGTAAAACCAAAGATCCCACTTCAAATCTTAAACACTCTTCAGAGGGTGGGGATAAAACAAATTCTTCCTCTTCTTCTCAACCTACACACATTAAAAAGCCTTGGTGCTTTGTGTGTAAAAACAGAGGCCATAGGCCAGGGGATAAGTCCTGTCCAGGTAAACCCCCTGAGCCTACCACCACTAATACATCAAGCTCTAGTGCCCCTAGCAGTAGTGGTACTAGTGGTGGGACTGCTGGCAACAGTCAAGTTAAGGGTGTAGTAGGGTTCACTTATGGGTCCATAATAGAAACTGGGGTAGTTAGTCCCAAGACAGTTTCTGTCACACCTAGTGGCATTGGCCTTGCCACACTGGCTGCTTGTCCCCTTACAATGGATAAGTACAGGCAGACAGTTTCAATAAATGGTGTTGAGGCCTTGGCCTACAGGGACACAGGTGCCAGTATCACCTTGGTGACTGAAAACCTAGTGCATCCTGAACAACACATCATTGGACAACAGTATAAGATTATTGATGTCCATAACTCCACTAAGTTTCTTCCCTTAGCTATAATTCAGTTTAGTTGGGGTGGAGTTACTGGCCCTAAGCAGGTGGTGGTATCACCTAGCTTACCTGTAGACTGTCTCTTAGGTAATGACCTAGAGGCCTCAGGTTGGGCTGATGTAGAGTTTTATGCCCATGCAGCCATGCTGGGCATCCCTGAGGAATTGTTCCCTCTCATTTCTACTGAAATGAAAAAGCAAAGGAGAGAAGGCCTGAAAACTCAGGATCCCTCTCCATTAACAGGTAAAAAGGGTATCACAGTATCCCCTAACCACCCTACCATTCAGGATACCATTCCTGTGGTGGGAGAAACCTCTCCTGGGGTGGCACCTGTTCCAAGGGAATCATCAGCTGGCAAAGCTGGACTCCCTGAGGTAGAAGTACCTCTCTGTGGGATGTTATGTTATGTTATGTTATGTTATGTTATGTTATGTTATAATGGTTTATATAGCGCCTAACTGCCCAACGGCCTCGTAGCGCTTATACTGCCATAGCGGTGACATACTGTTTATGTTTATACGAGGGATTTAAATTTTAAATAGCCAAGTCTTCAATTCCTTCCTAAACGACATCTCTTGAGGGTTTACTCTCATCTTGAGAGGGAGATTATTCCAAAGCAAAGCGCCTTGGTATGCTAACGATCTTCCTCCCCATCTGGCTTTCCTCGTTGTTGGAATTATGGCCAGATTAGCTGAGGAGGATCTAAGTGGCCTGGCTGGAATGTAAACCTGTGCCAGTGTTTTCAACATTTCAGGTCCCTTATCAAATATGGATCTATGAAAGTGGCACAGGGTCTTAAACTGGATCCTTTCCGCTACCGGGAGCCAGTGTAGGGAGGCAATTCCTGGCCCTATCGAATGTTGTTTAGGAATATTTAGTAGCAGACGAGCCGCAGCATTTTGTACCCTTTGTAATCTATGAATTACATATTTCGGGGAGCCTTTAAACAAAGCATTGCCATAGTCAATCCGAGCGCCTATCAGTGCCTGGACAACCATTCTTCTGGCTGGGAATGGTAAAATAGTTAAAACCTTCCTCAGGGTCCTTAGCAGAGCAAAAGCAGTTCCTGCTATTCTATTCGCATGTTGGGCCATTGAGAGGAGAGGATCCAGCCAAACCCCTAAGCTTTTAATGAGACATTTAGGGGGTGGAAGGGTAGGCACCCCTCTCAGTAGGCTGAGATTGGAAGGGGGAATTTTATTTCCAAAAAACATAACCTCAGTTTTGTCATCGTTGAGCTTTAATTTACTTTCAGACATCCAGGTTGCAACTGCTTTCATACAAGGACCTAGTGCTGAGCCCATATCTGGGCAGGCCTTGGAAAAAGAGACTATCAGTTGCGTATCATCTGCATATGATACTAGATTCAGTCCGAAAGGCTCAACTATACCTGCTAGAGGCCGCATATAGATGTTGAAAAGTAATGGACTTAAGGCCGAGCCCTGCGGAACCCCACAGCTACTGAAGGTGCTCCTAGAAATATACTCTCTATCGAGTACCTAAAATGACCTCCCATATAAAAAAGAGCAAATCCAGTCTAACGCGGTTCCAGCAATTCCACATCCTCGCAATCTGTCTATGAGGATTTTTAGATCAACTGTATCGAAGGCCGCACTTAGGTCAAGGAGGACAATCGCGGTTTCCATACCTTTGTCCATCCTTTTCCTTGCTTATTCTGTAATGGCAATCAGTGCGGTTTCTGTGCCATGTTTAGGTCTAAAACCCATCTGGGTCGGGTGTATAAGTTTATTTTCTTCCAGGAGCGTGGATAACTGGGAATGTACGTGTTTCTCCGCAAGTTTGGCAATTAGAGGCAGTAATGAGATTGGTCTATAGTTGCTCAAAATCTAAGGATCTAGATTAGTTTTCTTCAAGAGTGGCTTGACAATGGCTTGTTTCCAGTGGTCAGGTACAATGCCGTCACTCAGTGAGGTGTTAATGAGTTTCGTTATTATCGGCCCTAATGCTGAGATTCCCAAGGATAAGATCTGGGTGGGGGCAGGATCTAGTGGGGAGCCCGATTTCGTTGAGCTCAGTAAGTTAATAACTCTATCCAAACTAATAGGTGTAAAGTTTGTGAGAAGAGTTACCTCCCCGACCTCTTGGCTCATCCTCTTCTGATCTTTACTAGGGGAATTGGGGAAGGCTAGATAAATATTCTGAATTTTATTTAGAAAAAAACTAGCCAGATCATCTACATGTTGTTGAGGGGAGTCCCTAATTTCTGCTTCCTCCCTTGGATAAATAAGATCTTTTAGGGCATTAAAGATCTCCTTGGGTGAATTAGCTGCTGCTTCGATTTTTTCTGAGTAATAGGTCGCCTGAGTTTTTTTAATTTCCAAATGATATTCTCGAATCAGATTTTTATATTCCCTTTTCATGGATTCATCTTGGGTGCATCTCCATCTCCTCTCTTGCTTCCTACACTCTCTTTTCTTCTCTAATAGGCATGCATTGTACCATGGAGCCGACTTCTTTCAACAGGTGCTTTTGGACGAGGAGAGAGGTATAATCTCCTCTAGGCTGTCCTCTATCCATTTATTAACAGAGTGCGAGAAATCTGTTATGTTATTTATATTTATACTTCCTGGTCTATTTTTCTCCAAAGCAGAGATGAAATCTGTGGATTTTAATCTGTGCCATTTCCTTCTGCGGGGGGGCCCCCATGTGGGTGATCCTGTAGCGAGTGGAATGTACTTCCATTTCTAGAAGGAAGTGATCCGACCATGCTAGCGGGCAAGATGATAGAAATCTTATACTTGGGTCATTAGAGAAAACCAGATCAAGTGTATGACCCTTAACATGAGTAGGGCCTTGAATAAGTTGTATTAAGTCACATGCATTCATGTCTGCTATCAGCATCTTAGTGGACGCATTATCTGTGTTCTCAGCATGTAGATTAAAGTCACCCAGCACTAAGACGTTTGGTTTAGTGTATATTAGTTGTGAAATGTTTTCTGCTAGTGACATTATGAAATCTCCCATGGGACCAGGAGGACGGTAAATCAGAACACCCGAAAGGGTGTAATGAGGGTTCACATTAATGGCGAACGACATGCTCTCGCAGTCTTTGATTAGGGTGGGAGCGGTACTGATCTTACACGTGTCTCTGAAAATGACTGCAATGCCTCCCCCTCTGCTAGGTCTGTCCACTCTGCTGATCTTATAACCTGTGGGAAGGGCCATAACGACATCTGGAGCAGAGCTTTCATCCAGCCAGGTTTCCGTTAGAAACAAGGCCAGGGGTTTAATTTGTTCAATTAAAAGATGAATATCCATTATATGAGCTCCTAATGAGCGACAATTAACTAGGAAAATGGATGATTTATCGGAGTTCTCTGTTTGTCGATGGCCTGTGTGCATATTGAGTGACCATGCACACCTAGAGCATCTAAATTTGACCTTATGTGGGTCTAGGCTTTTACTACACAGGGCATGAGATTTATTGTTAAGGAGAAGTAATTCATCTTTAGAGTAAGTGATAACTACCTTTTCAGTTAGGACTCGAGCATAATTTCTTGGCTCTTGGCTCGTTCTGGCACGGACGGGCGCAGACGGGCTTGCCTTTGGCGCGCCCGCTGCGCGCGTCCGCTGCGCGCCGCGATCATAGTGTGACTAAATAGCTCTCTAGCAATAGAAGCTAGAGTGCTAACCCCCAAAATGGTGGCGATAAAAACGAGTTTTCTATATATTAAAACGAGCGTCTAGCTCCTTCAGGAGCAAAGTGCAAAGTGCAATTTCAATTCAGTTTCAGTTCATCAGATTCAAAGTTTCACAAATCACATTGACATTAAAATTCAGTTTAAACAGTATCTCGCCGATATAGCCAAGCGTGGGAGAGGCACAGGGAACCTCTGCCTACCTTCCGCTGCGCACCGCGATCATAGTGTGACTAAATAGCTCTCTAGCAATAGAAGCTAGAGTGCTAACCCCCAAAATGGCGGCGATAAAAACGAGTTTTCTATATCTTAAAACGAGCGTTTAGCTCCTTCAGGAGCAAAGTGCAAAGTGCAATTTCAATTCAGTTTCAGTTCATCAGATTCAACTAACATTGGTGAGAAAAAGAGCACCATTTTAGTTAACATGGAGCATCCCTCCAACCCTCCCAGAGAAACTTTAGTGCAGAAACCCTGCACTGCCTCACAACATTTAGGACAGCATCCCTGTCCTAGTGTGGAGCTCATAGGACAGCATCCCTGCCCTGCTCCAACTCAAGAGAAACAGCATCCCTGTTCTCTCTTCCAGCCATATGGACAAACTTTTTGCCCAGCTATGGTTTTTCTGAGACAGCATCCCTGTCTGGCATTTCCATCACTACAAATAGGTTCAGTGGACAATTCCCCCTGCTCTAAACTAAAACTTACTGATAGAAACTCTGAAAATACATCTTCACATTGTTGCTTAGCTAAAAAAATTCAAACAGGGTGGTTTACATCCCCACAGGGAAGTAACCATATAGTGGATGATAAAGGGAGTAGCCAGTCTATTGCAGAGCTACTCTCTACTTATCACCACTTAGACAATAAAGTCTCAACTGGCCAAGGTTAGCCTTATTGTCCTTCGTTTGGGGGGGGGGGGGGGGTTGTGTGAGAAAGTAGCCTCTTTCTAGCCTTGTTACCCCCACTTTTGGTGAGTGTATGTCAGGGTGTTTTCACTGTCTCACTGGGATCCTGCTAGCCAGGGCCCAGTGCTCATAGTGAAAACCCTATGTTTTCAGTATGTTTGATATGTGTCACTGGGACCCTGCTAGCCAGGACCCCAGTGCTCATAAGTTTGTGACCTATAGGTATGTGTTCCCTGTGTGATGCCTAACTGTCTCACTGAGGCTCTGCTAATCAGAACCTCAGTGGTTATGCTCTCTCTTTACAAATTGTCACTAACAGGCTAGTGACCATACTGGAACACCCTTATAATTCCCTAGTATATGGTACTGAGGTACCCAGGGTATTGGGGTTCCAGGAGATCCCTATGGGCTGCAGCATTTCTTTTGCCACCCATAGGGAGCTCTGACAATTCTTACACAGGCCTGCCACTGCAGCCAGAGTGAAATAACGTCCACGTTATTTCACAGCCATTTTACACTGCCCTTAAGTAACTTATAAGTCACCTATATGTCTAACCTTTACCTGGTAAAGGTTGGGTGCTAAGTTACTTAGTGTGTGGGCACCCTGGCACTAGCCAAGGTGCCCCCACATTGTTCAGGGCCAATTCCCCGGACTTTGTGAGTGCGGGGACACCATTACACGCGTGCACTACATATAGGTCACTACCTATGTGTAGCTTCACAATGGTAACTCCGAATATGGTCATGTAACATGTCTATGATCATGGAATTGCCTCCTCTATGCCATCCTGGCATAGCTGGCACAATCCCATGATCCCACGGGTCTCTAGCACAGACCCTGGTACTGCCAAACTGCCTTTCCCGGGGTTTCACTGCAGCTGCTGCTGCTGCCAACCCCTCAGACAGGTTTCTGCACTCCTGGGGTCCAGCCAGGCTTGGCCCAGGATGGCAGAACAAAGGACTTCCTCTGAGAGAGGGTGTTACACCCTCTCCCTTTGGAAAATGGTGTGAAGGCAGGGGAGGAGTAGCCTCCCCCAGCCTCTGGAAATGCTTTCATGGGCACACATGGTGCCCATTTCTGCATAAGCCAGTCTACACCGGTTCAGAGACCCCTCAGCCCTGTTCTGGCGCGAAACTGGACAAAGGGAAGGGGAGTGACCACTCTCCTGACCTGCACCTCCCCTGGGAGGTGCCCAGAGCTCCTCCAGTGTGCTCCAGACCTCTGCCATCTTGGAAACAGAGGTGCTGCTGGCACACTGGACTGCTCTGAGTAGCCAGGGCCAGCAGGTGATGTCAGAGACTCCTTCTGATAGGTTCCTTCAGGTGTTGCTAGCCTATCTTCTCTCCTAAGTAGCCAAACCCTCTTTTCTGGCTAGTTAGGGTCTCTGCTTTGGGGATTTCCTTAGATAAAGAATGCAAGAGCTCATCCGAGTTCCTCTGCATCTCTCTCTTCACCTTCTGCCAAGGAATCGACTGCTGACCGCGCTGGAAGCCTGCAAAACTGCAACAAAGTAGCGAAGACGACTACTGCAACTCTGTAACGCTGATCCTGCCGCCTTCTCAACTGTTTTCCTGGTGGTGCATGCTGTGGGGGTAGTCTGCCTCCTCTCTGCACTAGAAGCTCCAAAGAAATCTCCCGTGGGTCGACGGAATTGTCCCCCTGCTACCGCAGGCACCAAAGAACTGCATCACCGGTACCCTGGGTCTCCTCTCAGCACGACGAGCGAGATCCCTTGATTCCAGCAACTCTGTCCAAGTGACTCCCACAGTCCAGTGACTCTTCAGTCCAAGTTTGGTGGAGGAAAGTCCTTGCCTCCCCACGCCAGACTGCATTGCTGGGAACCACAACTTTTGCAGCCACTCCGGCCTCTGTGCACTTCCGGCGGAAATCCTTTGTGCCCAGCCAAGCCTGGGTCCACGGCACTCTAACCTGCATTGCACGACTTTCTAAGTTGTCCTCCGGCGACGTGGGACTCCTTTGTGTGACTTCGGGTGAGCACCGTTTCACTCCTCTTTGTAGTGCCTGTTCCGGCACTTCTGCGGGTGCTGCCTGCTTTTGAGAGGGCTCCTTGTCTTGCTCGACGTCTCTTCTGTTCCCAGACGCAATTGGCAACATCCTGGTCCCTCCTGGGCCACAGCAGCATCCACAAACGCTAAACGCACGACTTGCAGCTAGCAAGGCTTGTTGGCGGTCTTTCTTCAGGAAAACACTTCTGCACAACTCTCCACGGCGTGAGGGATCAGTCCTCCAAAGGGGAAGTTCCTAGCCCTTGTCGTTCCTGCAGAAACCTCAGCTTCTACTGTCCAGTAGCAGCTTCTTTGCACCCACAGCTGGCATTTCCTGGGCATCTGCCCATCTCCGACTTGCTTGTGAGTGTTGGACTTGGTCCCCTTGTTCCACCGGTACCCTCAACTGGAAATCCATCGTTGTTGCATTGCTGGTTTGTGTCTTTCCTGAAGAATTCCCCTATCACGACTTCTATGTCTTTTGGGGAACTTTAGTGCACTTTGCACTCACTTTTCAGGGTCTTGGGGTGGGCTATTTTTCTAACCCTAACTGTTTTCTTACAGTCCGAGCGACCCTCTACAAGGTCACATAGGTTTGGGGTCCATTTGTGGTTCGCATTCCACTTTTGGAGTATATGGTTTGTGTTGCCCCTATCCCTATGTGTCCCCATTGCATCCTATTGTAACTATACATTGTTTGCACTGTTTTCTAATACTATTACTGCATATTTTGGTATTGTGTACATATATCTTGTGTATATTTGCTATCCTCATACTGAGGGTACTCACTGAGATACTTTTGGCATATTGTCATGAAAATAAAGTACCTTTATTTTTAGTATATCTGTGTATTGTGTTTTCTTATGATATTGTGCATATGACACTAGTGGTACTGTATGAGCTTCACACGTCTCCTAGTTCAGCCTAAGCTGCTCTGCTAAGCTACCATTATCTATCAGCCTAAGCTGCTAGACACCCTATACACTAATAAGGGATAACTGGGCCTGGTGCAAGGTGCAAGTACCCCTAGGTACTCACTACAAGCCAGTCCAGCCTCCTACACAGTATGCCAATTTAAATTGGTTAAATTGGTCACTAGCCTGTTAGTGACAATTTGAAAGAAATGAGAGAGCATAACCACTGAGGTTCTGGATAGCAGAGCCTCAGTGAGACAGTTAGTCCTAACACAGGTAACACATTCAGGCACACTTATGAGCACTGGGGCCCTGGCTGGCAGGGTCCCAGTGACACATACAACTAAAACAACATATATACAGTGAAAAATGGGGGTAACATGCCAGGCAAGATGGTACTTTCCTACAGTCGTGATTGTAAATGTCTGTCTGCAGCCCAAAGGTAGAGTAAAGGCTTCCAAACTAGTGATCAGAGAAATCAAACGGCTGAAGAGTGAAGAGCAAGACCCTAATCTTATCCTTTTGGGGGACTTCAGTTTACACCTCCTGGGAACAACAGTCGACAAATTCATAGAGGTCCATTCATAACAATGTGAAATTCCACAGCAAGGGAAGAATACAATGGGTAAATTAACCAATACACGCAAACACCTGCTGAAGGAACTGTGTTCGGTATACATCATTAACAATAAAAGATCAAATACAATGCCTCATCCATAGACACTCACCTGGCATCTGGCAAGAACATCCTATAAGGCCAGCAAGCTGTGGCTCCAAACCCATTAGCCACTTTGGAGGCTTTCACCAGAGAAATGGGGGAAACGTTTGCTACAAAGGTGAAAGGGCCCGCATGTAGCAACAAGAAAGGAGTCATTTCACTCTCTCGCAACAAAAACAAGTAAAACCACACAATAAACTAATAAAATGAACCATCAGGGAACTGCGTGGGCATCCAAGTAACCTCTACCCACAACAGGAACTTAGGCAATAAAAGGCCACCCTGATAAAGCTAATTTGCACATACAAAAGAGGAGACAAACCATTTTGGGATCAAATCCTCTGTGATATCAAAGGGAATGATCACACAACATTCTGGGGGAAGGTTAACTTGTTTCAATTTCCATCTCATCTAGGGGTGAATTCACACCTGTCTGAAGCCGCCTGATGTTCTTGCAGTAGCATTTCAACTCTAATGGGGGGAGAGGGGGCAAAGCTCTATGGTGGTGGAAGGGGCCAGACAATCAGACCCCCCCAACTGTGCTCCATTGCCGGTTGAGGAAAGGCCAACTGCTGACTGGGGGGTGGTCTAACTCACTCTACAGCCACTGCGCTAGTATCAAACCAATTAATTCAGAGGCAGATATGAAAGAGGAGACCAAAGAGGGCCCCAGGCATTAATGGGATACTGTAGGAGGCTGGACTGGCTTGTAGTGAGTACCTAGGGGTACTTGCACCTTGCACCAGGCCCAGTTATCCCTTATTAGTGTATAGGGTGTCTAGCAGCATAGGCTGATAGATAATGGTAGCTTAGCAGAGCAGCTTAGGCTGAACTAGGAGACGAGTGAAGCTCCTACAGTACCACTAGTGTTGTATGCACAATATCATAAGAAAACACAATACACAGATATACTAAAAATAAAGGTACTTTATTTTTATGACAATATGCCAAAAGTATCTCAGTGAGTACCCTCAGTATGAGGATAGCAAATATACACAAGATATATGTACACAATACCAAAATATGCAGTAATAGTATTAGAAAACAGTGCAAACAATGTATAGTTACAATAGGATGCAATGGAGACACATAGGGATAGAGGCAACACAAACCATATACTCCAAAAGTGGAATGCGAACCACGAATGGACCCCAAACCTATGTGACCTTGTAGAGGGTCGCTGGGACTATTAGAAAATAGTAAGGGTTAGAAAAATAGCCCACCCCAAGACCCTGAAAAGTGAGTGCAAAGTGCACTAAAGTTCCCCAAAGGACATAGAAGTCGTGATAGGGGAATTCTGCAGGAAAGACACAAACCAACAATGCAACAACAATGGATTTCCAGTCGAGGGTACCTGTGGAACAAGGGGACCAAGTCCAAAAGTCACAAGCAAGTCGGAGATGGGCAGATGCCCAGGAAATGCCAGCTGTGGGTGCAAGGAAGCTGCTACTGGACAGTAGAAGCTTAGGTCTCTGCAGGAACGACAAGGGCTAGAGACTTCGCCTTTGGTGGACGGATCCCTCACGCCGTGGAGAGTCGTGCAGAAGTGTTTTCCCGCCGAAAGACCGCCAACAAGCCTTGCTAGCTGCAAATCATGCGGTTAGTGTTTTTGGATGCTGCTGTGGCCCAGGAGGGACCAGGATGTTGCCAATTGCGTCAGGAGACAGAAGGGGCGTCGAGCAAGACAAGGAGCCCTCTCAGCAGCAGGCAGCACCCGCAGAAGTGCCAGAAACAGGCACTACAAGGATGCGTGAAACAGTGCTCACCCGAAGTCGCACAAAGGAGTCCCATGTCGCCGGAGAACAACTTAGGAGGTTGTGCAATGCAGGTTAGAGTGCCGTGGACCCAGGCTGGACTGTGTACAAAGGATTTCCGCCGGAAGTACACGGAGGCCGGAGTAGCTGCAAAAGTCGCGGTTCCCAGCAATGCAGTCTGGCGTGGGGAGGCAAGGACTTACCTCCACCAAACTTGGACTGAAGAGTCACTGGACTGTGGGAGTCACTTGGACAGAGTTGCTGGATTCAAGGGACCTCGCTCGTCGTGCTGAGAGGAGACCCAAGGTACCGGTGATGCAGTTCTTTGGTGCCTGCGGTTGCAGGGGGACGATTCCGTCGACCCACGGGACATTTCTTCGGAGCTTCTAGTGCAGAGAGGAGGCAGACTACCCCCACAGCATGCACCACGAGGAAAGCAGTCGAGAAGGCGGCTGGATCAGCGTTACAGAGTTGCAGTAGTCGTCTTTGCTACTATGTTGCAGTTTTGCAGGCTTCCAGCGCGGTCAGCAGTCGATTCCTTGGCAGAAGGTGAAGAGAGAGATGCAGAGGAACTCGGATGAGCTCTTGCATTCGTTATCTAAGGAATCCCCAGAGACAGAGACCCTAAATAGCCAGAAAAGAGGGTTTGGCTACCTAGGAGAGAGGATAGGCTAGCAACACCTAAAGGAGCCTATCAGAAGGAGTCTCTGACGTCACCTGGTGGCACTGGCCACTCAGAGCAGTCCAGTGTGCCAGCAGCACCTCTGTTTCCAAGATGGCAGAGGTCTGGAGCACACTGGAGGAGCTCTGGACACCTCCCAGGGGAGGTGCAGGTCAGGGGAGTGGTCACTCCCCTTTCCTTTGTCCAGTTTCGCGCCAGAGCAGTGCTAAGGGGTCCCTGAACCGGTGTAGACGTGGCTTATGCAGAAATGTGCACCATGTGTGCCCATGAAAGCATTTCCAGAGGCTGGGTGAGGCTACTCCTCCCCTGCCTTCACACCATTTTCCAAAGGGAGAGGGTGTAACACCCTCTCTCAGAGGAAGTCCTTTGTTCTGCCATCCTGGGCCAGGCCTGGCTGGACCCCAGGAGGGCAGAAGCCTGTCTGAGGGGTTGGCAGCAGCAGCAGCTGCAGTGAAACCCCGGGAAAGGCAGTTTGGCAGTACCAGGGTCTGTGCTACAGACCACTGGGATCATGGGATTGTGCCAACTATGCCAGGATGGTATAGAGGGGGCAATTCCATGACCATAGACATGTTACATGGCCATATTCGGAGTTACCATGGTGAAGCTACCTATAGGTAGTGACCTATATGTAGTGCACGCCTGTAATGGTGTCCCCGCACTCACAAAGTCCGGGGAATTGGCCCTGAACAATGTGGGGGCACCTTGGCTAGTGCCAGGGTGCCCACACATTAAGTAACTTAGCACCCAACCTTTACCAGGTAAAGGTTAGACATATAGGTGACTTATAAGTTACTTAAGTGCAGTGTAAAATGGCTGTGAAATAACGTGGACGTTATTTCACTCAGGCTGCAGTGGCAGGCCTGTGTAAGAATTGTCAGAGCTCCCTATGGGTGGCAAAAGAAATGCTGCAGCCCATAGGGATCTCCTGGAACCCCAATACCCTGGGTACCTCAGTACCATATACTAGGGAATTATAAGGGTGTTCCAGTAAGCCAATGTAAATTGGTAATATTGGTCACTAGCCTGTTAGTGACAATTTGTAAAGAGAGAACATAACCACTGAGGTTCTGGTTAGCAGAGCCTCAGTGAGACAGTTAGGCATCACACAGGGAACACATACCTATAGGTCACAAACTTATGAGCACTGGGGTCCTGACTAGCAGGGTCCCAGTGACACATAACAAACATACTGAAAACATAGGGTTTTCACTATGAGTACTGGGCCCTGGCTAGCAGGATCCCAGTGAGACAGTGAAAACACCCTGACATACACTCACAAACAGGCCAAAAGTGGGGGTAACAAGGCTAGAAAGAGGCTACTTTCTCATGGATACCTCCAGCACTCTACAAGCAGGATGCCAACTATTTGTCAGAGCACCTGGAGCTGCTATTTCTGTAGTTTGTGGAAGACACCATCATCCCAGCATCATGAAGAGGGTCCGTCATCTCCCTTATTCACAAGCATGGTGGCAAGAACAGTGCAAACATCTATCAGCTTGTGACACTGATTGATGTTGAGGTTAAATACTTCATTGGCACTATTCTGGAGGAGTTAACAGCCTGGGCTTCAACGACAAATATCATCCTGATAAATCAGACCAGCTTCAGCAAAAATGTGGGAATCATAACAAAAATAATGGCTCTCTCCCTGCTGATCAATGGAGATGTTGGTGCTAAGTCCCCCCTCCACCTGTGCTTCGTCGACTTTCGGACAGCCTTTGACCACATTAACCACTGCATGTTATTGAGGAAACTGGCAGCACGGAAAATATCGCCCACTTCCCTGATACTTTTAATCACACTACATAGGGACACCTGGGTGCAAGTTAAGCTGGGGTTGGGGACACATCTCTTACGGCTCATACCAACTACCAAAGGATTGAAGAAGAGTTACAACCTCACCCCCACACTATTCATTCTCTTTCTTGCTAACCTAACAGAAACTTTGGAACAATGTAATTCTCATGCTCCTGAATTGGGCAACCTTTTAGACAGACAACCTGGTGCTAATAAGCCGGACTCCGTTTAGGCTGCAAAGTCTTCTCAATGCCACCCATGCTTACTCAATTACAAACAGCTTAAAAATTAATTTTGGCAAAACTAAAGAAGTGCCTGTAAATACCCGGAAAAGGAAGATCTCAACCTGGTGTATTGCCGCCCAACACCTTGAGACGGTGTCCTCCTATAAATATCTGGGCCTCATTATTGACAACAAAGGAACCTTCAAATTGCAGTGTGATGCCCTGGAGAGAAAAGGCTGGACCTAACGTAGCCACACTAATGTGAGTAATCCAATCAAAATTGATTCCGCTATCAACCTATGGCAGCGAAGGTCTACGAGGGAGGGATGCTCTAACGCTTGACCGGATGGTCACCAAGGGCTACAGAACGGTCTTCTGCCTCCCCAAATATACCTCTCCCGCTCAGATAAGGTTGGAGTTTGGACTCCAAAGACAGCCTTTCACCAGAAGAGGCGCATATATCAGCTGCTGGCTTAAAATGAAGAATGCCTGCACTAACTCACTAACTTCTTTCCAGTGGGCAGAACTGGCAATCAGAAGTGGCTCCCCCTCTCGAGCATACCTCAATGAGCCATTACAACATTTTGGACTTTAAGACCTCTGGGTAGCGTCGGCCACACCTACCAGCTTGAAATCCGCAGTAAAGAAAACCATCAATCATGTATCACTGATAAAGAACAAGGTGGTAGTTGCCAAAAGAACTCTTGGGTGGATTGTGCTGCAAGGCTACCACAAAGTTGAACCACAACCTTATCTCTGCATAGGCTTCTCTAATCTACTCAAATAATTTTTTTGAGATACCGGATGGGCATCTTACCTTCACATCTACATCTACCCTCTTGGGAGTGCAAATCATCCACAACGGTCTGCTAACTGTGCAGGAATGGGAAGGAAGACCTAGTCCATTTGAGATGCATCTGCAAGGAGTTAGTAGAGGAGAGTGTGAGAAAGTAGCCTCTTTCTAGCCTTGTTACCCCCACTTTTGGCCTGTTTGTGAGTGTATGTCAGTGTGTTTTCACTGTCTCACTGGGATCCTGCTAGCCAGGGCCTAGTGCTCATAGTGAAAACCCTATGTTTTCAGTATGTTTGTTATGTGTCACTGAGACCCTGCTAGTCAGGACCCCAGTGCTCATAAGTTTGTGGCCTATAGGTATGTGTTCCCTGTGTGATGCCTAACTGTCTCACTGAGGCTCTGCGAACCAGAACCTCAGTGGTTATGCTCTCTCTTTACAAATTGTCACTAACAGGCTAGTGACCAATTTTACCAATTTACATTGGCATACTGGAACACCCTTATAATTCCCTAGTATATGGTACTGAGGTACCCAGGGTATTGGGGTTCCAGGGGATCCCTATGGGCTGCAGCATTTCTTTTGCCACCCATAGGGAGCTCTGACAATTCTTACACAGGCCTGCCACTGCAGCCTGAGTGAAATAACGTCCACGTTATTTCACAGCCATTTTACACTGCAATTAAGTAACTTATAAGTCACCTATATGTCTAACCTTTACCTGGTAAAGGTTAGGTGCAAAGTTACTAAGTGTGAGGGCACCCTGGCACTAGCCAAGGTGCCCCCACATTGTTCAGGGCCAATTCCCCGGACTTTGTGAGTGCGGGGACACCATTACACGCGTGCACTACATATAGGTCACTACCTATATGTAGCTTCACAATGGTAACTCCGAATATGGCCATGTAACATGTCTATGATCATGGAATTGCCCCCTCTATGCCATCCTGGCATAGTTGGCACAATCCCATGATCCCACAGGTCTGTAGCTCAGACCTGGGTACTGCCAAACTGCCTTTCCCGGGGTTTCACTGCAGCTGCTGCTGCTGCCAACCCCTCAGACAGGCTTCTGCCCTCCTGGGGTCCAGCCAGGCCTGGCCCAGGATGGCAGAACAAAGGACTTCCTCTAAGAGAGGGTGTTACACCCTCTCCCTTTGGAAAATGGTGTGAAGGCAGGGGAGGAGTAGCCTCCCCCAGCCTCTGGAAATGCTTTCATGAGCACACATGGTGCCCATTTCTGCATAAGCCAGTCTACACCGGTTCAGGGACCCCTTAGCCCTGCTCTGGCGCGAAACTGGACAAAGGAAAGGGGAGTGACCACTCCCCTGACCTGTACCTCCCCTGGGAGGTGCCCAGAGCTCCTCCAGTGTGCTCCAGACCTCTGCCATCTTGGAAACAGAGGTGCTGCTGGCACACTGGACTGCTCTGAGTGGCCAGTGCCATCAGGTGACATCAGAGACTCCTTCTGATAGGCTCCTTCAGGTGTTGCTAGCCTATCCTCTCTCCTAGGTAGCCAAACCCTCTTTTCTGGCTATTTAGGGTCTCTGTCTCTTGGGATTTCTTAGATAATGAATGCAAGAGCTCATCCGAGTTCCTCTGCATCTCTCGCTTCACCTTCTGCCAAGGAATCGACTGCTGACCGCGCTGGAAGCCTGCAAAACTGCAAAACTGCAACATAGTAGCGAAGACGACTACTGCAACTCTGTAACGCTGATCCTGCCACCTTCTCGACTGTTTTCCTGGTGGTGCATGCTGTGAGGATAGTCTGCCTCCTCTCTGCACTAGAAGCTCCGAAGAAATCTCCTGTGGGTCGATGGAATCGTCCCCCTGCAACCACAGGCACCAAAGAACTGCATCACCGGTACCTTGGGTCTCCTCTCAGCACGACGAACGAGGTCCCTTGAATCCAGCAACTCTGTCCAAGTGACTCCCACAGTCCAGTGACTCTTCAGTCCAAGTTTGGTGGAGGTAAGTCCTTGCCTCCCCACGCCAGACTGCATTGCTGGGAACCGCGACTTTTGCAGCTACTCCGGCCTCCTTGCACTTCGGGCGGAAATCCTTTGTGCACAGTCCAGCCTGGGTCCACGGCACTCTAACCTGCATTGCACGACCTCCTAAGTTGTTCTCCGGCGACGTGGGACTTCTTTGTGCGACTTCGGGTGAGCACTGTTTCACACATCCTCGTAGTGCCTGTTTCTGGCACTTCTGCGGGTGCTGCCTGCTGCTGAGAGGGCTCCTTGTCTTGCTCTACGCCCCTTCTGTCCCCTGACGCAATTGGCGACATCCTGGTCTCTCCTGGGCCACAGCAGCATCCAAAAACTTTAACCGCACGATTTGCAGCTAGCAAGGCTTGTTGGCGGTCTTTCGGCGGGAAAACACTTCTGCACGACTCTCCATGGCGTGAGGGATCCATCCTCCAAAGGCGAAGTCTCTAGCCCTTGTCATTCTTGCAGAAACCTAAGCTTCTACTGTCCAGTAGCAACTCCTTTGCACCCACAGCTTGCATTTCCTGGGCATCTGCCCATCTCCGACTTGCTTGTGACTTTTGGACTTGGTCCCCTTGTTCCACAGGTACCCTCGACTGGAAATCCATCGTTGTTGCATTGTTGGTTTGTGTCTTTCCTGCAGAATTGCCCTATCACGACTTCTATGTCCTTTGGGGAACTTTGGTGCACTTTGCACTCACTTTTCAGGGTCTTGGGGTGGGCTATTTTTCTAACCCTTACTATTTTCTAATAGTCCCAGCGACCCTCTACAAGGTCACATAGGTTTGGGGTCCATTCGTGGTTCGCATTCCACTTTTGGAGTATATGGTTTGTGTTGCCCCTATCCCTATGTGTCCCCATTGCATCCTATTGTAACTATACATTGTTTGCACTGTTTTCTAATACTATTACTGCATATTTTGGTATTGTGTACATATATCTTGTGTATATTTGCTATCCTCATACTGAGGGTACTCACTGAGATACTTTTGGCATATTGTCATAAAAATAAAGTACCTTTATTTTTAGTATATCTGTGTATTGTGTTTTCTTATGATATTGTGCATATGACACTAGTGGTACTGTAGGAGCTTCACTCGTCTCCTAGTTCAGCCTAAGCTGCTCTGCTAAGCTACCATTATCTATCAGCCTATGCTGCTAGACACCCTATACACTAATAAGGGATAACTGGGCCTGGTGCAAGGTGGAAGTACCCCTAGGTACTCACTACAAGCCAGTCCAGCCTCCTACAATGTCAGGGTGTTTTCACTGTCTCACTGGGATCCTGCTAGCCAGGGCCCCAGTGCTCATAAGTTTGTGGCCTATAGGTATGTGTTCCCTGTGTGATGCCTAACTGTCTCACTGAGGCTCTGCGAACCAGAACCTCAGTGGTTATGCTCTCTCTTTACAAATTGTCACTAACAGGCTAGTGACCAATTTTACCAATTTACATTGGCATACTGGAACACCCTTATAATTCCCTAGTATATGGTACTGAGGTACCCAGGGTATTGGGGTTCCAGGAGATCCCAATGGGCTGCAGCATTTCTTTTGCCACCCATAGGGAGCTCTGACAATTCTTACACAGGCCTGCCACTGCAGCCTGAGTGAAATAACGTCCACGTTATTTCACAACCATTTTACACTGCACTTAAGTAACTTATAAGTCAACTATATGTCTAACCTTTACCTGGTAAAGGTTAGGTGCAAAGTTACTAAGTGTGAGGGCACCCTGGCACTAGCCAAGGTGCCCCCACATTGTTCAGGGCCAATTCCCCGGACTTTGTGAGTGCGGGGACACCATTACACGCGTGCACTACATATAGGTCACTACCTATATGTAGCTTCACAATGGTAACTCCGAATATGGCCATGTAACATGTCTATGATCATGGAATTGCCCCCTCTATGCCATCCTGGCATAGTTGGCACAATCCCATGATCCCACAGGTCTGTAGCTCAGACCTGGGTACTGCCAAACTGCCTTTCCCGGGGTTTCACTGCAGCTGCTGCTGCTGCCAACCCCTCAGACAGGCTTCTGCCCTCCTGGGGTCCAGCCAGGCCTGGCCCAGGATGGCAGAACAAAGGACTTCCTCTAAGAGAGGGTGTTACACCCTCTCCCTTTGGAAAATGGTGTGAAGGCAGGGGAGGAGTAGCCTCCCCCAGCCTCTGGAAATGCTTTCATGGGCACACATGGTGCCCATTTCTGCATAAGCCAGTCTACACCGGTTCAGGGACCCCTTAGCCCTGCTCTGGCGCGAAACTGGACAAAGGAAAGGGGAGTGACCACTCCCCTGACCTGTACCTCCCCTGGGAGGTGCCCAGAGCTCCTCCAGTGTGCTCCAGACCTCTGCCATCTTGGAAACAGAGGTGCTGCTGGCACACTGGACTGCTCTGAGTGGCCAGTGCCATCAGGTGACGTCAGAGACTCCTTCTGATAGGCTTCTTCAGGTGTTGCTAGCCTATCCTCTCTCCTAGGTAGCCAAACCCTCTTTTCTGGCTATTTAGGGTCTCTGTCTCTTGGGATTTCTTAGATAATGAATGCAAGAGCTCATCCGAGTTCCTCTGCATCTCTCGCTTCACCTTCTGCCAAGGAATCGACTGCTGACCGCGCTGGAAGCCTGCAAAACTGCAACATAGTAGCGAAGACGACTACTGCAACTATGTAACGCTGATCCTGCCACCTTCTCGACTGTTTTCCTGGTGGTGCATGCTGTGGGGATAGTCTGCCTCCTCTCTGCACTAGAAGCTCCGAAGAAATCTCCTGTTGGTCGATGGAATCGTCCCCCTGCAACCGCAGGCACCAAAGAACTGCATCACCGGTACCTTGGGTCTCCTCTCAGCACGACGAACGAGGTCCCTTGAATCCAGCAACTCTGTCCAAGTGACTCCCACAGTCCAGTGACTCTTCAGTCCAAGTTTGGTGGAGGTAAGTCCTTGCCTCCCCACGCCAGACTGCATTGCTGGGAACCGCGACTTTTGCAGCTACTCCGGCCTCCGTGCACTTCCGGCGGAAATCCTTTGTGCACAGTTCAGCCTGGGTCCACGGCACTCTAACCTGCATTGCACGACCTCCTAAGTTGTTCTCCGGCGACGTGGGACTCCTTTGTGCGACTTCGGGTGAGCACCGTTTCACGCATCCTCGTAGTGCCTGTTTCTGGCACTTCTGCGGGTGCAGCCTGCTGCTGAGAGGGCTCCTTGTCTTGCTCTACGCCCCTTCTGTCCCCTGACGCAATTGCCGACATCCTGGTCTCTCCTGGGCCACAGCAGCATCCAAAAACTTTAACCGCACGATTTGCAGCTAGCAAGGCTTGTTGGCGGTCTCTCGGCGGGAAAACACTTCTGCACGACTCTCCTTGGCGTGTGGGATCCATCCTCCAAAGGCGAAGTCTCTAGCCCTTGTCATTCTTGCACAAACCTAAGCTTCTACTGTCCAGTAGCAACTCATTTGCACCCACAGCTTGCATTTCCTGGGCATCTGCCCATCTCCGACTTGCTTGTGACTTTTGGACTTGGTCCCCTTGTTCCACAGGTACCCTCGACTGGAAATCCATCATTGTTGCATTGTTGGTTTGTGTCTTTCCTGCAGAATTGCCCTATCACGACTTCTATGTCCTTTGGGGAACTTTGGTGCACTTTGCACTCACTTTTCAGGGTCTTGGGGTGGGCTATTTTTCTAACCCTTACTATTTTCTAATAGTCCCAGCTACCCTCTACAAGGTCACATAGGTTTGGGGTCCATTCGTGGTTCGCATTCCACTTTTGGAGTATATGGTTTGTGTTGCCCCTATCCCTATGTGTCCCCATTGCATCCTATTGTAACTATACATTGTTTGCACTGTTTTCTAATACTATTACTGCATATTTTGGTATTGTGTACATATATCTTGTGTATATTTGCTATCCTCATACTGAGGGTACTCACTGAGATACTTTTGGCATAATGTCATAAAAATAAAGTACCTTTATTTTTAGTATATCTGTGTATTGTGTTTTCTTATGATATTGTGCATATGACACTAGTGGTACTGTAGGAGCTTCACTCGTCTCCTAGTTCAGCCTAAGCTGCTCTGCTAAGCTACCATTATCTATCAGCCTATGCTGCTAGACACCCTATACACTAATAAGGGATAACTGGGCCTGGTGCAAGGTGCAAGTACCCCTAGGTACTCACTACAAGCCAGTCCATCCTCCTACATTGGTTGTGCAGCGGTGGGATCAGTGCTTTGAGACTACTTACCACTCTTGTCATTGTACTTTTCATAAAAGAAAAATATACAAAACAAGTTCAGTGTATGTACACCTAACCAAAAAGTTTTGCATTTCTTTTCTCACCTCTTTCCTAAAGTGCTGAAAAGTACCTCTAAACTTTCTAAAAATTTCTTAAAAGTTTAAAAAGTTTTTTTTCTGTCTTTCTAAAAAGTTCTGAAAACTTTTTTCTCTTTTTCTATCACTTTAACTCTTTCTAAAAATGTCTGGCACAGGCCAAAATGTTGATCTGTCCAAACTTGCATATGACCACCTTAGCTGGAAAGGAGCAAGGAGTCTCTGTGTAGAAAGAGGTTTGAGTGTAGGGAAGAATCCTTCTTTGGAATTATTGCTTAACATGCTTAGAGAACAAGATAAGGCCAGAAGGGCCCCATCTGTTGAAAAAGTAGCCAATGGTTCCCAATCTGATCCAGGGACTCCCCTAGGAAAATATTCAGAAAGAAACTTCCTAGCCTGCCCATTACTAGATAGTCTAGCATAGTTGGTAATGATGAAGAGGTACACCATACAGATAGTGTTATCTCACATCATAGCAAAAGTATTGTTTCTCACCACAGTAGAAGTGATGTTTCTGTTAACCAAGCTGTTAGGGTGACTTCTGTAAGGGACAGGTCTCCTTCTGTCCATTCTCACCACACTTCTGTTTCAAGGAATGTCCCTCCCACCCACCCTGATGACAGATTGTTAGAAAGGGAGCTCAATAGATTGAGAGTGGAACAAACCAGACTGAAGCTCAAGAAGCAACAGCTGGATTTGGATAGACAGTGCTTAGAAGTAGAGAAGGAAAGACAGAAGTTGGGTTTAGAAACCCATGGTGGCAGCAGCAGTATTCCCAATAGTCATCCTGCAAAAGAGCATGATTCTAGGAATCTGCACAAGATAGTTCCCCCTTATAAGGAGGGGGATGACATTAACAAGTGGTTTGCTGCACTTGAGAGGGCCTGTGTTGTACAGGATGTCCCTCAAAGGCAGTGGGCTGCTATCCTATGGCTATCATTTAGTGGAAAGGGTAGGGATAGGCTCCTTACTGTGAAAGAAAGTGATGCCAATAATTTTACAGTTCTTAAGAATACACTCCTTGATGGTTATAGCTTAACCACTGAACAGTACAGGATAAAGTTCAGAGAGACCAAAAAGGAGTCTTCACAAGACTGGGTTGATTTCATTGACCATTCAGTGAAGGGCTTGGAGGAGTAGTTACATGGCAGTAAAGTTACTGATTATGACAGCCTGTATAACTTGATCCTGAGAGAGCATATTCTTAATAATTGTGTGTCTGATTTGTTGCACCAGTACTTGGTGGACTCTGATCTGACCTCTCCCCAAGAATTGGGAAAGAAGGCAGACAAATGGGTCAGAACAAGGGTGAACAGAAAAGTTCATACAGGGGGTGACAAAGAGAACAATGAGAAGAAAGATGGTGAAAAATCTCAAGATAAGCATGGGGATAAGGGTAAAACCAAAGATCCCACTTCTAATCTTAAACACTCTTCAGGGGGTGGGGATAAAACAAATTCTTCCTCTTCTTCTCAATCTATACAATTTAAAAAGCCTTGGTGCTTTGTGTGTAAAAATAGAGGCCATAGGCCAGGGGATAAGTCCTGTCCAGGTAAACCCCCTGAGCCTACCACCACTAATACATCAAGCTCTAGTGCCTCTAGCAGTAGTGGTACTAGTGGTGGGACTGCTGGCAACAGTCAAGCAAAGGGTATAGTTGGGTTCACTTATGGGTCCATCATAGAAACTGGGGTAGTCAGTCCCAAGACAGTTTCTGTCACACCTAGTGGCATTGGCCTTGCCACACTGGCTGCTTGTCCCCTTACAATGGATAAGTACAGGCAGACAGTTTCAATAAATGGTGTTGAGGCCTTGGCCTACAGGGACACAGTTGCCAGTATCACTTTGGTGACTGAAAACCTAGTGGCTCCTGAACAACACATCATTGGACAACAGTATAAAATTATTGATGTCCATAACTCCACTAAGTTCCTTCCCTTAGCTATAATTCAGTTTAGTTGGGGTGGAGTTACTGGCCCTAAGCAGGTGGTGGTATCACCTAGCTTACCTGTAGACTGTCTCTTAGGTAATGACCTAGAGGCCTCAGGTTGGGCTGATGTAGAGTTTTATGCCCATGCAGCCATGCTGGGCATCCCAGAGGAATTGTTCCCTCTCATTTCTACTGAAATCAAAAAGCAAAGGAGAGAAGGCCTGAAGACTCAGGATCCTTCTCCATCAACAGGTAAAAAGGGTATCACAGTATCCCCTAACCACCCTGCCATTCAGGATACCATTCCTGTGGTGGGAGAAACCTCTCCTGGGGTGGCACCTGGTTCAAGGGAATCATCAGCTGGCAAAGCTGTACTCCCTGAGGTAGAAGTACCTCTCTGTGGGATAACTAACATTGGTGAGAAATAGAGCACCATTTTAGTTAACATGGAGCATCCCTCCAACCCTCCCAGAGAAACTTTAGTGCAGAAACCCTGCACTGCCTCACAACACTTAGGACAGCATCCCTGCCCTAGTGTGGAGCTCATAGGACAGCATCCCTGCCCTAGTGTGGAGCTCATAGGACAGCATCCCTGCCCTGCTCCAACTCAAGAGAAACAGCATCCCTGTTCTCTCTTCCAGCCATATGGACAAAGTTTTTGCCCAGCTATGGCTTTTCTGAGACAGCATCCCTGTCTGGCATTTCCATCACTACAAATAGGTTCAGTGGACAATTCCCACTGCTCTAAACTAAAACTTACTGATAGAAACTGAAAATACATCTTCACATTGTTGCTTAGCTAAAAAACTTCAAACAGGGTGGTTTACATCCCCACAGGGAAGTAACCATATAGTGGGTGATAAAGGGAGTAACCAGTCTATTGCAGAGCTACTCTCTACTTATCACCACTTAGAAAATAAAGTCTCAACTGGCCAAGGTTAGCCTTATTGTCCTTTGTTTGGGGGGGGGGGGTGAGAAAGTAGCCTCTTTCTAGCCTTGTTACCCCCACTTTTGGCCTGTTTGTGAGTGTATGTCTGTAGGAAAGTACCATCTTGCCTGGCATGTTACCCCCATTTTTCACTGTATATATGTTGTTTTAGTTGTATGTGTCACTGGGACCCTGCTAGTCAGGGCCCCAGTGCTCATAAGTGTGCCTGAATGTGTTACCTGTGTTATGACTAACTGTCTCACTGAGGAGGCTCTGCTAATCAGAACCTCAGTGGTTATGCTCTCTCATTTCTTTCAAATTGTCACTAACAGGCTAGTGACCAATTTTACCAATTTATATTGGCTTACTGGAACACCCTTATAATTCCCTAGTATATGGTACTGAGGTACCCAGGGTATTGGGGTTCCAGGAGATCCCTATGGGCCGCAGCATTTCTTTTGCCACCTATAGGGAGCTCTGACAATTCTTACACAGGCCTGCCACTGCAGCCTGAGTGAAATAACATCCACGTTATCTCACAGCCATTTTACACTGCACTTAAGTAACTTATAAGTCACCTATATGTCTAACCTTTACCTGGTAAAGGTTGGGTGCTAAGTTACTTAGTGTGAGGGCACCCTGGCACTAGCCAAGGTGCCCCCACATTGTTCAGGACCAATTCCCCGGACTTTGTGAGTGCGGGGACACCATTACACGCGTGCACTACATACAGGTCACCACCTATATGTAGCTTCACAATGGTAACTCCGCATATGGCCATGTAATATGTCTATGATCATGGAATTGCCCCCTCTATGCCATCCTGGCATAGTTGGCACAATCCCATGATCCCAGTGGTCTGTAGCACAGACCCTGGTACTGCCAAACTGCCTTTCCCGGGGTTTCACTGCAGCTGCTGCTGCTGCCAACCCCTCAGACAGGCTTCTGCCCTCCTGGGGTCCAGCCAGGCCTGGCCCAGGATGGCAGAACAAAGGACTTCCTCTGAGAGAGGGTGTTACACCCTCTCCCTTTGGAAAATGGTGTGAAGGCAGGGGAGGAGTAGCCTCCCCCAGCCTCTGGAAATGCTTTCATTGGCACACATGGTGCCCATTTCTGCTTAAGCCAGTCTACACCGGTTCAGGGACCCCTTAGCCCTGCTCTGGCGCGAAACTGGACAAAGGGAAGGAGAGTGACCACTCCCCTAACCTGTACCTCCCCTGGGAGGTGCCCAGAGCTCCTCCAGTGTGCTCCAGACCTCTGCCATCTTGGAAACAGAGGTGCTGCTGGCACACTGGACTGCTCTGAGTGGCCAGTGCCAGCAGGTGACGTCAGAGACTCCTCCTGATAGGCTCCTTCAGGTGTTGCTAGCCTATCCTCTCTCCTAGGTAGCCAAACCCTCTTTTCTGGCTATTTAGGGTCTCTGTCTCTTGGGATTCCTTAGATAACAAATGCAAGAGCTCATCCGAGTTCCTCTGCATCTCTCTCTTCACCTTCTGCCAAGGAATCGACTGCTGACCGCGCTGGAAGCCTGCAAAACTGCAACATAGTAGCGAAGACGACTACTGCAACTCTGTAACGCTGATCCTGCCGCCTTCTCGACTGTTTTCCTGGTGGTGCATGCTGTGGGGGTAGTCTGCCTCCTCTCAGCACTAGAAGCTCCGAAAAAATCTCCCGTGGGTCGACGGAATGGTCCCCCTGCAACCGCAGGCACCAAAGAACTGCATCACCGGTACCTTGGGTCTCCTCTCAGCACGACGAGCGAGGTCCCTTGAATCCAGCAACTCTGTCCAAGTGACTCCCACAGTCCAGTGGTGTAGGAAAGTACCATCTTGCCTGGCATGTTACCCCCATTTTTCACTGTATATATGTTGTTTTAGTTGTATGTGTCACTGGGACCCTGGTAACCCAGGGCCCCAGTGCTCATAAGTGTGCCTGAATGTGTTACCTGTGTAGTGACTAACTGTCTCACTGAGGCTCTGCTAATCAGAACCTCAGTGGTTATGCTCTCTCATTTCTTTCCAAATTGTCACTGACAGGCTAGTGACCATTTTTACCAATTTACATTGGCTTACTGGAACACCCTTATAATTCCCTAGTATATGGTACTGAGGTACCCAGGGTATTGGGGTTCCAGGAGATCCCTATGGGCTGCAGCATTTCTTTTGCCACCCATAGGGAGCTCTGACAAATCTTACACAGGCCTGCCACTGCAGCCTGAGTGAAATAACGTCCACGTTATTTCACCGCCATTTTACACTGCACTTAAGTAACTTATAAGTCACCTATATGTCTAACCTTTACCTGGTAAAGGTTAGGTGCAAAGTTACTTAGTGTGAGGGCACCCTGGCACTAGCCAAGGTGCCCCCACATTGTTCAGAGCCAATTCACTGAACTTTGTGAGTGCGGGGACACCATTACACGCGTGCACTACATATAGGTCACTACCTATATGTAGCTTCACCATGGTAACTCCGAATATGGCCATGTAACATGTCTATGATCATGGAATTGCCCCCTCTATGCCATCCTGGCATTGTTGGTACAATTCCATGATCCCAGTGGTCTTTAGCACAGACCCTGGTACTGCCATACTGCCCTTCCTGGGGTTTCTCTGCAGCTGCTGCTGCTGCCAACCCCTCAGACAGGCAGCTGCCCTCCTGGGGTCCAGCCAGGCATGGCCCAGGATGGCAGAACAAAGAACTTCCTCTGAGAGAGGGTGTGACACCCTCTCCCTTTGGAAAATGGTGTGAAGGCAGGGGAGGAGTAGCCTCCCCCAGCCTCTGGAAATGCTTTGTTGGGCACAGATGTGCCCAATTCTGCATAAGCCAGTCTACACCGGTTCAGGGACCCCTTAGCCCCTGCTCTGGCGCGAAACTGGACAAAGGAAAGGGGAGTGACCACTCCCCTGACCTGCACCTCCCCTGGGAGGTGTCCAGAGCTCCTCCAGTGTGCTCCAGACCTCTGCCATCTTGGAAGACTGCTCTGAGTGGCCAGTGCCACCAGGTGACGTCAGAGACTCCTTGTGATAGGCTCCTTCAGGTGTTAGTAGCCTTTCCTCTCTCCTAGGTAGCCAAACCCTCTTTTCTGGCTATTTAGGGTCTCTGTCTCTGGGGAAACTTTAGATAACGAATGCATGAGCTCAGCCGAGTTCCTCTGCATCTCCCTCTTCACCTTCTGATAAGGAATCGACCGCTGACCGCGCTGGAAGCCTGCAAACCTGCAACATAGTAGCAAAGACGACTACTGCAACTCTGTAACGCTGATCCTGCCGCCTTCTCGACTGTTTTCCTGCTTGTGCATGCTGTGGGGGTAGTCTGCCTCCTCTCTGCACCAGAAGCTCCGAAGAAATCTCCCGTGGGTCGACGGAATCTTCCCCCTGCAACCGCAGGCACCAAAAAGCTGCATTACCGGTCCCTTGGGTCTCCTCTCAGCACGACGAGCGAGGTCCCTCGAATCCAGCGACACCGTCCAAGTGACCCCCACAGTCCAGTGACTCTTCAGCCCAAGTTTGGTGGAGGTAAGTCCTTGCCTCACCTCGCTGGGCTGCATTGCTGGGAACCGCGACTTTGCAAGCTTCTCCGGCCCCTGTGCACTTCCGGCGGAAATCCTGTGTGCACAGCCAAGCCTGGGTCCACGGCACTCTAACCTGCATTGCACGACTTTCTAAGTTGGTCTCCGGCGACGTGGGACTCCTTTGTGCAACTTCGGCGAGCACCGTTTCACGCATCCTCGTAGTGCCTGTTTCTGGCACTTCTCCGGGTGCTACCTGCTTCAGTGAGGGCTCTTTGTCTTGCTCGATGTCCCCTCTCTCGGCAGGTCCAATTTACGACCTTCTGGTCCCTCCTGGGCCCCAGCAGCGTCCAAAAACGCCAAACGCACGATTTGCGTGTAGCAAGGCTTGTTGGCGTCCATCCGGCGGGAAAACACTTCTGCACGACTCTCCAAGGCGTGGGGGATCCATCCTCCAAAGGGGAAGTCTCTAGCCCTTGTCATTCCTGCAGTATTCACAGTTCTTCAGCCTAGTAAGAGCTTCTTTGCACCAACCGCTGGCATTTCTTGGGCATCTGCCCATCTCCGAGCTGCTTGTGACTTTTGGACTTGGTCCCCTTGTTCCACAGGTACCCTCAGACAGGAATCCATCGTTGTTGCATTGCTGATTTGTGTTTTCCTTGCATTCTCCCTCTAACACGACTATTTTGTCCTTAGGGGAACTTTAGTGCACTTTGCACTCACTTTTCAGGGTCTTGGGGAGGGTTATTTTTCTAACTCTCACTATTTTCTAATAGTCCCAGCGACCCTCTACACGGTCACATAGGTTTGGGGTCCATTCGTGGTTCGCATTCCACTTCTGGAGTATATGGTTTGTGTTGCCCCTACCCCTATGTTTCCCCATTGCATCCTATTGTAACTATACATTGTTTGCACTGTTTTCTAAGACTATACTGCATATTTTTGCTATTGTGTATATATATCTTGTGTATATTTCCTATCCTCTCACTGAGGGTACACTCTAAGATACTTTGGCATATTGTCATAAAAATAAAGTACCTTTATTTTTAGTATAACTGTGTATTGTGTTTTCTTATGATATTGTGCATATGACACTAAGTGGTACTGTAGTAGCTTCACACGTCTCCTAGTTCAGCCTGAGCTGCTTTGCTAAGCTACCATTATCTATCAGCCTAAGCTGCTAGACACCCTATACACTAATAAGGGATAACTGGGCCTGGTGCAAGGTGCAAGTACCCCTTGGTACTCACTACAAGCCAGTCCAGCCTCCTACATTGGTTGTGCAGCGGTGGGATAGGTGCTTTGAGACTACTTACCACTCTTGTCATTGTACTTTTCATAAGAGAAAAATATACAAAACAAGGTCAGTGTATATACACATAGCCAAAAAGTTTTGCATTTCCTCTTTTCACTCTTTTCTAAGTGCTGAAAAGTACTTCTAAACTTTCAAAAAGTTCTTAAAAGTTTAAAAAGTTTTTTCTGTCTTTCCAAAAAGTTCTGAAAACTTTTTTTTCTCTTTGTCTATCACTTTAACTCTCTCTAAAAATGTCTGGCACAGGCCAAAAAGTTGAACTGTCCAAACTTGCATATGATCACCTTAGCTGGAAAGGAGCAAGGAGTCTCTGCATAGAGAGAGGTTTGAGTGTAGGGAAGAATCCTTCTTTAGAACTGTTAATTAATATGCTTAGAGTACAGGATAAGGCCATAAGTGCCCAATCTGTAGAAAAAGTAGCTAATGGTTCTCAATCTGATCCAGGGACTCCCCCAGGAAAAGGTTCAGGAAAGAAACTTCTCAGCCTGCCCATTACTAGACAGTCTAGCATAGTTGGTACAGAGGTTGAATCACATCATACTGATGATCTGCTCTCACATTATACTGGTAGCCAAGCTGTTAGGGTGCCCTCTGTAAGGGACAGGTCTCCTTCTGTTCATTCCCATCATACCTCTGTATCTAGAAATGTCCCTCCCACCCACCCTGATGACAGATTGTTAGAAAGGGAGCTCAATAGATTGAGAGTGGAGCAAACCAGACTGAAGCTCAAGAAGCAACAGCTGGATTTGGATAGACAGTCTTTAGAAATAGAGAGGGAAAGACAGAAGATGGGTTTAGATACCCATGGTGGCAGCAGCAGTATTCCCCATAGTCATCCTGCAAAAGAGCATGATTCCAGGAATCTGCATAAGATAGTTCCCCCTTACAAGGAGGGGGATGACATTAACAAGTGGTTTGCTGCACTTGAGAGGGCCTGTGTTGTACAGGATGTCCCTCAAAAGCAGTGGGCTGCTATCCTATGGCTATCATTTACTGGAAAAGGTAGGGATAGGCTCCTTACTGTAAAAGAAAATGATGCTAACAATTTCCAAGTTCTTAAGAATGCACTCCTGGATGGTTATGGCTTAACCACTGAACAGTACAGGATAAAGTTCAGAGATACCAAAAAGGAGTCTTCACAAGACTGGGTTGATTTCATTGACCAGGCAGTGAAGGCCTTGGAGGGGTGGTTACATGGCAGTAAAGTTACTGATTATGACAGCCTGTATAACTTGATCCTGAGAGAGCATATTCTTAATAATTGTGTGTCTGATTTGTTGCACCAGTACTTGGTGGACTCTGATCTGACCTCTCCCCAAGAATTGGGAAAGAAGGCAGACAAATGGGTCAGAACAAGAGTGAACAGAAAAGTTCATACAGGGGGTGACAAAGATGGCAACAAAAAGAAGGATGGTAAGTCTTCTGACAAGGGTGGGGACAAATCTAAAAATGAGTCTTCATCGGGCCCACAAAAACACTCTGGTGGGGGTGGTGGGCCCAAATCCTCCTTTAATCAGAACAAGGAAAAGAAACCATGGTGCTATTTATGTAAGATAAAAGGCCATTGGACAACAGATCCCAGTTGTCCAAAGAAAGGCACCACAGCTCCTACCACTACAACCCCTACTGCTACACCTAGTGTCCCTACTAATAGCAGTGGTGGTGGGAGCAAACCTACTAATAGCCAATCCAAGGGAGTAGCTGGGCTCACTTTTGGTAATTTAGTTGGGGTTGGTCTGATTAGGGAGACCACAGAGGCTACTTTAGTCTCTGAAGGGGCTATTGACTTAGCCACTTTGGTTGCTTGCCCCCATAACTTGGAGAAGTACAAGCAACTAACCCTAATAAATGGTGTTGAGGTCCAGGCCTACAGGGACACAGGTGCCAGTGTCACAATGGTGATTGAGAAACTGGTGTACCCTGAACAACACATACTTGGACACCAGTACCAAGTAACCGATGCTCACAACATAACACAAAGCCACCCCATGGCTGTTGTAAATCTCAACTGGGGGGGGGTATCTGGTCCAAAGAAAGTTGTGGTAGCTTCAGATTTACCTGTAGACTGTCTATTAGGGAACGATTTGGAGACATCAGCTTGGTCAGATGTGGAGTTGGAGGCCCATGCAGCAATGCTGGGCATCCCAGGGCATATTTTTGCTTTGACAAGGGCTCAGGCCAAAAAGCAAAAAGGACAGGGAAGCTTGGATCCTGGAACAATGGACCAAGTGCTCCCTAAAGCTAGGGCTAGTAGAAGCAAACCACTTCCTACTATCCCTCCCTCTACAGTGGATTCTACTTCTGAGGAAGAATAATTCCCTCCCTGTGCAGAACCTACACCAGAGGAGCTGGAAGCAGACACTGCTGAGCTTTTGGGTGAAGGGGGGCCTGCCAGAGAGGAGCTGAGTGTGGCACAGCAAACCTGTCCCACATTAGAGGGTCTCAGACAGCAAGCTGTCAAACAGGCTAATGGGGATGTCAGTGACTCACACAGAGTTTACTGGGAGGACAACCTCTTGTACACTGAGCATAGGGATCCTAAACCTGGAGCTGCCAGGAGATTAGTGATTCCTCAGGAGTACAGAAAGTTCCTCCTAACACTGGCACATGACATTCCCTTAGCTGGGCACCTGGGTCAAATGAAAACTTGGGACAGATTGGTACCACTGTTTCATTGGCCTAGGATGTCTGAGGACACAAAAGAATTTTGTAAGTCCTGTGAAACCTGTCAAGCCAGTGGCAAGACAGGTGGCACTCCAAAGGCACCCCTTATCCCACTGCCTGTGGTTGGGGTTCCCTTTGAAAGGGTAGGGGTTGACATAGTTGGCCCCCTTGACCCTCCTACTGCTTCAGGCAATAGGTTTATCTTAGTGGTAGTGGACCATGCCACAAGATATCCTGAAGCTATTCCTTTAAGGACCACTACAGCTCCTGCAGTGGCAAAGGCCCTCCTGGGAATATTTTCCAGGGTGGGCTTCCCAAAGGAAGTAGTATCAGACAGGGGAAGTAATTTCATGTCTGCATACTTAAAGGCCATGTGGAAGGAGTGTGGTGTAACTTACAAGTTCACAACACCCTACCATCCACAAACAAATGGACTGGTGGAGAGATTTAATAAAACTCTCAAAGGCATGATTATGGGACTCCCTGAAAAACTCCGCAGGAGATGGGATATCCTTCTACCATGCCTCCTTTTTGCCTACAGGGAGGTACCCCAGAAAGGAGTGGGCTTCAGCCCCTTTGAACTTCTTTTTGGACACCCTGTTAGGGGTCCACTCACACTTGTAAAGGAGGGTTGGGAACAACCTTTAAAAGCTCCTAAGCAGGATATTGTGGATTATGTACTTGGCCTCAGATCAAGGATGGCTGAGTACATGAAAAAGGCCAGTAAAAACCTTCAGGCCAGCCAAGAGCTCCAGAAGCAATGGCATGATCAGAAGGCTGTTTTGGTTCAGTACCAACCAGGGCAGAAAGTGTGGGTCTTGGAGCCTGTGGCCCCAAGAGCACTCCAAGATAAATGGAGTGGACCCCACACAATTGTTGAAAAGAAGGGTGAAGTCACCTACTTGGTTGACTTAGGCACTGCCAGGAGTCCCCTTAGGGTGCTCCATGTCAACCGCCTGAAACCCTACTATGACAGGGCTGATCTCACCCTGCTCATGGCAACAGATGAGGGACAGGAAGAAGACAGTGATCCTCTACCTGATCTCTTCTCTTCCACAGAACAAGATGCTCTTGTGGAAGGTGTAGTTTTGGCTGATTGTCTTACTGCTGAGCAGAAAGATAATTGCATAAATCTCCTAGGACAATTTTCAGAACTCTTCTCCATTGTGCCAGGCACCACTTCTTGGTGTGAGCACACTATAGATACTGGAGACAGTTTACCTGTCAAAAGTAAAATCTATAGGCAGCCTGACCATGTCAGGGACTGCATAAAGCAAGAAGTTCAGAAGATGTTGGAACTAGGAGTGGTTGAGCACTCTGACAGTCCATGGGCTTCTCCTGTGGTACTGGTACCAAAACCCAATTCTAAAGATGGAAAGAAAGAAATGCGGTTTTGTGTAGACTATAGAGGTCTCAACTTGGTAACCAAAACTGATGCTCACCCTATACCCAGGGCAGATGAGCTCATAGATACACTGGCATCTGCCAAGTATCTAAGCACTTTTGATTTGACTGCAGGGTATTGGCAGATCAAAATGTCAGAAGATGCTAAACCTAAGACTGCATTTTCTACCATTGGAGGACATTACCAGTTTACTGTAATGCCTTTTGGTTTGAAAAATGCACCTGCCACTTTTCAGAGGTTGGTGAACACAGTCCTGCAAGGGCTGGAAGCTTTCAGTGCAACATATTTGGATGATATAGCTGTCTTTAGCTCCAGCTGGGATGATCACCTGGTCCACCTTTGGAAAGTTTTGGAGGCCCTGCAAAAGGCAGGCCTCACTATCAAGGCTTCAAAGTGCCAGATAGGGCAGGATAAGGTGGTTTATCTGGGACACCTTGTTGGTGGGGAACAGATTGCACCACTTCAGGGGAAAATCCAAACTATTATTGATTGGGTTCCCCCTACCACTCAGACTCAGGTGAGAGCCTTCCTAGGCCTCACTGGGTATTACAGGAGGTTCATTAAGAACTATGGCTCCATTGCAGCCCCTCTTAATGACCTCACATCCAAGAAAATGCCTAAAAAGGTATTATGGACAGCAAACTGTCAGAAAGCTTTTGAGGAGCTGAAGCAGGCCATGTGCTCTGCACCTGTCCTGAAAAGCCCTTGTTACTCTAAAAAATTCTATGTCCAAACTGATGCATCTGAATTAGGAGTAGGGGCAGTCCTATCACAACTTAATTCTGAGGGCCAGGATCAACCTGTTGCTTTTATTAGTAGAAGGTTGACCCGTAGAGAAAAGCGTTGGTCTGCCATTGAGAGGGAGGCCTTTGCTGTGGTCTGGGCTCTGAAGAAGTTGAGGCCATACCTGTTTGGCACTCACTTCATTGTTCAGACAGACCACAAACCTCTACTTTGGCTAAAACAAATGAAAGGTGAAAATCCTAAATTGTTGAGGTGGTCCATATCCCTACAGGGAATGGACTATACAGTGGAACATAGACCTGGGAGTAGCCACTCCAATGCAGATGGACTCTCCAGATATTTCCACTTAGACAATGAAGACTCATCAGGTAATGGCTAGTCTTATTGTCCTTCGTTTGGGGGGGGGTTGTGTAGGAAAGTACCATCTTGCCTGGCATGTTATCCCCATTTTTCACTGTATATATGTTGTTTTAGTTGTATGTGTCACTGGGACCCTGGTAACCCAGGGCCCCAGTGCTCATAAGTGTGCCTGAATGTGTTACCTGTGTAGTGACTAACTGTCTCACTGAGGCTCTGCTAATCAGAACCTCAGTGGTTATGCTCTCTCATTTCTTTCCAAATTGTCACTGACAGGCTAGTGACCATTTTTACCAATTTACATTGGCTTACTGGAACACCCTTATAATTCCCTAGTATATGGTACTGAGGTACCCAGGGTATTGGGGTTCC
Source organism: Pleurodeles waltl (assembly GCF_031143425.1). Taxonomy (NCBI): domain Eukaryota; kingdom Metazoa; phylum Chordata; class Amphibia; order Caudata; family Salamandridae; genus Pleurodeles; species Pleurodeles waltl. The sequence goes on along the minus strand of NC_090449.1, from coordinate 295,068,433 downwards.
AGGAGATCCCTATGGGCTGCAGCATTTCTTTTGCCACCCATAGGGAGCTCTGACAAATCTTACACAGGCCTGCCACTGCAGCCTGAGTGAAATAACGTCCACGTTATTTCACAGCCATTTTACACTGCACTTAAGTAACTTATAAGTCACCTATATGTCTAACCTTTACCTGGTAAAGGTTAGGTGCAAAGTTACTTAGTGTGAGGGCACCCTGGCACTAGCCAAGGTGCCCCCACATTGTTCAGAGCCAATTCACTGAACTTTGTGAGTGCGGGGACACCATTACACGCGTGCACTACATATAGGTCACTACCTATATGTAGCTTCACCATGGTAACTCCGAATATGGCCATAAACATGTCTATGATCATGGAATTGCCCCCTCTATGCCATCCTGGCATTGTTGGTACAATTCCATGATCCCAGTGGTCTGTAGCACAGACCCTGGTACTGCCATACTGCCCTTCCTGGGGTTTCTCTGCAGCTGCTGCTGCTGCCAACCCCTCAGACAGGCAGCTGCCCTCCTGGGGTCCAGCCAGGCCTGGCCCAGGATGGCAGAACAAAGAACTTCCTCTGAGAGAGGGTGTGACACCCTCTCCCTTTGGAAAATGGTGTGAAGGCAGGGGAGGAGTAGCCTCCCCCAGCCTCTGGAAATGCTTTGTTGGGCACAGATGTGCCCAATTCTGCATAAGCCAGTCTACACCGGTTCAGGGACCCCTTAGCCCCTGCTCTGGTGCGAAACTGGACAAAGGAAAGGGGAGTGACCACTCCCCTGACCTGCACCTCCCCTGGGAGGTGTCCAGAGCTCCTCCAGTGTGCTCCAGACCTCTGCCATCTTGGAAACAGAGGTGCTGCTGGCACACTGGACTGCTCTGAGTGGCCAGTGCCACCAGGTGACGTCAGAGACTCCTTGTGATAGGCTCCTTCAGGTGTTAGTAGCCTTTCCTCTCTCCTAGGTAGCCAAACCCTCTTTTCTGGCTATTTAGGGTCTCTGTCTCTGGGGAAACTTTAGATAACGAATGCATGAGCTCAGCCGAGTTCCTCTGCATCTCCCTCTTCACCTTCTGATAAGGAATCGACCGCTGACCGCGCTGGAAGCCTGCAAACCTGCAACATAGTAGCAAAGACGACTACTGCAACTCTGTAACGCTGATCCTGCCGCCTTCTCGACTGTTTTCCTGCTTGTGCATGCTGTGGGGGTAGTCTGCCTCCTCTCTGCACCAGAAGCTCCGAAGAAATCTCCCGTGGGTCGACGGAATCTTCCCCCTGCAACCGCAGGCACCAAAAAGCTGCATTACCGGTCCCTTGGGTCTCCTCTCAGCACGACGAGCGAGGTCCCTCGAATCCAGCGACACCGTCCAAGTGACCCCCACAGTCCAGTGACTCTTCAGCCCAAGTTTGGTGGAGGTAAGTCCTTGCCTCACCTCGCTGGGCTGCATTGCTGGGAACCGCGACTTTGCAAGCTTCTCCGGCCCCTGTGCACTTCCGGCAGAAATCCTGTGTGCACAGCCAAGCCTGGGTCCACGGCACTCTAACCTGCATTGCACGACTTTCTAAGTTGGTCTCCGGCGACGTGGAACTCCTTTGTGCAACTTCGGCGAGCACCGTTTCACGCATCCTCGTAGTGCCTGTTTCTGGCACTTCTCCGGGTGCTACCTGCTTCAGTGAGGGCTCTTTGTCTTGCTCGACGTCCCCTCTCTCGGCAGGTCCAATTTGCGACCTTCTGGTCCCTCCTGGGCCCCAGCAGCGTCCAAAAACGCCAAACGCACGATTTGCGTGTAGCAAGGCTTGTTGGCGTCCATCCGGCGGGAAAACACTTCTGCACGACTCTCCAAGGCGTGGGGGATCCATCCTCCAAAGGGGAAGTCTCTAGCCCTTGTCGTTCCTGCAGTATTCACAGTTCTTCAGCCTAGTAAGAGCTTCTTTGCACCAACCGCTGGCATTTCTTGGGCATCTGCCCATCTCCGAGCTGCTTGTGACTTTTGGACTTGGTCCCCTTGTTCCACAGGTACCCTCAGACAGGAATCCATCGTTGTTGCATTGCTGATTTGTGTTTTCCTTGCATTCTCCCTCTAACACGACTATTTTGTCCTTAGGGGAACTTTAGTGCACTTTGCACTCACTTTTCAGGGTCTTGGGGAGGGTTATTTTTCTAACTCTCACTATTTTCTAATAGTCCCAGCGACCCTCTACACGGTCACATAGGTTTGGGGTCCATTCGTGGTTCGCATTCCACTTCTGGAGTATATGGTTTGTGTTGCCCCTACCCCTATGTTTCCCCATTGCATCCTATTGTAACTATACATTGTTTGCACTGTTTTCTAAGACTATACTGCATATTTTTGCTATTGTGTATATATATCTTGTGTATATTTCCTATCCTCTCACTGAGGGTACACTCTAAGATACTTTGGCATATTGTCATAAAAATAAAGTACCTTTATTTTTAGTATAACTGTGTATTGTGTTTTCTTATGATATTGTGCATATGACACTAAGTGGTACTGTAGTAGCTTCACACGTCTCCTAGTTCAGCCTGAGCTGCTTTGCTAAGCTACCATTATCTATCAGCCTAAGCTGCTAGACACCCTATACACTAATAAGGGATAACTGGGCCTGGTGCAAGGTGCAAGTACCCCTTGGTACTCACTACAAGCCAGTCCAGCCTCCTACAAGTGACTCTTCAGTCCAAGTTTGGTGGAGGTAAGTCCTTGCCTCCCCACGCCAGACTGCATTGCTGGGAACCATGACTTTTGCAGCTACTCCGGCCTCCGTGCACTTCCGGCGGAAATCCTTTGTGCACAGTCCAGCCTGGGTCCACGGCACTCTAACCTGCATTGCACGACCTTCTAAGTTGTTCTCCGGCGACATGGGACTCCTTTGTGCGACTTCGGGTGAGCACCGTTTCACGCATCCTCGTAGTGCCTGTTTCTGGCACTTCTGCGGGTGCTGCCTGCTGCTGAGAGGGCTCCTTGTCTTGCTCGATGCTCCTTCTGTCCCCTGACGCAATTGGCGACATCCTGGTCCCTCCTGGGCCACAGCAGCATCCAAAAACACTAACTGCACAATTTGCAGCTAGCAAGACTTGTTGGTGGTCTTTCGGCGGGAAAATACTTCTGCACGACTCTCCACGGCGTGCGGGATCGGTCCTCCAAAGGGGAAGTCTATAGCCCTTGTCGTCCCTGCAGAAACCTAAGCTTCTACTGTCCAGTAGCAGCTCCTTTGCACTCACAGCTGGCATTTCCTGGGCATCTGCCCATCTCCGACTTGCTTGTGACTTTTGGACTTGGTCCTCTTGTTCCACAGGTACTCCCGACTGGAAATCCATCGTTGTTGCATTGTTGGTTTGTGTCTTTCCTGCAGAATTCCCCTATCACGACTTCTTTGTCCTTTTGGGAACTTTAGTGCACTTTGCACTCACTTTTCAGGGTCTTGGGGTGGGCTATTTTTCTAACCCTTACTACTTTCTAATAGTCCCAGCGACCCTCTACAAGGTCACATAGGTTTGGGGTCCATTCGTGGTTCGCATTCCACTTTTGGAGTATATGGTTTGTGTTGCCCCTATCCCTATGTGTCCCCATTGCATCCTATTGTAACTATACATTGTTTGCACTGTTTCCTAATAGTATTACTGCATATTTTGGTATTGTGTACATATATCTTGTGTATATTTTCTATCCTCATACTGAGGGTACTCACTGAGATACTTTTGGCATATTGTCATAAAAATAAAGTACCTTTATTTTTTAGTATATCTGTGTATTGTGTTTTCTTATGATATTGTGCATATGACACTAGTGGTACTGTAGGAGCTTCACTCGTCTCCTAGTTCAGCCTAAGCTGCTCTGCTAAGCTACCATTATCTATCAGCCTATGCTGCTAGACACCCTATACACTAATAAGGGATAACTGGGCCTGGTGCAAGGTGCAAGTACCCCTAGGTACTCACTACAAGCCAGTCCAGCCTCCTACAATGTCAGGGTGTTTTCACTGTCTCACTGGGATCCTGCTAGCCAGGGCCCAGTGCTCATAGTGAAAACCCTATGTTTTCAGTATGTTTGTTATGTGAAACTGGGACCCTGCTAGTCAGGACCCCAGTGCTCATAAGTTTGTGGCCTATAGGTATGTGTTCCCTGTGTGATGCCCAACTGTCTCACGGAGGCTCTGCGAACCAGAACCTCAGTGGTTATGCTCTCTCTTTACAAATTGTCACTAACAGGCTAGTGACCAATTTTACCAATTTACATTGGCATACTGGAACACCCTTATAATTCCCTAGTATATGGTACTGAGGTACCCAGGGTATTGGGGTTCCAGGAGATCCCTATGGGCTGCAGCATTTCTTTTGCCACCCATAGGGAGCTCTGACAATTCTTACACAGGCCTGCCACTGCAGCCTGAGTGAAATAACGTCCACGTTATTTCACAGCCATTTTACACTGCACTTAAGTAACTTATAAGTCACCTATATGTCTAACCTTTACCTGGTAAAGGTTAGGTGCAAAGTTACTTAGTGTGAGGGCACCCTGGCACTAGCCAAGGTGCCCCCACATTGTTCAGGGCCAATTCCCCGGACTTTGTGAGTGCGGGGACACCATTACACGCGTGCACTACATATAGGTCACTACCTATATGTAGCTTCACAATGGTAACTCCGAATATGGCCATGTAACATCTCTATGATCATGGAATTGCCCCCTCTATGCCATCCTGGCATAGTTGGCACAATCCCATGATCCCACAGGTCTGTAGCTCAGACCTGGGTACTGCCAAACTGCCTTTCCCGGGGTTTCATTGCAGCTGCTGCTGCTGCCAACCCCTCAGACAGGCTTCTGCCCTCCTGGGGTCCAGCCAGGCCTGGCCCAGGATGGCAGAACAAAGGACTTCCTCTAAGAGAGGACTTCCTCTCCCTTTGGAGACTTCCTCTAACAAAGGACTTCCTCTCCCTTTGGAAAATGGTGTGAAGGCAGGGGAGGAGTAGCCTCCCCCAGCCTCTGGAAATGCTTTCATGGGCACACATGGTGCCCATTTCTGCATAAGCCAGTCTACACCGGTTCAGGGACCCCTTAGCCCTGCTCTGGCGCGAAACTGGACAAAGGAAAGGGGAGTGACCACTCCCCTGACCTGTACCTCCCCTGGGAGGTGCCCAGTGCTCCTCCAGTGTGCTCCAGACCTCTGCCATCTAGGAAACAGAGGTGCTGCTGGCACACTGGACTGCTCTGAGTGGCCAGTGCCATCAGGTGACGTTAGAGACTCCTTCTGATAGGCTCCTTCAGGTGTTGCTAGCCTATCCTCTCTCCTAGGTAGCCAAACCCTCTTTTCTGGCTATTTAGGGTCTCTGTCTCTTGGGATTCCTTAGATAATGAATGCAAGAGCTCATCCGAGTTCCTCTGCATCTCTCTCTTCACCTTCTGCCAAGGAATCGACTGCTGACCGCGCTGGAAGCCTGCAAAACTGCAACATAGTAGCGAAGACGACTACTGCAACTCTGTAACGCTGATCCTGCCGCCTTCTCGACTGTTTTCCTGGTGGTGCATGCTGTGGGGGTAGTCTGCCTCCTCTCTGCACTAGAAGCTCCGAATAAATCTCCCATGGGTCGACGGAATCGTCCCCCTGCAACCGCAGGCACCAAAGAACTGCATCACCGGTACCTTGGGTCTCCTCTCAGCACAACGAGCGAGGTCTCTTGAATCCAGCAGCTCTGTCCAAGTGACTCCCACAGTCCAGTGACTCTTCAGTCCAAGTTTGGTGGAGGTAAGTTCTTGCCTCCCCACGCCAGACTGCATTGCTGGGAACCGCAACTTTTGCAGCTACTCCGGCCTCCGTGCACTTCTGGTGGAAATCCTTTGTGCACAGTCCAGCCTGGATCCACGGCACTCTAACCTGCATTGCACGACCTCCTAAGTTGTTCTCCGGCGACGTGGCACTCCTTTGTGCGACTTCGGGTGAGCACCGTTTCACGAATTCTCGTAGTGCCTGTTTCTGGCACTTCTGTGGGTGCTGCCTGCTGCTGAGAGGGCTCCTTTTCTTGCTCCACGCTCCCTCTGTCCCCTGACGCAATTGGCGACATCCCGGTCCCTCCTGGGCCACGGCAGCATCCAAAAACCCTAACCGCACGATTTGCAGCTAGCAAGGCTTGTTGGCGGTCTTTTGGCGGTAAAACACTTCTGCACGACTCTCCACGGTGTGCGGGATCCGTCCTCCAAAGAGGAAGTCTCTAGCCCTTGTTGTTCCTGCAGAAACCTAAGCTTCTACTGTCCAGTAGCAGCTCCTTTGCACCCACAGCTGGCATTTCCTGGGCATCTGCCCATCTCCGACTTGCTTGTGACTTTTGGACTTGGTCCCCTTGTTCCACAGGTACCCTCGACTGGAAATCCATTGTTGTTGCATTGTTGGTTTGTGTCTTTCCTGCAGAATTCCCCTATCACGACTTCTATGTCCTTTGGGGAACTTTAGTGCACTTTGCACTCACTTTTCAGGGTCTTGGGGTGGGCTATTTTTCTAACCCTTACTATTTTCTAATAGTCCCAGCGACCCTCTACAAGGTCACATAGGTTTGGGGTCCATTCGTGGTTCGCATTCCACTTTTGGAGTATATGGTTTGTGTTGCCCCTATCCCTCTGTTTCCCCATTGCATCCTATTGTAACTATACATTGTTTGCACTGTTTTCTAATACTATTACTGCATATTTTGGTATTGTGTACATATATCTTGTGTATATTTGCTATCCTCATACTGAGGGTACTCACTGAGATACTTTTGGCATATTGTCATAAAAATAAAGTACCTTTATTTTTAGTATATCTGTGTATTGTGTTTTCTTATGATATTGTGCATATGACACTAGTGGTACTGTAGGAGCTTCACTCGTCTCCTAGTTCAGCCTAAGCTGCTCTGCTAAGCTACCATTATCTATCAGCCTATGCTGCTAGACACCCTATACACTAATAAGGGATAACTGGGCCTGGTGCAAGGTGCAAGTACCCCTAGGTACTCACTACAAGCCAGTCCAGCCTCCTACAGAGAGAACTGCAATGTTGTGGCCACTCTTCATGCAAAGATGTCTCCGGACCTGTAGACAACCGGTTCGGTCTTGTTTCTCATCCATGGTGTAGGAAAGTACCATCTTGCCTGGCATGTTACCCCCATTTTTTCACTGTATATATGTTGTTTTAGTTGAATGTGTCACTGGGACCCTGTTCTCCAGGGCCCCTGTGCTCATAAGTGTGCCTGAATGTGTTGCCTGTGTAGTGACTAACTGTCTCACTGAGGCTCTGCTAATCAGAACCTCAGTGGTTATGCTCTCTCATTTCTTTCAAATTGTCACTGACAGGCTAGTGACCAATTTTACCAATTTACATTGGCTTTCTGGAACACCCTTATAATTCCCTAGTATATGGTACTGAGGTACCCAGGGTATTGGGGTTCCAGGAGATCTCTATGGGCTGCAGCATTTCTTTTGCCACCCATAGGGAGCTCTGACAAATCTTACACAGGCCTGCCACTGCAGCCTGAGTGAAATAACGTCCACGTTATTTCACAGCCATTTTTCACTGCACTTAAGTAACTTATAAGTCACCTATATGTCTAACCTTTACCTAGTAAAGGTTGGGTGCTAAGTTACTTAGTGTGTGGGCACCCTGGCACTAGCCAAGGTGCCCCCACATTGTTCAGGGCCAATTCCCCGGACTTTGTGAGTGCGGGGACACCATTACACGCGTGCACTACATATAGGTCACTACCTATATGTAGCTTCACAATGGTAACTCCGAATATGGCCATGTAATATGTCTATGATCATGGAATTGCCCCCTCTATACCATCCTGGCATAGTTGGCACAATCCCATGATCCCAGTGGTCTGTAGCACAGACCCTGGTACTGCCAAACTGCCTTTCCCGGGGTTTCACTGCAGCTGCTGCTGCTGCCAACCCCTCAGACAGGCATCTGTCCTCCTGGGGTCCAGCCAGGCCTGGCCCAGGATGGTGAGTACCCAGGATGGCATAGAGGGGGCAATTCCATGATCATAGACATGTTACATGGCCATATTCGGAGTTACCATTGTAAAGCCACATATAGGTAGTGACCTATATGTAGTGCACGCGTGTAATGGTGTCCCCGCACTCACAATGTTCAGGGAATTGGCTCTGAACAATGTGGGGGCACCTTGGCTAGTGCCAGGGTGCCCTCACACTAAGTAACTTTGCACCCAACCTTTACCAGGTAAAGGTTAGACATATAGGTGACTTATAAGTTACTTAAGTGCAGTGTAAAATGGCTGTGAAATAACGTGGACGTTATTTCACTATGGCTGCAGTGGCAGGCCTGTGTAAGAATTGTCAGAGCTCCCTATGAGTGGCAAAAGAAATGCTGCAGCCCATAGGGATCTCCTGGAACCCCAATACCCTGGGTACCTCAGTACCGTATACTAGGGAATTATAAGGGTGTTCCAGTAAGCCAATGTAAATTGGTAAAATGGTCACTAGCCTGTTAGTGACAATTTGGAAAGAAATGAGAGAGCATAACCACTGAGGTTCTGATTAGCAGAGCCTCAGTGAGACAGTTAGTCACTTCACAGGTACACATTCAGGCACACTTATGAGCACTGGGGCCCTGGGTTACCAGGGTCCCAGTGACACATACAACTAAAACAACATATATACAGTGAAAAATGGGGGTAACATGCCAGGCAAGATGGTACTTTCCTACACAACCCCCCCCCAAACGAAGGACAATAAGACTAGCCATGACCTGATGAGTCTTCATTGTCTAAGTGGAAATATCTGGAGAGTCCATCTGCATTGGAGTGGCTACTCCCAGGTCTATGTTCCACTGTATAGTCCATTCCCTGTAGGGATATGGACCACCTTAACAATTTAGGATTTTCACCTTTCATTTGTTTTAGCCAAAGTAGAGGTTTGTGGTCTGTCTGAACAATGAAGTGAGTGCCAAACAGGTATGGCCTCAACTTCTTCAGAGCCCAGACCACAGCAAAGGCCTCCCTCTCAATGGCAGACCAACGCTTTTCTCTAGGGGTCAACCTCCTACTAATAAAAGCAACAGGTTGATCCTGGCCCTCAGAATTAAGTTGTGATAGGACTGCCCCTACTCCTAATTCAGATGCATCAGTTTGGACATAGAATTTTTTAGAGTAACAAGGGCTTTTCAGGACAGGTGCAGAGCACATGGCCTGCTTCAGCTCCTCAAAAGCTTTCTGACAGTTTGCTGTCCATAATACCTTTTTAGGCATTTTCTTGGATGTGAGGTCATTAAGAGGGGCTGCAATGGAGCCATAGTTCTTAATGAACCTCCTGTAATACCCAGTGAGGCCTAGGAAGGCTCTCACCTGAGTCTGAGTGGTAGGGGGAACCCAATCAATAATTGTTTGGATTTTCCCCTGAAGGGGTGCAATCTGTTCCCCACCAACAAGGTGTCCCAGATAAACCACCTTACCCTGCCCTATCTGACACTTTGAAGCCTTGATAGTGAGGCCTGCCTTTTGCAGGGCCTCCAAAACTTTCCATAGGTGGACCAGGTGATCATCCCAGCTGGAGCTAAAGACAGCTATATCGTCCAAATATGCTGCACTGAAAGCTTCCAGCCCTTGCAGGACTGTGTTCACCAACCTTTGAAAAGTGGCAGGTGCATTTTTCAAACCAAAAGGCATTACAGTAAACTGGTAATGTCCTCCAATGGTAGAAAATGCAGTCTTAGGTTTAGCATCTTCTGACAATTTGATCTGCCAATACCCTGCAGTCAAATCAAAAGTGCTTAGATACTTGGCAGATGCCAGTGTATCTATGAGCTCATCTGCCCTGGGTATAGGGTGAGCATCAGTTTTGGTTACCAAGTTGAGACCTCTATAGTCTACACAAAACCGCATTTCCTTCTTTCCATCTTTGGAATGGGGTTTTGGTACAAGTACCACAGGAGAAGCCCATGGACTTTCAGAGTGCTCAACCACTCCTAGTTCTAACATTTTCTGGACCTCTTGCTTTATGCAGTCCCTGACATGGTCAGGCTGCCTATAGATCTTACTTTTGACAGGTAAACTGTCTCCAGTATCTATAGTGTGCTCACACCAAGAAGTGGTACCTGGCACAGTAGAGAAGAGTTCAGAGAATTGATCTAGGAGATTTATGCAATGGTCTTTCTGCTCAGCAGTAAGACAATCAGCCAAAACTACACCTTCCACAAGAGCATCTTGTTCTGTGGAAGAGAAGAGATCAGGTAGAGGATCACTGTCTTCTTCCTGTCCCTCATCAGTTGCCATGAGCAGGGTGAGATCAGCCCTGTCATAGTAGGGTTTCAGGCGGTTGACATGGAGCACCCTAAGGGGACTCCTGGCAGTGCCTAAGTCAACTAAATAGGTGACTTCTCCCTTTTTTTCAACAATTGTGTGGGGTCCACTCCATTTATCTTGGAGTGCTCTTGGGGCCACAGGCTCCAAGACCCACACTTTCTGCCCTGGTTGGTACTGAACCAAAACAGCCTTCTGATCATGCCATTGCTTCTGGAGCTCTTGGCTGGCCTGAAGGTTTTTGCTGGCCTTTTTCATGTACTCAGCCATCCTTGATCTGAGGCCAAGTACATAATCCACAATATCCTGCTTAGGAGCTTTTAAAGGTTGTTCCCAACCCTCCTTTACAAGTGTGAGTGGACCCCTAACAGGGTGTCCAAAAAGAAGTTCAAAGGGGCTGAAGCCCACTCCTTTCTGGGGTACCTCCCTGTAGGCAAAAAGGAGGCATGGTAGAAGGATATCCCATCTCCTGCGGAGTTTTTCAGGGAGACCCATAATCATGCCTTTGAGAGTTTTATTAAATCTCTCCACCAGTCCATTTGTTTGTGGATGATAGGGTGTAGTGAACTTGTAAGTTACACAACACTCCTTCCACATGGCCTTTAAGTATGCAGACATGAAATTGCTTCCCCTATCTGATACTACTTCCTTTGGGAAGCCCACCCTAGAAAATATTCCCAGGAGGGCCTTTGCCACTGCAGGTGCTGTAGTGGTCCTTAAAGGAATTGCTTCAGGGTATCTTGTGGCATGGTCCACTACCACCAAGATAAACCTATTGCCTGAAGCAGTAGGAGGGTCAAGGGGGCCAACTATGTCAACCCCTACCCTTTCAAAGGGAACCCCAACCACAGGCAGTGGGATAAGGGGTGCCTTTGGGGTGCCACCTGTCTTGCCACTGGCTTGACAGGTTTCACAGGACTTACAAAATTCCTTTGTGTCCTCAGACATTCTAGGCCAATGAAACAGGGGAACAAGCCTGTCCTAAGTTTTCATTTGTCCTAGATGCCCAGCTAGGGGAATGTCATGTGCCAGGGTTAGGGGGAACTTTCTGTACTCCTGAGGAATCACTAATCTCCTGGCAGCTCCAGGTGGTTTAGGATCCCTATGCTCAGTGTACAAGAGGTTGTCCTCCCAGTAAACTCTGTGAGAGTCACTGACATCCCCATTAGCCTGTTTGACAGCTTGCTGTCTGAGACCCTCTAATGTGGGACAGGTTTGCTGTGCCACACTCAGCTCCTCTCTGGCAGGCCCCCCTTCACCCAAAAGCTCAGCAGTGTCTGCTTCCAGCTCCTCTGGTGTAGGTTCTGCACAGGGAGGGAATTCTTCTTCCTCAGAAGTTGAATCCACTGTAGAGGGAGGGATAGTAGGAAGTGGTTTGCTTCTACTAGCCCTAGCTTTAGGGAGCACTTGGTCCATTGTTCCAGGATCCAAGCTTCCCTGTCATTTTTGCTTTTTGGCCTGAGCCCTTGTCAAAGCAAAAATATGCCCTGGGATGCCCAGCATTGCTGCATGGGCCTCCAACTCCACATCTGACCAAGCTGATGTCTCCAAATCATTTCCTAGTAGACAGTCTACAGGTAAATCTGTGGCTACCACAACTTTCTTTGGACCAGTAACCCCCCCCCCCCAGTTAAGATTAACAACAGCCATGGGGTGGCTAAGTGTGTTGTTGTGAGCATCGGTTACTTGGTACTGGTGACCAAGTAGGTGTTGTTCAGGGTAGACCAGTTTCTCTATGACCATAGTCACACTGGCTCCAGTGTCCCTGTAGGCCTGAACCTCAACACCATTTATTAGGGGTAGCTGCTTGTACTTATCCATATTAAGGGGACAAGCAACTAAGGTGGCTAAATCAATAGCCCCCTCAGAGACTAACACAGCCTCTGTGGCCTCCCTAACAAGGCCAACCCCAACTAAGTTACCAATAGTGAGCCCAGCTACTCCCTTGGATTGGCTATTAGTAGGTTTTCTCCCACCACCACTGCTATTAGTAGGGACACTAGGGGTAGCAGTAGGGGTTGTAGTGGTAGGAGCATTGGTGCTTTTCTTTGGACAACTGGGATCTGTTGTCCAATGGCCTTTTATTTTACATAAATAGCACCATGGTTTCTTTTCCTTGTTCTGATTAAAAGAGGATTTGGGCCCACCACCCCCACCAGAGTGTTTTTGTGGGCCTGATGAAGACTCATTTTTAGACTTGTCCCCACCCTTGTCAGAAGACTTACCATCCTTCTTTTTGTTGCCATCTTTGTCACCCCCTGTATGAACTTTTCTGTTCACCCTTGTTCTGACCCCTTTGTCTGCCTTCTTTCCCAATTCTTGGGGAGAGGTCAGATCAGAGTCCACCAAGTACTGGTGCAACAAATCAGACACACAATTATTAAGAATATGCTCTCTCAGGATCAAGTTATACAGGCTGTCATAATCAGTAACTTTACTGCCATGTAACCACCCCTCCAAGGCCTTCACTGAATGGTCAATGAAATCAACCCAGTCTTGTGAAGACTCCTTTTTGGTCTCTCTGAACTTTATCCTGTATTGTTCAGTGGTTAAGCCATAACCATCCAGGAGTGCATTCTTAAGAACTTGGAAATTATTAGCATCATTTTCTTTCACAGTAAGGAGCCTATCCCTACCTTTTCCACTAAATGATAGCCATAGGATAGCAGCCCACTGCCTTTGAGGGACATCCTGTACAACACAGGCCCTCTCAAGTGCAGCAAACCACTTGTTAATGTCATCCCCCTCCTTATAAGGGGGAACTATCTTGTGCAGATTCCTGGAATCATGCTCTTTTGCAGGATGACTATGGGGAATACTGCTGCTGCCACCATGGGTTTCTAAACCCAACTTCTGTCTTTCCTTCTCTAGTTCAAAAGACTGTCTATCCAAATCCAGCTGTTGCTTTTTAAGCTTCAGTCTGGTTTGTTCCACCCTCAACTTATTGAGTTCCCTCTCTAACATTCTGTCATCAGGGTTGGTGGGAGGGACATTCCTAGATACAGAGGTATGATGGGAATGAACAGAAGGAGACCTGTCCCTTACAGAAGCCACCCTAACAGCTTGGCTAACAGAAACATTACTACCAGTATGGTGAGAATAAATGCTTTTGCTATGATGTGAGACAACACTATTTGTATGGTGTGGCTCATCATCATTACCAACTATGCTAGACTGTCTAGTAATGGGCAGGCTAGGAAGTTTCTTTCCTGAATCTTTTCCTGGGGGAGTCCCTGAATCAGATTGGGAACTATTAGGTACTTTTTCAACAGATGGGGCACCTATAGCCTTATCTTGTTCTCTAAGCATGTTAAGTAACAGTTCCAAGGAAGGATTCTTCCCTACACTCAAACCTCTCTCTATGCAGAGACTCCTTGCTCCTTTCCAGCTAAGGTGATCATATGCAAGTTTGGACAGATCAACATTTTGGCCTGTGCCAGACATTTTTAGAGAGAGTTAAAGTGATAGAAAAAGAGAAAAAAGTTTTCAGAACTTTTTAGAAAGACAGAAAAAAAACTTTTTAAACTTTTAAGAACTTTTTGAAAGTTTAGAAATACTTTTCAGCACTTAGAAAAGAGTGAAAAGAGGAAATGCAAAACTTTTTGGATATGTGTATATACACTGACCTTGTTTTGTATATTTTTCTCTTATGAAAAGTACAATGACAAGAGTGGTAAGTAGTCTCAAAGCACTTATCCCACCGCTGCCACCAATGTAGGAGGCTGGAATGGCTTGTAGTGAGTACCAAGGGGTACTTGCACCTTGCACCAGGCCCAGTTATCCCTTATTAGTGTATAGGGTGTCTAGCAGCTTAGGCTGATAGATAATGGTAGCTTAGCAGAGCAGCTCAGGCTGAACTAGGAGACGTGTGAAGCTACTACAGTACCACAAGTGTCACTTGCACAATATCATAAGAAAACACAATACACAGTTATACTAAAAATAAAGGTACTTTATTTTTATGACAATATGCCAAAGTATCTTAGAGTGTACCCTCAGTGAGAGGATAGGAAATATACACAAGATATATATACACAATAGCAAAAATATGCAGTATAGTCTTAGAAAACAGTGCAAACAATGTATAGTTACAATAGGATGCAATGGGGAAACATAGGGATAGGGGCAACCCAAACCATATACTCCAAAAGTGGAATGCGAACCACGAATGGACCCCAAACCTATGTGACCTTGTAGAGGGTCGCTGGGACTATTAGAAAATAGTGAAAGTTAGAAAAATAACCCTCCCCAAGACCCTGAAAAGTGAGTGCAAAGTGCACTAAAGTTCCCCTAAGGACAAAGAAGTCGTGTTAGAGGAATAATGCAGGAAAGACACAAACCAACAATGCAACAACTGTGGATTTCCAATCTAGGGTACCTGTGGAACAAGGGGACCAAGTCCAAAAGTCACAAGCAAGTCGGAGATGGGCAGATGCCCAGGAAATGCCAGCTGCGGGTGCAAAGAAGCTTCTACTGGACAGAAGAAGCTGAGGTTTCTGCAGGAACGAAAAGGGCTAGAGACTTCCCCTTTGGTGGACGGATCCCTCTTGCCGTGTAGAGTTGTGCAGAAGTGTTTTCCCGCCGAAAGAACGCCAACAAGCCTTGCTAGCTGCAAATCGTGCAGTTAGCGTTTTTGGACGATGCTGTGGCCCTGGAGGGACCAGGAGGTCGCAAATTGGACCAGGGGAGAGAGGGGACATCGTGCAAGACAAGGAGCCCTCTCAGCAGCAGGTAGCACCCGGAGAAGTGCCAGAAACAGGCACTACGAGGATGCGTGAAACGGTGCTCACCCGAAGTCGCACAAAGAAGTCCCACGTCGCCGGAGAACAACTTAGGAGGTCGTGCAATGCAGGTTAGAGTGCCGTGGACCCAGGCTGGACTGTGCACAAAGGATTTCTGCCGGAAGTGCACGGAGGCCGGAGTAGCTGCAAAAGTCACGTTTCCCAGCAAAGCAGTCTAGCGAGGTGAGGCAAGGACTTACCTCCACCAAACTTGGACTGAAGAGTCACTGGACTGTGGGGGCCACTTGGACAGAGTTGCTGGATTCGAGGGACCTCGCTCGTCGTGCTGAGAGGAGACCCAAGGGACCGGTAATGCAGCTTTTTGGTGCCTGCGGTTGCAGGGGGAAGATTCCGTCGACCCACGGGAGATTTCTTTGGAGCTTCTGGTGCCGAGAGGAGGCAGACTACCCCCACAGCATGCACAAACAGGAAAACAGTCGAGAAGGCGGCAGGATCAGCGTTACAGAGTTGCAGTAGTCGTCTTAGCTACTTTGTTGCAGTTTTGCAGGCTTCCAGCGCCGTCAGCAGTCGATTCCTTATCAGAAGGTGAAGAGAGAGATGCAGAGGAACTCGGCTGAGCTCTTGCATTCATTATCTAAAGTTTCCCCAGAGACAGAGACCCTAAATAGCCAGAAAAGAGGGTTTGGCTACTTAGGAGAGAGGATAGGCTACTAACACCTGAAGGAGCCTATCAGAAGGAGTCTCTGACGTCACCTGGTGGCACTGGCCACTCAGAGCAGTCCAGTGTGCCAGCAGCACCTCTGTTTCCAAGATGGCAGAGGTCTGGAGCACACTGGAGGAGCTCTGGACACCTCCCAGGGGAGGTGCAGGTCAGGGGAGTGGTCACTCCCCTTTCCTTTGTCCAGTTTCGCGCCAGAGCAGGGCTAAGGGGTCCCCTGAACCGGTGTAGACTGGCTTATGCAGAATTGGGCACATCTGTGCCCAACAAAGCATTTCCAGAGGCTGGGGGAGGCTACTCCTCCCCTGACTTCACACCATTTTCCAAAGGGAGAGGGTGTCACACCCTCTCTCAGAGGAAGTTCTTTGTTCTGCCATCCTGGGCCAGGCCTGGCTGGACCCCAGGAGGGCAGATGCCTGTCTGAGGGGTTGGCAGCAGCTGCAGTGAAACCCCAGGAAGGGCAGTTTGGCAGTACCAGGGTCTGTGCTACAGACCACTGGGATCATGGGATTGTGCCAACTATGCCAGGATGGCATAGAGGGGGCAATTCCATGATCATAGACATGTTACATGGCCATATTCGGAGTTACCATTGTGAAGCCACATATAGGTAGTGACCTATATGTAGTGCATGCGTGTAATGGTGCCCCGCACTCACAAAGTTCAGGGAATTGGCTCTGAACAATGTGGGGGCACCTTGGCTAGTGCCAGGGTGCCCTCACACTAAGTAACTTTGCACCCAACCTTTACCAGGTAAAGGTTAGACATATAGGTGACTTATAAGTTACTTAAGTGCAGTGTAAAATGGCTGTGAAATAACGTGGACGTTATTTCACTCAGGCTGCAGTGGCAGGCCTGTGTAAGAATTGTCAGAGCTCCCTATGGGTGGCAAAAGAAATGCTGCAGCCCATAGGGATCTCCTGGAACCCCAATACCCTGGGTACCTCAGTACCATATACTAGGGAATTATAAGGGTGTTCCAGTAAGCCAATGTAAATTGGTAAAATGGTCATTAGCCTGTTAGTGACAATTTGGAAAGAAATGAGAGAGCATAACCACTGAGGTTCTGATTAGCAGAGCCTCAGTGAGACAGTTAGTCACTACACAGGTACACATTCAGGCACACTTATGAGCACAGGGGCCCTGGGTTACCAGGGTCCCAGTGACACATACAACTAAAACAACATATATACAGTGAAAAATGGGGGTAACATGCCAGGCAAGATGGTACTTTCCTACAGTGCCCCATCTGTAGAAAAAGTAGCTAATGGTTCCCAATCTGATCCAGGGACTCCCCCAGGAAAAGATTCAGGAAAGAAACTTCCTAGCCTGCCCATTACTAGACAGTCTAGCATAGTTGGTAATGATGAAGAGCCACACCATACAAATAGTGTTGTCTCACATCATAGCAAAAGCATTTATTCTCACCACAGTGGTACTGATGTTTCTGTGAGCCTAGCTGTTAGGGTGCCCTCTGTAAGGGACAGGTCTCCTTCTGTCCTTTCTCACCATACTTCTGTTTCAAGGCATGTCCCTCCAACCCACCCTGATGACAGATTGTTAGAAAGGGAACTCAATAGATTGAGAGTGGAACAAACCAGACTGAAGCTCAAGAAGCAACAGCTGGATTTGGATAGACAGACTTTAGAAGTAGAGAAGGAGAGACAGAAACTGGGTTTAGAAACCCATGGTGGCAGCAGCAGTATTCCCCATTGTCATCCTGCAAAAGAGCATGATTCCAGGAATCTGCATAAGATAGTTCCCCCTTATAAGGAGGGGGATGACATTAACAAGTGGTTTGCTGCACTTGAGAGGGCCTGTGCTGTACAGGATGTCCCTCAAAGGCAGTGGGCTGCTATCCTATGGCTATCATTTAGTGGAAAAGGTAGGGATAGGCTCCTTACTGTAAAAGAAAATGAAGCTAATTTTTACAAAGTTCTTAAGAATGTACTCCTGGATGGTTATGGCTTAACCACTGAACAATACAGGATAAAGTTCAGAGAGACCAAAAAGGAGTCTTCACAAGACTGGGTTGATTTCATTGACCATTCAGTGAAGGCCTTGGAGGGGTGGTTACATGGCAGTAAAGTTACTGATTACGACAGCCTGTATAACTTGATCCTGAGAGAGCATATTCTTAATAATTGTGTGTCTGATTTGTTGCACCAGTACTTGGTGGACTCTGATCTGACCTCTCCACAAGAATTGGGAAAGAAGGCAGACAAATGGGTCAGAACAAGGGTGAACAGAAAAGTTCATACAGGGGGTGATAAAAGGTGGCAACAAGAAGAAGGATGGTAAGTCTTCTGACAAGGGTGGGGACAAGTCTAAAAATGAGTCTTCATCAGGCCCACAAAAACACTCTGGTGGGGGTGGTGGGCCCAAATCCTCTTCTAATCAAAACAAGGAAAAGAAACCATGGTGCTATTTATGTAAAATAAAAGGCCATTGGACAACAGATCCCAGTTGTCCAAAGAAAAGCACCAAGCCTCCTACCACTACAACCCCTACTGCTACACCTAGTGTCCCTACTAATAGCAGTGGTGGTGGGAGCAAACCTACTAATAGCCAATCCAAGGGAGTAGCTGGGCTCACTATTGGTAACTTAGTTGGGGTTGGTCTTGTTAGGGAGACCACAGAGGCTATATTAGTCTCTGAGGGGGCTATTGATTTAGCCACCTTAGTTGCTTGTCCCCTTAATATGGATAAGTACAAGCAGCTACCCCTAATAAATGGTGTTGAGGTTCAGGCCTACAGGGACACTGGAGCCAGTGTAACTATGGTCATAGAGAAACTGGTCCACCCTGAACAACACCTACTTGGTCACCAGTACCAAGTAACCGATGCTCACAACAACACACTTAGCCACCCCATGGCTGTTGTAAATCTCAACTGGGGGGGGTTACTGGTCCAAAGAAAGTTGTGGTAGCTTCAGATTTACCTGTAGACTGTCTATTAGGGAATGATTTGGAGACATCAGCTTGGTCAGATGTGGAGTTGGAGGCCCATGCAGCAATGCTGGGCATCCCAGGGCATATTTTTGCTTTGACAAGGGCTCAGGCCAAAAAGCAAAAAGGACAGGGAAGCTTGGATCCTGGAACAATGGACCAAGTGCTCCCTAAAGCTAGGGATAGTAGAAGCAAACCACTTCCTACTATCCCTCCCTCTACAGTGGATTCTACTTCTGAGGAAGAAGAATTCCCTCCCTGTGCAGAACCTACATCAGAGGAGCTTCAAGCAGACACTGCTGAGCTTTTGGGTGAAGGGGGGCCTGCCAGGGAGGAGCTGAGAGTGGAACAGCAAACCTGTCCCACATTAGAGGGTCTCAGACAGCAAGCTGTCAAACAGGCTAATGGGGATGTCAGTGACTCTCACAGAGTTTACTGGGAGGACAACCTCTTGTACACTGAGGCAAGGGATCCTAAACCTGGAACTGCCAGGAGATTAGTGATCCCTCAGGAGTACAGAAAGTTCCTCCTAACTCTTGCACACGACATTCCCCTAGCTGGGCACCTGGGACAAATGAAAACTTGGGACCGACAGGTTCCCTTGTTTCATTGGCCTAGGATGTCTGAGGACACAAAAGATTTTTGTAAGTCCTGTGAAACCTGGCAAGCCAGTGGCAAAACAGGTGGCACTCCAAAGGCACCCCTTATTCCACTGCCTGTGGTTGGGGTACCCTTTGAAAGGGTAGGGGTTGACATAGTTGGCCCCCTTGACCCTCCTACTGCTTCAGGCAATAGGTTTATCTTGGTGGTAGTGGACCATGCCACAGGATATCCTGAAGCAATTCCTTTAAGGACCACTACAGCTCCTGCAGTGGCAAAGGCCCTCCTGGGAATATTTTCCAGGGTGGGCTTCCCAAAGGAAGTAGTATCAGACAGGGGAAGCAATTTCATGTCTGCATACTTAAAGGCCATGTGGAAAGAGTGTGGTGTGACTTACAAGTTCACTACACCCTATCATCCACAAACAAATGGACTGGTAGAGATATTTAATAAAACTCTCAAAGGCATGATTATGGGTCTCCCTGAAAAACTCCGCAGGAGATGGGATATCCTGTTACCATGCCTCCTTTTTGCCTACAGGGAGGTACCCCAGAAAGGAGTGGCCTTCAGCCCCTTTGAACTTCTTTTTGGACACCCTGTTAGGGGTCCACTCCCACTTGTAAAGGAGGGTTGGGAACAACCTTTAAAAGCTCCTAAGCAAGATGTTGTGGATTATGTACTTGGCCTCAGATCAAGGATGGCTGAGTATATGAAAAAGGCCAGTAAAAACCTTCAGGCCAGCCAAGAGCTCCAGAAGCAATGGCATGATCAGAAGGCTGTTTTGGTTCAGTACAAACCAGGGCAGAAAGTGTGGGTCTTGGAGCCTGTGGCCCCAAGAGCACTCCAAGATAAATGGAGTGGACCCCACACAATTGTTGAGAAAAAGAGTGAAGTCACCTATTTAGTTGACTTAGGCACTGCAAGAAGTCCCCTTAGGGTACTCCATGTAAACCGCCTAAAACCCTACCATGACAGGGCTGATCTCACCCTGCTCATGGCAACTGATGAGGGACAGGAAGAAGACAGTGATCCTCTACCTGATCTCTTCTCTTCCACAGAACAAGATGCTCTTGTGGAAGGTGTAGTTTTGGCTGATTGTCTTACTGCTGAGCAGAAAGACCATTGCATAAATCTCCTAGATCAATTCTCTGAACTCTTCTCTACTGTACCAGGTACCACTTCTTGGTGTGAGTACACTATTGATACTGGAGACAGTTTACCTGTCAAAAGTAAGATCTATAGGCAGCCTGACCATGTCAGGGACTGCATAAAGCAAGAGGTGCAGAAAATGTTAGAGCTAGGAGTGGTTGAGCACTCTGAAAGTCCATGGGCTTCTCCTGTGGTACTTGTACCAAAACCCCATTCCAAAGATGGAAAGAAGGAAATGCGGTTTTGTGTAGACTATAGAGGTCTCAACCTTGTAACCAAAACTGATGCTCACCCTATACCCAGGGCAGATGAGCTCATAGATACACTGGCATCCGCCAAGTATCTAAGCACTTTTGATTTGACTGCAGGGTATTGGCAGATCAAATTATCAGAAGATGCTAAACCTAAAACTGCATTTTCAACCATTGGAGGCCATTACCAATTTACAGTAATGCCTTTTGGTTTGAAAAATGCACCTGCCACTTTTCAAAGGTTGGTGAACACAGTCCTGCAAGGGCTGGAGGCTTTCAGTGCAGCATATTTGGACGATATAGCTGTCTTTAGCTCCAGCTGGGATGATCACCTGGTCCACCTATGGAAAGTTTTAGAGGCCCTGCAAAAGGCAGGCCTCACTATCAAGGCTTCAAAGTGCCAGATAGGGCAGGGTAAGGTGGTTTATCTGGGACACCTTGTTGGTGGGGAACAGATTGCACCACTACAGGGGAAAATCCAAACTATTATAGATTGGGTTCCCCCTACCACTCAGACTCAGGTGAGAGCCTTCCTAGGCCTCACTGGGTATTACAGGAGGTTCATTAAGAACTATGGCTCCATTGCAGCCCCTCTTAATGACCTCACATCCAAGAAAATGCCTAAAAAGGTATTATGGACAGCAAACTGTCAGAAAGCTTTTGAGGAGCTGAAGCAGGCCATGTGCTCTGCACCTGTCCTGAAAAGCCCTTGTTACTCTAAAACATTCTATGTCCAAACTGATGCATCTGAATTAGGAGTAGGGGCAGTCCTATCACAACTTAATTCTGAGGGCCAGGATCAACCTGTTGCTTTTATTAGTAGGAGGTTGACCCCTAGAGAAAAGCGTTGGTCTGCCATTGAGAGGGAGGCCTTTGCTGTGGTCTGGGCTCTGAAGAAGTTGAGGCCATACCTGTTTGGCACTCACTTCATTGTTCAGACAGACCACAAACCTCTACTTTGGCTAAAACAAATGAAAGGTGAAAATCCTAAATTGTTGAGGTGGTCCATATCCCTACAGGGAATGGACTATACAGTGGAACATAGACCTGGGAGTAGCCACTCCAATGCAGATGGACTCTCCAGATATTTCCACTTAGACAATGAAGACTCATCAGGTCATGGCTAGTCTTATTGTCCTTCGTTTGGGGGGGGGGGTTGTGTAGTAAAGTACCATCTTGCCTGGCATGTTACCCCAATTTTTCACTGTATATATGTTGTTTTAGTTGTATGTGTCACTGGGACCCTGCTAGTCAGGACCCCAGTGCTCATAAGTTTGTGGCCTATATGTATGTGTTCCCTGTGTGGTGCCTAACTGTCTCACTGAGGCTCTGCTAACCAGAACCTCATTAGTTATGCTCTCTCATTTATTTCAAATTGTCACTGACAGGCTAGTGACCAATTTTACCAATTTACATTGGCTTACTGGAACATCCTTATAATTCCCTAGTATATGGTACTGAGGTACCCAGGGTATTGGGGTTCCAGGAGATCCCTATGGGCTGCAGCATATCTTTTGCCACCCATAGGGAGCTCTGACAAATCTTACACAGGCCTGCCACTGCAGCCTGAGTGAAATAACGTCCACGTTATTTCACAGCCATTTTACACTGCACTTAAGTAACTTATAAGCCACCTATATGTCTAACCTCTACCTGGTAAAGGTTAGGTGCAAAGTTACTTAGTGTGAGGGCACCCTGGCACTAGCCAAGGTGCCCCCACATTGTTCAGGGCCAATTCCCCGGACTTTGTGAGTGCGGGGACACCATTACACACGTGCACTACATATAGGTCACTACCTATATGTAGCTTCACAATGGTAACTCCGAATATGGCCATGTAATGTGTCTATGATCATGGAATTGCCCCCTCTATACCATCCTGGCATAGTTGGCACAATCCCATGATCCCAGTGGTCTGTAGCACAGACCCTGGTACTGCCAAACTGCCTTTCCCGGGGTTTCACTGCAGCTGCTGCTGCTGCCAACCCCTCAGACAGGCATCTGCCCTCCTGGGGTCCATCCAGGCCTGGCCCAGGATGGCAGAACAAAGGACTTCCTCTGAGAGAGGGTGTTACACCCTCTCCCTTTGGAAAATGGTGTGAAGGCAGGGGAGGAGTAGCCTCCCCCAGCCTCTGGAAATGCTTTCTTGGGCACAGATGTGCCCAATTCTGCATAAGCCAGTCTACACCGGTTCAGGGGACCCCTTAGCCCTGCTCTGGCGCGAAACTGGACAAAGGAAAGGGGAGTGACCACTCCCCTGACCTGCACCTCCCCTGGGAGGTGTCCAGAGCTCCTCCAGTGTGCTCCAGACCTCTGCCATCTTGGAAACAGAGGTGCTGCTGGCACACTGGACGGCTCTGAGTGGCCAGTGCCACCAGGTGACGTCAGAGACTCCTTGTGATAGGCTCCTTCAGGTGTTGCTAGCCTATCCTCTCTCCTAGGTAGCCAAACCCTCTTTTCTGGCTATTTAGGGTCTCTGTCTCTTGGGATTCCTTAGATAACGAATGCAAGAGCTCATCCGAGTTCCTCTGCATCTCTCTCTTCACCTTCTGCCAAGGAATCGACTGCTGACCGCGCTGGAAGCCTGCAAAACTGCAACATAGTAGCAAAGACGACTACTGCAACTCTGTAACGCTGATCCTGCCGCCTTCTCGACTGTTTTCCTGGTGGTGCATGCTGCGGGGGTAGTCTGCCTCCTCTCTGCACTAGAAGCTCCGAAGAAATCTCCCGTGGGTCGACGGAATCGTCCCCCTGCAACCGCAGGCACCAAAAAGCTGCATTACCGGTCCCTTGGGTCTCCTCTCAGCACGACGAGCGAGGTCCCTCGAATCCAGCAACTCTGTCCAAGTGGCCCCCACAGTCCAGTGACTCTTCAGTCCAAGTTTGGTGGAGGTAAGTCCTTGCCTCACCTCGCTAGACTGCATTGCTGGGAACCGCGACTTTTGCAGCTACTCTGGCCTCCGTGCACTTCCGGCGGAAATCCTTTGTGTGCAGTCCAGCCTGGGTCCACGGCACTCTAACCTGCATTGCACGACCTCCTAAGTTGTTCTCCGGCGACGTGGGACTTCTTTGTGCGACTTTGGGTGAGCACCGTTTCACGCATCCTCATAGTGCCTGTTTCTGGCACTTCTCTGGGTGCTACCTGCTGCTGAGAGGGCTCCTTGTCTTGCTCGACATCTCCTCTCTCTCCTGGTCCAATTTGCGACCTCCTGGTCCCTCCAGGGCCACAGCAGCGTCCAAAAATGCTAACTGCATGATTTGCAGCTAGCAAGGCTTGTTGGCGTTCTTTTGGCGGGAAAACAATTCTGGCCAACTCTCCACGGCAAGAGGGATCCGTCCACCAAAGGGGAGGTCTCTAGCCCTTTTCGTTCCTGCAGAAACCTCAGCTTCTTCTGTCCAGTAGAAGCTTCTTTGCACCCGCAGCTGGCATTTCCTGGGCATCTGCCCATCTCCGACTTGCTTGTGACTTTTGGACTTGGTCCCCTTGTTCCACAGGTACCCTAGATTGGAAATCCACAGTTGTTGCATTGTTGGTTTGTGTCTTTCCTGCATTATTCCTCTAACACGACTTCTTTGTCCTTAGGGGAACTTTAGTGCACTTTGCACTCACTTTTCAGGGTCTTGGGGAGGGTTATTTTTCTAACTCTCACTATTTTCTAATAGTCCCAGCGACCCTCTACAAGGTCACATAGGTTTGGGGTCCATTCGTGGTTCGCATTCCACTTTTGGAGTATATGGTTTGTGTTTCCCCTATCCCTATGTTTCCCCATTGCATCCTATTGTAACTATACATTGTTTGCACTGTTTTCTAAGACTATACTGCATATTTTTGCTATTGTGTATATGTATCTTGTGTATATTTCCTATCCTCTCACTGAGGGTACACTCTAAGATACTTTGGCATATTGTCATAAAAATAAAGTACCTTTATTTTTAGTATAACTGTGTATTGTGTTTTCTTATGATATTGTGCATATGACACTAAGGGGGTGATTCTAATTCTGGCGGGCGGCGGAGGCCGCCCGCCAGAATTCCGCCCCCATAATACCGCTCCGCGGTCAGAAGACCGCGGAGGGTATTATGAGTTTTTCCCTGGGCTGGCGGGCGGTCTCCAAAAGACCGCCCGCCAGCCCAGGGAAAAACTCCCTTCCCACGAGGATGCCGGCTCGTAATCGAGCCGGCGGAGTGGGAAGGTGCGACGGGTGCAGTAGCACCCGTCGCGTATTTCAGTGTCTGCAAGGCAGACACTGAAATACCTTGCGGGGCCCTCTTACGGGGGCCCCGCGACCCCCCCTACCGCCATCCTGTTCATGGGGGCTTTCCCGCCATGAACAGGATGGCGGTAGGGGGGGTCAGAATCCCCCATGGCGGCGCAGCAAGCTGCGCCGCCATGGGGGATTCTGAGGGCAGCGGTAAACCGGCGGGAGACCGCCGGTTTACCCTTTCTGACTGCGGCCAAAGCGCCGCGGTCAGAATGCCCTGCGGGGCACCGCCGGCCTGTCGGCGGTGCTCCCGCCGACCCTCGCCCCGGCGGTCGAAGACCGCCGGGGTTAGAATCAGCCCCTAAGTGGTACTGTAGTAGCTTCACACGTCTCCTAGTTCAGCCTAAGCTGCTCTGCTAAGCTACCATTATCTATCAGCCTAAGCTGCTAGACACCCTATACACTAATAAGGGATAACTGGGCCTGGTGCAAGGTGCAAGTACCCCTTGGTACTCACTACAAGCCAGTCCAGCCTCCTACATTGGTTGTGCAGCGGTGGGATAAGTGCTTTGAGACTACTTACCACTCTTGTCATTGTACTTTTCATAAGAGAAAAATATACAAAACAAGGTCAGTGTATATACACATAGCCAAAAAGTTTTGCATTTCCTCTTTTCACTCTGTTCTAAGTGCTGAAAAGTACTTCTAAACTTTCAAAAAGTTCTTAAAAGTTTAAAAAGTTTTTTTTCTGTCTTTCTAAAAAGTTCTGAAAACTTTTTTCTCTTTCTCTATCACTTTAACTCTCTCTAAAAATGTCTGGCACAGGCCAAAATGTTGATCTGTCCAAACTTGCATATGATCACCTTAGCTGGAAAGGAGCAAGGAGTCTCTGCATAGAGAGAGGTTTGAGTGTAGGGAAGAATCCTTCCTTGGAACTGTTACTTAACATGCTTAGAGAACAAGATAAGGCTATAGGTGCCCCATCTGTTGAAAAAGTACCTAATAGTTCCCAATCTGATTCAGGGACTCCCCCAGGAAAAGATTCAGGAAGGAAACTTCCTAGCCTGCCCATTACTAGACAGTCTAGCATAGTTGGTAATGATGATGAGCCACACCATACAAATAGTGTTGTCTCACATCATAGCAAAAGCATTCATTCTCACCATACTGGTAGTAATGTTTCTGTTAGCCAAGCTGTTAGGGTGACTTCTGTAAGGGACAGGTCTCCTTCTGTTCATTCCCATCATACCTCTGTATCTAGAAATGTCCCTCCCACCAACCCTGATGACAGAATGTTAGAGAGGGAACTCAATAAGTTGAGGGTGGAACAAACCAGACTGAAGCTTAAAAAGCAACAGCTGGATTTGGATAGACAGTCTTTTGAACTAGAGAAGGAAAGACAGAAGTTGGGTTTAGAAACCCATGGTGGCAGCAGCAGCATTCCCCATAGTCATCCTGCAAAAGAGCATGATTCCAGGAATCTGCACAAGATAGTTCCCCCTTATAAGGAGGGGGATGACATTAACAAGTGGTTTGCTGCACTTGAGAGGGCCTGTGTTGTACAGGATGTCCCTCAAAGGCAGTGGGCTGCTATCCTATGGCTATCATTTAGTGGAAAAGGTAGGGATAGGCTCCTTACTGTGAAAGAAAATGATGCTAATAATTTCCAAGTTCTTAAGAATGCACTCCTGGATGGTTATGGCTTAACCACTGAACAATACAGGATAAAGTTCAGAGAGACCAAAAAGGAGTCTTCACAAGACTGGGTTGATTTCATTGACCATTCAGTGAAGGCCTTGGAGGGGTGGTTACATTGCAGTAAAGTTACTGATTATGACAGCCTGTATAACTTAATCCTGAGAGAGCATATACTTAATAATTGTGTGTCTGATTTGTTGCACCAGTACCTGGTAGACTCTGATCTGACCTCTCCCCAAGAATTGGGAAAGAAGGCAGACAAATGGGTCAGAACAAGGGTGAACAGAAAAGTTCATACAGGGGGTGACAAAAATGGCAATAAGAAGAAAGATGGTGAAAAATCTCAAGATAAGCATGGGGATAAGGGTAAAACCAAAGATCCCACTTCAAATCTTAAACACTCTTCAGAGGGTGGGGATAAAACTAATTCTTCCTCTTCTTCTCAACCCACACACATTAAAAAGCCTTGGTGCTTTGGGTGTAAAAATAGAGGCCATAGGCCAGGGGATAAGTCCTGTCCAGGTAAACCCCCTGAGCCTACCACCACTAATACATCAATCTCTAGTGCCCCTAGCAGTAGTGGTACTAGTGGTGGGACTGCTGGCAACAGTCAAGCAAAGGGTGTAGTTGGGTTCACTTATGGGTCCATCATAGAAACTGGGGTAGTCAGTCCCAAGACAGTTTCTGTCACACCTAGTGGCATTGGCCTTGCCACACTGGCTGCTTGTCCCCTTACAATGGATAAGTACAGGCAGACAGTTTCAATAAATGGTGTTGAGGCCTTGGCCTACAGGGACACAGGTGCCAGTATCACTTTGGTGACTGAAAACCTAGTGGCTCCTGAACAACACATCATTGGACAACAGTATAAGATTATTGATGTCCATAACTCCACTAAGTTTCTTCCCTTAGCTATAATTCAGTTTAGTTGGGGTGGAGTTACTGGCCCTAAGCAGGTGGTGGTATCACCTAGCTTACCTGTAGACTGTCTCTTAGGTAATGACCTAGAGGCCTCAGGTTGGGCTGATGTAGAGTTTTATGCCCATGCAGCCATGCTGGGCATCCCAGAGGAATTGTTCCCTCTCATTTCTACTGAAATGAAAAAGCAAAGGAGAGAAGGCCTGAAAACTCAGGATCCCTCTCCAACAACAGGTAAAAGGGGTATCACAGTATCCCCTAACCACCCTACCATTCAGGATACCATTCCTGTGGTGGGAGAAACCTCTCCTGGGGTGGCACCTGTTCCAAGGGAATCAACAGTTGGCAAAACTGTACTCCCTGAGGTAGAAGTACCTCTCTGTGGGATAACTAACATTGGTGAGAAAAAGAGCACCATTTTAGTTAACATGGAGCATCCCTCCAACCCTCCCAGAGAAACTTTAGTGCAGAAACCCTGCACTGCCTCACAACACTTAGGACAGCATCCCTGCCCTAGTGTTGAGCTCATAGGACAGCATCCCTGCCCTGCTCCAACTCAAGAAAAACAGCATCCCTGTTCTCTCTTCCAGCCATATGGACAAAGTTTTTGCCCAGCTATGGCTTTTCTGAGACAGCATCCCTGTCTGGCATTTCCATCACTACAAATAGGTTCAGTGGACAATTCCCACTGCTCTAAACTAAAACTTACTGATAGAAACTCTGAAAATACATCTTCACATTGTTGCTTAGCTAAAAAACTTCAAACAGGGTGGTTTACATCCCCACAAGGAAGTAACCATATAGTGGATGATAAAGGGAGTAACCAGTCTATTGCAGAGCTACTCTCTACTTATCACCACTTAGACAATAAAGTCTCAACTGGCCAAGGTTAGCCTTATTGTCCTTCGTTTGGGGGGGGGGGGATTGTGTGAGAAAGTAGCCTCTTTCTAGCCTTGTTACCCCCACTTTTGGCCTGTTTGTGAGTGTATGTCAGGGTATTTTCACTGTCTCACTGGGATCCTGCTAGCCAGGGCCCAGTGCTCATAGTGAAAACCCCATGTTTTCAGTATGTTTGTTATGTGTCACGGGGACCCTGCTAGTCAGGACCCCAGTGCTCATAAGTTTGTGGCCTATATGTATGTGTTCCCTGTGTGGTGCCTAACTGTCTCACTGAGGCTCTGCTAACCAGAACCTCAGTGGTTATGCTCTCTCATTTATTTCAAATTGTCACTGACAGGCTAGTGACCAATTTTACCAATTTACATTGGCTTACTGGAACATCCTTATAATTCCCTAGTATATGGTACAGAGGTACCCAGGGTATTGGGGTTCCAGGAGATCCCTATGGGCTGCAGCATTTCTTTTGCCACCCATAGGGAGCTCTGACAATTCTTACACAGGCCTGCCACTGCAGCCTGAGTGAAATAATGTCCACGTTATTTCACAGCGATTTTACACTGCACTTAAGTAACTTATAAGTCACCTATATGTCTAACCTTTACCTGGGAAAGGTTAGGTGCAAAGCTACTTAGTATGAGGGCACCCTGGCACTAGCCAAGGTGCCCCCACATTGTTCAGGGCCAATTCCCCGGACTTTGTGAGTGCGGGGACACCATTACACGCGTGCACTACATATAGGTCACTACCTATATGTAGCTTCACAATGGTAACTCCGAATATGGGCATGTAACATGTCTATGATCATGGAATTGCCCCCTCTATGCCATTCTGGCATAGTTGGCACAATCCCATGATCCCAGTGGTCTGTAGCACAGACCCTGGTACTGCCAAACTGCCCTTCCTGGGGTTTCACTGCAGCTGCTGCTGCTGCCAACCCCTCAGACAGGCATCTGCCCTCCTGGGGTCCAGCCAGGCCTGGCCCAGGATGGCAGAACAAAGAACTTCCTCTGAGAGAGGGTGTGACACCCTCTTCCTTTGGAAAATGGTGTGAAGGCAGGGGAGGAGTAGCCTCCCCAGCCTCTGGAAATGCTTTCTTGGGCACAGATGTGCCCAATTCTGCATAAGCCAGTCTACACCGGTTCAGGGGACCCCTTAGCCCTGCTCTGGTGCGAAACTGGACAAAGGAAAGGGGAGTGACCACTCCCCTGACCTGCACCTCCCCTGGGAGGTGTCCAGAGCTCCTCCAGTGTGCTCCTGACCTCTGCCATCTTGGAAACAGAGGTGCTGCTGGCACACTGGACTGCTCTGAGTGGCCAGTGCCACCAGGTGACGTCAGACTCCTTGTGATAGGCTCCTTCAGGTGTTGCTAGCCTATCCTCTCTCCTAGGTAGCCAAACCCTCTTTTCTGGCTATTTAGGGTCTCTGTCTCTGGGGAAACTTTAGATAACGAATGCAAGAGCTCAGCCGAGTTCCTCTGCATCTCTCTCTTCACCTTCTGATAAGGAATCGACTGCTGACCGCGCTGGAAGCCTGCAAAACTGCAACAAAGTAGCTAAGACGACTACTGCAACTCTGTAACGCTGATCCTGCCGCCTTCTCCTCTGTTTTCCTGTTTGTGCATGCTGTGGGGGTAGTCTGCCTCCTCTCTGCACCAGAAGCTCCGAAGAAATCTCCCGTGGGTCGACGGAATCTTCCCCCTGCAACCGCAGGCACCAAAAAGCTGCATTACCGGTCCCTTGGGTCTCCTCTCAGCACGACGAGCGAGGTCCCTCGAATCCAGCAACTCTGTCCAAGTGGCCCCCACAGTCCAGTGACTCTTCAGTCCAAGTTTGGTGGAGGTAAGTCCTTGCCTCACCTCGCTAGACTGCATTGCTGGGAACCGCGACTTTTGCAGCTACTCCGGCCTCCGTGCACTTCCGGCGGAAATCCTTTGTGCGCAGTCCAGCCTGGGTCCACGGCACTCTAACCTGCATTGCACGACCTCCTAAGTTGTTCTCCGGCGACGTGGGACTTCTTTGTGCGACTTCGGGTGAGCACCATTTCACTCATCCTCGTAGTGCCTGTTTCTGGCACTTCTCCGGGGGCTACCTGCTGTTGAGAGGGCTCCTTGTCTTGCTCGACGTCCCCTCTCTCTCCTGGTCCAATTTGCGACCTCCTGGTCCCTCCAGGGCCACAGCAGCGTCCAAAAATGCTAACCGCACGATTTGCAGCTAGCAAGGATTGTTGGCGTTCTTTCGGCGGGAAAACACTTCTGCACAACTCTCCACGGCAAGTGGAATCCGTCCACCAAAGGGGAAGTCTCTAGCCCTTTTCGTTCCTGCAGAAACCTCAGCTTCTTCTGTCCAGTAGAAGCTTCTTTGCACCCGCAGCTGGCATTTCCTGGGCATCTGCCCATCTCCGACTTGCTTGTGACTTTTGGACTTGGTCCCCTTGTTCCACAGGTACCCTAGATTGGAAATCCACAGTTGTTGCATTGTTGGTTTGTGTCTTTCCTGCATTATTCCTCTAACACGACTTCTTTGTCCTTAGGGGAACTTTAGTGCACTTTGCACTCACTTTTCAGGGTCTTGGGGAGGGTTATTTTTCTAACTCTCACTATTTTCTAATAGTCCCAGTGACCCTCTACAAGGTCACATAGGTTTGGGGTCCATTCGTGGTTCGCATTCCACTTTTGGAGTATATGGTTTGTGTTGCCCCTATCCCTATGTTTCCCCATTGCATCCTATTGTAACTATACATTGTTTGCACTGTTTTCTAAGACTATACTGCATATTTTTGCTATTGTGTATATGTATCTTGTGTATATTTCCTATCCTCTCACTGAGGGTACACTCTAAGATACTTTGGCATATTGTCATAAAAATAAAGTACCTTTATTTTTAGTATAACTGTGTATTGTGTTTTCTTATGATATTGTGCATATGACACTAAGTGGTACTGTAGTAGCTTCACACGTCTCCTAGTTCAGCCTAAGCTGCTCTGCTAAGCTACCATTATCTATCAGCCTAAGCTGCTAGACACCCTATACACTAATAAGGGATAACTGGGCCTGGTGCAAGGTGCAAGTACCCCTTGGTACTCACTACAAGCCAGTCCAGCCTCCTACAGGCACAAGTTTTGCTCTCACATGCTTAGGCTCTAAGCACCCCTACTAGTTCACTTATAGACTAATTGGGCACACTAATCCTTACAGTCTCCCCACCCTTTTACCTAAATAGATCAGACATAAGCTAGAGCAACTGTTTATGGCAGTAAGTGCTTAGCAGCCTAGTGAAGGGGAGGAACTTTGTAAAAAGCACCTCTGGCCTAGGTGGCACACAGTGGCCTCACACTCTCTCAGCTTTACATGAGATCCATATATTGTGCATTGCACTTTCCACTTTAGAGCTGAGCATTTAGGCAGGGCGTCATTTTAGTTTTAATATGCAGGTTTTAAGTCTGTTTGATTACAGGTTTTAACCAATTAAGCCTACCCCTGCCCCACAACTAATATGTCAGACATTTGTAAGAGATTGAGTTTGACTCCAGAAATGCTGTTTGCCCCTTAGGATTGGTGGAGCCATGTATCAGGATCGGTAAGGCCGCTACCTAAAGTCTGCCTGCTTAAAGACGTATTGCACAACTTACCATACTAAGACCATCTGACCAAACGCACTGTGCACTTTTGTCAATAAGCTAGCTTTGGCAGCTATTCTGCTTGGTCTGAAGCATTTTAATCAATGTAGTAGAGATGTTTATTTAATTATTTGGTGTTTTTTTACTACTGTTTTAAAAGTGTCGTAATTCATGTATAGTTTTAATTTACCAATAGCATGAAATAAATAAACCTACTAAAAACCACTCCACAATACTTTACTTCATGCCAGTGCACTATACAATACTCTACTCCACTCCACTCCATTCAGTGCACTGTAGCCACTCTAAGCCACTCCATTCCATGACTCTCTACTCCACAACACTCTGCATCACTCTACGCTACTCCACTCGACGCCACTCAAGTTTACAACACTTTACTCGAGTCTACACCACTCCACTTTACAACACTCTAAGCCACTCCACTCCTCTCCTCTAGAAGCCCCTCTACTAAACTCTACACCCTCCACTCTTCGACATTCTACTCCACAACACTCTATACCACTCTACGCTACTCCACTCTACGCCATTGAGGTTCACAACACTTTACTCAAGTCTACACCACTCCACTTTACAACACTCTACGCCACTCCACTCCTCTCCACTAGAAACCCCTCTACTAAACTCCACACCCTCCACTCTTCGTCATTCTACTCCAGAACACTCTAAACCACTCTATGCTACTCCACTGTACGCCACTCTACACTAAGCCATTCCACTCTAAGGACCCTACTCCACTCTATGAAACACCAAAGCACTTTACTCCACTCTATGCCACTGCAGTCTACACCACTCCAGTCTATGCCACTCAGTGACAATCCAATCAACAACACTCCACTCTACAACACTGTGCTCTACTCTATGCCACTTCACTCTGTGGCACTCTACTCCACTCTATGACAAGCTACTCCACACTACACAATTCCAATCTACACCACTTCACTCTATGACACTCCACTCTATTATACTCCACTCTATGACACTCCACACAACTTTACTCCACTCAGCACAACTCCACTCTACTCCACTCCTCTCTGCAACACTCTACGTAACTCCATTCAATGCCATTCCACACCACTTTACTCAACTCTAAGCCACTCTACTCCATGCCACTCTACTCTATGGGGGTCATTCCGACCCTGGCGGTCATGGACCGCCAGGGCCGGGGACGGAGGAAGCACCGCCAACAGGCTGGCGGTGCTTCAGGGGCAATTCTGACCGCGGCGGTAAAGCCGCGGTCAGAAAAGGGGAACCGGCGGTTTCCCGCCGGTTTTCCCCTGCCCCAGAGAATCCTCCACGGCGGCGCTGCAAGCAGCGCCGCCATGGGGATTCCGACCCCCTTCCCGCCATCCTGGTCCTGGCGGTAAAAAACGCCAGGAACAGGATGGCGGGAACGGGTGTCGTGGGGCCCCTGGGCGCCCCAGTGCAGGGGCCCCCTAACAGGGCCCCATAATGATTTTCAGTGTCTGCCTAGCAGACACTGAAAATCGCGACGGGTGCCACTGCACCCGTTGCACCTCTTCAACTCCGCCGGCTCCATTCGGAGCCGGCATCATTGTTGAAGGGGCTTTCCCGCTGGGCCGGCGGGCGGCCTTCTGGCGGTCGCCCGCCGGCCCAGCGGGAAAGTCAGAATGACCGCCGCGGTCATTTGACCGCGGTACGGTCTTCTGGCGGTTCCCGCCAGGCGGGCGGCTTCCGCCGCCCTCCGGGGTCCGAATGAGGCCCTATGTCTCTCTACTCTACTTCATGCCACTCTGCTCTACGCCACTCCACACAACTTTAATTCACTCTGTGCCACACCGCACCACTCCACTTTGTGACACTCCTATCTGTGACACTCTAGTCAACTCATGCCACTCGACTCTACCCTACTCCACTCTGTGACACTCTACGCCACTCGAGTATGCACCATTCCCCTCTATGCCACCCTACGTCACTCTATGCTAGTCTACACCACTTTACTCAACTCCAAGCCACTCTTCTTCACGTCACTCTACACCACTCCATGTTATGCCATTTCTCTCCATGCCATTCTACTCCACTCTACTCCACTACACTCAGTGCCACTCTACGGCACTCTACAAAATAACACTCTACTCTACTCTATAACAATCTACTCCAATTTACACCTCTTCACTTTATGCCACAGTACAACACTCTACTCAACTCTACAACAGTCCACTCAATGACACTCCACTTTACTTTAAGCCACTACACTCTACGATACTCCACTTCACTGTGTAGCAATCCATTCTATGACACTCTACGACACTCCATTTTCACCACTACGCTCTATGACCATCTACTGCAGTCTACACCACTCCACTCTATGATACTCTACTCCACTCTATGACCCTCCACTCTAAGACACTCTACGCCACTCCACTCCGCTCCATTCGAATCCACTTTCATCACTCCACTCTATGACACTTTACTTCTCTCAATGCCACTCCACTCTGCAAACTCCACTTTACTCCACTCTGTGCCACTCCACTCCATGACACTATTCCATGCCATTGCACTTTACAACCCTCTACTCCACTCCACTACATTCAATGCACTGTACTCCACTCCAAGACACTCCACGACACTCTACTCCACAAAACTCTACATCTCTCTATGCTACTCCACTCTATGCCACTCCAGTTTCACCACTCCAGCCAATTCAGCGACACTGTGAACCATGACCTTCTTCTCTACTCTAAGCAAATTTATGTCTGGTTCCACTCTATGACGCTCTACTCCACTCTACTGACGTTCTACTTCACTTTACGCTACTCCTCTCTATGGCACTATACTCCACTCAATGCTACTCCACTCTACACCACTCCACGCCACTGGACTTCATCCTATGCCATTCCACTCTATGCCACTCCACTCTATGACACTCCACTGTTCGTCATTGTTCTATACTGCATTCTACTCCACTCTGACAGTCCATGACACTTAATTCTGCTCCACTCTACATCCCTCCAGTCTACGACACTCCACTCTATGAAAATCCAGTCCACTCTTTCATACTCCTCTGTACAGCACTCCACTCTACGACACTCTCCTCCACTCAACAGTACTCCACTCTACCCCATTCCACTCTGTGACACCACAGGTCACTCACTCTACCCCACTCAACTTTTTAGCACTACACTATATGCCACTATACTCCAATCTACAAAATTCCACTCTACAACACTTTACTCCACTCCATGACAATCTACTCCAATCTACTCCACTCTATACCACTTCACTCCAAGACACTCCACTCTATGAAGCTCTCCTCCACTCTACACCAGTTCATGCCACCTTACTCCACTCTATACCACTCCACACCACATCACTATATGATACTCCACACTAGGGCCCTCATTATAAC
Organism: Pleurodeles waltl; assembly: GCF_031143425.1. NCBI lineage: Eukaryota > Metazoa > Chordata > Amphibia > Caudata > Salamandridae > Pleurodeles > Pleurodeles waltl. Next base: position 295,033,004 of record NC_090449.1, on the reverse strand, counting down.
CCTGGTGGTTGGTGGAGAAGTGGGGGTAATACCGCCAACAGGCCGGCGGTAAAAAAAATGAAATTACAAGCATGGCGGTGACCGCCATGCCAAACCGGCACTTCTCCACTCCGACCGCCAGGGTGGTAACGACCGCTGGGCTGGAGACTTCGGTCTCCAGCCCGGTGGCTGTCACTACACTGCCGGCGGTATCACGAGCCCGCATACCGCCATGGATTTCGTGGGGTTCTGTACCGCCACAAAATCCATGGCAGTAGGCACTATCAGTGCCAGGGAAATCCTACCCTGGCACTGATAGGGGTCTCCTACACCCACCTCCCCCTCCCCAGAGTCCTCCCCCCAAACCCACGACCCCCCAACTACCCCCCAAAGGTGGCAGGACCCCCTTCCCCAACCCGCTCCCGCTCCCCATCACCAGAACACCGCCACACGAATCCTGGATTGGGATTCGGTGGGCGGTGTTCTGATGACGTGGTGGTGAAGGTGGAGCAGCCTCCACTTTACCGCCAACCGCCAGTATGGCTGCTGGCGGCTCTCTGTCCGGAAAAGGGTGGAGGGCTGCCAGCAGTCATAATACGCTGTGCAGAAAACCGCCTGCACTGGCGGTCTTCAGCACGGCGGTACCTCGACCGTCTTGTAAAAAGACTGCCGAGGTCCAAATGAGGGCCTATATCTCTACTCTGCTCAACTCAATTCCTTCCACCCCACCCCACTCTGCTGCACTCAACTTTGGAACACTCCAGTCTATGACATTTTACACCACTCTACTCCACTCCACGTCACTGCACTCAAATCCATAATACGCTACTCCTCTCTATGACACTCTTCTCCACACTACGACACAGTACTTCACTCTATGACACTCCACTTTACAACGCTCCACTTTACAACACAACAGACCACTATACACCACTCTATGCCACTCCACTCTACACTACTCCACTCTACGACTCTTCACTCCAGACTACAGCATTCATGCTACTTTACTAGAACTCTACATCACTCCATTCCACTCTGTGATTATCTACTCCACTCCACTCTACACCACTTCTCTCTATGACACTCTACTCTACACCGCTCCACTGTTTGACACTCTACTCCACTCTGTGCTTCTCTATGCCCCTCCACTCTATGCCACTCTATGCAACCTCGCTCTATGCCACACACTCCACTCTACTCTACTCAATACTACTCCAAGCTATGATACTCTGTGCCATGACACTGTGCCCTGACACTGTGACGCTGCACTCTAAGGCACTTAACTCTACAGCATTCCACTCTCTGGCACTCAACTTCACTCCACTCTATGCCACTCTATGCCACATTACTTCACTCTATGCAACTCTACTCTATGCCACTTAAACAACACCGTTCCACTCTACGCCACTCCACATCACTTCACTTTATACCACTCCATTATACACTGCTCTGTTCTACTCTCCTCTACACCCTCCACTCTATGACAATCTACTCCATGACACTCTACACTGCTCTACTCTACTCCAGTGTACGGCACTCCACTCTATGCCATTCCTCTCTAGAACAATCTTCTCCACTCTACACATCTCTATGCCACTTTACACTATTCCAGTCTACACCACTCAGTAGCACTCTACTCAATTACACTCCACTCTCAGCCACTGTATGCAACTTGACTTGACTCTACACCACTCTACACTATGACGCTCCAGCCTACGACACTCTACTCAACTCAGCACCACTCCACTCTACCCCATTCCTCTCTGTGACACTATATGCTACTCCAATCTACACCACCCAACTCTACAACATTACACACCACTCCACCCTACGCCACTCCAGACCACTTTAGTTCACTCTAAGCCACTCTATTTTATGCCATTCTACTCCACTCTCTGCCACTCCATGCCACTCCACACAACTTTGCTCCATTCTACACTACTCCACTCAATGACACTCCACTTTACAACACTCTTCTCCAGTCAACGCCACTCCACTCTACCCCACTCTACTCTGTGACACTCTATGCCACTCCACTCTAAGCTACTCCACTCTATGCCACCCCACTGTAGTACTATCTACTCCACTCTACCAAATTCCACTCTGCTACACTTCCACTCTATGAAAATCTACTCCACTCTAATCTACAAAACTCTACTCCGCTATATGCCACTCCACTCTACAACACTTTACTCCACTTTCCTTAACTCCACTTCCTGCCACTGCACTCTACTCTGTCACACTCTACTCTACTCTATGCCACTCTACTCTAAAACACTCTGCTCAATACCCATTCCTGCTGCAACACTCTATTCCACACTATGCCACTCTACTTTAAGACACTGTACTCCACTCTACACCATTCCACTCTGTGACACTCTCCTCCATGGTACAGCACTCCACTCTACTCCAAGCTACTTTGCACCACTCCACTCTACTATACAACACTACTCCACTCTGTGTCTCCACTCTAACACACACTACAACACTCTACATTACACCATTTTTCTCAACTGCACATTATGACACTCTACTCCACTCTATGACACTCTGTCCCCTTCCATGACACTCTGCACTACAATACACTACTTCACTCTACAATACTCCACTCTACTCCACTTTATGCCACTTCACTCTCCAATACTCCAATCTACTGCACTGTACTCCACTGTACGTGACCCTACACCACTCCATTCTATGCCGCTCCACTCTACGCCACTCCACTGTATGCCAATCTACTTTACACTAGTCCACTCCATGCCACTCTATGCCCCTTTACTCCCTCCACTCTGCGCCACTCCACACCCCTCCATTCTAAGACCCTCTAAGCCACTCCATGCCACTGCACTCTTCCAAACTTTACTTTATGGCACTCTATTCCACTGAATGCCACTCCACTCAACACCACTCTGCCACATCCTACACTACTTCACTCTAGGCCCATTCCATTCTACAACACTCAGCTCTATGAAACTCAATTCCATGCTACACCACTCCACTTTCCTCCACTTTATGTCACTCTAGTTTATGCCATTCCACTCTACAACACTTTAATCCACTCCATTATACAACACTGCACGACACTCTAGTCCACTTTACTCCACCCAATGCACCTCACTCCACAGTGCCACACTATAACACATTCTACACCACTCCACTCTACAACACTCCACTCTACTCTACTCAACTCTATGACACTCTATTCCACTCTATTCCACTCTACTTTACGCAACTTCACTCCACTCCACTCTACGACACACTGCTCCACTCTACGACACTCCATTCTAGGACACTCCATTCTGCACCACTCCACTCCACACCCCCTCTACCACACTCTACCACACCTTCGGACTAAGATGACTGTCCACCTCGCTAGGCAAGTCAGCCCAGTAAGCACAGTGAGCGGTAACTCTTGTAGTCACTTTTCAGCTGGTGCACCCAACCCTACTACAATAACTTTGGTGCGTAGGAAGAAGATTTTTCTCTCACATATACTATTTGGCACTGTGGAGGGGATGAGGCTTCTGCAATGCTTTCCTGTGCCTAGCCACACCAGCCTAGGTGCTTGCTTCAGGTCGGGCAAATGTCAATGTGGGGTTTGTGGGTATATCTTCGGATTGTCTTGACAACTTGATTGTGCAGCATGAATAAGCAACCAGTAGTAGTTCATATATATAAAGTATATTGGCATTTTGTATTTTCTACGGTTTTTTAAAGATAGCCTGACACTGCAAGAACCAGAATACAAACGAATTTGAGCTAAAAACACAATACGGGTTTAACATCCCACATGTGACGTAGCGATTTGAGATCTGTTACAATTCACTGCTCAGCAGCACAGAAGAGTAGGGGTGCTTCACTCATTCTTAACTTGTAGTGTACTATATGCCATTTTACAAGATTTAAAAAGCCATTGCTACGAAACCTGTAATGCAGAGAGGGATATGTTTAAAACTTTGGCAGATGCAGGCCTTACAGCAGTCCTCGACATTTGGTGAGCTATCCATCTGATGTCTAGAGCTTGGCAGCCTTCCATGCTATTCTAGCTGTATGTAAAATAAGGGCAAATTATGCAAATGCATAGTTGCTCAACCTTTTTTCAGAGCCTACATTTACATATTCATAAACGTGCCTTTTTATTATTCACGATAAACGTGCTATCTGAAGATTCCTTGCTAATTGAATGTCAATGAGAGCTCCTGTGACCAGACGGGAAAGTCAGGTCAACATTCCCTACGTGGACAAATCAGACACACAAAAACACCAGGAAACAGAGTATGAATCAGGAGAATTCCTTTTTCAAGTGTGGTGTTCAAGGGCGTGGCTGGAGAATACCTGGGAAAGGTGTGCTTTGTCTGAAGCTCCCGTGTGTCCATGAAAAATAAAGCGCTTCTTCAGACCAACTCTCATATTGATTTGACCATGTGAGGAGAGTGTGTGGCCCTGAAGAGGCGGTTCGTGTCTGGTGTTGGGGGTTGGGGGGTAGGGAAGGGAGGAAAGGGGGAGGTCTTTGAGCACATCACCACAAAGCTAGCCATGTAGTACGTGAGGGTGGTCGTGCATAGAGACACACTCTGAGCAGACACCGACCCACCATCTCCCAAAAGAAAATACAGGTTTCTGAGGCTGTCACCGACGTCCCGGGGAGGTTTTAAAACACTCTGGTGGATATGACCTGCACAAAGCGTCCAGCCAATGAATGGGAAACAAGCGCTCTGCAGAGGGCTCCAGCTCACTGTGTGCACACCAAATGATATCGACTCCTTCTTGGGTGACTATGGGAAGGGGGCTGATACTGTGAGGGATGGTGGCGCTGTGTGAGTTGGTACCTCTCATTCTCCAAGGCCTAGACTAGAGAAATAAGGATACTAATTCGTTTATATGGGGGTCACTAGTGAAAATGAGCTGGAGATGTGTTAAGTGAGGAACCATCAGGCGGAAAATATAGTCAAGTTCATTTTAGATTTCGAAATCGTAAAATATTGAGGAGAGTGATGAAAAGCAAGTAAATAAAATGCTTCACAATAATCTAATTGGAATGGTGTCAAGAAACGGGCGAACTAAGAAGCGGGAAATAGCGAAAATAACTGTATCATTGCAGCTGTTGCCTGCTTCATTGTGGAATGGGGAAAAAGAAATAGTCCAAAGCATGCAACCGATTAAAAAAACTCGACGTGGAATGGATTTATAATAGATTAGTGCGCAAAAAAGACAATAAATCGAAATAACTCGGAGATGCAGCTTCCACATGGCAAGGAGGATGAAAAGACTGCACAAAGCAGCGTAGATAAAGCTGAAATCAACATACCACCAGAAGGTTGTCGCACTCTTCAAGAAATACTCCCAAATGTTCAGAAGCCATGTGTGAGGAATTTGTCAGTGTTAGAAATTGAGTCTTTGGTTGGCAGTCAGGTTACCCCCTGTCCAAGCAAGGACCCTCACTCAAGTCAGGGTAAGTCACACACAATCCAAATTATCCTGTGCCCACCCTCTGGTAGCTTGGCACTGAGCAGTCAGGCTTAACTTAGAAGGCAATGTGTAAAGTATTTGTGCACTAAATCATGCAATAACACAATATAGCACCATAAAAATACACCACACAGTGTTTAGAAACATATATTATATTTATCTGATAAGATGCAGGTCAAAACGATTAAAATGCAATAAGTGTATGTTGAGATATCATGGTAAAAGTGATATAAAGTGTCTTTAGTCTTTAAAAAGCAATACATGTCTCTTTCAAGCACAAAGTACCTGGTTTGCGTTCAAAATCTCCACAAGTGACCACAGAGGAGGTGACCCGTGGAAAACGGGGAGGTGTGCGTTGGTTTCGCCCCTACGCACACAGACTTGCGTTGTTATTTTTCATGCAGGGGAAGACATTGCATCGATGTCTGGCGCGCGGACTTGGTTCCTCTTCGGGTTGTGGGGTTTTCGGACCTGGGCTTGCGGAGCGAAGTCACAGGAGCTGCGTCGATCCGGCAGGACTCTGCATCGGTTCCTCTCTGGAAGTCAGGCAGCGTCATCCCGGGTCGGCTCTGCGTCGATCCAGTGGGCGGTGCGTCGAAGTTCCGGTTGCTACGCTGGCGCTGCGTCAATCTTCTCGCTGCAAAGTCAGGCTGCGTCATTCCGGTTTAGCATGGGGTGAATCTTTCACCGCTATACAGGCTGTGCGTCGTTTTTAGCAGGCTGTGCATCGAATTTTCACAGCACAAGGGGTCCAGTTGCAGGAGTGAAGTCTTTTTGGTCTTGAGACTTCAGGGAACGGGAGGCAAGCTCTATCCAAGTCCTTGGAGAGCACTTCTCAGCACAGCCAGAGAGCAGCAAAGCAGCAGGGCAGCAGGGCAACAGCAAGGCAGCAGTCCCTCTCAGAAAAGCAGTCCAGGTGAGTCCTTTGGGAAGCCAGGCAGTTCCTCTTGACAGGTCTGGTTCAGGGATTCTTCACCAGCAGGTTTATTGTCCAGATGTGTCTGTGAGGTAGAGTGTCTAACCCAAGAAGTGTCTAAAGTCTGTGGTTTTGGGTGCTCTTCTTACACCCATTTTGGCCTTTGAAGTAGGCTTACTTCAAAGAAAAACCTCACTTGTTTGTGAAATCCTGCCTTGCCCAGGCAAGGCTTCAGACACACACCAGGGGGTTGGAGACTGCATTGTGTAAGGGCAGGCACAGCCCATTCAGGTGTGAGAGACCGCTCTTCCCCTCCTTCCTAGCACAGATATCTCATCAGGGTATGCAGGCTACACCCCAGCCCTCTTTGTGTCACTGTCTAGAGAGAGGTGCAAACAGCCCAACTGTCAAACTGACCCAGACAAGGAATCCACAAACAGGCAGAGTCACAGAATGGTTTAAGCAAGAAAATGCCCACTTTCTAAAAGTGGTATTTTTAAACACACAATCTTAAAACCAACTTTACTAAAAGATGTATTTTTAAATTGTGAGTTCAGAGATCCAAAACTCCACATGTCTATCTGCTCCCACAGGGAATCTATGCTTTAATCATGTTTAAAGCCAGCCCCCAGGTTAACCTATGAGAGAGATAGGCCTTGCAACAGTAAAAAACTAAATTGGCAGTATTTCAATGTCAGGATATATAAAACACATTAGTATATATCCTACCTTAACCATACACTGCACCCTGCCCATGGGGCTACCTAGGGCCTACCTTAGGGGTGTCTTACATGTAGGAAAAGGGAAGAGTTAGACCTGGCAAGTGGGTACACTTGCCAAGTCAAAGTGGCAGTTTAAAACTGCACACACATACACTGCAGTGGCAGGTCTGAGACATGAGTACAGGGCTACTTATGTGGGTGGCACAACCAGTGCTGCAGGCCCACTAGTAGCGTTTTTGATTTACAGGCCCTGGGCACCTCTAGTGCACTTTACTAGGGACTTACTAGTAAATCAAATATGCCAATCATGGATAAACCAATCAAGAGTACAAATTACACAGAGAGCAAATGCACTTTAGCACTGGTTAGCAGTGGTAAAGTGCCCAGAGTCCTAAAGCCAACAAAAACAGGTCAGCAAAAATAGGAGGAAGGAGGCAAAAAGTTTGGGGATGACCCTGTAAAAAGGGCCAGGTCCAACAGTCAGCAACTGTGAAAAGCTATCATGCTCAATGTCGTGCTCAAACTATATCATGGTAATAAAATATCAAGCTCTCAATTATTGGACATTATGCATATAGAGGACTACCTTCCAAAAATGTTCTCACTCCCTGTGCCTTCTGTTTTTGTTGAACAATTATTGAGCAATATAGAAAAATCTCACCTTTAAATTCTTAGCTGACGGCCCCAAGAACTCCAATTAAAAAATGCTTATCCTATTATCCTGTTATGTATGGCTATAGTAGAGAGAGTCTGTTGTTTATTTCCGTTTAAAAATCGCATAACCTACAGCTGTGACATAGCAAGAGTTGATAACAAAACTGGTTACCCACTGTTGTGATGTCATAAAGGCCTCCAGGTCTGGCTGACAGGCCTCCCTGAGAGCCTGTCAGGGCAGCTCTCCATACTTCCTTTGATTGAAAGTAGAAAGCACAGCTGTAGGGATGGCAGGGAAGGTAGTGTAGGGTTGATCATGGATGGCTGATAAGGTTTCCATATGTTATATATATATATATATATATATATATATATATATATATATATATATATACTATCATAGAGAACCTTTATTGTTTATTTCAGTTTCTGAATGTGATAACTCAATAACTCACTGCAATAGCGTAACAAAAACTTGTTACCCACTGTTGCTACGACACAAGACACAAAGGCCCTTCGGGCGAGGGTGAAAGGAAAACCTGTCAGTGCATCTCTGCTTGTCTGCTTTGACTGAAAGCAGAAAGCAGGGCTCAAAAAAGGAGAAGGAAGACAGGGAAGGTGTTGGTGATTGATCTAAGATGACAGGTAAGGTATGTTTTATTTTTTTACCTTTGGGACAGGGATACATAAAAGATAATGTTATGATTGGCTCCAACATTACTCCTCTTCCACTGCACAGAAGTTTAAAACAAGGCAGATGATTTTGGGGGCTATATGTTACATAAAGATGGGAAAAAGTGAATTACAGGGGTGTTTTTCACTGATGGGCTCTGAGTGACATCAAATAGACATGTGACAATGGCTTAACATGTTTGGGCCAATTCAGAAAGTTATGGAATTTATTCTAACTCTCTTAGAAATATTCAGAGGACATTCTGACCATTCAGGGGAAGTTCTATCACAGAATCTTCATGGCTTAGTTACTCAAAATAGGTGAAAAGCAGTTGCAACTGATAAAGATCGAATAATGACACTTGATAAAGATTGAATAAAGTTATTTAAAAATTTAATGGAACCTACCTCGGTTGTGAAAGTAAATGCATACTAAAGATAATCTGCTTAGTACAGTATCATGTCGGGGACCGTGTATAAGAGGATGGACCACAATATAGTCAATCAATATACTGAAGGCCACTTTTTCTTTTCATGGATTTCCTATTTATTTTGCTTTAGCTTATATGTTTCTTTCGCATAACAAGCGCAATGGTAGTCTTCTTCCTCTTTTTCTTCTTCTCAGGATCAGGGGAATTCGACCACCATAGATAAAATGCCCTCAGAAGGTGAAAGAAAAGATCCACAGGTACGTATTTTATGTTCTGTTTTCTAAGCATTGGGAATAGGGGGGAAGAACTCGGGAGGGATGTCACCACTCCTTCTTATCCCACCACCATGTGCCAGATCCTTGATTGTTTGACCACTAAGCATGCCTCCCTAGGCATCAGAAGCCTGGCGGTCTTACACGGACGACGCCTCTATGGACCAGTCACTCCCCTCCTCGCCCTGCCCCGCTAAAACCTGTCTCCCATATCCCTGTCTTCCCCAGTATATGTTCACGTACCTGGGTTAGCCACCCTCCTCCTGGAGCATGGTGGGCGGCTCAAGGTGACAGTGGCCTCTGGACATCTGTGTTATTACTTTGTCCAACTTCCCGACCTTGTTGCCAGCGGGGACTCGCAGTAGTAGGGCCGCCCTCGGAACTTGTTGAGCTTCGCCAGCCGATTACCAAGTCGTGTCCGTCTTCATCAGGGGAGCATTCCTCTCGATGCCCACAGAGCGTTCTTCTTCCTGCTTGTTTGCTCCTCCCTCCTCAGACAGCCAACCAGAGTCAAGCTCCAAAAGCGCATAACCGCTTTCTTCCTGTGCAAATATCAGAGCTTTAAAGGGGCAGGCGTCCCAGGTAGCCTGAAAGGAAAGTAAAGGATCATCTTGCGATGCAGAAGAACAGGGGAAGTGCCAGGGTATAGACCCATTAATGCCTTCGTCCCCAACACATACAACAATTAAAAAAACAGTACTGGAAGAATATGAGTAGGAACATGATTTTAGTGATTCAGCTCTGGCTACAGCATTTTAGGTGTGGATGATAAGGAAAACGAAAAATCAAAGTTGAAATCAGGCTCAGAAGTGTTAGAAGTATTTGAAACCTCAGAATCCTCTCATGAACTTACCCTTGAGAATAAGGTGAAATAAAAGGTCAGTACAAAATCAGAGAAGAAACCGAGGGTGCACACTCCCACAAAATCACAGAAGACTGTAATAACAAAGCATTGGAGAAAACATAAAAAATAAAGGATAAAATGGAGAAACAGTGACTATTCAAGTGTGCAGAGGATTACAATCTAGGTTTCACTAAAAAGGATCAGGAAACAACGAAAATAAACTCAAATATTCCATGATTCAGTCCTCAGAAATCGCTCATAGTTGACTGTGGGAAAACATTCTGCAGGAGATTCAGGTCCCTCATGTAGAGAGCTGTAAAGGGGACTGCAATGGAATGAAGGAAGTGTAGGAGGCTGGACTGGCTTGTAGTGAGTACCAAGGGGTACTTGCACCTTGCACCAGGCCCAGTTATCCCTTATTAGTGTATAGGGTGTCTAGCAGCTTAGGCTGATAGATAATGGTAGCTTAGCAGAGCAGCTTAGGCTGAACTAGGAGACGTGTGAAGCTACTACAGTACCACTTAGTGTCATATGCACAATATCATAAGAAAACACAATACACAGTTATACTAAAAATAAAGGTACTTTATTTTTATGACAATATGCCAAAGTATCTTAGAGTGTACCCTCAGTGAGAGGATAGGAAATATACACAAGATATATATACACAATAGCAAAAATATGCAGTATAGTCTTAGAAAACAGTGCAAACAATGTATAGTTACAATAGGATGCAATGGGGAAACATAGGGATAGGGGCAACACAAACCATTTACTCCAAAAGTGGAATGCGAACCACGAATGGACCCCAAACCTATGTGACCTTGTAGAGGGTCGCTGGGACTATTAGAAAATAGTGAGAGTTAGAAAAATAACCCTCCCCAAGACCCTGAAAAGTGAGTGCAAAGTGCACTAAAGTTCCCCTAAGAACAAAAGAGTCGTGTTAGAGGAATAATGCAGGAAAGACACAAACCAGCAATGCAACAACTGTGGATTTCCAATCTAGGGTACCTGTGGAACAAGGGGACCAAGTCCAAAAGTCACAAGCAAGTCGGAGATGGGCAGATGCCCAGGAAATGCCAGCTGCGGGTGCAAAGAAGCTTCGACTGGACAGAAGAAGCTGAGGTTTCTGCAAAAACAAAAAGGGCTAGAGACTTCCCCTTTGGTGGACGGATCCGTCTCGCCTTGGAGAGTCGTGCAGAAGTGTTTTCCCGCCGGAAGGACGCCAACAAGCCTTGCTACACGCAAATCGTGCGTTTGGCGTTTTTGGACGCTGCTGGGGCCCAGGAGGGACCAGGAGGTCGCAAATTGGACCTGCAGAGAGAGGGGACGTCTAGCAAGACAAAGAGCCCTCACTGAAGCAGGTAGCACCCGGAGAAGTGCCAGAAACAGGCACTACGAGGATGAGTGAAACGGTGCTCGCCGAAGTTGCACAAAGGAGTCCCACGTCGCCGGAGACCAACTTAGAAAGTCGTGCAATGCAGGTTAGAGTGCCGTGGACCCAGGCTTGGCAGTGCATGAAGGATTTCCGCCGGAAGTGCACAGGGGCCGGAGTAGCTGCAAAGTCGCGGTTCCCAGCAATGCAGCCCAGCGAGGTGAGGCAAGGACTTACCTCCACCAAACTTGGGCTGAAGAGTCACTGGACTGTGGGGGTCACTTGGACAGCGTCGCTGGATTCGAGGGACCTCGCTCGTCGTGCTGAGAGGAGACCCAAGGGACCGGTAATGCAGCTTTTTGGTGCCTGCGGTTGCAGGGGGAAGATTCCGTCGACCCACGGGAGATTTCTTCGGAGCTTCTGGTGCAGAGAGGAGGCAGACTACCCCCACAGCATGCACAAGCAGGAAAACAGTCGAGAAGGCGGCAGGATCAGCGTTACAGAGTTGCAGTAGTCGTCTTTGCTACTATGTTGCAGGTTTGCAGGCTTCCAGCGCGGTCAGCGGTCGATTCCTTATCAGAAGGTGAAGAGAGAGATGCAGAGGAACTCGGCTGAGCTCATGCATTCGTTATCTAAAGTTTCCCCAGAGACAGAGACCCTAAATAGCCAGAAAAGAGGGTTTGGCTACCTAGGAGAGAGGATAGGCTACTAACACCTGAAGGAGCCTATCAGCAGGAGTCTCTGACGTCACCTGGTGGCACTGGCCACTCAGAGCAGTCCAGTGTGCCAGCAGCACCTCTGTTTCCAAGATGGCAGAGGTCTGGAGCACACTGGAGGAGCTCTGGACACCTCCCAGGGGAGGTGCAGGTCAGGGGAGTGGTCACTCCCCTTTCCTTTGTCCAGTTTCGCGCCAGAGCAGGGGCTAAGGGGTCCCTGAACCGGTGTAGACTGGCTTATGCAGAATTGGGCACCTCTGTGCTCAACAAAGCATTTCCAGAGGCTGGGGGAGGCTACTCCTCCCCTGCCTTCACACCATTTTCCAAAGGGAGAGGGTGTCACACCCTCTCTCAGAGGAAGTTCTTTGTTCTGCCATCCTGGGCCAGGCCTGGCTGGACCCCAGGAGGGCAGCTGCCTGTCTGAGGGGTTGGCAGCAGCAGCAGCTGCAGTGAAATCCCAGGAAGGGCAGTTTGGCAGTACCAGGGTCTGTGCTACAGACCACTGGGATCATGGGATTGTGCCAACTATGCCAGGATGGCATAGAGGGGGCAATTCCATGATCATAGACATGTTACATGGCCATATTCGGAGTTACCATGGTGAAGCTACATATAGGTAGTGACCTATATGTAGTGCACGCGTGTAATGGTGTCCCCGCACTCACAAAGTTCAGGGAATTGGCTCTGAACAATGTGGGGGCATCTTGGCTAGTGCCAGGGTGCCCTCACACTAAGTAACTTTGCACCTAACCTTTACCAGGTAAAGGTTAGACATATAGGTGACTTATAAGTTACTTAAGTGCAGTGTAAAATGGCTGTGAAATAACGTGTACGTTATTTCACTCAGGCTGCAGTGGCAGGCCTGTGTAAGAATTGTCAGAGCTCCCTATGGGTGGCAAAAGAAATGCTGCAGCCCATAGGGATCTCCTGGAACCCCAATACCCTGGGTACCTCAGTACCATATACTAGGGAATTATAAGGGTGTTCCAGTAAGCCAATGTAAATTGGTAAAATTGGTCACTAGCCTGTTAGTGACAATTTGAAAGTAATGAGAGAGCATAACCACTGAGGTTCTGGTTAGCAGAGCCTCAGTGAGACAGTTAGGCACCACACAGGGAACATATACATGCACACCTATGAGCACTGGGGCCCTGTGTGACAGGGTCCCAGTGACACATACATATAGGCCACAAACCTATGAGCACTGGGGTCCTGACCAGCAGGATCCCAGTGACACATAACAAACATACTGAAAACATAGTGTTTTCACTATGAGCACTGAGGCCTGGCTATCAGGATCCCAGTGAGACAGTGAAAACAGTGACAAACACCCTGACATACACTCACAAACAGGCCAAAAGTGGGGGTAACAAGGCTAGAAAGAGGCTACCTTCTCACACAACCCCCCCCCAAACGAAGGACAATAAGGCTAACCTTGGCCAGTTGAGACTTTATTGTCTAAGTGGTGATAAGTAGAGAGTAGCTCTGCAATAGACTGGTTACTCCCTTTATCATCCACTATATGGTTACTTCCCTGTGGGGATGTAAACCACCCTGTTTGAAGTTTTTTAGCTAAGCAACAATGTGAAGATGTATTTTCAGAGTTTCTATCAGTAAGTTTTAGTTTAGAGCAGTGGGAATTGTCCACTGAACCTATTTGTAGTGATGGAAATGCCAGACAGGGATGCTGTCTCAATAAAGCCATAGCTGGGCAAAAACTTTGTCCATTTGGCTGGAAGAGAGAACAGGGATGCTGTTTCTCTTGAGTTGAAGCAGGGCAGGGATGCTGTCCTATGAGCTCCACACTAGGGCAGGGATGCTGTCCTAAGTGTTGTGAGGCAGTGCAGGGTTTCTGCACTAAAGTTTCTCTGGGAGGGTTGGAGGGATGCTCCATGTTAACTAAAATGGTGCTCTTTTTGTCACCAATGTTAGTTATCCCACAGAGAGGTACTTCTACCTCAGGGAGTCCAGCTTTGCCAGCTGATGATTCCCTTGGAACAGGTGCCACCCCAGGATAGGTTTCTCCCACCACAGGAATAGTATCCTGAATGGTAGGGTGGTTAGGGGATACTGTGATACCCTTTTTACCTGTTGATGGAGAGGGATCCTGAGTTTTCAGGCCTTCTCTCCTTTGCTTTTTCATTTCACTTGAAATGAGAGGGAACAATTCCTCAGGGATGCCCAGCATGGCTGCATGGGCATAAAACTCTACATCAGCCCAACCTGAGGCCTCTAGGTCATTACCTAAGAGACAGTCTACAGGTAAGCTAGGTGATACCACCACCTGCTTAGGGCCAGTAACTCCACCCCAACTAAACTGAATTATAGCTAAGGGAAGAAACTTAGTGGAGTTATGGACATCAATAATCTTATACTGTTGTCCAATGATGTGTTGATCAGGGTGCACTAGGTTTTCAGTCACCAAAGTGAAACTGGCACCTGTGTCCCTGTAGGCCAAGGCCTCAACACCATTTATTGAAACTGTCTGCCTGTACTTATCCATTGTAAGGGGACAAGCAGCCAGTGTGGCAAGGCCAATGCCACTAGGTGTGACAGAAACTGTCTTGGGACTGATTACATCAGTTTCCACTATGGACCCATAAGTGAACCCAACTACACCCTTTGCTTGACTGTTGCCAGCAGTCCCACCACTAGTACCACTACTGCTAGGGGCACTAGAGCTTGATGTATTAGTGGTGGTAGGCTCAGGGGGTTTACCTGGACAGGACTTATCCCCTGGCCTATGGCCTCTGTTTTTACACACAAAGCACCAAGGCTTTTTATTGTGTGCAGGTTGAGAAGAAGAGGAAGAATTTGTTTTATCCCCACCCTCTGAAGAGTGTTTAAGATTTGAAGTGGGATCTTTGGTTTTACCCTTATCCCCATGCTTATCTTGAGATTTTTCACCATCTTTCTTCTTATTGCCATCTTTGTCACCCCCTGTATGAACTTTTCTGTTCACCCTTGTTCTGACCCATTTGTCTGCCTTCTTTCCCAATTCTTGGGGAGAGGTCAGATCAGAGTCTACCAGGTACTGGTGCAACAAATCAGACACACAATTATTAAGTATATGCTCTCTCAGGATTGTGTTATACAGGCTTTCATAATCAGTAACTTTACTGCCATGTAACCACCCCTCCAAGGCCTTCACTGAATGGTCAATAAAATCAACCCAGTCTTGTGAAGACTCCTTTTTGGTCTCTCTGAACTTTATCCTGTACTGTTCAGTGGTTAAGCCATAACCATCCAGGAGTGCATTCTTAAGAACTTGGAAATTATTGGCATCATTTTCTTTTACAGTAAGGAGCCTATCCCTACCTTTTCCACTAAATGATAGCCATAGGATAGCAGCCCACTGCTTTTGAGGGACATCCTGTACAGCACAGGCCCTCTCAAGTGCAGCAAACCACTTGTTAATGTCATCCCCCTCCTTATAAGGGGGAACTATCTTGTGCAGATTCCTGGAATCATGCTCTTTTGCAGGATGACTATGGGGAATACTGCTGCTGCCACCATGGGTATCTAAACCCAACTTCTGTCTTTCCTTCTCTAATTCTAAAGACTGTCTATCCAAATCCAGCTGTTGCTTCTTGAGCTTCAGTCTGGTTTGTTCCACTCTCAATCTATTGAGCTCCCTTTCTAACAATCTGTCATCAGGGTGGGTGGGAGGGACATTTCTAGATACAGAGGTATGATGGGAATGAACAGAAGGAGACCTGTCCCTTACAGAGGGCACCCTAACAGCTTGGCTACCAGTATAATGTGAGAGCACACCATCAGTATGGTGTGATTCAACCTCTGTACCAACTATGCTAGACTGTCTAGTAATGGGCAGGCTGAGAAGTTTCTTTCCTGAACCTTTTCCTGGGGGAGTCCCTGGATCAGATTGAGAACCATTAGCTACTTTTTCACCAGATTTGGCACTCATGGCCTTATCCTGTACTCTAAGCATATTAATTAACAGTTCTAAGGAAGGATTCTTCCCTACACTCAAACCTCTCTCTATGCAGAGACTCCTTGCTCCTTTCCAGCTAAGGTGATCATATGCAAGTTTGGACAGTTCAACATTTTTTCCTGTGCCAGACATTTTTTAGAGAGAGTTAAAGTGATAGAAAAAGAGAAAAAAGTTTTCAGAACTTTTTGGAAAGACAGAAAAAAAACTTTTTCAACTTTTAAGAACTTTTTGAAAGTTTAGGAGTACTTTTCAGCACTTAGAAAAGAGTGAAAAGAGGAAATGCAAAACTTTTTGGCTATGTGTATATACACTGACCTTGTTTTGTATATTTTTCTCATATGAAAAGTACAATGACAAGAGTGGTAAGTAGTCTCAAGCACTTATCCCACCACTGCACAACCAATGTAGGAGGCTGGACTGGCTTGTAGTGAGTACCAAGGGGTACTTGCACCTTGCACCAGGCCCAGTTATCCCTTATTAGTGTATAGGGTGTCTAGCAGCTTAGGCTGATAGATAATGGTAGCTTAGCAGAGCAGCTTAGGCTGAACTAGGAGACGTGTGAAGCTACTACAGTACCACTTAGTGTCATATGCACAATATCATAAGAAAACACAATACACAGTTATACTAAAAATAAAGGTACTTTATTTTTATGACAATATGCCAAAGTATCTTAGAGTGTACCCTCAGTGAGAGGATAGGAAATATACACAAGATATATATACACAATAGCAAAAATATGCAGTATAGTCTTAGAAAACAGTGCAAACAATGTATAGTTACAATAGGATGCAATGGGGAAACATAGGGATAGGGGCAACACAAACCATATACTCCAAAAGTGGAATGCGAACCACGAATGGACCCCAAACCTATGTGACCTTGTAGAGGGTCGCTGGGACTATTAGAAAATAGTGAGAGTTAGAAAAATAACCCTCCCCAAGACCCTGAAAAGTGAGTGCAAAGTGCACTAAAGTTCCCCTAAGAACAAAAGAGTCGTGTTAGAGGAATAATGCAGGAAAGACACAAACCAGCAATGCAACAACTGTGGATTTCCAATCTAGGGTACCTGTGGAACAAGGGGACCAAGTCCAAAAGTCACAAGCAAGTCGGAGATGGGCAGATGCCCAGGAAATGCCAGCTGCGGGTGCAAAGAAGCTTTGACTGGACAGAAGAAGCTGAGGTTTCTGCAAAAACAAAAAGGGCTAGAGACTTCCCCTTTGGTGGACGGATCCGTCTCGCCTTGGAGAGTCGTGCAGAAGTGTTTTCCCGCCGGAAGGACGCCAACAAGCCTTGCTACACGCAAATCGTGCGTTTGGCGTTTTTGGACGCTGCTGGGGCCCAGGAGGGACCAGGAGGTCGCAAATTGGACCTGCAGAGAGAGGGGACATCTAGCAAGACAAAGAGCCCTCACTGAAGCAGGTAGCACCCGGAGAAGTGCCAGAAACAGGCACTACGAGGATGAGTGAAACGGTGCTCGCCGAAGTTGCACAAAGGAGTCCCACGTCGCCGGAGACCAACTTAGAAAGTCGTGCAATGCAGGTTAGAGTGCCGTGGACCCAGGCTTGGCAGTGCACGAAGGATTTCCGCCGGAAGTGCACAGGGGCCGGAGTAGCTGCAAAGTCGCGGTTCCCAGCAATGCAGCCCAGCGAGGTGAGGCAAGGACTTACCTCCACCAAACTTGGGCTGAAGAGTCACTGGACTGTGGGGGTCACTTGGACAGTGTCGCTGGATTCGAGGGACCTCGCTCGTCGTGCTGAGAGGAGACCCAAGGGACCGGTAATGCAGCTTTTTGGTGCCTGCGGTTGCAGGGGGAAGATTCCGTCGACCCACAGGAGATTTCTTCGGAGCTTCTGGTGCAGAGAGGAGGCAGACTACCCCCACAGCATGCACAAGCAGGAAAACAGTCGAGAAGGCGGCAGGATCAGCGTTACAGAGTTGCAGTAGTCGTCTTTGCTACTATGTTGCAGGTTTGCAGGCTTCCAGCGCGGTCAGCGGTCGATTCCTTATCAGAAGGTGAAGAGAGAGATGCAGAGGAACTCGGCTGAGCTCATGCATTCGTTATCTAAAGTTTCCCCAGAGACAGAGACCCTAAATAGCCAGAAAAGAGGGTTTGGCTACCTAGGAGAGAGGATAGGCTACTAACACCTGAAGGAGCCTATCAGCAGGAGTCTCTGACGTCACCTGGTGGCACTGGCCACTCAGAGCAGTCCAGTGTGCCAGCAGCACCTCTGTTTCCAAGATGGCAGAGGTCTGGAGCACACTGGAGGAGCTCTGGACACCTCCCAGGGGAGGTGCAGGTCAGGGGAGTGGTCACTCCCCTTTCCTTTGTCCAGTTTCGCGCCAGAGCAGGGGCTAAGGGGTCCCTGAACCGGTGTAGACTGGCTTATGCAGAATTGGGCACCTCTGTGCTCAACAAAGCATTTCCAGAGGCTGGGGGAGGCTACTCCTCCCCTGCCTTCACACCATTTTCCAAAGGGAGAGGGTGTCACACCCTCTCTCAGAGGAAGTTCTTTGTTCTGCCATCCTGGGCCAGGCCTGGCTGGACCCCAGGAGGGCAGATGCCTGTCTGAGGGGTTGGCAGCAGCAGCAGCTGCAGTGAAATCCCAGGAAGGGCAGTTTGGCAGTACCAGGGTCTGTGCTACAGACCACTGGGATCATGGGATTGTGCCAACTATGCCAGGATGGCATAGAGGGGGCAATTCCATGATCATAGACATGTTACATGGCCATATTCGGAGTTACCATGGTGAAGCTACATATAGGTAGTGACCTATATGTAGTGCACGCGTGTAATGGTGTCCCCGCACTCACAAAGTTCAGGGAATTGGCTCTGAACAATGTGGGGGCATCTTGGCTAGTGCCAGGGTGCCCTCACACTAAGTAACTTTGCACCTAACCTTTACCAGGTAAAGGTTAGACATATAGGTGACTTATAAGTTACTTAAGTGCAGTGTAAAATGGCTGTGAAATAACGTGTACGTTATTTCACTCAGGCTGCAGTGGCAGGCCTGTGTAAGAATTGTCAGAGCTCCCTATGGGTGGCAAAAGAAATGCTGCAGCCCATAGGGATCTCCTGGAACCCCAATACCCTGGGTACCTCAGTACCATATACTAGGGAATTATAAGGGTGTTCCAGTAAGCCAATGTAAATTGGTAAAATTGGTCACTAGCCTGTTAGTGACAATTTGAAAGTAATGAGAGAGCATAACCACTGAGGTTCTGGTTAGCAGAGCCTCAGTGAGACAGTTAGGCACCACACAGGGAACATATACATGCACACCTATGAGCACTGGGGCCCTGTGTGACAGGGTCCCAGTGACACATACATATAGGCCACAAACCTATGAGCACTGGGGTCCTGACCAGCAGGATCCCAGTGACACATAACAAACATAGTGTTTTCACTATGAGCACTGAGGCCTGGCTATCAGGATCCCAGTGAGACAGTGAAAACAGTGACAAACACCCTGACATACACTCACAAACAGGCCAAAAGTGGGGGTAACAAGGCTAGAAAGAGGCTACCTTCTCACAGGAAGGAATAAAGAGCAAATCACCTAATTAGAAAACTCTGGACTCGTTTTTGAAGGTAGGGAAAAAGACAAACCGTGGGGCCAATTACAAGCAGACATTATTCACAAATAATATTAAGGTTGACAATACTGAATGTCAAATGTTTAGATCTATAGAAACATCAATGATACCCCATGTACTCTCAACAGACTTAGAAATGTCAACAAATCTTCTGAGATGAATCAGTACTACCCTCTTGAACAGAAGAAGACTACTTGAAATATTGCGTTTGATGTTACCTTTATAATGAAGGGCTGAAGGATAGTGATATTGATTTATTATAGGAGCTAGAGAGTCGCCCAATATCATACCCAAAGATACAGTAAAAAAAGCAGCAGAGATGATAGTGTTCACAAGAACAAAAGAGGAACATATAATATAACTACGTGTGATCAAAGAAGAAAAGAGTATCATTACTGGAAGGGAAGACTGGTCTTTGTCGGCAGGGTCATTAGACTACATCGAAAAGGGTTGCCAAGACCAGCATTCCTAGCTGCAGATACATACATTTTGTTGTATGGAATGTGGCGGGGACTTACTTAATTTGCCCACAGTAAACAGGAAAAATGTAATCAAGAAGTACACATTAGAATACGGAAAATAATCTGAGGAAATATAGATATAAGGAAAAGGAATGTCTTTCAACCATAACATCCCCGGCTTCGAAAATGAAAGATGGGAAGCCTTTCTGGAACTTTGTCAGTGAGTTTGTCTACAAATAAAATGGCAAATGTGTCAATGACAGAATCAGTTGTGTAAGATATTAGAGATTTGTATAAGCCCCTAAGAGAAGTACAATGAAACCTGGTTGTAAAAGTGGGGCAGCAGTACAAGCAGTTTATGGGACCGTAGCCATACAGTTGGGGAAGAAAATACTGGACTTGGTGACTGCACAAAATATGGTTGCAAAACTGGAATAATGATACAGGAATAATAAAATCAATAAAAAGTTAAAAGTGCACATCTCCAGATGGAATAAAAGCCTATATTTTAAAGAAGACCCATTATCAATAGGCTGAGTTGTTGGAACCAAGTGTTGTGTCCAAAGTAACAATTCCAGAATTCGAAATGGCCTATTATGCAGATAATACTGTAATCTTTGACCGGCATCCAGGTTTTAAAAGATCTTTTAGAGCAATCCATCATAGCTGTCATGAAAAATATCACAAAGTTATCGAAAAAACAACAATAACGGTATTAGGGCATGTGTGCGCTTTACATGGCCACAAATATTTTTTTGGGGTGCATCAAAGGGGGCCTTAGGTCCCCAGCACCCTGGGGTTTGCATTACCTAATTTGCGAATTCCTAACAGGAATTCGCAAATTAGGTAATGCAAAGCCATTCGCACCTATAGGGATGAATGGAGTCCCATTCCCTAATTGCGATTCGGTAATGCAACAGCGACTTTTAAAAAATCGCTATTACCGATTAGCAAATTTTCATACAAACCATTTTTCATTTCTTAAATAGCGATTTCTTAAAAATCGCTATCTAGGAAATGCAAACCGGGATGATGATACATCTGGCCCACAGAGAGGTATATTTTAGTTGGTTGCTACAAAAAAAATAATAACAAAGAACTCAAGTAGGGGAGCTGATCGACTTTTTTGTGACAAATTATAATAATATTATCATCTAAAACTAAAGGCTACAAGTGGGTCGCCCAGATGTGTCTATTAACTACAATATAACGTGATGCCAGGCGTTGGATATTAATGTTGAGTTTGTGTCAACTATCCTTAACTGGAGATACCGGACCTTGTTCAAACATCCCCTGCTCATTGTGCAGTCAGTACAAACCTTGTCCTAGATCTTGTTCTTTGAGCAGCGCTAGCCAGGGAAATGTATTTTTGTGTTTGCATTTTTGCAACATTTACATGTAGACATGAGTGGTTTTATTTTTTCATTTTTAGCGTTTCTGAGATTTTTTTTACTGTGGCATTTTGCATGGCTACTTTGTATGCAAAAATCAAATGAATAAAATAAAGTTAAAGTTATAAGTTATTGGCATAAATGAAGGATGGATTAAACTTTGAATACGCCTTCCTATAAATGGACCACTTCAGGTACGAAAGACATTTAAGTCATGTGTATTGAATCATCGATCTAAAAAAAAAAACACTTGTAAATTTGTGCATAAATCTCTGACAGTGAATTTGTATCATTATTCTTTATAAACCGAAATAAATTGAGGATTCAATAAACTAAGACAATTCAAAAATTTTTAACATTTGTTTGAAGAATAAAGAGGATAAAAGATTTAAGATGTAAAAACAAGAGCAGCCATTGTGTTCTAAGGACTATGGACCACCTTTGTATCAAAGGCAGTCAACATATTCCATACTAAATATTCGAAGCTATTTGATATAGCCTCAGATCACTCTTAAACTGGCTAATTGGAATTTGATTAACACTAATATATAATGAAAGTTTCAATGTGCATTGAAAAGGATATCCATCTTTGGGGATACTGATAGAAATGGGGTCTTTGGTTGGCAGTCAGGTTACCCCCTGTCCAAGCAAGGGTCCTCACTCTAGTCAGGGTAAGTCACACACAATCCAAATTATCCTGTGCCCACTCTCTGGTAGCTTGGCATTGAGCAGTCAGTCTTAACTTAGAAGGCAATGTGTAATTTGTATTTGTATTTGTGCAATAAATCATGCAATAACACAATATAGCACCACAAAAATTCCCTCACACAGTGTTTGGAAAAATATATAATATTTATCTGGATATTTGCAGGTCAAAACGATAAAAGATGCAATATGAAAATGTAAAGATATCACTGGAAAGTGATATAAAGTGTCTTAAGTCTTTAAAAAGCAACAAAGTCCCTTTCAAGCACAAAGTACCTGGTTTGGAGTGAAAAATCTCCGCAGAGGGCCGCAGAGGAGGAGATGCGTGGAAAATGGTGTGTGAGTCGGTTTCGCCCCTTCACACACGGACTTGTGTCATTATTTTTCATGCGGGGAAGACGTTGCATCGATTTCCGGCACGCGGACAGGTCTCCTCTGTGGGTTGCGGGGTTTTCAGATGTCCCGGTGTCTGAGTGTGGAATCCTGGGCTTGTTGTCTGGCTGCGCATCGTTCCGGTGGGCTGTGCGTGGAATTTTCTCCCTCACGGCAGGCACTGCGTCGATTTCCCCTCTAGAAGTTGGGCAGCGTTGTCCAGGCAGGGCGTGCGTTGAAGTTCCGGTCGCACCGCAGGCGAAGTCGGCGCCATCTTTCCGGTTCAGCATGCGGAGCAAGCTGTGCGTCGAATTTTTCACGGCACAAGGAGTCCAGTTGCAAGAGAGAAGTCTTTTTGGTCCTGAGACTTCAGGGAACATGAGGCAAGCTCTATCCAAGCCCTTGCAGAGCACTTCTGCAGCAAAGCAAGGGAGCAGCAAGACAGCAGGGCAACAGCAAGGCAGCAGTCCTTTGTAGAAAGCAGTCAGGTGAGGCCTTTAGGCAGCCAGGCAGTTCTTCTTGTCAGGGTGCAGGTTCTGGTTCAGGTTTCTTCTCCAGGAAGTGTCTGAGGTAGTAGGGTAGAGTCCCTGTTTTATACCCAAATGAGCCTTTGAAGTGGGGGAGACTTCAAAGAGTGGCTTAGAAGTGCACCAGGTCCCCTTTCAGTTCAATCCTGTCTGCCAGGGTCCCAGTAGGGGGTGTGGCAGTCCTTTGTGTGAGAGCAGGCCCTCCACCTTCCCAGCCCAGGAAGACCCATTCAAAATGCAGATGTATGCAAGTGAGGCTGCGTATCCTGTGTTTAGGGTGTGTCTGAGTGAATGCACAAGGAGCTGTCAACTAAACCCAGCCAGACGTGGATTGTAAGGCACAGAAAGATTTAAGTGCATAGAAATGCTCACTTTCTAAAAGTGCCATTTCTAAAATAGTAATATTAAATCCAACTTCACCAGTCAGCAGAATTTTGTCTTACCATTCTGGCCATACTAAATATGACCTTCCTACTCCTTTCAGATCAGCAGCTACCACTTCAACAATGTATTAGGGCAGCCCCAATGTTAGCCTATGAAGGGAGCAGGACTCACAGTAGTGTAAAAATGAATTTAGGAGTTTTACACTACCAGGACATGTAAACTACACAGGTACATGTCCTGCCTTTTACCCACACAGCACCCTGCTCTAGGGGTTACCTGGGGCACACATTAGGGGTGACTTATATGTAGAAAAAGGGGAGTATTAGGCTTGGCAAGTACTTTTAAATGCCAAGTCGAAGTGGCAGTGAAACTGCACACACAGGCCTTGCAATGGCAGGCCTGAGACAAGGTAAAGGGGCTACTAAAGTGGGTGGCACAACCAGTGCTGCAGGCCCACTAGTAGCATTTAATCTACAGGCCCTGGGCACATATAGTGCACTCTACTAGGGACTTATAAGTAAATCAAATAGTCCAATTTGGTGTGATCCAAGGTTACCATGTTTAAAGGGAGAGAGCATATGCACTTTAGCACTGGTTAGCAGTGGTAAAGTGTGCAGAGTCTAAAAGCCAGCAAAAACAGTGTCCAAAAAGTGGAGGGAGGCAGGCAAAAAGTTAGGGGTGACCACCCTAAGGCTGTCAGGTCTAACAGATACAAAATGTGTTCTGTACTCATACCTTGTACCCTTTGTAGAGCTCTATAAGATGAGAAACTGCTCCTGCCATAATCTCTGACTGGTCGAGACCTATCTGGAATGTATTCATATCCATTGAGGTATAGTGGAATACTTGCTTTCAACATGGATCTGAGGAGACTATCAGTTATGTATACCTTATCACCATGGTACTCAAATGCATACACTAGAAGATGCACTTTAATGTAGTTGTCTTCTTCCAAATGTAGTTTAAAAACTAACCAACTATCAGTTATGTATACCTTATCACCATGGTACTCAAATGCATACACTAGAAGATGCACTTTAATGTAGTTGTCTTCTTTCAAATTTTCAAATGTAGTATAAAAACTAACCAACTGGATCACCTGGCACCAACTGCCAAAGCTTTGTGGTAGACGCTGCCACCCCTGTTCAGAATATTAGTTCAGATTTGACTTGATTGTATCTTTAAGCCACAAAACATCAGAAGGATTAACCCACGGACAGGACTTCGGGTTACTGTGTTCTTTTAAGAGCCATTCTACACCAATCTACACCACTCTACGACATGCCTCTCCATTCTACTTCACCCCACTCTACTCAACGACCAGCCACTCACTCTAAAACTCTCCACTCTACGATACTCCACTTCACGTCACTCCACTCTATGTCACTTCATTCTAGGCCACTCTACGTCATGTCATTCCACTTTATGCCATGCCACTCTACAAAAACACCATGCCACCCTACATCATGCCACTTTACTCTACTCTATGACATGTCCCTCCACTCTACAACACAACACTCTATGACACAACACTTTACACTCTGCTCGAGTCTACGACATTCTTCAACTCTATGATACTTTACTTCACTCTGTGCCACTCCACTCCACTGTACAACACTTTACTCCACTATACCTTGTGCCTCTCTCCACCACTTCACTCTATGCCATGCCACGCCACTCTATGATACTCTATTCCAATCTTGATAACTCCACTCGACTCCACTCTATACCACTCCACTCAACACTGCATTCTATGACACTTCACTCTATGATACTCTACGCAACTTCCTCCATGTCACCATACTCACTCCACTCTATGCCACTCCACTCTATGACACTCTATGCCACTCCACTCTAAGACACTCCACTCCAGTCTATGCCATTCTACAACACTCCACTCCACTTTATGCCACTCCACTCCACTCTACTCTATGACACTCCACTCTATAACACTCCACTCAATAACACTACACTCTATGACACATTATTCTGTAACACTTCACCATATGCTACTACACTCTGCGACATTCTACTCCATTCTATGCAGCTTTACTCCATGGCACTCTATGCCACTCCATTCTATGACACTCTACTCCACTCTACTTTACGTTGCTCTACTACACCTTACGCCACAACATTCTACCCCTCTGTATGCAACTCCCTATACGCCACTTCACATCACCTTAGTCCACTCTACACCACTCCACCCTACTCTACGACACTCTACTCCAGTCTGTGCCACTCCACTCTACCACACTCTACTCCACTCTATGACATGATGTAATTCCCCCGCAATAAACCCACAAAGAACACACCACTGGATGGATTCCCCTTACTCTTGCTCACTAACTAGGGATAGTTTGTCACCAAATAAGTACGTCAGACAATCCCGACTAGGTCACTTAGAAAAAGATACCATAAAAGAAATGACAAAAAAATGGATGGACCTAGGAGACATAACTAAAAGAAAAGCCAAGGAAACGTTTGAAGGAATGCAAGAATTAAGAGCTAAAAATGTCGTCATTAATACTATGGTGGAACGACTGTTTGATCACTGTAATCTTTTATTAGAGGTCTGTAACATCAGTTTCAACATGACGGACAGGTTGAATAAATTATGGAGAGATAGCGACCACTCCACATTAACGCTCGCACAATGTGAAATTGAGTTTGATAATTGTTACCACTATCAAAAGGAGCTAGATGATACTGCATGTGGTGCCACCAATAAACACCTCCACCAGCATTATGGCCCAGAAGTTAATGATAATACCTCAGCCTTCCCTATGAGAGAGATACATCCAATTCCAGATCCTAGGGGTTTAAACCGTCCACCTATTCCCCAATATGTTCATACTCCTTGGACTAGAGCTGATTTGCTGGCTATGAAAAAAGAGTTGCCTGATCCCCGAAAGAATCCAAGAATATTTTACGAGCAACTGGAATCCGCTATTAATTTAACACCTATGATATTAAAGGACATTGATTTTTTGTTTGATTTTTTGGTACCTCAAGATATATGGCGCCAAGTAAGGGACGTCGATTGCCCAGCCATTAACTGGCAAAACATAATAAATATAGACACTCTTAGACCACCGGGAGGGGATGTGCCACAAGTATTAAAGAATTTACCAGGGCTTATTATAACACGAATGCAGGAAATATTGCCCAGAGAAAAGGTGGATTGGGATAAATTGACTGAATGTCGACAGAAGGAGGGAGAAGAAGTGACTGATTTTTTCAGTAAAATGGAAGAGGTTTTCAAAGGATATAGTGGACAAAATATACAGACTGTACAAGGAAAGCGCATTTTTGCAAATCAATTCGTGCATAATCACTTACCTGATTTATCAGACAGTATAAAGACATACGAAAGTACATGGACTGCTAAAGATCCAGCTGAACTATTAACAATGGCCTGCTATTATGAGAATAAGAGAAATGCAGAGAAAGGAAAGAAAGATAAGCAAATGAAGGAGTTAAAAACAAAAGCATTAATGCAGCAAGCTTTTCCTGACAGAGGAAGGTCAATGGAACGTACAAATTTTCAGAGGGGAGGTGGGCGTAGTAGAGGGGCTGGTCGAGCTGCTTCGGCTCCGACGCAGCAGAGAGCAGGGTTAGGGTACAATACATGTGCCAATTGCTATCAGGAGGGTCATTGGAAGAACGAGTGCCCTTTGTTACAGGGCCAAGGTCAGGCTATGAGAAATAATACAAATACTTACAGAGGGAATACAACTCGCCATGCAGACAAAGGGAGATGTAGGGGACAACAGAGAAATTATAACCACGCAGAACAGTCAAATTATTTTGATAAAAGAAATAATGCGTATTTTACACAGGATGATGAACTTCAAGATTGGACACAATAGGGATGCCCAGGAGAGGACAGGGAGCGAGTGCAGATACCAGTGGATTCTTCAGGGCCATATGTAAAAATGGTAGTTGAAGGTGAAAAGAGGGTATTTCTTCTAGATACTGGTGCCACTAATGCATCCATTTCCCACCGCTTGCTCCCCCATGCTCCTCTCTCGGGAAAATTAGATAAGTCGTGGGATTTTCTAATGCCATTGTCACAAGCCCCATTTCACGACCATTGTACTTCACAATAGGTCCCATAACAGGGAGTATGCCATTTGTATTAACAAAAAAATGTTCACTTAATCTACTAGGTCTGAAGGCTTTGAAAATGATGCATGCCACTATATACTGTACACCAGATGGTGTCTACCTCACTTGTAAGAAAATGGCACTACCTAAGCAAAAATGCCTATCTAGACAATACATGGTTTTAAACAAAAATGACATTCCACCTGAACTTCATGACATAGATCCAAAACTATGGGCATATGGACCAAATGATGTAGGAAAAATGGATATTGACCCAGTACATATTTAAGTAAAACAAATGCTAGATTGCCTCGTATTCCCCAATATAAGATTTCAAAAGAAGGTGAGGAAGGACTAAAAATTGTCATATCAGACTTGCTGCAACGACAGATAATAAAGGAAGTAACAAGTAGCCTATGTAATAGCCCCATTCTACCTGTGGTTAAACGTGATGATGGTACAGGACGGGTCAAATATAGGATGGTTGTTGATTTACGAGCCATTAATAAAATAGTGGAAACCCAATACCCTGTTGTACCTGACATTACTGCAATGTTTTCGTCTGTACCACCTTCAGCCCAGTGGTTCACTGTAATCGATCTCAAAAACGCCTTCTTTAGTATTCCAATACACCCAGATAGCCAATACTTATTCAGTTTCAGTTTCCAAGGAAGATCATAACAATTTTGCAGAGTTCCTCAGGGGTATACAAGAAAGTCCGAGCATCTATAGCCAAGCATTAAAAAGACAACTAGATAATTGTGTAATACCACCTGGTACAGTATTATTACAATATGTGGACGATTTGCTAATAACAGCTAAAACGGAGGACATCTGTAAACAGGCTATGCATGCTGTTTTAACATTTCTCGCTCTGCATGGACATAAGGTTTCGCCAGCTAAACTGCAGTATTGTCGACAGGAGGTGACGTATTTAGGTCATCTCCTGTCGAAAGGAGGGAGGAGATTATCATCTGACAGAATACAAGCAGTGCAGAGCATTCCCAGACCTAGAACTCAAAGAGATGTGCGTGCATTTCTGGGAATGGTCTCGTTTTGTAGGCAATGGGTACCAAATTTTTCTTACCTGGCCAAACCATTACTGTCCTTAACTCACAAAGATGTGAAAGATCCCGTCCCTTGGGAGAAAGAGCATCACAATAGCTTCATGGCTTTAAAGACTGCTTTATGCAACGCACCTGCTTTGGGCACACCAGACTACACTAAAGACTTTGCATTGTTCGTGTATGAAAGGGAAGGGTGCGCAATGGCTGTACTAACCCAGAAAAATGGAGAGAAGAATAGACCGTGTGCCTATTTTTCCTCAACATTGGATCCGGTAGCAAGAGGCCTACCAAACTGCCTCAAAAATATTGCTGCTGCAGCTGCTGCAGTAAAACAGGCAGATTCTATTGTCCTTGGACATCCAGTTATGGTTCACGTACCTCATTCAGTGGACATACTATTAAACAAAACCAAAACTCAGCATTTAACTAATGCTAGGTTGACTCATTATGAGCTGGTACTAATGGCCACTAACGTGACCTTACAACAATGTAATATGATAAATCCAGCTACTCTGATGCCCCTCCCTTCGGAGCAGGATGAAGTACAACATGATTGCGTGATTGTTACTGAAACTGAAACAAAGGGTCGAGTAGATTTGGTAGATGAACTTATGCCCACAGTTGATGGTACACTATTTGTGGATGGCTCTTGCCTAAAGAGACCAGATGGAACTACCTCTGCAGCCTATGCAATCACAACCAACACAACAGTGGTTGAGACATGTAAAATACAACAGATGTCTGCACAGGCAGCCGAGCTAATTGCTCTAACTAGAGCATGTGAGCTTTCAGAGAAATTAGCAGTAAACATCTACACCGACAGCCAGTATGCCTGGGGGGTGGCTCACAACTTCGGGAGACTATGGGCAGAGAGAGGGTTCATTACATCTGGGGGTGCCAAAATACAGCATGGCACCTTGATTACAAGACTATTAAATTCTATTGCATTGCCAACAAAGTTAGCTATTATGAAGTGTAGTGCACACAAGAAAATCACAGACAATGTAGGTCAGGGAAATGCCTTTGCCGATGAAACAGCAAGACAAACTGCTTTAAATGAGTACACCTTAACTTATGTAGTGTCAAGTGCAGATGAAAAAAAAGATGAAATTGATCCTTACAAAGAGATAAAGGAGATTCAGGGATTGGCAAGTGAAGATGAAAGAAAGCAATGGGTAAAAGAAGGACATTACTTTAACACACACCTTGGGGCTTGGATGAATACACTTGGGACAAAGTGGATCTTGCCCGATAGTTTCCTCCTACCCATGCTTCAGATGGTTCACGGTTCTGCACATCTGGGGGCTGATGGGATGACAAATACAATAGAAAAAATTTGGGAAAACAAAAGTCTAAGAAAGACAGCTGTAAAACTTTCAAAGAATTGTATGACCTGTGCTCTTCATAATGTGGGGAAAGGGATACAAGTACCACCTGGCCATTTCAGATTACCAGAATACCCCTTTGAATGCCTTCAAATGGATTACATAGAAATGCCCCCTTCCAATGGCAAAAGATATGTTTTGGTTATTATATGTAGTTTTAGTAATTGGGTGGAGGCATTCCCTTTGAAAGATAACGCTGCATTAAGCACAGCCAAGATGTTGTTAAAAGAGTACTTCCCCCGCTACGGCTTGCCAAGAAGTCTGTGGAGTGATAACGGAGTACATTTTTCAAATAAAATAATGGACCTAGTATGCCACGGACTGAGCCTCAAACAAAAATTCCATTCAGTTTATCACCCAAAAGCAGCAGGACTTGTAGAGCGCTGCAATGCTTCATTAAAAAATAAACTGCAAAAAATATGTGCATCAAGCACTCTCAGTTGGGTAGATGCTTTACCCTTAGCTCTGTTCTCCATGAGAACAACTGTTACTTCCAAAAACAGGCTCTCTCCCTACGAGCTTGTTATGGGAAAACCAGCAAATGTATATGGGTTTGCCTCTCCACCAAAGTTGCAAGAATTGACGCATTCTGCTTTATTGGATTATTGTAAAGAACTAACTTCTGCCTTGTCTACCATTCGCCAACAGGTCAGAGACACTTGGTCCCCGCCTCTGGAAGGAGACGTACATGACATCAAGCCTGGGGACTGGGTCCTGAACAAAAACTTTGTGAGAAAGAACAGCCTGCAGCCCAGATGGAAGAAGCCCTCTCAAGTTTTGTTAGTCACACAAACAGCAGTTCGATGTGATGGACACAAAAATTGGATTCATTTGTCAAACGTGAAGAGAGCACCACCGTTCTGGCCAGAGTTGCCCCCGGAAGAGGACCATTCTGACCGAAGGACTGGTGACTGCACTCCTGCAAAGATTGACAATAAAGATACAATTTACGGCCAAGGAAATTGAAGAGTGCTTAGGACGGAGCAAGCACCAACTGCCGCGCACTGAACAGTGCCATGTTTAAAGGACTAACTTGTGCAGTGAGGTTAGTAAAATAAGGACACTGCCGGTGAAGATATAAAAGGAGCATAAAGGAATACCTCCCAAGCCCAAAGACCCATAGGAGGAGAGGGCGCAAGGTTGAATTTTGTCAAAGAATACCAATTGTAGAGCCTGTAACAGTGAGGCCTATAACGAACACTGTTGAACTGCCGCATATGTGAAATTATATATATAACGAATGGTATTACTATTTGGAAGAACGACAAACCACATTCCTTTGGTAGACATGGAGGATACATATTCTACCCTAAAACTGAATAAGAAAGGGCCTTGGTACTCCAAAATAGGCATATTATGTTTTCTATTCTGTGTAATGTCTTTGGTTATCGGACTGTTATATATTCTAGAGCTCTACCTCCCTATAAAAAATAAAGCCCCACTTCCCTCTAAGTTTCCTTCAGATATTATCCCCTCAGTTACGGTAGCACCCGAGGATATGGATCACAGGGAGGAAATGCATCATAACTCTTTTCTTACCCTACTTCATCAGACCCATAAAGTAATAGATAAAAATAATTGCTGGATATGCATGCAATTTCCAGCCTATGTAGACGAAGGAATACCCCTTCTCCAAGTACCCCTGCCATTCGAAGCATCTTGCTATGCATTACACATTGTCGTGCTGAAAATAGAGCTAATAGGGGTCCTCAGTAAACTAGTCACCTCCCGCTCTAGCACTAGGACATCGACAGTCTCCCTGTACAACCGTTATCATAGTGACATCCTTCAGTCAGGGAATTGCACTGAAGTTATCTCGCCTAATGCAACGTTACCCTTTTCTAATATAGTTACCCCACTGTTTTTGGTAAATAATGACAGTACACCTCCGCTTGATAGGGACTCCATGAAAATACCCTTTCTAAAAATAAGGCAACGTGGGGTGCTTGGGAGTATATGTATTAGGAGCAACGGTACTGCCAATATGGGGAATAGTACAAATTTCAATATGACTTTTGAGGTGACTTCTCAGGAAATATCTGTTTCACTTTATGTCGGTGACTCAGTTTATTTCATCTGTGATTCCAGAGCCTATACTTGGTTACCAGTGAATTGGGGTGGCTGTTGTCATCTAGGACTTGTAACACCAGCTATGTCTGTCAAAAATACCCAGGAAGTAATTAGAGCGTCTAAGACTATAAGGGGTAGGCGGAGTGTTGACCAAGGAGACACGGTGTCTGAGATAGCTGGTGATGAGCTGACGGCGTTTGTTCCATGGTATGGCCCTGCCATAAATTCCAGGAATATTCGCAGATTATCCCGTCTCTTGGAAGCAACTATAGAGGAGACAGCGGGGATTATTGGGAACATCACAGTCGAGCTCAAGGCCATCAGATTAGTTTCCCTTCAGAACCGGATGGTTCTAGACATGATGTTGGCAGAACGGGGTGGAGTCTGTAGGGTGATAGGGGCTTCCTACTGTACGTATATACCTGACTCCTCCACGTCAGTTAGGGAAGCTGTCAAGAGACTGTATGATATAGGAACACAGGCCCATAGTGATGTTGGCTCATGGGACTCTGTGGGTTCCTTTTGGGATACGTTATCTGCATGGGCTGGAAAATAGGGATGTTCCTAGTGACTATCTTCCTTATCGTGGTTTGTGCTGTATTCTCATTAATTGCCTACCCATGTGTTGTCAGTGTTTGGGGCGTCTGTTGAAACCACCCCGATGCCCCCAGTGACCCTAACTAATGCTCTTATCATGAGGGATGTTGTAACACAGCAATTGATGGATATCGACATTTCGGATAACGCCCCATCAAGCGTGAATACGGTTGATTATGTGAATGAGCGCAATGATGCCCACTATAGTAACAGCCGGCCTATTTATGAGCATGTGCGCTAGAAGCTGCACCAAAATGTTGGACCTTGCGTCCAATGGGTCGATTGTGGAAATACGGTTTATGAATGGACGAAAGCTCCTCCATTTTGTGTTTCCCAGTCGCCATTTTGTGTTAGCCCTTTTCTAGTTTGCCACCTCAGCACATATAAAATCTGCTCCATCCGCACAAAGAAATGCTGATATATTAAATGACCCCAGAGCATATGTTTGTTCTTTTCTTAATAGCGTGCAAATAGAGCAGGGCACGTTGACACAAGTTCAATGACTCATTTGTTTAACTTTCCTACTGACTGATATCACATGTATTACAGCTAACAAAAGACTGCTGATGGTAACAGATTATTGATGACACAAGAAATGTGACCTTTTGTTCCATATCCAGATGATTAATGATGTGAGCGCCTGACTCTGTAACCACAGGCATATCTATGTTTATAATTTGTCACAAGTTATACTCAGTTCTGCTTTATATTTGTTCTCCACAGAAAAACTGATGATTGATGGAATTTAGTGAGTAATCTTATATTTGTGCTCTGTATGCCACGTATACACATCTGCAGAGGAACTGGTCCTGACCAGTTCATGATACTGTCCTTAGATCATTAATCATCTTTAACAGTTGCTAATCCTTCATACCTACTCCCACCCACTCTTGTTCCAGCACAACCATATATAAGGCCACCTGTGACTGTGTAAGTTGTCCACTTCTCTCATAGCCACATAGAGCTGTGAGGTGGTGTACCCGCTTGATCGCAATAAATCTTTTTATATTTCAGTTACCTCCGACTGCTGGTCTTCCTTGTTGTAAGCGTACCTAGGTGAAGTAAGAAAAGATTCACTTTCACACTCTGTAATTAAGGCCAACGCCAGAGAAAGTTTCTTACAGTGACCATTGTTGGGTCATTAAGTTGTTTTGACTACATCCTCGTTTTTGTTAAGATGTATTTGATTATTAAAAAACAGTCATAAAAGCAACAATTTCAAACGTAACAACAGTAAAAAAATATATTACATGGATACAGTTAAAAGTGATAAAAGGATACAATCAAATGCTCTTCAAGTTTCAATAACGTAAGGCTGAGTTCAGAATATATCCTACATAAAACAAGCAGATTGATACTTTCAAATGCTCATTAAAATTATTTTGCATAAAGCGGAGTTTAAAAAAAAACCTACATCAGACAATTTGATTCAGGAGCATATGCAGAAAATACAAAGCTCGTTTATACCGTTCAAATCCATAAAGTTTAGGAGCTGGTTTTAAACATTTCCTTGCTAAGAATTCGTTGTGTTTAAAAAAAATAGAAAAATGCTTTAAAAATGTCACAGACGTCTTGTCACAGGGACAAATTAACACAGACGCAGCATCAAAATGTCCAAGTGGAAAACAGAGGTGAGATATTATTGTCTCCAGCCGAAATGATAACAAAAGCGATCCTTCCTCAGGACTCTTTGTCCATGCCAGATACCACCCAAGAGTGAATGAAGTTTGGACAATAGCATAGTTCTCCTGCATTGGTTTCCCCATTTCCTCTATTTCCCTTGAATCCTCACTAGAAGCCAAATAGAGTTTTTTTGTCCGAATTATATGTCCCTTTGTAAGCAAGTGAGGGATGTAAACAAATCATGTCTGTCAATTGCTTTAGCAAAGGTCTCACTATATTTAAAACTGAGCCACGTAATTGCGTCGCAGGCCAAACAGTCTAGAATGATAGCCCGATTAAAACTGCCATGTTTGCTGACCCAAATGGAGATCAAAAGCAACAAAGGAGGTACCTTGTTTCGGTTCACTGCAGATAATATGCCTAATTCTTCGTGCAAGAAAAAATGAGGAGTCTACTATGCAAGGCCAAGTAATCACCGGCAAGTCGATTCTCCTCTTCATGCAGCTTATATCTGTCCTGGTAAACCAAAACTCCTCTCCCATGGGTCAATACTGGTAAACAGTACACGTGTATGCTTCCTTAAGGCGCGTGATTGATTTATTGCCCACTCTACTGGCAAAGTCATGTAAAGCTCCCACTAAGTGGCAAAACCAATAGCATCTATTAAGAGTACAGACCAGCCAAGTGCTCTGTGAATCAAAAATTATTCCCAGGTATGGAAAATTATTAACCCTGTCCATTGCCATTCCTTTAATGCAAATTGGTCTGGTTTCATTCGAAATACTTGCACAGCTCATAAACTTTGTTTTTGAGATACTCGTCTCAAGGTCTAGGGTGTCCATAAATTGCACAAATCTAGCTACTAAAGCCATTAAGACTGCGTGAAAGCGAGACAGCATCGTCTGCATAGTTAAGGCCGGGACTGTAACAGAGTTGATTTTAGCCATATTTGTTCCAGAGTTTTGCAAACCAGCATTTGACCCATTGATATAGAGAAGGAACAAGATGGGTGCGAGGACTACATGTTCACCCAATCCATAGGCTTTCTGCAGGGCGTACAGACCAATTGTCACACATGTGACGAATGGCGTACAGACCAGTTGTCACACATGTGACAAAGGCAATTATCATTTGTGTGAATGGGATATACTGTACTGCTGTACATATGTTAAAATACTGCTGTGCATGCAGGTGAGGAGAGAGAGGGTGTGTGTGTTTGTGGTCATGATGAAGGTGTACCACAAGGAAGTAATGTACAATTATTGAGCGAAAAGACAGTAGTGGATAGGAACCAGATGGCATGTAGATATATAGATGAATGATTTCAGAAAGAGTCGAGGAGCTAAAGAGTGCAAGTGGCTAACAGAGTGAGAAACTGAAGATTAAAATGATGTGAAGAAGAACAGGAGTGGCTGACACACTCCAAAGACTAATGACACTTCCACGGTCTTAGCAGTTTTCAATTAACAGTCTGATATTCTCAGAACTGAAATATTTTCAATTATTTTTATTCACAACAAAATAGATATTACTACTCATTTATCTGAAACTGCTAACAAACATGGGCAAAACCAATAGGCCGTGCAGGTTTTAGTCATATTTCATTGTGCGAAGTTTGATTACAGGAATAGAAAATTAAGATTTAAATCAATATCCTTGTGTAACTATTCTAAACAATCCTTGACACAACCATTCTCATGACAGAACTATTCTGATCTCCTTACAGCAGCCATACCCACAGAGCAAGACCACATTGAACATCTACATTTACAAATGAGGCTTATTAACTGAAGAGACAGATTGTCACTATTTAGGGTTGATATCCTTTAAATGTGGGATATTTGATTTTTATTGAAACATTAAATCTT
This sequence comes from Pleurodeles waltl, assembly GCF_031143425.1. Taxonomy (NCBI): domain Eukaryota; kingdom Metazoa; phylum Chordata; class Amphibia; order Caudata; family Salamandridae; genus Pleurodeles; species Pleurodeles waltl. The sequence continues at coordinate 294,996,842 of NC_090449.1, read as the reverse complement.
TTAGTAAATAGAAGTACTTTTTAATTGTATTTATTGATTGCGCTGACTGTGTACCGAAATTATTGTGTGTTTTTCTTGTTCGACTGTGTTTGATCTGAAACTGTCATCGCCCAAGAGTAAGCTTTGAGTTCTCGATCTTGCTACCTTCTGAAAATCAAAGTCCAAAATTGGAGGTGTTTGGCCCTTCAATGAGTTATACAGCAGCACCCAACTCCTGGATTTCCAGAGAGAATAGGCCATACGTGTTTCAAGAATTCCACAGTACCTTGTATTGTAGCATTTATGCAGCATTTCATACTATGTTGTGAGGTCCTTTTCTCATTTTGGGATGACGAGCAAGCTGCGCCGTGTGGAAGTGCATGGTGGGCAGAGCCATGTATTTCCTGTCATCCTATTTGGGAAGCATATTGGACCTATGCGTGAGTGGCCAGAGAGGTGCTCTAATCTTGTCTTTACATGCAGCACGTGGTAGTGTAATGGAGCAGGTGGTATGAGAGATAGGTGTGCAAATCACAGTTGCAATTAGGATAAAAACATACAGTCAGCTACAGAGGACCAACTTAGCCAGTACGTCCACAGGATGGCGGGTAAATAGAGAAGGTTCGGCAATCCATACAGCAACACATGAAAGACAGAGATGCTATCATAACAGTTGGCGGACTTTTACTGACTAGTTGCCCCCTTGATGGCACATGTAATGTAGAAAGTAGAGCATCAGCGTGAGAAGCCTTGACTTGGAGTGCGGCTTGAAAGGACAGAACCCACACTGTATACAGAGATATTCGAGGAGGAGGCGCAGGGTGTACATATTTCGCAGGAAATTCCTTCGCACTCAGATAAAGAGGATGTGCTAGTGCAGGCGCTAGGCTGCTGGCTCAGGGCCAGGCAGCTGCAGCTTAGTTTTGGGCACAGGATTTGAAGAGATGCTAGGAGTGTGCATAAAGGAGTGAAAGGGAGTGCTGCAGCACATGCAAACCGAATGCACAGAGGAAAGTAACTAAGGGAAAGCTATGTGGGGAGCAAACATTTGGCTGAAGAAATAGTTTCCCTGTGAGAAGTGTGCAGGAGCCGGTAGGATGAGTCTGACCATTATTCTAAGATAATAAACACTGGCAAAGCCAACTGGCCTCGCCTTTTGGATTTACCAATGCCTTTTGAAGATGCTGTTCAATATTGCAAAACATATATATATATATATATATATATATATATATATATATTGCGGATTCTTAGCAGCTGTGGCAAAACAAAAAAAAAAAAAAAACAGCATGATGATATATACAAGTGGTGAGTCACTCATCATGTGCACGTATGTATCGTAATGCTGCGGTGTCGAAGTTTTCTTTTTTATTTACTACCTCAAGATAGCGGATGCACATCGTGGAGTGGTAAATATAAAAGATTGAAACTGTGCACTAAAGAGCATTATTCAGAAAGGAGCTGTCCAGAATCATATTGCAGCTACCGTGGCACACCTACAAAGAAAAAGCAAGAAAAGTTGCATAAAAATAATTATGTGATGGGTGGCAGTGTAACTACAGTGGAGTGTAGTTGGCGGAGAGTAAGTAAATGTTGCTGAATGGCGGGGCAATGGGAAGTGGTGGGACCAACAAAGGAGCTGGGTGGGGGAGTTCAGAGTTAAAAAAGAGAGAAAAAACCCAAGCTGGGCTGGTCAAGCATTGGGTGAACTTGGGATGTGGAGTAGTGTTGTGAGTGGGAAGAAGCAAATGGGAGAGAGAGCAAGAAAACACATGCACTTCCACAGAGTGATGAAAGAAAAAGGAAAAAAAAAGTAGGACCCTAGTGCAGAGCTGTCGAAGGATACAATCATCCAGTCAAAACAATGGTAAGGGTTGACCAAACAGAAAAAAGAAAATACTTAGAACAAGAAGCAAGCACATGATATTGACAAGAAAGCCAAGGAATGGTAAGTGATGGGCTGATCCAAAGCCCACTCTAAGTATTAGTATTGTATGCAGTAGATCTTTAAGTACAGATAGATAGAACTGTCTGTGGTCAAGGTCTAAAAATATCTATTTGTGAAGGCTGATAAAAGTGGTAAAACATTACATTTGATGCATTGATTAGTCCCTTAAGCCCGGCCCAGAGCTAGCTCTCTGAAAGTCTCCATCTGTCAGTGACATAAGGCATCAGCAATGGAGTTCATGCATTTATACATGTTTGCTTTGATTTCCATATTAGTCCTGAGTTGCTTGTTAATCGGTTGTACAAGTGTGTGGTTGTCCAACCAGAAGGTGATCTTTTTCTCCTGCCACTCCCTCTTCATTTGTGGAATGCTGTCACAATAAGCAACAGCTCTAAATTATATATTTTGTGAGACCACATGCTTTCCATTGAGCAGGCCATGCCATAGTGCCCCAAGCATTTTTAAGCACTGCCTCAGAGCCCACGCTGTCCACTGCACCCATAAACAGCATGCTTTCTGGGACAAGACCCATGGTTCTCTCCAGATCAGAATACCATTGATACCTGCCATAAATCTGCTCCACATTTTGAGTACTTGTCGTACTTCCACCCTGAGCGTGCTGTGGTGGTGGCCCATCATTGCATTGGCTGTCATCTTGGCCAAAAGGCTTGGTGAATGCTCTACTGGTCGGGATGAACTTCCCTGCAAAAGTCAGCTTGCCTTACAGTTCTTATATCTCCCGTAGACTCAACTTTGCTTTGCTATCTGCCCTCTGGACTGCTTCATGTAAGTTCTTCAGCTTGTCCTTTGGGAGTTTGCTTGTCTCTACCTCAAAATCTATCTCTATCTCTAGAAGGTTATCCTGGTCATTAGACCTATCATTTATCATGGGTTAATGGCATACCAAAATCTCTGACCAGCCCCATGATTGCAAACAGCAAGCATCCGAATTCCTCACTACTTGTGGGATTAACAAACATAAAAGTATTCTTTGCAGTGCCTTCCGCGCTAAAGTAGATATGTCCTTGGAATTGAAAACCCAGCAGGTTGAAGCTGTCAACAGTTACTGCGCCTCCTTCACTTGGTGATGCCTGTATAATGGCCTCCTTAGTGGTTCCTTCTATATGGGGGTGTTACCCAGTTGTCAGGGGCCCATCAGTCTCTCCATGTTCTCCATGCCAATGTTTTGGGCACATGATCCCCTGGGTCCAGTCCCACTAAACCCTAGGTTGTCACAGCTCCTGTTCATCTTCACTGTTTCTTGGCAGTGTCTCTCTTCTCAGATACCCCATTCGCTGTCCACTGTTGTTACCTGGGTTACCTCACGCGAGTGCTGCACACATGCCTGAACTAACATGCTGCCTCCCATGAGCAGTCCCTCTTTCTTCACTTTCTCTACTTCTGGCATATGACTGTCACCCCTTTGGCGACTTTGTAACTTTGATGCTCCCTGACTTTGATGCCTCTGTAGGGCCTCTCTTGTTTACCTTAAATGCTACTTGCAGCTTACTCCTTCAATAGCTTCTACCATCTTATGTGTGTACCGGACCATCTTCTTGTCATCCCATTCCATGTAATCTTTTACCTGAACCCTTGATCATATTGCAGCTATACCTCCTCAAGAAAAACCTATATGCCTCACATATACATGACTTATGAAGCAATATTGTGGCCGCTTTCTTTGGGAATTTCTCTAGACTGATACTTTCTGTCACCCTGATTGCTTCAAGCCAATTCTCAATGCTCCTCCTTTCTGTACCTGTGCCCCTTTTTTTATCCTCTTCCTTCTTTTCTTGGAAAAATAAGTCAGAATCCACTTCTTTTACTTCTACCTTTGTGAAGATGTCTATATATTGTCTGCGCTATATGCACTCTTTTACTACAAACAATAGTAAGCTGCCATATCCTGCCATTTTTTAAAACCTTGGTGGCTCACCTGACACTGACCTCAGGTAAAGTCCTGCTGGCTGGGCTTCTATGATCGGGTTCCCATGCACTCTGAACCACGCTGATGTTTGGTCTGTCCCTATGCCTGCTGCGGTATACCTCTGCTTACTATTTATCCCAGGTGCTGTTCCAGCTTGTTAAACTAGTGCACCCTGATCCATTGTTTGCATCTCATTTTGCATTACTGAGACACACGGTCAGCCTGTGATTGAACCCAGCTGGGAGAAGCTTGGCTGAATGTTGCCTGTAATCACATATACAGGAGATCAATTGTCTTGTGCATTAATATTAACAGATACAAAATAAATTTGGTAAGTATGGATTGTAGGAGGCTGGACTGGCTTGTAGTGAGTACCAAGGGGTACTTACACCTTGCACCAGGCCCAGTTATCCCTTATTAGTGTATAGGGTGTCTAGCAGCATAGGCTGATAGATAATGGTAGCTTAGCAGAGCAGCTTTGGCTGAACTAGGAGACGAGTGAAGCTCCTACAGTACCACTTAGTGTCATATGCACAATATCATAAGAAAACACAATACACAGATATACTAAAAATAAAGGTACTTTATTTTTATGACAATATGCCAAATGTATCTCAGTGAGTACCCTCAGTATGAGGATAGCAAATATACACAAGATATATGTACACAATACCAAAATATGCAGTAATAGTATTAGAAAACAGTGCAAACAATGTATAGTTACAATAGGATGCAATGGAGACACATAGGGATAGGGGCAACACAAACCATATACTCCAAAAGTGGAATGTGAATCACGAATGGACCCCAAACCTATGTGACCTTGTAGAGGGTCGCTGGGACTATTAGAAAATAGTAAGGGTTAGAAAAATAGCCCACCCCAAGACCCTGAAAAGTGAGTGCAAAGTGCACTAAAGTTCCCCAAAGGACATAGAAGTCGTGATAGGGGAATTCTGCAGGAAAGACACAAACCAACAATGCAACAATGATGGATTTCCAGTCGAGGGTACCTGTGGAACAAGGGGACCAAGTCCAAAAGTCACAAGCAACTCGGAGATGGGCAAATGCCCAGGAAATGCCAGCTGTGGGTGCAAAGATGCTGCTACTGGACAGTAGAAGCGTAGGTTTCTGCAAGAACGACAAGGGCTAGAGACTTTCCCTTTGGAGGACAGATCTCTCACGCCGTGGAGAGTCGTGCAGAAGTATTTTCCCGCCGAAAGACCATCAACAAGCCTTGCTAGCTGCAAATCATGCGGTAAGGGTTTTTGGATGCTGCTGTGGCCCAGGAAAGAACAGGATGTCACCAATTACGTCTGGGGACAGAAGGGCCGTCGAGCAAGATAAGGAGCCCTCTCAGCAGCAGGCAGCACCCGCAGAAGTGCCAGAAACAGGCACTATGAGGATGCATGAAATGGTGCTCATCCGAAGTCGCACAAAGAGTCCTACGTCGCCGGAGAACAACTTAGGAGGTCGTGCAATGCAGGTTAGAGGGCCGTGGACCCAGGCTGAACTGTGCACAAAGGATTTCCGCCGGAAGTGCACGGAGGCCGGAGTAGCTGCAAAAGTCGCGGTTCCCAGCAATGCAGTCTGGCGTGGGGAGGCAAGGACTTACCTCCACCAAACTTGGACTGAAGAGTCACTGGACTGTGGGAGTCACTTGGACAGAGTTGCTGGATTCAAGGGACCTCGCTCGTCATGCTGATAGGAGACCCAAGGTACTGGTGATGCAGTTCTTTGGTGCCTGCGGTTGCAGGGGGACGATTCCGTCGACCCACGGGAGATTTCTATGGAGCTTCTAGTGCAGAGAGGAGGCAGACTACCCCCACAGCATGCACCACCAGGAAAGCAGTCGAGAAGGCGGCTGGATCAGCGTTACAGAGTTGCAGTAGTCGTCTTTGCTACTATGTTGCAGTTTTGCAGGCTTCCAGCGCGGTCAGCAGTCGATTCCTTGGCAGAAGGTGAAGAGAGAGATGCAGAGGAACTCGGATGAGCTCTTGCATTCGTTATCTAAGGAATCCCAAGAGACAGAGACCCTAAATAGCCAGAAAAGAGGGTTTGGCTACCTAGGAGAGAGGATAGGCTAGCAACACCTGAAGGAGCCTATCAGGAGGAGTCTCTGACATCACCTGGTGGCACTGGCCACTCAGAGCAGTCCAGTGTGCCAGCAGCACCTCTGTTTCCAAGATGGCAGAGGTCTGGAGCACACTGGAGGAGCTCTGGGCACCTCCCAGGGGAGGTACAGGTCAGGGGAGTGGTCACTCCCCTTTCCTTTGTCCAGTTTCGCGCCAGAGCAGGGCTAAGGGGTCCCTGAACCGGTGTAGACTGGCTTATGAAGAAATGGGCACCAAATGTGCCCATGAAAGCATTTCCAGAGGCTGGGGGAGGCTACTCCTCCCCTGCCTTCACACCATTTTCCAAAGGGAGAGGGTGTAACACCCTCTCTCAGAGGAAGTCCTTTGTTCTGCCATCCTGGGCCAGGCCTGGCTGGACCCCAGGAGGGCAGATGCCTGTCTGAGGGGTTGGCAGCAGCAGCAGCTGCAGTGAAACCCCGGGAAAGGCAGTTTGGCAGTACCAGGGTCTGTGCTACAGACCACTGGGATCATGGGATTGTGCCAACTATGACAGGATGGTATAGAGGGGGCAATTCCATGATCATAGACATGTTACATGGCCATATTCGGAGTTACCATTGTGAAGCTACACATAGGTAGTGACCTATATGTAGTGCACGCGTGTAATGGTGTCCCCGCACTCACAAAGTCTGGGGAATTGGCCCTGAACAATGTGGGGGCACCTTGGCTAGTGCCAGGGTGCCCACACACTAAGTAACTTAGCACCCAACCTTTACCAGGTAAAGGTTAGACATATAGGTGA